>NC_049240.1:32528760-33870652 GCF_011100685.1 Canis lupus familiaris
TAGAAGAAAGTCGGCACTGATGCTCTAGTTCTCCGGGTAGTTCAGAGTATGCATCGGAGTACTATGATTTTAAATTTACACATTTGTGTACACACATATAGTTTATCAGTATAGTATTAGTAAACATTTTTTTAAAGATTTATTTATTTATTTATGATAGACAGAGAGAGAGAGAGAGAGAGAGAGCCAGAGACACAGGCAGAGGGAGAAGCAGGCTCCATGCCGGGAGCCCGACGCGGGACTCGATCCCAGGTCTCCAGGATTGCGCCCTGGGCCAAAGGCAGGCGCTAAACCACTGAGCCACCCAGGGATCCCCAGTAAACATTTTTTTAAGCTGACATGATAATATCTAATTTGTGGGATGCTATAAGGATTAAAAGAGAGAGTGTCTGTAAAGTACTCATTTCACAAATGGTAACCATTGTGCTCGTGATGAGCACTATTACCTTCTTAGGAATCATTGTCAGTCACGCCAAGGAATCACCTCCTTGATCCAAAGCCTATAACTAACTTACTTTCTTTCTTTCTTTCTTTCTTTCTTTCTTTCTTTCTTTCTTTCTTTCTTTCTTTCTTTCTTTCTTTCTTTCTTTCTTTCTTTCTTTCTTTCTTTCTTTCTTTCTTTCTTTCTTTCTTTCTTTTCTTTCTTTCTTTCTTTCTTTCTTTCTTTCTTTCTTTCTTTCTTTCTTCTTTCTCTTTTTTTTTAAGATTTTATTTATTTATTAGAGACACATAGAGAGAAAGGCAGAGGGAGAAGCAGGCTCCATGTGTCGAGCCTGACAGGGGACTGGATCTCTATCCCGGGTCTCCAGGATCAGGCCCTGGGCTGAAGGCGGTGCTAAACTACTGAGCCACCCGGGCTGCCCCAGCCTGTGCCTTTCTTGTAGGTCACTAGCAGTGAGGCTCTCCATCGATGCCTCAAAATCTATCATGAGACTCATGGATTTGGGGAGCCAGAAGTGAGTTTAGAGGCCATCTGCTATCACCTTTTACTTTGCACTTGGAGGAAAAGGGGACTCAGAGAGGTTGAATGGCTTTCCTAAGACTACTTGAATCTTTAGTGAAGTGGCCAGACCTGCATGTCTATCTTCCAGTAGAGTGTCCCTCTGCTAAAAAGGCAAACCTCCCAGTGAGTTAGTAGGTGAGACCCAATGTTGCAGATATGGCAATATTGCTGAAATGGGGTGAAGAGGATAAAGAGGACAGATGAAGGGGAAAGACAGCCATCTCCAAGTTTAGGATTTCTGATTTATTGGCTCATTCAATGTGGGTCACTACAGTAGGGGACTGGGGACTTGCACGCAGCCTGTGGCTGGTGTAGTACCCAGAAGTGGCCACGCGATGTCGCCAGAAGCCAGTATTTGGAGATTAATCCACTAAGGCTTCCGATTTTGTCAGCCCTTAGGTTCCCATCCTGCAGAAAGGATTTTACTGAGGCTCGGAGAGCCTCCATTCATGTGGATAACAAAAGAACTAATTAGCAAGTCCTCAAAATAGCTTCAGAAGGGAGGGCATTACCTAGGCCGGCACTGTCAGATAGAAATAAAATTTAAGGAGTGGCTGGGTCATGAACCCGAGGTGCTGGGATGGAGCCCCCCACCTTTCTGCTGCCTGCCAGTTGGGGAGTCTGCTTCTCCCTATCCCTCTGCCCCTCCCCTTGCTCCTGCTCTCTCTCTCTCAAATAAAGAATATATTTTGTTTAAAAAAAGAAATAAAATGTGAGCTCTGTATGCGAACTGAGTATATAATCTTAAATGTTTTAATAGCTATTTTTAAAAATAATTTTATTTGAATTCAATTTGCCAACATACAGCATAACACCCAGTCCTCATCCCATCAAGTGCCCTCCTTAGTGCCCATTAGCCAGTTTAAATGTTTTTATAGCTATTAAAAGATATTAAAAATAAACAAATGAAATAAATTGTAATAATGTTTTATTTAACCCAATATTCAAAATATTATTGTATTTAAATACAATAAATATTTTAAAAATTGATGAGATACTTTATATTCTTTTTGTCGTGCTAAGTCTTTGGAACCTGGTGTGCGTTTTACATTGTCAGCACATCTCAGTTCAGACCAGCCACATTTCAAGTGCCCAGTGGCCACTCTGCTGGCAGAGCTGAGACAAAGTCACACACACCAGCTCTGAGAAATAGTTTACATATAATGAAGGGCTATTGGGACCAAGGAGAATTCATCCCAAGTGCAAGGATGATTTATCAGCTAGCACAGAGACAGCTTGGATTCCCCAGAATCTTTGCCACCTGCTAGATAATGCCTGAAATTTCACCATCAGCTCCCTGTAATCTTCATAACTGTGACACACTCTTCTCCTTTTTCACTCACAGACTGGAGACCTGGGATATGGGTTTACAGAAGGATGTGGGCCTACAAGGTTTTCCCTCCATGGGAAAAACTAAGGGAACACAGGAAAAGTTACTCTGGCTCACCAGAGATGTGTCATAGCAAAGCGAGTTCAAAACCTATAACTCTCTTCCACCTTCCCACTCACCTTAACCGCCCTGATTAGCTGAATTTGCCAGGCTTCCCATCAAACCAGCTTCCCTGGGACATATGCTGGAGGAAGGCCAGCCTGCCTGTTCTGGAAGCCCTGGTGCTCTCATCCTTTGTGCCACTCTGGACCTCACACCAGGCCAGGGCATCTCATCTAGACATGCTGGAGGAGTGTCCGCTGGACAGAAATGGGAATGTCTCAGGGAGCTATTGCTGCCCCCCAGAACCCCCACCCCGGGCCCTACAGGCTTAGGGAGCATTTCAGTTTGGTGGTTTCTACAGACCTTTGACCCACTCTACTCTGTGGACTCCTGAGGAGAGGCGGAAGGGGAACCTAATCTCCCAGGCTATTGTGGGACCTGCTAACCTGCTATTATCTGAAGAAAATGCTGAACATTTCAGATCTCAGAGCCAAACAGCCTACAGTGTGGAAACATCTGAGTTTCTGGAGGGATTGTTTTTCAGTGTCTGGCACTGTGTTGACAGCCCATGGAGAAGGTGGGGGAGAAGGACTTGTAACCCCAGAATAGAAGCCCCATTTCCTGAACAGCCTGCTTGAACCAGAGTGTTTTTAAAGTTAACCCAAATTATTAAATAAGATGAGTGAGTTCCCACAGCTCACAGACAGCACAGCACTCAGCATAGAATTACAGACGTCATAAAGATTGGGAGTCCTGGGGGCACCTGGGTGGCGCAGTGGTTGAGCCCCTGCCTTCAGCTCAGGGCGTGGTCCCGGGTCCTGGGATCATGACCCACATCAGGCTCCCTGCAGGGAACCTGCTTCTCCCTCTGCCTATGTCTCTGCCTCTCTCTCTGTGTCTCTCATGAATAAATAAATAAAATCTTAAAAAAAAAAAAAAAGATTGGAAGTCCTGTGTGTGGTGGTGGTGAAAGCACCCAGTAGAGTGGGCCAAGCTTCCACGCTCCGGGTGGCATGGGTGGGGGTTTGCCAGAGCCTGGGGTGTCTCACTACAGAGCCCCATCCTCTCCTTGCTTCCTCCCCGTAATCTAGAACCAGGCCCCCTCCGTCTCCTCAGCTCCACCCCCAAGCTCCCCTACCACCAACCAAGGAGAACCAAAGTGCCAAAATGTGAAACAAAATGTTTGCTATGAAATTCCTGGGGGAGAGAATATTTTCTGGTGAACAGTATCTTTATGAAAACACCCAGGCTGACTCCACAGCTGTTGTAAAAATTTATCTGCACCATCAAGTGTGTTTCACTCGGTGACTTATCTGATTTGGAAGCAGATTCTTCATGATGCATCAGGAATCTCGGGAGGGAGCTAAGTATACCAACAACAAAACAAACTTGTTAAAAAGTTACAAAAGTGATGCGGTGCCTACTAACTCCACTCTTTTCCCCAAAAGTTCTCAGACCACAGCTCGCACTCCTGTGCAGTGATGACTGGGAGGAGGCTGGAGGTGGGGGTGCCCCCTCAAGCCAGAAAACAAGTCAGGGCTGGGGAAGAGCCACCACGCTTCACTAACCCACTGTCCCAGATGTGTGACTATACAATGTACAGCCTGGAAGTGCCTGCCTGCCTTCCAGGTCGCTTGAGAGGTTGGGGGTGTCAGTGGGATAATCACAGTTTTGAATTGCAGGAATTGTCTATTCCTAACGTTGGCATTGGGAACTGTGAGGGGTTTCACGTGTGAGGGGTTTCGGGTAGAGATTCTCCTCATCCAAGGAAGCAGCAAGCAGGATGGCATGGCAGGCAGGGCGGTGGCCTGAGGTCGGCCTGCTGGCCTGCGAGCCTGTGTCACAAGCATCACCATTTCTCAAGTAGAACATATGTGAGGAGGCTGGGCATGGGATCCAAAGATGAAATAAAAAGCAAAGCCTGTCGGACAGGGAAGTGTGAAATGCAAACTACAGAATTTCTTTGGACTGTGTGTGTGTGTGTGTGTGTGTGTGTGTGTTTGTGTGTGGTCAGTGTCTGACCTCATAAACCTCCTCAAAGTTTAACGCATCTAACATGCCCTAAACCCCAAACCCTAAAGCTGCCACAGTTGTTAACCATTCGAGTGCCTTTTAAAAAAGGAATTAGCTGGGAAACCACCTGTTTCTATATGACATGTAAAAAGGGTTATTTTTAAAGGTACATTTACATGACACTTTTATTTTTTTTATTTTTATTTTTATTTTTTTTAAAATTTTATTTATGATAGTCACAGAGAGAGAGAGAGAGGCAGAGACAGAGGCAGAGGGAGAAGCAGGCTCCATGCGGGGAGCCCGATGTGGGACTCAATCCCAGGTCTCCAGAATCACACCCTGGGCTGCAGGCGGCACTAAACTGCTGCACCACCAGGGCTGCCCTACATGACACTTTTAAACGTAGGGCATTTTTGAGTTAACGAAGCCTAACCTAAATAAAACAAAGCATTTGTTTTTCAATGTAGATAAGAGGGGCACCTGGGTGGCTCAGTCAGTTAGGGTCTGACTCTTGATTTTGGCTCAGGTCATTTTATCTCAGGGGCATGAGATCGAGCCCTATGTTGGGCTCACACCTTGGGCAGGATTCTCTCTCTCCATCTTCCTCTGCCCCTAACCCTCCTCTCTAAAAAAAATATGTAGACAAGAATTTGCTTCATTTGAATAATAAATTTATTTTATTGAATAATAAAATTTAAAAGTCAGCTATAGGGATGCCTGGGTGGCTCAGCGGTTCAATGTCTGCCTTCAGCTCAGGGCATGATCCTGGGATGTGGGATCGAGTCCCATATCGGGCTCCTTACAGGGACCCTGCTTCTCTCTCTGCCTGTGTTTCTGCCTCTCTCTGTGTGTCTCTCATGAATAAATGAATAAAATCTTTAAATAAATAGTCAGGGCACTATCACTATCAAAAATCAGTCACTTCCCAAATGGGAAGCAGTATGTCATCATGTTGCAGTAAAAGCTAAACCTCAAACCAAATTGAAGGAGACCCAAGAACGGCAGCTAGAGGAACCTAAACTTGTAACTACTCTCCTAGTCACTAAGAAATGAAATTAGGGCAGGTTCAAGGGTGAGGAGTGTCATTAAAGTATCTAGGTGATTGTATAAAACCCCTCCAAGACCCAGCGATTTCTGGGGTGGAAATTCCCAAAAGCCTCCATCATGACTCACCATAATTTGCTACCTCAAAGTCCCCACTGGTTTTGGCAGACCTCAGTGCTCCAAAGCTCCAGGCCAGCGGTAGTGGCAGCGGTATCTGGAAGCTTCCGTTTGGAGAAAATGGGGGTGAGGGATGGGTGGTGGTAAATTGCCTTATAAGGAAACTGTAAATTCTGGGAGGGCCTGGTGTTTCATCAAACTAGAAAAATGTTGAAGAGAAGATCCAAGAGCCCCAATGACCCTCCCACCCAGAGTTCAGAGTTGGGGGAAAGAGAAGCGAGGGATATGTGTCCTTAAGAGAACATTCTTCTCTTTCAATCCACCTGGAGGCTCCGCGGCAATGTCTTAACCAAGCTCTGGAAACCAGAAGGCATCCAGCTGACAAAGGTCAGACCTGGACAGGAATGTACCATGGAGCCTGTCGGGTGCGCCCCTTTGTGGCTACTCCCCCAGAATTTCCAATTCCCCACTCTACTGGCCTGATGGGCCTTCTGTAGCAGAGAGCGCAGTAAGTTAAGGACTCTTGCCCATCCCACCCCCCCACTCTGCCTCTCTGGAGATGGGGGCTTTACCTGGGGCTCCCATCTTCCACCAGGCCATTCTGAGCTGGAGCAGAAACGATGGGCGTTCCATAGGATCCTCCGAGACGTGCACATTTGGGCTCAGTGCTGGGCTGTCTGGGATGCGCTTCCTGGCACATAATTACCACCATCAAGATTATTATTAGCATTAGGCATTTACATGACACTTAATATTTTCAAAGCATTGTACTGCCGTTTAATTAGTTTTTCCTTGCAACATTCCTGTCGAGTCCACACTTGATAGCTGGGAGACTGACAGGAGGAAGAGAGAAATGCTAAAGGTTGGTGGGGAAGAGGGGATGCTGAATAGTTACTTGGCTTTTATTCTCTCCGGTGACCCAGGTAAGATCACTGCCCCCCAACTCCCTGCAAATTCTGCATCCCCAGCCCCAGGGCTTGTCTATCAAGGCACCCATTAACCTCCAGCAGTGTGGTGGGGGTGGAGTCTCTTCCTTGGTATATTGTGATTGAAGGTCCAGACACCTTAAAAAAAAAAAAAAAAAAAAAAAAGGCCTGTGTCAGTCAAGTTCAAGTTCACTTTTATTCAAAACTGCTGACACCCTTAGTCTCATTCCAAACCTCTCCATTAAAGTAACTTTAAAAATCCCAGGGTGGTGATTCCCAAACCTAAGGCCGCTCTGATAGGATGGCTTTAGTGTTTGACAAATCCTAATTCTAATTCGGTCTGTTAAAATTAGGAGTGTTGGGTGCAGGCCTCTCTGCCTCTCGATGGCTCTGGAGGCTTCTCTCTGGGGTCTTAGAGCCCCAGAAGGGCCATGAGAAGCCATAGGTTCTACTTCGGAGACGATAATACCTTTTTTGGTACAAGGCCTCTCATTTCCCTCCCTGCTAAAGCTTCGGGAAAGAGAAAGGGGAGGGATGCAGCCCAGGCTCAACGGAGGAGGGACGCCTGAAATCTTGGGCGGTTAGCTGTGGGTTCCCACCACCCTGGGGGAGCAACCCCAGCCCCACCTCGCACACACCTGTGCTTTGCTAAAGCGAGCCAGGCACCTCCATTCTCTCCGCCTCCCTGAAAGTCCTTCTCCGTGGCCCGGGGTGGAACCACCCGAAGCCCCTTTTGCATAGGACCGAGGCACGTTCGGCGGTAGGGACGGGGTTACGTTTCCCTTTGGCCTGCGGGCGACCTGGGGTTAAGATCGGGCGGTAGAGCTGTGTCTCCTGGCAGTGCTGGTCCAGAGTCCCCTCCTTCCCTCCCACAGGCTTCGCTTCCTTTCCTCTCTGTCCCCACTCCGGGTGCTTGTCCGGGCTGCTCCCCGCGACTTGGTGGGCGACCCCTCGATGGACTGCCAGGACCGGGAGAGAAGCGACCTTGAGGGGTGACCGCCCCGGCGTGATTGGGAAGCGCTGGGTCCTGGAGGTTTTGCCACCTGCCTCAACCGCCCCCGGGACCCACCCACCGTCCTTATCCGCACTGGGACAGTTGAAGCGCGAGTCTGGGGAAGCTCGGAGGCAGGCTTGTCTTTGCGGGACCTGAGTTCCTGGTACATCCCAGTCGGGTCCTCGCCGGCTGCTGGGGGGTGGGGGGAGGGGAGGGGAGGGGGCAAGTCTGAAAAGTCTGGGCTTTGGCGACCCCCTAGTAGACGCTGAGCCCAGCCACTGAGCCTGGAGGCGGGGTGGCGACGATGCCGCACCCCAGGAGCGGGGGCACCCCAGGAGCGGGGGCCTGCGGGCCTGTCCAGACCAGCATCTATGCCGCGTCCGCCAGGGCAGGCACCGAGGCCGAGCCGCTGCTGGCGCTTCCCGGGATCCCTGCGCTCGGGACCGCGCGCCTGGAGACAAGGCGGACGGTGCGGGCCGGGGGAGGCTGCGGCCTCCGCAGGGCTCTCGGGCGGGGCCCTCGGTGGACGCAAGCCGGGGTCTCCCCGCAGCGGGCCGAGGCTTTGGGATTCCCGTTCTCGGTCCCGGGCGGGGGCTGGCGTGCAGGGCGGGCTGGGGGCTCCCGGACCGACCCCCGCAGCCAAAGGCGCACGGCTGGCGGGACGCGGCCGACTGGAGGCCTTGGGGGCGCCGAGGCCTCGCGTCTGTCCGTGCGAGGGAAACTAATCTCCGTCCTCCGTGAGGCCTGCGGGGCGACCTCAAGAGCTCCCGGAGCCCACCGGTCCCCATCTGGCTCCTCGGGAGCTGGGGACAGTGGGTTCTCCATTTTCAACGGACTAAGGACAGGCCCTTGGGCTAGTTTGGGGCTATATCACCCTCTCCAGCTTACAAGGGAGGAAACCGAGGATGGGTTGCAGTGAAGATGGAAGGAGCTAACCCGGCCCGAGAGAGGGAGAGCCTGCTCCGAGCAAAAACCCGATAAATACTGGTTATCGACTCCGCCATCCTTCCCTCACTTTTTGGAGGAAGGGCTGATCCGCTGGTTTGCTGGCTCTCCGCCCCCTTCCCTCCCCATCCCTAACCTTTCTCCCTCTCCCTCCCTCTCCCCTGTCTCTTCCTCTCTTCCCCACCGATCTCCCCTTCGTAGACCCTCAAAGTCAGAGTGAAATGTAAGAAACGTTTAAAATAAATCCCTTCGTTTTCCGATGTCAGCCCTACCACCGAAGTTGGAAGTTGGTCAGAGCAGCGCAAGCTGGAGCGGCGTTCGCTGGCTCTGGAAGGTTCCTGCCTCTTGGTCAGCTCCTGGCAACGCACTCCCCCGTGTCTTGACCTTGATTCCTGAAGTCCAGGTTCCGTGGTCGGCCTGGGAGAGTCCCGACAAGCAGACCCAACAGGATAGAAACAGAATCCCTGCTTTCCCGATCTGGCCGGCAAGGAGGGTGTCCACACACCCACCCCGCTCAGCCCACAGCGTCTGCCCCAGGCTGGCCAGAGGTCCTAGGATACCCACTGTGCTAGGCCCAGGCCTGGAACTCCCAAATTCCCAGGCCGACCTGGCTTAGTGGGGAGGCAGTTGACCCCAGGACTGCTATACAGAGGCCAAAAGGCAGGCGCCAAGTTCGGAATTCCACGTGTCAGGGCTGAGGGGCTGGAAAAGGAAGCGCTGTCACAGGCTGTATGAGTGAGTCCTAAGGCACCAAGAACCAGAATCGGCAAACCTGAGGCCACAGTGGTACTGTGCTTCCGGAGAGACGGTGAAAAACCCTGAGCCACACAGACCACCGGGACGGGAGTCAGGGCCAGGACACCAACTAAGACTTCAGGCCTCAGTTTGTATTCACACTGCCATTCACAGGACAGATGATCAGACCTCCCCATCTTGATTTTTCTATCTCTAAATAGGACCACTAACCCCAAGCCTGTATCACACTCGGGTGGGGGGTTGTGGGGGGTTGTTGAGAGGCTGAAATTCACCACCACCACCACCCCCCCCAGGAGCCAGCCATCGCATAACTATTCCTGGACTCACAGACCGAAAGAACAGAAATGTCCCCTTCATTGGGAAAGTAAAGGGTCCAGGGTTTAAAGTGGCAAATGCTCTGATTGTCCCCAGGGGAGTTTCTTAGTCCCAGGGGAAGGGATGTTCGGCCTCTGCTCTGCTGCGGATAAGGGGATAGGGCCTTGCACAGCCACTCGGTGGGGAAAGCTGAAGACCCAGATCAGGGGCCCCATCTGCTGTTCTGTCAGGCATGGACCGATTGCGGCTGCCCAACCAGCCTAACTCGGCCAGGTGGCCCCACGTTTGGGCGCCAGGCGTGGCAGAACAGCCCCATCCCACAGAATCGGGCTTTCCTGGAGGGCGCAAACCTGGAACTCCAAGCGCAAGTTATACCCGATCTCCCGGTAACCTGAGCAACATATTGCTCCCTCCGCCTGGGTTTCCATGCTTTATTAATTTCGTGGAGAGTTCAAGGGGAAGTGGTTTGAGGTTTAAAGCTATCCTACACTGGTCTTAACGCTTGAGTTTTCTGTTCTCTGTGACGGGGCCTCTGGTTGGGGGCCAGTCCACTCCTGGCAGTGGGGATGGACCTGCAGTGTTCCTAGCCTCACCGTTCTTTCCAGGTGTGGCACTTCTTCAGTCCTGTTTTGACACTAACCCACATCCAGGGCCTGCGTCTTCTCATCTAAGCCTTCCACAGTGGCATCCATTATGTTCTCACTGGCCCCGTGACATGAGTCCTCCCCAACGTGTTCACACTGCAAAGTGAACAAAGTTCACTTGTTTTCTTTTTTCTTTTTAAAAAGATTTTAGTAAATGGGCACTTACGAAGGTAATTCGGGCCAAGAAACAATCTGACTCTCATCAAATGAAATCCTTGGACAACTGAGAAAACAATAGTATAATCAAAGCAGCTATACATTAAATATTTATAAGAGATTAGGCTATAAATGGCATATAAAAGTCCGGGACCTATGAAGAGTTAGAAATGGAAAGAAAATAAGACACAAGTGCCTCTTGACGGGATGAGCACTGGGTGTTATGCTATATGTTGGCAAATCGAACTCCATAAAAATAAAAAAAGATATGGTATATATAAAGAAGATATAAAAAAAGACACAAGTGCCTACATTTATGGCTCAGATTCAATGCTAGATTCAAGGTCAGAATGGAGAGGGGATCCGTTTAATCTAATACCCTCAGTTTAGGATAAAGAAACCGGCTCAGCGGGAACCAGGGCCTGCTCGAGGTCACTTTGCAGAGAGAGGGGGCTAAGGAACCCAGTCCCTGAGTCCCAACGCAGCGCATCCCGCTGTCTGTCTCAGGCATTTTCTACTTTTCTGAATCACAGAGCAAAGGGCCTCACGTGGGTTTTTTTCTCTCGGGCTTTGGCTCTCACGAGGCGAGGGGATCCCAAGAAGGATCCTTTCCCGGAATCCCGTCGTCTACACTCGGTCAGGCGCTGGCTGACAGGGAAAAAGGCCAAAATGCTCCCCCTCGGATCCGGACTTGGATCATAAACCTCGGTCTTGAGCACCTCACAGCTGCAGTTCTCCAAAGGCACCGACAGGTGGCGCGTTCCCCACAGCAAAACGGGCCGGGAATTCGACAGCGCCGCCTCCCCTCGGCCCCTCGCCCCAGCCGCTGGCCTAGGGTCCCTCTCCAGAGAAAGGGGACAATAAGGGGTGTAGCGGGGGAGCTCAGGCTAGGTGCCTAATGCTTTGAAAAGACAATCCCTAGAAACTCTGGTTCCAGCCTTGGGCTCAGAGAGGCCTCACGCTCCGTGGAAGGGGTCAATGAGCACGGGGTGCAGAGGGCAGGGCTCTGCCCGCGGGGTCAGAGAACACACCGAGACCCTTCGGGGTCGCCCCTAGGGGGCGTCAACTCCCCTCAACCGACCCATCCTTGAGCTCGCTCGTTCACGCGCACTCGGCTGCCGCCTTTCTCAGCCACCCGCCCCAACTCCCATCTTTCACGTATTTCTTCTTTTTTATTTGAAGGGTGGGGGGAGAATAAGGGAAGAATAAGGGGAAGACGGCACTTTTTCAATTGCGACAATAATTATCCGAAAGCAGGTTTCTTAATCTGCTCACCCGTTATTGACTTCTCTTCTAATATTTGGCTTTGTTGCTTTGATCACGTACTTGACTCCTTTGCATAACAATTTTGGGGCGGGCGTCCTTGGGGCGGGAGGGGAGGGACGTGCAGGCAATAGCCCCACTCTCCGCAGGAAGTGAGGCCAGCCGACCCCCCATCCCTAACTGTACCGTTCAAGCCTGGAAAGTTCTGAAGGTGAGTGGGGTTGGAGAGGAAGCTGCTTACCCCTCGGGGAGGAGGTTGGGGAGGAACTCTAAGAGCCCGCAGTGAGACCCTGCCACAGGAGGGATTGTGTCTCCCCCTCGTGTCCCACTGCATTCCCAACCCCAAGAGACCCTGCCTCAGGCCCTCTTCCCCCCAGGCACACACACACATACTGGGGAGACAGCAAACCTCACTTCGAGGGGAACGGAATGGGTTGACAGCCAGGGAATGGAGACTATTACTATCTCTCATCTCCTCCCGGCACTCTCATCTGGGACTTAGGCCACTGGACAAAACTCAGGCTTCTATGGCTCCAAGCTGGGTTTGGTGAGCTCTGGGACCAGTGACGGCCTCTGTGGGACCCTGACCTTCTCCCTGTCTCCGTTGTGTGATCTGCAGAGTGGGTTTTGTGTCTACGCACTCTTTGAGTCCCTTTGATCTTGCCTTTGCCACAAGTTGCCCACCTCCCCTCCCCCCAACCAGGGTTAGGACTTCAGGGCTGCATAGGTGTTTCTTCCAGAGGAAGAGGAAAACAGTGGCTGTTTTAATCTATGTTTAAACAACTGCCTCCTCCGCCTTTGCATAGTTCCTATCAGGGGTGAGAGGTGAACAGTTGGTTTGGGGTCAGAGTCCCCGAGGGTGCTTGCGACTTAACACTCCATACTTTCCAAAGCCTCCATAAAGGGAGTTGCTTTCATTCCCAGCTCACACAAAAACACACACGAGGAGACTCTATACACATGGACACGCACAGGCATGTACAACGGTGCAGAGCCCATCCATACACAACACTTGCACACGTGAACATAGCGCAAGCACAGGAGGATTAGCGGGACACCGAAAATCCACACAGTCCTTCCGAGCACACCCAGACACACTTGCCCACTCACTCACCTGGAGCCTCACACACAGAGTCACGAACAAGTACGCACGCGCGGCGCACACTCGCCCCTCTCCCCTGTTTCTGCAGGAGCTAGCAGATGGGGAAGGTGGCCCGGGAAGGCCTCGGCGTTGCAGTGACCCCTCCCCTCCCTCCTCACCCGCACGCGATCCAGGCTAGGATAGAAGGAGGTGGGGTGGGCGTGGGGGAGACACAAGGGTCTCGCCCCTTTGCCTCTCCACTACAGGCTCTGGAGACTGCCCTTCCCCGTCCGCTCCCCTTCCGGACTAAACTTTTTCTCTCCCTTACCTCCCCGCCAGCCTCCCGCAGCGCCGACCTCGGCTGGAGCCCGGAGCAAGTCCCGCATCCTCTCCGGGGTGAGGGTCCGCAGGCTGCGTCCCCAAGGACGAAAGGGGGGCGCGGCCTGGCTGGCGCTCCGGGGCCCGCCGGGACGGAGGCGGGAAGGCGCGGGCCAGGAGCCAGAGCAGCGAGAGCTGGGTGCGCGGACTTCTGCTTCCTTTCCCCGGGTCAGTGGTAGAAGATCCCAGGGACAACCTCTCACCCCTATGGGAGTCGGGGGAAGGAGAAGGACCGTTTCCTCTGGGGCAAGCAGTAAGAACGCTGTTTGGAGCTGCAGGGGCATTCCTATGCAAAGGACTTGGATGCTGCGGTTTTTCTTCTTTTCTCGAGTTTTGTTTTGTTTTTTTGTTTTTTTGTTTTTTTTGTTTTTTGTTTTTTGTTTTTTGTCCGCAACTTTGAAATTGGGTCCGGACCTCCCGGGGAGCACGGACTGAGCCGAGGGGGCAGCAGAACCCAGAAGCCGCGCTGGCCCCTCCTCACTCGCTCCCACACTGGTACCCACCGGCGTGCACACGCTCGAGGCCAGTCGGTGTGGACTCCGACCCGCGCCGAGCAGGATCGAGGTGGGAGCCGCCACTTGGACAGGTGGGGACTGAGGTGGGCCAGTGGCCCCCTCGGCCTGAGGGTGCCTGGGCTCAGGGAACCTCCTAGGGAGGGGGAGGGGTGAGAGAGGAGGAACAGCAAAATAAAAGAGAAGAAAATTCAAGCGTAGACGCTGAATTTACTCTGGGTTTTCTTATTTTTGTGGGGAAGGATAAAACATTAGCGTTTCAGTTTTGGCGTTTGGGTGGAATTCCGTGTAAGGAGAAAAGCAGGATGTCTGATTAAAATGAAGAAAAATATGGAGAGAGAGTGTGTGTGGTTGCTTTGCTTTTGGGAGCCATGAGTTCTAAAATCCTCGGCTCCAGGGGCCTGGCTTGCTTGGTGGTACAGCTCCAGAGTGGTTTGGGGATACAGAGAAGGGGAAGGCATTCCTTGTAATCGGAAACCAGGGGTCCTGCATCTCACCTTCCAGCATCCCTGTGCAGCCCTAACCCAGCTAGTCAACCCGCCAGCAGCGACCAGTCGGGTGTTTGCGAGCTAGTGTCCCGGGCGCCCGGCGCCGGCCCCGCAGGCAGTCCGCAGGGCTCAATAAGGAAACCAGGGCCCCGGGAGCCCTTTCCAAATCCTGACCACCAGGTGCAGTTTACAGAAATCACTGAAATGTTTCCCCCATTTCCACACAGTCAAGTGAAGAAAGGGCTTAATTTTCTCAGCTTGATCAGGCTTGAGAGGAAAAAAAATCTTCAGACAAAAACCCAAACCGTTTCTAGAACAAAAAGGTGCGTGCTGTGAACTGCTCCCTCGGATAAGAGGGGAAAAACCTTGTGAAAGGCAGAATGGTGGGGACAAGAATCCAAATATTGAAATCCCCAAAGAGGACAACCTCCAACAGCAGACACCTTCCTTCCTTCCTTTCCTCCTTCCTTCCTTCCTTCCTCTTTCTCTTTCTCTTTTTCTCTCTTTCTCTCTTTCTTTCTTCCTTTCTCTCTTTCTTTCTTTCTTTGAAATTTCTAGGAACCTGGACATTTACCAGTGTATTTCACGCACACAGAAAGAAAAAAAAAAGAAATTCTCCCTGGATCCCCCCACCCACCCACCCAGTGTTCTGGGCCATCTACAAACAAAGCTGCCACCCCAATTTCTAGAGTCAACAGAGCATTTTATTTTCCATGGTTTGCCTCCCACGCACCCCCACCCATCTCAGCGTTTACCCTTCCCCCGCCTCCCCCAGTCCCACTCCAAGCTTCGGGCAGAATTGCTTAGGATCCCTAACCAATACCCAACGAATCCCCTTGCACCCACCCACCCCCCACATTATTATCGCTTCCAAATGAAGACCAAAACCAAGAGCGCTAATTGAATTAGTCTATTGAAAGGACTGTCAGGTACAATGACGTGGCTCGAGGCCCCACATTTCCCAAGGTCTATAGGCTTTGGGGACCTGCGATGTATAGTCTGACCTTCTGGCTCATAATAATACCGCGGCACTTGTAGCAGAAATCTCCTTGCATTCACTCCCAACAAAACCGCTGGTCACCCAGTCCCCGTAGGAAGGCTGCACGCTATTGTGTTGCGACAACTCATTCATGTCCCGCGCCACGAGGCCCCACCGCCATCTGATCTACACTCGAAATGCGATTACCACCGTGTGCATGCAACACGCTCGCACTCTCGGCCCATCGCGCACACGCCTGGCCAGGCTGCAAGAGCTTTTCCTTCACAATTCTCCTCACACCCATCCCCAAAAGAGAGGTGGAAGCAGGCAGAACCATGACATTTGTCTCTGCCTAAACGAAATCCAAAAGTCTGTGGAAATGCAGGTTGGCGGGAGATCTCTTTTCCGAACTGCAGGCACCCAGACCCTCAGCAAACATTTCTCCGAGCCCAACTGGCTGGTGGGGCAGACTTGGGTGGACACGCTAAAGTGTACAGACACGAGCCTCCTGCCATGCACACAAATACAGACACACAAAAGGGTTTTTTTTTTTTAAATAGACTCTCTTTGTGATTCTTACATACACAAGCAAATAGACACAGATATAGGCTTCGGCCCCCACAGCCACAGGCAACTCTGCAAATTGTTAAGTGGTTTTTTGCAAGAATGGGGAAGAGGAGAAACAGGTATAATTTCTCAGCCTTCACCTTGAAAAGCACTCATCAGTCTTCCTGCTATATGACCCTCAGACTTCTCTAGCACCCCCCCAAACACATAAACATACTTCCTATCTGTTTGGCCAGGTGCCTTTTTGCTTAGTGGAAGCCCCTGTTAGCCGCAGAGAATGCAGAACATAGAGGAAGTAATCTGGGACTGGGAGAGAGGCAGTAGGATTGGGGTCTCTCTCTATCCGGCTTCCCCCATCCCCACACCACCACCAGTGAAAGCCTCTTTGGGCCCCCTCCTTCCCCCTCTCCCTCCCTCCATCCCTCAAGTGGGGGAAATAAACCATAGGGGTTCTGCCCTTCCACATTTAAAACAAAACATCTTTTTCCCTATTCTCTGCTTTAATGTGAGCTGGTTATGGAAGTGGAACTTGGGGACCATCTATTGCAAAGATGTAGCTAGGTCATTGGCCTTCTGTGGAGCCTCTTACCCTGGGAAACTGCACCACTCAGAACGTCAAGGCAACGGAAATGGGCACTGGGTGCCTCCAAACTTCCATACCTTTGGCTCAGAAGCAGAGGGCTTTTGAAGAAAAGGACTCCATTCTCTTCCTTGTAGATTTCCCTACCTGCTTCCCGACAGTCAATCTCCTGGCCATCCCCACCTGGATATCTATCAGGTTGGAAGAAAAATCCTTGAATTCTCAAAGGCAGAAAGGAGTACCCCGAAATGCACAGCCACACAAGTGTATTCAGACGTGTGCACACACACCGCTCCAGTCACACCCAATCCCTTCACCCAACATACTCACAACTCGCCCAGTCCCGAGCCCACTCCGAGTCCTCTGGACCCCCCCTCACACCCCCATCTCGGGCCAACATTTGCTCCCTCTCAGCACTCACACACCTCACTTCCCGGCTGGCTTGCTGGGACACCACCCCGCTAGCCTAGTGTGTTCATTTTCAGGAAGGAGAGGAGGGCGTGGGGCCGGGTGGGGGTCGTGGAGAGCTGAGGGTTCTGGATGCCGCGCATCCGGGGCGCAGGCCGGCCTCGGGGAGGTGGGTGGGTGGGGGGGGGGACCAGGCAGCGCGCGGAGCGCCGCCTAATCCAGCCGGAGCTCGTGGGCCGCGGGTGCATTTATCATCCCATTACTGTAACAAATCCGGGCTCTACTACATGAAAGGTAAAATGAATTACCGACGTTAAGCCGTCAATAAAGTCATTTCTGTAAATGGTGTCTCCAAAGGGCCGCCGCATTATTCAGCTGGCTTTATCAGCTGGCTGGAAATTACGTGGAGGAGCCGGGCCGCGCGGCGCGCGGGGCCGCTCACTTTGATTAAGCGTCTTGCCAGCGCGATGTGACAGAGCTTTTGACCAGGGTTTTATTCACAGGCCTGTGATGAACGCCAAGCTGATCAGGCGGAATGAAGAGTAATTAAAACCTATAAATTATCTTCCGCAGCCCTTCTCGAGGCGTCTCCTGCAGGCGAGATAAGGCGTCGAGACCCTTATTTACGGCGCTGAAAGGGACCGCGGCGCACAAAAGCTACGCGGCTAAATAGGATATTGATAGTGTCCTAATTAGAATTTAATTAAGTACCCACGCTCGCTTGCGGGATAAAGATTTCAATTTTGCGAACTTAAATATAAATAAAACCCCACCCCCCATTTCGGGGAGAAAAGGTGGGGGCACCGGGAGATTTTCGGGGAGCCTTTGGGTGTAGAACTGAAGAGGACCCGGCCGACTCCCAGGTGGGGCTGGGGGTCGGGCTTGGGAGGGCCGAGGAGATCACCCCGGCCGGCTCAGCGCAGCACTCCCCAAAGTGGTTCGGGCAGCCCCCAGGCGGCCGGGAAGGTCTAACGGGGAGCTCTGAGAACCCCAGTAGAGGAGGACCCCCGGCCGACCCGAGGATGCAGCCAGCAGCACCAACTCCCACTCTCCACCAACCTCTAAACTTCGGGTCCTGGGGCGGTTCGGCCTTTCGCGGTTTTCGTTTTATTTCCCTTCCAACCCTCTGTGACTTTTCTGGTCACGGGGGAATTGTTTTGTATGGTCCTCTAAGACAATATCCCCCCCCAGAGACCCCTTTTCCGCTCCCAGACGAGGATGGGGCCAGAGAGAACAGGTCCCCCGGAGCCCCACGCTAACATCCCTGAGAAGGCCTAAGTTGCCCAAGCCGCTCTGGCCACTCTCCGGGACCGCAGGCTGCGGGATACAGTGTGCACCTGGCCCTCTGAAATAGCTCGGCAGACAAACCCTGCTGGTGTCCAGCGCCTCACCTCCCCCCACTCTCCATCCTTGGCGTGGGAAAACTTTTAGGGTGCCTCGACCGACCAGGAAACAGCGAAAAAGAGCCCAGCGGACTGGAGACGAGTCTCCGTGAGTGTGGAATTGGCATGAGCCTCCGCGATCCCCCAAAGCTTGGGAAGAACACGCAGGGCTAGAGCCAGAGGCCTCCAGGGAGTTGGGAGCAAGTCCAGAGACGTCTGGGCAACCGGGTTAAACTCGTTGTACACATCGTCAGCTGGCTAGGGCAAACACTCGGGGTGCAGTGCTTTCATTGGTTTGATTTCACTTTGCAGGGAAATCTAACTGGAGGTGGCCCTGAACCCAAAAGCCGTGCCTCGCGTGCATCTGCCCTCGAACTTGCTTGGCCCAGGGGCCCGCCCTGGACAACTCTACGAGGCCCGGATGGCTTCGACTCAGGCGGCCAGGGAAAGAGGCAGGCGCCTGGTGCGACCGGCTCTCCGGCTCTCTCGCGCCCTCTGGGCTTAATGGCGCCAGGACAGCTCCCGGGGGGTTGTCGAAGGTCCGGACAGGGTAGGATAGGGCAGGACAGGAGTAGGGATACTCCGGAAAGGACACGCAATGCAGCTGGCCGGCGTGCACTGCAAAACCGACAAACAGACGGTGCTAGCTAGGAGCAAGTCGCCTCCGGGTTTGCTATTTATGAAAAAATAAACTGCTTATCTGCAAGTAACCAACTCTAGGTCTATTTCACATCTCTGACCCTCTTCGTCTCACCCCTTCCCTACACACAGACACAGACACATACACACACACGCACAGACAACATTTTACCCGTCATAACAAGAAAAAGAGAGAGAGAAAATAAAAGGCTGAGTTTCTTAGGCATAGGGATGTAAAAGAGCCGAGGCTCCTGCCTCCTGACCCTGTGCCCGGCGCGCACGCACCCATAATCCTGCATTTCTCCAACAAGTTGTTTATGGAGTTGCTTCTCTATTTGCCTACACCCCCCCCCCCCCCAAATCCACCCCTCCCTGGTCTCCTTTGCCCCTTCCTCGGTCCTGGCTTGAAAGAGGGGGAGGGGCTCGGGCTCGGGTGGGGGAGGGCGGGCCGGACGCGCAGGGCTCAGGCCGCGGCGCCCCCTCTCCGCCAGCGGCCGCCGCCCCCGGATTATTTATCCGCAAAGTCCCGCGCGCGCCCATTGGGCCGAGGCCCGGGTGTCAGCGCGAGTCCTGGCTCGCCATTGGCCCCGCACACGTGCGGCCTGACTCACGTGCTTCCGGTTTGAAGGCAAAAAGTGTGCCTGGGTGATTTTTTTTTTAAGCGAGAGAGTTTGTGCAAAGATCCGAGCTGTCAGAGATTTGAAAAAAAAAAAAAAAAAAAAAAAAAAAGGCAGCCCCGGCGCTGGCGGAGACGCGCTCTCCCTGCAAAAAAAGCAAAGGCGATTAAAGGCGCTGCCAGCCTCGCGCTCTGGGCACAGCTGAGCGTGACACTCGGGGAAGTAAAACCCCTCACTACTGCCTAGGAAGATGGCTAGACTTTAAAGACTATTTTTTCCCTTTAAGAAAAAAATTTCTTGGAGCTTTTTTTTTTTCTTTTTTTCTTGCTTTCTTTTTTTCTTTTCTTTTTCTTTTTTTTTTTTCCTTCTTGGCCGTGGCTTACTCCCCATTTAAAACAAATCATTGAATCTGGTGGCAGAAAGGAAAAAAAAAAAAAGAAATAGCCAAGTGTCTCCATATCTGGATGTCTACAAATTAGAGAGAGGGAGAGACAGCGAGATCTATCTGCTCGATAAGAGCGAGCGATCCAGGCCAGGCGCCTGGGCTTTTTTTCCTGCACCCGCCCCGTGCCTTCGCTGGGGCTCCGCCGGCCTCCTTCCTCCGCGCACCCCCACGGGCCGCTGGCAAAGTGGGGTGGGGAGCGAGGCGGGGGGGGCGGGGGCCGGCGCGGCTGCCGGGGCGGCGGGGCGGCCGAGCATGGAAGAACAGCAGCCGGAACCTAAAAGTCAGCGCGACTCGGGCCTCGGCGCGGCGGCGGTGGCGGCGGCCCCGGGCAGCCTGAGCCTGAGCCTGAGCCCCGGCGCCGGCGGCAGCAGCGGCAGCGGCAGCGGCAGCGGCAGCGGCAGCGGCAGCGATGGAGACAGCGTGCCGGTGTCCCCGCAGCCCGCGCCCCCCTCGCCGCCCGCGGCGCCCTGCCTGCCGCCCCTGGCCCACCACCCGCACCTCCCCCCGCACCCCCCGCCCCCGCCGCCGCCGCCGCCGCCGCCGCAGCATCTCGCGGCGCCTGCTCACCAGCCGCAGCCCGCGGCCCAGCTGCACCGCACCACCAACTTTTTCATCGACAACATCCTGAGGCCGGACTTCGGCTGCAAAAAGGAGCCGCCGCCGCCGCAGCTCTTGGTGGCGGCGGCGGCCGGAGGAGGCGCCGGAGGAGGCCGGGTCGAGCGTGACCGGGGCCAGACCGGCGCAGGTAGAGACCCTGTCCACCCGCTGGGCACGCGGGCGCCGGGCGCCGCCTCGCTCCTGTGCGCCCCGGACGTGAACTGTGGCCCACCCGACGGCTCTCCGCCAGCCGCGGGCGGCGGCGCGGGTGCGTCCAAAGGCGGGAGCCCGGCTGCGGCGGCGGCGGCGGCGGCGGCCGTGGCGGCGGCGGCGGCGGCGGCGGCGGCAGCCAAGCCTTCGGACAGCGGCAGCGGCAGCGGAGGCGGCGTGGGGAGCCCCGGCGCGCAGGGTGCCAAGTACCCGGAGCACGGCAACCCGGCCATCCTGCTTATGGGCTCCGCCAACGGCGGGCCCGTGGTCAAAACTGACTCGCAGCAGCCCCTCGTGTGGCCCGCCTGGGTGTACTGCACGCGCTACTCGGATCGCCCGTCCTCCGGTGAGTACCCAGCCCGCGGCCGCGCCATGTCTTTCCGCCCCGCGGACGCCCCAGGGCGCCCCGCCGCCGCCGGGCCGGGGAGAACAGACCCGGCCTCGGGTGCTCTCTTCTCTCGCGGCCGCCGCCGCCTCCTCCTCCTCCTCCTCCTCCTCCTCGCCCCCGTCCCGGTCGCAGTCGGGTGTGCCCCCAGTTCTGCGCTCCTGGCCTCTGTGGCCGCCACTCGAGAGGCTGCAGCTCCTGGCACGGGAAGCTCGAGTCCGGCTCGATCCTTCGGCTTGGAACTCCGAGCCCCTCGGGCCTTCTTTGTGTTTTTACCTTTATTATCCTTAAGAAAAACACAAACAAACCCACAACCAGTCATTGATTTTTCTTCCAGGGAGAGGGGTGTTGAGAGCCGGCGGGAAGGTGGGCCTAGTGATCGGGCTCTGAAATCCCGCCAGCCAGGTCCTGCGGAGGCCGCAATGGAGCAAGGCTCTCATCAGAGAAATAATCCTCACCTTGTGTTCATACAAACACAAATACCATGTCGATATTTTCTGAGGAAAGTTCATTTACAGAGAGCTAGATTGGAGAACACACAGAAAGAGAGAGAAAAGCCTTTGATCGCTGTCCCTCCTCCCCAGGCCGGGTAAGCCAGAGAGTCTGACCCGGGTGGGTAGAACCCAGGGAAAGATGGTGCCGGGAGCCCCCCGCTCCTGGTTCTCTGCTGCTCGCAGACAGTGGGAGAGGAGAGGAGACGGGTCAGGCTCCCGCCGGGTCGCGGGGGCTCGGGGCATGATTGGCAGCCTCCTCGGCAGCTTCTTCCTGCCACTCGCACATCCTCCGGGCCCTGCCCCTTACTTCTTTCACTCTTTTCTTCCTCGGCTCTGCCAGTTAGCAGATTTCTCCAGCTATAGGTTGTTTTTCTCGACTGCCTTAGGCCCCTTTTGAGCCTGTCCCTCGAACTTGGAGACCCCGAGGCCGAGGCGTGCGCTGGGGCAGCCCTAGGCCCCCGGAGAGGAGGCTGGGGCCTGCCCACCTTCCGGGGCGGCAGCACGGGGGAGGCCGGTGGGCTCATCGAGGAGGACGGCAGGGGTCTGGCCTACAGCTGGCGTTGCGGGCACCGGGTCCGGTAGGAGGCCGGGCACAGCGTAGCCCCGCGCCGCTCTGCTCCGGCTGGTGTCTAGCCTCCCCACGGCTGCCGGCCGGGCGCGGATCGATGCGCGCTATCAGCCCCCGCCATCTCGAGCCCCGTTATTGACACGTCGGGCTCCCTGAACCTCCGAAAAGCTGCTTTGATTGACTCGCCTGATGGATAGAGTGATTGAGCTGTCAGGCTGTGAGGCTCAGGCCGGCCGGGAGGCTACGATTTTATTACAAGTGTCCGCGCCTCTGCACACACATACACAACACTCTCACAAACGTCGGGGACGCACAACGCACAGCGGGGCCTTTCTGGAGATGTACACATCCTTGCCCGCTCAGCTAATTGCTAATCTAAACCGAGGCCGCCCTTCCTCCCCACCCCACCTCTCAGTCCTCTCTGCACCCAGCTTAGGAGCCGGCCTTGCCTTTGTTCTTGGCTGCTTTCTCTCTTCGGTGCCTGGGGAGGCAGGGTACTGGCTCCTCCTGCATGGGCAGTTCACGGAGATGAACCTCAACCCAGACCTGAGTCGCTGCAGTCAGCCAGGCCTGGACTCTTTTGTCACAGGACAGCTAGTAACCCCAGGCTCTGGTCGGCCCCTGGAGCCAGCAGCCCAGCTTGCCCTTCTGTTGCTAGGTTTGGAGATGCTGGTGAAGACCCTTCTTTCCAGACAGTTTCAGATATTAAAAGGCACGACAGGGACTTAACTTGGCTCAGGAAGCTCCCATAACCAGGGCAGGGCCCGCCAAGTAAATGCCTAAATGCTGGAGGACTTGGGTCTGAGGCTGATGGACAGAGGTTCTGGCTTTCAAAGCTGCCTCCTCTTTCCCCCTCCTCTCTCCAGATCTGGACTCCATAGCAGCTTTCTTCTCAGACTAGGTTTTGGGAGAGACTTCACCTTCTTGGGGAGGTTTGCTGGGGCCTCTTCCCATATCCATCTGTGATGCAAAGCACAGATTTCTGTCCCTGTTGTCCCTCTGTCTCTTGACCTCTGCCCATAGTTTGCTCCTGAATGGGGGGTGGGGAGGAGGGATGTAGCCTCCTTGCAAATGTCATAGATGGGCAGGGGAAGCGGATCTGGCCTGTTTTTGTTATACAGGACTTTTCAATCCTGAAAACTGTAGTTTACGTGTTCAAAAGACAGAGAGAAGAGAGACCGTGCCTGCGCAGCCGGGTAGAGGAATGGGGACAGTGGGCTCTTTCTTACTGGCACCATCCAAGGGGCAAAGCAAGCAGAGAACCCTTGGGGCCAGCCAGGGTCATGTGGGTAAGATGTGTAACTGGGTGAAAGCCTTTCCCCCTCCCTTCAGAGAAAGGGGTGCTTAGTGTCTCCCTGGGACCCTAGAAAGGGCTTCCTTTAGGCCAAAGAGAAAGGAGAGGCACAGAGAACATACGGCCGAAGATCTAGGCAAGCCCCTCACCGTCCCCTTGTTTTCTGGGGTCAATAGCTATAAGCAGATGGGGTCTTATTTTAAGTTCTGGGTGGAGGTGCACATCTTGAGAAGGCAGCTGGAGGATTCCTTTGCAGGCTGGCAATATCCTCAGGGCAGTCCTGCCCCGGTGTCTTCACTGGCCCGGTCTTGAGCCTCTTTTTATTCCAGGGCTGTGAAGACAGCAGGCCCCTGACCTCCAACTCTGGGATCCACCGGACGGGGCTCCGAATGAATGTCTCTCCATCTTGGATTGTGGGATTTAAGTCTGGCCCGCGGCTCTCTGAATTGGGGTGTGGGGTGCACAGACAGCCGTGGCCGGTTTTCCTCCGCGGCTTCTGGTCCCCCAGAAGGGGAGTCGGCCGACCCCAGCGGCCAGGCGATTGCTCTCGGGGCTGGGCGGCGGGAGGGAGCTGGGGGCGCAGCGGGGCCTCCGCTGTCGCCCCGGAAGCGCGGGGCGCGATCCCCTGCAATTCTCACGGCTTCCTCTGCCCTCTCCCCCCCTCCCCTCTGCCCTCCGTCCCCACCCCCACCCCCACCCGGCCCTCTCCGCCGCTGCAGGTCCGCGCACCAGGAAGCTGAAGAAGAAGAAGAACGAGAAGGAGGACAAGCGGCCTCGGACGGCGTTCACGGCCGAGCAGCTGCAGAGACTCAAGGCGGAGTTCCAGGCGAACCGCTACATCACGGAGCAGCGGCGGCAGACCCTGGCCCAGGAGCTCAGCCTCAACGAGTCCCAGATCAAGATCTGGTTCCAGAACAAGCGCGCCAAGATCAAGAAAGCCACAGGCATCAAGAACGGCCTGGCGCTGCACCTCATGGCGCAGGGACTGTACAACCACTCCACCACCACGGTCCAGGACAAAGACGAGAGCGAGTAGCCGCCGCCGGCTGGGGCCGCGCGGTCCGGCCGCCGCGCCCGCGCCCCCTCCTGGCACCGCCGCCGCCCGGCCCCGCGCCGGGGGAGAGAATCCGCACGGGAGGGAGGGAGCAGCAGGGAAGAGGGAGCGCGAGCGAGCGAGCATCTCAGAGTGGAGAGTCACGTTTGAACGAAACATTTTTAGGAGGGGAGAAGGACTCGGACAGGTGCTACCGGGAAATAAGATCGATTCCCTATTCACGGTATAAGGGGCGAAACTGCGAACTCCTTAAAGCTCTATCTAGCCAAACCGCTTACGACCTTGTATATATTTAATTTCAGGTAAGGAAAAGAAATATGTGTAGCGATCTCTATTTGCTGGACTTTTTATTAATCTCCTTTATTATTATTGTTATAATTATTATAATTATTATAATTATTTTATCCCCCACCTCCGCCTCGCTGCCCCCGGCCCAGTTTCGTTTTCGTTGCCCGTTTTGAATGTCGTGGCTTCTCCGGTGCCTCCCGCCCCGCATCGCTGGCCCCCGTTTCTCTGGGACTTTTCTTTGTGTGCGTGAGAGTGTGTTCCCTCGCGTGTCTGCCCTTGGCCTCCCCCTCCCCCGCCCCCGCCCCCACCTCCCAAGCCCCTTCCGTCGGTCTGTCTGTCCTGCCCCCCTTTCGTTTTCCGGAGACTTGCTGAGAAATACGACCCCACAGACTGCGAGACTGAACCGCCGCTACAAGCCAAAGATTTTATTATGTTCAGAAACCTGTAGTCTGAAATAAAGTGTACACTGTGCTCACGAGCCGCTGGCGGCTCCGCTCCTTGCGGGCTGGGGGCGGGCGTGGGCGCCAGGCACCGAGGGCCCCGCGCACGCAGCGGCCTTCCGAGGCCTCCGCGCAACGAATCCCGAGGGCAAGACGAGCGCGCGGCGGTGGGGGCGCCCCGGATCCCGGGAGGTCCGGGTCTGGAGGGTCCGGAGGGTCCGGAGGCCCACGCCCGGTCTCGGATTGCGTCCGGAGGAGCCCGAAGGCAAAAGCCCAGTCCTGACTTCGGAAACACTGCCCGAGCCGTCCGGCTGCTCCCTGTGCGGGCCAGGCCCAGCCTGGCTTTGGCCTCCTCTCCAACCTGCTCGGCTCCTCCTTCGGCTTGCACCTTTCCCTTCTCTTTCTTCCCTCCCCTCACAACCAGGTACTGCTTGAGGGGTTCCCCTCCAGAAGCCCAAGGCCTTTCCCAAGGCGGGGCAGAGGTGAGGGGCTGCCCCCCACCGCAGTTCCCAGCTGCCCACTAGGCTGCGGGGGTGGCCCTTCGGACCTGGTCTCCGGGCCTGGCCTCTCCGCCACCTGGACCTTGCGGCTCCTAGTGCAGAGAAGTGATTCCGTGGGTGAAGCGGCAGGTGGAGGCCGGCACATGGAGCCTGTCCTGGCTCGGATCTCATGGTCCTTCAGAGCCCAGGGAGAAGAGGCCCCGGATGCTGGGAAGCTATGCAAAGCAGCAGCTCAGTCTGCTGCTGGGATCGCTTTCTCTTGGGGGACCCGCATTCTCACTTGGGCACAGGCCTGCCTCCTCCAGACACCAAACCTAAGCGGAGTCACTCTCAGAAAGCCAACAAAGGCTTGCTTCCTGACGGAGGGGGGCGCAGACGCAAGCATCCAGGACCCTCGGGACACATGGACTTCCCCTGAGGGAAATGTCTGCACTCCTGCCCCTGACCCTGGGGCCCGTCCTTCCAGGGCAGGCACTGGGCCCCTTACTTTCAGGGACTAGAAGGAGGAGGAACAGAGAGGGAGGTGCCTCCTCACGAGGTAGCATCTCCCTTTTGTCCAGCATTTGTTTTTGTTTCTGTTTTTTTCCTCCTTTCTTCCTGTCTTCTGAAATATGTGTGTATGTACCCGTACATGTGTGGCCAGATGTAGGTGTCCTTGCAAACTTGTGTGCATATGTGCTCACGTGCAAATAGAGCTTCACCTGAGGAGTTACCTGGTTTTTGTGTGTCCCTGCATGTGTGAGTATTGTGCTCACTGGGTGTCCACTCCTCTGTAATTAGATGCATACTTGGATGTTTGTGAACTCGTGGAAGTGCATGTGTTCATTTTTGTTTGCACGCTAGAATGCTTGCAGGGGTGTTTGTGGGGCTTGTACATGCTTGGGAACTCTGTCTGTGGTCTTGCCTTGGGTTTCTTTCCTGTTGTCTTTGCAGGGTTGATTTGGTGAGAAGTGAGAATTGGCCCATCATTCTTCCCGTTTCCTTGAAAACCTTGCCCCTGATTCAGGCCTATACCCAGAGAAGTAACAGGGCTAGTAGACTCGGGATTCCCTGCTCAAAGGTCTGGGGGCTTGAGGTTCAGTGGTCTGGAGTTGGAGAGCGTATTTGATATTGCCATGGGTTCCCAACTTTATTGCAGCAAATCTTTTCCTTCCATCCCCTTCATGCCTTCTAAGGGCTTATCGACTAACATCTGCACAAAATGGGTGCTTAAGGGCTCCTTGAGTGAAGAGCTGGAAGCAGAGGCCAGGGCCCTTCCCTTGGATGGCCCCAGTGAATGGTTTTCTCGTGGATGGAAGTACATCCTTTGCCTTCCTGGGTGGGGAAGGGGGCCTGGGATCTTCGAGCTCTCCGGGGCTTCAGGTTAAAGGGTCTGAGACTTGGCACCCAGGGTCCTCCTCCCTTCATCCACGTAGCTTACTTAGAACATCTGGAAGGGTCCTGGCCACATCCAGATGTGGTTTTGGGGGCTTCCTGCTCTACAGAGAACCTGATCCTTTCTTTGAGTGCCTGGAAGTGGGGCTGCCCTTTCTTTGCCCATCTCCACTGTGGCCTTTAGGGTACCTACACCCACATCAAGACCATCAGATCTAGAGGCTGGGGCAGGAGCTAAGGCGAACAGGAGCTAAGGCTAACTCCAGGAATCATACTGTTCCTTAGGGTTAATTCTGGAGGTCAAAGCCAAGAGTTCCTCCTCTCAACCCTGGGGAGGAGGGAGGAGGCAGTTACCCTCCCCAGGACTGTATCAGTAGAGCCTATAGATGTTTCATTATTACGTAATTTGATTTCTTGCCCATATCTCCTCTTATCTTCCAACCACTGTGGACGGAGACAATTTTCTTCTTTGTTCAGTGGAGGAAACTGGAGCTCGGAAGACTTACATATTTGGTCCATGCCTCCTCTGTGGCTGTGTCTTTCTCTATGTCATCTCTCCTCTTAACAACGGTCTCGGTCTCGACCTTAGGAATCTGGCCCAGGTCCTGACTTTCCTACCTTCCTGCCCTTCTCATCCCCAGTTTCCCTGCTTCCAAATTGGGGCTGAGAAGAGAAGAAGAAGACTATGGTCAGCCGTCTTTCTTGTTTCCCCCTCTAAAAAAAGAAAGTAATAATAATCATAAATAGGCATTGAGTTCTCTGACTTATGGGGCTGGCATAGTGAGCCGCCTGTGTATTAAAAAGTCTGAGGTTGCATCGAAATAAATAGTGGAGTGTGCTATCCCAACTTCCTCATTTTCTACCTTAAAAAAAAAGAAATCGGATTGAACCATAAACTTAAATCTTCCTCAGCCCAGAAGGAAATACACACTATTGAGTCTAAACACTATCGATCCCTGCCTCTTTCGGAGGGCAAAGGTCTCTGTTTTCTTACTCAAAATTCTTGTTCCTTCAATGGGGTCAGGGGGAGGCTGCAGATGGAGGAGGGGATATTGGGGGTGTGTGAGGCTACCCGGTATGTCTGCAAGTTTACATGTTTGTGGGGGCATTTGTATAAGGGTGGTATTAAGTATATTTGTTCAGGCTTGGGAAGTGGAAATGTGTGTTTGGGGTGTATGGGTGCCAGTAGTGACTGTTTGGTGTCTGTGTATGTGTGCATATGTGGTCAGTTCTCAGGTCCCCTAGGCTGGGCTGCCCCAGGGCACTGAGAGGGAGTGGCCTGCTAGCCTGCCCCCTACCTGGCTCCCTCAGCCCTGTGACCTATGGCAGGACTTCCAGAGGTGATCTCACCAGAGAGGTCACTGTGTCCGAGTCTCCCCCTACCCCAGCTCTCCAACACCCCCATCCAATGCCCTCAGTAAAAAGCCTACTTGCAGGGGCAGGGGTGAGCCTTGGCTGACTCCTAGAGACCAGAGGCCAATGTCAGGAAGGGTAGAGAAGCCCTGGCCAGACTCCTTATCCTGGATGAAGGTGGTCACTGTGGTTCCCTAGAGTGGTCATCAGCTTCTCCAACAGTCAGCCTAGATTTTCCTTTTTGTGTTGGAAGAAACCCATTCCTCTGACAGTAGAGGCTGCCTTCCCCTGCACAGACCAGGACAGGGGGTGGGAAGGGGCAGGGAGGCCTGGCAGCTTTGCCTCACCTGGGGGGGGGGGGGGCGGGTTCACAATGGAAGCTTTCACTCTGAGGGAGGTAGCAGAGTATTGCTCCATCCCTCCGCAATCCCAGCAGAGACTTCTCCCACTTTGAACTCAGGTGAGAGGGCTACTCTCCTGTGGTGACTTGTAGAAAGGGCCAGGGCTGGGGACTCTGCCAACCCCCACTCCTTCCCCCAATGCTTTAGGCCAGTCTTTTAATGAAGTCCCATTGTTGGAGGGGGTCCTCAGGGATTCTTGAATAAAAAGGTTTCATTTCACACAGGCAGGGGTGGAGGGGTTGGGGGAGTGTGGGGGAGGGTGGGGAGGGTCCTAAGAGAGTAAGTTCCTCATTCAAAAGCACACAGCAAGTGAGAGGCAACCCCCTCACCCCCAACCCCCCACCCCGGCTTTCCTGAGTCCAGTGTCCTTCCCAGTGCCCCTACTGAGTGGGTAGAACTATTGCACATCCAGCCACTCAGCACACATGCTTCTGCACATCAGAGAACACAAGCATCCATTCATCTGTGTGTATACACACGCACATATGTAGAATATGTGCACGTATACAAAGAAATGTAAATGGGCTGATGTATTGAGGTGTGTTCACAGCAGGTACAGGGACATTGCCTCCATTGAAGCTTCTGGCATGCATTTATGCGTGGTCCAGGAGTACACATACTGGTGTCCAACACATATCTGCCCTTCCCTTCCATGGAAGCCACCAGGGAGAACTGGGGTGGAAGTGGGTGGGTTGATTGGGTGGGGGTCAGGAAGACTAGAATCAGGACAGCCAGTGTAGTGGAGTGGTGGGGTAGCCCCTTCTCTCTCCCAGAAGGCAGCTGGGTCCAGGTGACTCCAAGCTCAGACACAAGACAAACCCTCTCCAGCCTTACAGTGTACTCTGTACCTTCCAACATGCATCTCCCTGGGGAATAGCAGGGCTTTGGGCAGAAGGGGGCAAAGTTCCTAAAGCCAGATTTCTCAGAGAGCTTGGTAAGTCCTGGACCATTACAAGTTGCTCCTTGGGTTTACTTCTAAATGCAGTCTTTCCAGGCTGAGGTGTCACTCTGGAGGTGGAACTCTGGAATTTTCACCACAGATATGGGGGTGGATTGCTTTGGGGACATTGTGGAAGATTTCAGGCCACAGTAATGGAAGGCTCTGAGTGAAGGTGAGTCTGTAGCAAAGCAGGGATTTACTGTGGATGTCCAGGCACTCACATCTTACCTTGAAGAGAGAAGTGTATCTATCACTCGCCGGGCTCTTGGTGTTAGGAAACTGGTGGGGTGGGGGTGGAATGGGAGGAGGGGATAGGAGTGTTGTGTAGAGGAGGTGGTGAGCACAAGCAACCCCCCTCTTCAACTTTGCTGGGGCATAGGATAGAACTCACATCCTTTTAGGGACTAACAGCCACCAACAGATTCCTCCCTGCCCCCTGCCACCACGCAAGTGCACTGGAGGGCATTTAGAAGCGCCAACAGGGGTGCTCATCCTTCCCAGGGCTGAGGACTATAATGCAGGTGCCAGAGGAGCACAATTACAGCTCAGAGGGGAGGGAGACCCCTGCGGGCAAGACGGAAGGAGTCTCGGGAACAGAGGGACCCACAAGTATTTAAAATTTGGCCACAATGGCTGCCAGAGGGGGCCAAGGTCTTGATACAGACCAACCAACTCAGGCAGAAAGACTCCCAGTTCTGCCATCTGATAAAGCCAACATGATGGGAAACAACGGATAAAGCTCTGCTGCTGCTTGGCAGCCTCCACGGGCTGGGGAGAAGCAACCATCAATGTCTCCAAGCTGAAGGTAATGTAGATGCTGAAGAAAACAAAGCAAATCCCAGAAACCACCTCAGCAGGTCTTTCCCTGTCCACTCCCCTTCACTTCCATGAAACAGGTCTTGTCCACCGGACCGGACGGAGGCAGTTCAGAAAAGGACACTCACAGAAATTTAAATCTAACAATAACATAATCATTATTTATTGCCTGCTCACACTGCTCGCTATTTGGCATAATTTACTTCATTCAACCTCACAGATCTCTTTGAGTTGGAATGTATCATCCCCATTTTACAGATAAGAAAAGTGAGGTCCAGGGTCATCTTGCCAAGGTCACACCAAACCAAATTAAAGCTTACACTGTAGTAATGCATGGTTAGACTGGTGCTTTGCCTTGGCACCTCGCAGTATCAAGTCTCCACCCTACGGAGACTTTGGCACCTGGTAGGGACAGGCAGGGGCTGGGGTTCAGGGCTAGCGTCTGTCTGTCTTTTGGCATCTCAAGTAGGAGTGGTCCTCGGCCCCCACGTCCCCATCCTGCACTCCCTCATTCTCCCCAACCTCGCCAGTCGGGCCGAACTCCTGCCATCGCACCCCGCTCCACCTGGGTCCCAGACTGGGTTCCCGGGGTGAGCGGACCCCCGCCCTCCACAGTCCGCGGTGTCTGCCGCCCTCCGTCTTCTCCCACCTGCGCAGGCGGGTGGGGGGACGCCGCGCGCCCCAGCCAGGTGTCTCCGCCCTTGGCCCCGCTCCAGCCCGGCTGAGCGGCCTGGAGCGCCCGGGCCGAAGGCGCCTCGAAGGTGCATTTCCGGGGAGCGCGGCCCAGGCGGCAGCCCCGAGCCCCCGAGCCCCTCGGCCCAGCAGGGTGTTGGCGCCCCGCACGCCTCCGGGGCTCGCCTTCCCTCCAGGCTCCGCGAACCCCCCGCTGTGCTCGCCCGGCGCGGGCCGCGGCTCCCTCTCCGCCCGTCGGAGACGCGAGGGCAGGGCCCCTCCAGCCACATCCCCGCGCCCCATCTCGGGGCAGGCGACGGGACCTCGCCTCGCGCCCCGCACCCCGCGCCCCGCGCCCCGCGCCCCACCCCGGCTTCTCCCGGCGGCGACTCTCCGTGCAGTTTCGGTTTGTGTCTAGGCCGGGTTCGCGCTCCTCTGTCATTTCTGTGGGCTTCCCAGCCCCTGCCTGCCTCCACGTCCTCGGGTCCCAGGTTTCCGCTTCCAGCCTCTCCAGGCCGCTGGTCCTCGGCCCCCGCGGCCGCAGTGCCCGGGGCGTCCCCGGCCTCCCCGCCTCCCGCCTCCTCTCGCCCGGCCCAGCTCCCAAGGTCGCTCCCGGGCTCCGAGGGGGGCGGGCGCCTTCCCACCTTCCTGCCCGCCCGCCCCCCCCCCCCCCCGCCCCGGGCGAGGTACCAGCGCTGACCTTGAGGCGGCCAGGCTGCCCCCCCACCGTGTTCTCCTGCCACCCTTGCCTCTCCTTGACTCGATGGCTCTCGAGTCGTGGCCACTGGTGGCAGGGGCGTGGGGGCGGCGCCTTCCCCTGGCGGCAACCCGCAGGGGCTTGCAGTCTTGGCTGCGCACGCCGCGGCTGCGAGCGGCCGGGCCTGGGTCAACGCCGGGCGGAGGCGGGGTGGACCTGCGGGCCCGGAGATCAGACTTTATTTGTGTTGCTTCAACTTGCCCTGCACGGTTAGACCCGGCGCGCCGGCTCACACGCACCGCGGGGAGTCCGCACCCTCGCCGGCTCCGCTCGCCGGCCCGACCTGCCGGCTCAGCGCCCCGCGCGCCCTTGGCCTCCGCAGAGGCCCCGGCGCCACAGGGCTCGGCGTCCGCCTCCTCCGCGCGCACTCGGGGCTCACCTGGCCCCAGAAGGGCGGCCAGCTGAATTTTCCCGGAGTTAGGTGAGCGCCTTCCGAAATCCCCCAGGCGGGATCCTCTTTAGGGCAAAGAAAAAGTTGCAGCAGCAGCAGCAGCAGCAGCAGCCGAATTCCTGGCTGCCTCTTCCCTCAGTAAAGCTAGCACCTTTCGGGGCCCAGATATTTGCCCACCTTCCCTCTCCTTTTCTGGAGATAATTTGGCCAAGTCACTTCCCTATGCACAGCTGCGGTTTCCCGCTCGGGTTCACTGTTTACTTGGAATTTCTTTAAAACCAGCGGCGCCAAATTGCCCTTGCTCTGCGTCTTCTCTGGGCGGGCCTCCCTCCGCCCAGGCCTTGCGGAGCTTCCAGAGGGCGCGGTCGGGCAAGGAGGGCTCGAGAGAGGCCTTGGCCTAGTCTGGGACGCGTCCTTCGGTCCTTTGCTCAATATCTCAGCCTCGCTCACCCCTGCAGATTGAGCTCTGGCCTTCACCGCGGGCCACCTCCCTTCGGGCTCCGACGGAGTGCCCAGTGTCGTCTCCTCCTTAGGCACAGGCGGCAGCCAGGGGTAATCAGGATGTAGACACCCCAGAGAGGAGGGCTGGACCCAGTTCCACCCGCATCAGGTCTCCAGTTTCTTATCAATAGTTTAAAATGCCCTCACAGGGCCAGGCTCGTTGGCGGTGCATATGTAGTGTGTGCTGGTTTGGCAAAGGCAGGGAAGTGACAGGCCCCAGGGTGCTGGGTGCGTGTTGGGGGAGGGGAGAATGTGAAGGATACCGTCTCCTGGAGGCCACTTTCATTCAGCTAAAGTAAACGAAGTTCCCTTTGGGGAATCAAAGTTTTGGGGCTTTCTGACCCGGCAGGACCTGAGGGTGCGGTGTGGGGAAAGGAGGCACTGTGTTTTGTGCATCCCGGTTGCAAACTTTGGCCCCAAACAGAAGCAGGCAGCAAGTGAAAGTGAACAGAGATGTGGGGGGTGGGGACAGAGAAGGCACCACCAGGGCGAAGGGCTGACGTTCTTGGGTGCAGTGGAGGGAAGAGGACACTGCTGTTTCCAGTCCCCAGGTCCCAGGCAGAGGTCTCCATTGAATCTGCTTATTTGCCTTTCTCCGAGGGCCAGACAAGTCTCAATCTCTTCCTCCCTAGGCTCCCACACCTTCTCAGTTACCCCAGGGACAGCTGTTTGTACCATTGCCCTCCTCCTAGGAGAGCTGCCTGCTTTTGGATCTGGCCCACCAATCGAAGCAATTCAAGACCTGCCTGGTGAGGAGGCTCCGCAGTGGGGCCCTCCCTCCAGCTTCCTGGTGGGGTGGTGGACCCTCTTCTTCCCCAGAGACCCTCTAGAGCCAGAGTGTTGATGATCATTACTTTAAATTAAAAGTCCCTTTTTTCCTTTCCGTCTAAGCCCCAACTTAGTTTCAGAGAATGAAGCGTGAAAGCTCTTTTATGGAGATTACCGATGCTTCATTTATTCCCGCAAATGGCAAACACGGCCCGGGAAAAACCGAGCGAGCGAGCTCCTTGTCTCGGATCCTCAGCCGTCTCCGTGTTCACAAGCTCACTTGGCTGTGAGACGGGCGTCAGGGAAAGCCCCTGCAGTGGGCTTACCTGGGAAGGGAATAGCTCCTTTGGTAGGTCTGCGACAGCAGTCTCCTACTGGAGGGGATAAGGAACCAGCTACAAACCCCTGATTTGAGAGCTGAGGGATTTGGGACCAAGGAAAGTGTGTGTGTGTGTGTGTGTGTGTGTGGTGGGGGTGGCCCAAGTGTTACCTCTGAGGATCCCTGAGGAATTGAATTTATGCATGAGCGGGAGATATTGGTTATCCCCACTGGCCTGGCCGGATTTCCCTTCCATTTCCTTTTGACACTGGGATTTGGGGTGCATTGCAGGAGAGAACCAGGAGACCCATGTGCCACTTCCTGACCTCATTTCACATTCCTATGCCAACCCTACACCAGCCTTTGTGACTTCCATGCTGGGCCAAGTGGTTGTGTCCACAGTGACAGCTCTCCGTCCAGGGTTTTACTTTGTTACCTATGCACAGCCCCAAGGGCAGCCGGAAAGGGTGGGTCATTTTGGAAATGGATCCAGAACCTCTCAATCTTAGGCATACAAAACTCACCTAGTGACCTGGTGGTTGTCTCATCCATAATCGAGGATTCTTTGGTCATTTCACAAGAGGCAGGTGGAAGGAAGTAAAATAACCTCCAGGAGGAAAGTGACAGAGGGTTCTTATTCTTTTGAGACAGAGCAGGAAAGTTTGAGAGGGAAAAGTAGAAGCTCCTGGAAGGAGAATTTCCTGAGTTCAGGCTGAAATTCCTTTGTGACACTGTGTTATTAACTCGAACACGGTGGCGGTTCCACATTCCGGCTATCCCACACTGGGAGCACCTCTGACACAAAAGCTATTGTTTGGGGGGTTGTGTGGATAACCAGGAGGGGCCATCAGGGGCCTTCTTCCTCTCACCTTAGGAAGCTCACAGGTTGCAAGGAAAGTGAAAGTGCTGCTTTTGTTTTAGAGGGACTTGTTTTTGTTTTATTTTGTTTAAAGAAGATAGCCTATGGAAGTCTGAAAGTGGGATTTGCCCTCCAGTGTCAATGGACTAGGCTGAAAAAAAGTGCAGTTTTCTTTAATATACAGCTGGTGACTTGTCTATAGCTTGCACGGGAGTTGAGCCTATTGCAGGTGCCTTTTCTCCCCTTAATGCATGATGACTCTTACACCACAGAGGTCCTCAGTGGCCAAGAGGGGCTGTCTAAATGGGTTTTGAGAGCAAGATCATCCCACAGAGCCTGGGGAGGTTCCATGCAGTGAGGGAAGGCGAGGGTGATGTGAAGTATTTGCGAGCACACAACACTGAGTCGGGAAAGGAGAAAAGAGGACTTGCTGCTTGCATGAACAGTTGCCAACTTTCATTAATTACTCAGTCACTTTAATGTGAAAACAAATACCAAACTGCTCTAGTGCCCATTCTGGATTAATGGCCTGCAAAATTAGATGGGGAGGGGGCCAAAGTGAGAGTTGAGGTGTTCAGTACTATTCAACCCTCCTTTCAAATCCAGAGTGCGTTTGGGGTGGTTTTGCTTTTTTCTCCCCCCAGAAAATGCCTGAGTTGGTGGTCAGGAAATTGAAAACTTAAAAAAAAACCCAAAAGATATTCCTTCGTGAACAGAGGCTGGAGTCCAGTGACAAGGAACATCAGAGGGAAAGCCTTCTCTTGTGTCCTGATCAAGTATTCAGTCACACAGCCTGGCCTAAACCGAGTGCCCGTGATGCAGGAACGTGGGCAACAGCGGGACGGCCTTCTCATGTTCCAGGTGTCTGTTTTGGTGTGCGATTTCCCAGATTTTCAGATTAGACAGACGTGTTCCTGAAGGCTGTTCCTGGGTGTTTGGAATAGTGTAAACATAATCGGAGCCTATCTCTTAACTTCAGGAATGTCAGAGACAATACCTCGGGGACCGTTTTTTTGGTTGGTTAACTTAGCTGAACTTATGACCTGTGAAAGAGAAAACAAAGTCAAGTTTAGGTGAGCCTACTAAGGTAGCTTCAGGGAAAAAAAATTGCTTCCCTACTTCTCCCACGTCAAATCTGTTTAGGTGAGTAGACTATACCACAGATCTACAGAATTTTGAGGTTATGTTTGCTTTTCCTGGACGCTTTTTCCTTCTTATCCTTGTGTTTGTTTGTAGGTACTATCAATCCATGTGCCAGCATTTTGCATGGATTTTTCTGAGAATTGTGTTTGCACGGAGCAGTGTCAAATAGCTTTCGGAAGTGTGGCTTTGGGTGTGGAACGGGGCATTTAGGGCTGGAATGCAGGGTGCCTCTGCATTCTGGTTGTCAGATGAAGTAGAGGAAGATGGAGGGGGCATCCCTGAAATGGCTTCGGGTCTATTTTGGGGTAACGTTCCTCAGAGTTCTTACTAAGGAAAGACCTTCTTCATTGTAAGTGTCACATTTCCAAATGGGCCAAACTGGGGCAGAAGAAATTTGAAACATCCTACTGGGGCCATTTTATGTTTAATAACTTGCTGTGGGTTCACTGTTGCAGGCTCAGCCCTTGAAGTATACATTCTTGGAATTCTAGGGCTCTTCCTGGGATTCTTTTAGGCACAGTCTATACATGTAAACCAATTTGAGTAAAAATGACACAGGTGAAATAGGAATTGGGTGAAGGGGAGCAGATAGTACTCTGCTTCTTTAAACTGCTTCCCTTTTCCTCGCTGCCGCTGGGACAAGGCTGTGGGTGAAGAGCAGGCCCCCAAATACCTGAGTTTAATAGTGTGCAGGTAGGGGGCAGATTGGGGGAACTGACACCCCAGAATGAACTCCTTTTTGAAATCAAATGAATTTATCCCAAGTGAATACCTTTCATAACATCGGAGGATGTTGAACACCAGGGGGGAGGAATTCAGAGCTGGCCTTTGAGCCAAAAGGTTTTCTTGGTGTTCAGGTTCAAAACTCAAATCCTAGGCCCTTAGTATGTGAGTGTGTTTCTTCCAAGAGGTTATGGCACCTATACAAGGTTGCACTTGAACTAGTTCCATCTAAAAGAAAGTCCCTTTTCTTTCCCTTATTAATTTCTATAGTTAAGGGCCTTATAAAAGAGACGGCTTGTGTCCTTTTCTTTGGGAACCCTAGACGGTGAGCTCTCAGCCTCTCTGTGGGGCCAAGAATTTAATACACACAGAGGTGGGGCACCAACAATCAAACAGAGTAAGTTCCAGAACCACTCAGGATCAAGAGGAAAAAGACCCCCTTGGATGATCAGAGTCGTATCTTTGGCGGCCGACGAAAGGATCATAACAATCTTTGCAGTTTTTCCAAACTTACCTAGAGTCTCATCTCTGCCATGCTGACAGGCAGATGCCAGAGTGAAAATGGAAGTTTATGCCACTGTTTGGCCACTTAGGCTGTTGTTTATTTATTTTCCCGTGTGGGAGGGAGTGAAGAGATAACAGGAGGAAAGGATTTCCGGGACTCTTTAACAGTAGACATAAGGCTGATCTTTTTTTTTTTTTTTCTTTACTTTTCTTTTCTTTTCTTTTCTTTTTTTTTTTTTTAAATGGAGTTTTTCTGTTTAATAAATAAAACTGCACATGTCAATCTGGGCAATGTGACGTGTTTTTGATTGGATAAAAGATTCATGAGGAGTCAAATCATGGGATGTGCTGGATGCAGCTTCGTTCGGTTTCTAGAGTCACTTTCGGAAGGAAGGCAGGTCTCTCCCCTCAGGTAACTCGGGGCAGGCCTCAGCCTCCTAGGTCTTCAAGAGGGGGAGGAGCTGGCTAGACCCTGGGGTCCATGGGGTCATATTTGTTCCCAAGTGCCTGTCCTTACTCCCAGTTGAAGTAGTAGGAAAGGCTGACAGTTGACTTTATGGGGAAAGGAGCAGAGGGGTGCCCTTGAGCTTGTGGCGCTCATTTCATACTGTTTTCTATCTATCTCTCCGTGTGTCTGAATGGTGGGAACTTTCTATCTGGAGGAGAATTATTTCCGTGCACAATTGTCTGTCCTGCTAGGAAAGTTATGGCTGCCCTGTAAAAGGGAACTGCTGGTCTTCCTTTGTCCTACGTTGGGAAGGCCTCCTGGTCAATAAATACATATTAATCATGTAAAAGGATTGACATGCAAATGAAGGGCACCATTGACAAGCCCTGGATGGCAGAGGAGAAGCCCTTCCGGCAGCTGTGGTCCTGGCCGGAGGAAGCCAGGGCCACACCAGGCTCTCTGCTGGGTGTTTTCTACAGGGTTAAACACCCTTTTCTAATAATTACGTGAAAGAGTTAATTTAAACTGGAGATTGCTTTAAGATCGCTTGCTTGCATCCTTCTTAGCTTTGCCAAATCTCCAGGTTTGTGGTTGTTTTTTTTGTTTTGTTTTTTGTTTTTTAAATTTAAGTCTGGCAGTAGGCAGGCCACCCTTTGGATCGCTGTGTCTCTGGGCCCAACTGGAAGTCTCCAAAGGTACTTTGTTCTTCTGATCAAAGGAAAGTTCAACCAGACCGAGAGGTGGTTAAAAGCTTAGCTGAATTTTTTGAGGAAGGCTTGATATTGCAGGAATAATTATTAGTTGCCATTATGAATTACTGCTTATAAAATAGCACGTCGTACATTGTTGTAGCTTTCTTCACAGAGCGAAAAAGACACTACAAAATAATCTTGCTATAGGCAAGGCTGAGCTTTGATTCAGATTTTTCTATGTGCATGACACCTGTGGGTATGTATAGTCCATAGCAATGATTTTTAGGATACATATGACCACTGAGGAATATGATTTGGTTGTGAGGATATGTAAAGAAAATCTTTTGCTATAAAGACAGAACAAAATACAGTATTATCTACTGGCAGGTCATTGAGGTGAATATAATTGCTTTATGTATTCTGGATTATTAGAATATAAGAAAATATTTTAGCTCCTCTGAAAGACTAAGTTATTACATATACTGAAATAGAAGTGAAGAGTATTTGAGGAAATGGATGGTCTAACTTGGATTTTCCTCCTTTAGGGGCGTGGGATTTTTAAGGGTTCGACAATTGGAATTTATATGATGTAGGCTCCGCGTATGCCTATCAGCACTTATCAGCCAAAATGCATGTGTTCAGTAACTTTGGAATTGGACCACAAAGCAGATTTTGATGATATTCCTGCTCAGGCCAGTGGTGTCAAAATGGGCCTTACTTTGGTCAAGACTACGGCTGTCTGCAGGTTCTGGCAGGACAGGGCCTGGGAATAGTTCCCGGGAAGCCATGTGCATGGGCCTCATTGCTGTCTTTCTTTTGTGGTCTGTGTCTAATCTTATCTGACGCTCTGCAACTGAGTAACAGGTCCAGCCACACCAACTTGAGGAAACAAGTGGGAATGGGTAAATGGTCTTCCTCCCCTGGTATGAAGCACTAACCTTGCTGCCTCATGGATTAATCCTGTCTGAGGATGACCGGGGGACCCAGCTCCTTCTGTATTTGGGGGCTCTGTTAGCACTGACCAGGATATTGACTTGTCAAAACATTTGCATTCCCATTTTAAATAAATTCATGAAAATCTTTTTCGCTAGGGCTTGTTGGCTCTGAAAAATCCACACTCAGTCTAAAATCAAGCACGAAGTCTCCACCGTTCTCACGATGGACATATTATGCTTAGTGTGCTTTGCTAATGTTTATCTAGATTCTGGAATAATCAAATCTTACCTAGAATTCAAACCTAGCAAACATGTTGTCTATTGAATTACTGCATGTGTGTGTTTGTGTGTGCGTGTGCAAAAAAAGTAGCTACTGCTGGAGCTAAATTATTTAACATGATTTTCTTGTATTGTGGAGAGGCAGGCAGAGACTCATTTTTTGGATTATGATTTGTATTATGAAATGCTTATCAAATGTTTTCCAAAGATTAGTTTAATTTTAATTAAATAAACCTTTCTCAAGAGGAGGCTCCCAACTATTTCTTGTACCCAGAGGCTAACGTACTTGTTGGTTTTAATTATTTTCTGCTGTTACCCAAACTGCTTTGGGTACTCCCGCCCAATTAAATCAAAGGCGCAGGTTCCTTATACACAATATGTTTAATATTTAATTTTAATTAAATTAATTAAATTGTTTATTTAATTTTATGTGCATTATTGTTCATTGAACGATGCAAAATTCATGATAGTAAGAGTTAGGATGGGGAGGTGAATCAGAGAGCTTCCAAACAAGCTAATTATGGGGCTTAAAGGAAACTTCCCCTCCATTTCCAGGGAAACATCCCTCCCAGAACCTGAACTTTCTCTCCCAGCAGTGCATGACTGTGGCTGGGGCTGGCCGCTGTGGCTACGGGTCTGTTGGCTTCTTTCATCCTCTGGAACTCGCCCTGCGATTTGCAGCTGCAGCAGCTGCTCGGCAGAGGACAGGGTATGTGCGGGCATGTACACGCTGTTGTCACGGCTCATGCTCGAGTGACATTTCCTACTTTGCTGAACAAGGAGGCACCAGCACAGTGCTCCTGGAAAGGGCCGTTTTTCTACCAAAGACACAGGCAAAACTTCCAGAAATATCTCCCCACTCAGGAAGGGCCCCTCCTGATGGCTTTGAGCTGCTCGATCCAGGCCAGTGCTTACAAACGTGGAGGCTTGTGAGGGGGGCTCGCCTTATGGTTGGAAGCCGTTCCCTTAAGGGAGGGGGCCATTGGCTTGGCTCCGTGGCATCTTTAGGGCATGTTTTTTCAGGAATGTTTTCATCTGCACTGGGCTAGGCTTAACTGTCTCTCACTGGAGCACTGAGTTCCCAGGAAATCTGTTTTAACAGGCATAGGAAATAGAGACCCCGAAGCCCGCAGGTTTCTCTTGTCCTAGTTGTCTCTAAAACAAGGGGTTCTGGATTAAAAAAGTTAAAAGTGCCCGAGTTAAAGGAGCCCACTGAATTCTGAGGCATTTGATTAACTCTCTTCCTGATTTTCCTGACTTAACGAATAATGACATTATCACCACTGTGGCCTGGCCCTTGGGGCACCTGAGCCAAATTTTCCAAACTTGACCTTGCGAGGTGACGCATTCGCTGAACGTCTTTTTCACTTCAGGGTTTTCCACATCTGGGCCACGGTTGGCTATTTATATTTACACAATTCATCACTCTATAAATTCCTTTTTTTTTTTTTTTGGTAGGGTTGATAGTTTCTTTCTTGGAGCCTTCTGCTTCTTGAGACTCATTAGTTGTATGCAGTGAAATATAACCTTTAACATGCTTGGCTCAGCTACTGGGAGAACAAAAAGAGAGGAAAAAATAAATGGAAAGAAGGAAGAAAGTGAGGAAGGAAAAAGAGAGAGAGAGAACCAGCGCCCTTAGGTGAAGCTGTTTCAGTTCTCACTGAGCCACCCTCAGTTCTCACTGAGAGCGGGGGCTAAAAATAAACTCGCTTTCTCTTCGTTGTTGTGGTTGTTTGTTTGCTTTTTCGCCCCCTAAGGCTGGTTTTGTTTCAGTAGATTAAATATTATCATAAAAGTAGCTGATGATGCAGGAAATTAAGAATCAGGTTGTGGAATATTTTGCAAAAGCCTTCTTAAATATCTACGGCACCTACCCAGTTGGGGCAAACATTAGTTTTAAACCAAAAAGCATTTGTCACGATGAATTCTTAGCTTCAAATTCGGGAAAATACTGAGAAGCATAGTTAGCCCGAATGGAAAATAAAAGTAGAAAAAAGAGCAGAAAATGTAAAAAGTGAGTTCAGAGGGAAATTAGCATTGGCTCATTGGGCCTAGAAAAAAGAACATCCCCAACTCTCCATTTATGCTGCCCATCAGTAAGCTTAAAAACATTTTTAGTATAAAACACAAACCTTTGTGGTTACAGGAAATGTATCTGAGGATGGACCCAATCGAATTTGTGGGACACTGCTGTGTCACCATGTTTAGCATCAAATTATGAATTAAACAAGAAGAATGAATAACAAATTAGGATTCGCCTAAGCTTAGCTTTGTGCAGTGGGACAATGAAAATTTATTTGAATTCTATTCCTTGATGAGGTTACAGATTTTTCCCCCAACAGAAGATACACATTAATGCTGTGAAGACCATTATTGGAAGTTCATTTTCTGTGCCCATCTTAGAGACCTTTTCATGGATGCAGAAAACTCCTGCGCGGATTTTGATTTTAGAAGAGCCCCCTACTCTATGTAACTTTTCCTTTGCCACTCCCAATGGAGGAATAATTTGTTAGAGATATTTTGAAGATGACTGCAGAATTAGCAGTGTTGAGTTTGTATGTCTGTGTGTGGTTTTTTTTTTTTTTTTTTGGCCGATGTGTAAGGAAACAATTGTTAAAGATGTTGGCTTTTAAGAGTACTATGCCAGGCTAAGAAATGATAGGCTTCTGACAGCTGGACTGTTTGTGAAGAAAGAAAGAAAAAGAAAGAAAGAAAGAAAGAAAGAAAGAAAGAAAGAAAGAAAGAAAGAAAGAAAGAAAGAAAGATGACAGACCATAATTTCCAAAGCCCGCTGCACTTTTAAAAGTACAGCCAACTGTTCCTCCTCACCTAACTGGAACCGGCAAATAATGTGTTGTGACCCTGGCTAATGCCTTCACCACATGCTGAAATTGGGGCGAAGAAAGGAAAAGTGGCTGGAATGCACACAAGGGAGCAGAGAAGCAGACAAGTTAGATATAGTGGGACAATTTCTTGTGTTGCTGGATGTGAGAAAACTTTTCAAGCCCTTAATGTAACCCATATGCATCATCATTCCAAGCTTATTAAAGAGGCTAAATAGATAGACATATAAGATAGACATAAAAATATCACCTGCTCACATACCGAGGGCATTTGGGGAAATTAAAACAAAACATAAGCCAGTACGATTGCTGGTTCTTTGGTTCTTTGCGGCATGAGCATATGTTACACCTGACGGATGTCGCTTTTTTTTTTTTTTTTTTTTTTGAGCAACTTTTTACCTTTGAAGAGTTTTAGGTTCACAGGAAAGTGGTGGAGACTATTGCCTATTTGTATGGTTACTGTAATAACTACAGGTTTGCCTTTTACTGAGCTCATTTCTCAAGAGCCGGAAGGCTTCTTTCTGAGGTTAGATCTGATGCGGTTTGTGCGGCTTCGTTAGGGCTTCCTGTCTTCCTTGAAGAAGACACACCGGCTTTACACACAAAATCAGAAAATAAAGCGACAGGGAAGTGGATGCAAAGAGTTGGTTGCTTAAAACAATAGCCGGGTTTAGTCAAAGGAACAGCTTTGTGTGGGCTGTTTTCAAGTAGATGCCCCCGTGGTCTCACCTGCCTCCCTTCCAGCCTGTCTGTGTCTGTAGGCAAGGTCTCTGCTAGCTTGCTGTGTCTTTCTCCGTGTCACCTTTGAGATCTGACCCAAACTGGGGCAGAACCTGACGGCTCCCCTCTTCCCCCACCCCTTCCCTTTCAAGTCCAAGGCCTGCCTGGTGCCCTTGCCATAGTATTTCTCCTCTGGGGCCTCAAGCAGTAAGTAGTTAATTTATTATGTTAGGTTTCGTCCTTAATTTAAAAAGTTGGGGGTTAGTGAGGTAGTGTATGTGTGTATGTGTGTGGTGTAACCCCTCTTGGAAATCAATCACCGAAGTCACTCCTCAGAGGTCTTAAAAAATATCCTATTGCCTCCCTCCTCCCGCTGACCCCCTCACCCTCTCCCTGCCTCCACCCCAACGTGCTAATCACATTCAGGCCAAAGGCAGGGCCGGGCTACCTGGCTGCAGCCCAGAGGACATTTTATTTTATTTACAGATGAGCTGTTAACCCCTGAAATATGGATTCATCTGGAAGCTGTGACACAGGAAGGCTAGCTCGCTAGGGCAGTTCCAGCCTAGAGCTGCGGTAGTAGTCACCTCAATTAGCTGTGTCATTCAGAACAGAGCCCCCAAGCCAGCAGGCTGGGCAAGGGGGGCACTCGGTCCCCTCCCAGCCTTGCCACCTGAGGCGACATAGAAATATGTGCAGCCCAAGGCCTGGCCTCTAAGTAGATTCTACTCCAGGCTCTGGTGGGGTCTCTGCTTTCTTTTACCAAGTGGGTTCCAAGGTGATGATCTCACCTCTGGGTTTATATATGTTTGTGTGTATTTCTAAATACCAGTTGACCTCTTTGAAGCAAGACTTTGAACTGGATATGCCCTTCTTCCCACAATACTGTAACTACTCATAATCTTTGAAAAGTGTCTTTTCAGAATTACCTTTATGAGTTGGTTTACAAATCACATATTCACACACATGACCTGTCACAGACAAATAAAAAGGCGGCTTTGTGATTTTATATCCAGACCTCACTCTTGCTCAAAAAGGCTTTTCCCAGCCTGATCACTCACCTTATTCATCAGACTTGGCTCAAAAGGACTTTCGACTCTTTCCCAAACTCAGATCTTCATTGAAGCAAGAAACTTCTCTACCACTGGGGATTTTCAAAAGAGTACGCCACATGCTCTGACACACTTCCAGAAGAATTCTTAGAGGTTTTAAGCATGGCAGTTGTAATTGGAATAAACTTACAAGTCCCCAAGTGTCTCTTGGAAGGGGACAAAATACATCTTGGATATGAAAGTTTTGGGTTGGTGACAATTCCCTTCTCAAAACGATGTAGCCAGTAGACCTGTCATACTCCGTTCCGCCGTATCCCACCCCACCCCACCAAGCCAGCCTAGACCTTACTCCACTGGGCACTGGAGAACTAGTTAATATTTGTTTGAATTTCAGGCAGGGTAGGCAGGTTCCTCAGATGCAAATCTGAGGCCTGGTTTTAAAGACATGGTAAAATGTTTGGTGTAGGACAACCTGGTAAGGCATATCTTTAGCAAACTCCATTTGCATTATTAAGACTTTTCTCTGGTAATATAGATGTGCAGATAACAATGATGTATAAAAATTCATTAGCCATGAAGTATGTTCTGAGAATACATTGTTGGTGAGAAAGACCTAATCTTTAGCAAGTATGTTTCTTTGTTTCCATTCATTTCTTACATATGTATGCCTATATTTTGTATGTACTATGTATGTATTTTAAAGATGCCCCAAGGTTTCTACTAGAAACAAGGATACTGGAAGAGGGCTAATTAGGAGGGCATCTACCTTGGTAGATCTGAGCATGTGGTGTTGGTAAAGCAAGAGTTCCTAAAACAATTGGAGAGAATTTGATAGTTGATATTTCCTTATGGCTATATTCCTGGCTAAGCTGTTTTATTTTTTTAAGATTTTATGTACTTATTCATGAGAGACAGAGACAGAGAGAGAGAGAGGCAGAGACACAGGCAGAGGGAGAAGCAGGATCCATGCAGGGAGCCTGACGTGGGACTCGATCCTGGGACTCCAGGATCACACCCTGGGCTGAAGGCAGACGCTAAATCCCTGAGCCACCTGGGCTGCCCTAGGCTGTTTTATTTTGAATTGCATTTTTGGGCAGTCTAATCCAGCTAGTGCTGCTCAGTGTACGTGGCAGGAGGAGTCCGGAGTCAGCTCCAGGAGTGGGGTCCCTGAGCACATGTGTAGAGAGGCTGAGGAGGGCTTGGGCTTTAAGGACTCCCACAGGAGGGGTGGAGCCTGGAGTAACTTCTCTGGCAGTCTTGACCACTACCCCTGGGAGGCCAGGCTGTGCTTTCCAACACAGACCATGGTGCTGGGGTCAGGAGACCAGCTTCTGCCACCAGCTATATGATCTTAAGTAGGTCTCTTGTCATCTCTGGATGTGAGCCTAGCATTTGCAACATAAAATGATTGGATTAGCTCAGCAGTTCCCTACTTGAGGTGTTTGACAGGAGTATCCTGAGGAGGAGGGACCTATAGTAAGTCCCAGTGTTTTTAGGCGATTGCTGGAAAACTTCTGTACTCCATTTGCTAAGGCTGCCCTGACCAACCACACTTGACATTTCCTTGCTTTGGGCAGGAGGTAGGGCAGTTCCTTGTGCTCACAGATGCTGTTTCATGCTGACCAGGACCTCTGCCTGGCACTTACATGTGTCTTTGATTAATAAAAATGGAAAAATAAATGTGTTGTTATTCAATAAATATTTAAAAATCAATGACACTTATGCCTGGCATGTTGTTGGCCCTTAATAAATGGTAGTCATCATTATTAATATTATTTTAGGTTAGCTGGTTGGCAAGAGCTTTTAAAATGTAGACCATAGCAGGGACAATCATGGGGAGACTGTTGGGAGCCTGGGGTGGGTGGGTAGTACTGGCTTCCAAACCCTTCCAGGAAATAATATGGTCTCCAGTTCTGCTGGCTGCAGGCTCCTGGTGCAGGAGGGCAGCATGGGCATGTGGGGCCTGGCAATCCCAAGGCACTGAACCTCAGGGAACAGTCTCCAGCTGTCTTTCACCTAAAGCCCACCATTTCCTGGTTCCTTCTGGCCCCAACTGCTGGGTGAACCTGCAGCCCAGCCCTTGTGGGCAGAGTCTTGAGACTGAACCTCAACAGTCTATGAGTCCAGCTGCCTGACCCTTTGCTAACTATGGGTTGCATGCTCTGATGAGAGTAGAGATGGGGTGAGGGAGAGACGTAAGACTTAAAAGGGACAATTTTCTTCTTTAGTGAGTTTCACTTCTAGTTCTTGTCGAGGTGATGCAATTCAGAGTACAATTGCATGATTGCTTTCATAGAATTTTATGCCACACATTATAATAAGAACTACAATTAATTGCTTCCTATTTGCCCAACCCTCTCTAGGATATTTGCATGTATATTATCTCCCTGACTTTTTAGACTAGCCCTATAGGGTGTAGCAGTACTTCTATTTGATAATTTCGGACAGTGATGCTCAGAGAGATTAAGCAACTTGCTCAAGATTACACAGCTAGACAGTGGCAGAGCTGGGATTTAAAGCCCATGCTCTTTCCAAATATTAAAGATTTGTTGTGATCTGATGAAATATCCCACAGTATGAAGAAGATCGACTTTAGCAAGTTTCTGAAGAGTCATAGAGTGAAAGGTAATCCAGAAATGCTTCCAGGAAGAGGAGAGCTGTTTTTGTTGTTGTTTTTTTTTTTTAAATTTAAAATTAATTTTATTTTAAAGATTTTATTTATTTGAGAGAGATCACAGAGGGAGAGGGAGAAGGAGAAGCAGACTCGCCACTGAGCAGAAAACCCAATGTGGGGCTTGATCTCAGAACCATGAGATCATGATCTGAGCTGAAGGCAGACGCTTAACTGACTGAGCCACCCAGGCTAGTCTGTTTTTTTTTTTTTTTTTTTTTTTTTTTTTTTTTTTTTTTAGAACAGAGTTTTGAGTTGGTTCTTGAAGGAGAAAAGGAACGGGGAGTAGGGATGGAAGGGTAGGGTGTGGACTGAGCTGGGGGCAGCATGTGTTCAGGAGAGGGGAGAGCTGGGATGCTGATTTTGGGGTGATGGTGGAAGGTTGTGCCCCTCTGAGGGTCAGGTTGAGAGTGATGCCACCATGGTTGCTGGGACAGGTGACATGGCTGGACACCTGTCTCTTTCTTATGCCTTTGGCTCTGCCTCTCTCTTTGGCTACCAGGGACCTCTCTGCCCAGTGGTGACAAGGGCTGCTCTGGCACTCCTACTCAGTGGACAGCAGTCAGATTCCAGGAAAAATTGGCAGGGGATTTACTCTTCTGCATCCTCTCTTCTTCCCTCCCTCCCTCCTTTCTCTTTTTCTCTCTCCCTCCTAATATTTACCTTTAAAGCCTAGCATTTAAGCAAAAATAAAACTTAAAGAAAACAACCCCTCCTAGTGTAGCTCTACCATTCCACCCCTCCAAACAGCAATTTTTTGCTTTTCTTTAGTGCCTCCCAACTCCTTTCCATTTGTTCACATCATGTTGACAGTTGTAAACATTGGGTAGATACAACCTTTTATTTCTTTTGACATTGATATCAGAACCTTTTCTTTCTATGTTGTCTTTGTGTTCACAAAATTAGCAATGGTTGCCTATATCCCACTGGGCCTGGAGGTGCCCTGATGGACAGAAGCCTCTCATCATGGCTGCTTTTCTAGTTGTTTCCTTTGAGGGGCTCCTTTATTGCTGATCTTGTCACTGAGGGACATATGAGGTGGGCGGAGACTGTGGGAGCAGAACACAGAAGGGTTGGGCTGCCTGGGGGAAGGGGACAGGGCAGGCAGTAAGTCAATAGACAGAGAGGCCTCAAAGGTATATGTGGCTGGAAGGAACCCAGTGAATAGGGTGGCGCTGCCAGGGTGGCTGTTATTTATTTTTTGCAACTATTGCAAGAATTGAATGAGATCATGTTTGCAAAGTGTCTAGCATTCAGTAAACATTAGTTCCCTTACTGCTCTTTCCTTCCCTTCTCCTTCAGATAGTCTTGAGCAACTCAGAGGGGTTGATGATGGATACAACTATCTCTGTATAAGGAGGCCTTGGCCACGGGCCTGGCAAAATGATGGTCAACCCATTCATTCAACAGATGGGTGCAGAGCACCTGCTGTGTTCCAGAATATGGGCCTGAATGAGACAGGCAAGACCTCTGCGAACATGGACCATATGGTCTAGTCAGACAGACAACCAATAAACAGGTAAACACAAAGATAAGAATTTCCCATTCCCATAATGTTGGTTCTATAAAAGGATGATAGATGTTTAAGTTGGGAGATCAGTGGTGGCAGCTGAATTTTCTATGAAAAGGTCTGCAGGGGTATTTGGTTGGAAAGTTGGCCTAGAGGGTTTGTCTCAAAATGGTTTTTTTCTTTAGTTAGGAGATTATTTAGATGTGTCTTTGGGAGTGAGCCATTTAGGATTTTATAGGAGGAAGAAGCTAATGTATGCTTTCTCCAAAGCCCATCCTCTAGTGCCAACACTGTAGAGGGGGGCAATTAATGTTTGAGCCAAGTTGTACACAGTGAGAAGGAACCAGCATGTGAAGTTCTGGGGGAAGAGGTGTGTAGCCAAGGCCAGCACTCAGGGAGGTGTGAGGAGGGAGGGCTCTGTGGGCCAGGGCACAGGTTGTTAGGGTTTGATATCTAGTGGAGGGAGTCTCACTAGAAGGCTCACAGCAGGGCTGGAACACTCTGGTCTGACTCAGGGTTTAGAGATTTAGATATTATAAAGTATTTTGGGTGAAGCGGTAAGTATGACCAGCAGAGTGTGATCAGGGATATCTGGGAATGTTACACGTGCTGGATCCTATTGGGTGAAACAGAATGTGAACTGGTAGGAGTAGAGTACATGCTATAGCCTTTGGAAGACTCAGAAGAGATGCCACAGTTGTGATGCTTTTGTGACTGTGAGGCAAAGGGGAGGCCTGAGGAGGAATCTGAGAGAAGCCCTAGTAGAGAACAGTATCTAAGGCATGGGGAAAGGAAGGTTGGAGCTGTGGTAAGGTGGAGTCTGCTGGGCATTGGATGCCTCTCTTTTTCCTCCTGGTGGGCTCCCTCAGTCAATGACTGTGTCCAGGGATGCATCAGGCCTCAGGCTGGCGCAACTTCATGAGCTTCCTTAGGTTCCCATGGCCTGGCTCTGTCAATTCTCTCAGAAGAGGCTTCTCCATCCCTGCTGCTGCCAAGTGTAGGCTCACTTCTACAGGGAATTGTTGTGATTCTTTTATGATTCTCTCAGAGTGAGTGCATGTCTATCAACTCAAATGTGTTCACACATTCAGACATTTCTGGTCACATCAACTTGCATGACTTCTTGCCACCGTACAGATCGTCTTGTGTATCACCATACACATGGGCCTGATCCACCAGACCCTGGCACCCACAGATGTTCGTATACATTGGTGGACTGCTGCACACAACTCACATCATCTGTTGGATTCACATCCAAACTCCCAACACAAAGGCTACACCAGTAGAAGATCCTTAGTCTCCTGGACTGTGCCTCTGAGGGATGGATCTGGGTACAAGGTACTGTCCACAAGGCTCAAAATGCAAATTCCATAGACAGGTAACTCTGAAGCTGTGTTTCATGACCCCTTAGTGAGTCATGAAATCAACTCACTGGGTTGCAACTAACTGTTAAGAAAAATGCAGTAGATAAATTTGAATGGAATAGGATGGGAAATATGAGTCTGTCTGGCCTATGTAGTAAGGATAAAGTGTGCTATTGTGAGCCTTTTTCCCCCTCAAATATATATGTGTATACATGTACTAGATTGCAGTGTAACTTTTTGTTTTCACTGTGACTTGTGGCAAGAAATGTTTGAAAGGCAACACAAAACCTTCATTCTTAGTCTAGCACTGTGATAGGCAGTAGAAGAAGCCCTCTCCACTCCCTTGCCCTCCAGAAATGCTGGCTGGTCTCGGAGCCTGAGCCCTCGAAGAGCTGAGTGATGTAGCCTAGTTGTGCCCTGATCCAGGGTGGATGGAGGGGTAAGGCTGGCAGTTGAGACGTTGCCTGGTAGGTTGACTGAAGAAAAAGTCAGGTGATGTTTATAAATCTGAGTTGACAGGACTGGTGGAGGAGTGGTGGTGGTAGAAGAGGTGGTGGCGGCAGAGGCTGAGGCACCAGCCAGGTTCGGTGTGGGGTAACTGGGCTTGGGAATGCAGGTAGAGGATAGACTTGTCTTTTGTGAAAGTGGATCATGAGATTCGTCACCAATATATTGAGTTTGGGTGGCAGGGAGATTTTTAGTTGGGTATGGCCATGGTGGCCCTAGGTAGGGTCTGGGAGAGAGTATGGGTCAGAGGTGCAGGTTTGGGGCCTGTTACACAGGTGGGAGCAAAAGCAGGCTCAGGGGGTGTAGAGGGTCAAGAAGAGGCCCAGGAGACAGCCCCAAGAACCACTGCCATGCAAGGAAGGACCAGAGGCAGGGACACTGTGATGGGGACTCTAGAAGATGGCTTCTAGAGGTCATCCTAGAAGCCAGGGTGCAAGTTCTGGAGAAGAAGTATGGCCTACTGTGTCACATGAGTTACTGAGCAGAGGATCTAACCATAGAGGAGACCTGAAACACCCAGAGAGCTGCTGGGGGCTGAATTTCATGCTGCTGACTCAGTGGGCCAGTACTCCTCCCACCGAGACCTGCCAGAACTTCCCTCAACATTCATCATCAAGAGCCAGAAAGGAAGAGAGTGAGGTTGGAATAGGGTAGAGGTAGAGCTCTACTGTTAAGCTAGCAGTATTGCTGGCCTCCCTTTAACCTCAGCTGCTGAGTGACAAGCTCCCTACAGCAGCACGGGACCTCTAGACACATGACATCAGGAGCTCCCCTCGTTCTCCATTGGCCTCATTTCCTGACCTAAACGAGTGGGATAACTCCAGGATAATTTCTTAGATCTTTGCCTTCTCTAAAAATTTTTAAGGCCACCTGTGAAATGGGATTAATCATCCTTGCCCTGCTTCCTTCACAGGAGGAACCCTTTTGAGGATCATCAAGAAACAGCAAAGCAAGAGTATAGTTGTTATTCTGGGTATTTACCCAAAGAAAATGAACACACTAATTTAAAAAGATACACACCTCTATGCTTACTGTGGCATTATGTATAATAGCCAAGATATGGGAAACAGCCTAATCCAACAGTAGATTAATGGATTAAAAAGGATGACATACACACATACACACACAAACATACACACTGGAATATTACTCAGCTATAAAAAAGAATGAAATCTTACCATTTGCAGTATCATGGAAGGATCTAGAGAGTACTATGCTAAGAGAAATAAATCAGACAGAAGTGCCTGGGTGGCACAGTCAGTTGAGTATCCACCTCTTGGTTTTGGCTTGAGTCGTGATCTTGGTGTCATGGGATCAAGCCCCTTGTTGGATTCCATGCTCAGCATGGAGTCTGCATGAGATTCTCTCTCTCTCCCTCTCCCTCTGCCCTTCCCCGCTACACATGTGCTCTCTGTCAAATAAATAAACAGATCTTTGAAAAAAGAAAATAAGTCAGACAAAGACAAACATCATATGATTTCACTTATAGTGGAGTCTAAAAAACAAAATAACTGAATAAGTAAACAAGCAAACAACAACAAAAATAGAAACAGATTCATAACTCTAGAAAACATACTGATGGATGCCAGAGGGCAGAGGTGTTGACAATGGGGAAAAAAGGTGCAGGAGATTAAGAGATCCAAACTTTCAGGTATAAAATAAATAAGCCACAGGGATGAAAAGTACAGCATAGGGAAAAATGTCAATAATATTGTCATAACTTGTGTGGTGACACACGGTAACCAGACTTATTGTGGTGAGCATTTCATAATATATGTGAGTGTTGAATCATTATGTGATATGCCTGAAACTAATATTATATACCAATCAAAAAGGATTATGGTTGTTAATAATTAGATTCAGAAGGGCTCTCAGCAGCCTGAAGTAGCCAGGTAACTGTCAGATCCCTCAATTCCATTCTCCTTCCTCTCCACCTCCCTACCCATTTGCCTCTGTAGTCTCAAAATTGTTCATAGTGGTTGGTAGAAATTGGGGGATAGGAGGAACTGAGGCAGAAACTTATTAACCTAGTGAGTAATTGTTGGGCACAGACTGGGTGCAGGTCTCTGTTAGATGCCGTGGTTACCATGGAGACCAGGATACAGGACTGGCCGTGAAGACTCCTCGCTGCTGGTGCACAGCAGAATCACCCCTGCAGTTTTTCAAGCCCAGATTCCATGGGTCCTGTGCTAGACTCATCTATCTCAAAACTTCAAGGAGGCAACCTTAGCATGTGTCTGTTCAGAAAGTTCCATAGGGGATGTAGTTGCTCTTGGAAAGGTGAGGACCACTGAATGGATGACCAGAAGCAGCTCCCTGAGATGGGATGATAAGAGCTAGAAGAAAGTGGGGTGGTGAGTGCTGGGACAGAGTGCTAAGGAACCCCAGAGTAAGGGTGTGTGAACATAGATGCAGTCAGGAAAGACTTCCTGAAGGCGATGCTGTCATATTGAATTTTGAAGCTTACAGGAAGAGAAAACAGCAGGTGCAAAGCCTTGGAAGCTTTAAATGGATGGTCATATGCTGCCCTAAAGGTGTCTGCACATAAAGTGCACAGTCCAGGTAAGAGGTATACCTCATAGGCAAGCCCACCTGTGACCCTGAGAAAGTCCCATTTCCAACCCCTCCTTTTTCACAGCTCAGGCTGGCTTCCATCATGAGGCAGGATGTGTTAGCTGGGGAACTAGCTCCTGTGAATAATGGATTTATGCAAACAAGGGCAGCAACCATATTAAACCACACCAGGGTGCAAGGCAGGCTTTTCTCGGATTTCACAAGGATCAGACAGGAACAAGTGGGTTAATTTACGAAGGCTCCATTATGGGCAAGTCTGTTCTGCATTGTTGCTAGCTATTGTAAAATTAAGTATTATTCCTGCCATTTTAGCAGTTCAGAGAGATCGAGTGACTTCCCCAAGGTCACACAGCAAGTGAGCGGAGAACGAGGACTTGGGTGTATACCTACTTGGACACACAGTGAGGTGGCTAAGAGTGTGGAAGCCAGACTGCCTGGGTTTGAATCCCTCATCCATGTTTCTGAGGGATCTCGGGGCAAGTTTCTTCAGCAACAGGCTTAGTTTCCTCATTGTGAAGAAGGCAAGGCTGACAGAGCCTTCTAGGTAGGGCTGTTGTGAGGACTGAATGAGCAGAGCCTGTTCAGGCTTTGTGGGTGCCCAGCCAGTGGTGTGAGCTGCTCACGCCTGAGTCTGGCCCCTGCCCTGTCACATACAGGTAACAGGCACGAGGGACTCAGAACTGGCAGTGCCAGGACTGCCTACCCAGCTCTGAAATTCTGGAATGGATTTGAAGTCACAGTTTCTGGCAACCCAGCTGAAGTCATGGGATGACTTGCTTGGAGGTGGGTTGGATTATTCCTTCCACCTTTGGAGTGTCCAGTTTGCTCATCTCGGTGGAGGTAGGCAACAGGTAGCAGCCTCCTTGTCTGTCTGGGATGGTGTGGGTCAGCTCCTGTTCTGGGGGTGCTGGGCTGCCTTGGAGGGCTCTGGGGAAAACCATGGCTGCGAGAGTCAAATGGGCCGTGGTGGAGAGGGCGCTGGCCTACCTGCCTCAGCCGCAGACAGGAGAGCAAAATAAAACTCCGGAAGTGGCCGATTTTCCTCAAGTGCTCGGCCTTAAAGCTCTTTTGATTCAGTTTCTAAAGGGCCTGTGTGGGGGGGCAGGCACTGTGGCAGGGCGCGGGGCCATGGGAGGCTGCCAGGGCATGGCTGGGGGGCAGGTGGAGGCCTGCCAAGCGGGACTGCAGCCCAGGCAGGGGGGCTAGGAGGAATTTCTATGAAAATGAGCCTGCCAGAGGCAGGTGGGGTGCCTGTGAGCGTGGGTGCGTGTGTGTCTGTGTGTGTGTGTGTGCGTGCAATATGATGGCAACCCACACTTGGAAGGGCGCATCCAGGAAGCCTAGTGAAGCTGCGAGAGAAGAAAGCCAGAGACAAAGACAAAGGGCTGGAAGGAACAATGCCAGTGTGGATGGGCAAGAGTCCGAGCCCAGGATTGGGGCCTGCTGCTTCCAAGCCCCCCACCTCTGGGCCTGCTGGAGGTGGGAGGGGGCTGTGGGCCTTGAGCAGGATGGCCGTCAGGGTTGGGACACTCCCGACAGAACTTCTATGCCAGAGGAGAAGCAAGAGATGCTGTCTGCTTCTCTCTTGCTGGTCAACTGAGGTGGAGAGCCAGGGCCGATATCTAGAGAATGCCATTGGAATCCATTGTGAAAGTCTTCCAAATTTGGCCCAAATCATCCTGGCTGTGTGGCCCCAATTATGATTTTACTCAGCCAGTTCAAAATAGTCATGGTTTGCTGCCAGGCCCTGTGGGAACCTGCAAATCTTCAGGACCTGCTGACCCAGGGGAGGTGCTCAGGGAGAGAATATTGAAGAGACAGAAGAGGAACTCAAGTGCCAGGCAGGCTGAAGAGCATTCTGGGTGCCACGAGGAACACCCACACACCCCAACATAGCTGTGATGATTTAACACAATCAGTAAGGGCCCTGGCAACGGCTAATGATTGTGAGCATTTGCCACGTGCAAGACGCTGTTCAAGGTGCTTTACATGTAATAAGTCATTTAACTCCTGTGAAGATCTGAGGTTGGTGGAATTATGAAGCCCCTTTTACTAACACAGAAACTGAAGCACAAGGAGTTCAAATTATTTGTGTGAGGTCCCAGAGTGAGGGCCAATACCGTGGGGAAGATAGGATGAGCACAATTTTGCACCCGAGGAAGATGAGGCCCAGAGAGACCAAGGAATCCTGGGTCACTCAGATGATGTGTGCAGAAACCCACCCTTTGCTGGCCAGGTCGTGGGTATGCAGAGGCCTGGGTGTGGCGCGTGCAGACCTTTGACTATATTCATGCTGTGTGCAAGCTGTTGCCTGAACCCAGGTCTTTTCACCTGAAGCACAGGCATTTTTCTGCTGGTCCGTAAGTGCTTGGGGACCCTCAGAGACCCTGAATCCCCCCAGGCCTTCTGGACCCCTGGGCTGCTGGCATCCTGAGACCTCCCCTGCCTGCCAGGAGAAGACTTGCCCAACCATTCAGCTTTCCCCCAAGGGCTCCCAGGCTGAGGATGGAGCTGGACCTCAGGGCCTCCCTGGAAGGACCTGGGGTCTGCGCTCAGCACAGCATAGGCCTCCACTTCTGAAGCAGCTCGACTGCTTGATGTCCTCCTGCTGGACCTGTGAGGGGCTCATACTTCATTGGTGGCCTGCAAACATTTGGAGCCAAGAGCTCTTTGTCTAAATAACATCTTCTTCAAAAGTTTAATAAGACAGCAGTAGTGCTGGGCTGGCTGAGGATGGAAAGCCTCCTGCAGCCTGGCAGCTGGCCTTGTCTGGACACCATGCTGGCCATGCCTCAGGGCCCCCTCGGGTCCTTGGGGGCGCATTTGAGCCCCTGTCAAACAGGTACTTTTTGCCGCCATGTCTTGAACATGAAGCAAGGCCATTTCTTTGGGGTCCGGCCTGCTTCCGGTTTGTTCTGGGTGGCGGACAAGGCTGGAAGTAGAAAGGACAAAGGCTTCTGTGTCCCTCTGGCCTGGATCCCACTCAGCAAGAGCAGTTGTCGGTGTTGGGTGAACAGACCTGTGTTGGAATCTCATCTCTTCCAGTTCCTTGCTGGGTGACCTCGGATAAATCATTTCACTCATGCAAGCTTGTTTCCTCTCCCTTGAACGGGTGCTGGATTTGAATAAGATAACGCACGCCGAGCCCTTAGCCTGGCTTCTGGCACACTGTACAGACGCAGCACACGCTTGGCTACGCTGCGGCTCTCCAGGGGTGTGTGGGTCCGGCTCTGGCAGGCATGTGGCGTCAAGGTTGGATCCAGGCTTTACTTCTGGCAAAACTGGGAGGGGCTCTGGGCCCCTCCTTCCTTACAGCTGCCCCTCTTCTCCCCTGCTCTCCTTTGATGCCCCCAGCAAAGCTGTCGCTGTCGTGACACTCCCCAGCCTGACAGCTCATCTTGTCAAGGTCACACACTCTTTGGGTCTCCCAAGGTGAACATCAGCAAGTCTGCTACACCGGGCTCTTCTCCCAGGCAGGGCTGTGAATTTTTTCCACTAGAACTTCGCTGTGTTCTCCTGGCTGCCTGCCCCAGGGGCACCTGGCCTGCTCACCTCTCTGCCCTCAGCACCCAGCCGCAGCCCCAGTCCCAGCCCCAGCTCAGGGCCTTCAAACAGTCAATTTTAATGGCGTATTTGGGTATAATGGTCCTATTTCTGATCCAAAAAAGTGATACTGAAGATAGAAATGTCTGGTCAGCTCCAGGGGTGTAGAAGATTTCCTTTTGCAAGGACTCATGCACCCTTTAAATGGTGTGAGGAGGGGATCCCTGGGTGGCTCAGCAGTTTGGCGCCTGCCTTTGGCCCAGGCATGATCCTGGAGTCCCAGGATCGAGTCCCACATCAGGCTCCCTGCATGGAGCCTGCTTCTCCCTCTGCCTGTGTCTCTGCCTCTCTCTATCATGAATAAATAAATAAAATCTTTTAAAAAAATAAATTGTGTGAGGGTATATGTGACAGGCCTTTGCTGTGAGGCCTGAGGGGGAGGGTCTGCTGTTTTGTTGGGGAGACACATTTTGGACCTCAGGAAATGTCAGTTGAGGCTATGGATTAGAGCAGGAGGGAGAAAGGGGCTTCTTATACCCAGACCAGGACCTTCTTTGAGAGGCCAGAGAGGAATTCTTTGAATGAAACAAGCCATTCTCCATGCCAGGGAAGGAGTTCTTTGTCTCCGTGGTAGCCAGAGAAGAGGTAGGATGGATGCCAGGAAGAAATATAAATTTCCCAGGGGAGGACGCAGACCAGCTGAAGGAAATCAGCTTTTGTCCAGGAAACCATGATGGCAGCACCAAAGGCCAGCACAGCTGCCACCGACCAGATCCTTCGGAGCCTATTACCTGGCCCAATGCCCCTGTATTATCCAGGTAATGGAACACACATGTGTGTGTTCTACTCTACAATCACAGCTATCACAGCTTGAGTCTAAATAGTTCCTCCAAAGGCAGAGCCAGGGGGCTTCAGGAACCATCCGTGTGAAAGGTGATGTTTTAGAGGCTTTGGCAGGAAAGCTGAAGTGAAATGCTGTTTGTAGCAGCCCAGATTCCTGTCTGCTTTGTGCTCTGAAGGTCACAGAGTGCTGGGTCTGAATTTGTACACCTGCCCCGTTGCCCTGTGGAGGTGGTAGTGGAGGCTTGCCCAGAAGGAGGACAAGAATCTGAGGCTCAGGATAGTGAAGACCCTTGTGCAAAGGGGAGGCCTCTCACATCTGTATCCAGCAGCATGCCCACTAGGAGAGTGGACAGCCAGACCCCTGGCCCCTGCAAGGGCATCTACTTCTCTGATTCAGACACCAGAGCTGAGCAGGAGCTTAAATAGCATCTACTCTAACCCCTTCATCCCACAGGCCAGGAAACTGATCTGGAGCTGTTGAATTACTGGCAATTGAACTTTCAGTGGGCATTTTAAACATCTCTGGTCCCTTAGAATAGGACCAGCATCCCCAAACACTACTATGTTTATTAAGTTACCCACAGTTTGGGACAGGGTTGACACTAGAATCCAGGCGATAAAAAAAGACCACTTAAGAAAAAAAAAAAAAACTTACAAAACTAATGCCATAAGCAAAATGAAATGAAAAACTGGGGAGAATGTTTGTAACTCATCATACCGGGAAAGAATGAATTTCTTTAATATATAAGGAGCCATTATAAATTAATAAGGAAAGAACCAACAATGCAACAGAAAATTTATCTGGGGACATACATCATTTACAGTATAGGAGGTTCAAGTGGCTCTTAAAACGTTTGCAGAGGGGACACCTGGGTGGCTCAGCGGTTGAGCGTCTGCTTTTGGCTCAGGGCGTGATCCCGGATCCCCGGAATTGAGTCCCACATCGGGACTACTTCTCCCTCTGCCTGTGTCTCTGCTTCTCTTTCTGTGTCTCTCATGAATAAATAAATAGAACTTATTTATTTATTTATTCATGAGAGAGAGAGAAAGAGAGAGAGAGAGAGAGAATCAGGCTCCATGCAGGGAGCCCGATGCGGGACTCAATCCTGGGACCCCAGGATCACGCCCTGGGCCGAAGGCAGCACCAAACTGCCGAGCCATCCAGGGATCCCAATAAATAAATAAAATCTTAAAAAAAAAAAAAAAGTTTGCAGAGCTACTCAACTTCACTCATAATAGTGGAAATACAAATTTAAAATTTGTGACAATGCTTTTTACCTATCCAATTGGCAAAGATCAAAAAGGTCCACATCACCTAGTGCTGGCCTAGGCTATGGGGAAACATACACTTTTATACAATGTATTGGAAGGACTAATTGATAAAATCTCTATGAAGAGTAATTTTGATAATAACTACCAAAATGAAAAATGCAAGTGCATTCCTTTTCACCTCCAGGAAATTTTCCTATAAATACACCAGCACATTTGCAAAGTGAGCACATGCAAGGCACATGAATAAAGCACTGGCAAAAACAAAAGAGTTAGGGGTTAAATAATTAAGAACCTGCTCCAGGGATCCCTGGGTGGCGCAGCGGTTTGGCGCCTGCCTTTGGCCCAGGGCACGATCCTGGAGACCCAGGATCAAATCCCACATCGGGCTCCTGGTGCATGGAGCCTGCTTCTCCCTCTGCCTGTGTCTCTGCCTCTCTCTCCCTCTCTCTGTGTGACTATCATAAATAAATAAAAATTAAAAAAAAATTTAAAAAAAAAAAAAAAAAAAAAAAAAAGAACCTGCTCCAAAGAGGACTTCTTTGATAAATGATGGTATATCCATATAATAAAATACTATGCAGCCATTAAAAAGAGTGAACTGGCTCTCTGGATGGAATGGAATAATCCCTAATGCATATTGTTACATAAAAGTAATAGCAGAATATGTGCAACCATTTGTGTGAATAGTATATACACATACATACACACATATACACACACACATCTATATGCACATGTTCATATGTGTGTATGTACCTATATAGGTGCATACATATTTGAAATTGCTGTGCACAGATTCTTTTTGGAAGGATACACCCAAAATATAGCAGTGGTGGCCTCTGGGAAGGGAAAGTGGGCGGCTCTCAGCCTTAGTCCTGGCTAAGCACAAGTCTGGGATGGAGGAGAGGGACACTTTTCACTGTCTTTTGAATTTTGTATCATGTGTGTATATTCCTGGTTTAAAAAAAGAAACATTTAATTCAGCTAACGTAAGATTCAGAGAGGAGGGTCTTAGGGCCAGTCTCACCTGTAATGACTGTTCCACATGGGGGACTGTGGCCTTGGTGAGGCACAGGCCACAGAATGAGGGTGTGTCTGGGATACATTCAGCTGTAGGCCAGAGAAGGCGTGGGGTGGGGAGGACCTAGGCTAGCTCACCAGGTCTGGGGACCCCCTGAATACACTGGAATTAAAATGGAGTGTCTGAAATGCCAGTGATCTTGGAAACAAATGGCTAGTTGGGTCAAATGGCAGGCCCATTTCCAAGTGTCTGTCTGATTTTCTCCTCCTCGTCCCGGGAGGGTAAGGGCTGTGAGGTTAGGGATGGTCATGTAGCCTTTTGCAGAGCCTGTGGTGACCTGCAGTGACCTGCCTGAGTAGTGCTGAGCACAAATATGCAGATACAAGGCCCGCGATGAAGTCAGCCAGCTTTTGAGCTCAGTGGGTATTATCTGACACTGACATATTCTCTGAGGTGAGGTCTACACTGGGAACAGGCGGTATAGCAGAAAGACCATGACATTTGGAGTCACGCTGACCTGGGTTTGAGTGTGGACTCTACAAACATGAGGATTATAGTGTTAAATTAATTAAACAAGGGGCCTCTAATATCGTTGCGGCCTACATAAAGGAACCAAAATCTAAGCCTGTAAATGCCTCAAGGTTATGAAATCAAACCAGGAAGGACAACCAATCACAACCAGCCAGCTAGGCATTAAGCTATAGCCAATCAGATAGTTTCCTTTCCTTGCTCTGGCGTTTTCTCTTTATAAATCTTTCTCCGAGCTCCTGGAGGCAGAGCACTCCTAACCTCTTCTGGTTTGGTGTCACCCGATTTGAATCAATTTTTGCTCAAATAATCTCTTAGACATTTTAACATGCCTCAGTTTCTCTTTTAACAATAGACAAGAGTGTGATCCTTAAGCTTTCTGAGTGTGCTTCTGATCAGCAAAATGGGGATAATCTTATCCACTCTGCAGGGATGTCATTAGGTCTGAAGTGAGTGAGGCTGCAGCATGCAGAGTCTCAGCCCCTCCCAGATGCCCATGTGGCCTGTGCAGGTGACACTGTTAGACCATGGCAGATGGCTACATTAATTAATGGGCGCTAGGCAGGTGGCCTAGGTTTGAATCCTGGCTGTGTGAATTATAAGCTGCGGGATTTAGGGTAAATTACTTAACCTCTCTGTGTTATATAATCTGTAAAATTGGCATTATAATAGTACCTACTTCATCTAGAGTTGTGAGCATAAAAAGTGAGAAGTAACTGGTGCCATAAAGCACACATAGCACTGAACCTAACTTGGAATAAACACTCAAGAATATTAGCTATCGTTCTTATCATTAGTATTATTTTGGAACAACTTGATAACTCTAGTCAGTCAATTACTGATCTTAAAAGTTTAGTAATCAGGGGCTCCTGGGTAGCTCAGTCAGTTAGGCATCCAAATCTTGATTTTATCTCAGGTCATGATCTCATGGGTTGGGATCATAGAATCCCTAGACCCCCAGATGATGAATGGGCTCTGCCCTCAACAGGGAGTCTGCTTCTCTCTTTCTCCCTTGGTCCCTTTGCTGGCTTTCACTCTCTGTTTCTCTCTCTCTCTCAAATAAATAAATCTTAAAAAGCCGTTTAGTTGTCAGGGTGAACCTTTTCTTTTTTTGGACATATAGTGGGAGGTGCTGGAATTGGCATCTCCAGTGTGGGCAGCTTACATTTTCCAGAGATACGGATCAGGCAAATGGGCAAAACACACCCAATTAGACTCACCATGAAACTGCATCCCATCTGGCAGTGCCCATGTGGGACCAGGTCAGGGAGGAGTCACGAAGGGCTTATTGAGCTCAGCCTGCTGTTGAGGGAGGAACACAGCATTCTGAGTGGTCTTTGAAGGAAATGCAAATGAAATTCACAAAACCTTGGTGGAAAGTAGAGGCAGTGTCTGCATCATGGGGCGAAGCTGGTTTTTTTTTTTTCCGAGGTTTTGAGTATAAGGAAAGGGGAGGCCATGTTTGGGAAGCTGTAGTGTTTTGGGCTTTCTTTCCGGGAAACATTATAGGGGCAGAAACATGGTGGGGGCACCTGGGTGGCTAGTCAGTGAAACGTCTGCCTTCGGCTCTGGTTGTGATCTCAGGGGTCCTGGGATCGAGCCCCACAGTGGGCTCTCTGCTCAGTGGAGAGTCTGTTTCTCCCTCTCCATATTCTCCCTCTGTGCTCATTCTCTCCCTCTCTCAAAAAAATAAAGTCTGAAAAGAAAAGAAAGAAAAGATTTTCTACCTCCTCCATATGGTGGAGGTAGAAAATCTCCAGACAGAACAACTGGAAGAGTATAGGCTCGAGAAACTGGGTTTGAAGGGGCTTAGCATAGTGAAGAACTCCAAAGAGGTACAAGGACACAGTGGAACCGATTATTGAAGTCATGTCAGAATGGAGATTTGTTAGAGGGATTTAATAGCAACAATAATTCACTAGGCGCCTCCTCCCACATTAGATGGCACATCTCTGCAGCACCAGTAATGAGGAGTACCAGTAAGCGGGAGGTGAGCCGAGTGGGAGGGAGGAGGGCTCAGCGCAGGGTACATATATTAACTTACAAAATAAGGCAAGCAACACATCCTGCAGAAAGGATACCTGGGCCTCACTAGGGCCTCCTGCCTCCTACCTCCCCAATATTTTATTAAAACTTTGTATAATTGATTGCTTTTTGATCAGGAATTTCCTGAAGAGTGTTTCCATCCGATGGTTGGGCCAGGCTAAAACTCAAGGGGCGGAACCTGCTGTTCCCCACTGCTTCCGAATGGAAAGCTTTTGAGACACGAAGCACAGGGGCTCTATCCTGTTTTCACGCAGACCTCTCTTAGGAGGTCACTTCCACTCAGATGTGTCGAAGTGTCGTGTCGGCTAGGATAGGATAGCATGTGTGTTTCTGAAACAGGCTCACTCCAGGGTCCTGGCTGGGTTCTACTGGATGAGAATGTCACCCCAGGCCACTTTTCAGGAGGGGAGCTATGCTGGGCCCCACCTCTGGTCCACAAGAAAACCTAGGACAGGGGACACCCAGCCAAAGCCCTCCCCGGCCACTTGCGATCATTCCAGAAGCACCATGGAATCTCAGCGCCCTTGGCACAATGAGAAAAGAAATCGAAACAGGATCTAAATCCAAGCTGTTACTTAATTACGATTATTATTTTTCATTTCACCACTAGGAAATTTCAACCCCAGGATGGCCGAAAGCAGAAGGCCGCACACCCTGGAGTCAGAAACCTATTTTGTAAGCACTTCCTCGCAGCCTCCCTAAGTTTAAATATTAATTTGCCTGTAATTGGCGGAGAAAACAAACAGGCAAATTAAAAACGCGACAAAGCTGACTTTCTCCTTCCTCTAAGCTCCCTCCCTTTTCATTTCACTGCCGCCTAGAACGGGATATAAGACAATGGGACCCTGAGCTGGGTGGAATTCTAAGCCTGGGCTTGCCTTAAAGCTACAATATGGATTTAATTTATATGCAAATGCAAGCAATAAAAAGGCAGACACTGTAGAAATTATAGGGATCCTCCCTCCTTTTCTTAGGAGATACTCAAACCCTTTCTCTCCTCTTCCCCACTAAGACCTAATTATTATTGGTTCCTGCTACCTTCCCCTCTCCTCCTGCCCACTCTGGGTGTAAACTGGGCCTTTTAAGAAAAGCAATGGAAGATTGGGAATAAGAGAAGGAGCATCAGGATAATTTCACAGTCTGACTCCCCACCCCCATTTGGTTTTGGGTTTTTTTTTTTTTTTGCCTGCCAGGGCCCTCCTGTTGGCCAGTAGAACGCAAAACTGATCAAAGCCAGCCGGAAGCCTTAAGTAGGCCAAAATGGGGCTAAAGTATGCTAACAGAGGAGCTAAATATACTTTAATCCTGTTATAATACAAGGTAACGTGGAGGCAGGGAAAGGGCCCGGTGGCTTTGGCAGGGGGCGGAGGGGGGCTGGGGACCCCTGTGAACTCTGAATAGAAGTTGCTTCCTATTCTTTCTCTGGCGGGGGGTGGGGTGGGGGCCTTCTTCCTCAGATGCCCACACCAGCCCCGCCTGTCCCGTTTACTGAGTGTCAACAGTTGGGTGAGCAAGACTTCTCAGCCCTTAGATCAGTACCCTGTGACCCTCCACATTGAGGCCACACCATTCAGTCAAGCCTTCCAGCTGTTGCCTGAAGGATGAAGGTTTTTTTTTTTTTTTTTTTTTTAAAGTAGGGCATGGCTTAGGAGAACACTAGGCAACAGTTTTAAATTATGTCCTTACCACCACCCAGCTTGCTCTGCAGATCCTGGGGTGGGGGGTTGGTCTGTGCAAGACCCAGCTGGTCTAGCCTGGTGAAGAGCTTCGTGGATGCACACAAATACATTTTGGGCCTCTCTGGCCACCTTCAGAGGCAGCTTCCACCAGATCAGCCTTGATTTTACAGAGGAGACAGAGTGGAAGTTGATCTGGCCACTCGCTCTCACTGGAGGAAGAGCTTGGGGTACTGTGTTTGACATCTCTCTCTGGGCTCTGGGCCTGGGGACTCATTCTGGAATCAGGGATCCATTTCCGGGTCAGGTCTCCCTTTGGAAGAACCAGGGTGGGGGGACCCTCTCCCCCCGGACCTCAGAGGACACTGATGCGGTTTTGCAGCCAACTGCGGCTGGTACCAGAAGATTGAAAACAAAGGTCCACACTGAGGCCTACCTCCCACCGAGCGGCTGGGAGTCTGAATGGTGGGGTGGGGAGGTGGCTCGGAGTCCCAGATACCTCTCTGTTAAGTACAAATTACATACTGGATATATTAAATGGTAATGGTATAGTTTGCATTTGACTTAGTTTCGTGAGAACGTCGATACATCCTCCCAAATGCTGAGTGGGTGACACATGCGAACAAAAAGACTTCAATCCCAACAGAATATGTTTTGTTTGAATTCAGGCCCAGCTTTCCCTCCCTCCCTCCCTCCCTCCCTCCCTCCCTCCCTCCCTCCCTTCCTTCCTTCCTTCCTTCCTTCCTTCCTTCCTTCCTTCCTTTTCTTTTCTTTTTATTCTTTTTTTCACTCAGTTGTTCTCTCTCTTCCTTCTTCCCTGCTGCCCACCTGGATGCTCTAAGCCGCAGAACCCTTCTGACACACGGTGCTTTGGGTGGGTGGGGGAGCGTTGGTTTATGAAGTTGGCCAGAATGGGTATGAAGGATGCCGTCCTGAAAACCTGGCGCTGAACAATAGATCATTTCTATACCTGCCCCACCCCCACCCCTGCCCCCACCAGGCCTCCAGGTCCTGGTCTGCAAGGTGAAGGGTTGTACCAGGTGGTCCCTGAGCTTCCTCGAAGCCTCTGACAGTCCAGGTGGCTGTCTGGCTGAACTTCTGTTGCATGTGTACACTTGAGCCTGGAAGGTCTGGTGACATGGCAGGTGCAGAATGTATGTTCAGTGTTGACATATGGAATGTGTCACCCCAATGGCGTAGAGAAGGGTCTTGGGGGGCGCATTGTCACCCCATGCGAGGAGAACCTACAGACAACTTCAGATAGATTAAGTTTTGATCCTGGCTGTACCACTTACTGGCATTGAGATTTGGGGCAAATTATTAAACTCTCCACACTTGAGTTTCTTAATCTGCAAAATGGGGGTAAGAGTATCTATTTCTTGGGGTTTTAAGGCTTTCAATGCCTGTGCCGGGCTTAATAAGGCCCTTAGAACATGGTTAGTACCTCTTGGAAGTTACCTCTTACTACAAGACTTAGAATATTGCCACTCCCGTGTTACCAGATGAAAAATCCTTTTTGTCCTTTTAATGTTTCAGCAAGGATCAAATGCATAATCTGCTTGGAGCCAGTTCTGAGTGATCTTATTCCCCCAAATGCAAGGGCTTCAGATTGCTCAGATCTGGCTTCAGGGTTGATGCAGAGGTCCTTGGTCCTGAGATGGGTCTGAGCCTCTCTTCTCCAGTTCTCTTTCTCTTTGGTTCTGCTTTTCCTCTCAAATATCTTCCCGGAGTCCTGGCGTATGGCCTCAATGAGCATACAGAGAAAATAAAAACTATTTGCAAATGTCCCATCTGGCCAATACTTTCTATTTCTCGCTTGAGTAGAACCCCCACCCCTGCCCCCAACAATGAATCTTGAGGTCTGAGTCATCACTTCCGTTTTTTGCAACAACTTATAAACTGGTTTTAATTATACAGTGCTTTTCCAAATAAACAGCTCTACCGAAAGAGAAATCAACCTCTGATTTTTGTTGAATTAAGTCAGGAACAATCCCAGCACCATGCTCGCTGACGACGGCAGTGACCTGAGGCTTCTCATGCCGTCCTTGTGCTCGTACCTGCGCTCCCTGGACGGTAGCAGCAAGCACATTGGAATCAGCCCAGGGAGACAAGAAAAACCTCCAAAGAAACTTCAGGACAGGGCTCTAGATCCCAACCAAAATTCAGGCATTATTTTGGTAGCAGTTTTGCTGGGGGAAAAATATGCAAAGATCTTTGTCTCTCCCAGAAACACAATATTATCCCGACGACAGTATGACCCATGAAGCATCCTCTGGTTGACTTCCAGACGGAACGCTATCGCAAACGTATGAATGGTGACAGCCGATTTCTGGGCAATTCCTCTTCTTCCTTTATTTAAACGCTTTATGTTCCACACATTCATTAACATTTCCCTGCATGTCTCATTATTATCTCATCAAACATTTATTATTACTTCAAGATAGATAATTAAAATTTTATACAGTTATTCTCTCTGTATGACAATCCAATGGATTTCGGATCTCTCCACCCTCCCCAGAACTCATCTGCACCCTCACAATCAGGTCGTAAAACTCATGAACTTTCAATTCAGCGGGCAGAAAGCAGAGGAACAAAATCTAAAATTCATTTCGAATGGGAGTTTCGTTTCCTGAATAATGACTCAGTTATTGCAGTTGTTAAAGAAGCAGAGAAAAAGGTCTCATAGGACAATCCTAGCTCTTCAACGAATAAATAACCGGTCTCCATTGATAACATTACGAGGGAGACAAACAATGTCTATGGGTGATTTTTAAGGCCAGAAGTGGATTTGTTGGAAACAAGGACTCCCAGACAGCAAATGCAATAAACTCCAAAAGATTAGCAAAGAATTACTGTCTTTCCAGGATGCATATTACATTTAGGATTAGAAATTTTGATATGGATTATATATCACACATATTGCACAGAGCATAGAAGTATCAAATTCATTGCAAACAGGGTGAGATATTTTTTTCACTGGAATTTAAGAATGTAGGTTGGGTTTTCGGCTACTTACAGCTCGGAAGAGAATTTCCGGGTGGGAGGAACGTCCAGCCTTAACAAGCCCGTGGCCCCTTGCTTTTCATGTGCCGTTTCCCTGCCTAGACCCGAGCACAAGCAGAAAAGTCATCTGAGACCAAACCCAGCCCTGAGGGGCTTGACGTGCAATTTCTGAAATTGCTTGAATTTGGTTTTGGAGCTATAAATCTTACAGTTTCACCGAAAAATAATCGGTGCCAACCTCCAGGAAATTCAAACCGTTTCACATTTCTTCTTTAAATATGCAAACCAGGAAAATGTTGATTTAGTCTGTCTAGTTAATTAAACAGGTCTACCCTACTTAATTTGGGAAAAATAAGAATGCTATCCTTTCGTTGCTTATCACCCCGATCCAGAGAAGAAAAGGGCTGTGGGCTGTGGATCTATCTCTTCTAAACTTTTTAAAAGCGTGGTTTGAAAAGCATCACTTGGCAAGCAACCATTTTCCCCACGTTGGAGCTTTTCACACATAGCTGGTTCAGATTTCAGCATCGCTCACAGGAGAACGTTTGCTCTGCTCTCCTGCGGCGGTGGTTGAGCAGATGGGGCAGGCGCAGCCCAGGGTGCCGAGCTGGGGAGTAAGCCAGAGGGCTCATCTTTTTAACAGGCGCTCAGGCTGTTTAGCTGTTGTGTGTGGATGCGTAGGTCTGCCCTGGGAACACACCCTGGGACACTCGGCCAATGCCACTGCTGGCCTCGGATGCCCATTTACTGATGTGAAGTCTTTTCCTTCTCCAAGGCCGTCCACATGTTCTTACTCAGTAGCAACCACACATCTCAGTTGCAAGAATTTATTAACATATAAAACAGGCCTGGCATGTAGAAAAAGAATGGTCCTTGCCTTCAGGGAACTTTAATTCATTAATTTTTGTTATGCTTTTAGTGTGTGCTGAGCAAATAAAACAGTGCACAATATGGATGGTCTTTGACCTATGATGGTTCAATTTAAGATTTGTAAACTATGACGGTGTGAAAGTGATACCTATCCAAGTAGAAACTGCACTTCGAATTTTGAATTTGGATCTTTTCTGGGGCTATACGGTGCTCTCTTGTGGTGCTGGGTAGGGCAGCAAGCCTCAGCTCCCATGCAGCCAGGCAATCCCCAGGACAAAGAACCCATAGATTTAAAACTACTCTCTACCCCCATAGCCATTCTGTTTCTTACTTTCAGTAAGGTATCTAATCAATTACATGGGATGTTCAGCACTTTAACAACAAATAGGCTATGTATTAGTTGATTTTGCCTTGCTGAAGGCTAACATAAGTGTTCCGAACACATTTAAGGTAGGCGAGGCTAAGCTGTGATGTTAGGTGAAGTGTAGTCAATACGTTTTTGACTTAACGGTATTTTCCACATATGAGGGGTTTATCCGGATGTAACCACACTGTAAGATCGAGGAAGCTCTGGACAGGCAGGTTATAATTTGGTCTCAAAGTGTTTGGTATAAATGGTGATCCTAAGAGGTCTGCAGGGTTTGGAAGGCTTAGGGGTGGCTTCAGAGTGTGGGGCTTCAGAGCAGGTATGGCATGATGGGTAGGCTTTGAAGAACTAGAGCATGCTTGATATTAGGGCACCCAGGGGCCTAGTCACACTTTATCAAATCCTTATTGGGCCTCTATTGATAAATAAGACACCAGATTACGATGTGAAGCTAGATTTTCTGACTAATACAAACACTCTTGGGGAGGGGCAGGATATGATTCATCTTTGTAACTTCCATCCTGACTTCTTAGGAGACACTTCACTCAAAAACTATACCTGTAACTGAATTAATATCCTTATCTGTCCTTTTGGATGTTTTGTTTGCAAAAGGCTATTGAATCTTTTTCTTCCCCCCTCCCCAGGTGTTTTTAGGGCTTTCTTTTGTTCTGCACGTTCTAGAGTCTTTCCCTCAGGATGCTCAGATTTTGGGTCTTAGCACACTTCCTGACATCTCAATACATGAGTATTATCTGAGTGTCTCTTGGGTCTACCAAGGTGTGAGGGTGGGTGGGGTGGAGGCACAAGGGATATATCCGTCCTGAAAAGCTTGACTTTTGATTGGGAAGATAAGAACTAAAATTTGTTGGTGTCTAGTGAGGTTATTCTCACAATGAACCTTTGAGGCAAGTGTTGTAGTGTCACCATTTTGGAGAGAGGAAAAGAGAGTTCCAGAATGGTTTCTAAGCTGTCAAAGTCACTAGTGGCTGAGTGACCCAATTCCCTCATTCAGAGTTTGAGAGGGGCACCCAGAGCATTGTGTTTCCATGTCTGTCCAGGGCCAGGATCACATTTAGTTCATCGGCTGTACACACCTGGCACAAAATGACTTTAGTAAGGATGAGTTGAATCAAAGAATCACTCTCCCATTATGATTGGGGCTGGCAGGGCAGAGCCTAGAGGATCATCTGTTACAGGAACAGACCAGGAAACAGCAGGATAATCTAACACCAGCGCCATGTGCAGTTTTTATTTTGCATTTCTCCTTCATTGTCTCCGTGCTGCAGCAGTATTGACCAGTCAGTGAGAAATGCACTACTTTGCATGCCCAGACACAACCTAACATTGAGCAAATCTGAGCTCACCCTCACCCCTAGCCCCGTTAAATTGGTTTGATCAGCCTGGTGGCCTGGAATGTCTGAAGTCTTGCAAAAGACACAGGCACGTTTGTTGGTGGGTCTCACATACACTCCCAAATTTGACATGACTCGACAGTTGCAAGGCTATCTCTGTCTGCTTCTTACATCGCCCCTGTTCCGCTGCCCAGCCCCCATCATCCTTGCCACCAACATAGCAGAGGAAATATATCAGATTGACCTTTTTAAACATCATTTAATCCTGAACAAAATCCTGATTTTAATGATGGAGTGAGAGTCTATGTCTTGGAAAAGTCAAAAGTGCTACACAGATGCAAGGTAGGGTCAAGGGGCAGTCTGGCTTAGGAGAGAGTAGGGCTGGTCTGGGCTCAAAATCCCAAAGGTGTGACTTTGGACAAGTCACTGAACCTCTCTTGAGTTTCTGTGTCCTTTTAGGAAATGAAAGTTGATAGGGGGTGCCCTGGGGGCGAAGTGAAATAATCTGTGCAGAGCACTTTGCACAGTGCTTGGGATGGAAGGAGTACTCCATTGAGGGTAGCATTACCATTCCCACTTCTGGCTCCTAAGTACATCTAATGCGTATTCATCCAGCACTCTTGACTGAGAACTCTTGACCTAACAGTCCCATTACTCACTGGATCCTGACGTCCTCTGGTGCTGTGACAAAAGTCGGAATAGGGCCTAGAGGATCGCCAATAAGGCCAGGCAAGTATTTTCAAGGAGTGAACGGGTCTGATCTGGAGGCAGCAGAGTGCTGGGGTCTGGCAAACTGCTGTACCCATGCCTTGTCTCAAGGGGGTGATGGTGGCTCTACTCTGGCCATTGCCAGGTATAAATGTGGGCCAAAGCCCCAGATTTTTTTCAAAGAAAGCCAGGCTTTTTTCTTTTAGTGTGAAATTAGTTGGTAACTGCTTAATATCTTTTGAAAATATGGTACAGGACAATTCTATGTGGGCCAAATTAGACGTGCCTGTGGGCCAGATGCAGGCCTCCAGGGTGTAATCTCTGGCCCAGTAAGCTTGCCTTTTTCTGGAGGGGCCCGAGGCAAGGTGGAGCCCAGAAAGGCAGAAGCTACTAGGCACTTCATCCTGTGTAGAGTGCTGTGAAAGTCTATGCCGGCTCTCATAAGAATGTGCAGACCATTAAATGAGTGTCTAGCACAGTGTCTGGCAGCTAAGAGGAATTCAGTATTGTCAGTGTTATGTGTTCTCTAGTGCATATTTTCCCAGGATCACTTAGATTACTGCTAGCTGTGGGGGCCTTGTCAACTCAGTTTTCAGTCCCTATTTCAGAGTCAATATCATTTATAAGATCTTACAGGCATCATTATGGTTTTCTGGGTACAGTCCATTTCTCTTAATATATTTTGCATTCTTATTTGCTGTTGATAAAATTACACCTGAGGCATTTTAGAACTAAAAGGGTCTTCAGAAATAACCTAGTTCCACCTCCCTATTTCACAGGAAAGAAGCCCTGACATTCCAGAGAAGCTGAGTGGCTTACTCAAGTCCTACTAGAGGGTGGCTTGGACTTTTGCCTTGGTTCTGGATGGAGCCGAGATCCCAGCTCTATCTTTGCTTAGTCCAGGGCCAGACTAAGAGCTTGTCTGACAAGGAGCAGATAGGAAACATCTGTCTGGGTCTGGGAACTGGTGGGTGGTTTGTACTACTAGTTGTGACCTTAGTAATGGGGCCTGACCCATGGGGGCATTTGAAATTGGGGGTGAGAGACAAGGAAGGGAAGCTGGTAGGAAGGGTATGGAGGGGAATTGCAACCCTGGGAAGAAAGAGTCTCTGATTTTTGGAAAGTCTCTATGGCAGAATCTGAACTTACTCATTAAATGCTAACTCCCTGACCCAGCTTTATTTTTCTCCCGCTCCTCATATCCCACACCGTTTGATGTGTATTATCTTCATTGTCTGTCTCCTTAAATAGAATGTAAGGCCCATGAGGGCAGAGGGCTTTATTTTGGTTGCTGCTGTATCTCCCCATGCTCAGCACAGGGCCTGGAGCAGAACTGGCACCTAGAGTGTTTGTTGTATGAATCATAACGGCAATGTGCACACACACAAGAGTGACCATATTTGTGTCCATCCTTCATGCATGAGAGGGAAGGGAGCAGTCACAGCTCCATTTATGCTGCAAGAGGCTTAGGCAACTTGCCCACAGTGACACTGCTAGAAAGTTCTTGGTAGACCAGACCCAGAAACCAGTCCCCTGATTCTAAGCATGTAGTTTAGTCCCCTCATCACTACATGCATAAATCCCACAGTCTTGACCATACAACTCTGACTGCTGCTTCTGTGCTTGTGGTTGGAAAGGAAGCTTTGAGCTAAAAGCTAGCAATTTAAGAAAAAAAAATCATGGATAGATTCATGGATAGAGTATCATATTGCTCTGCCTTGGAGTGGTCGATACCAAGACAGAGCTTCTCATGTTGAAATCGAAATGATCCCACTTTTATCCCCAAAACTTTGTCTGAGGTCACGCTCCAGATGGAAAGCAGGAAGTGTTTTTCTGAATTGAGGAAATGAGGTGAAAGCCTGAATCCCAACCTGGCACCCAGACTTGGAGAGCTCCCAGGAAATCAGAGGGCTCATCCCATACATAGAATTATGGACTCACTGGGCTTCGAGCTGAATGGACCTTAAAAATACCATCTGGCCCTATGTCTCCCAAAGAGTGGTGCATATACTCCTGCTAACAAGAATAGAAGCATTTTTTATTTTATTTTATTTTATTTTATTTTATTTTATTTTATTTTATTTTTTGCATTTTGTATTTTAATAGCTACATTTTAATTTTCACATGTAGTAGAAAGAAAGAACTATTTCATCAATACCTGATTTCAGGACACGTAGAGGATAGAGCTTGTAGAAAAGTGAGTTATTAAAAAAGAAGTGTTCGGTTTAATTTTGAGAAAATGGCAAAAATTCTATTGGCACATAAATGCCTGAAGTTTGTGAAACTTCGTTTTGTAGTGAAGGCCAAAAGGCCCAGTCATCTCCTTAACAAGGTCATTAAACAAATTGGTGGTGAAGCTATGGTTTGACCCCGGGTCTTCAGGCTCCCTGGCCAGTGGGATTCCAAGGAAGGGCAGTTCCTGGGCTCTCCGACTACTATCTTCATCCTTTCCCGTCTTCTACTGCTCTGTCATCCCTCCACTCCACAAATGTTTCCTGGGCAGCCACGGCCAGGTGTTGGGTGGATAGAGAAGCCGTGGAAGAATTATGTCATTCTCGTTGTCCCCACAGAGCCTTCCGTCTGTTCGGGCAGTGAGGCACTCACGTGGATCCAGAGCAAACACCGTGCACTTTTGATCATATACATCCTGAGTCCTCCTTTGTGATTACTTATTTATAAGCCAGATGCACCACCTTCTGTACTAATGTCACATTTAGGCTAAAACATACACAAAAGAAACAGATACGTGTGCTAAAAATAAAGCAAGTGGCACTTTAAAATTTTTAAGATATTTGATTTATCAATAGGACCAAAGAAACTAAGTATAAAAAAAAGGAATACGATAGAAGCAAAAGTGGATGAGCTAAAGGCATATTAAGTAATACTTTTTGTTTTTGTTTTTCAAATTGATTTTATTTGTTAGTGGCAAAGAAAACTTTTTGTCTTCACTCAAAATTGTCATTAGTTTTAGAAAAGCATAATTGAACATGTTTTAATGTTGGTTTAATCCTTTATAATGGACCATTTGATTCAAAGTTCTGGTTCGAAGTTCAGGTTTATATTTTTGCGTTTTTTACCTTTTTTTTAAAATGCTTAGTTTTAATGGCTGTCAGAGCCACAAAAAAAAAAAAAAAAAAAAAAAAAGGAATCTTTACAAAGACACAGAGGTCCAGATGGAATAAATGCAATGCTGGCTATGCTTACTAAATCAAGATGCTCATTTAAAAAAATTTCCACCCAGCAATTACACAAAAGTTTTTATCCAAATTCATCTAGTCGGCTAGTCAGTTTCCATCTTCCTTAATGTCAATTCTTGTAAACTAATCAAAAGTTATATTTTTAACAAATGGGTTCAAGATCCACTGACACTCCTCTTTGGGAAAATTTTTAAATAGGTTAGGAATTGTTTCCAAGTTTTTAAAGAGTGCAGATATGAAGGCTTTTTCAAGAAAAGGTATTATGTCATAGAACAAAATCACATGATGATGGAAACATTTTCAAACATCTGCACTCAAGGTACTTGACTATAGCACATTCGACTATGGCAAAACAGTTGTCATTTGCTTAAAATATTACTTTTAGGGGTAACTGGGTGGCTCAGTGGTTGAGCATCTGGCTTCGGCTCAGGTCATGATCTTGGGGTCCCAGGATCGAGTCCCACATCCGGCTCCCTGCATGGAGCCTGCTTCTCCCTCTGCTTGTGACTCTGTCCCCCTCTCTCTCTGTGTCTCTCGTGAATAAATAAATAAAATCTAAAAAAAATACTACTTTTACCTGGAAAGGATTTTTAAAAAAGATTTTATTTATTTATTTGACAGAGAGGAAGAGAGAGAGAGAGAACAAGTGCAAAAGCAGGTGGGGGGGAGCAGTGGAGGGAGAGGAAGAAGCAGGCTCTCCACTGAGCAGGGAGCCTGACATGGGGCTCGATCCCAGGATCCGTGATCCCAGGATCATGACCTGAGCTGAAGGCAGCCACTTAAGCGACTGAGCCACAGGAGCCCTGAAAGGACATATCCTTTTTAAAAAAATTAAGAATATTCCCACTGTTATACTATAATAGCTGGTTTCATCACAGAAAACTCCAGCAAATATTTTTTCGTACAAGAAAAAAGTCTAATTCGTCTTAAAATTGATCACCTTTTAAAAACAGATTTATTAGGGTCGCCTGGGTGGCTCAGCAGTTGAGTGTCTGCCTTTGGCTCAGGGCATGATCCTGGTGTCCCGGGATTGAGTCCCTCGTCGGGCTCCATGCGAGGAGCCTGCTTCTCCCTCTGTCTGTGTCTCTGCCTCTCTGTCTCTCTCTCATAAATAAACAAACAAACAAACAAACAAATAAAAATCTTTGGGGCAGCTCCGGTGGCGCAGTGGTTTAGTGCCGCCTGCAGCCTGGGGTTTGATCCTGGGGACCCTGGATTGAGTCCCAGGTCGGGCTCCCTGCGTGGAGCCTGCTTCTTCCTCTGCCTGTGCCTCTGCAACCCCCCCGCCCCGTGTCTCTATGAATAAATAAATAAAATCTTTTAAAAAAGATTTATTTATGTATTAGAGAGAGAGAGCATGAGCAGCGGGAGGGGCACACAGAAAGAGAGAGAGAGAATCTCAGACTCCCTGCTGAGTGCAGAGCCCAATGTGGAGGCTCAATCCCACCACCCTGAGATCATGACTTGAGCCAAAATCGAGTCTGACGCTTAACCGAATGAGCCACCCAGGTACCCCAACAGTGATCACCTTTTAAAAAATAGTTTTTCATAAGAAAACCTGCAGACCTTGTATGATATAAAAGATCGTCATGGTTACTCCACATAATATTACAAAGTGCTGTAAACATTCTACTACTTAAGTTAATGTAATCTATAACTCCTACACAGACTGTACATGTCACGAGATGCTGAAACAGTCAGAGGAGTGAGGAGGCCACTATCATCCCCATCATCCCCATCATACTATAGACTAGCTGTGGTCCCCTCTAAATTCCCTACCTACCATGTGACTTAATGACCCAGCGAGGGCAATGGATGCGAAATCCTGAATTAGGTCTTGGTAAAGTTTGTGCTACTTTTTTAGACAGATAATAAACAGTAGTAGAATTTCTTATTTGTTCTCTACACATCCTACACTGGAGGTAATCAAACTGGAGGAAGATCCAGGGTGGTCCGCATTGTAGAATTATGTGGCATGGACTTTAAACCAAGGGGGCTGAGATGTCGGGTAGCTTCACTGAGGGGGTGGGTGTGAGTGCTGGATGAGTGAGGTGATTTTGAAGTGGAAGAGTTGCTGATCAGGGTCCATGTGGCAGGCAGGACACCCCAGGCAGCCTCCTGGGAAGGTATGGGCTCCCTTTGGCCTTGCCTCTTAGCAGAGACACAGGCTGACCAGAAGCTAAGAAGCCTGCCTCCTCTGACTGAGGGTATGCTGGAGCAGCAGGGTATGGGGCTAGTGGTTGGCGGCTGAGGCTGATGCTCCTCCGATTCCTGGTGAAGCCACAGGGTCCAGTGTGCCTACTTGCTCCTGCCCATCCCCACCTATGTCCACCTTTACCTTGCCATCACTGTGTCCTGGCTTCTCAGGAATGGTCCAGCCACCCTGACCAAGCCAATGCATAATTTCATCAGGAAACATTGCTCTCTTGTCCACATCTGGCGCCTTAAGGTTGGCCAACCCTGAATGCAGCAGCTCTCTCAGATATCATCCCTTAAAGCGAAAGATCAGAAACTGTAGGCTGCAGTAATGTGAAGACATTTCTTGCCATGCTTTCTAAAAACTGTGGCCAGATGCTCTTCCATTAGCCATGGGGGTACCCCCCCCCCCCCAATGTGGATGGCTGTAGAAGGGCCAAGAGCTCTGTTTCTTGTCCTAGGCCCTGGGAGACAGCATACCCTCGGGCTCTTCTGCTAATTCCTACCACAACCAGGAGGCACTGCTACTCCTTTATTAGTTCTGAGCCTCAAACTTAGAAAATACCTTCCTTTTCTGATCCTGTATCAGGAGGTTTAAGGTTCAAGGCTCTGTAATTTCCACTTAGTCAATTTAAATCCATCTACTGTTTTCAGATCTGAAGAATAAACTTCAGAGGACATGGATTATAGCTGTAATAATCTTTGTGGGTGCATGCCTCCTTAGCATCCACCACCCAGGAAATGCACCCAGGAAATGCATCTTAATTTCTCAAAGTCCAAACTCAAGACAGTGAAGCCCTAGATGTAGAGAAAGACATGTGGCCAATCTTGTTGGTCTCATGCCTGCCTTCTGGGTTTTAGTTTTCTCTCTGGGGTTCCTTGTCTTTCTTGAAAGATGATGCCATTTCCCCATGGTGGGCATGGCCATCCATAAAGATTTTGCTTATCTCTTTGAGCTTGTGGGTCATTCAGTAATTAATTCACTTAACAAATATTTATTTACTACCATGTGCCTGGCTCTGGGATAAATGCTGAATATCCAATGGTGAGGGATACTGGCATGGTCTCTGTTCTCTGTGAGCTTACAGTCCAGAGGGGGAAGCTCATGTTAAATAAATGAGCATACAGATGAATATATGATTGCAAATAGGATCAGAACTACAACTTAAAAATCTGGGATCTGTAGTAGACATTAAGAGTGGTGATGGGTAGGGACTGAAGTTATCTCTAAGGAAGACAGCATTGATATGAGCCTGGAAGGCGACAGTGGTGGAGGAAGAGGGTTGCAGATAGAGGGAAACCGGGTACAAGAATCTGTAGTCAAAGAGAAGCTTGACTCAGTCAATGACTCAACAGCTGATCAGTGTGGCTGAGCCAGGAGCAGTTCCCCATGAAGCCGGAGAGGTGGGCTGGGGCAAAATCACAACTGATCTTATGGGCCGTGGCAATGAGTTTGAACTTTATTCATTTTGTTATTTTATTTTATTTTTTTAAAGATTTACTTATTTATGATAGACAGAGAGAGAGAGGCAGAGACACAGGAGGAGGGAGAAGCAGGCTCCATGCCAGGAGCCTGACGTGGGACTCGATCCCGGGACTTGATCCCGGGACCCCAGGATCGCGCCCTGGGCCAAAGGCAGGCACTAAACCGCTGAGCCACCCAGGGATCCCCAATGAGTTTGAACTTTATCTTGAAAGTAGAGAGCCACTAAATGTCTTAAGCCCAGGGAATGCCATGACCCAACTGTGTGTTAAGAAGTTCACCCTGGCCGGCTGGATTAAGGGGAGGGAATAAGACGAGGTGAAGAGCATACTGCAGGTGGGTGCCTGGGTGGCTCAGTGGTTGAGTGTTTGCCTTTGGCTCCGGGTGTGATCCTGAGGTCCTGGGATCGAGTCTCGCATTGGGCTCCCTGCAGGGAGCCTGCTTCTCCTTCTGCCTGTGTCTCTGCTTCTTTCTCTGTGTCTGTAATGAATAAATGGATAAAATCTTAAAAAAAAAAAAAAGCAGACCAGAGGCTATTGAAAGCTATTAATAATGGTGACATAGAATAAGATGGTGAAGGATCTAAGAATAAGATGATGACAATGGGAGAAGGAGATATCAGTGGTATCTTAAAATGAGCTAAGGTGACTATATTTACACCATAGAAACTAGTGAATGATACAATCCAGGGCTTTCAGTTCTCTTTCCCTGGAGAACTGGTTGTTAAACTTTTACCAGTGCACCACGGCTAACAGATAACCTCCGTTTTACCAGCAAGTGACTAAGAACTCACTCCCAGAGGATGTCATGCTGTGGCTGGGGATCTGCCTGCCAGACAGCCTCCTGGACTCCACTGGTAATGAATCAGTCCTTGAGCTGCCATCAGTCTGGGATGCATGTGGCCAGGAGGTGAATATGCATTTTGAATACACTGTGATCTAAATTCAACAAACAATAAATAAATAAATAAATAAATTCAACAAACATTAATAAGCTGCCACTCTGCCAGGGACAGTGATTAGCATGGAGGGCCATGGAGATGAACTTTGCTCCACCTTTTCTGTCCAAGTGAGGAGAGACGATCCTGTCCTCAGGAAATAAGAGTGTCAGACCTCTATGGCAAATTCAGAAACGAAGTGCAAGTCGTGTTCTCTGTAAGATCTGGGAGAAGAAGGATGTGTTCTGAATGAGGGGATATAGCAATGAGAGTGGGGTGCTCAGGATGGGTCTTCAAGAATGTGTAGGAAGAAAATGAAAATGAAGAGAGAGGAGAATTCTTGCCTGGGAAGCAGCACAAGCAAAGGCCCAGAAGCAGGGAAGCATGAGATATATTTAGGGACTAACAATCCATCAACATTAAATGGGAACATTAAAAGTGTATGTGTATGTGTGTGTGTGTGTGTGTGAGAGAGAGAGAGAGAGAGAGAGATCGAGAGAGAGAGAGGGAGAGAGAGTGTTGGTGGGAAGGAGTCTTACATGTCATGGTGAGCCATTTTGATGTTGTTTGCAGGCAGTAGGGAAGCATAGAAGGTTTCTGGGCATTGACTCAGGCAGGCAGCAGTATGGCTGGGGGGTGACCTCCATTAGGGAGACTGTTCAGTAATGCTATTTGGTTTTTGCAGCCCCATCTGTACTCCAGCATTCCACAATGTGCTGGGGACCTTCAGTTCTGCTAGGCTCAACACCATTCTGCTCTCTTTTAATAGCCCTGACACACATACCATGCTCAGGCACAGCTGGGTGGCTCCAGTCAACACCAGATGGATACCCAACTCAGATGGTGAACCTCTGGCCTTTGTTAGGATTCCTTCTGGGTCACCACCTTGGGATCCCGAGAAGGTGGCGATGTGCAGGCCTTCCAGTGCCTTGGACCACCATGATGACTTGCCATGACATGCAATGATGTTGATCTTGGTAGGCATTCCCAGGTGGCCATTTCTAAATGCCTCTCCTCCCTGATCCCAGAGACTCCAGGTACCAGCTACACAGACATGGGAGGAAGAGCTCCATGAACTTGCGCTGATTATTTGATCTCAGTGAGCCTCAGTGTTGTCAACCATAAAAAGGAGGTTAGTAACACCAACTGTAGACTTGTGAGGTCTAAGGGTCACAGCATCTGTAAACGAGATTGAGAGTTTATTGTCAGACCCACCCAGGTGTGAACCTAGCTGTGTGACTTGGCCTTGTAGTTTTGTAAACTTAGACCCCCATCTCCTTAAAGAGTGGCATTAATCACTTCCTTATAAGATGGTTTTAAAGATCCAATGTGATAATGTTTTATGTGCTGGGTACATAGTGGTCAATCAGTGATGGCTGCTATTGTGGTGTTATTTGTTAAAGTGCTTAATCGAGTGGCCTGGCATGGACAGAACTTCTGGCCTGAGTAGGTGCTCACTTAATGGGAGTGTTTGCCAACCCTAGACTCATCAGCATACCCTAACCTGGCCAGTCTCAGCTGGTGACTGGCTGGACATTGCCTGCTCCCCCCCTGGGCCCTGAGTACCTTATCTTAAAATGAGGGGATGGGATTATGTGATTTCTGACTTCTGTCATGTGTTTCCACATCAGACCACCAGAGCCCAGATCCTTCACTTGGCTAATGTTTGACACTGGCTTCCCCACATGGGACATGTCACATGGGATGGCAGCAGACCAAAGGGAGGGGCTGGAGTCCTGGTGCTGCCTCCTCTCTGCTCCTTGGAAGCATCTAGGAGGTTTCAGAAGAGTACATGATGACCGGGCTGGTTCTTCTGAGGCTGGATGGGACTGCTGGTGGCACTGGTACTCCGTGCAGCATGGAGCATGGGTTTGGCATAGAGAAGAACATTCAGCACACTCCAAGTGACGAAATGCTCCACAGTACCCTTGAAGCATTGCCCCCCGCCCTGTTATGTTTCCGCCAACAGTGAGAAAAACCTCGTGTTCTGTTGGACAGATCCTCCTTCAGATATAGTGGCAAAGACTTTCCCCTTGACCAGACTCCAGTCAGTCTCCTTGAGCCATCTTTTTGACTAGGCCTTGTCCTCAGGCTCTGTCTGGCCTACAAAATCCAAGTGTAGCTAGACTCCTTCCAGGTTAGTTTAGACGGAAGTCCCCACCCTTGGAAGCTGGTCAGATGCCTTATCCTTCACCCTTGATATGTGATCCTCATGGCCTGTCTTCAGCAGGAATCCTGTGAGGTTGGTTAGCAAGAAGCCCCCTACCCTTTTTTTTTTTCTGCCCACTGGCCACCCTCACTCTCCTCATTGGCTGCAAATCCCTGTGTTGGTCTCTGTGGTATTCAAGGTTGAACCCAGTCTCTCTCCCATGTGGAATAAGCTTCACACCTGCTGCAGTGGTCTGGAAAAAAAGGCTTCCTTGCCATTTTAAAAAGTGTCAGGATAGTTTTTACTTCCACAGCAGCAGGTATGAGAAACCATCTTACCTCGAGAACCTTCCCTACACTTGCATAGTAACAAAGCACACATCTCAGGCTCTCTCTTCCAGCACCCTACCTAGGTTCCCTCCCAGGACAGCTGGGATTCTGGACTCCAGGAGCTCTTTGCCATTCTGCCTCTGTTCTTTCCGTCCTCACTGTCTTCACCAGGTGAAGGCCCTTCTGGGTCCCCACCCCACAGGAGTGCTCGGGCTTCTATGCCTTTCACCCTCATAGCTTCTATAGATGCTGCCTGTGCTCTGCTTTTCCATCTCTTCCTTGTGGGACCCTATCATCCATCCCTCTGGTCTCCATTTTGCTTTGCTTGTTCTCCTTTACTCTCTCTTGCTGGTCCCTACAGACCATGAGGCATGGGGATGGTCCATCTAGCTGTTGATACTCCAAGCAAGCTGAAGTGTCTGAAATCCTAAAAAACTCTTCATCAACTGATGGCAGTGTGGACATCTATCTGATCACAGGGGTATAGACCAGAGGATTCCTCACCAGAGACCACCACCTCTGCTCACACTGTTTGGATAGGCTGGGAATTCCAATGGGAATGGGTCTACTTTCTGAGGTAGCTTTGAGAGGAAGCAGGACACCATGGGCCCTGACCTTACCCATCCACCAGAGGTGATTGCCAAAAGGTGCTTGGTGGGATCCTGGCCCAGCCTGGAAAGACCACCATAGCCTGGCCTGGGTTGTGCAGATGGGCCCACAAGATCCTGGTACAAGGAGCTTCTAGGTCCTCTCATTACATCTATTGTTATGTTCAGTTCCCAATGGCTGGGGCCATGGTTCCCACTGGCTGGGACTGAGGGATAATCTTCAGTGTTAACACTCTGTCCCCAGACCCTTGCAGATCTAGCTTCTGTCCAACACTCATCTCCACCAGGCCTCAAGCCATTCCCAGCCTCATTGACCCTTCCATGCTGAATAGGACTACAGTTCCCTATACTTCATGCTTTTATCTGTGCCAGCTGCCTGAATTTTTATAAAATCTGTCTGGCTAAACACTACCTACCCTTCAGTCTTCAACCAAGGGACCACTTCTGTTAAGCCTCTCCTCTGACCCCACTCTCTTTCCACCCACCCCAGGCTGGCATAGGTACACCCACGTAGCTTCCCAGTACCTGGAGTACCTCTGCACAAATTTTGCTATACTGTACTCACCTTTACATGATCTATTTCCCAGAGGACACTGAGGACCTTGCCCAGGTGCATAGCATGTTTGTGGAATAAAGGCAAGTGCCCAGTTGACCATGAGCTTCCTTCTTTTCTTCCTTCTTTGCTTGTGTTTCTTAGTCCCAGACACCTGCCTCTCTGTAATGCTTCTGGAGCCTTCAGTCTACCTGCGAACCCAGGATGCTGATTGGTCTTGGACTCAGCAGGAAAGAAGGAGGCAGAGGCAGTGTGCCAAGTCTAACTTCTTACCTTCATGTTGGCTAATGTCCAAGCCACCCAGGCAGATGGTCCCCTTATCTCATTTTAAGCCAGGAGAAGGCATATCTCATTCTCTCCTCTGCAATGATCATCCTTAACACAAATGCAAGCCACTATTGCTTTTATTTAATGTGCCCACTTATTCATTCTACTTCAGCTCCAAACTCCTTTGCCAGGCTCCCTGGACTTCCCAGTGTGATCAACCCCAGCTAACCCTTCTCTCATCCACCGTGTGCACCCCCCACCCCTAGTTCACCACTTCCTAAACATTTCCCAGGACTTTGCACATACTGTTCCTTTCACAAGGAGGCTCTTCCCTCTTTTCCTTGATGCATCATTGTTCCCAAGACCTGGTTTGTTTGATGCCTCCTCTAGTTCCCATGGAATTAGCCATTCCCTCTTTGGGGTCCCTGTAAAACTCCGAGTTATACGTTGAGGATCCCATTTACCAAATTTTGCTTCAGTTGTTCATCCATACTTTATGTGCATACGGGATGATGCCTGGCTTTTTACTGATTCCCTTTTGCTTTTCCCACCCCTCCAGCCTCAGAGAGGTGTCTGATCCACAGTGGATCTTTAATAAACACTTGGTCTGGCAGGGATTTTTTTCCTAGCTCCTTCTGACCATCCAGGTCATTGTTTCATAAAGGTGGGCTCCCCTGCATGCTGCTCAGCACTCCGAATCTGTATTTGAACAGGAAGTTGGTGGATGGGGGATGCATACGCACACTTAAGTTTGAGAACCACTAGCCTAACATTTAGTGTTCCTTATGTCTGACCCAAATCTTCACTGCTTTTAGCTGACCAATGGCACAAAACCCCACTGCCCTGGCCCTTTCTCTTTCTGGTGGCTTGAGAATGTTGCCTTGCACCTTTGCATGTCCTCAAGCAAAATAAATGAGAGCAGAGCTCTTAATGTGCCAACCAGCAGGTTCCTCTATTCTAATCCAGTCCAGATGCTGTTGGTGACTCCCTTTCTGGAATGTAAAAATAACACTATTACCAACCCCTCCTCCTAGTAGCCTTTTCTCTGTAGCCAAGTTAATTCCAAATAGAACATCTGGAAATTCTATTTTGTTGCCTAATTTAAACCAGACTAAAACCAATCTGCATAAAAGTTTATGAACTTTCTGGGGCCTCACACCTTATATTTCCCATCTGCAGAAGCCTGCAATTTGGAGGCCAGAAATAGGAAGGATTTGGGCCATCTCTTTCTCAGCTCTGGGGAGAGTGTTTGTGGCTTTGTGTATTGGGGCAGAGAGGCTGGGTTGGAGGTGCAGTGGGTGGGGTTGAGGGAGAGGCACAGGAGGGAAATGGATAGAGCTACATTTACTTGGGCAAAACTAAATCTGCATGTAGATTTAAAGGCCCTTTAACTTTACACAGAGCTGGTGGGTGGCAGGAGGGAGCCGGGGGAAGAGGGGATGCCAGGTGGGAGAAGAAAAATGGAGTGTCAGGCTATGTGAGAGGGGAACAGGGAATGCGGCATGCATCACTGAGAATAAACTTCCAGGAGAATTTCAGCAGCTGCCCATTGGAGCCAAAGGCCCAGGACCTGAGACAAGGCTAATAGGGTTCTGGTGTTTGTTATTAGTTTGACTGGGGACCTACAGCCTAACAGGGTAGAGGGGGCAGCCCAGAAGTACAGGGCTGGGAGGAGCCTTTGGCAGTCTGGATGGGGAGCAGGGATAAAATCAAGTCTTGATATCTTAAACAGGAGTCAATAGAATCCCCCAATGGCAGCACTTTTTTTTTTTTTTGTAGAAATTGATCAGATGATTCTAAAAATTTATGTGGAATAGCAAAACACCCATGCCGGCCTAATAATTTTTTTGAAGATTTTATTTATATATTCATGAAAGACACACACACACACACACACACACACACACACACAGAGGCAGAGACATAGGCAGAGGGAGAAGCAGGCTCCCTGCGAGGAGCCTGATATGGGGGCTCGATCCCAAGACCCCAGGATCATGACCTGAGTGGAAGGCAGATGCTCAACCACTGAGTCAGCCTGGTGTTCCTAGCCTAACAATTTTTAAAAAGAAGAAGGAAGTTAGAGGATTCATGTAACTCAATTTTGAGATTTACAGGAAATCTATAGGAATCACGGCAGTGCAGTATCAGTGAGAAGATAGACATACTGATGATTGGGGTGGGAAGAAACCTACAAGATGGAATACGATGCTTACAAAACGTGTTGGAAGGGCAAGGGGAGTGGGTAGGGTCTAGGCTACACCTCCGGGTTCAGGTTCTAGAATATGGCTCTGCAGAACCCATCCTCAGGGACGTGACAGCCTCAGAGGCCACCACGGAGTCGCTGTGACCCAGGAATCAGGAAGCTGGACTCAGGGGGCTTCCTCCGCCACCCTGCATGTCTCTTGAGACCCAGAAAACCTGAAAAGGGGATGCTGGAATGCTGCTGGAAAAATTCCTTGCTTGTCATGATTTTTCTTGTTGGCAGGCGAGACAGGGAAGGGGAGAGAAAAAAAATACCCAAAGGAGACTCCATTTCAAGCTTGCCTTCCAAACCTTGGTGGAGCCCAATCACATCGAGCACACCGGCTGTAAAGGACTCTGGGAAATGTATTTCTATGCTTTCCATTCTGTAGTATTGGAAGTTGCTCAAGAAGTGGGAAGCAAAGGAGGTTGAGAAATTAAGCCATGGCATCCACCACTCTTCAGGATGTTAGAGCTCCTGCTCACACTGCTTATGTGTACAATTCTCCCACAATCATCCGAGGATGCTCCGGACAGGCAGGAGCTTAGTGCTATGTGCTGGAGCTGCAGGGACGCATAGAACAGAGATTCGATAAATCTATTAGCCAGCGCACACCAGGCATGATGATGGGTTACCTTGTCAATTTTTATGAGGCCCTGGTGAGAAAGGCACTATTATTTCCCCCTGTTATACATGGAGAAACTGAGGCTAGAACAGACGGATGACTCATGCAAGGTCACAGAGCTAGTCAGTGGCAGACTAGGGGTTGGAACTCAGCTCACCTGACTGTGCAGCTCTTTTCTTTCTGGTCTACCAAGCTGCCCCAAAGATAATACATCTGCAAGATATCACAAAGGTTGGAAGAAAAAGAATGCCCAGGACCCATGGGTGACACCTTTCTCAATAGTGTCACCTTGACTAAAGTTCCAAAGGATGGAATGGTGAGGCCACAAGAGTTGCCCTTTGAGTCTTGCTTCTCACTGAAGAGGAGGTAGCCCCTGCCCTCCTCTGTGAGGTCATTAATCCTTTCTGAAACTGTTTTATAGGTCTGGTTGCTGTACAGTCACTTGGGTGATGTGGATGAAATTAGCTACTCAACATGGGCAGGTTCAGCGGGTTAAACTGCATTTCCCCAAAAGATGTGACCAAGTCCCAAGCCCTGGTAGCTGTGAATGTGACGTGTTTGGAAATAGGTCTTTGCAGAGGTACTTAAGGTATGATCTCAGGATGAGATCATCCTGGGTTACAGTGGGTCCTAAATCCAATCACCAGTGTCCTGATAAGAGACAGATCATGAGGAGACACAGGGAGAAGGCCACATGATGATGGAGACAGAGCTTGGAGGGATGTGGCTACAAGCTGTGGCGCACCAGCAACCACCGGGAACTCAAGGAGGCAGGGAAGGATTGTCTCTGAGCCTCCAGAGGGAGTGTAGCCCTGCTGACGTCTTTTTTTTTTTTTTTTAAGATTTTATTTATTCATGAGAGACACACAGAGAGAGGCAGAGACATAGGTTGAGGGGGAAACAGACTCCATGCAGGAAGCCTGATGTGGGACTCGATCCTGGGATTCCAGGGTCAAGCCCTGGGTTAGAGGGAGGCACTCAACCGCTGAGCCACCCAGGTGTCCCCCTGCTGACATCTTGATTTCAGACTCCACCTTCCAGAACTGTGAGAAAATAAATTTCTGTTGTTGTGGTTATTTGTTATGACAATGTGAGGATATTAATTCGACAGATACAATAGAGCTCTCTTTGGTGGGAGAAATCTTCAAGCTTTAGTTGGGTCTTCCTTCTAGAATTTACAATTGGTTTGCCAGACATTCTGGCCTTCATCTTTAGAGACTGAGCGTTCTTTTACTTTACATGTTTGCTTGCTTTAAATGATCTTTAATTTTTTAAAGATTTTAGTTATTTATTCATGACAGACACACAGAGAGAGGCAGAGACATAGGAAAAGGGAGAAGCAGACTCCCTGCGGGGTCTCAGTGCGGAACTTGATTCTAGATCCCAGGATCACGACCCGACCCAAAGGTAGACAGACACTCAGCCACTGAGCCACCCAGGTGCCCCTGTTTTAAACAATCTTCTCTCTGTCTTTGAACTTCTTTCTAAATCTCTCTTGCTACTCCAGGTCCTATACTTTTTAGGTGCTATGAGGAAGAATGGCAAAGCATGGGCTGACCACAGACAGCTGTGGGTTTAAGCTGAGTTTCTGTGGGACCTTGGGCAAGTTGTTTAACCTTTCTGGGCTTTATTTACCTTACCTGTGAAATGTCACTCCTCACCTCATAGGATGGGCAGTTTAGCACGATGTTTAGCAAATAGTAGTTCTCAGGCCTTTCCCTTTTTCTTTAAGATCAAAGAAGGTCAAGACCCTCTTCCAGGCAGCTTTCTCTGGGAAACCTTAGCCCCAAAGTCCTATCCTTGCCATGCAGTACAGTCATCCTTACTGATGGTATCATCAATCCAGCCCTGAGCATGTACTGTGTGTGCTATTCCCTCGTGTACATAGACTTCACCCCCCACCTTCTGTCCCTGGAAGAGCCATCTGAAGGCCTCTGCCTCTGCCTCCACTCTTTCTTTCGTGGCTTCTGTCAGCATCTCGTACAGGGCAGGCCACACAGCAGGAGCCACATGGAAGATGTCCCTTGGAGTGGGTGTGGGGAAACCTCTGCCCAGCCATGGGGAATGCTGTGTCTTTATTCTCCTGCACCCCAGTTCCTGAGAGTGACCGTGTGAAAACTCAAGCTGGAAATAATTAAGTAGAAACGGGATGCCCTTGGGAGTGGCGCGGTATCGAAACAAGGAATATAGCCTCTAAATGGAGTAGAGGCTCATTAGTTCTCCTCTCTCTTGCAAACACAATAATTCTTAAAAAAAAAAAAAAAAGGAAAAAGAAAAAAACCTGTCACTTTTGCCCCATTTCTCAGTGGCTTCTGCACAGCCTCACTGAAGGGAAGCCTCATTACGAAGACTTTATTAAGCTTGCAAAACAGACGAGGAAGTGCAGTGAGAAGCACACAGAGCTAAACTTGCCAAAATAAATGAACAAAGCACATCCTGATGCCTGGGCCCTTCGGGGACTTAAGCCCAGGAGACCTCACAGACTATTAGGATGCAACTTTATTAACTTCACTTGGGCATGTGGAAGGTAGCCCGGGGGCAGCTCCAGCAGCTCCTGGCCAGAGCGCTGACTCCACACTCACCTTGTCCTTGGTCCTGGCCGGTTGCTGGCTGCCCCTCCTTGAGAGCAGTTGGCCGCTGCAGCCCACTTCCCCGTCTTGCCGTGCGGTCCCGGGGTCAGCAGCTCTGTTTGCTAAGCTAAGCTAAGTTAAGCTAAGCTTCTTACTTGCCTGTGCATCTATAGCCAAGGCAATACAGAGGAGAAGATCCGGTGGGAGAGGCAGGAGGAGGGAAGCCCGGTGGCGATGATCATTTTTTGCCCAATTAGACTGGGCATATTCCTGTCACACCAGAACACTCAACCATTATGCCACCTCACTCCAAACTGCCCCCTCTTTGCAAGCAGGTGAACAGGTATATTACTCTAGGACCCCTTTTCCCTCCAGGGGAGTCCCTGGTGAAGTCGCTTCAGCTCTGAGCCCCAGGGTTCTCATCTGTGAAATGGGGCTGACAGCACCACCCTCCTGGAAGGGTGGTCTTAACTTTGAGGCTGTACAAGAATGCCAGCCTGCAGCTGGCATGGAGTGGGCAACTGCCTGTTCCTTCTCCTCACCTCCTGTCCCATAAGGATGACAGAAGTGGTCCTCCAGGAGCTGCTCTGGGTAGGGGGGAGCATGGTGCATAGATGGGGAACTATATAGGCTGGAGGAGGCACTGTTGACCTTGACCTCCCACTGCAGCCCAGATGGCCCTGAGTTCATCTAAACCTTTTTCAAGGATTCTTCTAGCTTTAGCCTGTGCTTCTCCAGGGGATCATATGGTCCCTATTGTTCTGAAACATGCTCCTTCATACCCTTTAGGACTCCCTCCTTTGTGGGAAGATGGCAGTGTGGGAAGAGGACCAGAAGGTCTGGAAGCTTCCAGCCCCTGACAAATCACCTCTTGTGTCTCTCTGGAGTCCTTGAATTTGGGCTGCAATGGGCCAAGGACAATCTAGAGACGGGCACGGATCAATCCTACCAGGGCATGCTGGCAGGAGGAGGTCCAGCTTAGGGATGTGTTTCCCACAACCACTTGTCCAGGTGGGCACAGGTTAGAGGTTCCAGTAGAGATAGCTGATACAGTGGTGAAGAGGGGCCTCTGGTCTCCAAAGTGTGTGTGTAGGGTGTCAGCTCCCAGCTTCAATTTGTACTTGTTGGGAGACTCACAGCACTTCCCTTCATACTCTAAGCCTCAATCGCTCCATTGGTAAAATGGAAATAGTGACACAATCCAATGAGATAGAGTGCCTAGTGCTCAATACATGTTTTCATTTTAGTGTTTATTTTTAATCAGGATGAAGACATAGTGGTTTATAGAAGTGATCTTGCTCTAGTTTGCTCTGTAGACAGGAGGACAGTAACTATCGATAAGACTTTTTATGAGACACAGGCTAGTAGGGGAGAGACACATCATTAGTTAACATACACTGGGTGATGTGTGAGTAAGGAAGCATGATAAAGTGCAGGAGGAGGGGAGGTGTGATTCTGTCTTATGGACAAGTGTTTGGAGATGGCTTGACAAAGGGGGCAGCAGGTGTCTTGAGCCCCTCTGGGTGGCAACAGGCTGGGGAGGGGAACCACGTCCATAAGGGTTCCATGATATCTTGCCATTATTTGCACAATGCCCCCTGCCATGGGAGCTTCCAGTCTGGATGAGGAGAGAGTAGGGCAGGAATGGGCCCGGTGGGAGGGAGATGGGGGGAACACTATGTCTGGCCTTGTCTTGGTGCTCAGTGACTTGGTCTCAGTCTCAGGTTCCTGGGAGAAGTCTCATTCTGCCTGAGGTCTTGTTTCCTTATCCAAGGGAAGGGCTGAACGTCATTCTAGCTCTGAATTTCTAGGTCCAAGGGCTTATTAGTTCCCAGAAATTAGTTCAGGGAGTGGTCACAACCTCAGAGCCCTAACAAGTGAAGAGGGGGCAGAGAACACTACCTACCAGGGGTGGAAAAGTGAAGGTATTGGGTCCTTCACAGGAGGGGGGTGCCTGGAGGCTGCAGGTAGATGGCAAATCTGGGGCTGCAGCCCAGGACTCCTGGTTCAACGGCTCATTTCTCTTTATGACACATTAGCTACCTTTAGTCATGTCATGGCTTTATCACTCAGGATTTTATGAAAAAAATATTTTAACTCCTATTCACCTCTTTGATGAGTGTCATCTCGCATCATATTAAATGACAGAGTGAGGTGTGTGCTGGGGCATGGGACAATCAGTGCAGGCCAGAGGAAGGCATTTTAGAGCAAGCAATTGGAGATGAGGGTAAGGTGGGCAGCTAAAGCTAGAAGAACCATCAGGTCAGTCTAAGAAAGGGAGGATGATTTCTCCTGCACCCTGATAAAAGCTTTACAGAATCCTACACTGGTGGGATGCACTCTTGGGAGGCCCTGGACTTATTCACCTCAAGGATGGAAAAATCCATGGCACACATTCCACAGCTGCTATTTGCACCCATGGCATGCATCAATAATCGATCACAGCACTCTTTCCTAGTGAGCCAGGATGCAGCCACAGAATCCTCCTCAATCTAGTGTCCTGGTAGCCTCTGTCAGTCAGCTGGAGGGGACGTGCAAGCAGAATCGGTCTGCCCTCATTGATCTAGCCCAATCTCTTATTTGTTGTTGGGGAAATGGAAGCCCAGAGAAAGATATGCTGAGGCTCTAAGTTGGTTCATGGCAGCCCTGGGGTTAGAACTCTGTTCTACCTCTGAATCTTTTGCTTTGTGTACCAAATCATCCCTCTTTATTTACATTACTCTGAAAAAAAAAGGAAGAAGTGCAAAAAGATGCCATAATTGCTTATCAGCAGCCAGCTGTCACCTGGCAGTGAGCACCAGCTTTGTATTCTCTCCCATGTTGATGGTTCTTGCTCTGCCTTAATGGACAAGTTGATTTCACCGATGGCCTCCCAAACACCTTTAAGCCAAACTTTGGTGAATTCGCTCTCACCCTCATGCTTTTCTGCTACCAAGTCTAGGGGATCAGGCAGGCTAAAGGGGGTTCTTAGGGAAGATAATGAGAGAAGGGAAAGGATGTTTTCTAGTACTATTCCCATTGATGGGAAATCTAAAACTAGAAGGGCCTTGAGGGGGGATTTTCATACATAATAATGATGATGATGATGATGATGATGATGATGATGAATCACATGACCTCCAACATAGCTGCACATCCTTAAGAGGAAGTGGAAGTGATCTTTATTGTCTCACTGGAAAATTGGGTCATTAATGCATCTATTGTTACCTCTATTCAAGTTCCATCCAGAAATCATTTTCTTTGAAAAGAGATCAGCCAATTGCTGAATAGGGGAGGGAAGGTCTTTAAATGGACCTTCTATCTGAAAGGTGTGAGTGTGTGCCTCTGAGAAAGAGCACTGTGACTCCCAGTTCTATTGAGATTGGCTGGTCCCCAGAGAGCAAACTACAGTATGGAAAACCAAGGACTCATCCTGTCTCTCTTTCAGCCAGGTTCAAACCAGCAGCTCAGTCCAACTCAGTGGCCTCTTACCTAGCAGAGTTCCTTTGGAGAAACCAACTTCAGCAATAATGAATCCATGTGTTGCCTTAGAGCTCTGTTATTTTCTGTCATCCTATCTGACCCTAACTTGTGGGCAGCTCGTTTCACAGGTGGGTGACACTGACTGTGTCAGAGAAGCTATGAGGTCTGTCTTGTGCCACCCAACAGGTTGGGGTCAGACACAGACAAAGGTCTGAGTCTCTTGTTTGTGAGCACAGTGCGCACCCACCACCCAAGATTGCCCATGTTGCCAGACCTAGGCAGTCTCAGCCCATCTTGGACAGCTTCAGCTTGTTCTTGCTAAATTTAATAGCTGCTCAATGTAACAGAAGATGGCCATCTTTTTTTGATGGCCATAGAACATCATTGCCATGCATGTGGCACTTGATTGGTCCAGTTTGTTCCCAAAGATGTTATTTTGGTGGTGGTGGTCATTGGTGCTGCTGGACCCACTTCAAGCATCATGGCAGGGAGAAGTGTGTACCGAGGCAGAGTATAATTTTCTGAGGGCGTGGTAGTTATTTCTTGACTAGTCCATCCCCCTACCACTGAAACATATAAAATGGCACATATATATGTGGACGTGAGGTTTCAAAGGCCATCTGTTGCATCCCTCTGCTTCAAGGCAGGGTTCACCTAAGTTGTTCAAGACAGAAGTGTCTCATTCATTCATTTTCCCTTTCAAAGAGTGTCAACGAAGGAGAGTCCCTAACATCTGTGGGTCAGCTACATTAACATTTACCAACTCTCATGGTCAGGAAATTAATCCTGACACTTAACCTAAATTCCTCTTGTTGACAGTTTCCTCCATTCCAGACTCAGTGGGGCCAGCACACAGCTGCTCGCCAGTCTTCTCTGCCCTACCTGCTCACGGAGGAGAGGTCTTGCAATGCCACCCTCTATCCATTTCTTCAGATTCAAAAGTAACAATTCACTTGAGAGTTTTACCTTTTTTTCAGAGGACCTGTTTGCAAACGAATTCTAAATCTTTTCCATATTTCCCACATTACTCTCGACTTGTGGTAGTTCAGGGCAATTCTGATTAAGTGGTTCTGTTTTATGTCAGACCATGCTTGCTATGTAACTTTCTCTCCACTCCCATCTAATCCTCTCCATTAAAAACAAGTCACACAAGGATGCCTGGGTGGCTCAGTTGATTAACTGTCCAATTCTTGATTTCAGCTCAGGTCATGATCTTAGGGTTGTGAGATCAAGCCCTGTGTCAGGCTTACACGTTGGGCATGGAGGCTACTTGAGATTCTCTCTCTGCCTCTCTCTCTCTCTCTCTCTCTCTCCAAACCCTCCCTCCAAAACAAGTCACCTATTATTCTTTTATCCTGGGTCTGGATCATTTTTTATTTTTTAAAGAATCCTGCTTAACACATTTCCTGGTTGAAGTGGATCTTGAAGATGACAGCCATGCCTTCAATATGGCTCACTCATGTGAGTTATTACAGAGGGTTCTCTTATATTTTCTTCTGATACTTACAGATAACTTGCATGCATATACTCTTGTGTTTTCAAAATTGAAAGACAAAACCCCAAAATAATAATATTAAACATTTGGTGTCTACCCACTGGGGTTACAGATCTAAGTTTTTGTTCTAGAAGGTTAGGATTGTTTTGGTAACATAGGATGTTTACACATAGTATTTAAAGACCATAGTTTAAGATAGAATATATCCAGGGAGGGAGTGTGTGGTAACAATGATAATGCTTGGCCCAAGCATGTGCTAAGCACATTATGTAAATCATTTGAAATGGGTCATTAATGAAAGAAGCATCCCAAGAAAGGATAGTTTGGTGAGGAAGAGAGAAGTCAGAACAATGTTGTGGAAAAGGAAGGAATTGGATTGGTCCTAGGATTCTTTGCCTAGGACCTTGTCCTTGTCCTTTTTCAATACACAGTGCTTGCTGGGTTTGCAAACGCTAACATTTTCAAAGGCAAGAAAACTGATAGACTTTCTTAGGTTGAGAAGTATCTTTCGTATTATAATGATGTGTTATTTTACAGATGATCCTGTCTTTAGGAGGGGCCATTAGCCCAGGTAAATGTGGGGTGAGGGGTGGCTTAACAAGGATGTGGGACAGATTTTGCAAAATGATTTGCCATTGACCAGAAGGTTAACAGGCAAATGGTTGTAGATAAAAGTCTGTTCTCTGAAGACTCCACATACCTAGATCCATAGCCATCCATACGTGTACTCCCAGCCGAGTTACGAAGGAGAATGTCTGTATTTTTATTGCAAATTAGAAAGTGATACTTGAAGGAATCAAATGTCAGGTCTCTGGATTCAGCCTCCGGCTCTGAGAGCAGAATTGGAGCAAAAATCCTCCAACTAACTCAGTGGGAAAATGAGGACCTGCATTGAGCTGGCACCATTCGCCGATTTACTCACCTTCTAAAAGGGAGACGTTTGCACACATTTCCTCCTACAAGTCAGACATGCTTTGCCAGAGCGATTCCTCCCAAACAATAACCGCATTCTAGCCACTTTTTTGTGCAAGGCACAGGAAGTAAGGTGGACCCTCAAAGTAGGGCGACAGACCCTGAAGATGAGGGGGTGACTCTGCCTCTGGTGAGTTTTGGGCCATTGGAAGACTTGGACATAGAAATCAGTGGCTAGATTTGTGGGGGGAGGTGTGTTAAAATCAGGGTCCTTCATTTGATAATGTTCTCTACATCTCATTGTCCCAACAGAAGGCAACTTTTCTCTCCTCTGAACAACCCTTGAGCAACGCGATTATCCCTACTTGTCATTATTATGGTTATACATAAATATACATAGTACATGTCCGCTGCCCTCTGACTGATCACAGAGTCTTACAGGGCAGGGCTGTCTCCCTGGCCATCTTAACATTTCCCACAGTGCTTTGCACAATGGGCACACCATATTTGCTGACAGATGAGAGAAAGAGTGAATGGTTTTAGTGTGGGTAGCTATAGCTATCAGAGAGGGGAAAGTTTAATTAATTAAAATGCATTTATCTAACTGGTATTAATGCACCTACTGTATGCTAGGCATTCTCCCAAGGGCTAGGGATACAGCTATGAACAAGATGGACAAAAACTCTGCTTCCAGAGTCTTTCCATTCACATTGGGAATATCGAATCCCATTCAAAGATATGAGCAGGCTTCACAGGAGAGCTGGCTGTGACCATGGCCTTGGAATATGGAAGTAATTTTGGTGGGTGGAGAAGAGTAGTGAGGTCATTACAGATGCAGGGAGTGAGCAAAAACCTAAAGTAAACCAGGTACCTTTTCATCACAGATAAGTGATGCAGATTCTGTTTCGCCCTCTTGAGTATACCTTGTTATAAGAAGACATTTGTGGGTCTGCTGCATTGATTCCAAATTGAGAGAGAGAGGTGAAATAGGAAGATAACTACTTATTGGGCTGGACTTTGTTTCATTTACTCTGCACAGTGGTGCTATAGGTTGGTTGCCATCTCTGTTTTGCAGAGGATAACTGTTCCCCAGGGAGGATGCATGACTCGCTCAAGGTCACACAGGAGGATTTAAACCCAGTCTATCTGACTCCCAAACCCATCCTCTTGACACTTCACCACCAAAGCAAGGGTTTGAGCAAACGAATAGGCAAGTCCACTAACAAGCCAAGTCTTCTCTGGTGAATCTCTTTGCGCCTGTTGTCTATTTCACATGGGTCCTCCCAACATTTCAGTTCTGGCCATGTCATGCTAAAAGCAGCATGACTATTTGGGGCTCATGCCTATTCTTGAATGTCAGTTCACAGCAGTGAGGCTTGTGGGAACACTTCCAGGTTGGCAGGGGGTGGAGTCTTTTCACTTGATAATGGCTGCAGGGGAAATTAAGTGAGAGAGACAGGAAATAAGACGCCAGACCTACAGCAAAGTCAAGGGGCAATAGGAAAGTTTCTGTTCAGGTTTCCTTAGAATGTGTGGATGAAATCATGGGCACTCCCATGGATTTCCTAGTGGCCAAACCTCATGAGATGCTTCTTGTTTTCCTATGACCCTTGATTTGCTCTGGTTTTCTGTTCTCTTTTTAGAAGCCTTGACCTGATCCATCTCTTCAATTCCATCACCCTTTAGACTGGCTGAAAACTTGGACATCATTCCCCTAGCCCTTAGTTTTTAGCCTTCCTGGAAATAAGCATTCAGCATCCTTTTAAAATAGGAGCTTTAATCATTGTGGGAGGATTGCTAGCTGTCTTCCAGCTGCACCATATTTCCTATCTCCCGTTGCAGCTACGTAGAGCCACATGACTAATCCTCGCCAGTGGAATGTGAGTAGGAATGATACGGCCATTTCTGTCTGACCCACCAAAACTCTCATGCTCTTTTTCTGTTCCCATGAGCTAAAATGGGAAGGACAAGGACAGCCCTGTAATCCACTTGGCAAAGCTTCTGTCTGCCTGGATCCCCCAATGACCGTGTGCAGTAGAGCTGTCCCCCAATATGGAACTTGGCCCTGGATGGTTACTGTATAATTGGGTTGTGTTTGAGCCACTATATGTCTTGAGTGTGTTGGTGACAGCTGTTCAGCCCACTCCAACTGTATTGATTTCCTGGGGCTGCCATAACAAAGTACCACAAACTGGGTGGATTAAAACAACAGAAATTTAGTCTCTCACAGTTTTGAGGCTAGAAGTCTGGAAGCAAGATGTTGCCAGAGTTGGCTCCTCACAAGGGTTCTCCAGGAGAATCTGTTCCATGCCTTTTTCCTGGCTTCTGGGGATTGCAGGCAACCTTTGCCATTCCTTTTCTTGGAGATGCAAAATTCCAGGCTCTGTTTCCATCTTTAGGTGGTTTTCTCCCTGTGTCTCCGTGCCTTCACATGGCCATCTTCCCTCTGAGTCTCACTCTCTTTTTTTTATAGGGACATCAGTTATATTGGGTTAAGGGACCATCCTACTCCAGTATAACCTCCTTAATTTAACTAATTACATCTGTAATCATTCTATTTCCAAGTAAGTTAAATTCTGAGGTACTGAGGGTTAGGACTTCAATATACTTTTTTTTTGGGGGGGGGGAACCTTATTCAACCCCAAACATCAATTAATACAAACAATAAAAAAATGCGGAAGAACCCCCAAAGTCATACCGTAAGTACGGTGGATTCTTACGGCAACTTACCTTTGGTCCTAGAGGCTGACTCCTTATCATAAAGTGGACTCTCAGTTACTCTCTTCTTGTGCTTGCCTAGAAAACAGACCCATTCAGCTTTTATTCTCCTGGATCCTGGGTCAGGCAGTTGAGCCTGAATCCATAGATAGGCTTAGATGGCCTCTTCAGTGTAAACATCTTCGGTTTCAATTTTCTTATCAGCAGAACGGGAATAATGATTCATGCCCTCCTGACCTTACAGGGTTTCAAATAAGGATCAAATCAGTATGTAATAGTAACAACTGATATGCATAACATGTTTTATAGTTTAGCACGATTCCATAATTTTGAGTACATCTTTTTATTTTTTTGTTAGTTCGCACTCGGGGGTACAAAGTTGGGTTGAGCAGTTCATGGCAAGTCAAGCCAAACATACTTTTCCTCTCATTTTATTATTTATTTCATTTCTTTCATGGTTGGTTCTCATCTTCTATCACCTATCAGTGGCCCAGGGACTTCTGCCACTAGAGCACATTCTTTTCTTGGAAGGAGACCCAACCACTTTCTGTCCCCAATGGGATCCCCACAGTTTCTGCAATGGGAGCTGGGGTCAGAAGCCCCCTCCTCGCTTCTGGGTTGGGTTGAGGGAGGGAGCTGGTGGCTCAAACCAGTTCAGCATGAGGCTCAACCCAACAGAAGCCTATGTATATCCATTTATTATTTTGGTCCCTCTCTCAATCCTCAGCTCCAAATAAATAAGGAAATTTGAGAGAAGGAAAAACAGGGATAGGATTGTAAGAGAAAATGAGGGGTAAGGTTGGTATACAGAAATACCATAAATCCTGTGTCATTTTAGAGATTGTTGTGAGCTTCCAGGTAGCCAAAACAAAAAGTAAGCAAGGCAAACGATTATGAAAATGAGCCAGTTGTTGGTTCAGAGAAGTCTAACTTTCCCAGGAAGGAGGCCTCAGGCTTGCATCTCCTGAGATCGTCAGTGAAAGTCATATACTAAATATAGCAGTGATTGTATCACATATCTTTTAGCATAGGCATTTTCCATTTTTACTTATTCTTTCATTATTTGCCATGACGGACATGATGCTCATTATCGTATGTCATTGGGAATTTGCAAATTAAAACAACAATGAGATACCACTACATGCCTATTAGGATGGCCAAAATCCAAACTACTGACTACACCAAATGCTGGTGAGGATGTTGAAGAACACAAATTCTCATTCATTGCTGGTAGAAATATAAACTGTTAAAGGTATTTTGGAAGACGGGCTGGCCATTTCTTAAAAGATTGAACGTATGTTTACCTTATGATCCAGCAATTGTGTTGGTTGGTATTTACCCAAATGAGCTGAAAACTTACATCCAGAGGAAAACCTGCACACAAGTGTTTATGGTAGCTTTATTTATAATTGCCAAAACTTGGAAGCAACCAAGACATCTTTTTTTTTTTTTTAAGATTTTATTTATTTGTGAGAGATACACAGAGAGGGGCAGAGACACAGACAGAGGGAGAAGCAGGCTCCATATGGGGAGCCCGATATGGGACTCGATCCTGGGACTCCAGGATCACGCCCTGGGCAGAAGGCAGGTGCTCAACCACCGAGCCACCCACGTGTCCCCCAAGATGTCTTTTAATGGATGAAGAGATAAACAGATTCTAGTATGTCCAGACAATGGAATATTATTCAACAATAAAAAGAAATGAGCTTTCAAGCCACAAAAGAACATGAAGGAACCTTCAGTGAATATTGCTAAGTGAAAGAAGCCAATCTGAAAAGGCGACATCCTTTATGTTCTTAACTGTGTAACATTCTGGAAAGGTGAAACTACAGAGATGGTACAAAGATCAATGGTTGTCAGGGGTTGGGTGGCATGGAGGTGGAAGAGGAAGGGAGAGATGAATAGATGGAGCACAGGGGTTTTTTAGGACAGTGGAGTTATTTTTCTGTATGACATTATCATGGTGGATACATATCATGACACAGTTGTCAAAACCCATAGAATGTGCAATCCAAAAAGTGAATACTAATGTAAACTATAGTTTATTAATAATAATGTTTCAATATTAGTTCATTAATTGTAACACATATTCCACTGTAGTCTAACATGTTAAAAATAGGGGATATTGGAATTTGTGCAGGGGTATATGGGAACTTATATCTTTCACTCAATTATTTTCTGTAAACCCTAAAACTAGTCAAGAAGAGGACCATTACTTTAAAAAAAAATGATGCGGGATCCCTGGGTGGCGCAGTGGTTTAGCGCTTGCCTTTGGCCCAGGGCACGATCCTGGAGACCCGGGATCGAATCCCACGTCGGGCTCCCGGTGCATGGAGCCTGCTTCTCCCTCTGCCTGTGTCTCTGCCTCTCTTTCTCTCACTGTGTGCCTATCATAAATAAATAAAAAATAAAAATAAATAAAAATAAAAAAAATGATGCATCTCTATGTACTCCTGGAATTGCTAGCCACTAGGGAATGGACTCAGCATCAAGAGGAAGTTCCAAAGTCTTCTGTTTCTTGCACCCTTTTCATAGAGCCTGCAGACTTCCAGAAAAACCTTCCTGACTTGCCTCTTGCAAGGGAGCCAGATTCCCTGAGGGGGACAGGCCTGGGAGTGAGGGGATCCCCTCAACTTCCTTCTCAATAGGCACATGGGGCTACTCTCAGGTAGGTCCCTTTAACAGCTTCTCAGCTGGGGTGTGGTCATTGTCCAGTCAACACATTACCTAAAATATATTGAAAAGGCCCGTTTTTTAAAGAAAGTGTTCAAGGCAAACCTCTTTTTGCGTTGTCTCGGTGTCTACTGTGACTTCCATTCCTTAGATCAGTAAACTGAGCCTCAGAGACCAACTTCCACAGCACTAGATGGCAGAGGGAGGATTGAATCCAGAGCTAAGGATGCGCCCTCATCATCACACCCATCTGCTCTGCTGGGTGGGGCTTCAACCCCCTCCTTCTCCCCCTCCCCTTCTCCCCATCCCTTTCCCCTCCCCCTTCCATCTCGCCCTCCATCCCCTCCTCCTCCCTCATCTCTCTCCACCCTTCCCTCTGCCTCTGGCCCCTCTCTTCTCACCTTTCTCCCATCCCTCCCCACCCCTCACCTCCTCCCTGCGCACCCATCTAGCCCTCTGGCCCTGGAAGCTTGTCCCTGTGGTCAGCTCCACCTCCACCTCACCCCTCCCCTGGTCCATGTCTGCTATCTGGACTTTTCCCACCTTCCTGCGCAAAGCCACATATTTGGGAGGTAGGAGTTCCCATTTACCTTGCAGCAGAAAAATGAGGGAAAAAAAATTTTGTCTTAGATGTTGATTTTTTTTTTAAAAGACTTGTCTCTGAAAGTGTACACACAACAGCAGATGTTGTTTAACAGGCTTGTAGGACATTCCCAAAAAGTTATAAACATATCTTTCAGTGGTTACTTAAGATAAACAGATACAAGTCACATATTTTTTGGTACAAGAGACAGCTTGCTGTTTGGAAGCCAAATAAAGATTCCTGAATGTGAGATGCACCTGAAAAAGATTAGGAGATCGTATCAAGGACATTAAACTGGGGCCAAATCTAACATGCTTTTCTTGGAGTTGTGTATGTCTCAGAAAAAAAAAAAAAAAAGGGTTCCATCTCCATGCAGGAGACTTAGGGCTGATAAGGGCTTGGGGGACCTTTCTCCCCACCTCTGCTGTGCTTCCCTTCTCTGGCCCTGGGCCACAACCACCGGGGTAGCCTGCATGGCTCACTTCATCTCCCGGCTTCACTCAGCCAGTGTTTGCTGAGCACTTCCTGGGTGCCGGGCGCTGACAGCACAGTCCGACCAGGGAAGCAGATGTATAAATGGATACTTTCATAAATGCGATCGCTTATGGAAGCATCCTGTGATGCTTAATCATATGGACTCTGGGAGCCAGACTCCTCGGGTTCAAATCCTGCTTCTGACACTTCCTTGCTCTATATTCTGGAGCAAGTTAATTTACTTCTCTGTGCTTCAGTTTTATCATCTATGCAATGGAAGTAATAATAGTACCTGCCTATATAATGTATTGCCCTCTCTTTTTTTTCTTAAGATTTTATTTATTTATTTGCAAGAGAAGAAGAGAGGGAGGACACGAGCAAGGGGGTGGGGCAGAGGGGGAGGGAGAAGCAGACTCCTTGTTGAGCAAAGAGCCTGACCTGGGGCTGGATCTTAGGACCCTGAGATCATGACTTGAGCTGACGGCAGACGCTTAATCGACTGAGCCACCCAGGCGCCCCAATGTATTGCCTTCTGTGTTGAAAAATTACCCAAAGCTTAGTGGCTTAAAATCAACTTTTTGAATGTCCCAGGTTCTTGCTGGCTGTTGCTCAGGGACATCAGGTTCTTGCCACAGGGGCCTGTAGGGCTACTCACAACTGGCAGCTTGCTCCCCGCCCAGAGTGAGGCCAAAGAGAAGGCGGGGAGAGTGGGAGAGAATATTTTTGTTGCCTAATTTCTGATGTGACATCCCATCCCTTTTACCTTATTCTGTGTGTTAGAAGCTGGTAACCAGGTGCAGCTCCCACCAAGGGGAGGGTTTGCACAAGGGCGTTAACACCAGCAGGCAGGGATCAGCGGGGCCACCCTATCTCGTTGCACTGTCTCGAGAATTGCATGAGCTAATCCGTGTTAAAATGCTTAGCACAGGCATATGTGCACACACAGACACTTCCTATCCACCCATCCTCTTTTTCCTTGTTTTCCTGTCTGTTTCCCTATACTAGTCGATATAAGCCTCATGGCAGTATGGGTTTTTTCCCTATTGTCTCACCCCTAGAATCAGAGGCTGGTGAATAACATTTTCTCTTATAAATCGTTATTGGATTGATTGGCAGAATTGGACTGTGCTTCCCATGGGAGAGGCAGTGTTGCAACGCCGTGATCCCATTATTGTAATGGAGGCCCCATGCCCTATTTAGCTTTCTAGCTCTTCTCTGTAGCACACACCCTCTTTTGTTTTGGGCCATCTCCAGCACCCCCGAGGGTCCCCGAGCGCCTCTTAGAGCTCAAGACCATATTTAATGTCGGAATGTTTCCCACCATGGCTAACTCAACCTCCAACCACTGCGGTTGAGCAGGGCTGTGGTGTGGCACACGGGGTAGCACTCGTCACGAGAGGGGTAGTCATGCCCTCACCCCTGGGGCCCTGAGCCCTTTGCTGTGACCTCTTCAGAGAGTGTCCGCTTGCTGGATCTGTTGTGCCACCGGAGAAGCTGAGCAGCCTTGGGGAGGGGCAGGGGGTGGGCTTAGGGTGCCTACCTGATTTGCCATAGAGCCTTGCTTTGACCTGCAATTCCTCAACATGGCCATGGCTTCTCAAACCTTAAAGTGGTACTGTTTACCTGGGAGATTTTGTTAAAAATCAAAAATTGGATTTAGCAGTGTGGGGTGGGGCCTGAGATTATGCCTTTCTAACAAGCTCCCTGGCAGTGCCAGAGAGGCTGGTCTTTGGGCCACACCTTGATTAGCAGCCAGGAACCAGGCCACAGGTCCTCCTGCAGTAGGATCTCTGTGCAGAGATCCAAAAAGCCAGGGTTTCCATTCCTTTTGTGCAGATTCTAACTGAGCAGTAAAGCCACAAGCAAGTGGGGGAAAAAAAGATGCAGAATCAAATGTAACTAGGGGTTTGGGAAGACAGGGAAAACCTTTAGGACGATGTATAATTAACATGTGCCTGCAGGGTAGGTCCACTCCCGATGGATAAGGAGCAGGGAGTTTACATTGGCTGGAAAGAGAAACTGAGGGTCAGTTTGCAAAAGGCTTTGAATGCCAGACTCAAGTCTTTGGATTTGGTTCCGAGGTCCAGGGTTGCCAAACGCAAATGCCTGTGTTCTTGTGTGACAATAAGGAGTGGTGGGGCCTGTGTCAACTGGTGAGAACATGTCTATCCGAGAGATAGACAGTTCCTACTCAGCTCTAGCTGATTGTTGCCATGTGAGGTTGTAGCTGGATCTTCCCATTTTTTAAACAAAGTCACATATTGGAAATTTTGTGTAAAATCTTCCAGTTCTTCAAAGTTGTGAATCCAAATGAAATTTATTTGCGATCATATCTGGCTTGAGAGCCTGTAATTCATGACCTCAGTTGGAGGCAAAAGGCAACCAGTGAAGATTTGGGTTAGGAGGCTACTTCTTGGAAGAAAGTAGCCCCTGGATAAAGTCCATAGCAGCTGAGAACCTTGGTCAGGAGAGTGTGTTGCCTCTTCACCTGTGATCCTGAAGTCCTCCTAAGCAGTCATACATCCGGGTAAGAGGTCTAGGACTGAGGGAAGATGTTCACCTGGAGTAAAGATAATCAACTGCTCTAAACATGAGAACTAAGTGTGCCTCCACTTCTTCTGCCGTGCTCCGAGGCTGGCCACCTCCAGTATTGTTAGAGGGCAGCATGCAATTTGAGGTCCTATAGCAGAGTCAAGTCAGGGCATGTTTGTTGAAACCTCAATCCTGTCATTTCTTTCTTTCTTTCTTTCTTTCTTTCTTTCTTTCTTTCTTTCTTTCTTCTTTCTTTCTTTTTTAATCCTGTCATTTCTTAGCTTGTTGACTGTTGGCAAGTCAACTGACCTCTCTTGCCTCAGTTTCTCTTATTTATAATAATCTTGCCTCTCACAGAATAGTTGAGAATCAAATGAGATAATATAGGGAAATACCATAGTGTCTTACACAGACTAAGTGATCAATTCATGAGGATGATAATGATGATGATGATAATTTGGGGGCAGTGAAATATATTATCTTTGGAAGGGTCATTAGGGATCACTCAACCTCATTACTCTACAAGGGGGAGACTGAGGCTCAGAGCAGGTAGGTGATTTGGTCAAGGTCCCTTGGTAAGGTAGAGTCAGTGAGATCCCCCAGCTCCCACCCCTGGTGCTACCTGTTTTTGCCCAGCAATGAACACAGGGCTTGCCACGTGGTGTGTTTGTAGAATGAATGAATGAACCAATAATCATGGAGGAACCAGCCATTCTTCTCATTTTCTCTGTGCTTATAACATTTCATTCTTGATTCACTTGCAGGTACATGGAAAAGAGAGAAGTGACATACATAGGAGTCACGGATTCAGGGATGTAGAAATGGTGAAGAATTCATATTGTGTTGGAGCTGGTTGTGACTGTCTCTCCAGCTAGCCAACCTCTTTCCCATCCTCCCTCTCATTCTTCCATCCTTCCTGCTTCCTGCCTGTCAATCTGCCAGTTATTCGTTCGCTCAATCCATTTTTATTGAGCACCTACTCTATGTCAGTTCTTCAGGCACTGGAGATGTAAGAGTGAGCCAATCTGCCGTCCACTCCCTCAAAGGATTTGGAGTCTAGAAGGAAAACCCCACATAATCAAACAATTTCACACATGGGGCCATGCTTTCAAGGGCACCATACAGGCTGCTGTAGGGGTATGGGTGTAGGTTTAGGTGAGGGTTGAGATATGATCGGGGCTTGACCCCATGGGCTGTCAAGAAGGGACTTCCTGAGGACATCATGGCATTGCAGCTGGGAGCCGAAGGGCCAGCAGGAGCTCATGGGGTGAAGGCAGGGTTGGGGGTGGTGGTGCATGCCCTAAGAGGAGGGAACAGACCCTGAGCAAGTGCAGGAAAGCTAGGGGTGCCTAGAGAGGGTAGCTCAGATGAGACAAAGGCTCTGGCATGTCATGCCTAGAAGGTTCCCATAGGTTTTTGACCTTGATTCTTGAGGCCATAGGGAGGCACTGCAGGTTTTTAAGCAGATCCATGTTGTAAAGAGATTGTTCTTGTTGCCTCTCAGAGAAGGGCCCTCTGCAGAGTCAGGCGGCGGTTAGGGGTGTTGGTGGTGTGGAGGCCGAGTGGCATGTATCAAAAGAAATTTGGAAGGTAAAACTATCAGGACATAGGCAGTTGTTAAATGGTTGTAAATGCAGAATTTCCTTCACTGAGAAATCCCCAGGCTCAAGGAGGCAGCTGCTCAGTTCCCCTCAAACGGGGCATGCCACACCCCAAGCACGGTCCCCAGGAAGCCACGGTCTGTGTGCAAACACCGATTATTCCACACACACCGTGTCACTGAGGATTTATTAAGTACCCACTGTGGGCCGGGGCTGGGCTAGGTACACAGGCACTGTGCCTCCTCCCACTGACAGGGGTGCGGCATGAGCTCTAATGCCACTTCTTCCTCCATGAGTGGCTGGATGCTGCCCCTACAACCCTGAATATCTGGGAGAGAGGCAGAGCTGACTGTATGCTTCCCGACGCTGCCAGAGACGCTCGGGTTGCTATGGCCATAAAGCTATTTGGGTTTCCAGTGGATGCAGGAGGCTTCTTGATCCTTCAGAAGTTTGTTGGCCATGTGGCCAAACGGCATCAATGTGCAGCAAACCTGGGCTTTCCTCTGAATGACACAGGATGTCTGAATGACACAGGACGTCACAGTGGTGAGAAATTCAGATATTTTCAAATAGAAAAAGAGTTACTTGGAAATATTCGGAAATCATGTCGCTTGTGGACTGAATTTTTCAGGTTTTAGCCAGATGGCAAGGTTTGGAGGCCTCTGATTTAGCCCTGTCTGTACAGCTATTCTGGAAATCTGGAAAGACAGCGTCTCTTTAGGCAGCCAACTGAGATTGCCGAAATGATAAAAAATATGTTTTTTTTCTTCTTTCTTTGCTTAACTGCAGGTGTTTTGGCCTTCATTAGCTGCATCAAATATCTATCCTCCCTGTGGCCCAGGAGGCCAGCTTCCTGGAGGGTGAGGGGACTGATGACTTTCTCCAGTTCTGGGCTGAACCCCACTCTGACCTTCTGGCACTGTGCTGCAGACCCACCTACTGGTCGGGTTAAAAAGACAATCTCACAAAGTGTTTCAAGTACAAACACTAGACCCCCGTGTGTTCTTTCCTAATAAAGGCCTGCAGATAAGAAGTAAAGCTGCTAGTGATTTGTTGGTCTGATTTACCTATTTAAAAAATGCCTTCCATGCTTCAAATGACACTCTCAAGCATTCCCTATCCTCTCTGCGGATCCCAGAAAATTCACAAAAGCTACAAACATTATTGCCTGAGATAACTGGGAAATAGTGTGTTGGTTGGGCACAAGTAGGGAAAGAAAATGAATTCGTTTGCAAAAAAAACCCAAATTCATGGGTACATAAGAAGATATTTGTGCACAGATTTATAAGTGCTTAGAGATGCCACTTCTAGAATATTCATCTCAATCCAGAGCTATTTCTTTTTCTAAAAAGTGATTTTTAAAAGTTTTTGTTTATTTATTTGACAGAGAGTTCAAGCAGGGGGAGTGGGCAGAAGGAGAAGGAGAGGCAGGCTCCCTGCTGAGCAAGGAGCCTGTAGGGCTTGATCCCAGGACCTTGGGACCATGACCTGAGTCAAAGGCTTAACTGACTGAGCCACTCAGGCATCCCTGAAAAGCAATTCTTAATAAAGATCCCATCACCCTCAGTAAACCTTTCCATTCATGTATTTCTTTCATATCTTACATGAGAGGATGTTTCTCAGTTAAGACTGCTGGTGCCTTCGTCCTCTGTGGGAGGGGTGAAATTTACTGCTTACTCCTTTTTTTTGTTTGTTTTTTAAGATTTTATTTATTTAATCATGAGAGACACACAGAGAGAGGCAGAGATGTAGGCAGAGGGAGAAGCAGACTCCCTGCAGGGAGCCCGATGCAGGACTCAAACCCAGGACCCCGGGATCACACCCTGAGCCAAAGGCAGATGCTCAACCACTAAGCCACCCAGGTGCCCCTGCTTACTCCTTTTGTGTGAAGGGAAAATAAATAGGGCTTCTCTTTCCTCTGGTTTGTTTTCTTGAGCTTGTAATTTTTTTTACATTTTTAAAAATTTAAATTCAATTTTCCAACATATAGTATAACACCCAGTGCTCATCCCATTAAGAGCCCTCCTCAGTGCCCATCACCCAGTTACCCCAACCCCCACCCACCTCCCCTTCCACAACCCTTTGTTTGTTTCCCAGAGTTGGGAGTCTCTCATGGTTTGTCTCCCTCTCTAATTTTTCCCACTCAGTTCCTCTCCTTTCTCTTCTAATCCCTTTCACTATTTCTTATAGTCCATGTAAGAGTAATTTTAAAATATCTTCCTACAGGGCTCAGTATATATTGACTCATGGCGCAGAAGTCCAGCAAAGGGGACTGTCACCTGACAAGTCTGCCTCCTGCTGAGACATCAGGCAGGGATATCTGGGTAAAAATCCCAGGCATGAGCATGGGTGTGTGATTTCCTATGATAAATAGCTTGGACGAACACTAATCAAAATTACTTTCTGGTTCTACCTTATTCAGCAAGACGAATGCATGACATGACCCCAGAGGCTGGGATTTGTTAATTTGCAGATGTCTTTGCTCACGTTTGTCTGACCAGGCTGGCAGCTCCCCTCTTCTCTGCACTCAGGCTGGAGCGTGGGCCCCTCTATTGTGGAACCCTAGTCTTCTCACCTGCCCACCAGATTCTGCAGCTCAGGTACCCTCCCTCCATGGTGCCCACTCGGGGAAACAACTCTGGATCTTTCATGTGCTGGAAATGTATTTTGCAGATGGCCAAAGGGATCTCAGTGATTTGAAGACAGAGACACTGACAGTGGGCATTAGCATTTTCATCTCTAGGACACACCCCTTCTAGCAGGCTGACGGACACATGCCAATTGAATGGTCAGGAAGAAATGTAAAATTCTTGTTTTCCAGTTGGATATTTGGACCACGAGGCACAGTCTTGAGACTAACAGCTTGCGAAACCACTATGCACGTGGATTGAGGGATCTCAGGAAGAGTCCCCAGTAGGGCAACTGGATCAGCTGAAATGATGTCACTGCAGTTTTAAGACTCAGCGGAAAGAAAGGCAAAGGCTAAATTCAACGGCGTGAAATGGTGAATATGTGAATAGAGATTTATAAATCTTGGCCGCCGACCACTGCAGGCTACCTTCTGTGTTTGTTCCCTTCAATTTTTGCAGCTTTGTGGGAAGGACCAGTTAAAACCACCCACAGACCAAGTTTATGAACATCTATTTGATGGGACTGAGTTTCCTGGGCATGAGCCTTGCACCATCACCACACAGGAACCCCATCTGAGAGGGGCGTGTTGCCCTGGTGTGAGAGCGATGCCGTTTCCCTCCTAGGTCTTAACCTTTCATAGCGAGACAGACAACCAGGAAAGTAGGAAATTGAAACAAGCTATGTTTAGCCGAATTTTACATACCATAATCTCTTTACCATGGTCAAGCAAGGCAGGAATGCTCGGGCCGATCAGTTCTGGCACAAATCCATTCCAGAGGGGAGTGATTTACAACTTAGCACCATTCTTGACTCTTCCCTAAGAGTGAAGTTAAATGACCCAAGAATAACAAGAGTCTTCACCAGAGCTAGTAGGAATGGTTTTCTAAAGGGTGGTCTTGGGGGTAGGCTTTCACCTGCAGAAACCCAAGTGTGGGCACTGCTCTGAAGCCCTGGTAAGGGTCAAGTCTCATTCGTATTTTAAGAGGTCAGTGGTGTGGTGAGTTATGAGGTCTGAGGGAGAAGTGGGCCCGGCCCAGGGGCTTTTCATTGCCTTCTTACCAATGAATCTTGGGTTTTTCCAAGCCAGTGATAGAAGACTCGTTCCCTCCTCCTCCTGATGCCAAGCCTGGTCCTTCTGCCTCCAGCTTGATGTAAAGAGATACCAGTGGTGTCTGAAGGCAGGTCGAATGGGTGGGCCCTGGTGGAGAAAGAAACAGGGCAGAGGTTTGAAACTTACCTTGATGTAAAAATGCTCCCCTTGCATGAATCTGAGACGGTCCAAACCCCATCTGACAGGGCTTACAAATAGACAAGTGAGATGTTGAAATTATTTTAAGACAGATGCCTTTTTAAACTGTATTCAGAGCACCTTTTGGGGCTCCTCGTGGCACAGTTCCTTGAGGAGGAGGTATTTCATCTTCGGAACATCTGGAACTGTCAAGGAGGTAGCCCTGCAGACCCCAGCAGATGCAGGCACTTCTACATAAAAGTGCACCGACAAATCACGCCCGCAATTGCAGAGCAACACAAGTGTTCCACAGGCAGCTATGGAGGAAGCAGGGCTCAAGAAGGGACCAAAGTTTACTGGAGCCCCCTACACCCTCCCACTCTAACTGCTGAAGTCAACTCCTTAAAAAAACAAACAAAACAACTTTTCTGCAATTCTTTACCAAGCAGCTAGCCAACTCTGAGCAAGTTTGTTTATGCGGCTTGAAGGAAGTGATTGACAAGAAAGTTTTTTTCCCCCCTCCCTTTGGGTTAACATTTTCTCCATCCTATAAATACATAGGTTTGACTGAGTAGGGTCAGTTTGGACTATTACTCAAAGAATCCCCATGCTTACTTGCTTTGGGTTTTCCACTGGCCTCATTTGTGCTTGGGCAGGCAGGGAAGTGGGTCAGTCACGGCCACTTGTGCATGAAGGAGGTCAGTGTGGCCTTCTCATGGTAGGCAAAGCCATGTGACAAAGTCAGACTTGGCTAGATGTTGGGCATTTGGCCCAGGAAGAGCTTTCTTCCATTAAAACCCCAGACAAAATGATGATATTTTATCTTTTCAGAGGTGAAGGCTCAAGTGTGCCTTTAAAACTTGTGGCTCCATGCATCGCTTAAAATTTTTTCTTTTCTTTTTTTTCTTTTTTTGGTGGCTACATGCTAAAGTGCTGCAGGAGAAATAAAAGCAGGAGAACCCCACAAAGGGCTGAGCTGGAACTTTATACAACTTTTCTATAAATTATAGCAATAAAAGGAATACTGCTGATAATAATAGTAAATAACAATAATGATAAATGCCTTAGTCAGTTTTACGAAAGCATTTGGACCTTGCCAGACAGAGGAGGAAATGAAACCGGTTGTTGGAAGCTTTGAGATTTATAAGAACCTCTTTGGCCAACATAATAAAGACAGAATCTTCAGAGGGAAGGGAAAGCTGGTGTTATAGTGAAATCACCATTGTCACTGTTTGAGCTCTGCTGTCATGGCAAACCAGCCATCACCCTGGTCATTAAGTATATCCTTTAAATTAATTTCCTGGCAAATGAAGTGATGTTCCCTGCAACTTAGTGACGTGGGCTGCCTGGTCCATATTAAACCGAGCCAAGCGTGGTTAGGGGTGGCGATGGTTTCAGGGTCAAACATTGAAACATCTGGTACCTCCATAGAGCGAGCATCAGCTCAGATACCTCTGTTTGGGCGGGTGGGGCAGGGAGCCCCTGGCTGCCATTCTGTGCATTGGAGTGCTTGGCTTCCTTTCCCCTCTGCTGCTCAGGGAAGAATGCCCGAGTGAGGACAGGCAGCCGCACAACTCCTACCACCCTGTGGTAACTTCATGCCATGACATACGCTCCCCAGATGGGCCTTCGTTGCCATTCCTGTAAGAAACGTCCCCCTGGGTGCCTGGGTGCCCCATTTTAGCCTGCAGTCCACGGGGCCATCTCTAGTGGAGCTTTGGAGCTCAAATACAGCACATCTTTGCAAATTTTGAAAGACCCAGAATCACCAGTGCGAGCTCTGAGTGGTAGAGTGATGGTCACGAGACAGAACCAGAACAAGCTTCAGCCAGAGCCAGTGGTGATGTCCCCGATTCCAACACTCTTAGGGGCCAGGGGTCCAGAAAGGAAAGCGGGCTGCTCATTGAAGCTGCTGAAAGCGTGCATAGTTTTTGCATTTTCTCCCAGCCTGTACATCTCCCAAACGTTCCCCTTGCATCGTGTGCCCCCCACCCCCAATTTTATATGTAGCAGATGGCCTTCAAACAAATCAAGCACAGAAGCTACAAAAGCCTTAAAGAAGAAGAAGAAGAAAAAAAGACAGTGAAACTCATATATTTCTTCAAACGATAAGATGAACTACAGATGTTTGCTGAAGGGTGATGCTGCTGCCTATAACTTAAGACTTAACTTAAAAGAAGATTCCACTTGTGTTTAGCGTTGGACAAGCCCGGTAGCTGTCAGGGTGTGATTTATGGAGGTTGTTTGTGAGATTTGATGTCACTGGGGACATAGCAATTAAAACGCTCTGCCATTGGGCCTGCAAAGCAGCCTTCTCTGCGGACCCAGGCCTGGACTCCAGGGTGGAAATGCAGTACGGCTCGGCAGCCAGGCACGAGGATGGATGTGGCTATCCCCCGCATACCCTCCCGCCCCTGGGCCTCCCTCCCTCCCCAATCTGCAGAGTTCTTGGTCCTTTTGGACAAAGTCCTGTTCTTACCTGACACCTGCAGCCAGATTAATCTCAAAATAAGCCTGACAAAGTCACTAAAAGAGAAAACAGTTGTCTGTTGCGGGACCCAGCTGCATATAGGAAACAGCTGCTTGCTGGGCTCCCTTTATAAAGAAGGCAGAAAAGCATCACTGCAAAGGGTTTAAAAAATGATCGGAAAGCATATATTGGAAAGGCCAACAGAGGCCTGTAATTAACACGATGCTAAGTATCTGTGCTTCTACTCAAAGCTGCGTTTCCAGGACTTGTTGTAACTTGGACATAAATACTCATTACGAACAGAAACCAAACGTACGAGTGAGGCCTCAGCTGGATGCTGTTTCCCCTCGCGTCTCTTTGCTCTCTAAGCAGAGATCCTTAATAACGCAGAGAGAGCGAGGTGTTTTGGATGCACACGCCTGCTCCAACCACGAGTCGCCGGCTGCATCTGTGCAAGCGCAGACACCTACGCCCATCGCACGTGTGCCCGGGGGCCCTTGAGCCCTGCTCGGCGCTGCGGTAGTGGCAGAGGCCGCAGAGTCCTGGGTAGAGGCAGCGGGAGGAAGCCCCAGCCCGCCTGTGGCCTCTGCCACAGAAATGTGGGGAGCCTTTGAAGTTCCCACAACTCAGGTGGAAGCCCCTTCGAGCGGCCCTGGAAGGAAGTCATTCGTTTTCACACAAAGGCGAAAATTCCTCAGGACCCTGGTGTTTCCACTAAAGCAAACCTCTGAAAAGTTGTTCTCCAGGGGATCAAGGACCAGCTGTTCCCCATCTCTGTGAGGTCGTGGAGAGAGGAGACGGGCCGCCTGAACTATAGCATGAAAGACGCAAGCTAGACAGGAGGAGGCACGGCCAGGGGGGCAAGGTCCTTGGTCCTCCCCTCCTTGGAAACTGGGGAGATGGCATGTGGTTTGCAAAACCCATGTGGCTGCATTCAGACGGAGGAGGACGTGTGGTGTGGCGTTTCAAGATCTGTTCTGTGTTCATGTAGAAGATAGCAGCCCGTTGCCTTCTGACCTGCCATTGAGTTCGCTGGGGTGCGTGTCACACATAGGACTCACGACTGAAAACCTGGTGACGGCCTTTGGGCATCCCTCAGCTCATGCCCAGAAACTTCCATGGAGATGAGAATGCTGCTTATTTGTTTATTTAAATATTTAAGATATTTAAAAAAAAGATTATTTATTTATTTATTCATGAGAGATACAGAGAAAGAGAGAGAGAGGCAGAGACACAGGCAGAGGGAGAAGCAGGCTCCAAGCAGGGAGCCCGACGTGGGACTCGATCCCAGGTCTCCAGGACCATGCCCTGGGCTGAAGGCAGTGCTAAACCGCTGAGCCACCGGGGCTGCCCAATATTTAAGATATTGTAAAAAATATCTTAAATGACTTGGTAATCATTTATTTATTTATTTATTTATTTTTGATCGCCCTACCTCTAACTCTCTTTTCTTTTTTTTTTTTTTTTTTTTTTTTTTTTTTTTTTTTTTTAATTTTTTATTTTTTTATTTTTTTATTTTTTTTATTTTTTTTTTATAACTGCTGCAATATAGACTTTTATTTTTTTTTTTTATTGGTGTTCAATTTACTAACATACAGAATAATACCCAGTGCCCGTCACCCATTCACTCCCACCCCCCGCCCTCCTCCCCTTCTACCACCCCTAGTTCGTTTCCCAGAGTTAGCAGTCTTTACGTTCTGTCTCCCTTTCTGATATTTCTAACTCTCTTTTCTTGTGTAGGAGTTTCTCATCCAGTGGATCAGAGCGAAAGGCAAAAACTTCCTCTCATTGCTGAGGCTGAAAAGTCAAAGCCTTCTCTCCTCCTTTTGCAGACTGGACCACCGAGTCTCCTGCTGTGGACGAAGCTCGTCTCAGCTTTATGCTGGCTTGCCCAACCACAGGTGAGCTGCAGGGGAGGCACGTGCATTGTGTAGTTTGGCCCGTTGCCGACACGGTTTGGAGAGGTGATGATAGGACAAGTGTCTATCTGTTTGGGTGCCTCTAATACTGGCTTCAGGTTGAGGGCTGAGCAGATCCCATTAACCAACTCTGCGCAGGCAGACCAAATAATAAAGTCCTGAACAAATCCTGGGGGGCAGAGGGCTGTGGTGAGGCTCTTTCACATGACGCAGAGCTGCAGGCCTCATGGAGCTAGATTCGGATCCTGACTCAGTGGTCTTGGGCAAGACTCTTATCTTTTCTGAGCCTTGCTTTCCTTATTTTCAAACCATGGGCTCTTACAGGATTGTTGTAAGGATCACATGAAGCTCAGTGCTTGGCACATGGCAGGTGCTCAAAAATGGTAAGCTTTTTGCCATCAGGGGGAAATCCTGAGGAAGGAGAGATGTGAATTAAGGCTCGTGGGGAACATAACGATACTGTGGTGTTACACCAGAGCCACTACAAAAGACCCTCAAGTGGAAAATGTAGATGTCTCAAGTGGCAGATTCCTCCCTAGTTATCTGGTTGCAGGACCTAATGGAGGGGCTGGAATAAAGAGGTGTGCTCTTTTCCATTTACACCCCTACCCTACCTGAGGTCATTCTCTTCCCTTCTCTGTCCTGTGCTCTGGGGCCTTGGAGGCTGACCTGCATGCAACACATCTCCTTGGCTTCCAGCCCTCTGGTTTCTGCCTGGGTTTGGCCAATTCCACCTGCCTCCAGCTCTCTCCAGGTTCTTAAAACACCATTCCCTTGAGGCCAAGGAATGGATATAGCTTCCTGCCATTGCTAGTCTTTAGGGCTTTGATTTGCTGTGATGCTTCTTTAAGGTGTACTCACATTTCTAAAACTGGTCCCTTTATTAAATTCTCTTGACAATCGAATCTGAATGTGCTTTCTCTTTCCTGTCAGAAGTCTGAAAAAAGACTGTGACTGGACACAGACAGAGTTAATCTAGGAAGACTTCCTGAAGGAGGGTGTCTTTTCCCCAGATTTTTGGAGGAGAACCCCAGTAACTTGATAAGGACATCAACTAGAAGGCTGATGTTCCTGTGAGGAAGACTAGAGTCAATGAAGACTTAAGAGTTAGACTCTGCATGCTGCATGGACTCCTCACAGACAATGGTGAAGGTCCTTATCAACAGGACACCCCTGCAGACTCAGAAAGGGAGAGAATAATGGTGCTAAAAAGAGAAAACTGTGTCATTTATTTATTGCCTACTGTGTGACAAGCGCTCACAACTGTGCGATAGGTATTATTATCACTTTATGGCTGAGACATGGGAGCCAGAGAGGGTATGAAACTTGCCCAAGGTCATAGTACATGATGGAGTTGGAGTTCATAAAGCATGGAATTCATAAAGCCCAAGCAAGGCTGCCCAATAGTCATCACTCTACCCGGGACTAAGAGATTCCTGGAATGTGGGACTCTCAGTGCTAAATTTTTGTTAATGGCAGGATCTGTTGAGTGGTTGTGGAGGTGGTGAAAATGGGTACTGACAGTAATGCCTATAACAAATAAAGTTAATTTTCTTGCCTCAAGGATCCTCTAGAGTTGATTGGTAAAAGTGGAAGCATGGAGGGAAGGAAGGAAGGAAGGAAGGAAGGAAGGAAGGAAGGAAGGAAGGAAGGAAAGAAGGAAGGAAGGAGGGAAGGAAAGAAGAAAAGAAGGAGGGAAAGAAGGGATTGTCAGCTCAGAATATTCCATACAGCAGCAGAGAGGTGGTGCAGTCAATCCAGACAGCATGGGGATCCCTGGGTGGCGCAGCGGTTTGGCGCCTGCCTTTGGCCCTGGGTGTGATCCTAGAGACCCGGGATCGAGTCCCACGTCGGGCTCCTGGTGCATGGAGCCTGCTTCTCCCTCTGCCTCTCTCTCTCTCTCTCTCTCCCCCCCCGTGTGTGACTATCATAAATAAATAAAAATTAAGAAAAAAATCCAGACAGCAAATAACAACATTTCTATTTGTCTAAGGACTGGAATAGCATTTTCCCGTCTGATAGACTTTCTTCTGCAATTTTTTTTTGCTCTAATTAATAATAAATGGTAGGTACATTGTTTAAGCACAGAGGACAGAGGAGAGAAAAGGTGGTGTCCAGATTCTGGAAGTAGCAAGAGGTAAGCCTCATGATGGGCAGAGCACAGCCTTAAGGGCCTTTGGAGGTATGCAAACTGCCACGCAGTCGGCCCACTGTTAACTCAGATTGGTGGGTGAGTGTGTGACGGATAGTGTTGTCTGTGTAGTTTCAGGATCGTCCCAGGCTCAGCCAGGATTCCCTGAAATAACAACAACAGCAAAGGTGTCATTTATGGAACTCCTGCTGCTTTTGCTCCAGGGATTTCCTAGACATTATTTTAAATACCTTCAGAGCAATCAGAACAATCCTTCAGAGCAGGTATTATTAATTCCATTTTCAAGATGAAGAAACTGAGGAAGAGCAGTGTCTATGGACCTCTTGTGTAAAACTGGCAGGTCTGGGCCCCCCAGTGACATTCCTTGGGCATCAAGTCCTGACCCAGGTGACAGCTGCATGGCACCTGAGTGCCCAGGGCTCTGGCGATGGCTGGTTACATTCAGTAAACATTCACGAGGGCCTGGCATATTCCACCAGAGGGGAGAGGGTGGGTTCATGGAGTTATCTTTGAAGAACTCAGATGGATTTTTTATGTTCTCCACCACTGTTGTGATAGCTGCCTATGTTCCTCCAAGTTCCATTCATTTGCACATGCTGTGTCCTCTTCTGGAATGGTCTTCCTCCATTTGACCATCTGCAGAGCCTCTACCCATCTTTCAAGATACAGTTCAAGTACCACCTCCATGGATAGGTCTTTCCCAAACCCCCAGCCCTAATCTGGGTGAGGTCCCTCTTCTGGGGTCTCCTCCCATCCCATGTGGATGGTGACCTCAACACTGATTATTCTGTAATCTTCTGGTGACTTATCTGTGACCCCCTTCTCACCACCAACCCTAGGCTGTGAGCTCCTCCAGGAGAGTGATAGTGGTTTCTTTGGTTGGTGCAAGGCAGATGCTCAACACTGTTGAATAAGTAAGTGATGAGGCCAGAGTGTTCCAGGAGCTCTGGCTGGGGCACACTGATCTCCATTGCTTCTGGTAGCAGCCGGTGGACCCCACTCAGAATCCTGTTTGCTTTGTGCTAGATTTTCCCCACACATGCTTCTGGGGATCATGCCTCGGGGACCCTCAGTGAGCTGCTTTCTCTACTTGGGTGTGACTTTTCACCAGTCCGTGAAAGACTAGATGCTGCCGGTGGTGGCAGTGACTTCGGAAGGGAGACACAGAGGAGCCACCATAATTTATACTGGATGGTTGCCATCTCATTTTATCAATCTCCTAAGATTTGATTAAAGAGACCTCTAAGGACAGGGGTATATTAGACACAAGCTGTTAGAGAAAGCATTTTTCACAAGGATCTTCTCTGGAGAAGGAAGGATCCAAGCTCCATAAATATGCAGCATGCCAAATCCTTAGGCAAGAGTTGATTCACAAATTTCCGCTCAGCCCAAAGTGGGTCATTTGCTTGTTTAGAGAGGGCTTTCTACCTGGGTCCCTCTGAGCAGTTGGCATCTCTGGTGTAGGGAAGGAGGGGTCAGAAGGCTGAGTTCCCAGCATTCTCTATCAATTACCAGCTGGGTGGCTTGGTGAGATCATAAACCTGACTGGCATCTCTTAGATGGTGGTGTGATAATGATGATGGTGATGATGATGATGAAGCCCTCACCAGCCTTCCTTGTAGAGCTACCAGTTGGACTGAATGAGCTCACACCTACTTCGCAAATGTAAATGAACACATTCTCATTTTAATGGTTAAAAACAGGGCGGAAGAACCAACTTGGACAAACAATTCTGCTTCAGATGCGTCTGTTTTGCAATCTAAGCAGGCTCAGTGAAACACAATTCACAAAACTTTATGTTAGGTGTTTGTTGGGCTTTGCATCTTGATCAGGGATATTCCCTTGTGAAAGTGCCACTTGATTCTGGCTTGCTGATGTCAGCATTGTAAATATGATTTAATTGATTAATAAGCATTAATGACTGGTAATTAAGGCATAACCTGTTAGCTGGAAAGGGCTCACAAAACATGCCCATAAATGGAAGGATGGCCTTGCTTCTGACTGTTCTCTGTTTGTGGACAGTAGCCCCATTGTAGGGTCCACTGCCTTCTGCAATATGGGTTATAAATAAAATAAAATAATATATTAATATATTTATTGTACTTTCATCCACTGAAAAAAACCTCGAGTTTTGTCAAATGAGTCTTTATTCTCTGATCTGAAGGTCATCTGTTGAGAAAGCCCTCTGCTGTGGTTGGTGGAGGTGGTCTACTCCAGCAGGTTTCACTGTCTATAAAATCCTGGGCTTCCACTGCATTCATTCCTCTTTGATTATCGAAAACTTTCCTCTGCTGCTAACACTCAGGAACAATGTAATAAGTAACTTCCAATTAAAGTTTTCCATATGTGGCAAAAATTGTAATGAATGAATAAGTAAAGACCACATAATGGAAGCCTATTAGCCAAGTGAATATACTCTTTTAAGTCAAATTTCTATAGCACTTTTGTATTATCTCCCATCAGAAGAGAACGTGCAATTACCAATTTTATCTTATCTCGGGCTTATTATTAAAGAGTAGTAACGGAAACTTCATTCCAGGAGCCATAATGTGATTTTTGATTAATAGAGGGATTCTTATGTGACAAGAATATTTCTCCTAGGCCAAGTGCGCACACGGATTTCTGCCCGAGTTGGCTTGTAACTGGAAGCTCCATCTCAGGTGGGAGCAACTGTTCAACAATAGAACATATGTTTCTACACAGGGATCACATTCTTGAGGTACTCTGGAGGCGTGAGAAGGGCAGGGGAAGGTTGACATTGGCTTTGCAAGAGACCTATGTTTGTTTGGTCTCTTCCCAGCAGTGTATCAAACCTGACGCTGATTCGTGTCCAAAGGGGTGAGATGAGCACCCCACAGCTCATGGTTTTTCGTCATTCCTTCCTTCCCCTCTTGCAAGCTCTTCTACTACCTGCCAGCCTCTTGTGGAGTCCAGGTACATTCTAGGCACATAAGGGATCTATCTGTGAGTCAACAACCCACAGCTTCCCACTTCCAACTGCACACGGAGATGGTTTGAACTTGAATCCAATCCTTCAAGCCCAGCTTTTTCTGGAGAACTGTTCTCAGGAAGTTATTTGGAAATTTGCCCTTGGCTCCCAGTGGCCGGTGTTTATTCCAGTGACCTGGGGAGCATTTGTTAGGAGACTAGGAGAGGGTTGTCCCAGTTGCCATGCAGCAGACCTGTTTGACCAGAAGTCTGAACTGTCCTCTTCCTAGGGTGGGGCAGGACCCGTCCCTCAGAGCCAGAATGCTTCTCTTGGATCTGGCTCCACTCTGGCCAGCTACATGACACTGAGCAATCATCCTAATCCATCCGAACTTGTTCCCTCAGCTGGAAACAGGAATCCTACCTACTCAGGGGACTTATTGTGAGAATTGAGGTGGGCAGTGTTTTAACACGTAGGTGTCATCATGATGAATGAGGCTACTGGATGTTGACCAAATGGGCTTGGGTGCCTAGTATTGGCTAAATTCCTGTGGCTCTCTGTTCCTCCTTGAGGATGCTCCTTGAGGATCATTGTCATTTCCTATCCCCAGGGTAGGTGTGCTCCATGCAGGGGACCCATGCCTTTGACAAGCTGCTGACATGGGATTTAATCCTGTGGAGAAAACATATTTTCTATCATTTGGCAGGATAACTCAGATGCCTAAAACAGGACATGCCCTTCCACCAAAGCTTTCCTTCTAGAAGTTTATCATAAAGGAAGTAATTGAGCAAGCATGAAAGCTATATGTATACAAATGTTCAGTGAAGCGCTATCTACAAGGGCCAAAAAATCAAAACAAAATACAAATGGAAGGTGCTGCTAAGTATATTCAGTATGGTACAGCAAAACTTTAGAGTCTCATGCAGCCTATTCCAGATGCCGTGGTAAAAGGATATCTGATGTCATAGAAAGATGGCTATGATTGGGTAAGCAGAAAATCAGGTTAGAAAACAAAATATGCCATGTGATTCTATTTTTGAGGAAGATTTAGGAATATAAGTCAGCAGAATAAATGTCAGTTATTTCAGGGTAGATTGTAGGGTTTTTTTAATCCTCTCTTTAGCTTATTTCTATATTCTAATTAAAAAATTAATCAACATAGGGATGCTTGGGTGGCTCAGCAGTTGAGTGTCTGCCTTCAGCTCAGGTCATGATCCCGGAGTCCAGGGATCGAGTCCCTCATCGGGCTCCCCGCAGGAAGCTTGCTTCTCCCTCTGTCTGTGTCTCTGCCTCTCTCTGTGTGTCTCTCATGAATAAATAAGTGAAATCTTAAAAAAAATAAAAATAAAACATAAAACATAAATTAATCAATATAGATGACCTATGTAATTATTTTAAAAATGAGAACATGTTATTTTGTTAAGTCTTTCTTTTAAATCGAGCCTGTAGAACAGTAAATGCCCCATCAGCAAGCAGGAGCCAGGAGCAGGTGGTGGGATTTCAGGGGTCCCAGGGCCCTTTCTGCCTCTCTGCTTCATGTCCCCTAATGTCCTGGCTGGCACGCAGGTTCCCCACGTTGGGGAGAAGGCCCCTCACTGATGTTTCTGGCCCGGCCCCTTGGCGGAGCGGAGCAGCCCATCTGGCTGTGCCGGGCACTCTGTGGTCAGCGGTGATTCACGTCTGGGACGAGATATGATGGGAAGGAAGGAGCAGGCGAAGATGTGAGAAGGGCAGTCTGGAAGGCAAGGAGAACCTCAGAGCCTGAGGGAGGGGGCTGCGGGACAACTGGCTTCCGTCCAGCCTCGCCACACCATGTAGTGCCTTCCAGAAACAGAAGATGCCTGGGTCACCAGGGGGAGAGATGGGGCGGGGTTGCACCCAGGGGCTGGCTCACCCAGGCCGGGCTCGTGCCCTGGGGGCGCCACCCAGCGCCCACTGCCCACTGGTGCTTGGAAGGAAGGATAAATACAGCTGTCTGCATGGGCACGGGTAATTGGTTTCTTCCTCAGGAGCTCTTCCTTTTTAGGGCAGAATGCTATAACTGGAAGGCCACAAACACCGGTGTGTGAAGGTAAAGCCACCAAAGAGAGGGTGTTTTGGTCTCTGGTGGTTGGGCCTTTTTATTAACCTCCTGGGCTGTGGTTTGGCCGGTCTTGTCTTCCTCAGACCCTGCTGAACACAGAACAGGATGCTGTCCTGCCCCAAACCCACCAGTAGCTCCCCATAGCTTGTGGGGTGGGGTAACAGGGCCCCAGCTGACCTCTCTGGGCCTGCCCCGCCCCCTCTGATCACACACCTCCTCCAGCTTCTTCCTCTCACAGTGTGTTTTGATAATGCTGAGGCTTTAGGCACATGCTGTCCCCTTTGCCTGGAAACCCTTTCTCCTTCTCCACACACAGAGCTCTTGTTCGTCTTTCAAGAACTAAATGGAACTTTCTATCAAGAAGCCTTCCCTGATTCACTCCATCCCATGGAAGCCATTCTCCTGTGTTTCTTTTCTTTTCTTTAAAGATTTTATTTATCTATTTGAGAGACCGAAAGAGATGGTAAGAGACAGCACGAGCAGAGGGTGGGGGGAGAGGGAGAAGCAGGCTCTCCCCTGAGATTGTGACCTGAGCCAAAAACAGACGCTTAACCGACTGAGGCACCCAGGCACCCTCCTTTCCCATGTGTTTCTTTTTATTTATTTATTTATTTTTTATTGCAGTTCAATTTGCCAACATATAGCATAACACCCAGTGCTCATCCTATCAAGTGCCCCCATCAGTGCCCGTCACCCAGTCACCCCCACCCCCTGCCCACCTCCCTTTCCACCACCCCTTGTTCCCATGTGTTTCTTAAACACCTAGGTCGTTAGCCATGTGAAGGAAGAGCTGAAGGAATAAATGTGTTGAGATATTTTTCCTTTGAGGTTCCAGGCTGTGTATGAACTCTAAATATAAACCTCAGCCTTGCATTTTAAAGAATGATGCTTTTATTTTATTTTAAAATAAGTAGTCACACGGTTCAAAAGTATAACATGAATATATGCTGATCAAATATGATATTCAGCAGAAAGTCAACCTTTCACTAGAGCCCCTAGACCTACACTTCCAGTTCTTTCCTGGACAGAGAAGCCATGTTACAGTTTCTTGTAAATCCTTCTAGACACATGAAAGCAAACAGACACACTGCATTGGGATTTGCCCAGGTCTTAAACAATTGGGGCCATGCCCTGCCCTGCACTTCGCTTTTTCCACTCAACACAATAGTTTGCAGATTGTCTGATTGTCTATAAAGAAGGTTTTTTTTTTTTTTTTTTAACTTTCTCTTACTGTTTCTAGGATTCATTTGAATCAGTGTGTCATACTTTCTTTAACTTGTCCTGCATTGATGGGGCATTTAGGTGGTTTCTAGTCTCTCACTCTTACATTTGCACTGCAATACATGGTCTTCCGTGGAGTCACTTCTCAGAACTAGATGCATATGAGGATATTCATAGGATAACTTCCTAGAAGTGGAATTGTTGGGTTAAGATCCAGCGCACTTTTTGGGGTGCTCTTTTAATTTACATAATTTAGATAGTTTTTAATACTGTTAGTTTAGATAGTTATTACCACATCACCCTTCAGTAGAGTTGTGTTAATTTACACTCCCCACAGCAATATAAAAGGTGGCCAATTAATATCCATTTTGGAGCACACTGTTGTGAGCCACCTAGAACTCACAACCACGAGTTTCTCCAAAGGGTGTCAGTTTGAAAACCCGGTTTCATTTTCTGTTGAAACCTGTAGTGGACAAATGGTTTCAGTCTCAACATCTCTATGTTTAGGAAACCACTCTTCTTCCTTGATGGAGCTCTTCCAAGTTGACTCCCTGGTACTCCTTCCTTCCCACCAAAGGTGGTCTTGGCCACAGAGATGATTGGTTTAGGGCTGACATGTGAGCCTCTCTGTAAAGGACTACAAGCAAAGGAGACAGAGTGAGTGGTGGGGAGAAAGGCTGAGGCCTGATCGTCTCCATAGTGCTCCTAGATCCAGCACTGCCTGAAGCTGGACTTCCAAGTTATGTGACCTAATACATTTCCTTTGGGGCTTACTTTCTGTCATTTGCAATGGAAAGATTTCTTTTTAATTCTGATAACGGCCTTGTGAGACAGGATTTTCCTTTTCCATTTTAGGGATGAAGGTCTTGATGCTCAATGAGTCTAAAAAATTGTCCAAAGCTCACAAAAACAAGTAACAGAATTGGGTTCAAATTCAGTTTGTCAAGCTCCGATACCTGTGCTTCAGAAATTTTTCTGTACTTACTTCAGTAGTACTCAGTTTGGCCGAGTGTGTTCTTCTTGTTTCCTTCATATTCTGACTTCTGTTCATGCCCATGTATCTAAGCCATGCATTTGGAACAGCATCGAGGAGAAGGTTCAAGAAGCCTGTCTGTTGGAGTTCATACTTGTTTTTGGGAGGCCAGCTGGCAAGGTGTGGTAGGAGAGGATGTCCTATGGCTTCCTTTTGAGGGAGCTGCTGAACGAGGAGCTATCGATGAACCTGTTCTGTTAATGGTCAGTTCTGACCCAAGCCCTTCCTCTGGTACCACAGTGGAGTCACTCTGAAGCACACAGACTGCCTAAGGGCCTTCCATTTGCTGGCTCTGTCCTAGTCACAGAAGAAACGGAGGTGGACAGACCCATATGCCCCCTACTGTGTGTTTTAAAATAAAATGTATTAATAGAAAGTTTGAGGTACAGTGAGATGAGTAGGACCAGGAGATGACTGCCATTGAAAAGACTGTTACCCATGGTTTCCAAGAGAAGGGGGCACACAGGGAAGCACCAGTGTTGGTCAGGGGTCAGAGGGACCAAAGGGAAGACATGTGCAAGAGCCTTTATTGTGAGTTTCCCGGGGAAGGAACAGAAGAGGCAGGACTAACAGAATTAGGATTGGCTAGTTGGAATAATCTCAGTGGCTCTGGGATGTAGGGACTGTCCCTAATTTTCTAGTACTTGGCCCTGGGGTATTTAGGGCAGCAAGCAGTGGTCCAGAGTGTGAGAGCCTGTCGAGGAGGTGTTTGGGGTGTAGGCTCTGAATCGGTTGATTCTTATTTGGGAAGGGTGCTCTCGGGTGAGTCCTTGACTATTGCTAGAAATTGGTTAACCCTGGGAGGGGCAGTAACTGCAAAGTCAGCAAGGCTCCCAATGTCACCAGAATACAGAAAATAAAAGCCATGGTCAATACTCAACAAGACTAGAAATTGGGGCCGTGGATGGGGGTTTAGTCAGCCAGCCAACAGTATCCACCCTGGTACATACTGTTTTGGTCCAACAAGTATACCTTTCTTTTCTTTTTTCTTTATACATTTTTAAAATTTAAATTCAATTTGCCAACATATAGTATAACACCCAGTGCTCATCCCCATCAAGTGCCCTCCTCAGTGTCCATCGCCCAGTTACCCCATCCTCCCACCCACTTCCCCTTCCACAACCCTTGTTTGTTTCCCAAGTTATGAGTCTCCCATGGTTTGTCTCCCTTTCTAATTTGTCCCACTCAGTTCTCCTCCTTTCTCTTATATTCCCTTTCACTATTTCTTATATAAGGAAATAATTGAGAACCTGAGCAGGGAACTCTGTCAGCATGATGTTTACAATAAAAAAGGACAAGAAACCCTAACTGTACGACAATTAGTGTATGGCACATAGTTTATCACTAATTCCACACAACGAATCACCCGTGTGATAATTGAGAGTATCAACTTAGAGACATATTTACTGAGGTAAACACGTGATCAGAATATAGTATTGAGTGAAAACATGAGTTACAATCAATAAATATGTGTAATCCTACTTTTGTTAAAAATACATATCATTAAATGTCCACTTATATTTTACAGAGTTTTCTCCTTCTTTGAAAAAAGATTGAAAGGAAATGTATCAAATTGTTAACAATGGCACTCTCTCGGGGATAGGATTGTTGGTGATCAAAACACATCTTTTTCTTTTTTTCCATCTGTGTTTCTGTATATTACATAATGGGTGTTTATTACTTGTGTAATAAGTGGGGGAAGTTTGTAATAAAGATACATAAAATATCATCACTGTTTGCCTGTGACTCTGTGGAGGGCACTCTCCAGGTTATGAAACATTCATTTGCAGATTTCATTGAATGAAAATAGTTCCACATGGGGAAGAAGTAACAGCAGTGTGAATACAGACAGTCCCTCATTTGTCCCTGGGACGACGTGGGCTCATGGAGTGAGTTCCATAAGTCATGTTCTGTAGATTTGATCTGTGTTTGATCCTTCTACCATGTTCTTGTCATGACCGGAAACCACCATCCAAACCAAGGCTGGAAATTTGTTTGATGTTCACAGAAGGAAGACGGCAGATCCAGCACAAACTTTGTGCTTACTTAGATTTGAAGTAAAAGTGAACATTGAGGTTGCCAGTGCTGGTAGAAATTGAGAGATATTTATCCTGAAGCATTTCTGTTGGGTCAGGCCATATGGAATTGCCAATAAAATGACAATTTCTGTAAGGTAGGCAAGACCTCTCTGAACTAGATGATGAAGGAAGTCAGAGAACATCTGTTTGGGGATTTTGCATAATGTTTTATTTGAAGTTGTTTCTGAAGCTCAAGAACTATATTAAAAATACTGGAGTAGAAGATCTCTATGGTCCTTTTTAAGTAAAAAGTATTGCCCTCTCCTTCCCCATCCCTCCTGACTCACTCCAGGCAGCCCATTCATATTCACCATTCATATCAGCCCCAAAGAGGATGTGTAAGTCCCAACTAGCCTTTCCAAAAATGGCTGAAGGTCCCTCCCACCTGCCTAGTCTCTGGAGCTCAACCATTGGCTCCCTGACTTCAGCTTTGATCCTTGTCTCAGACTTCCCAAATTAGTCATTCATCTACATTCTTTTGGACATCCTGACCAAACTCTCCCTTTTTAAAAACTGGGTCAGGCCACTCCTTTGTTCTAAAGTATGTGGAACAAGACTGGAATACAAATTCTGTTCCAATATGGCCCCATGGAAAGCCAACCTCATTTTGGTGATTCAATGGCTACCGGGCAGCCCCCAGGGAGGCTCATGCAGACAGATTCACAGTGCTGGGGCTCTCTGAGAAGTGCCATGCAGTCACAGGCCAGCTGGGGCTCATATACATTCCAATGAGGTCCTCAGAGACTGGGGGTGGGAAGGAGTCCCATCCATGATGGGAGGTCTTTGCAGTCATCATTTTCATCATCATCACCAACAACATGATCAAAGCTTCTTGGAGGAGGGAAATTTGGGGGCTGTCTGTATCTAGAAGGAGGCAACAGAGGAAACTTGGAGGAGCAAGATGTGAGGGATCCCCCAGGTGGAAGCCCGCAGGTTACTCAAGGATGCAATCATCAACCAAGCAATGTGTTGGTGTACAGAGGAGCCTCCATAGTAATCAAGTCCGAAGGCTGAGAGAGAAGCACATGACACCTGCCTCAACTCAAAGAACCTATTGGAGAGGAAGAGAGTGAAGGAGCACAGAGGATGGGGTTGCCGGCGGGTGGTGGGGGGTGTGAAGGGCCAAGACAGAGGGGCCAAGGGCATGATGAAGAGAATGTGAATCTCAAATAGAAGGAAGACTGTTTAGGGTGGGCAGGGAGGGGTGATGTGATCGGGGTAGGATGGGCTTGCACTGTGGAGTTTCCAAGGCACCTGCAGAGGTAGGTGACTTGCCGCCTTGGATGCTCAGAAGGACCCACCATGGCAGATCCTGCCTCCTCCTAGAAAGCTCTATGGGAAAAGCTGTGCTGTGATTAAGATCTTTTAATTAAGGAAGCCGTTTGCACAGGATGCAACAAGAGGCTGATGGAGAGTTTGCTTAAATTGGATTTTTTTGGTTAACTAGAAAATAGTAAGAGGAACTCGTCTTTGTATAAGTAAGAGGGATGTGTCATTTTGAAAGGTGCTGTGCAGCTATCTGTGAATGAATTCATCTGCGTATATTGTAGCCACTGGAAAATAAACATTTATTGAATGCTGACTCTGTGCCAGGCATCGTGCTAGCGGCTTTACACGAACTCTGTCCCTTATTCCACACAGCCACCCCACAAGGCACAAGCCCTCCCTTTCCTGCAGATGAGAAAATGAGCCTCTTTGTGTAGAAGATGACTTCTCCTTCCTTGAAGGAAAAGCTCATCATGAAGGGGGAAGCAGGACAAGGGTAATTCTGAACCCTGATTTCCTCCTTTCTTACAGTTCTGGGGTCTTTCTCTTTTTGTCTTAAGGCCTCGGCCATGTCCTTTCTGATTGGACCCATCGGCCCATCGATCTCAGGGTCCCCTCTCTCCTGCCTCAACTGTCCCCAGGGACACACTGCAGAATATGCTGGGGCTCCATAGCGGCTGACATCCAGGTCCCAAACCCAGGCAGGCAGCAAGGCACTTACTATGCTGGTCACCTGTCTGGTCCTTCAGTGCCCCTGCAGCCCTGGATTTGATGACATACTAGACAGTCCATGGATGCTGGAGCCAGTCCTAAGTCAGAGCTCCTGCCTCCCTCACAGGACTTCTGGTGTTGGCTTCATTCCCAGGACTGAATTTTTCTTGGTTCTGAGTGACACAGTAACCTTGTTTTTTGTCCCGAGTCAACTGAAGGACATCTCCTGAGCGCTATACTCTTTGGACGAGACCCTAACTGTCTGGTCTATGCCAGGAGCCAGTTTCCTGACCTCTGTCTCTCTAGTCTAAAGTCAGAAGCCAGGTCCCAGTGCCAAGGCCCATTTCATGTGTTTTGTGTATGGCCCAGCATCTTTTTCTTTGGGGGAATCCTTCTCCTACTGTTCCACAAAACTCCTGCTCAGTTGATGGTTTGGGGATTGGGGAGACTACAGCTGCCACTCTGTCCCAGTGGCCCAGTCCTTTTTGGCCTCAGTAATGGGTTCCAGGAGGGCATGTGACCCGTGCCAGGCTAGAGTCCTCAGGGCTTCCTGACAGTCCTAGCAGGAATGACAGGGCCCATCCCGACAGGGCCATGAGAGCCTGTAGCAGCTCAGAGCCTTTCAGAGAGGGAAGCAAGGCCAGCCTAGTAGCTCCGAGAGAGGCCGTGGCCTGAGGACCGTTTCAATTGCCCTCGATCCCACTGTGCCTGAAGGCAGTGTGCCCCTTGGACTTTTCAGCTTTGTGAACCATAAATTTTGTTTTTTCCAAATGAATCTAAATTTAGTTTCTGTCACTTGCAATGGTTTTATTTTGCTCTTACACCTGAATGATAGGTTGCCTATATACAGAATAAAAAAAAAAACTTTTCCTTAAGAAAAAATTCAAACATATATAAAAATAGAATAACATAATAAACTTTCTCTTGTCCATGGATATTTTAAATGTTTCTAGCAGCATAGAATCCTAAAATTTGTTTGAGAAATATTGGTTGGACTCTTGTGTGATGGGGAGGTTCTAGGTTTGGAGGTACAGCAGTGACAAGACCCAGTGCTTCCTCTGTTGGGGCTTGCACGCCAGTGGGGAAAGTGGCCATAGCAAGTTCACAAATGCACACACAAGGTCATTTCAGATAACGATAAATAATGGGAAGAGGGTAAGTCAGGGTGCTGAGTGAATGGTGAGGGAAAGCTCCTTTCGAAAAAGGCTATCTGAGCTGATATCCAAACGATGAGAGGGAGTCCCTGCCGTGATGACTTGTGGGATGACTTGTGTTCCTGGCAATTTGAGTCCTTTGTCCAAAATTTCTCCAGATGATAAAGGAGGCTTGCAACTGAGGTAGAGTGATACATATTGGCCTAAGCAAAAGGAGCATCACATGCCTAACCAACCAGGAGCCAGGACTACAATCTTGGACCAAGGTTGCCATGTTTGGTGATATAGGTTGTATTCTGCACAATTCAAAGGAGAGCCATTCACACACACCAGGGGTTGGCCAACAGTTTCTGTGAAGGGCCAGATTGTAAATATTTTAGCCTTGCGGGCCAGATGGTCTCTGTCACAACTATTCAGTTCTGCTGTTGTAACACCAAAGCAACCACAGACAATATATAAATGAATGGGCGTGGCTATGTTCCAACAAAATGTTATGGACACTGAATTTAAACTCCAAAATGAAAATCAAAATAATTAAGATGAGTCTTTTGATTTTTTTCAACCATATAAAAATGTAAAACCCATTCTTTTCTTGTGGACTGTATGGCAGACAGCAGACTGGATTTGGGCCACAGGCTAGAGTTTGCTGACATTAAACCGCGTATGTAGTAAGTAGCCTGGTCATCTGAACGTCCCCGTGTCTTTCACTGTCTGTGGTTGCACTGTTACTCCCACTGGGAACCTTTGCTGTCTTCCATGTCCTACACTCACCGGGAAGCAGGTGCAAGCCAGGCATGGAAGTTACAAAGATGAGCAAGATGCCTTCCTCTCCTGCAGGAAGCTCCCAGATGGTTCACCCCTCCAGGGTCAAGCAGAGCCCCTGCTGGGGTTAAACACCCTATGTCACCTGCCCAACGGTGCTTTCTCCCTCCCCTGAACTCCTGGAGTTTTTCCTGTCCTCTTGGCACTTACTTCCACAATATGTCTTTGCTGGAGCTGTGTGGCTGGTTGCGAGTATGCCTCATTTCCCACCTGGAGCAGGACCCGTGTCTTTGATTCCCACCTGTCCTTCACTGAATGTCCTGCTGTTCCATATACTTTGAATCGGTTTTAAAAATCCTGTTCATATTGGGAAGGGTTGGCTTCCTGTGATGGGTGGGGTTCAGGGAGCAGGAGGAGAGGAGGTGGTGGGGAGTTGGGAGAGGGGTATGCCCAGGTACTCAGACAGTTTAATTGGGATTAATTACTGCTATTTCTACTGTTTCATTTGATCTGTAAATGGATTTTTTAATGTTCTAATGATGAAAGGATGGCCATTCATAGAAATAAGTACCAGCTACTCTGCTGGGAGTGCTGTCTCCTTCCTGGCTGTCTTCTGCAGTCACCTCTCAGTGATCTCTGCAAGCTTTATTTTTTTTTAAATTTTTATTTATTTATGATAGTCACACACACACACAGAGAGAGAGGCAGAGACACAGGCAGAGGGAGAAGCAGGCTCCATGCACCGGGAGCCTGACGTGGGATTCAATCCCGGGTCTCCATGATCGCGCCCTGGGCCAAAGGCAGGCGCCAAACCGCTGCGCCACCCAGGGATCCCATCTCTGCAAGCTTTAATCTCTTGGTGACTTCTCACCCATGGCCTTGTTAGCCCCTCATTCAGTAGTTCCTGTTGGAGCTGGGAAAAATAAAACCACCACCCTAAGCTAAGCCACTATCATCCATTGCTGAGTTCGCTAACTGGTCTCCTTGCTTTTGCTCAAAATATACACTCAACTCAGGAGTCACTCTGATCCTATTAACAAACACATACAGCTTCCCCCTGCAGTGGCTTCCTTTCCCAACTATAATAAAAGTGCTTTTTCTCATGATGACTCAAAAGACCCCATAGCAGGGATTCTTCAACTTTATTGTGGCCTGGAAATCTCTGGAAGTACAATGAAGCCCATGGATCCCATCTCAGGATGTTTCAAAATACATGAAATAAAATTCACAGAATTTCAAAGGAAATCAATTGTCTTAGTCTGCTACAGCTGCTATAAAAAATAAATGCCATAGACCGAAAGGTTTGAACAACTGAAATTTATTTTCTCGCAGCTCTGGTCGCTTGATGTTTTGTTGAAGGCTCTCTTCCTGGATTTCAGAGGGCTGCATTCTGCTTCCTCACATGGTCTTTCCTTGGTGCATGGCCATCGAGGGAGGGGGGGAGTGGCGGGGGGAGAGAGAGAGAGAGAGAGAGAGAGAGAGAGAGAGAGAGAGAGAAAGCTTTTTTTTCTTTTTCTTCTAGAAGCACGAATTCCATCCTGAGGACCCCACCCTGATGGGCTACTCACCTCTCAAAGGCCTTATCTCCAAATACCATCACATTAAGAGTTAGGGCTTCAACATAGGAATTTTAGGAGGACACAGCATTCAGTCCATAGTGCCAATTATATTGGGACATAGTTATTAAACTATTGATTTTCAATAGTTCAAAATTGGGTTATAGTAATATATTTACTTCTTTATTAATGGAGTGTACAGTAGATATAGTTAAAATATCAGCAAGTCAAAGTTTATTTTTGAAAGGCATATTAGGGTGAAGGTTATAGTAGCTTAGCTTGAATAAGAACATCCAGTCATGGGGTCGTCTTTGGGAAGAGAATATGCATGGGATGCTGAATATGAAGGTTCAGTTATAATTTTTTTCTCAACCTAGTTCATGGACACACTGAATGCTCCCCACGGACCTTGCTTGATATAATGTAACCTGGTCTTAACCTCTCAGACCTCATCCCTCACCTACTCACCCCTTTCCTGCTCTTCTCTAGCCACAGTGGCCTTGTCATTTTTTCTCTAACGCTCTGGCACATTTCTGCCCCAGAACCTTTGAGCTGGCCATTGTCTCTACCTAGACTGCTTTTTATGGTGAATATCTATATGGCTCATGCCCTCATTTATTTCAGATCTGTTCTCAAATACCACCTTATCAACACGTCCTTCTTTGACTATTTCCACCAACACTGTGCTCCTTATTCCCCTTCCCTACTTCATTTTTCATATTTCCCACTAACTTGCTCTGTATTTTCCTAATCACGGCCTCTATTTCCTGTATCCCCCAACTGGAACATAAGACCCACGTAGGTGGTGATGTGTCTGTTTTGTTCACTGCTGTGTCCACACTGCTGGGCACAGAGCAATTACTCAATAAGAATTTACTGATCGGATATGCAAGCCAACATTTACTTTGGCCTGAGCAAAACACAATTGGAGCGGCAAGTCTGCCTTTTAACTTTCTGCCAAATTTTGATATGCAGAATCCTATTTCTCATTCGTCTTCACTACTGTGTTGGAAATGTGCTCCTAAGTGCTAATAAAACCACTTTTAAGAATTCAGTGGGTTGGGCAGCCCGGCTGGCTCAGTGGTTTAGTGCCATCTTCAGCTCAGGGCATGATCCTGGAGACATGGGATCGAGTCCCATGTCGGGCTCCCTGCATGGAGCCTGCTTCTCTCTCTGCCTCTCTCTCTCTCTCTCTCTCTCTCTGTTTCTCATGAATAAATAAATACAAATCTTAAAAAAAAAAAAAAAAGAATTCAGTGGATTTAGGGGATGTCTGGGTGGCTCAGCAGTTGAGCGTCTGTCTTCTGCTCAGGGTGTGATCCCAGGGTCTGGGATGGAGTCCTGCACTGGGCTCTCTGCAAGGAGCCTGCTTCTCCCTCTGCCTGTGTCTCTGCCTTTTTCTCTGTGCCTCTTATGAATAAATAAACAAAATCTTTAAAAAAAAGAAAAGAATTCAGTGGATTTAGGAGAAGACACCTACCTTAGGTAAGATAAATCAGTCAGAGAAAGACAAATATCGTATGATTGCACTTATATGTGGAATTTAAGTAACAAAACAGATGAACATGGGGGAAGAGAAGGAAAAATAAGACAAAAACAGAGAGGGATACAAACCCACAAGAGACTCTGAACTCTAGGAAACAACTGAGGGTTGCTGGAGGGGAGGGGGTAGGGGAACAGGGTCAGCAGGTGATGGGCATTAAGGAAAGCACTTGATGGAATGTGTACTGGGTGTTATACACAACAGATGACTCTCTAAAGTCTACCTCTGAAACTAAGAGTACAGCATATGTTAATTAAATTGAATTCAAATAAAAAAATCTTAAAAATGAAGCTAAGATTTGATTGTTGGGACGATATGTGAGGGCAGGTATGGCAAAGGGGTCTAATCCTGGTTCCTCTGTGAGCTGTGCAAGCCTGGGTGGGAGCCTTACCTTCCTGAACCTCCCTGCCTCATTTGCAAAAGGAGAGAGAATCTCCCTCCTGATCTCAAAGGGTTGCGCTGAGCTTTAAATGAGATGCTTCATGAGCGCAGCAAAACCAGACTCTAGAAATAAATGACAGCTGCTGGCCACACTTGTGATAAGTCAAAGAAGAAGAAGAAAGCAGATGGTCCTTGGAAGTTTTCTGCTCTGCTGGAGACCTTCAAGATTCTGGGGAAAAGCCACGGTCTTGCTGAAGGGAACATACTGTTCTGCCGGCCTCTCTGTGCTCCTGCCGGCTTTCCCATCAGGACAACTTCGTGCTCAGAGCTGCCCCAGCTCTGGCCGCCTGCAGATGCCTCTGGCTTTGAGGAAAGGTCCTGTAAATCAGAGCTGAAGGGACGGGATGGAGCCACTCAGGCCAGGCCAGGATTCAAAAGGCAGCAGGAAATGAATACATTTGTTGGAACACATGGCAAAGGGGACTTCAAACGTCTGAGGAGTGAGTCATCAGGTACGCTGAGCTAGCGAGCCGTCCCTGGCTCCCAGACCAATGGTCACTATTGGGGGATCCAGCTACAAATACGATGGTGTACATTCCATCCAACAGAAATGATTTTCAGATTAGCTTCTGTTTCAAATTATCCATTGCCTGCCTCCCATTTGTTAACGCAGATGATTGAAAGTTGACGGACCATCGACGCATTATGTATTATTTTACTCACTCATTCATTAGTCATATGTAAAGTATTGAGTTCGACACTGAGGGCATAAAAAGATGATCAATCTGAAAATTATAAAGAGTTTGGGAGTTTACACAAACAATCTCAGGGCACCTGGGTGGCTCAGTTGTTGAGCATCTGCCTTTGGCTCAGGTCATGATCCTGGGGTCCTGGGATCGAGTCCTACATTGAGTCCTGCTCACTGGGGAGTCTGCTTCTCCCTCTGCCTCTCTCTCTGTGTCTTTCATGAATAAATAAATAAAATCCTTTAAAAAAATTCTCATGTTATCCTTAGAACATGAAGTAGGTAGAGGCTAACTTAATGATTGATTTGTTGAATGACTGATTCATTAAATCATCCAATACACATTGAGACCCCGCCATGTGTCAGATACAGTGCTGGATACTAGGGAGTGGAAAATAAACAAAACAAAGACCTGTCAACATTGAACTTACTTTCTCTAGGAGAGACAGAACATAAATAAGTAAGCCATGCAGTGTAATGTCCAGAAGTGATAGTGGCATCAAAAACAATGACCCTGGGCTGGAGGTGGCTGCTATAGAAGTCTTGGTAGGCAGGAGGTAGCTTTGAGGAGTGAGAACTGAAGGAAATGAGAGTCATCTGGGCACTTATGTGAGGGAGGAATGGTGCTTCTGAATTCCTCTTTGGAAACTGAGCCACAGAAAAATGAAGTGAATTTCTCAGGGTCACACAACCAGATGGTGGCTGAGTTGGGGCACTGTTCTAGCCTCGAGACTGTAACCCATACTAGTGGGTTTAAAAAATCCCAGTCCTGCCTGCAAGGAAGCCTATAGCCCAGTGGTCAAATACAGCCTCCAGCCAACGATGGCTCCATAAAGAGCATGCGATGCCCTAGAGCAAAGTGGACACATATCTTGGATGGGTAGATAGAGCAGGGGCAGGAGAGCTCATGGAGTCATTAATTAAGACCCTGTTCATTTCTTTCTTTAAGATGAGTGGCCTATTTCTGCTCTTTCATTCTGGAGATTAGTGTATGAAACTGTTTGCCAAGTTTTATACCTTGAGGTGAATGAATGCAAAACTCACCAAAAGAAAATGTGTGTCATCCGCAAATTCTTTTTTAAATAAAGACAGAAGCAGTTTTCAGTCACAATATCTTCAGAAATAGAACTGTAAACTTTTGTGTTTTAGAGGAATTTACTCCCCATTCTGCCTTGCTAGCCAGGGGGCTGGAAATGCCTGTTGAAGACCCAGCCTCTAAGGAAGATGGGCATTTAGAAGCTTCCCACCCTGGGTGCCTGGATGGCTTGGTTGGTTAAGCACCTGCCTTCACCTCAGGTCATGATCCCAGGGTCCTGGGATCGAGTCCCACATCCAGGCTCTCTGCTCAGTAGTGAGTCTTCTTCTTCTTCTTCTCTCTCTGCTGCTCCCCTTGTTTGTGCTCTCTCTCTCTGTGTCAAATAAATAAGTAAAATCTTTTTAAAAAATTAGAAGCTCCCACCCTGACTCCTACCTATTGCCTGGGTAAAGGAACTCTACTACTAGGTCCCCCCAAATCCCCCAATACCCCCAAAACCAAAAACACCAATGGAGAGATCCTAAGGACAGGGGAAGGGACTAAAATACATTTTTACTTTCCTCTGTACTTTTGGAGGGTTTGATACTTGAGATACCAGAGAGTTTTTTCCCTCCCTCTTAAATGTCATTTTTTCTTCTTCTGCATTTAAAAGTGAAAGGCATAAAGTGCCTTTATGATAGGAAGTTCGAAAACTTAGAAAACTTAGAAAAACAGAAAAGTAAAAAGAGTAAACATTTCACCCTAATCTTACCTCCCAGAGAAAACAGCAAAAAATGGTTTGTTTTCTGATCTTTTTGTCCTGGGCTCGTATTTGTTCCTTTATTGATATCTGATTGTGTTTATAACTGAGCTTCTTGTTTTAATTAGTTAGATCATATTGCATATATATTGCTTCATGTTATTAAAAACTCTTCATAAGCATCATTTTGATTTTTTAAAATTTTCCCCTCTGTTTTGAAAATACCACATGTTTATTGTAGTGACTTTGGAATACACACACACACAATTATTTTGCATGTGCCAAAGCACACCACCAGTAGGATGAGAAGGCAGCCCTGTGAATCAGAGAATATGTTTGTAAGCTATCTATCTATCTGATCAGGGATTGATCTCCAGAGTACATTAAAGAACTACTACAACTCAAAACAACCACAACAAAAGCCAAACAACCCCATTAAATCCCATGGGCAAAAGAGGGGCGCCTGGGTGGCTCAGTCGGTTAAGCGTTCAACTCTTGATGTTGGCTCAGGTCATGAGCTTAGGGTCTTGAGATTGAGCCCTTCATCGGGCTCCCTGCTCAGCATGAACTCTGAGATTCTCTCTCTCCCTCATGCCCTGCCCCTCCTCCCTCCCTAAAATAAATAAATAAATAAATCTTTTAAAAAATGGGCAAAAGATTGAATAAATATTTCTCCAAAAGGAGATGCTCAGATGGCCCATCAGTACGTGAAAAGATGCTGGACATAAGTAACTTTTAGGGAAATGCAAATCAAAGCTACAGTGAGATACTACTTCTCCACAGTTCTTAGCATGGCTATTATCAAAAAAAAGAGACAACAATAATATGAAGTATTGGGGAGGATGTGGAAAAGTTAGAACCCTGGTACAGTGCTCCTGTGTAAAATAGCACAACGATTTCTGGAAAAGGTCAACATGGAATTACTGCATGATCCAGCAATTGCACTTCTGGGTATCTACCACAAATAACTGAAAGCAGGGAGTTGAACAGATATTTGGCACACCCATCTTCATACCAGCATTGTTCACAAGAGCTGAAAGGTAGGAGCACCTGGGTGGCTCAGTCGGTTAAGTGTTAGACTCTTGATTTCAGCTCAGGTCATGATCTCAGGGTTGTGAGAGTGAGCTCTGCACTGGGTTTGGAGGCTGCTTGAGATTCTCTCTCCTTCTCGTTCTGCTCCACCCACCATTCTTCCAACAATCTCTCTCTCTCTCTCTTAAAAAAAAAAAAAAGAGGGGATCCCTGGGTGGTGCAGCGGTTTAGCACCTGCCTTTGGCCCAGGGCATGATCCTGGAGACCCGGGATCGAATCCCACATCCGGCTCCCGGTACATGGAGCCTGCTTCTCCCTCTGCCTAGGTCTCTGCCTCTCTCTCTCTCTCTGTGTGACTATCATAAATAATAATAAAAAAAAAGAGGCAAAAGGTAGAAGCAATCTCAATGTCCATAATGGATGCATAAACAAAATGTGATATATACATATGATGGAATATTATTCAGCCTTAAAAAATAATGAAATTTAACTGTTAATAAGTTATTCTGACTCTTGCCAAAACAGTAGAAGAGTCTTTTTCCGGACTATTGCAGTTGGTGTCAAGACTATTACTGGAGATGAGAGAAAATGGACTCAACTTGAAATACAACAAAGACAGCTGGGGATTTGTAGCCAGGGAACAGAGCAAGGGGATCAGTGGTTGGGAAATTACCAAGAGGAGACACCCAGGGTAAGGTGCTTCTTGCTAAACTGACATAACGGATTCTTGCTGACAATAGGCCGGTGACTTGCAGGAAACTTGCTACAACAACAAGGTGATATGGGTCCCACTGGAATGGAGACCACAGTTGAAGCCTCATTGAGCAGAGGGCTCAGAAGGGCCTGGGTCACGTTTGGTTAAAAAGACAGCCTTTGATGGATGCCTGGGTGGCTCAGTGGTTGAGCATCTGCCTTCGGCTCAGGTCACAATCCCACGGTTCTGGGATCGAGTTCCACATTGGTTCTCCCGCGGGAGCTTGCTTCTCCCTCTGCCTCTGTCTCTGCCTCTCTCTCTGTGTTTTCCATGAATAAATAGATAAAATATTTAAAAAATCATTAGTCTTTCTAGTACCCAGAAATAACGCCCAGTAACATTGTGATATATTCTGTTCTCATCCTCTCTATATGGATCTATACACATATATAGCTGTTTGCATGTATAGATATGCACATCTGTACACACACAAATATAACAGTCAAATTCATACTAGATATAAGATTTTATATATTTAATAAGCTTTAAACATATACTGGTCAATAAGCAATCTTGTTAAGCAGCATTTAAAGTCGCTCCATTCCGTTTCATCCTATGACTTTTACCATAGATGTTTTCACATAGAACCTATTGTTGACATTTATGTTACTTCTATTTCTTCATGATTATAAATAATTCTACAATGAACATCTTTATTTATAAAACTCTTTCCCCTTGCATTTCAGATTCTTTCTTTAGTTCAGCTTCCCCAACAGGAAACATTCAGATAGTGTGAATATTTAGACGTCCTACATCAAATTAGCAAGATGCCTCTATTCTTTCCTTCCTTTCTACCTTCCTTCCTTCCTTCCTTCCTTCCTTCCTTCTTTCCTTCCTTCCTTTCTTCCTTTCCTCCCTCTCTTCCTGACTCCCCCTCTCCTTCCCTTCTTCTTTCCTCTTCCTTCTTTTTATCTACTTTTTGAGGAATGGGGCAGGTAGACTTATAGATGGGCCTCAAGATCCTTGACTCCCGGTGTAACACACAACTTCTCCCAATTTTTCAACCAAACACTAATCTAGATCCTGCTGCGAAGAGGTTTTTCAAGAGTCATTACAGTTCCAAGTCGGTTGACCTTAAAATAGGGACATTATTTGGATGGGCCTGACCTGATCACATGGCCCTTTAAATGTAGGCTTGAGGTCAAAGACAGAGGGGTCAGAGATTTGGAGCACAAGGGCACTCAAAAGTGTCCCATTGCTGGTTCGGAGTTAGAAGGGACGTGTGGCAGAGAACGCAGGTGGCTTCTGGAGCTAAGAGCAGCCCCCAGCTGACAAGCAGCAAGGAGATGAAGATCCGGCCTCATGACTGCGGCCACCGAAACTCTGCCAATCCTGAATGAGCTTTGACAGTCCTCCAGAGCCTCGGATGAGAACTCAGTCCGCTGACACATGGATTCAGCCTTGTGGTGGCCCCAGCTGTGCTGTGCCAGTCTGCTGACCCATGGGAGTGTCAGCTAACAAGTGCGGGATGATGTAAGCCACCGAATCTGCAGTAATTAGCTATGAAAAATAGAAAACAAATATAGGGATGTATTTGTGTTTGTAAAGTATATGGCTGCATGTGTGTGTGTGTGTTTGTGTGTGTGTGTGTGTGTATTTATGAGACAGACAGACTGAGGGAGAGATGCACAGCCAGTTCTGTGAAGCGTAGATTTCACATGGCCCGCTATGGTTTTACGGGCCACTCGTCCCTCTGCCAGGCTTTTTCCAGTGGACCCTTTACATACAGTTGCTTGTTTAATACCTCCGTCAGTTATATGATTAGCCCCATTTTGCAGATGGGGAAACTGAGACACAGAAAGGAGAATTGACTTTGCCATGGAGACACAGCTAGTGATCATCAGAGACGGTACTGGAAACCAGACCTATGTATGCTGACAGTCTTGCTTTCTTCTGGGCCTCACAGTTGATGCAATCTCAAAAGACTAGATGACAATGTGGATAAAGGACTTTATCAACCCAGGGAGGCCAGAGGGGGAAGACCATAGATCAAGAAAGGAAGCACAATGTGTCTAAACACTAATCTCTCTTAAAGCCCATTTAGTGTCCTGCCTCCTCTGGGGAGCATCAGCCCCCACCCTCAGCCTCTTGTGGACTCCCTGTCATTCCTGTGCTGTGGATTCCACCTCTTGGCTTGTGTGCCTGTTTCCTTGCTCTGTTGGTGTCCTGCTCCCACGTGACTGAGCAGGTCACAAGCTCCTCTGGGGCCTGGGGCCTGGGGCCGGGGGCCTGTTCTTCTTTGAATCCAAAGCACCCCAGCTCCTCACCCAGAACTGCCTAGTGCAGTCCTCTGGGGAAGGATGATCAGTAAGATTTTGTTGAAGAAATAAATAAGGCAATGGATTCTTCTAGAATGCTTAACTCCTGCCCTTGTGAGGAAGTGCCATCTCCTTTCATGAAAACAACTGTCACCATCTACGTGGGGACTCTATCTTTGCTTGGGTCTTGAAGGCCTCAGGGAACGCTATTCCTTACTAGGTACATGATTCTGCAGTGATTATGTTCCCTTTGCCATCTCTCTTTGTGTAGAGCAGACCTGTCTGAATGTTCTAGCTTCTCTCATCTTGGCCAGGGGACATGAAGGGGGTGGGGGAGGACTGGCTGGCTCTTTGGTCATTCTGCTGTAAGTCACAGGGTACAGCAAAGGGGACATGATCCCAGATAGAACCAAGCATCTGGGTCATCTGGTTCACAGGACACATGGCTCTTCTGCAGCTCGTCATCAAGTCTAGAGATTTCTGCCCGCCACCCAGGAGCCCATGCAAGGCCCTGGGACACCAGCCCAAGAAAGAGAGGCTGATTCCAAAGTCCAGAGTCTGGCTGACTTAGGGCCCATTCTTAACATCTGGTTTCCCATCCGAAGACCACTGCCTTTTCCTGTGACTTCAAGAATGCCTTCCCCACCTCCTGGCAGGTTAGCCTCCCCTGTCTAAATGCTGGTGTACAGCTGCCTTTCCAGCCTGCATAGCGTATCCCCACACACCCATCAACCCCCAAAAAAGCACCCATCTAGCAGGAAGAGGAGGTTGCCTTCTGGCCAGCAGTCTCAAGTCTAGTGGTGAGCTTTGTCTTACAGAGTGACGGACTCAGATGTGAGAGATCAGGGTGAAATGGAGGGTGGGTAATTGGGGTGTCTCCAGGATGCCCCAGATTGGAGTGGGGCCCTGGGTAGGGGACCTTTTCAAACAACAGTGGCTGAGGCTGAAGAGAAGGACCGGGCACTGCAAGGCGCCCCTGGAGCTCCAGGGCCTGTATTGTCTTAGCAGTGGAGCTTGAGCAGGAGGCTCTGGGAAGGCAGGAGGAAACCATAGTCTGGCATTTCTGAGTGAGGGAGGAGAAAGAGGCAAAGGAAAGAAGACTTGGCAGTACAGAGGCAGGAAGCAAAGAGGGTAAGCGGGACGTGCCCAGGGGAGTCGATATGGAATCTGCGCTTTGTTTACGGAGCGAGGGTCCAGGAGAGACCCAATCCATGCTGGGGAACACTGACATGAGGATGGGTTTGTCTCACATCTTGATCTACTTTCTGAAACTTTCTGGATGGAGAAAACCCCCAAGCCCTTGTGCCAAGCTATTTCCCCCTCTATTTGTTAAACCCATCTGTAGTTCAAGGGAAATCAGATTCATGTGTTTTCAATTCATTTACACTTAACTTATTAAAATATTGCTTTGGAAGAGCTATTTGATGTCCAGGAAGCCATTTGCGTCTCTTAAATAAATCTTTAAAGTCCCTTTTTCTTAGAAACAGGAAATTGCATTTTGCCAAATGCAAATTAACTTGCACCTCATAAAGTTCAAGTTGAGCTCAAAACATACACTGCGCGAGGGTCGGGTGGGTTTCAAACTTGGCAAGGTATCTCAAAGTTTAATCTAAGCCAAAAGACAGCAATTGGAGGCTCCAGGCACATTCCAAAGGGTGGGATTATTGCAAGCTGCCAGCAGAAAGTCAAATTCATATTTTGCTTCTCTCTCGGTTATCTGGCAGTTCACTATCATGACTCCCTCCCCACCCCTCCTTTCTCCGTCAGCCCTCTTTGCCCCAATCCAGGTCAAGAAGACAAAATTAAGATGTGGGTGTTCCCCCCACTGCCTTTGTCAAGAACTGGGGGAGGCTGGGAGAAGGTCTAAAAACCTGAGCCTGTGGCATCAGATTTTATCTGGCTTTCTTTGTTCCCTATGAACACCAGAAGCAAAGGGCATTATCCTAGCAGTGCCTGGCCTTGGAATCAGACACACTCATCTTCTCCTCATATGTGTGGAGTGGTGAGTGTGTTCCACATATGCCTGGGCCCCTTCCCTGAAGCTTTTCAGATCCATTATCCCATCTGTCTGCACTGTCAGAGTGGGGCAGGGTGGGCCAGGACTATTAGCTTCATTTCACACAGGAGAAATGGAGGGTCATTGACAGGTGAGGTAATTCACCCAAAGTCATTAATAAAACCAGGCTGTCTTCCTCCAGGACCCTGAGAAACCAACTGTGACACTTTATCTGGGCTAGGTGGAGGGAAGACTCTCCCAGAATGATGGGGCAAGGCACATAGGATGCTAGTGAATGAACCAATAGCTGGACCAGCGATGTGAGTCGTGTTCTGCTGAGTTCCATAAATGTTTCTTGAGCACTCATCCTATGCTTGGCCTGGAATAAGATCCAGGAAATACAGATGTGAACAGCAAGTGTTCCCTGACCCCAAGGCATCCCAGCCCAGTGGGGAGACAGGTGCGTGGATCAATAGCTAGAACAGATAATGGTCAGTATCACCCCTAAGGCATGCATAGGGCATTCTAGAAGAACACAGGGAAGGTGCTTAGCCCAGTCTGAGCATTCTGGAAGGCTCTCTTTGGGGAGGGGGCTACCTGTACTGAACCTCTAAGGATGAGCAAGAGGCAGCCAGGAGAAGAAAGGAGGGAGGACATTCCAGCCAGAAAGGGCAGCAGGAGTGAAAGAGTGGGACATAGAAGCAGCATGGTGAAAGTGGGGAATTCTAAGCCCCTTGTAGATCGGAATTGTTAGAGCACAAAAGTATCAAGAGGGAGGGAGGTGGTGGGCGAGCAGCAACCAGACTTTACCGACTTTTGTCTGCCACGCTAAGGAACTTGGACTTAATCCTGAGTACAGGGTTTCTAAACCTTTTCTTGATGGATCCCTTGGAAATCAGATGAAGTCTATGGACCTTCTTTTAAAAACACCGCACTTAGTGTCATGCACACAAAATTACAAGGCTTGGATATCTTTGAAGCGCAGCCTAGGGAACCCTTGCTTAGGAAACAGAGATCGCTGACAAATGTTGAGCAGGAGAGTCACGTGATCAGACTTGCACTTCAGAGTGACATTCTCCTGCAACATGGAAATCAGACTGGAAAGAGAGTGAGACTGCAGGTAGGGAGACTGGCTAGAAGGGCAATCTAATAGTCGAAGGGGGGGACGGTGAGGACCTGGCAATGCCTCCTTGGAGAGAAGCTGGAGCAGGGGACATGGGCTTGGCTGCAGAGCAGACCCTTTGAGGATGGAGAACTGGTCCTGAGGGACAAGTCTAGAATGACATCTGAAGTCATCAGTGGGACAAGTAAGAGTTGGAGGTTCCCACAGATGCAGGAGGAAAAGGGTAAAAGACATGAAGAAAGGATAAAGTTAATATAAGATTAAGCTCCTGTTTTTCTCAATGATTGGTGATATGCTTGGAATTACTCATGGCTGCAAATTCTGGGAGCGATGCTTACTATATCCATTATTGTGCCAATCAGATGACATCCATAGAACTTCTGTATGCAGTGGGTATATTTTATTATTAAAAGTCAGTTTTTGACTTGGGATTTCAAAAACAAATGTAGTATTGTTAACACAGACATTTAAACTTCCAGTAATTTTTAGGGGGGAGGAAGAGTTCTTTCATGGTGCTGTGTAAAGGCTATGAAAACGTGCCATTCAGATCTCCCACCGCTGGGAGCATAATTGCTTTAAATGCTGCTCTTTGATCTTCCATCACTTTGGTGGAGAGACCATGCTGCTCTCAGCCAATGACTGTGCAGGGCAGGCCCCATTTCAGTGAGACGAGATCCTAGTGAGGAAATCCATGTTGTTACCTTCCCATTCTTCGATCCTCAGACTCATTTGCCAATTATCCCAGTAATGTCCTTTACAGTAAAGGGGCTCAGAACAGAACCATGGTTGTGTTTACTTGGCGTGTTTTTTAAGTCTCATCCAGTTTGGAAAGGTTCCTCAGTCTTTCCTTGATTTTCACGCTCTTGGTACTGTTAAAGAGGATGTTTCATTTATTTTATAGAATGACCTATACTTTGGGTTTCAACATGTCCTCAATTATACAACTTTAGCAGCAATATCACAGAAGTGATGCCGTGTAATTTTTAGTACATTCTATCAGAGAGTACATAATTAAAAATTTTCCTATCACCAATGATGTTAGTTTTCATCACTTGATCAAGAGAGTGTCTGCTAGACTTCTCTACTTATTTTTTTTTCTCTTCGTAGTTAATAAGTATTTTGTGGAGAGGTAACTTGAGTGTGTATATATATATATATATTCCATTTCTCATAAAAATTTTAATGTATATATATATTTATTTATTTATAGAGTGTGAACTCATAGATTCCTGTTTTATTGAATAGGTTATGATTATCTATATGTAATATATAATACATATAATAAGTTTCGACCTACCATCTATCTACCTAATCTATTGATTGATCTATCTATACTGATGATCAGAGTTTCCTAAATTTGGCCATTGGGAGCGCCTTCAAACTGCCTTCTGTGTCCTTTAGATACGATTCCATCAATCTTTGAGCAATTCTTTGCTTTCTGGCACCAAAAAGACATCTCAGGCTCATTTCATTCTTTCTTTGCCCAGTACTGAAATCAGCCATTTCTCTAAGGAACTCAGCTTCTTTTTGGTATAAACTGGAATTTAGAAGCCACAACTGGTTCTCTCGGAGTGCTCACGGTTATTGAGGGGTTGATACTCTCCGGGTCTCAGTGGACAGAACTTGAAAATAGGTATATATTTATTTTTAGAAACCATGAATTCACCTTTGATTTCAGTCTAGCATCTTCTGTGCAAGTGAGAAATCTCTCTCCTCATTATCTTTATACTATTTACTTATTTGACCCATCCCTCTCTATGTAACCAATCTCCTGTCACTGTTGCTCCTGCTCCCTGGTGTGGACACTCTCATATCCCCACGTGGGCTCTGACACCTGCACTGTGTAGCAGCACCCTGCAGGGATGCTGACCTTAACCCAGGCTCCAACACTTCACAGGGGACCACCCAAACCACCCCCACTCCATGAGAATATTCTCTTCATGCTATTCAACACCCTCCTCCCCATGGACATTGTGTTTATTTTCTTTGGCTATTGTAACAAATCACCATACATTTAGTGACTTAAAAGAACATAAATTTGTTATTGTACAGTTCTGGAGGTCAGAAGTATAAAATGTATTCACAAGATCATGTTCCTTCTGGAGAGTCTAAGGAAGAATTCATTTCCTTGTTTTTTCTAGCTTCTAGAGATTATACCCATTTCTGGGTTCATGGTCTCTTTCTCCATTTTTGAAGTCAACAATGTAACATTCTCTCTCTTCTCTGACCTCTGCTGCTGTCTTCACATCATCTGTGAAGTCCTTTTTAGCACATAGTAGCATAACCTATTCATGGGTTCTGGAGATTAGGATGTAGACATTTTCGGAGGGGCTATAATTCATCTTACTTCAGGTCCTTTTCAGTGCCACTTAATGATTTGGGAGTGAGTCATTCAAGGAGGAAAGGGAAGAGAAAATAAGGGGAAGAGACAGAGGAAGAGCAGATTATTTCAACTGTATTTGTAGATAATACTGGGAGGATTCATATGACCCAATACCTCATAGTTTATGTCAGGGCCAAGACCCGAATACAGATATCTTGATTCCTAAGACATTTAGACTTCTTTTTCTCCTCAGTGTGTCCTGGGTTGTCACTTTCCAAATTACATTCCCTTACGTGACCCTGCAGATCACTAGAGAGCTGGGCACTTTCTACCATAATCATAGATCCTGACTGTATTTTCCTAGGTTTATCAGGCAGGCATAGTTGCACCCCATCATTTGAGTGTTCAGTTGTTGTATTGTGGTGATGGACAATAGTTATTCTGGAGGAAAAAATCATCTTTCATTATTATTATTATTAATTATTATTATTTTTAAAGATTTTATTTATTGATTCGTAAGAGACACAGAGAGAAAGGCAGAGACATAGGCAGAGGAAGAAGTGGGTTCCCCGCAAGGAGCCTGATGGGGGACTCGATCCCAGGAACCCGGGATCATCATCTGAGCCAATGGCAGATGCTCAATCACTGAGCCTTCCAGGCATCCCTCATCTCTAATTATTGACACGCTTCTGCTGACCTTATCCAGACCCCAGCAGGAGAAGGAAGTGACACCTGCCACTATCTCAGTAATCAAGCTATGATGTTTTTTCAAAACCTCTGTGGGGGCAGAAGAGAGGTTAGAGTATAGAAATAAACAGTTGGTTCACATTCTATAACTATTTCCTTGCAGAGATAGTATAAGCAAAATCCACAGCACCAGACATATTAGCCCAAATAAACAAAACACCAGCTTCTCCAGTGCCTCCATGGGGTCCTTGTCGATCCACCCCACTGGCCACATTAAGAAAATCAATGTTATCACAGTATGTCAGCTCTTGTATCCTGAGGATACTCACCCCATCTGCTGTGCTGGAATCCTGAGATGTTCTCAGCATCAGGGATCTCTGTGGCTGGAATGAGACTCTCTGTCATTTGGTTTCACTAGGAAGGAAGTGATTGGCTAAGAAAAGAAATGAGATGTATGAGATACAAGATACTTCTCAGAAATTGTCCAGAAAAAAAAAAAGCCTCTTTTCCTATAAACATGTAATCTCTTGTCCCCCCCCCCCCCCGCCTTACAGAAGTGTTCTTGATACTTTGGGGGGATTGCATTTATAATTTAAGCTTTTATCTACACATCTCACCCACTCATTCAGTGATGTTTATGAAAGATTATCTCTAAGCCAGGCACTGTGCATGGGATCGAGGGCTGTGAGGTAAGCAGGACTCAGATCTTCTTTCCAGGAGCTCACAGAGCTCGGTTATGGAGAACCTTGGTGGGCTAATCTAAATGTCTGGTGCCCCTGCACATGCTGAGCTGAATTCAGAATTCTGGGCACATGGCTGATAGACCATAAATATTTGTTGAATGCAAAGGCGCTGCTTTTGCCATGAGGACCCAGAGTCCACATGGCTGCTATTATGTTCATTTTGGCAGATGGTAACACAGGCTCAGAGAGAATATGACTGGCCTACAGTAGCACAGTCAGTAGACAGCAGAATCAGGATTTGAACCCACATTCTCCGACTCCTGTCCTATCTCGTTGAGTGTGTGTCCCAGACTCACACACATTGAGGCTTGTTAAAAGGTAGCAGGGTGAGTTCACAGGCATAGCTGCTGATGGTGTGGTTTTCAACCCGCTAGACATGTGGATTACTCTCAGCTCGCTCCTTTCTGGGCATCCTGGAATTTATGGAGGTTTCTGCTCCTTCTCCTAACCCAAGCCTCCTGCTCTCACCTTGACATGCTCTCCTAACATCATGGTGAAGATTTCTCTCCTTCTGGTGGAACACTTCTTTATCCCCACTTCCCCACCAGGGTACAGCCTTGGGGAGCACCCCAGATCCTCTTTCCCTTGTCAGCTGAGCCCCTTAGGGCTGGGCTCTCTTGTCTGTAGGGACTATCACTGCAGAGTGGAGGTTTTTAAATGTATTTGAAAACATGGGTGGGGCCCTTTGTTCAAACAAAAGCTTCTGTGGAAACCCAGAATGTGAAATGGCTCTAACAAAGGTGGTGGTCTAGTGGGTACGGGTTGGGGGCCTGAAGCTGGGTCCCTCTCCTGCTTTCTTCCTGCTCTCCTCTCTCCTGGAGGGGGTCTTGGGGTCTTTGGAGCTCTATCACCAGGTTTGAAGACACTGGTTCCGTGAATACAATCCCATCCCAGGGCAGGACTGTGAACTCAGCATCTTGCTTGTGATCTGAGGGAGTTGGGAGCAGCAGAGTAGGGCTACGGGAGACCCAGGCCATGTGTTTGAAGATCCCTGCACCAGTCTCTAAGGGAGACACATATGCATTTTCCTTACTTCTGCATCTCCCTTCTTCCCTGTGACCTTTCCCCTTAAGGTGTTCAGACTTCTGACATGTCACCTGACTGGTGACCAGTAGAGACAAATCCAGACACTTCTCTGCCCCATCCCTTTCCAGCTTGATGGACCTGCTTCCCTTTGATACCACTGTGCCCTGTCCCAGATTTCTGTCCTTAACCACTGAACTTGCTTGCTTTTGGCTTGATGGTGGATACTTGGCTCTTTCTCGGTTATGCACTCCCCAAACTTGGCCATCTCAAATAAGAGACTCTGTTTTATTTCTGGCCACGTGGCTCCAAATCCCACCCCACCTCACATTGTTTAACACAAAAGGAAACCCATTCTTCCCAGTTCAGCTCTGAAGAAGGTTGGAATTGTCAAAAGGGAGCTCTACTAAGATGCTATGGCAAAACAAAATGGAAACAAAGAAATCACAGCAGCACAAAATGATTGACTTCTGCAAACTCAAATTCCTTATTCTAATTCTTCCCACAGAGTAGTTTGGCTGGTGCCAATTCTGGGCAGGCTGCCCTGGGCACCTTCCCCCACTCCGTGCTCAATCCTGAGATGGTTTGGGCATTGCTAGGAGACTTGGTGGCATTCTCTTCTGGAAGTGATTTCTTCATCTTCTTTCTCCTCTAGCCCCAGGTCAGCACCCCCTGGCCCTGGGTCAAGTTGCCTGTAGGCTCAAAGTTGCCCTGGTCTCCCTGGACCCCTGTCCCTGGAAAGCATCTTCCTTCTGGGGCTCCAAGTAGTCCTCTCCTGGCTGCTGTCAACTGTAGTTTTCCCTCCACCCTCTTGGTGGGTAGGTGGTCTCCCTGTATCCTTGTGGTCATTCTTCTCTCCACTCCTTTTTGCTATAAAAGTTTCTCCTTTAAAGACCATTCGCTTATAGGCTTGATGGGCTGTTTTAACCTTCTTGGTCTGTATTTTTTATTTTAAAAACATTTTACTCCCCTTTCAAACAAAAAAAAATAACACATTATTTTAGAATTAGGTCATACAAAATAAAGTCAAGTGCATTTTATTTTAAAAATCAGTAAATAAAAAATAACATTTGATCACCTTGAAGCAAAGGATGCTGCTTCTCTCTGGTATACCCTTTCTCCGTGCTCGTATGCATAAGTACACAAATAAGAATCTTTTTCTAAAAATCTAGGATTATACTCTGCCTTTTCCTTAACTTGCTTCTTTTCACTTAATTTTTCTTGCTTTGTATTGTTGATATGTTGGTAGACCTCGGTTCCCTCACGGTGTTCTAGACCAGAAGTTCCCAGTCATGCTTCTGCAGAACATGGGGTTTTCCTCAGTTGAATCAAGATACTGAGCTGTTGAAACCCAGTAATAGTCAGTTTTTTATTCAGTTTGTAGAAAATTAAATGAATAAGTATAATTTTCACCGTTTTGATGTATTGCCATGACTTTTTATTAAAACATTGGCTCTACTACCAGTTGGACACTGCCATATTCTTATCCCAAAGGATTTCTAGATTAACACAAACTTCTACTTAGTTACCTTCAGTTTAATCTGCCAATATCTCATGAGGTCATGCCAAGAGCCCTGTGACCTCCAGGGTCCTTGCTATCTTCCCACACTTGAGATGTGCTGTGGGTCTAGAATGCAATTTTGACCTAAAGCCGCAGTTTTAACTTGATCTAGCCATCAGGGAGTATGTGCCATGTCAGAAGAGGTGGGAGGACAAGGTGCTGTGTACAAGCACTCACCCAACTCTGTGGAGGGATGTCTCCAGAGAAGTGAGACACCAAGAAGGGGAGGTATTTCTCCACCTGCAGCACAGAGCTAAGTCCAGGAGTCCAGATGAGCAGGGAACCCTGGGAGAAGTGGTAGTGCTGAAGCATATCAGCTAAGGGAGTCTCTGAAAGGCAGCAGAGGGCATGGGATCCAGGAGAGCATTGGGTTGTTTCCTTGGAGGGAGTGATGGTAGAGTTCCAGGCAAGGGACTGGATTGAAGTAGCTATGCAAGAACATGGGAGATTTCCTTTTGGGTCCTCCAGAAAGATCCTGGAGGGTATAAAAACTTTGAGGGGAGGGCACCTGGGTGTCTCAGTGGTTAAGCATCTGTCTTCAGCTCAGGTCATGATCCTGGGGTCCTGGGATCAAGTCCCACATTGGCCTCCCTGCATGGAGCCTGCTTCTCCCTCTACCTGTGTCTCTGCCTCTCTCTCTCTGTGTGTCTCTCATGAATAAATAAATAAAATCTTAAATAAAAAACTTTGAGGGGAAGCTGAGGTCTTGCAAGGGTGCTGTTTATCATGTGGCGACTTATTGGCACTTACGTGCCATGGGAGAGATTTGCATCAGGGACAGGAAATCTAACTTGGAGTGGCATAAGCCAAAAGGAAAGAGCAAAGACCCTTTATAGCCACTGCCTGTAGGAGCTCAGGTAACATCATCATCACCTGGCCTTTTCTCAGTTTCTTTTTCATCTGCGTTGGCTCTGTGCCCACCTGAGCCAGGCTCTCCTTTCGCCTTAGAGATGATGGCAGGAGCTCCAGACTTGACATCTTCCTGCTTCAAGCCCAGTGGGAGGGCATCTGCTACTCTCCCATCCAGCCCAGTACCCCCTTCACTAAATCGATCAGTGATGGATTCACTCACCAGGGGGCAGCTCATGCTGACTGCGTTAGGTCTGGGCCATGCGTTCCTCTCCTGGACGCTGGCATGGGCCAACCCATCCCAAACTGCCAGGCTGGTGAGGGGTGAGTCCACGAGAAAAATAGAGAATCCTAAGGAGTGTGTGTGAAGAGCAGATACTTAGAGGCCAAAAAACAATGCCCTAAAGTTTTAAGTAAATATTTAAGTTGCATGTCTCTGAGAAACTCAGGAAGAAGAGAAATCGAGGGCGGGTGAGGTAACCATTTTTATATGCATGGAAGTCTTTTCAAGGAAGCTCGCAGAGGTTTATTCTAGTGGTTCGAGAGGATACAGTGGCCCCAGTGCATTCTGAGCCTCCATCTCTGGGAGTGGAACCAATATTCCTTACAGTTAAATTCCATATCTCCACAACAGTCACCGGTTGTGTGAAATATTTTTGCATAATGCATACTCATGGTTTCCTCACCAGAGACAAACATGGTGAAGTGGGTAATGTCTAGCAGGGCTTAGACACAGCAATCCTTTTCAGCCATGAAGATTTATGAGAAACAGAAAACAAGTTGGCTGAGTCTTCTGGGCGCATATGTGTGTGTTGCACGTGTGTGTACGTGTGTGTGGGGGGCATGTGCATGCCTCTGCACTGGGGGGAAGGTAAGGGAGAGAAATGGAATGAAAGTTGCCACGGAGATCTAGAGTTGCTCATCCCCCATCCTGATCATAAAGAGGGGCTGGTGTTTGGACGAGTGATGGATTTGCCTTGAGCCTCTCATAGCAGAGGAGCACAGCAGGACCAATCAGTGCAGTGTGCTCACAGTGGAAGCAGCTGGGGCAGGGGACCTTGGCCCTTCTTCCCGGTCTGGAAGTCCAACTGGCCTCCTCCTCCTCCGGTTTCTGCAGAAAATCTCTGTGAGGCTATGGAAGCTGTCACACACAGCTCCCTCCTGAGTGGGGAAATGAGGCACAGTAACAGGTTTGATACTCCTCTTTTCTCCTATCAGGCAACCCTTCTGATCCCCCCAGGGCTCACTGTTCTCTCTCTCTCTCTCTCTCTCAGTTTCTCTCTCCCTCTCTCTGTCTCTCTTTCAATCTCCTCAAATCCCCTGTATTAAATTACTGTTGAAATGTTTCGAACTCTCAGCACCAGGATCATATGACAGAATGCATGGGGGTTTGCTTTTTAATCTTGCCCAAGAGAGAGAAATGAAAATGACTTGCAGGATTTTGACACAATGATCAGACAAAAAAGATTTTTATCCCCCACCCCTCGAATAAATAGGAACTTGTCAGATGCCATTATCAAATCATATAGATCAGAATTCGTCTCAGTTTTTTTTTTTTTTTTTTTTTGGTGGGCCTAGAAGCAATAAAGAGTTATAACTGCATTCCAAGTTATGTTTGGATTATTGACGACTGCATGACCAAAGATTTGTCTGTCCTGAAGGCTGATGGAATTTGAGCTGATTTATCTCCTAGAGCTGGAGGCCTGATCCCTCATTGAGCCATAAAACACCGCAGTGAGCTCTGCCCCTGACCACTTTGAACCACTGGACCTGGATTTTCTGAAATGACCAGCTCTGAGGCTAAACTCTCAAGATTCAGAGAGGTAGGGGAGGCACGGGGATGAACTCATTCTCCACTCCTGGTTTTCATTTGCATGGGAAAAAAAAAAAAGAATCTATTCTAATAAAGACCTCCGCCAGCGCTGAGCGATGTTCAGGAATTATTTCCTGCCGCTGTTCCTCCATTAAATAAATAAATTGCTGTTGCCTTTGATTTGTCATCGGGGGACTTTGACAGATCTCGGATGGGTGACTTCAGGTTTAAAGACTTATTTGGGTTAGTTTGGCTTTGGGTGACATGGCCACAAAGACGATGATAAGTAAAAAGTCTAGTTTCTTGACCCTCAGGTGAAGAAGGGAATCCGGACCACCCACTGCCCCCTCCTCCCCCACCAGTCCATCATTTCCTTGGTTCTTTTCTAATGAAGACAGATGCCAGGCAACTCTGGTTTATCCAGCTACTCAAAGGTGTAACTGACTTCCCAATTTATTAACAATGGTGATTCATTACCATGACAATTGGGAAAAACTGATTACCTTTGAATTTCTGATGAGGTAATCCTGCCTCTCTCAAGCCCTGTAATGAATCACCATATTCCCTCCCTCCTCTGACCTAATTTTCCAAATCATGTACCTGTATAAAATATTGTGCAGAGGCGTGCATCTATTTATCTTATAGGAGTTCTCTCCTTCTGAATTCAAGGGAGAAGACAACCCCTCCAACTGGGAGGGAAGATTCATGAATGTTCTGGGTATGGAATTCACCAGAGTCCAATCTCTTGGATAATCAATCTGCACTGTGACGAGTCTGGGAACATCCATTTCCCTCCTGCTGGCCGGGACGCTGGAGTCTGGACCTGATGGAAGTGGAGAAATCTATAGGGACAACATGATTCCCCTTCTCTCTGTTGAAAGACAATACCTGAACCTTAGTCTTAAAAAGCTGGGGTTTCTTGTGATAATTCTTCAAGCTCTATGATGTCTTACACAAGAAGACTTGATGGTCTCACAGTTGTTAGCTGAAGTAAATGGTGCCCTTGACTCATGGGTCTCAGGATCAAGGGTCAGTTACAGAAATTGATATTTGCAAGCTAGTTCTCCCTTAATCATTGAGTCTCCCAGACACAGGAATCTTCCCCATGGTGCCAAGTGAGTCTTTGACTAACCAGGCTGTGTTGTCAGGAACATGTAGCTATAGGGTGCAGGAGGAGGACAAACCACCACCCACTTTCTCCTAATCACTTATTAACAAACTCTTTTTATCTTTCTTTCAGCTATGAGAAGCATCCTTAACTCCGTCTCTCTGTTTTTAGATCCCTCATTAAAAACACTCTACTAAGAGTGCCTGGGTAGCATCATTTGGTTAAGTGTCTGACTCTTGGTTTTGGCTCAGATCATGATCTTTTTTTTTTTTTTCAGATCATGAGCTTAGTGTCATGATATTGAGCCCCTTATCTGGGCTCTGCACTGGGCATGGAGCCTGCTTAAAATTTTCTTTTCTTCTGCCCCTCTCGCTCTTGCTTTCTCAGTCTCTCTCAAAAGAACAAAATAAAACAAAACCCAACCACTCTACTATTTTTCTTGCTATAGGAGCACTCACCTCTTAGTTAATGTATGGCTATACGGGCAAGGGGGCACATCTCCTGGATACATACACTGGGTAGTTTGATTCCCTTTAATACATACTTGCTGAATGTCCACTATGCTGGGTGCTGAGAACAACCAAAGATAAATGGGGCACACAATGGATGCCTCCAGAAATTCTCTTTCACTGAGAAGATCAGTGTCAGTGTGGTCCAGATCAGCACATTCCAATGGCATTTTCATATTTGTCCAGGCTTCTAGTCTAATCAACTTTCTGGGTTTGGAATTTCCCAAAAGCAGATCCAGGGATAAAGTCTTGGTTGGATGTGGCTGTTTAGGAGGCTTAAATGGGGAAGTGGAAGAAGTGGGCAAGGAAGGGACAGAACCAGTAAAGCATGTGTTGGTAAAGAAGGACTTAAGTCCATGAGGTAAACTCTGCAAAACTGTGGGGAACATGCCTGAGAATTGACCCAGGGGACATGGGTAGGCTGGTCATTTATCTACTGAACCCCTTAGTGGGGTGTAGCTTCCTTCTTTTCAGGCTGTACTTGAGTCAGCCGAGCAAACTCTGTGGTGCCAGCGAAAGAACCCTGGGAGGAGGGGAGGAGAAGAGTGGGCAAGAGAGAGAGGGTAACTGACTACCATAGCTATGGTGGGACTGTGGGGTTGTGGGATGGTGGCTCTATAGTGGCTCATATAAAAGGAGGAGAGTCGATGTGAGCTGGTTATTTTCAAATCAAACAGGCAATACTCTAGCCTGGGCTCAGAGAGATCCAGAACTGGGGCTGGTGGAAAGCAAGTAAATCTGCTCCCCTTGCCTGTTCTTTGAAAAGCAATCCTTCTTTTCCTACTGAGTCCATCTCTTCTCTGACCTGGTAGAAGGCCTTCTAACTGTATGTCCTTATCTAAAACTCAGATTATCCAGTCAGGATCTTTTGGGAATTTACATGGGTATGTGAAGACAGTTTATCTCTTAAGGGTCATTTAAGTCTGGGTAGATGGTGATTTTTTTTCCTATCATATTTAAAAATAAATCCAATATACTGGACAGTACAGCATTAAAAGGAGGGAAGGAGAGAGAAAATGAGAGAGAGAATTGGGACATATCATTTGAAAAATATAATCAAAGTCTCAAGTCCTCATGAAGGCTCCTCTGATCCTTCACTCCTACCTCAAGCTGGTAGAGGTTGCCTTCCTCAGATGGCCAATAGCACCATGTTAATAAATCTATGCTTCTACCGGTCATATTATATTGTAGTTGTCCAAGTGCCTAGAGCAGCCTGTCACTCAGATGTTAATGTTGTTCCTTGAGTGGACGAGGGGCCACGTTGTCACTTTTCTGGTTATCCTTTCATTGGATTGAAGGAAAAGTGCACTTCTTGGAGGTTACTAGATGCTACAGCGTCCTCATTGCTTTTTATTATCTTTCTTCATTGTGGTATTTCACATCACATGGGATGAGAGAACCTTGCTGTAGGCCCAAGGATGGTTGGGTTGAGTCATCAAATGGAAGCTCTTCTGAGTGGCTCTTTGTAGAATTACTTCATTCAATAGGCTTTTCTAAAGGAACAGATAAAAGGGAGACACAACTTCTGATGTCAGCTAGAGGTAGTCTATCCATTGAGAGTTGAGAGGTAGGAGGTTGAGACTTTTCTGCTACATTGATCTTCTTCAGTTAAGTTACCATTATGGTTAAGAAGGATTTTGATTCGGTCAGGAATGATGACTCATACAGAGAAGTATAAACAGAACATTAGGAGAGTCTAGGAATTCAAGTAGTTTCAAGATTTTTTTGAGTACATACTATGTGCTTAAATATCCTTAGTTGATGTGGGGAGTTCAAGAAATATTAGAACATAGTTCTGGAGAAAATGGAAAACATTGGACTGAATATGAAGGGGTTAGATGCCAAGCATAGCCTTGTTACTAAGGACATCACTTTTAAAGAAGTTACTTACCACTTCTATCCTTTAATTTACTCATTCCAATCATATTGAATAAGAGTCTAGTCTTTTCTGAGAGCAGGTAAACATCTAACAAGAAAGTGCATGTAGAAGGACTGCTAGAAATATGGCTGGTTAGATCACGTGAACCATTATTAAGGGGATCTCAAATCTGAAGAACACTTGCTACATGCAAAGCACCCAGGATATGTGAGCAAAAATGAATGAAACATAGTCTGTCTTCTGCAATGGGGGTTCTAAATCTTAAATCCTGGAAGTAGTAGACTGGTTTGTTTGTTCGTTTATTTATTTAACAGATATTTGTTGAGCACCTACTATACGTTGAGTGCTGTCCTGAGAGCTGGAATAATAGCAGTGAATATAAACACACAGAATCCTCATCCACATGGAGCTTCTGTTCTTGAAGTACAAGATGCAAGGGAGTACATGCATCTTGAGTACAGATGCAAGGGAGGGTACCAAGAAGAAACAGGGAGTGATGCCTGTGGACTGCAGACCAAAGACCTTAGCCTCATGTTCATCATTTGAAAACAGGGATCATGAGATGGAGTGGCTGCTTCAAAATTTTAGTTGAGGCAAGAAAGTAGGACTATTGCCTTTTTCTTTCTTCTTACTCATGGTCCCTATTTTCAAAGACCTAATCATTTTGAAAAGACCATATGTGACAAACACATGTCCTCTCAGTGTCCCAAATATGAAAAACCATGCCAGAAATTTCTTTTAGATTTAAGTATCTGGGACACCTGGGTGGCTCAGTGGTTGAGCGTCTGCCTTTGGTCCTGATCCTGGGATCCGGGATAGAGTTCCATATCGGGCTTCCTGCATGAAGCCTGCTTCTCCCTCTGCCTGTGTCTCTGCCTCTCTCTCTCTCTCTCTCTGTCTCTCATGAGTAACTAAAATCTTTTTAAAAAAAGATTTAAGTATCAGTGGCATGTTTGTTTCTCTTGAAGTGAATTTATTTTCTCTTACACAATGTGAATTTTGTAACTAATCATTTCTTATTTCACTTTGCCTGCTTGGAAGCTCAGGGCTGAGATTGTAGCTCAAAATTCATCACTAGAGATTTCTCTTATGAATATAAATATGTATGTTCTACCTATCTACCAGCCTTAGCTTCCTAGTCTATTTATATCTTCCCTAACCACTCCTTACAATCCTTTTCTACATTATCATGTTGTATGTATTTTCTTATGCTGCCTCTAATCCTGGGTGGAATAGATTAAGGGTATAGATTTTAGCTGAAGAAAGAAATACAAACCAAAATCTCTAAGCCTGGAGTCTTATCAGTTATCAGTTCTGACTGGCATGTCCTCTTTTGATGTTTCCCTTGCTAATCTTGAAAGGTGGGATGCTAAAATGAGCCTTTCTTGGTGTGAGGGGCTAAGGAGAGCTTCAGCCAACCTACGGTGCGGTGTGATGGGGTGTGCACCAGAGAAGTTCTGACAATGTGTTGTATGTAGCCTGCCTATTACCTCAGCACTTAACACAATTCACATATATTATGTTTCTTGGCTTGTTTCTTGCTTTTCCCCCTGCATCTTTCCCATTAGAACGTAAGCTCCTGGAGGGCAGGGAGGCTCTCTCATGTTCACCAGTGTCTATCCAGGACTGTGCACTTTGCTTCACTCTCTACTTGGGCTCAACAAAAATGGGTCCAGTGAATGAACAGACTATACACTGATCTAATTGACAGTTAAATCTCAGAGACTGAGCTCCAGAAAGTTCACAGACAGAGTAGAGCAGCCAAAGGAGGTGGAGAGGGCTTTCTACTAGTGGCACCTGAGCTGGGATCTGTGCAGGAGGCTTTGCAGGCTAGTGGTCTGCCCCTGGCCAGGAAGTCTGATGGGGATGTCACCTCCAGACTCACCCCCACTGCAGGAAAATAAGCTGCTCAGGAAGGCCAACAGATGGTATCCTGGCATGCTCGTCTTCCTGCTAGAGGCATGACTCTGTGGGCTCTGGTACTTTAAAGTGGATTTCCCTCCCTCCTTCCCTCTCTCAGTCCTTCCCTTCTTCCTTCCTTTCTTCTGTCCTCCCTCCCTTCCTCCTTTTCTTCCTAACAAAAAAATCTTGAGCACTCCCAAACTCTGGAACCTCTCCCTCCTCTATTAGTTTCCTATTGCTGTGTAACAAATTGCCACAATTTCAGTGGCTTAAAACAACACACATTCATTATTTCACAGTTTCTGTAGCTCAGAACAGCACAGCTGGGTTCTTACTTAGGGTCTGGCCAGACAGAAATCAAGGTGCCAGCTGGAGCTGTGGTCCCATCTGAGGCTCAGGGTTTCCTTCCAAGCTCACTTGTTGTTGGCAAAATTTCGTTTCTTGTGGCTGTAGGACTGAGAGCCCTGCTTTCTTCCTGGCTGGCAGCCAGGGGCTGTTCTTAGTGCCTCAAAGCTGCCTGCTGTCTCCTGTCATGTGACTCTCTCCACAGTGAGGCACTTTGTCCCTTTAAGGCCAGCAGGAGACTCTCTCCTGTCTAGAATCACTCTGACCTTTCTGAAGGGGTCTACTGGTTAGGTCAGGACACTAGGGATAATCTCTTTGATTAAATCAAACTCAACTGATTCATGACTTATTTATAAATATCTGAAGAATATCTTCCTCCGTATCATGTAACATAGTCATAGGAGTCATGTCCCATTATACCCACAAGCCCAACTCACCCTCAAGGAGAGGTAATGACACAAGGCATGTATACCAGTTGGATGGAATTTTGGGGACCATCTTAGAGTTCTGTCTACCACCTCTCCCTTCTCTAGCCTTTCCTTAAGATCAAAAAAGGATTTTGTCCGAAAATGGTGTTGTCTGTCTCTTAGGAAAAGAGGAGAGTTGTTGTCATGGGACAGAAGTTCTTAACCAGGCTGATTTGGGTCCCAGAGAACATTTAGCAACGTCTGGAGATATTTTTGGTTGTCACAATAGGGGTGAGGGGGTAGGTGCTTCTGTCTGGCGTAAGAGAGTAGAGGCCACAGACTTTGCTAAATACCCTACAATGCACAGGACTGCTGCCCCCTCCCAACACTGACTGATGGATTATCTGGTCCCAAAGGTCACTAGTACCGAGGCTAAGAAATTCGAGCATAGGGGATGAAGGAATGAAGTTTCTGTGCTGGAATGGGGGAGTGAAGTGGGTAGGGCTAGTGTAGCCATAGGAAATGGAAATCAAGCCTTTTAGAAGTGAATGGACATGAACACCTTCATGGATGGGTTGTGATACAGGATCTATATTCCATCAGACATGGAACAGGTGCAGGAAGGACCAGGATACCTGAAGAAAGTCAGAAATTCTGAAACCTGCAGTTTCTTAGCATATTTAGGATTTGAGCCCAGGGGACTTTCTGCAGGGAGGAGATAGAAAATCAACTATCTTAGTAGAGTTAAAGCATCAGGCTAGAAACAAATAAGAACAACTTACTGTGATCAAATGAAAATGTACTTTATCCAACAACCTTGCGATTTACTCACAACTCTTTTCTAGACATTCCTTATTAGACTTTTGGGGTTAGAAGGGACGTCTAGGGCTGAGGCTGCAAATCCCAATGTCCACAGGCATCAGGTAGATGAAGTAAAGGAGTCAGGGCCTGAGATGTGCAACTTGTATCCTCTCCTTCATACTGCAGGAATAACGGTCCAGGATTGCATGCCTGATTTTTCAAGTGAAGCTGGAAAGTCAGATTTTTATTTAAAATCTCTCAGTTTTCAAATGTTGGCAATGGATTTCTCCATCGTCATCATCTTCACCATCATGGTTCAGGCCAGCACCCCAGGTCACCTCCAGCACGATGGGTTGCTGACCCCTGGACTACTGCTCTGTAGCCTAATTCTTGTCAGCCAGCAACAGCCTGTGGTTCTGGTAATGAGAATCCAAGTTATAGTGGCTTTGACCAATTGGGGATTAATTTCTCACACACAAAAAAGCTCAGGGATGGGTAATCCAGGGCTGATATGGCGGTGCTCCAAATTGGTTCACCAAGTACCCAAACACCTTGGTTTTGCAAGAGAACATGGATTTACAGTCATTGCTCCAGTGCTAATGATTGCCTCACTGACAATAAAATTCTATGACCATGTGTATGCATGTTCCAGCAGTGACAACTATGCCATGACTGGTACCTGGTTAACACCAACTCCAGGATGCATCTTGTATTACTCTGGTTACATTGTGGGGGGAAAACTCTGTCTTAGAATCAACAAAGCATGTGGTTTTATCTGGGCTCAGCTCTAGGGATGAATCTACTCAGAGACTCTGTGTGCTGATCCCCATCCTCGCTACTCATCTGTCTTTTTCTGCATTGGTTTCTCTCTTTCAATCATATTCTGAGTGGCCCAGTCTCAGTTCTGGGTTTCAGCTGGCTCTGGGTATCTGCAGTGAGGACTCAAGGACGGGACAATGATTTCTCCTGTGTCAACTTTGTCAGAGAGCTGTCCTTGCCAAGGTTCACCTTCCTCATTTATGAAATGGTAATAATCGTGTCTTCTTCCTGGTGTTAGTCTGTGTGTATGGAGTTAAATATATATAAAGTTCCTAGCACAGTATTTGACATACTAGTAGCTTAATAAACATTAGCTTCCTCTTCCCTTTACAGAACTCACTCACCTATAAGCCATTTTCTATTCCTTGACTCACTGGGGAAAAGCCCAACAACTGACAATGTGAGGGCTGTGGTCTCTGATCTGGGCTCTTCTGTCCTTTCCAAGTCAGGGTCTCTTATGCCTGCTCATTAGGGTCTAACTGGAGCTTTACCTTTCTGTCTTAAGATATATCTCTAGTTCGTCTCCCATTAAAATGTCCCTTTCTCCTAGATAACATCACAGAATTGCCACCAGGCACATATGCCTTAGAATGAGTGAGAAGAGATCTGAAGAGACAGGGCCTAGAGATCATCAGAAAACTGAAGGTGGAAAGAGGATGGAGGAAGAAGGAGGGTGGACATTGGAGAAGCTAAGAAGGTCCCTATTTACCCAGTGAGTTTCACAATTGGTTGTTGTCTATGGTGGCAGACGGTCTCACTGCAGATTTATGTTTCTTAATACCTTAACCCCCTGTCTCCTCTTCTAGTATTTCTTCCTTCCTGCTCTCCTTAGGGCTATTTTGTTCTTTTTCCAATTTCTTTCTTTAAGATTTTATTTATTTATTTATTCATGAGAGACACCCAGAGAGAGAGGCAGAAGTAGGCTCCCTGTGGGGAACCTGATTCGGGCCTTGATCCCGTGACCTGGGATCATGCCCTGAGCTGAAGGCAGACGCTCAACTACTGAGCCACCCTTTTTTCAAATTTCTTGAAGTGACAGCTCTGTTCTTTATTTTTCTCATGCTATGCATTGACCTTTGAGAGGAGCTTTGTTTTGCACCCCACCTGCTGTGATTATCCTTTTAGTTTCAATATTTTCTTAAAACTGTGTAATTGTAGCTTTATTGTGTTTCTTTCCTTTTTCTTTGTTTCTTCCTTCGATTCTTTCTTCTCTTTGTTCATATCACTATGGTCCTTTCTTCCCTACCCACCCCCACCCCTAACACCTAAGATTTGCAGATATCACAGAAATCACAAAAGGCAGCAAGCATCCTGACTCTACCAGAGGCACAAGACCCGTGTTCATGTCCCCAGATACTCCAGTCATCAGAGCCTGCGTAGAAGATAAAGTGAATACTCCACGACCACACACATCTATCACTGAGCCAAAGTGAGGACCCAGCACATGCCAGCCGGGTAGCCACAGTTTGTCATTGTGGTTACCTACAGGAAATACTCATTTTTCATGATCATTTTCACTTATCAAGTTGAAAATCTGTGTACATTAGACAGTGAAGAAGACAGAAATACCCCTTGCTCTTATAGAGCTGTCAGTCTAGTAGGGAAGATGCACATTAAGCAAGAGATCACCCAGGAAGAGTGGGGGAGAAAGTGCTGGCTGAGAAGGCCACAGCTCTGCCAGGGCTTAAAATAAAGAAGTCCATTTTGTGAGTGAATGGTATCCCTGGGAGTGGAATCCCTGGGAGTGACCTTGAGTTGGGAGGTGAGGACCGAAACCACAGAGACCTGAGTGATACAGAGCTGGGGAAGATGAGGGAGGTGGATGGGCAGAGGCAGTATGGGCAAAGGCCCTGGGGCTGGAGCCCCAGCTTAGAAAGGGAGGGTGGCATGGTGGAGCTGCAGCAGTGGGCTGGGACCAGGCTCATGGATGGCCTTGATTAGATCGGCATTTTGAAGCTTCTGTTTTTAAGAAAGGCTTGGATCAGGTCTGTTCCTAGATGTGCTTTCTAGCTGCTGAACTGGGAACACATTAGTAGGGATGCATGTGGGTGCAGGAGGCCAGAGGGCAGGGTTCTATGGGTCTGGGGGAGACTAGAGTAGCTTGGATTGGGTGGCCCAGCAAGAGTGGATGGACCTAGGGCCTGGTATGCGGAAGGAGAGGATGGCAACCTCCTAGTGTGGCGGACAGTCTGGAGTGTAGAGCAGCAGTGCTGCTACTGCCAGGCCTGGGGGCTTGCCAGGCCCGGTGGAAGTGGGTTTCCCTTGGTGGTTATCTCTCTCCATCTCCATTGTCTGGTCTCTCCTCACTGTTTTGAAACGCAGTTCCATGCGAGCTGATTTGATGCGTGTTTCTGAGTCGGAGGGTTTGGTTTTAGTTGAGGTAGTGGCACCCCCACCCTTAGCAACCCCCCTGCAAAGTCAAGTGGAACCAGATGTCTAACAAGCTCCTGGCACCGAAAGGCTCATTTAAGACTAGATCAAGGGCCAGAGTGATTCCGGTGAGGGATGGGGGTTTTGAAGTGCTGGCCACATGAGATGATGTTTAGAAAGTCTCTTGTCACACCGTGTTGAACTGCTTAAGAGAAAGGCTTCCCTCCTAGCCTTATCTTTGTTATGACTGCAGCGGCAGCAGGAGGGCGGCAGGGACCTAACTGGCTGCATTCGTGGAAAGAGAATGCAGAATGTGGGGTGGTGGCCACAACAGGGACGGGCCAGGGCTCCATTTGTGGGAAGGGGTTGGGGGCAGCCCCTTAGAGGAGGAGTGGCCTGCTGCCTCTGAGGGGAGCAGTGGAGGCCATCCAGACCTGGGCTGAGTAGGCTAGGGCAGGGTCTACCAAGCAGTGGGATGTGCAGCACATTAACCATGGCTTCTGTATCTGTGTTCTGATGCTTTGGCATCTTGGGACCTTGGTGACTTTGGAGGGACTTCCCTCTGGGGTTAGCCAATTCCTAGAGATAATAAACAACTCACCTGGCACACACTTTTTAAATACAAATCAACCAGTCCAGAGTCCACACCTTCAACTACCTCCTTTATCAGGCTCTGACACTCAGACTACTATTCACCACCACTACTCACTCCAGGGCCAGGTACCAGATAACTGGGGCCAGCCCTGCCCCACCCAGGGGTCCCTGAGATCATCCAGACTAGCCTATCTCAAATATGACTACCCTGCCTCATCCCTGCCTTCCTGTGGAAAACACAGTCACAGCACTTGTCCACAGTTCCTCCCACTCCTTCTGCCTCCTGACCCACCCCACTGCTTCTCTGTGTGGTCCCTCAAGGCCTGTGCGCCCGTCTCACTTGGGAACAGTGAGTTACCAATTGTATTTTCAATGGCAGTTGTCTCCTGATCTGTTGGCTTCACTACGTAAAAGGTTCTGTTAGAACTTTTTTCTTGTATTTTATTTTTTTAAGTTTTATTTTACTTAAATTCAGTTGATTAACATATAATATATTATATATTATAATGTATATTATAACATATAATGTATTATTAGTGTCAGACGTAGAGTTCGGTGATTCATTAGTTGTAATAACACCTCGTGCTCCTTACATCATGTGCCTTCCTTGATGCTCATCACCCAGTTACCCCATCCCTCCACCCTCCTCCCCTCAGCAACCCTGTTTGCTTCCTAGAATTAAGAATCTTTTATGGTTTGTCTCCCTCTCTGATTTTGTCTTATTTTATTTTTCCCTCTCTTCCCCATGATGCTCTGTTTTGGTTCTTAAATTCCACATATGAGTGGAATCATATGATAATTGTCTTCCTTTGATTGACTTATTTTGCTTAACATAATAAACTCTAGTTCCATCCATATAATTGCAAATGATAAGATTTCATTTTTTTTGATGGTTGACTATTCCATTGTGTGTGTGTGTGTGTGTGTGTGTGTGTGTGTATCACATCTCTATCCATTCATCTGTTGATGGACATCTGGGCTCTTTCCACAGTTTGGCTATTGTGGACATTGCTGCTATAAGCATTGGAATCAGGTGCCCCTTTGGATCACTACATTTGTATCTTTACAGTAAATACCTGGTAGTGCAAATGCTGAGTCGTAGGGTAGCTCTAGGTTTGGTTTTTTGATGAAGCTCCATACTGTTTTCCAGAGTGGCTGTTCCAGCTTGCATTCCACCAACAATATAAGAGGGTTCCCCTTTTTCCTAATCCTTGCCAAACACATTATATTTTAGAATGATGGGAAACCAGGATTTCATAACAAATAATAATGTTTCACACTCTCTTCAGCCCCATGCCTACCTATAGCTGTCATGGGGTTAGGGAGGGTGACATTTATTGGGTCTAGCAGATGAAGATAACCACACAGGAGTCTTTCCTCTTTTGTGGATTCAGTTATTCACCATCTTCTATGGTCTGGAAGCAAATGATCCTCCTTGTGACACATCAAAAGTCAATAGCAGCCTAATGCTACATCACTGTGCCCACATCATTCCCTTTATGTCACTTCATTACATAGGCATTTTATCATCTCTCAGCATCACAAGAAGAAGGGTGAGTACAGGATAATAAGATATTGTGAGGGAGACAGAGACCACATTCACATAACTTTTGTTATAGTATGTTGTATAATTGTTCTATTTTATTATTAGTTATTACTAATTTCTTACTGTGCCTAATTTATAAATCAAATTTTATCAGATATGTATGTGTAGGAAAAAGCAGTGTATGTAGATTTCAGTAATGTCCCTGGTTTCAGTAATATCTGTAGAATACTCAGCATTAGTAATATCCAGTGTTCAGTAATAGCCACTGGGGGTCTTGGGACATATGTCCCATGGATAAGGGGTAGACTAATAGAGTTGTGGCGGTTTTCAACATGATCCAATTCTTTGACACTCTTCCCATTGAAAAATGGAGTCTATGTCCCCTCCTCTCAAATCTGGGCTGGATTGGGACAGCTTTGACCAACAGAGTTAAGAAGAAGTGATTCTACTGGCTTTGAGAGATGAAAAATGCTTTGCAACTTCCATCTGGTCCTTTTGAGATGTTTGTTCTGGAAGATCCCAGATGCCATGCAGCAAATCTGATTACACTGAGACAGCCATGCCGGAGAGGCCACATGTTGGCCAAGCTCTTCTAGAATTCCTGATTCATAAAATCATGAGCAAATGGAAGTAGTTGTTTTAGGCTCTTGAATTTTGGAGTTGTTATTTAGTAATAGTAACTGAAACAGTAGAGTACATTTATTTTGCATTTACCATGTGCTGGGTGTTGGATGAAGCACTATGCAGACATTATGTCATTTGTTCGTATTAACACTGTAAGGTAGGAATTATGCTCCTCATTTTACATACAAGGAAGCTATAGCTCAGAGAGGTCAAGTGGTTATACCAAGGTTACACAGAATTTGGTATATAGTATAACCAAGACTGAGATTCAAATCGAGGGCTATCTGGGTTCCAAAATATTTCATCATTTTTTGGAAATAGTACTGAGGACTCAGCTCTCTTTAAGGCAAGCCTGCTAGGAATGTTGCTACAGACACTCTGCTTACTTAGGGTTAGTATCCAAAATATATAAAGAACTTATACAACTCAACACCCGAAAGACAAATAATCCAATTAAAAAATGGGCAGAAGACATGAACAGACATTTCCCCGAAGAAGACATCCAGATGGCCAATAGACACATGAAAAGATGCCTGATATCACTCTTCATCAGGGAAAAATGCAAATCAAAACTACAATGATATATCACTTTACACCTGTCAGAATGGCTAAAATCAAAAACATAAGAAATGACAAGTATTGGCAAGGATGTAGAGAAAAAGGAACCCTTGTGCAACCCTTGTGTTGTGGGAATGCAAACTGGGGCAGCCACTATGGAAAACAGTACAAAAGTTCCTCAAAAAGTTAAAAATAGGACTACTGTGTGATCCAGTAATTGCACTACTGGGTATTTGCTGAAAGAATATGAAAACACTAATTCAAAGGGATACATGTACCTCTTGCACCCCATTATTTACAGTACCCAACTTATGGAAGTAACCCAAGTGTCCATTGATAAATAAATGGATAAAGAGATGTGGTGTTTATATACACAATGGAATGTTACTCAGCCATAAAAAAGAATGAAATCTTGCCAACAGCCACAACATGGATGGATCTAGAGAGTATTATACTAAGTGAAATAAGTCAATCAGAGAAAGACATATACCATATGGTTTGACTCATGTGTAGAATTTAAAAAACAAACAACCAAACAAACAAAAACAAGCAAAGGGAAAAAAGAGAGAAAGACAAACCAAGAAACATACTCAGCTATAGAGAACACACTGATGGTTACCACAGGGGAGGTAGGTGGTGGATGGGGGAAAGAGGTGATTAAGAGGAATTAAGGAGTACACTTCATGATGAGCACTGAGTGATGTATGAAAGTGTTGAATCATTATATTGTACACCTGAAAATTAATATAACACTGCATGTTAACCATCTGGAATTATAATAAAAAACGAATTAAACAACATTATATATTTTTAACATGTATTATTTTAAATTGCCATTAAAATTATTATTAATTTCCTCATTAGTAGTTCCTTTTTAATTTTTTTAAAGATAGGATTTTTTAAGGGAGACAGAACGTAAAGACTGCTAACTCTGGGAAATGAACTAGGGGTGGTAGAAGGGGAGGAGGGCGGGGGGTGGGAGTGAATGGGTGACGGGCACTGGGGGTTATTCTGTATGTTAGTAAATTGAACACCAATAAAAAATAAATTAAAAAAAAAAGATAGGATTTTTTAAACTTATTTAAATTCAATTAGTTAATATATAGTTTATCGTTAGTTTCAGATGTAGAGTTTAGTTGCATATAATTCATCAGTTGCATATAAAACCCAGTGCTCATTCCATCACGTGCCCTCCTTAAAGCCCATCATCCAGTTACCCCATCCCTCCACACTCCTCCCCTCCAGCAACCCTGTTTTTTTCCTAGAGTTGAGAGTCTCTTGTGGTTTCTCTCCCTGATTTTATCTTATTTTACTTTTCCTTCTCTTCCCCTATGATTCTTTATTTCTTAAATTCCACATATGAGTGAAATCATATGATAATTATCTTCCTCCAATTGACATATTTCACTTAGCATACTATGCTCTATTCCATCCATGTCACGGTAAATGGTAAGATCTTATCCTTTTTGATGGCTGAGTAATATTACATTGTATATAGATACTACATCTTCTTTATCCATTCATCTGTTGATGGACATCTGGGCTCTTTCCACAATTTGGTTATTGTGGATGTTGCTGTAAAAATAGGATTTATGACATAGAGAAGTAAATAACCCAGAAGTAAATAAATATATAATTTCCAGTATATGTATTTTATATATTTTATGTAAAATTAATAATGTACATGTATATTTACTTATTATATACATCATTTGAAAATATTACCCGGTTGTGTTTTTTTTTAATTTTTATTTATTTATTCATGAGAGACACACAGAGAGAGGCACAGATACAGGCAGAGGGAGAAGCAGGCTTCATGCAGGAGTCCAATGTGGGACTCGATACTGGGACCCCAGGATCACGCCCTGAGCCGAAGGCAGACACTCAACCCCTGAGCCACCCAGGAGTCCTCAGTTGTGTTTTATTGTTATGACTGTGTCCTGAGTTCTCTCTCTAAAAAGCTTATCACCCTCGCCATCAATACAGTTCAAGATTCAGACTTCAGTAAGTCTACTTTTTATAGCTTAACATATTTGAAAGATCAGATTGTAAAAAACAGCAAAATGAGAAATGATTAAAAGAAATGTTGCTTGTCTGCCAAGGATTATCTAGAAAGTTCCAAACATTATCTCTGCATTATTTCCTTATCATTTTAACATTTTGGTTTTTTCCCACATGGATATTGTAGGTATTGTTTTATTCTTCCAGTTTTGCTCTGTAGATAGGATTTTGTGTTTAGGTCAGCAGGACCTTAGTTTATTTTTTAATTTTTTAATTTTTTAAAGATTTTTATTTATTTATTCATGAGAGACACACACACAGAGAGAGAGGCAGAGACACAGGCAGAGGGAGAAGCAGGCTCCATGCGGGGAGCCTGACATGGGACTCGATCCCGGGTCTCCAAGATCACACCCTGGGCTGAAGGCGGCACTAAACTGCTGGGCCACAGGGCTGCCCAGGACCTTAGTTTAAATGAACAAACCTTGTGTCCTATCCCAGGTGAGTGTCTTAGGATAAGTTTCTGGAGGGTGCAGATGCCTTTGAATCACTCTGCTTCGCTTCTAATGTAAGGCTTTTCACCGACGAGGGGCGATGTACCCATCGCTGTGTTAAGATTAGAACATGGCCTGGCACATAATGGGCGCTCCCCATAAATATTTGTGGATGAATGAGTCACTGAATGGGAGGAGTTTTTAAATTTAGTAGCATTTCCTAGAGGCTAAAAGTAATGGTGTTATTTGAATATTGAAGTTTCCTAACAGACAGGCTTCCTTTGCAGTCTCATTTTGGAGTAGACATTATCCCAGGTCATTTAAATCATGACCTTAATAGAGTTAGCTCCATCGCCCCACCATTTCTCTTTGCAGCCCTGCTGGTTCTGGAAGAGAGGCCCACAGCTCCACCGGGCCTTTCTTCCCATGGTAACAAATTCGCTTGACTCAACCACAAAGTTAGCTCTTCTTATGCCCAGTGGAGCTGTGGGCCCGGCCAGCTGCCCCCTCCTCAGGATCTCTCTTTCTCTTACTACCCAGAGGGGAGCCCGTTACACAGATCTCTCCTGGTTGCACCCAGAGAGGGAAGTGGGGCTCAGAATGCTACTGGCCTGGCAGGGAGAGCAGGGAGAGATAGGCAGGCTGCATTTGAAGCAGCGGCAGCAGAGGGCACCTGTGTGCTCATGGCAGAGGCGAGCCATCTACGATGCTGTGTTTGAGGGAGGGCGGGGAGGATGGTTTTAGAGCAGCTCCTGACATAGGTTCCTGGCAGGGCGGGGATGAAAGCCCACGTCCCAGCTCACTGACATCTTTCTAATAACTGACAGTATGAGGCCCTCAATTTTAAGGCCAGGTTGGGCAAATGTGCAGGCACCAATGAAGGCAGTAACACCCACCACGTACTGTGCTTAGGCCTGTTGTGTGCTGAATATACTGTTTCCATGGTGACAAATTCATATGACTTAACTGCAAAGCTAGCTCTGCCTATCCCTCTTTTAAGGCTAAGGAACTAGGTTCAGAGAGGTTAAGTCACTTAGGCAAGGCCACACAGCTAATAATGGCAGAGCTGGCATTCAGAGCAAAGTTTTCATGATTTCCTTCATCTAACCAGTCTTACTAAGAAAGTCCTAAGGATGTGATGCTCCAGGAACTGGTAAAGCACTGGGACCATCACAGCAGACAAGGCAGGTAAGGTCTAGCAGTGGGGGAGACAAGACTTTGGGAGAATGGCAACACAGCAGCAGAGTATTTTCTGATGGAGGTAAACCCGGTGACAGAGACAAGTGGGAATGAGGTGAGAGGGAGTATTTAGGGATGCAAGGGATAGAAGATGAGTCCACCATTACAGCCCGTGCTCTGATGTTGGTGCCAAGGCTCCCCCAGTCAGTTGAGTTGAGGGACTCTGTGCCTCTGCCCTGCCCTTACCCTCAATCCTGTCTCCTTCTCTTGAGTGGGGGTTGAGGGATGGGAGAAATCAGTGTTCTAACCAGATGCTACAAAAACATTTTAATTCTTTGTACAATTAGCATCCTATGTAAAGACGAAATTTGTGTTGAGTTCAAGATTTTCATGGAATAAAGATCACACAGTACTTGAGGCAAAAAAAAAAAAAAAAAAAAAAAAAAAAAAAGCTCTGATGTTGAGCTATGTCCAGCTTATGTCTATAGAACTACAGCCTGTGGACAAAATTACAGCCTGGGCCCCTTGGTGTCATAGGACTGTAGGATCTACTAAAGCTGGGTAGCATTGCTAGACAAGAGGAGGAGCAGATATCTTGGCAGAAAGGATGCTGGACTAGGAGTCGGGAGATCTGGATGGTGGTGCCAACTTTGCGGTTGATTTGCTGTGCAACCTTCAGCAAAGCACTCACCCTCTCTGGACCTCACCTCTACAGTGGTGCATGATGACGAAGGTTACTTGAGAAAAGCTGCACGGTGCCCCTAAGGTGCCCTGAGATCCTGAGCCCTCTTTCCTCTCCACTCTCTTTTTGGATTGACCAGCATCTCTCTTCACAGGTTGAGGGGAAACAGGTCACGGAGAGTGGATACCACTTGCCTTTCCTTGGCTGCCCCTGAGCCTCACTCTTCCCATCCTCCTGTCCTGGTGGCATGGGGGACGAGCTCTCTGCTACCATTGATAGCAGCTTGATATTAAGCCGCCCCTTTGTCACAGCAGGATTTAGCGCACTCTCCATTCTTGGCACTTGGCGGCCTGGGAGTCCCCGGCTGCCTCTTCCTCTATCAGAACCCTCCACACTTTCCTCTCTTTGTCGCTCCAATTCCTGCTCAAAAGCTCTGAGTTATCCCTTTCAAGCACATGTGCTCCTGCAAATCTATTTCCCCACTGACACCTTTTGCTTTGTCAGGAGAGACCTGTTGGTTTTTCCAAGACAGCAGTCATTGTGTCCGATGCCCCACCACCTCCCCAACCCCTTGGGAGCCCCCCCTTCCTTCTCAGGCTTGTGCGTGGTGAGAATTCCCTGGGTGGGATTTTTATTTTCTACTGCTGGGGCCAGTCCCTGGCTGGTGTGTGCCCCAAACCCTGTCCTTGGCATTCTCTTTCCTTCTACTGACTTCTCCTTTGTTATGAACTCCATATATTCAGAGGGGTTTGCAGGCCTCTCCTATAAATTCACATGATTCGGAAGCTCTAGCAGGAGGTTTGTAGTGTGTGTGGGGGTGTGTCTATGAGAAAGATAGAAAGATAGGATAGATAGATAGATAGATAGATAGATAGATAGATAGATAGATAGATGAAGAGATTTTATGCACGAGTGGGTGAATACATGTAAGCACATCTCAGAGCTAGACAGAAAGAAGGAACCTCTGGGGTACCTGTGTAGCTCTGTGGTTGAGCATCTGCATTTAGTTTAGGTCATGACCCTGGGGTCCTGGGATCGAATCCTGTGTCAGGCTCCCTGCAGGGAGCTGCTTCTCTCTATGTTTCTGCCTCTCTCAGTGTCCCTCATAATAAATAAAACCTTAAAAAAAAAAAAAAGGAAAAAAAGAAAGAAGGAGCCTCTGTCACCTGCTTGCCCTAACCCACCATAACAGATAACCACTCCCTCTACCCATCCTCTTGAAATATACACCCATGTAGTCACACAGCTACTGTGTTGGGAGGTGGTCCTTTAGAACCAGATCTCGTACTTGGTCCATAAGCATTTATTGAGCACATACTAGAGCCCAAGAATTTAACACTGCTCTCATCAGAGTGTTGAGGTGTGTTGGTGCTGGTGGGAGTGTTCATGTTTCAGTGTGCAGGCAGGTAGGAGCCTGGAGCCAGATCTCAGAGCTTCACAGGGAGAGGGCTCGCTCCGGACTCTGGCCTCCATGCACCACACGCAGACTCGTTCGCTCTCTCCACTGTCACTGTATCTCTCTATCCTCTGCACACGGCGATTGTCACACGTCCACCTCCCTGGCTAGACCATCAACTGGCCGGGAGCACGGATGTCCGCACCCCCGCATCTCACTCTGTTCCTGGCATCTAACAGGGGTTTAATACTCGTTTGAGGACTTGATGTTTATAACCAAGAGAACAGAATTTCTTCATCTCTGGGCTGAGGATTATTTTTGAATTCCAGGGCAAGAAAAATAGTCTAGGTGGCTTCTTTGGCTCTCGGAAGTGTGAGTAATAGCCTGAGGCCTGGGGATTTGAGGGTACCTAGAGGTAAACAAGAGAGATTGGAATATCCATTTTTGAATACAAAACTGTATTCATTTGAATATGTTCCCTTCCCAAACCCTAGCAAACTACAGTGAAAAGTAAAGACTCCTGGGGACAAAGAGAATGAGAGAGATGAAAACACTTGAGAGAGGACCACAAAATTTGAGGAGATGGAAAGTGGACAAATAGGAACTTACTTAGCAGAAGAGGAAAGCAGAAAGCCAGCTTGCTGTGTTGGGGAAGGGGTAGTGGGAAGCCGGCAAGAAGCAAGCATCCCACAGCAGAACCGCAGGAATGCTCAGAAGTTGGAGGCATTGAGTAGTTCCAAGGTGAAGTAGTTTCAGGAGCCTCGAGCAGCAAGACAGTTCAACGTCTGTGAAGAACAAGTGGACCCCAAGCCTTTCCCTCCCATTCCGTGCAGCAGGCAACTGGCCCTGCCCTCCTGCAGCAGCACAGTGGAGGTCGGCTCTGGAAAAAAGAGCAAAAGAACCTCTATCCTCCAGGACCCCTGCACGGTGGCAGGGGGGTGGGGGAGGGGTGCCACATTTAGAACAGGGGACTCAGGGTGAATCTATATTCTGAACTATGAGATTCCATCCTTCTCCTTCCCCACCCTGCCACTTGGCTCCTTGAAAACCAGCCTCTGGGGTTTAAGCCACCTCACAGAAGATGGGGATTGCTGCTGCCCAAGAGCTGACCAGTTAAGAAAAGACAGACTAGACATTTGGAGGATCCTTTTTTTATTTTATAAAGATTTTATATACTTATTCATGAGCGATACAGAGAAAGAGGCAGAGACATAGGCTGAGGGATAAGCAGGCTCCCTGCAGGGGGCCGATGCAGGACTTGATCCCAGGACTCTGGGATCACGCCCTGAGCCAAAGGCGGACGCTCAACCCCTGAGCCACCCAGGTGCCCCATTTGGAGGATCCTAATGAAAAAGCTGGCTCACCGTATCCTCACCTGCAGGAAGCTGTCCTGTTAACACTCCGTATCCCTGCACACAGAGCTTCTAGCCGGTGCCCAGGCCCATCATGTGAGCATGACCAGGCAGCAAAAGCTCAGCAAACATTGAAGGAGAGCTTCCATTAGGAATATTGGGCAGATAAAATGCAGAGACAGAGAAAGACCGTAATATATTAATATAATCAGAGAGAGAAAGTAGGTTGTATCTATTAAACATGAATAGGAGGCTAGAAAAAAGGATATTCAGAGAATAAGAAGGAACTGTTGGAAATTAAAGATATAAACATATTAGAGAGTTTATTTTTTATTATTCTCAAGATTTTATTTATTTATTCATGAGAGACACACAGAGAAGAGAGAGAGAGGCACAGACACAGGCAGAGGGAGAAGCAGGCTCCACACAGGAGCCCGATGTAGGACTCGATCCCAGGACTCCAGGATCACACCCGGGGCCGAAGGGAGGCGCCAAACTACTAAGCCACTCAGGGATCCCCTATATTAGAGAGTTTAATAGGAACTTTGGAAGATAAAACCATGAAATTTCTATGATGGGGGAGAAAAACACAAAGAGATGGGAAATAGGGGACAGAGGATGAGAAAATTAGAGGATCAGCCACAATGGCCAATAATTTATTGATGGCTTTCAAAAATAAGGACTGGGTTAAATATTAAGGGGTGAATTTTCAAAGAATCAACACCAACAGTTTTCCTAGAAACTGAAAGTCATGGGTTTCCTGACTGATGGGGTCCATGGAGCACCCAGCACACACAGGCCTTGCACACACATACCACACGTGCATACACAATGTACACATCACACACATGCACAAACATACTGTACTCAGACAATCCATACACCACACACATATATATACCACGCACATGTTAATACACACAACACACAGAACATACACACATTCACATGCTATGCGCACATGCATGCACATATATGTATACACACCACATACTGCAATGCCACACACATGCACACACATATCATATACTATCACAAACACCATAATGTGCCACACACATACTCATCCCAACATGCACACACCACACACATACACATTCCCACACACCACATGCATATCATACACACACCTCACACACACTGCACTATAAATATTCCACAATATACACACATACACTCTCACAAACACCACATATACTCACTCCCAAAATTCACACATCGCACACTACATATGTCATACACTTTCACAAATACATCACACACTATATACATACCACACTTCACAAACACTCCCCAACACACACATACTTCACATGCTAAACACATGCACCACACATATACATACACATCCATACCCACACATCCATCCACAACACATCAATACCCACAAGGACATCACACGCACACACACCATACATACATACATACACCCAGCCCCCACAACATGCATACAACCACACAAAAACAACATACCACACATATATGTCACAATAGACACCCCACACATTATGCACACAGGCCATACATACACACACCACATCCTATACATATGCTTAAACCAAGAAAGATGGACTTTCAGAACACTGAACATCAGGATGGGATCCTAAGTTTCTCCAGAGTAGGAGAAGAAACTAAAAATCGGACAAGTAATGGGGCAGAAAAACCATATAATTTTTCTCCAAGTGCAGCCTCCTGGAGATTCGAGCCCTTATGAATAAGAAAAGATGTGACTTATGAATTTTTCAATGAAAAGAAAATTGGCTGATTATCAATGCTTTTCAACGGACTCACTTTGAAACCTTGCTCAGAGTGAAGATGCTACAGGGAGTCCCAAGCAGGCATCCAGTGTCTGCTGTGTGGCGCTAAATAAGCCTGGTCCCAAGCCTGGCACTCAAGGCTCCCAGGACCTTGCCCTCAGAACTCACCTGCAAAGTCAATCATTCACTTAATTAATGGGCGAAGTTTGGAGGCAAATCGTCCCATAAGGAAGGGTTTATTGTTGGCCCCCTGGCTCTGTGACTTGCAGTGTCCCTGCCAGTGTGACAAGGGGTGGCTTGGCCTTGCCCGGGGCTCTCCCTGGCGAGAGCGGGCACATTCCCAGGGGCCACCTGCACAGCCCTTACAGAAGTGGTGCGTGGATGCCTGCACCTGCATCTGCACCTGCGCCGTCCACGCTGCCTCCAGCCTCCAAACTGAGGAACCCTGCGCAGAGCAGGTGGGGACATTCCTGGAGGTGTCACTTCTCACCAATGTGGGGTTAGTATTTATCCAACTGCCAGCCTTCAATGTGGGGTTAGTATTTACCAACTGCCAGCCTTCAGGCCCATTCTGTCTGACTGCTAACTGCCCTACCCCTCCCCAAGCAGAAGACAATGGAGGGGGGGCCCAGGTGACAAACTTACAGACAGACAGGAGTCTGAACCCCAGCATTGTCTCTTTCCAGGAGCACATTCTAGAAATCTATGAGCCTTAGTTTCTCTAGTCCCAAACTGATAGGAACGAACAACAAGATTTCTAAGGCTTTTCTCAAATCCAGGCCTCTGTCAGCCCTGGGGATTTATGATGAACAAGACACAGGCTTTCTCGAGGGACTCCTAGGCGTACAGTCCAGTCAAGCAAATACACAGAAATTATAGCACTTGGAGTATAAAGGGTGGGAAAAGGGGAATCTGGAGGCACATGACCGGTTGGGGGCAGAGCGGGGGGGCGGGGGACCAGGCAGGCATCCTTGAACTGAGTCTCAAGGAAAGTGGAGGACTTTGCCAGGGGCCGACAGGATGATCTTGCTGGCTTTGGGGTCCACTGGGACATGTTGTAAATGCTGTGCTTAGAAAGGAGCTGTTTACCATGCTGGTGAACAGGTATTCCTCAGCTGCGCTGAAGAGATTTATTCTGCTGAGACGATAAAACATACAGTTCTTTCTCGTCCTTTGGGCCTTTGTTCATGCTGTTCCCTCTCTCTGGAATGCCCTTCCTGCTGAGCTCCCAATTACCCTTTACACTTCAGCTCCTGCAAAGTGTTGTTTGGGAAGGCTCCCTCCGACTTGTTTCACATCTGGTAGACTTGTTTTGAATGAATGAAGGAATGAATCAATGTGTGACACATGGCTCTTTGGAACTTTGTATTTTCAGGCAGTCGTGCCACACACATGCATAGTGTCAGGTCTACCCTATTGGTTAAAGCTCGCTGAAGCTTTCTGCCCTGGCTCTGGCCTCCAGTGTCAGCCTCAGAAAATTGAAAAGGTTAGTTCCCCAGCTCCTTCCTCTCGGCTCTGCAACCATGGGACCCAAGAGAGCTGTACCAGCTGTGAGTGACTTGTTAGATCAGAAACTGTAAGGGACAGAAACATCTGTTGGCGCCCCGTGTCACTAATCATTGTCATGGTTTCCATCCTGACTGCTGACACCTGCAGCTGAGCCCAGAGTTCTGTGATCTGAGGCTGGCGATTGGTAAAATGCCACTTCAAGTGCACGCCTGTCAGAGCAGTCAATGTCGGCCGCACGGCCTGGCCCCGGGGCAGGCAAACAGGCAGGCAACTGACACCGTGACGGTGGTAGAAACGGGGTCCAGCACAGTGAGCTGGGCACCTCACTTTCTGTTTTGAGTGATGTGTGAGGCTATCTCCTGACAACATGTGTCCTTGTTGACAGCTTATTCTCTGACAGAATATGTAAGTGACAAGTTTAAAGATGTCACTGGAAGTGTAGTTATAACTGATTGTGGACAACTAGAGAAAAGAGTTAAGAGGTAGAGATAGGAGTTTCTGTCAATCAAAAGCAAATTTCAGTGAAACAAATCTGACAAAGGATTGGCAGTCTTCATATATAAAAAGCACTTGGAAATCAATAAGAAAACATTAATATTACCCAGGAAAATGAACCAAAGACAGAAATATTTTGAGGAGAAGAATTAAAAATGAGCAGCAAACATAGAAACATCTTCAGCTTTGCTAATAATAAATATGTGTATAGAAATGAGAAGATCTTAATTCTTACCTATTGAACTGGCAAAATGTTTTTAATAATTAATCTTCAACTTTGATGAGAGTGGACTAAGATGATTGCACAATCTTTTGGGAGTAAATACTGGCATTACATTTCTGGAAAACTATTTTGCTGTAGTACCTAGAGACTTAAAAATGTTCCTAATACTTGACCTGTAATTCCTCTTCTCCAAATGTCTGCCAAGGAAATTGAAATTGGGACAAAGATTTATATGTACAAAGATGTTTATTGCAAAGTTACTTGGAAGCAACTCAAATGTCCAACCATAGTGGAATGGTTAAATAAACTTTAATATAACAATGCAGTGAAATATGCAATGATTAAAACAGTTCTTTTGAAGAATTTTAAATGACATGGGAAAATACTCATGATACCATTTAAGTGAAAGAAGTTGGATAGAAGACTGTATGTACATTGTAAATTCAATTATGTAAATATTGCTTCTCTCTAAATACTATTTTCAGAAAGCAATGTTGGAAGAGAAATACAAAAATACAGTGGTTATCTCTGGATTGTGAGATTATGAATAATTTAAATTTTCTTCTATACTATTCCTGATGTGTCCAGAGTTTCTACAATGTATTATTTGTAATTTGTAGACTTATTCATTCACTCAAACAATTTAATGATGGTGTCCTGTGTCCCTGACACTATTCTAGGTACCAGTTTACAAAACCTACATTCTCTGTGTCCCTGGTTGCACACATTGGAAGCAGACAGATCGTTGGGGTTTAATACTTGTTCTATTGCTCAGACCACTACTCTCTCTATGCATCATTGTCATCAGGAATAAAATAAAGAATGATACTAATACTTATCTCATCACATGCTTGTAAGGATTAAAGAACAAAATATATGAAAAGGGTATGACTTAGGGCCTGGAACACCCTAAGTGTATCTCAACTGCTGGGAAAGGCATGCATAAAGAATTCCTCCTTCCCATCAATCCAAATCCCACCTGAATTGTATAGAAGTATAGAGTACAAAAGGGGCTCTCCTGCTCCATCAGTGCCCTTCTCTTACCACATAATCCTGCTTCTTTTTCTAGAGGTGCCACACAAAGTAGTTTTGTTTGTTTATATGTCAAAAAAGTGCCCTCTGTTCATTCACGTGCATATGGAGCTATAAAGTACCAGAATCCTGTGAGTCACATCTGATCATGCCCATTTGTCAAATAAAAAAGCAAAGGCTCAAAGTCAGTAAGCAGAGTGACTACTCTCACATGGATAGTTAGAGGTAGACCAGGAAGGCAGACTCAGGCTCTTCAGGCCAGCCTTCCAGAATGGCCCTTTGTCTCTGGGCCCAATCTGGGATGAGGTGCTTTACTTTATAAAGACCATCACCAAAGTTGAGCCAGGACTCAATACAGTGAACATGGAAGCCACTGTATCTTTGTTTCCTACTGCCACTTGAATCTTAGTGGGATTGCCCTCTCCTTTGCCCTTCAAGCCAACTTGGGAAGACCTATGACCTTTGTCTTCAACTTTGATTGACCAAATCCTATATTGCTGTGGTCCAGACATAGTTGAGGCATTCAGTCTTCTCTTTCCAGATGTCCTGATTCCAGGACAACTTATGGGCAGGAGAGGGATGGGGCTGCTTCTTTCTGTCTTGTGAAATCTCCTTCTCTATCCCCTGGCTCCTGTCTCAATGGATCCTGGGTGTGGGAGGCAGGGAGGAATGGTAGAAGGCTAGGAAATTTTTACTTTTACTTGCCTGATGCCCAGTAACTTCAGGCTGTCTGCATGTGCCACATGTTTGCAGCTGCCTCTTGCTTCTGTGGACACTTTTGGGGGTTCTGAGAGACTCTCTTACTGGGCCTTTCCAAGCACTCTTTCCTATTGGGTAGGGCTCTTTCAGGGGGCCAGTCCTGACAACCCCACAATCTGTAGCCTCTTACTTGTGGATTCTACTTTCTATGCCAAACTATAAGCTACATTCTTGGGGGAGGATCCACTTCAATATGATCCCTGTGTTCCCTATTAACTCCAGATCTGGCCCCCAGGATTCACCAACCATTGATTTTTTCCAAAGCAGGACAGGACAGCACACATCTAAACCAGTTACTAACAGGGAATGGAGCCATCACGATTGTTTTGCGTGTGTAGGTACACACATATGTTCGTGCACCCTGGGTCTCTGATTTACAGGTGAAAAAGTTTAAACTCAGAAAGACTGTTTTGGGTAATATCTTATGACTACTTGGTTGTAAAGTCAGAACTCAAACCCAGGTCTTCTGACCCTTGGAGCTAGAGCTCTCTCCCTTAAATAGTTTCATTGTCTATGAGAATAAGGAACCAGATTGGATCATCTCAAAGAACCACTCAAGTGTTCTAGGGCTCTGAGGTTCTGTGTCCCCTGGCTCCCCCTCAAAAGCATGGATGGCACTTCAAGTTGTCTGTTCTGAGGGACCTCGTTCACCATGACTCAGGCTCATGAACGTTTTCATTTAGAATCAGCACCAACTCCTGTTGATTGATTGAGGCCAAGGGCTTGGCACTCTCTTCACATTATCTGTGAATAACAATCAAGGAAAAATTAAGAGTAGTGAGTAAGAAACAATGGTAGATATTTTAAGCCTAGTTATTTTTTAAAGAGAGGTCAAACAGAAAGAAATCTTCCAAATTATTTTAAAACCCTGTATGTAAATAGCTGCGTTGTTCATAATCATTTTAACAGTGGAAATGCACCTAGGTGGCTCAGTCGATTAAGTGTTCAACTCTTGATTTCAACCCAGGCATGACCTCAGGGTCATAAGATGGAGCACCAGGTTGGGCTCCATGCTGGATGTGTAGTCTGCTTGAGATTCTCTCTCTCCCTCTGATCCTCCCCTCCACTCTAAAAAAAAAAAAAAAGTGGAAATAACCCAAATGTCCATCAACTGAGGAGTGGATAAACAAAGTGTGGTTCATCCATACAATGGAACAGTACTCAGCCCTAGAAAGAGAGGAAGTACTGACACAGGCTATGATGTGTATGACCCTTGGAACCATTCAGCTAAGTGAAAAAAGCCAGTCACAGAAAGACAAATATTGTATGATTCTTTTTCTAGGAGATGTCCAGAATAGATAGAAATAGAAATACAGAGGGAGGAGAGAAGAGTGATGGCTAACAGGTTTCTCTTTGGGGTGATAGAAATGTTTTAAATTTAAATTGTGGTGATGGTTGCGTAATTCTGAATATACTAAAAACCATCGTATTGTACACTTTAAATGGGGCAGATTTTACGGTTTGTGATTTATATCTCAATTTTATGGTACATGAATTAAAAAACCGAAAAACCTAAGGGGCCGAGCCATGAGGATTTTTCCTGGCTTGTTTGCCCAGAGACCTAGGAATCCGATCGTAGGAATTCATCAATGCATTCACTTTAGAAATAGAATTACAGTTTGTGCTTGTGGTTCCAGAAAGCCATCCTTCCCTGTCTCTGTATTAGGACTGAGCCCTATTAGCTCTGTATTAGAAGTCTGATCTCCTGCTGAAGATGTGAGAATAAGTAATTTACTTTCAGTCAATCAAATGTGTTAAGGGGGAACTCTCAAGGTAGCCGAGGGGAGGAGGGATTGTTTTGTTTTTCTAGTGTTATTGAAGCCCCAGCCGAGCAACTGGCAGCCTTTCCACAGCTGGGTGAGGCCCCTCAGCAGGCGGCCCAGTGGGCTGGAATCCTCAGCAAATCATCCAGACAGCCAGGACCATGAAATCCAGCCAGACCCCCAAAAGGTGACCCCCGCAGCCCCAGAGCCCTCTGAAGCCCTCTGAATAGGCTGGCTTCCATTTCTGGTCCAGCGTGGCCACTGAGGAATGCCAAGCATCTCCATGCCTGGCAGCCACAAGGCCACCAGGTGTTCCCGGGGCCAGAGTGCAGGTTCAGGGCTGGGGAGGTGTTTCTGCTCCTTCACGCCGCCCCACACGGAAGTCCTCCTGAATCTCCCTCCTCTGTCCCTTTTCCTATTTCTGCTTCGCTGCTGGCTGGAGAGTGCGGACAAAGCCACAACTCTCTCTGTGGGCTGGAGGAGACTGCCAGAGTCCCATCTTCTTGGGGGTATCATTTCTTAGGGAAACGGTTGAGCTAATTGGAGACAGGTGTCCCCAGGTGCTAACATGCAGACTCCCACTGGAGAAGTGGGTGCAAAGTGAAACCACATGGGCTACTTACAAATAAGTGAGGTGTGAGCCGGCTGGCCCTTTACCTCTCCTTCCTCCTTCTGCCCCTGCCCCATCCCTGCAGTCTGAAGGGGGGAGAAGCCCCCAGGCTCACACGTCGGGTGGTATGGTTGTGGTTTCCGCATGGTGCTTTGCTAGGTGCAGAGGAGCACAAGGCATGAGGCTTCTCTGAGCCTGTTCCCAGCCAAGACTTGAAATTGGGGTCACGCAGGGAGATGTGCTTTCTACGTGGCAGCAGGAGGGGGATTCTAAGAGGAGCCGAGGGCAGTGAGTGGAAGTAGGTCCTTTGAGAAGAGGCTCAAAGAACAGAGGTCGTTTGCTTCAGGAAGTCTGGAGACCCTCTGCACACATACTTTAGAAATCCATTTGACCAGCAGGTTTGGAGCTTTGGGGGAAAGTGTATCCTGACATTCTGAAGCTGCAAAGACCCCTGTGGACATCCAATTCCACTCTCCATTTTTCTGGAAGAGAACTAAGGCTTCAGTCTTTCTTGTCTGTCACAGACAGAGCCAGGACCCTATGGGCCTATGGGCCTATGGGCCCCTGAAACCAGGGCTCTTATTTGGACTGTGGGTTAAATTTGGGTGGGTTAAAAGACAGGCAGGGAGCCTAGGTGGATGAGCTAGAGCCCATTTTGGTAATCCCTCTGCCTTCCTTCTTTCCGTCCACTGGATCCTCACTTGCTTTCTGGGGCAAAAGCCTGGTAAGAAGGTGAGGGGGGCAAGGTAAGATCAGGGAGACCTGATAGCCCCTGAAATCACACCTAAAACACTTCCAAGTCTGTCCTGTCATCTGATCCCCACAATATTAATGATTTCATTACAGGTGGATCAGGAGCTTCAGATGAACTGATTGGAGAGAATATGTGTAGACGTGTCTTGATCAATTCTAACATTGGAGGTTGAGACCTTGGCGGTGGGGCTCAGTGGAGAGGACGCAGTGCCAGGAGGCAGGAGTCCTGACTCCCAGCCCTGATCCTGCCACCAACAGTGCCTGCATTTTGCTAAAGCATTCTCCTTAGCTGGTGTTTCAGCTTCCTTATCAGTGAAAAAGACCTTTTCGTTCTGTGGATGGCTTCCTTTTCTCTGCAGAAACCCTTTCATTGCTTCAGGCCCACTTGTCTATTTTTGCTTTCATTGTCTGAGGTTCTGGTATCCAAAACCACAAGAAATCATTGCCAAGACCAATGGCAAGAAGATTTCCCCCTATGTTTTCTTGAAGGAATTTCACACGTTCAGACCTAATCATTTCGAGTTGATTTTGCATATGGGTATAAGTTAGAGGTCCAATTCCATTCTTGTGGGTATGAATGCCCAGTTATCTCAGCACCATTTATAGAAGAGACTGTTCTCTCTTCCTTGCACCTTCTTGGCACCCTCGTTGAAGACCAGTTGACTATATATGTGTGTGTTTCCTACTGGGCTTTCTATTCTGTTCCATTGGTCTATATGTCTGTCTTGCTAATACGGGAGAGCTTGGTTCTTGTCTCACAGAGTCGAAGAATGAATCTCTGGGACACAGGAAAGTGAGTAAAGGGATAGAAGTTTATTAAGTAAAGATAGAGAGGAAGCTCTTAGGAGTAAGAGGCCTCGGACAGAAGGGTTGGTCTTTTATTGAAAGCCAACCAGGGAACCTAAATCTTTTAGCATATCTATTGATGTCACCATTGAGTAAGGACTAGTGATAACACTTTCAATGGCTTACTTCTTTTTTAGGGTCCAGTAATTCTTTGTTGATCACAAGTAGCCATCATAACAAGACCTCACCTCTGGCACCTGGGACCGGATGGTCTGGTTTATTTATATCTCTGGTTTACTTTCATCTCAGCATTTTGGGGATTTTTGTGGACCTGATTCTGTGGCCCCCTACTTAGCCCTGCCTAGCCCCATTTGTCCTTAACTCATTGCAACCTATGGAATAAGAAAATATCTTCAAATCATTGATCTGATAAAGAGTTAATATCCCAAACATGGATTATTCTATAATCTAATAGCAAAATAACAAATAAACTGACTAAAAATTGACTTGAATAGACATTTCTCCAAAGAAGATATACATTTCACCAGATATCTAAAAAGGGGCTCCATGTCACTAATCATCAGGAAAATGCAAATCAAAAGCATGATAAGCTATCACCTGTTAGGATGGCTATTATGTGCAAAAAAAATAAATAAGTTTTGGTGAGGATGTTGAGAAATTGGATTCTAAGTCCAGTTGGTGGGAATGTAAATTAGTGCAGCTGCTATGGAAAACACTGAAGGTTCTGCAAAAAATTAAGAAGAGAACTACCATATGATCTGGAAATCCTACTTCTGGGTATACATACAAAACAATTAAAATCAGGATCTGGAAGAGATATCAGCACTCCCGTGCTCACTGCAGCATTATGTACAATAGCCATGATATGAGAACAACCCAAATGTCCATCAACAAATGAATGGATAAAGAAAATGTGGTGCATACATCAATGGAACATTATTCATCCTTTTTAAAAAATTATTCATCCTTTAAAAAGAAGAAGATTCTACCATTTACAATAACAGATGAGCCTGGAGGAAGTTATGCTAAGTGAAATAAGTCAATCATAGAGGGACAAGTGCGATTTCACTTACACAAGATACAGAGAAAAGAATAGTGGTCACCAGGGCTGGAGGGCTGGGAGTTGCTATTCAAAAGGTATCAAAGTTTCAGCCGTACGCAGTGAATAAGTTCTAGACTTCCGCTGTATGATCTGATCTGCAGTGCCTATTGTGGCTATGGTGTTGTGCATTTAAAAACTTAAGGGGGTAGGGGGATGCCTGGGCAGCTGAGTGGTTTGAGCGTCTGCCTTTGGTTCAGGTCGTGATCCCAGAGTCCCGGGATGGAGTCCCACATCAGGCTCTCCACATGGAACCTGCTTCTCCCTCTGCCTATGTCTGCTTCTCTCTCTTTCTCTCTCTGTGTCACTAATAAATAAATAAAATCTCAAAAAAAAAAAAAACAAACACACTTATGAGGGTAGGTCTCATAATGGTTCTTAACTCGAAAACAAAAGGAAAATACCATAAAAGGACACCAGAAAACTTTGGGAGGTGACAGATACATTAATTCCCATGATTATGGTGATGGTACCACAAGCATATGCATATGTCCTAGCTCATCAAATTATATACATTAAACAGGTGCTGGGTTTCTTGGGGGCAGGTAAATCAATTATGTTTCAATAAAGCTGTTTAAAAAAACCAAACCAAACCAAACCAAACCAAAACAAAAAACAAGTAAAAAAGACCTCGAAGCTTGCCTGCTAGGCACTAGACATTAGTTGTCTCCGTAAGAGCCACCTCAGCCTTTTTTCCTCCTTGCTTGCCTCCTATGAAAAGACTAAAGTCAGGCCCTCTCTCTCCATAAAGTCCTCGTTGCCGAGAGGGAAGGTCATAGGGACGGTCATAGGGACGGTCGTCTAACCCAGTTCTAACCAGAGAGCTGTAAGAAGAAAAAGTCTGGAGTACCTGGAAAACACTATTCCTTCTCAGCCAGAGGAGAAGCTTCTTTTCCACTCACTGCCTTCCTTGTTGCTGGGGACAGGATGAGGGAGTGTCCAATCGATTCCTAGAACTGGAGCAGCCTTCTTGTCATGAGGTGAGACTGTCACTTCCCTGCCTAAAAATTTCTGTGGCTCCCACTGCTAGTGGAAGGAAGTCCACGCACCTGCACAGGTAGGGGGAAGGAAAATCCCCACACCCTGACTTCTGCCCACCAGCCCCCATCTTGTCTTTCCTGCTCCCCTAGTCAACTGCAGTTCCTCTTCCTTCCCTACCATGTCCTGTGGTTCTCACTTCTTGGCCTTTGCAAATTCAGTTTCTTCTGTCACTATCACTGTCTGCCCTGTAGCCTCTTCACCTGGCTCCTTCCTCTGCATCCTTCAATGTAGATGTGCCTTCCTCTGAGAGTCCCCAGCCCAGGCCCTGGGGTACCAGGTGAAATGTCCTGGCTTGGACCACCCGTCCCTACCTGAGTTACGCTTTGTGCTTACCTGTGCACCTGTATTTCTTCCTTATGCAACTGTGAGCCCCTACAGGGCCCAGGGCATGTCCTCTTCATGCATACACACACATTGAGCATCTCAGAAAGCAAATTCGGTCTCTGGAGGTAAAACCCAACCCTACCTCATGCTAGGTTAGAGAAAGGGGGGAGGCACTTTTTGAACACCAAGGAGTATCGCACAAAATGAAGTGAGGAGTTGAATAATCAAACCAGGCTGGTGGGCAGAGATGCAGAAAAGGCTCCTGGAACACTGGGTATCGGGAGTTGGGCCGCCTCCAAGAGTCACTCTTTTCACTCTTTCTTTGTCTGTTGCTGTTTCTTTCTCTGTCATTTGTTTCTTTCTGTTGCCTATTTTGTTGTTCTTCCTTGCTTCCTCCACATGATGCCAGACACTTCCACTCACAGTTTATGGATGTCTCATCACAAAATGTTTGCCACTGGAGAGATTGCTTCAATTCTGGCTTGAAGAATCTCAGGGGAGGCTCTTCATCAGCCTGGGGTAAGGAGAAGACAAGTTCCCCCAAAGGAGTCTGAATTCTCAGGTGGGATGGTGGAGGTAACAGCAGGTAAAGGTGACGGCTGCCTCTAAGATGGTCCCTCAGAGGGAGAACCAGCAGCTGGCGCCATGGTGGCTGTGATCAACAAAACCTTCTGGACAAGGAACAGCTTCTTCCTCTAGGGGAGGGTCTAGTGTGAGAAAGCAAAAGAGGCCCTACTTTCACATTGAGCATTAGGATTTAGCATACGAATTTTGGGGGAGACACAGACATTCATTCTATGCTGGTTATTGAGTTGCATGCATGTGGCATGAGCTATATGCTTGTCACAGCCAGAGGGGGCATGCTGGCCGTTCCCACAGGGGGTTGTCAGGGTTGAGGGTCTGCAGGATCACTAGGGGCAGGCCTGACCCTGGTTGTTTCAATCAGCTATTGGGAGAAGTAGAACTGGGTGTGGTGGGAATCTTTGTGTTTGTTTTTATTGGTTAGAATGAGGCATGATTGGGATGCCTGGATGGCTCAGTGGTTGAGCATCTGCCTTTGGCTCAGGTCAGGATCCTGGGGTTGTGGGATCGAGTCCCACATCAGGCTCCCCATAGGGAGCCTGCTTCTCCCTCTGCCTGTCTCTGTCTGTCTCTGTGTGTCTCTTATGAATAAAATAAAATCTAAAGAAAAAAAAAAAGAACGAGGTGTAATTGACTGAATTCATCAGTCACAGGTTGTCAGTAGGGGCCCACTGGCTACCTGTGATCCTTGGGCCCGTCTCTTGGCCTGCATGTGTTGGGTCTCACCATTTTGGGAAAAATTTGAATCAGCATGAACTAATTTCCTGTAAAAATTGGGTGCTGGCTCTCAGAAAATCAGTTAACCTGGCAAAACTGGGCCACATTCCTACTTGTCCCCAGTTGGCTGGTGCTAAGTAGGGGCTGCCCCTTTAGGTGGGGCACATGCCCCTCACTTCATCTCTGTGCCTATTGCACATAGACTGGGCCTGTTTCACTAACTTACCTGGCCAGCCTGGCCTCCACAGTCTTTTTGACATGCCTGATTGAGGCCAATTCAGGTTAATTCATTAAAAAATTTAATCAATTGTCTCTTATGTGCCTGAAACTGGGTGATTATTATTATTTTAAAAATAAGTACTTATTATGTTATGTGGAAGGTAAAAAAATTAGTTTTTAAAAATTTTTTATAAAGTTTATTTATTTTAGAGAGAGAGAGAGAGCACAAACTGGGGCAGGAGCAGAGAGAGAGGGAGAAGCAGACTCCCTGCTGAGCAGGGAGTCAAATGTGAGGCTTCATCTCAGGACCCCCAGGATTATGACTTGAGCTTAAAGCAGACACTTAAAAGACTGAGCCACCCAGGCACTCCTTGTTTTGTTTTGTTTTGTTTTGTTTTGTTTTGTTTTGTTTTGTTTTTAATGTGGTCTCTCTTGCATAGAGCATGTAGCCTCTTCAGGAAGCAGGTTGTCCTAAGCAAGAAGGTATATGGTATATGGAGCATCAGACACTTCTGAGAAAGGAGCAATTTTAATTGATAGTATGAATTCCTTATACTCATGTAACACTGTACCTTTTTAAAGCCTTTTCATGTACAGTGGTTCCTTTGACAAATCCTGGTGAGATAGCTAGAACATGAATTGGTCCATCTGCTTTACACAGGAAGGGACAGGGGCCAAGCAGTGACTTGGCCAGGTCTCTCATCTAGGATAGAGTGAGAGCCAGGTCTCTGCATTCCACTCCAGTGGTCTTTCAACCCCCTAGACAGAAAGCATCCAGAAGGACAAGCCAGGTGTCTAGGGGTAGAGTCTACTGCAGGCAAGGAAGGCTCATGCAGTCTGAAGACTGGTTGAATGATGATTTCAATATGGAAGAATCATCTCGCCAAGAATAATTAATCAAAGAGTGAATCAGTTCAGAAATGGACGCACCCAAACTGTGTCATCACCTGGGGAATGAGTTCTCATTTTTCAACATAGGGTGCGCCTTAAGAAGTTTGAGAGAAGCCATTTGGCCTGGCCCATTTCCCGTGATGTGAGTTTGTAGGTGTATCCGATGATTTGGGCTGGAGCCTTTGCTGGAGACATCCCAGGTTCCTAAACCCCAGGGAAGTCCGTGGAGTGGTTGTGGTGTGCGCTGAGGACTCGAGAAGATGCAGAGGGACTCAGTGAGCCAAGTTCTCGAGCCAGTCATCTTCTCTCTTTTAGCCCCAATTTTCCAACTCGGTTTCTGAGCAGCTCACATTGGCTTTCTGAGTCCTGCCTGGGAAGTACCCACTGGCATCTGCTTCCTCTTGGACAGACAGGAGGGTATGGGGGAATGATGCCCCAAGGACAATTCTCCCAGCTGAGTGGCAGCAAAGTTGAAGAGCTAGGCAGTCACAATGCTGGAACGTAAATGGAAAGGTGTAGAGGATGATTCACTTAGCAAAAGAGGTCATATATTATGTGCCTACTACAAGTGACTAAAGTCAGGTACTAACCTGGTATATGTGTGTGTGTTTATGTGTTTGTTGTGTGTGGGGGAATCTTGATTCCATTTTAAAGACATCCATAGAGGATAGGGTTAATATTCCCATTTTATAATTGAGGAAATGAAACTTCAGAAACATTAAAGATCTTGCCCAAGGATAGATACTAGAAAATGAATACAGACTTACCTGACTTCTCTATTTCCTACCCTCCACCTTCCAAACCGTGCCGGGCCCCCTGACTGATGATGGAGACCCAAGAACATGTGCCTCCTGACCATTGCATTCTTCCATTCACCCAGGTGATCCTTGCTTGGAGAGGTAAGTCACAGGCCAATCAACAAATCTGCTTGCCATGAAGCAAGTTACAATAATTAGCTTGTAACATGGATTCCTTTTTGTATCTGTAGTCCTTATGTTTTGTGTTTGAAATGGCCTGTAGGATTGAAGATGGGCTGGAAAGGAAATAATTACCAGCTATCTGAATAAAATCTGCAACAAATTACCTCTAAAACTATAACTATCCAAACAGGATGACATTTACTTTATAAGTTCATGACTCCCTTTCTTTAAAGTTTGTGGAAAAGAGAGCAAAGTAATTACAGTTCTTCTCTGATTGATTAAACATGACGTATATGCTAATACGAAAGTAACTCTTGTTCTTTGTTACTCCATCGTCTGCCTTACAGTAATTTGAAAGGTAGCAGATAGAATCATTTCAGAGCTGCTAGTCTGAACTTTCCTGTACTAAAAATAGAACCGTGGGTCTCCTTTGCTTCAACCAAGAATTCATATTCCATCTCTGTGTTTCAACTTTCATAGAGACGTGAAATGATATTATAGTTATTAGAGCTTTTTTTTTTTTTTTCTCCTCTACATCAGAAAACACATGTTACCATGACTGGTTTGGCAAAAAACTCTCACCTGCTAAGATTTCTTTAAAGCAATTATGTAGTTAGTGGTCTGTCAGATGGAGTATTTTTCACTCTCTGAATAAAATAATGTTCGACATGATTTAGAAAAAACCCCACAAAATTTGGAACATCAATAAAATATGCCACTTGTCAAATTATGAGAGAGGGACTTTTCAATTTAAAGCAGCAATTATTTGAAAAATAGGTCACAGCCATATCCATTAAAATTAGCCTGTGTCTTGAGAAGGTTACAATCACTAATGCAGCAATTATTTTTAAAATCTACAAAAAATGAAAGAATCAGAAATAAAATATCATAATAAAAACACATATATATTGTCCTTACGATGTGGTAAGCATTATTCTAAACACTTGGTAGGTATTAACTAGATTAATTATTGCAACAACTCATGTTGTATAAGCGTCTGAATAATTGGATAAATACAATTATGAGCCCCTTTTTACAGACATTGGAAGACAGGCATCAGGAAGCTAAGGAACATCCCCAAGGTCAGTGGTGAAGTTTGAGATATCCAGTTATCTTCAGATGGTGCTGCTGGAACATTTTATGAAAGGAAATAATTGAGTTCTTGGTTAAAGAAGATAATGAATGACTCTCAAAGAAAAGTAGTGAAGTAAGGCTCACCCGGAACCCTCCTTCATGGTCTGTGGGCCCCTGACCCCCTCTGGCTTTGGTAAGCTCCATGAGCCCAGAGACCCCTGTGCCTGAAAACAACATAGACGGAAGGCAATGGGCTTTGAGATTGGGTAGGCCACCAATATATTAGCCAATGCCCTGTGTCTACAAAGCTACCAACAGTGTCAACCCTGGTCTTGGGCTTCTCTGGCTGAGCTGAAGCTCTCTCCTGACCCCATCCCACCTAACTTTTCAGATTCTGTCTACCTGGGCCTGTAGAATTTGCTCCTATGTTGTCTTCTCTGAAGAGACAGTGTGGCTCAGTCTTTGAAATATACCCTGAAGAAGACATATTGGTATCTGAGTCCTAGCATTGCCATTCACTAGCCTCTGGATGACTTTGAACACATTATTTCAGGGTTTCATGCCTCAGTTTGCTTATCCATAAAATGGGGATTTTCACGGTGTTTGTGAAGATCACGTGATGTAATGTATGTCAAGCATGTATGTAATGTACAGTTACGTACAATGTCTGGGTGCGTGGCTTATGCTGGAGGCTAGTTCCCCCTCCCTCCCCCCTTACCTTCCTTTCTTCTTCTTTTTTATTTTATTTTATTTTATTTTTTTTTTTTTAATAATTTCTTCTTCTTTTTTAAAAGTCACTCCTCTTTGGGCTTCAAATTCCCACTGAAGAAAGGAGGGACTAGATTATTGACATCCCTTCATTTTTATATTCTGTGGTGGAAAACTGTGGTGTCGAATAGTTAAGATGCATACAGATTAGTCTGTATTACAAAGACCCAAAGACCAAATTACAGTCACAGAGATGTCTCTTGCTAGATAGTTGAATAATTTAACACACATATATCAGTTGTGTCCAAAGATGAGGCAGGCAAACTTGTTTTGCCTTTTTTTGGAACTGACAATGCAGTCAGGAAGGGAGAGACAGGCAGCAAGTTTAGATTTAACCCATTAGCTCCTGGAGCATCAGCTTGCCCCAAGTGTTAATTCAGGATGACATCTGGTCCCCTCTAGTGCTCTGCTTAGCCCCTGTCTCCTGGTCCTGTGTACATGGAGGCTGATGCTCAGTGTCCAGCACCCTTCCTGCTTGGAACAACGAATGACTGCAGACCCCACGAAGGCAGGAGGCTGTGAGTTTGGAAGGCAGTTCCTGAAGGATCATGAACACAGCACATGGCACGCACAAAAGGCCATTAGTGGATGTTAGTGAAGTCCCCAGAGTTGGTAGTATGGAATGTCACTCATGTCTGGACATGCAGGTCAGGGAATAACCTGACCACAGCTTCTAGCTGGAAGGGTAAGGTCATGTGCTTGCCCCTGGCAAGTGAGGCAAAGTTGGTTTCTCGAAGTTAGCTCCACAAGTGTGCTGCAGTCTGGCCCTCTATGAGGGGTGCTTTCTGCTTTTTCTTTCTTTCTTTCTTTCTTTCTTTCTTTCTTTCTTTCTTTCTTTCTTTCTTTCTTTCTTTCTTTCTTTCTTTCTTTCTTTCTCTTTCTTTCTTTTTCTTTCGATTTTATTTCTTTATTCATGAGAGACACACAGAAAGAGGCAGAGACATAGGCAAAGGGAGAAGCAGGCTCCCTGTGGGGAGCCTAATGTGGGACTCTATCCCAGGACCCTGGGATCACGACCTGAGCTGAAGGCATATACTCAGCCACTGAGCCACCCAGGCATCCCTCTGATCCTCCTTTCTTTGCCTCCCCATTCCTCTGCTTTCTGCCCAGGTCTTAAGAATGCATGTTACGTTCAAGGTCCCCTTAGAAGTAGGGCTTCCGAGCCCATGTTTCCCACCTTTCTAAGTCACAGAATCACTGCTATACATGATTGTTGGTGAATAGGTCTGAGGTACTAATGACAGCTACTACCGTTTACCCTTTCCCTCCATGATGTCAGCTCCATGTGGGTTGGGATCAGGGAGGCTAAAAAATCTGCCTAAAGATCACACAGTTGGGAGGATGGAATTTGAAGATCTACTACATTCATTCACTTATTGAACAAATATCAAGTAAGAGTGACTGTGCCCCTACTAGACAAGAGTCAAACAGAGATGCTTTGGTGGTCATAGGCCCACAGAGAAGATGGTTGGATGAGAAGTGTTATCACAGGGACAAGCACAGGTTTTAGCAGCAGCAGCAGCAGCAGCAGCAGCAGCAGAAGTAGGGAGTCCCAAGAAGGCTGCCTGGAGGAAGTGCTAGAAGAGTTTAGTTTTGGAGAATGAACAGCAGTTTGTCAGGTAATTGCAGGGCATGACAAAGGGCTCCTGGGTACTAGGAAAGGAGCCACACTACCACATATCAAGGGTCCACGAAGGTTAATGCAGTGTGGGACAGACAGGGGCTGGGGAGGTAGATGAGGCCAGGTCTGAAACAGGACATGCAAGAAGCGGGAACAGGAAAAAAAAAAAAAAAAAAAAAAAAGAGCCTTAAGAGAGGTTTAGGTCTCTCTGTCTCTCCTCTCTTCCTTCATCAATGCCTTCTTCCTTTCCAAGTGCTCCAGTGATCTATTTCTGTGGAAGCAGCCACACCAAAATTCAGTAGAGGGACACCCTCATTTCATGCCTGTATGTGGGTACTGTGGGTCAGAAACTCAGTAAGGGCCCAGGGGGAACATCTCAGCTCTCTCCAGTGGCTGAGCGAGAGCTGCAGGGGCTGAAGGAGGCACATCTAAGGTGACTTCTTTGTCCTAGGCCTAGCACTTGGCCAATGTGGCTGAAGGAAGTCCGGCTGGGAGTGCTCCAGCACGCCTGCTTGAGGGCCTCCAACGTGGTATCTCCCAGTCACTAGCCTTCTTACATGGGAGCCCGCATCTTTAAGGAGTGGTCCAGTGAACAAAGAGGCTGCTGTAGGCCTTTGCTGACCCAGCCTGGAAAATCACAGCACCAGCCAGTCACAGGCCCACTGGAGCTCAAGGGGAGAGAGGTCAGACCATCTCTCCACGAGAGGGGTCACAAAGAATTGGTGGCCATCTTTTTAAACCTGCCATCCCTAGTAAAACCCACAGGTCCTGAGACCTAGTTCCTTAACTCTGGTGTAGACTCTCATACATTTATGCATCCAAGATCTTTATGGTATTTTTTAGAACAGTGGTTTCCAAAACTTCTCGGCCTCTAGGTGAAACAAGAGCTCACACTGTGGTGGGACAGGTACCCCTGCCCACCAGACATCCCTCTGTTGGCTTCTTCTCTCCCTAGAGGCATTTTCTAGGTCCTCTTCTAGAATTTTCTGGAGGATCTGAGGGGGGAGATTTCTAATTCACTCTCTTAAGGTGTTGTTTGCCTTTAATCAAGACTCACATGGGGGAAAAAACAAATCTCCCCTGGAATAAATCCAGACATCTTGAGAAGGACCCTCTTTCGGGAGTGTCCCCTCAGTTCTTGATGCTCAGGCCAGGGCACACTCTGCCCGCCAATGGGACCAGTTCTAGGAGAGCAGCCGACAGACCTAAGCCGGTTACCTTCTGCACGATGTGCTGCTCTCCAGCTATTTTTCAGATTTCTGATCTCAGTTCTTAATTTTCCCTCTACTGTTGCCAGCATCTCCCTCCCTTTCCTCCAGCCCTCTGCCAATGTAGCACGGGGTGGCACAGAAATGAAGTCCCCTTGAGGACAGCACCTTGGGGCTGTGAATGGAGGTGTGGTCACCTTGGCCATGGCCAGGAGGTCAGAGAAAGCAGACACATGTCTCCAGGGCTACCTGCTCGTCATCCCTGAGCCTCTTCTCCCCTGCCAGCTACCGCAGGCCTGGCCCTCTCTTCCCTTCCCTTCCCCAGGCTGGGAGTGGGGGTCTGCTCCAGGTGGCTTCCGCAGTGGCCTTGCTGGCCTCTCGCCCAAGCACCCACAGGCTGTGATGTGACCGGAGGTGGCAGCTCTTTTCCACCACTGATCTCTCCTATCTGCCTGCCCTGAAGAGGAAAGCTTGCGGTGTGAGTCGTGGTCCTGGCAGGGAGCAAAAGGCACCCCCAGTTTGGGATCATCTGGCTAGAACTTAATTAAGGGACTATTTCAGAGCAGTGGGCTGAGGGTAGGGGAACCACAAGGTGGGGGAGCTACAAGGGAAGGGAGCTGTCACGAGAACTTGGAGAGAGAGAAGGTTGTATAGAAAGGGTGGCCCAGTAGGAGCCTTGACCTCCTCTGCAGGGGTGCAATTCATCTTGGGGGGGTTCCCAGAGGGAGGGAGGGAGCCTCAGGGTAATGTATATCCCGGTCTCATTCTCTTCCTTGCCTCCCCTCACCCTGCTGGTGCTCACAGTCGGCCCACCAAGTGGGGAGCCATGTGCAGGGTGGGGGTGGCTGGAGCAGTGTCCAGGGTGGCAGAGTATCAACCTGCGAGGCCAGAGCGTGGCCAGCACACTCACATGTCCTTACCTACTCCACACCAAGGCCCTTCCCATTTGCCATGTCATGACACACCTGCCAGCAAAGACCAGTGCCCCCATTTCAGGGAGGGATCCCCAGGGGCCGGTGAATGGAGGGCAGGCCCTCTCCTCGGAGATGAATGGCAGCATGCACTCACCACTGGCTTGGGGCCCAGAGGATGCCCCACAATTGCCCCACAGCTGCCTCCCCGAAACATTTCCGACACTCATCAGTCATAACAAGCTTCCTGCACCAACTTGCTCTCTCGAATGCGTGATTTCTTATTGCCAAGTGTAATTAACATGATACATTGACTTAGGGCAGAGCTAACAAGCACATATTAATTTTGAAAAGTCAGGTTCTTTCACTGGAAATGAGCTACTGATGAACACCTACTACAGGAGTTTAAAAGTGCAGGAAAGGGAGTAGGTAATTATGGGCTGGCACAGCCCATAGGTCTGCCTTTCTGCCCCCCGGAAACACCCTGACAGTGAGTGATTGCCCCCTCCTCTGGGAGGGGGATGCTCGGGGTTGTCCCAGCTCTGCCTCCTGATGCCCAGTCTCCCCCCCACTCTCCCCAGGGAGCATCTTGGTTCAGCCTGTCTCTTAATGTAGTTATCTCCCATCAGGACCCCTACCTGAGCTGTTCTTTGCCTAATTGCTTCCCCTGACTTGGATTTACACACACCCTCGGAAAAAAAAAAATCATTCTAGGGACATAGGTCACTGGGCAGCCCTGGGCAAAGGATGGGAAACAAAAGAAAGATGCTCAGATCCTTGTCTGCCTTTCATTCAGGGCCTCCCTGACAGTTGGAATTTCCTTTAGAACTCTGGTTTCACTAGCCAGATGTTTCAGCGAATTCCCCCCTCTCGATCTCTTCACCCAGTGGGGAGAGGAATCTTCTCTCCACACACCTTTGTCTATCAAGGTTGGGCGCCAGGAAGAAAACTTACTTCCATTATTCTGCTGGCTGGATGTGGTGTGGCTATATTGTGGTAGGGACGCTTCTGGTCTATGAATCCCTTTCTCGCACAGCTTGCCCCCTCTCTATATCGGCAGGTCTCCTGGAGGGCCAGGATCAGGTTAGGATCTCTTATATCCTGGGTAACAGTGAAAAAGCCGGGGTTCAAATCCCACTCTGGGTCTCTTCAGCTATGGGAAGCTGGACAAGGCACTTGGTCTTGTTCAAGGCCAGTTCTCTCACTGGCACCTTGGAGGGGATGATCGCCATCTCAGGTGTCTGTGGAATTCAAGGCAGAGCTTCGTAAGGCGCCTGCTATATGGAAGGTTCTGGATGAATGCCGGTTTCCTTCCTAACTCTGCCCTGCTCCACGTGCTTCCAAGGAATCCAGGAGCCGCTGGGGCCTCAAAAAGTTTGTATTTCTTGGGGTGTGTGTGTGTGTGTGTGTGAGGAAACCACCACATACCTCTGTTTAAAAACTTATTTTGTGGTTTCCTCGGTTATTTATAGGACCTTGACTTTTCTCTTCCCCCTTCACTTCATCCCCAGTGCATTTCCCTCGCTTTTTCCATCTCTCCTTACAGACCAGTCTCTTGGAAGGACCTGGATGCTTGTGAGGGCCTCGTTTCAATGCCTGTGGTTTTCAGATGATCCTCTTCATGTTGACAGGACTCTCCTGGCTGAATTCCTGAAAGCAATTCCCCCTCCAGCAGTCAGGAGAGCTCTCCCTCGTAAACCTCTCCTTCCACCCTCAGCCCCCTACCTCATCCTCAAAACCGCTCTGTGCCTTTGGCCCCATAAGGCCAAATGTGACGATGGAGTCTTGTCTCTTCCCAGCAAGATTTCCAATTCTGGGTTTCTGTCTGGAATGTTTTTCTTGTGACCAGAGTTGACTCCCTCCACAAAACGGTCTTCAGCGTCCTCCTGTCTAACGTGGCCACTGTCTGTTCCACTTGGCTGTCTCTTCCAGACAACCCCTCTGCATTTAGTGCCTCCTAGTGGGATCAGGTAAGTGCCTGGCTTTGCTTTCCAAGCACTTCAAAGTTGTGTTCCTCTGTTTGGCCCTCTGTGAAGGCCTTCCTCCCTAGGTGAAATCACCGAGGAATGTGGGTTTTCAGCTCACAACACAATTCTCAAGCCTTTCACAACCTCATCCTAGCAGAAGCCCAAGAGAAACCTCCCTCAGAGTATCCCCTGGGCAGGGGAGAGCTGTATGACGCTTCTCAGACCCCTGTGGCCTGGGTTCCATCTCAGAGATTACTGGGCATGGATGCTAACACTCGTTCCGCTTTTCATTCTTGCATTGGCCCTGAAGACACGTGGAATTCGAATACAACCAATAATTCTCTTAAGTCCCTTGCTTTAATAGCTATCAGATGGAAACTCTGGTTCCTTTATTAAACTAGGCTGGATGTCACCCAGAGAACTACTGTGTGGGGGAATTTCTATCCTGGATTCTCTTCTTCTTGATTGACTCTTTCTTTCCATCCCTGACCGAGTTTTACAGGGGGCATTCCCAGGAAAGGCAGACTTTCCAGGCTCGCTCCCCAATCCTCCAGCTGCTATTTGGAGACAGAAAACATCTGTAGTCTTAAGTCCAATTCCGAGAAGAGTACTGGTCAGGCTGCATCTTCATTGAGTAAAGTCTAATCAATTATTTTAAACAAAATCTAATCAATTATTTAAAAAAGTGAGTAGCTATCTTGCTGAACTGAGTTTCAAATGGGCAGCCTTCATGGCAGACACTTCTGTGTTCCTAGGTCTTAAGTACATGAGTCTATCGCTAATGTCTCAGAACATCCCACCCTCTCATCTTCTGGCTGAAGTGATGGCAGTGAGGTGGCTACTTGGAAGCGGTGCCATCTACCCCATGGCTGATGTCCAGGAATCATCAGTGGGTGGGGGGACAGCCTAAGGGTCAAGCTGCTTATTCCCCACTGAATCAGGGGCTTTCAGAAGGGGGAAGGGGAGGAAACCAACTTTAATAAGCATGTCCCATGTGCTGGCCACAGGGTTGGAAGCTGCACACCTGCTATCTTGTTTTCTCTTGACCAACAGCCCTATTGAAGACTACTGCTAGTCTGACTTCAGAAATGATCAAGCCAGGCTCTGTGAGGCGGGCATAGGTGGGTTCTCCAGCAGTAGATGCTGGAATTTGAGGTATGCATGTTTATGCAGAGCAGCACCCATAAATGGATGGGGAAGAAACAGGACTGGACAGAGGGAGAAGGTGAATTTCAATGTAGGTCTAGCAAAAACTCAACCAAACAGGAGAAAGTCTGCCCAACAGGACTGTCTCATAACAGCTGAAATGGCCAGGCCTTTATGCCCATGTTTGGACCAGTCACCAGGTGTGGATGCCCCAGGAAGGGTGAGACCTGCAACTCATTCTGTGAAGTGAGATCTGAGCAATGCACCTCTAGGTCTACCTGAAGGTAGCTCAGCCAAACTTTTAAGTGCTGGAGCTGAAGTCTGTACCAAGGTCAGGTTGCCTACAAAAGCCATGCTTCTCTACTACACCATCACCCTGAGTCATTGAGAGTTACTGTGTTCAGAGTTGTTGGCCAACATAAATTAGAACCCTTCCTCTGTGTCCCTGATGGGCAGGCACTCCGACTCATTTTAGGACCTCCTGACAGAGTGGTCAGCGAGAGCCTTGCAAGCATCTGAAGCTACCTGTTAACTAAGGTGCCGCTGAAGCTACCTGTTAACTAAGGTGCCGCTGCCAAGGACAGCCAGTCATTTGTCTATAAATTGGAGTTTCTAAGCCAGTAGAGCCCAGTGGCCTTTACCCACAGGGTGTGTGCCGGGAAATGCCCACAGGCCGTCTTTGCTGTCCACTACTCCCAATCCATGCCTCCTCTGCATTTCTCCTGTTTTGCCATTTCTAGCTGTCTCCAGAACAGATCGATCCTTCCATTTCTAAAGGTCAGCCATTTCTTCGGTAGGCGGGGAATGGGGCAAGAGCCATCAGCTTAGTTGTGAGTTTGCTGACTATTTGTCAACAATTTGCGGAGGGAGCAGAAGAGACTCTGAGAGAGAGGCCTGGGGAAGCTGCTTGTCGATGTTCCAGCTCTGTCCTGTCTAGGGGACATCATAGGGATAATTCTTTTTCCTTTGGAGGGAAAATAGGAAAAACCTTCCTCCTTTTACATGGCCCTTCATTTACCAGTCTCACAGTGTACTGTGTGTAGGTGGAGCTCAGCAGGGCTGGAGAACACAGTAATGGCCCTCCCGGGTCACCCCTGTGGATCTCCAGCTGCACAGGCAAGGAGGGCTTCTGTTTGTTCTGCCATTAACTTGCTCTGTGACCTCTGGCTAGTCACTTCTCTTCTCTGGGTCTCAACTTCTCCCATTTATTTCCACAGTACAACAGATAAGCAATATATAAATAGTATATTAGTTTCCTAGGGATGCTGTAACAGAATATTCAAAACTGGGTGGCTTAGAATAACAGAAATTTGTTGCCTCATCATCCTGGAGGCTAGAAGTTCCAGATCAAGGTGTTGACAGGGTTGTTTCCTTCAGAGGGCTATGAAGAAGAGTCCATTCCATGCTTTTCTCCTAGCTTCTGGTGGCTTCGCTGGCAATCTTTGACATTCCTTGGCTTATAGATGCATCAGCCCGATCTCTATCTTCATCTTCACATGGTGTCCTGTGTGTGTGTGTGTGTCCAAATTTCTTCCTTTTATAAGGACACAGTTATATTGGATTAGGATCCACACTAAGTACCTCATTTTACCTTGATTACCTCTGTAAGGACCTACCACCAAATGAGGTCAAATTCTGAAGTACTGGGGGATAGGGCTCCAACATATCTCCTTCTTAAGGTATACAACCCAACTTGGTTGGGTAGTTAAACCACTGAGTATCTTTGTTTTATTATATTTTGTTTGTTTTATTCTATTTTATTTTAAATTCCAGTGTAGTTAACGTATAGTGTTATATTAGTTTCAGGTGTGCGACATAGTGATTCACTACTTCCATACATCATCCAATACTCATCACAAGTGTTCTCCTTAATCCCTATCTCCTAATCCCTATCTACCTACCTCTCCTTTGGTAACCATTAGCTTGTTCTATAGCTAAGAGGCTGTTTCCTGGTTTGCCTCTCTCTTTTTTTTCCTTTGTTTATTTTTTGTTGTTTCTTAAATTCCACATTTGAGTGAAACTATATTGTCTTATTTCACTTAGCATTGTACTCTCTAGCTTCATCTATGTCATTGTAAAAGGCAAGATTTCATTCTTTTTCTGTGGCTGAATAATATTCCCTGGTATACATATATACATCCAACATCTTTAACCATTCATCAATGAATGCACACTTGAGATGCTTCCGCAATTTGGCTATTGTTGATAATGCTGCTATAAACACAAGGGTGCTTGTATCCCTTTGGATTTTTGTATTTTGAATTTTTGTATTTTTTAGGTAAATACCAAGTAATGCAATTACTGAGTGGTAAGGTAGCTCTGTTTTTAAATTTTGAGGAACTTCCATATTGTTTTCTGTAGTGTCTGCACCATTTTGTGTTCTGTATTGGGTTTCTTTGAAAGGCCTTCATAGTGCCCATACTCTGAGTTCCTACATGATGGAAATACCCAAAGGTGGTGTCAAGGGAAGGCAGAATGGCCCTTGGGACCAATGAGAGTTAAGTGTCTGCTCCAATTAGTCATGTGGTTCAGTCATCCCAGAACCCATAGGAATCATCCTGAAGCATCCATGCCCTTCACTGATCCACCATTTGGAGACTTCATATTTACCTCAGCTTTCCATCCCTGTGAACCATTTCATTGAGTCCCTACTTCATTAGGAGGGCAGGACAACAACATTCAGCTGGTCTTGAGGTTGTCAAGTATTTTGAGGTTTTCTTTCATACATAATTGCTCACAGAACCCCAACCTATAAAATGCATCAAACCCAAGCTTCTGTTACATAGGTCAAGGCAAAGTGCTTTGGAGGCTGAAGAATAAGCTAGAGAAATTCTGCAGGAGGAATTCCTGGGAATTCAGTTCATGGCCTTGATTAGGGAAGAAGTTGTTTGGTGATTTACTTTTCTTTGGGGGACACTGATGACATGAGTTATACCAATCGTTTTAAACTTTAGCACCTGCCAAGTGATCAGGGGATGTATGCAGATGTTAAAACATTGGCTATCAATGAAAAAACAATTATAAAGGTAAAGAAGAGGGCAGGACAAAGCCATTTTGTATTGTATTGTGTTTGTGAATTAATGTACTTTGCTTTCCTTTCTGCTACTGAGTCATTTAAAAAAAAGATTTTATTTATTTATTCATGAGAGACACAGAGATAGAGGCAGAAACATAGGCAGAGGGAGAAGCAAGGTCCCTGCAGGGAGCCTGATGTAGGACTCGATCCCAGGATCCCAGGATCACAACCTTAGCCAAAGGCAGATACTCAACCACTGAGCCACCCAGGTGCCCCTACTGCTGAGTCATCCAATCAGCCATTTGACTCAGCATTCTTTCATTCAACCAACACTTATCTGGTATTCACTGAATATATGTAATGGATGGAGAGAGGATTGGATTGGAATTTTGAACTTTGTCCTTGTGGCGTTGTCTCTCTCTCTCTCATCTATATATGGGAACCGAGGTAAAAGGAGATAACATATTTCTCAAGGTATATCAGACACCTTCCATGCGCTACCTTAGGGCCTCTTGACCTCATCTGACTCTTGTTCTGGCTCTGGGAGAACTCAACCCAACAGTGCCTCACCTCTGGCAGGTTGCGTCTCTGACAGGTGGTCCTCACCTTTTGACTCCAGTCTCAGAGTCTTAGAGCTTTCCTGTTGAGGTGGTCTTGGGAATCTGCTCACTGCTCATGCCCATATATGCCCAGCCCAGAAGTACAGAGAACCTGATGTCTGTGAGGCAGAACTTTGACCCAAGGGAGATGGGACCCAGTGAATACATTTGTCCTCCCTTCCTCAACCAGAGGTGCTCTGGCTTCTGGGCCTGCAGTTCCACCGAGAGAGCAAAGTCTCAGCTGGCCCCTTCATGTCAGTAATGTACATTACCCTCACATGGGCTGCCCCTCTTTACCTGATTTCTCTCCCCATATCTTCACTCCTAATTTCTTGGATTGCATTCTTAGCAAAAAGAGCCCATTATAATTTCCCCAGGCTCACCTTTCTTTTTTTTTTTTAAAGGTTTTATTTATTTATTCATGAAAGACACACAGAGAGAGACAGAGAGAGGCAGAGGGAGAAGCAGGCTCCATGCAGGGAGCCCGATGTGGGACTCAATCCTGGGTCTCCAGGATCATGCCCTGGGTCGAAGGCAGGTGCTAAACTGCTAAGCCACCCAGGGATTCCCCATGCTCACCTTTCTGAGGAACTCAGGTTAGGATGCAGGGAGAGAGAGCCAGGGCTCTGCCCGCGGTGGTCCCAGGTGTGGAAGTTCTTCACCCTCACCCTGATGCTTTGGTTTGGGAGGCGGTAAGAAAGAGGATTTATAGACACAGTTGCCTGCAAATCTGCATGAGTAATCTGTGGATGTTCTTTTGTGTTGCAGCATGGAGACATAGGTTCCTTTTTGTGTGTGTTGGTTTAGGGGGAACCAGGATTCCCAAAGAAGCAGGGGAAGGTCATGTCATGTGGTGGGTTGAAGATGGGGAAAATGTCAGGAGCCCTGGCTTCTGGGCTTTGTTCTTCCACTAACAAGCTGCATGACCTTGGCTAAGTCACATGGTCTCTCTGGGAACCAGCTTTCTTACCTCAACAATGAGGGCTTAGAGTAGGTGATTTCTACAACTACTTTCAACTCCAAAATCTCGTGATAAACTGTAGTTCCTGCCACTCAGGCTACATTTGCCTGGATGGTGCTTCCATTCCTATTCAAAAGGTCAACATGTGAGCTTTTTCAGTATGGGAACTAAAGCAAAGAAAGCAAAGAAAGAAAAAAAAATTCTTTTCTAAAAAAGAAAAAAAAATGAGTTTGGTCAGAGCTACTCTCATCATCATAAGGGAAAAACAGAGGCAATGACAGTCCTCGACTTTCAACTCCAACTGCAGGTATTTATCCAACAATTCAGTACATTGTTGCTGAAGGCCATTTTGCGGAGGGGAGCTCTGAGACAGTCCCAAATAAAGGAACAGGATGGACCCCCACCCCAACCCGGCTCCAGCACACACACCATCTGCCTCTTTCTGCACATCCGTTGTACAGAGGAAGTTCTCCACATCTGAAGTCAAGGCCATGGCCCCCTCTCCCCCAGCACCCTGACCACACCAGGAGGTGAGGGAAGGGGAACCTCACATCCTTCTCAGCAACTCACAGAGGCCAGCGCAAATCACTTTTGGTCATTGCCCAAACTGGAAAGAACATTTTTTCCCCAGATCATTATTAAGAATTTTATACAATCACACACTCTCTTGTCTCACATACAGACATACACTGCCAAAGAGAAAAACTCATCCCTGAGTATTGGGTCATAAATTATATGAGGTACATTTCATTATAAAGTACATTTCTTTAGTCCTTTATGAATGCTCTCCATTTACCCCAGGGGTGTTGTAATGTACTCTGACATCTTACTTTCTTCCAAGAAGCATTCCCTCATATTGTTTAGTATGTGGGGCCTAGCTGGGCAAACAAATCTTTTGCTGGAAAATGAAGGCATTCGACTCTTGTATAAATGCGAATACAATCATGCATCTATGCCTGGGCTCCAGGGAGGTCACATATAATCTGTAGAAAAACTGGGTAAATAAACATCAGTGAAAGAAATGTCTGGTGGGGGAAGGGGGCCGCATAAACAGTGCAAATGCATAATTGCCATGGCCTAGAAAAATTGGAGACCCAACGATTCTCTAGCCAGAGAGACAGGAACAAGGATTTTATAACAAGTCAGTCCTCATTACATCTGGTTTTTAATTTTCATACTTCGTCTGCATCCCTCTCCGTCCCAACCCCCACTCGATCCTTCTCAGGCCCTGGGTTTTTCCTCAAGTAGAGAACCATGGAAAGGTACAAAGTTGAACAAATTAAAAACCATGCTGGGGCCTCTCCATTTTCTTCAATTAACAAAGCCAGAGGCAGCAGCGGCAGGATTTGGAGCGCTCGGGTTTTCCTGGACCTGAAATGCTTCAGTTTTACCTTGCAGAAGATCAGAAACCAAAGCTCATAAAATTGAACTCAGATGAAGAACACTCCCGTCTTTGGAGTGCTACTAAACAATCTGCAAATTATTTAAATTAAACCAACCCAGCCTTCAACATCTGCACACAAAATGCTTAAAGTTCCAACTGCAACTTTACTGGCATAAGAAAATAATAAGGGGAGTTCAATTTGTGTCAGCATGGCTCAGGAAAATAAGATATCATGTCTTGCTGTCTGCTTGATGTCAACTTCTCAGATGCGAGCCCTAATGCCTCATCCTAGACTGTCCGCACCAGAGCCTGCCAAACAGAGAAGTTCAGCCAAAGTTCACCAAGCTACTACCAAATAGCTTTTTTTCCCCTCCTTTTTCAATCATTAGAAACCTTCTGTTTTATATTGTGCACACGTGATTGTATCTACCTCTTAAAACATATATAACTCTATTAGCCTCTCCTATTCTTCGGGAACGCTGTCAGTTCTGTTCTGTGACGATATTGTTCTATGGCTCAGAGTTATTCAGCTTTTTTAGCTCCCACGGCATGTGCTAGGTTCCATCTGAAATGTTCAGTCGGGACACACTGACGAAATCTGTAATATTGGAGGTGATTTGAAAATAATCCTTTAAACAAAAAAATAAAGTGTCAGCACAAGTATAAGCATGAGCAAAAGGGTGGACACCAGTCAATCACTATCCAAGATTGATCCAGAAATGCTTTTTCAGCCCTGTCTCCCTCCTTGCCCACATCAGAGACTCACGCAGGGTGTGTGGGAGAAGCTGCTCTAAGACTCTCATCCAGCCCTGGGAAGAATCCCTCGCTCACATCTCAGTTCCAATCTCCCCTTCAGCTGGGAGGCCGAGACGACCAACAGGGCACTATCACAGGCCATTTTTCTCATTTTCCTTGTTTAGTCTTGATTTACTTTAAATGACTGCTCCTCTCATTCCTCCCAGTGAAACTGTGCACCCACACTTTTAACCATGCAAAACCAGCGTTTTAATGCTGCCGGATGATGTATCAATTTAGAGTCCTGGGATCACTGAAGAGCTAGAATTTCACTCATCAGCAGAAATGCAGGTTTAGTAGGTGTGTGAAGACAAAAATAAGCACAGAGAAGTCTTTGATCTACTGTGTGCATGTTCTATAAAAATACCTTTCCTATAGTGTAACATGTCACATTGAATCTATATGTCCCACCTTCAGCATCTTCCTCCCAAGCATCACTTGGTCCTTTTCAAAGACCAGAACACCAGGGCTCGAAGCTTAATAAAATCATGAATGAGAAAGGAAAGATCACTACCAACACCAAGGAAATACAAACGATTTTAAAAACATATCATGAGCAGCTATACGCCAATAAATTTCTTCTAAATGGACGCATTTCTCGAAGCAGCATTGTGGAAGGAAAGTCTTCTTTGTTTCTATTTGGTGGTGGTGCTTGGGGTGGTGTGGGTGTGGAAACCAACCCCCTCCCCCCACTCCCACCCAGGAGAGGGAGAATAACTTCATGACCTATAGCCTTCAACCTCATTCCTGGGCCACTGCCTTCTCACTGTTTCAAAGACAGTGAAAGTCATGTTGAAATTCACATTTCAGGTGAGTTACAGCTGATTATGATTATTGTAAAAAAGCTTCCTTTACACTGAGTGTTGATTTAGCTTTCAGGCTCTTGCTAAATATTGGACCACCAATAGCTGAGTATGGTATAATTAAGCAATTTGGTAAACTATGACAAATGAATCTGGTCTGAATACGGATATTAAAACATGACAAATCCTAAAATGTAGCAATACTAAAAACAACCTTGTCACATGCCAATCATTATCATCTTGACGTCTTTTTATCTTTCCTATCAGAAAATAATTCAGCTTAAACCTTGCATTTAAAGGAACTTGTCTACTGATTCATATTTCAACTTAATCTGGTATCAATTACTGGCTGAGATTTGGAAATTCAACGTCTGTGTAGACGAAATGCTTTAATACTGTAGATAGTAGCTGGTTTTGGGGTTCAGCCCGAAATGGCATGGTCAGAAAAGTTTAAAATATTTTTTGCTAGATTCAAAGATGAGCAAGATTAAAAATTCCCAAATGTGTATTCTGGACTCCCTCCAAAAACATTCCATCTTTATTCATTATTGGATATTGTCTTGATTAAAATTCCTGTTGGTTTGTTCTATGGTTAAGTAGTAATCTTGTATCTTAGCATTTGGAATGTATTGGTATCATGTGACGTGCACAGAGTCCAAACGAATATAGAGAGATCTCTTTCACAAGTCAACAAGGACGACTCAGCGCGTTCAGATTTCAGCAGTGCTGTTGCAAGGAGGGGGAGGGTGGTTTATCTGTTCAGCACATTCTTTCCAAAAAGTGAGTCAGAAAGAGAGCTGTTCAAAGCAAAATGATTTTTCCCTACAACACCAAGGTCCTGAGTCAAGGCAGATTTCTCTAGAGGAAATAAGATATATATTTTTTTCCTTTTCTTTTTCTTTATCTCTTTTTGTTCTATTTCTAGCATTTGGTGCCCTTTATTGCTAGTTTCACCCAGTAACATGTGAAAAATGTATTCGACAATGCAAAGCAGATGACTCGGTCACCATCTTCTGAGTCACCGTTCTGTTCTCTGCATTCCTACAGATGCCTTTCAAAACCAGAAAACGATTCTGTTAGGAGCCAGTGAGAGGGGAAATGAAAATGAAAAAATGGACCAGCTTATGCAGCCACACAGAGGCTTTATGGCATGTCCTCCACTGGCAACCTGCTTGGTGTGGAGTGTTCTCAAGGACCCTAGGCCAGGGCCTGGGGCCTGCAGAAAATCTAGGAGAGTATGGGCACTTCAGGACTTTGGAAGATGTGGCCAGCCTTTTGTTCTGTTTTCTAGCCTAATAGCTACTTGGAAGTAAGCTCTGTGGTCAAGAGGAAAGCATAGGCCATGGAGAAAGTCTGGCTGGGCTCCTTGAGGTGAGGTCAGTTGTCACCACCTCTCACATCCTGGAAATGTATCTGTCAGTTATAAAAAAAAGAGCCAAGCTTTTAGGTAGGTTGTCAGGTACACCAAGTCACCTCCCCCCTAGGTGGTTGGAGGTGTCTCAGGGCATTGGCCAAGGATATGATCCCAGCGACATGATTCTGGAGGAAAGTCATCTGACTGCCTTGGTGACTGCAAAGGAACACATAGCAGATGCTCAAGACCTTCCTCTGCATCAGGAGGCTGGTGTCCACCTTGGGGGAAGTGAGTGGACCCGATGGTGTTTGGCGAAGCTGACTCACAGGTGAACTTCCTCCCTAAGTGTACTCCCTCCGTGTGCAGAAATACTAACCAAGGTCAAGTGGCTGTCTGGTTTTTTTAACATAAGCTCTAAGAAGAAGGCTTTGTCTGTTTTTTTTTTTTCCCCCATCCTCAGACCAGTGCTGAGAACAGTGGCTACACATCAATATTTGTCCATGAATATGGCATCAAATGAAGATTCTGATTCAGAAATCAACCTTGATGAGCCCCATGGTGCTAGAAGCATGCTCATTATTTTAAGGAGCTAATTTTTTTTTCTTTTTTTAAACACACCCCGGGCTGCAGGTGGTGCTAAACCGCTGCGCTGCCGGTACTGGCTAAGGAGCTAAATTTGAAGAAGACTGGACCAAGAAAGGGACAGGACTAACACTCATTGGTTCTCACTACGGGTCAGGAAATTTCTCATGTTCTTAATAAGTAGGTGCTGTTCCATTTTTCAGATCAGGAAACTGAGGTTTCGTGAGGTTAAATCATTTGCCTAAGGTCTCCTAGCTAATCAGTGGTGGATCTGTGGTTCAGACTTAGGACTCCCATGGTGGAGTGATTTCAAATATCTAATTACTGTAATACTTCATTATTAGAGGCTTACTGCATCAGCACTTAGGGATGTACTTGCCTCCTTACACTCAATGCTGGAAAAAATGTTTTAAATTCTTTTTATGGGAAGTTTTTAGGATTTTGATATTCAAACCAGATTAAGTAGGTGAAAGTGCTTTTTTAGACTTCTTGGCTCGACACTAAAAATTTTGTTCTGAATCCAAATCCAATATAAGTGTATTAGCTTTTTTCTAGCCAAGAGTTTACAGAAGCAAGAAATAAATCAACATGCCTCCAACCCCAAGGGATGATGCGGAGGAGAGAGATGGATGTGTGATCAGGTCTCAGAGGGCTCAGGCTTTTGTTCCAACTCTGCTGGTGAGCAGCTGTGTGATCTTGGCTGAGTCACTTCACCTCTCAGGCTGATAAGTTTATCAATGGGCAAATAGGAACTAATACCTCTTATTTTGCTTGCTACTTAGAGATGGTTGGATTCGGGAGAAGTAATGGAATTCAAATACTTTCAGAATTTGTGGTATCTAATTGAGAAAACTATTGTGTTTGTGTTGAAAATGTCCTCCATTCTATAATAATGGGGTTTGAGCTTTTTCCCATCTATTACCTAATTCTACTAATTCAGTTTAATTTGTATCTTAGGTGACATGTACTTTTTGCACTTAAAATTTCATTTAGCTTTTTCACTAAGTTACATGGAACATTCCTCCCTTAATTTGGCATTTGTGAATATTTTCCTGATTTTTTTTCTTTTTAATTTTAGCTAAATCAAGATTTACTGTTTTTCCTCTAAGGCAACAAGTCCAAGTACCCAAATTCACCTCAGAGGGCATGCAGAGTTGAGTCGATGTTTCCCGGTGTACATGTTTCTTGGGTTGGCCCCAGATATGAAATATAATTATGGTGCTTTCTTGCCTGATATTAAGACAAGTCTGAGGAGGCCTGGCGTACATTCCTTGGGCTCATGAGTAATTATGGTGTTGGTGATGATCAGCTACTTTATAAGGTCTTGGGCTGCTGGCATTCTAGTTTTTCTGTAACGCACATAACCTGTGAATCTAATTACCACTGTTTTGGTGCTGAACAAATATGTTTCACTTGTAAACCTTGTATTTATGTTCAGATGGGACTGGAGGGTGTGTGTTTGTGTGCATTGCAACCACTACAGCCCAGACATTCACACAAATATCCTCCGAATTCCGATCAGCCTTTGGTTTAATGGCCCGTGCATTTGATATTCTTTTTTTGGTTGGAAAACTATTTATCAAGTTCTCTTTTTCTCCACTGCCATTCTTTTCCCTTCCTGTCTCTCTGTAAACTTTATAATACTGTGTTTCCTTTTGAAAGATTAGGTAAGAGGGAACACGTGTGTGAAAGTCGTGGCCAACTCCCATGTGCTGGGGGCCGGTGAGATTAAGGCCAAAGGCCAAATGACTTCGGCACCTGACAAGTGTGTGGATCTCATTATGGCCCTTAGGTCTGCGGGGGCTTGGAAAAAAAATCAATGGATTTGCAGGATGCATGGTCAACATTTGGTGAGAAAGCAAGTCTTCAATAACTTTGTTTCTAATGTGTGGCAGAGGTATGGCCCTCCCAGATTTTTATTTTGTCTTCTAGCAGAAAAGTTCCTATCTACCCCATATATTTATGGATTCACAATAGCTTGAAGAAGTATTTGAAATGATCTGGTCTCATCTCTATTTTATAAATGAGTAGCATGAGCTTAGGAAGGAGAAAGAAAGTTTTCCAAGGCCTATTCACAGCTGGATTTCCCTACTGCCAGCTGGATGCTCCATCTTTTACACCTGCTGTCATGGCACTGATGTCCAGGTATCCTTGGGGAGCTTTTGTGCACCTACTCTGAGCTTGACAGTAAGTGTCTTGGTTTAGGGCTCACCAAGAAGTCCTTAGGGCCTAGTTTTGGCCTTCAGGGAATTTGGTAGCAAACTGGAAAGCCAAGACTAATGTGACACAACAGCCTCATTACGGTAAATGGCAGCTACAGGTCAGAGATGACATCAGAGGAGCAGTGGGCCAGTTTCTCAGGACATGGAGGAGGTGGGAAAGACTGATATACCCAGAGGAAACTTGGATGTAGAGCTTGAAGCAGGTTTTGAAGGTTTGGAGTTTTGGAATTCCAGGAAAGCAGCGGGGCTTACAAAAGGCATGGGGACCTTAAGGAAAGCCTGCAAGGGAAGCTCCAGAGTGAGGACAAGTCAACTTCTCAGTCTGTATGTGGAAGGTGTGGGGATGAGGTGATGAACACTCTGAGCAGGGACGTGGGGAAGGCAATAGCTGGTGCCCAGGAAGCCCCTTCAGCTGCAAGAAGCTACGGAGGTGAGAGTGACATCTACAATGCCAACTTCTAGAATGACTAATCTCTTTGCCCTCCTCTTTGAGAGATTTGCTCTGCTCATCCATATGGCTTTTCCGGGAAGGCCAGTGCCATATACGAGCCCGCACCATTTCTAGGGTGAGGCTGGAGTCTGGGAAAGAGGGGTAGTTGCCTCACAAGACCAGAAAGTCTCAGGCTAACACCAAAGCACCCAGTGACTGGGTAGAGTGATGGGTCTGCATTCCGACTTGGCGTCTTCCTGCTTCTGAACTGTGGCAAAGCCACTAATACAGTCCAAACCTTGGGGTTCTCATCCATCCTTTATTGAGAGAATAACGCCTGCCCTAGCTACCACACACAGTGCTGCAAGAAGTCAATGAGAGGGCATATGTAGACAGTAAAAAGATAGCAATCTCCATCATGTCACAACACTCTGCTACTGAGATGCTGGAGCATTTAATGCAGGGAGGAATTATGGGAGGGAGGACATATTTCCTTCTAAGGAAATCACCATCTTCTGCCTTGACACTTAGAGCATTCTTTGACATTGTCTCTTCACTTTTTTTTTTTTCATTTCAGAATGGATAGAAATGCAACTAGCTTGAGGATTGTGCTCAGACTGATGACTGTGAACAGCCCTAACCAGAACTGATCCGATGCTGCTGGCAGAGCCTTCAGAACTCGGGTGGCCCCTGCAAAGCTGAAAAATCAAGGAAAGGATGGCGGGGTAGGGGGTGGGGTGGTGAGATGATTGTCCCTCAAAAAAGAGGGGATGGTTTTCAAACTATATTTTTAATATATTTTCTAAATTTTAATGACAACTCTGTCTGAAGCCATTAGCATTTTCTAAGGTTCTCTGAGCAAGGTTTTCCTTGGAGATTGGCTTGATTATAGGTTTAGTCCTGATTCCTTTCTAAATGTAAAGAACCAGTTCATCTAGAACTCCACAAGTGCTTCCCCTCCTCACCCCCCTGGGAGGAAGAGCCCTGAGCTGGATGATGGGGCCACCTGGAAAAAGACAGTGTGCGACCAGTAGTAAGGGGACTTCTAGACCAGTGGAAGGAAGAAAAACCTTAGAAACATAAATAATGGGCACCAATAGAGTCAGAGGCATGTAAATGTATATGGAAAGGGCATTTATTGAGTGCTTGCTGGATGCCAAAATCTGTTTTTGATTCCAATTTTACAGGCTCAGAGTTTAAAGAAATCTGGATTTTTTTTTTCTGGAAGACAGCAGGAATTCAGTGAAGAGTTTTCCTTTGCAGAATGGCACAGATACAGCCTTAGAGAGCTCCTCTGGACTGCCATGCAGAAGATGGATTTGGAACAGAGGCTAGAAGCAGGATAGCAGTGGGCAGAAACCAGCAGGAGTACCCTGAACTGGGGCAGAGGCAGTGAGCAAGGATCAGATTTGGGAAAAAGTTTGGCAGCAAAAGTGTAAAGAGTTGGCCTTTGAGAAAATAGTGTCCATAGGTTTTGCTCTCTATATCTCCAGTGTCTAGTACTTATGAGATACTGGAGCTCAGGGCTTTGGAATGCTTGTTGGTTTCTTGGTTCACTATATTTCCTAAAGAAAATTCCACTATCCAGAGATGTGGACTAAAAATTTACCCATAAGGATGTTTATTACAGTATCATTTTAATTGCAAAATTATGTCCAAATAGGGAAATTCTCCTTTGTTGGAGAGAATATTTGCGATGATTAAAAATCATGTTTTCAATAGATAATGACATAGAAACTTCTAGCAAAATGTTAAATGTATACATAATGCAAACTACATATAAATAGTATGTTCCTGATTCCATGAGAAAAATACACACACAGAAAAGAGAAGGGAAAAATATATTGACATGTTAATCATAATTCTCTTGAGTTTTAAGACTAGAACTGCTGTTTATTTTCGTCCTCCTGTATTTTTATATTTTTTCAAGTTTATACTATGGAGGGATAGGAAGTATTCAAATCAGTAAGTTAAAAATCATTGTGGAAGACAAAAAAAAAAAACTGAGACAATACCACTTAAGGATTTAGAAGATTGTGTTCAAGTGTCAGCACTGCCTTATGACTCAGGCGAGTCACTTATGTTCTAAGGTCTATAATTTTCTCATCTGTACAGTGGGCATAATAACATCTTCTTGTTAATTACAGGGTTATTGTAAATGTCAAACAAAATAAGGGATGTGGAAGTGCTTTGTTACTAGTATAAGTTGCTTCAAATATATGAGATTCTGGTTATTGCAAAGTTCCCTTCCCTCATGGGCACTCATAAGTGGCTACTAGAGGGCCCTCCAGAGAGGTAGCTCTCAACTTAATCTGGAGAAGGAGAGAAGGAAGCTTATTCCAGTGGAGCTTATTCCATTTTGCCTGAATAGAGACTATCAGGTCTAGCCAACAGTAATTTCATTGTGTTAAAGAGAGAGTGGAGGATTCTCCTGGAATGTTAGGGAAAGAGCAAGAAGTTGGCCAAAAAGGACCTCAGTCCTGGCAAGCTTGTTGGGATACTATGTCTGCAAGGTTGGGCTCTCCTTCCAGCTTTGGGACTCCAATCTTTAGTAACATTGAACCAGTTCTTCCTTACTCCCTCTGGGCCTCAGGATCCTCTGGCAAATGAAAGCTTGTAAGGGCTAGACCGTACCCCAACTTTTCCCAGCACCTGTTCCATATTCTGTGGGTTTTATGTAAAATAATCTCTTTTGTCACTACTGTAATAAAAAGTCACTGTGAACAATTCAGGTGAAGGGGTGAATGAATAATATGAGTGGAACATACACAAGGTGGGGTCAGGGAATGGGCAAGCCAAGAGATGACATTATGCTGCAACCAAGAGATGTATATCAAATCTGTGTAAAGTGTAGGACCTTGTGCTTCCTACTGAGGGTTCAGAAACATGGGTCCCAGTCTCTGCCTACTTGAAGAGAGACAACAAATCATCGCATTCTGATTGCCAAGAATGCTTCACAGGGAGTGAGCACCCAGAAGATCAGGAGTGGATGACATGTGGACTGAGGAGGGGTGAAAATGGAGAGCAGATGACTGGGCGAAGCCTCCCATCTGGGAATGACCACAGAGCTCAGGTAAGAAGATAGGTTTAGGGAGCACTCATCTGACAGCTTCCCCCAGGTTGAACACTTCTCATTGAGTTCTCTTGGACAAATCATTTAACTCAAATGAACCTCTGTTTCTTTAGTTGTGAAAATGAGGCTAACAATACTTCATGGGCTATAGAAATGGTTAAATGCAGGAAAGGAGATTAAGTTCCAGGCATATAGTAAGTGTTCAAAAAATATGAATTTTCTTTTTCTTTTTTTCCTTTGAGGCAGAAAATGTCTAGCCCCGGACCAGTGATTGAAAAACGGTGGCTTATGAGCGAAACCTAGTCTGTAGATATTGTTTTGTTTGGATCACGGAGTTCTGGCTCTCACTGTGTTTTTAAAACATTTGAATTCGTTGGAGACACTTGAAATTGAGAGATTTCATATAAATATCCAGATTTCCGACGTCTCTGGAAAACTCAGATCGGGCCACAGGGGCTCGAGTTAGCACTTGGCACTTACTGGCTGGCAAGGAGACAGGGCTGCTCCCGTGGGTGGGGCCACATTCCGCACTTCTCCGCAGTCCCCACAACTCCCTACTGAGCCCCAACCCTGAGGCCGGTGTCAGCTGCAATCTATCATTGTGTTTGCACTGTTTTTGTTTCGTTTTGTTTTGTTTTTAATTCTTAAATTAAGAGTTGAGTGAAATTTCTTTTTATAGCCACAGCAGAAAAATGAAAGATTGGCCAAGATCATCATATGTTTCAAAAACAAAAACAAAAACAGAACAGGAAGGGAACTTATTTCTCTGGGGAAGTGAAGAAAATTCCTATGTGTTTAATATGCAGAGAAAGCATGGCTATATTGAAAGAATACGCTTGGCTTGCTTCTCGTGTTTATATTACCTGCCTGGTCCTTGTAGATCTTTGAGTTTGTTACCCTTAGCCTGGGCCACTTGTTCCTATCCATATGTGCTTGTGCAAAAGATCAGTCCCTCTTTATAATTTCCTGCTGCTATGAAGGGAAAACTCAGATGGAACTGAAGAAGCCATGCAGGCACCAGTGATGGGTGACATGAAGTCCACTGAGTTGGCTACTTGGTGTCTTGCCTCCACTAATATATGTCAATTTACCATGCAAACACACACTTCTTGGAGGTACTTTCTTCTCCCGAGAACTTCCTGGTGAGCACCTCCAAGACCATAGATAACTCTAAGCCAATGTGATGTTGGCTGGGAATGAAGGGAAAACAATAGTTTTAGAGAACCATCATCTACTAGAAATGTGGCATGAGCCACAAATGTGGGCCATACATGTAATCTGAAATTTTCTAGTACCACGTGGTAAAAAAGTTGAAAGAAACAAGGGATTTAATGTAAATAGTGTTTTATTTTACCTAACATATCCAAAATAGTGTCATTTCAACATTTTAACATGGAGTCAAGGTCAAAAAGAATTGACATACTTATACTTTTTTCCCCTTCTGATTTAGGTCTTTGAAATTTGGTGTATATTTTGGATTTACAGCACATCTCAGTTTGGGCGGCCATGTTCAAATAATTCACTAGTGGGCAGCCCCGGTGGCTCAGCGGTTTAGCGCCGCCTTCAGCCCCAGGGCCTGATCCTGGAGACCCGGGATTGAGTCCCATGTCAGGCTCCCTGCATGGAGCCTGCTTCTCCCTCTGCCTGTATCTCTGCCTCTCTCTCTCTGTCTCTCTCTGTCTGTCTCTTATGAATAAATAAATAAAATCTTAAAAAAAAGAGCTCACTAGCTTCCTATGGCCAGTGGCCACTGTGTTGATCAGTGTAGGTTTTGAAGATAGAGGGAGTGATCAGTAGCTATAGATACTTTACTGGCTTCATGGCTTTCCTGCTAGCTGACCTTGATTGGTCAGACCTTGGTTTATGCCTTCTTGGGTATTCCTTATCCTCTGGATCATGTGCCTATACATACTCCCTAACTTGAACAGGAACCAGGCAGTTTAGGGCCACCTCCCCATGCTGTTTTCCTCTCCTTGCAAACTCTTCTGGATACAGGATGGTGTGGGACACTGTAGGAGGTGTTCACTATGTTTTCTTGACCTGGTATGCTCTTTTTCTCAAAGAGAGTTTGAATTCTTCCAGAACGGGACATTCTCAGAGCTGAGGTCTCTGTTCTGAAGCAGAGTATTGACTTTGGCTGCTCCTGTTGAAACCTCCAAGATTACAGATCCAACTGAAACTCTGACTTTCACTGTTGACAGATGTTCATTCATTAATTCGTTGATTCATTAATAAACATGTCAGGCATAGTGCTTGACACTAGCAATTCCAAAGATCATAAAAGCACATTTATAACTCAATAATTGCTCAATATGAAAACCAAACGAATGCTTTACAGCATGACAGGTACAATTGTAGATGTAGAGTGAGATAAAGAGTGAGGGACATAAATGGAATAACCCACTGGTTGGGATTAGGGAAGGCTTCACAGAGGAGGTGATGTTAGAGTGGGGTCCTGAGGAATGAGTACAATTCAGCAGGCAGCAAGAGGGGCATGAACTTATGCTTGTGTGGCCAGCACATGCAGAACTCTGAAAGAGGGCCCCAAGTTGGAGCTGATGGCCAAAGCAGATGGTCCAGCTGTGTCTTTCCATTGTGAGTTTATAGGCGAGATTGTAGTCTAGAGACAGCTAGTTTGATATTCATTAGCCTTCTATTTATTGTGACTTTATCAAAATGCCCCAACGTGTGAAATGTCTAGCCTGATGACCACCTCAGATGACTTCTATTCTGTGCATCTTACAGAAATTTAGACAACTTTACTTGTTTGTTCACATGGACCTCTTGGGCCCCATAAAGTCATTTCTATGGAGTACCTTCAACAGACTTCTGAATAACTCTCGAAATTAACTACCATTAAACCGTAACCAAAATGTACATGTGGATTTGAGATGTGTCAACATGTGTTTTGCATCTTTCACTTGTGAAATTTATGTATCTTGCATGGCCTTTGGACAGACCCCATGTGTTTCACATATGGTTGGTACATTTCTTATTAGGAATGGTATAAAGAGGGTCAGGAGAATCAGACTACTGTATTGATAAACATAAGGTTTGAGATCCACTGATAAAAAATGGCTCCCGAGACACCCTCATTAATGGGAAGAATATTTTTCTTGGGAACATAGAATTTTATGGCTGGAAGGAATCTTGGAGAGAATCTGGTTTAACCTATTCATTTTACATCTAAAAACTGAGTAAGTGACTCATTCAATGTCCTCAGATATCAACGGTAAAGCAAAAATGAGAACTGAAGCTGTCTGATTTCCAATCCAGTACTTCTTTCTATTTCCCACAATGCTTTGCTCATGATTCTTATTAAAAAAGAATCATATTAAAAAAGCATTATTATTTTCCAGCTTAAAATGATTTCTGGATAGCAATTCTAGAATTTTCCAGATTGCAGCTGCGAGGACATGGGAAAAGATGGAAATGTGTGGGAGCAGAGTCGTGTGTTTATGACTTAGGATTACAGCTCCAGGGCCTAGCAGCAGCATGTTTGGCATGTAGTAGCTTCTCATTAGCAACTGGAGAATGAACAAACCATACCAATAACCAAGGAGTCCAATGTGCCACCAGAATCTGTGAGAGAGCATCACAAAGATTATAAGATTATAAAACTAAGATGAGAACCACAATTAGGAGGCCAATATACATTTTGCCACAAAACAGGGCAAGCTTGATTTCCTGTAGAATGTGTCTCTACCCAGAGATGACCTTCAAAATACTTAATGATCATGACCACACAGACACCAGACATCAGAGTAGAGGCTGCTGTGAACAATTGGAACAGGAACCATCCAGCACTGTCTCCTCCCATTTTACTGTCCTTTGAGATGCTCCAAATGTGTTTCCTCTCCCTCTCACCCAATAATTCTCCTTTCCATGTCCCCTGAGAGAATGAAACTCCAATAAAATTACAGAGAAAAAAGGAAATAAGGATGGTGGATGTGGATATTATTACATAGAGGTGTAGCTTTAGTGAGCAAAAACCTGTGGGTAGGAAGAACCCGAGTAATATTGCATGCTGGAGTCTAATTTGGGGGTACTTCTTCATTTCAGAGTCAAGACAGGGAATTAAAAAAGGACATTTATGGACATGTATGTAGTAGGGCTCTGCTAGATGGACATCCGCTAGATACTGGAGCTCTGGATTTCTGTGTACATCTTTCTGCTTGCTAGCTGTAGACCTGTGAAGGTTTTTTTTTTTTTTCCAAACCAAAGTGTCAGCAAGTTGGGGTGAAGGGAGCTATATGAACTACACCTTCTGGGGAACAACCCGTCTGACCACGTCTTTGGTAATTTTAAGATTAGAAAGCAGGAAAAAAAAAAAAGATTAGAAAGCAGGAAAAACCCAACTCAGCACATATTAAACAAATGGCATAATAAATGATGGGGAATAAAATATTAAGAAACTTCTTGAAATATTCTGAAGGATGCATGAAGTCTTGTTTCCATCAAATGAAAGCAAAACACTATGAGGAAGAAATAGCCTAAAATGATAATACTGAGGACAGCAAAGGAACTGTTTTATATATAAAATAATAAAACAATATATATTTGCAGAATGGAAATCCTTACTGAAGACAGAAAATAGCAAAATTGGTGATGCAGAAGACTGAGGCAAAAATACTGAAGATGAACTAGATAGTCCCCCACTCCTAGATTGAGAGAAAAATGGACACAGTAATGATTAGAACAACATAGAATAGAATCAAGAGTATGGACTCTGGGGTGCTTGGGTGGCTCAGTAGTTTGGGCATCTGTCTTTGGCTTATGCCATGACCCCAGGGTCCTGGGATTGAACCCTGCATTGGACTCCCTGCTCAACATGGAGTCTTCTTCTCCCGCTCCCTCTGCTTGCGCATGCACTCTCTCTCACTCTTTGTCAAATAAATAAAATCTTAAAAAAAAAAAAAAAGAATATGGACTCTGAAGGTGTAGCCTGGGATAAGCCCATCCGTAGTGGTAGTGTGACATTGGACTAGTTGTATAACCTCTCTGTGCCTTGGTGTTGTTGACTGTAAAATAATAAAACAATAAGCGAGATTACCAATGTGGAGGGCAGAAGATGAGGATTAAATTTAGCCCTCAATAAGGATGAAACTTAATTAGATCTCTACCCTCCTTCATTCTCCTTTTACTTATACCCTTTATATCACTGCTTAGAATTATATCATATATATACATATATATATATTTATTTATTATTTTTGCTTTCTCTTGAAGATGTATTCCATGAGCGCTAACACCTAATCTCTTTTTTTCACTATCGCCATAGAGCAGCCTTTACAAAAACTATTACTGGAGATGTAAGTAAAGAAATTTTCCTGCTAGATAAAAAGACCTGGTTGTATATACTAGAGGAGCCTGTCATATCCAGTCATAATAATTAATAGAACCATTCTTAAAAATGTACTGACAAGTTTTTAGAAAAGAAAGAGTACTGGAGGCATCTGTGGGGTAACAATTCATTTCTTTGCTTACAAGTGAACACATTTTTTTGCTGATGTCATCCTTACTCTCTGCTATAGTATATGACTAACAATAGAGCAATTTTGGGGAAATTTTGAGGAAAAACATTGGAAGTCAAGAATTTTATACTCATGTGCTAGAGGAATTAGATAATATAACCACAATATGCCTCTCTTTTAAAAAGGAGATAGATAAAAAATAAGACCTTGATGATGAGGAAGTCATGCTATAAAGGGGGTGTGGTAGATATTCATGTTCTGCTCCTATGGCTTTAAAGTCCATCCACAGGTAAAGACTCCTACATTTGGTAAGCTGAATAATGGTCCCCTATAGATTTCTACCTCCTCATTCCTGGAACCTATGAACATGTTATCTTACATGGTAAAAAGGACTTGGCAGATGTGACTAAGTAAGGATTTTAAGATAGATTATTTGGTATTATCCAGCTGGGCTCGATGTAATCACAATGATCCTTATACAAGGAAGGCAAGGGAATCAGAATTAGAATAGTGAGAGACATGATGATGAGAAATTGGAGTGTTGTGAGGAAGGGACCATAAACCAAGAAATGTAGGCAGTGTTCAGAAGCTGAAAATGGTAAGGTAACAGATTCCCCCCGCAGAGCCTCCAGAAAGAACTAGTCTTGCTGATACTTGAACTTTGATCCAGTGAGACTTTGTTTTGGAATTCTTATCTCCAAAACTGAAAGATAATGCACTTGTGTGTTTTTTAAAAATCGAGGTAAAATTTTGTAACAGTTAACCACTCTAAGGGGTATAATTCAGTGGCATTTAGTGAATTCACAGTGCTGTGCAACCACCATCTCTCTCTAGTTTTAAAACTTTTTCATTATTCCAGAAGAAAACTCCTACTTATTAAGCTAACCATTCTGCATTCCAGCCTCCCTCCCTGGCAATCACTCATCTGTCTCTATCTTTCTTTCTGGGGCTGTTGCAATAGACTCTTCATTCTATTCCTGCTTATGCTCTTGCCGCCATTTTATCAGTGCTACATGTTGTATCTGAGTCCTTGTTTGTTTGTTTAATGAGTAAATCATATCATGTGAGTCTCCTACTGAAAATCCTTTAATGGCTTGCCATCATATTTAAAATAAAATCTACCACTCTTCTTATGTCCCTGTGATAGCTAATTTTATGTGTCAACCTGACTAGGCCACAGGGTAACCAGACATTTGTTCAAGCATTATCCTGGGTGTATCTGTGAGGATGTTTCTGAATGAGATTAACATTTGAATCAGTAGACTGAGTAAAGCAGCTGTCCTCCCTAATGTGGATGGGCCTCATCTGGTCAATTGAGGATCTAAGTAGAACAAAAGGCTAACTTCTGGTAGTAAGAGGGGGCTCTTGCCTGACTCCTCTGGGTTAAGTCATTGCTTGGTTTCTCTCTCTCTCTCTCTCTATATATATATATATATATTCTATATATATATAGAGAGAGAGAGAGAGATAGATCTATATATCTCTGTATTTAATCTCTCTCTCTAACTCTTTCCTATTCCGTCGGTTTATCTGGACAACCTTGACTAATACAGTCCTACAAGACTCTGCCTGTCCCCCTGAAGCCATGTTGAGACTCCCCCTCCTGCTCATGATGCTTGAGCCTCATTGTTTTTTCTTCTCTTTGAGCTGGGGCTCACTCTTTCTTCTGACTAGAAACTCTTCCCCAGATCTACATATGGGTGGTTCTATATCATCATTCAGTTGATTGCTCAAAACTATTTTTCCAAAGAGGATTCTTCTCTTACCACCTAAGCTAATGATACTCTACCCTACCCTTTCTACTACATTATTCTGTTTGTTGTTTTTTCTTCCTTGCAGGTAGCATTAGCTGGAATTACTTTATTTATTTAAAGTTTATTACATATTTATTGACTATTTCCTCTACCAGATTTTAAGCTTCATGAGTTTAGGGATTTTGTTTTATCCATAGTACCTTGTCTGTAGTATATGCTCAGTGTGTATTTATTGAATAAATAGATGAATGAATGCAATCAGGTTTAAATAATTCTTATAAACCTACCTGCAAAATCAGAAGAAAATAACAAGAATAATCCAACCCAAGACTATATTAGAAAAAAAAGGAAGTTGGGGACAAAGCATTAAATGCACAGTAATTATCCTCTGAATCAGGCAATCAAAGGAGTCTAAGTACCAATAAGTACAAAAATATGGAGTAAAAAATATGTATATTGTCTAAGTCAAGGAGAAGATTACAAAGTACATTCTTTGTAACAAAACACAGAAGAAAATGAATAAGATTTAAAAACCAGAAGCCGGGGATGCCTGGGTTATTCAGTGGTTGAACGCCTGCCTTTGGCCCAGTCGTGATCCCGGAGTCCTAGGATCAGGACTAGTCAGGCTCCCTGCAGAGCCTGATTCTCCCTCTGCCTATGTCTCTGCCTCTCTCTGTGTCTCTCATGAATAAATAAATAAAATCTTAAAAAAAAGAACAGAAGCCAAAATATGCATAAAGACAGAGGACCAAACATCATTTATGAGACAAATATAAATGATTTACCTCCTATTAAAAATAAAATACCTTCATATAGGTCTAAAATATCCAAGTATGAAGGAGTACAATAAAGTGATGCAGAAATTAACAACAAAAAATGGGAAAAGATTTACTGGGGAAGTGTAAACCAAAGGAAATCAGGGTGGTGATATAAATTTCACACACAGTAGATTGCAAGGCAAGTTGTGTTACATGGGATGGAAAGAGTTCTCTTAGGTGGAAGGTGAAATGTACAATGAGAGTATAAAAGTAATGTATACCATGTGACTGTCATGAGCTATAGAACGCAAAAATGGGAGACAGAGTGAAGAGACAACACTTTCCACTTGTGAGAAATGTTCCTTTTAATATTTAACTGTCATGGGACAGGAGATATAAATACATAACATAATTTAAAAGACAGAATTAATTAGTATAGTAAGTGCTTTATATCCCACCAATGGAGATCACACATCTTCTTTTCAAATATACATGAAACATACATGAAGTTGATCATACAATAGACACTTCAAAACCAAAAAATAATTTGAAAGCTTCTCAGGGCAAAAATTTCTCTGCTACGGTGTAAGACTAACAACAGAGGAGGCGAGACACACATATACACTGAGGCATATATAAACTCAAATCCTAAATTAGCTAGCAATTTAAAAGTCACTTTATATATTTTTTATTAATTACTGAGTCAAAATGAAATAAAAACCATGATTGCAGATTGTGTAGAAAATAATGAAAATGAGAACATTACATATCAAAATGGATGTGACAGGCCAGTCTTCTTCACAGGTCTATTCATACCTTAAATAATATAATAATAGTATAATAACCTATGAAAATAAAGAATGTTTTAAAATACCATTTCTTCAACAAGTCTCTGGGACAAGAGACTTTGATGTGATACTTTAATCTTCCAAGAACCATAATTTTCATGCAATATAAACATTTCTTAAACAAAGGAAAAAATAAGAAAGCTAACCAATTGTCTTATGGAACTAGAGATACTCTAATATCAAAACCTATGAATTATATATTTTAAAAAGCTATAAAATAGTACCACATATGTCTATAAGTTTTAAAGGTCTGAATTAAAGTTGAGCAAACTGAATTCAATAACATAATAAAAAACATTTAATCATGAGCTAGTAGGGTCATATTAGGATGTCTATCTCAATTTTAAGGTGTACCTTTTCTTTCTCATGTTTAAACATCTCTGAAGTTGCAATATATTTTATGATCAATGGAATACAATAGTATAATATAATTCATGCTATTCTTCCTAGATGCTAAAAGAGTATTAGACATAATTAAACACTACTTCTACTTTTAAAATATTTAGGAAGCTCGCAATACTAGGATCCTTCATATGAAGACTACCTAACTCATACCAACATTGTACATCATAGTAGCAAAATACAAGTATTTCCATTAATATTGGGAACAGAATAAGGACGCTTACTTTTATCATGAGAACAATAGGATATACAACGGAAAGTAGTGGAATTATTATTGAAAGAGGAAGGTAGATTTATTGAAATTTGCAAATGTTACAATTATATGCCTAAAAAACCCCAAGATAATTGACAGAAAATCTTTCAGCAAAATAACCCGATAGAAGATAAATAGGCAACAACACTAGATTTCCCAAATGTCAGCAATATCCAGTTAAAAGGATAATAGGATAAAAAAAAAAAAAAACAATCCTGTAGCAATGGAAAACAATAGTTAAGCGAAACCATAACAAGACATGCCTGGAATCTATAGGAAGCAAAGTGTGTTTCACTGAGAGATACAAAGCTTTTGAAAGGCAAATGGTACGTTCGAAAGATGTTCATTCCTTTGGAAATAGCTCCTCGTTTTAAAATAAATCTTTTCAAACACGATAGAAAGATTCTAACGTTCATCTAGAAGAACATTGTTGCCAGAATAGGTAAAAGCAAGGAGAAGGGGCTTACTCTGCCCAATATTAATATGTGTTAAAGCTGTAATTCCAATATGCAGATTAAAATTTCTAAGTAATTGTCCCTGAAAGCCCCTACCCATTTGGTCAGGGGCGCACCAGCAAACAGACACACGGCTAGTTGCGAGGAAAAAAATCACTCCCACACTCACAATCACACAACAGACTAAATTCTGATTGGATTAAAGATCGCAGTATAAAATAGCAGATCATAAAATGGGGAGAACATAAACATTTCATTGATTTGGGGATCAGGAAGAAATTTTTGAAAGTAGATGCAAATGGACAGAAAAAATGAACCTGATCACAAAAAAAACTTAAAAGGCAAGTGGCACCTTGGGAAAAATAGAATATCAAAGAAAAGGATGAATAGATTATATATAAAAAAAGCTTTTAAAATTAATAAAGCATAAGAAGTGTTTTAAAATCCCTAGCTAAAGAATCTGACTACATAATTAGTGAATGGGATTGAAGAAACCAAATATACCTGTAAAAGTATGTCATTCTTACTGCTAGTCAGTGAGATGAAAATTAGCACAAGAGCCAGATATCACTTTGCTCTTTTCATATTGGAAAGAATAAAATAATCTGTTAATACAAATAAGGCTGTGATTGAATAGCACTCTGGTTAGAATAGAATTGAGTACAATGCTTCTCAAGTGTAAATTTCTTCCTGTGTATCATGAGCCTCAAAATCTTTTATATACTCAAGTAATTTCATTGTTAAGAGACATTGCCTCATGAAACAATCAGACACAAAGGCTTAGGCATAACTATTTGTGACAGACATATGAAAATAGCGTAAGGAAAGGTACGGATGCAGATGGAATATTACACACTCAGTATAATCATGTTTTCTGAGTGAAAAAGTAGACACAAAATTGCATATACAGAATTTTCTCAATTTTGTTAAAAGTACATCAATTTGGGTATATATGTGTATATATATGTATGTTCACAGTACTACTATATATGGTTGAGAACTGAACAATGAGATTGAGGGGCAAACGCCTGCTCACTCAAAAATATGTGTGTAACTTTCTACTCCCTCAAAACTTAACTAATGGTCTACTGTTGATTGGAAGCCTTACTGATAACATAAATAGTTGATTAACACATACTTCGCATGTTATATGTATTATATATTTTGTATCTCACAAAAAAGTAAGCCAGAGAAAAGAAAATGTTATTAAGAAAATCATAAGGAAGAGAAAATACATTTATAGCACTGTACTGTTAAAAAAAATCCACATATAAGTGGGTTAATGCAATGCAAAGCTGTGCTGTTCAAGGGTCATCTGTATATATATATACATATATATGTATATATATGTATATATATATGTAAATACATATGTATATACACCCATTTTTAAGAAAACTGAGAACATAGTGCCTATATACAATATTGTATATGTATAAACACAATAAAATTCTGAAAAGAAATATACTCAGCTATTACACATTATCATTGGGTAAGGATTATAAGCAAGTCTATTTTCTTTCTATTTCTTTGTATTTTCCAAAAATTCCCTCCCAAAAGTAGAATGGTCATAGGGAATCCATACAACACAGATAATGAAAACCCATAGGTAATTTTTGGCTCTATGCCTGTCCATATTCCTTTGCCTTCCTGCTTATGATAAAAAAACAGAAAAGAAAAATACGAAGTGACCAGATGTCTTGTTTTCTACATATCCCTCTAGCTCTGCAGAGATGGGTCATGAGGCAGAAAAAAGAATTTCAGCAGCAGGAAGAAACCCCAGTTAACATTTATCCCAACCCTTCAATTTCACTCTTTGGTTCTCCTTTGTGTCTTCCAGATTTCTCTTTGGTCTTTATCCCATTCTGCTTCTGGGAAAGAATGAAACTTGGTGATTTTCACCTTTATGTGTGTGTGAGTCACTTGATTTCCAAGATGTGCTCTGGGGCTCCACCTCTAAATGTGGGAATTCATTCATTGGATCATCTCACGGTGATGACTATGAGCAGGCCCTGAGGGAATGATCTTCTATCCACAAATTTGCAGCCCTCCATGTCCCCATGGGGAACTCTCATCTCGGCCCTCGCCTCTGGGATCCCTGGAGATCCTCAAAAGTTTCCCTGGGAAGACATGTGGCTTCTAGTGCACTGGAGACCAGCAGGACCTGACTTCCATGTGTGTCCCTCCCTGTCAGAGGTATCTTAGCAGGTAGGGAGCTCAGCTCGGTGGAGGGTCTCCCTGCCCATGCTAGACCTCAGCTGGGAATGGGAAAGAACAGGTGCCAAGGACAGCCATACTGAGGGTGGGTCTGGCTCTGACTGGCAAGTTGATAAAGACAATTCAACGTGGCTCTTCAGAAAGCAGGAAGGTATTGGGCAGAGGTTTAGTTTTTTACAACCTGCAAAGTTCCAGGGTGACTTTCCCATCACTTCTTTCACTTTGGATGGTGTGTTCAGATCCTTAGCAAAGACAAGAATTACCCACAGCAGGATGGGGGTGAGATCAGAGAAACCAATTAGCCAAAAGGAAGGCAGGTAAGGAACCAGGGGAAAAGTAGTACACTCTCTTTCCACAGAGCCTACAGCACCAAAGAAACTTGCAGCCAGGGACTCTGTGACCTGGCTTTTTTTTTTTTTTTTTTTTTTTTCTCATCCATACTGGAAAAACCCATTCTGTTTGGAAGTCAAAAGATTTTAAGGTTGGAAGCACCATTAAAGATCTTGTGTTTTGTGTAATACTAGTTCTGCAAAATGAAAAAACAAACAAAAAGAACAACCAGTGATTCTATGGTTCGGTAAGTTTGGGAAATTCTGTGTATGATATTGACTTCTTGGAGACTCATAAAGACCAAGAGTATTTAAAAGGCTTTGAGAATTACTGCAGGTAAAACACAAATAAAGACAAATCTCTGTTGCTCTGTTTAATTTTATAATTTTCCAAATTTCCTTGATTGCTGCGGTAGAAATGATCAGCAACAATTCCTTCTATTTCTTGTAAACAGAGACCATCCTTCCCATCAAGAGGCAGAGGCTGTTTGCTCCACACTTAAGTCTGTGCTGGCCCTGTGACCTACACAGTGTGGGAAAAGTGACATTGTGTTCGTTCTGCGCTTAGCCCTTAAGAGGGCTGACAGCTTCTGCTTCTCCTCACTTAGGAGTTAGCTGCTATGCTGTAAAGAAGCTTGCACTAGACTCTGAAATAGTAGGAGGCCAGATGAAGGGAAGCCCTGCTCACCCAGGATCACTCAGCTAGGAACAGCACTGGAGCTGCCCCCCTTTTTTTTTTTTTAAAGATTATTTATTTATTCGACACACACACACAGAGAGAGAGAGAGAGAGATAGGACATGAGCTGCGATAGAGGCAGAGAGAGAAGCAGACTCGCCGAGGAGCAGAGCCCTGTGCTGGGCTCAATCTCAGGACTCTGGGATCATGACCGAGCTGAAGGCAGATGCTTAACTGACTGAGCCACCCAGGGGCCTCTGGAGCCACTCTTTGATAAACATTTGGAGATTCTTCTCAGGACCAAGCCCTGTGGCAGGCAATTGGGAATATGGCAATGAAGAATGCTTAGTCTCTGCTCTTTAGAAATGTCCAGTTTTGTTTTCTTCCAGGACAGGGTTAGAAACAGACAATTAAGCAGAGAGGAAAGGATAGTGATAGAGGTAGGTAGAAGGTGCTGTGGGAGGTCAGAGGATGGCCTCAGATCTCATTTTCATGCTTCTGGGTCATGAGCATCTTCTTGAAAGAGAAATCTTTCTTTTCTTTCCTTCTTTCTTTTTCTTTCTTTCTTCCTTTCTTTCTTTCTCCTTCCTTCCTTCCTTCTTTTTTTTAAAATTTTTTTTAAAATTTTTTATTTATTTATGATAGTCACACACACAGAGAGAGAGAGAGAGAGAGGCAGAGACACAGGCAGAGGGAGAAGCAGGCTCCATGCACCAGGAGCCCGATGTGGGAATCGATCCCGGGCCTCCAGGATCGCGCCCTGGGCCAAAGGCAGGCGCTAAACCGCTGCGCCACCCAGGGATCCCCCTTCCTTCCTTCCTTATAGAGAGCATGTGCATGTGCATACAAGTGAGTGGGGGTGGGTGGGGAGGGGCAGAGGGAGAGAGAGGATCTTGGGCAGGCTCCATGCCCAGCACGAAGCCCAGCCCAAGGCACAATTGTGACCCTAAGATCATGACCCAAGCCATCAAAAGCCATGGATATCAAGAGTCAGAGGCTTAACTGACTGAGCTACCCAGGTGTCCCAAGAGAAGTCATTTTAGTTGAATCCTGAGGATGAAGAGTGTGGTGGGTTTGAAATATGTCCACAAATTCTTTGGCAATCCTCCCCTCAAAAGATAGAGCCTAGGGCAGCCCGGGTGGCTCAGCAGTTTAGAGCCGCCTTCAGCCCAGGGCCTGATCCTGGAGACCCGGGATCGAGTCCCACATCAGGCTTCCTGCATGGAGCCTGCTTCTCCCTCTGTGTCTCTGCCTCTCTCTCTCTCTGTCTCTGTCTCTCATGAATAAATAAATAAAAATCTTAAAAAAAAATATGGAGCCCAAGTCCTCTCTCATTGAGTGTGATTTCAGTGACTTGCTTCTGACCATATATGTGGCTGAGGTCATGGTATGTAACTTATTGCAGTTTCCTTTTCCACCTTCCCCTCTGTCTCTATCTCTTTGTCTCTCTCTCACTTGCACTGAATGAAATCAGCCACCGTGGTGTAAAGATACTCAAGTAACCTATGGAAACATCCATCCATGCAATGAAGAACTGAAGCCTCTTGCCAAAAGCCATGTGAAAGAGCCACCTTTGCAAGGACCATGTAGCCTAATTGTGCCTTCAGATGAATGCAGCCCTAAGTTAACTGCATCCTTATTGAGAAAGCCCTGAACCAGAACCACCCAATCAAACCACTCTTTGGGGGCCAGTACCACCTGAGTCAATTCCCAGCCTGATTTCCTATGGAAGAGGCTGCCTTTGAATTTGCCACCAGCTCCAGGACCACGAAGCTCAGAAAGAGAGGAGAGTCTCTACTCTGCAGGTTTAAGACCAGCCTCTGAATTATTGAGATTTCCTGCCCAAGGGCCCATCTCTGTGCTGAAAGATTGACAGTACAAATGATAATATCCCCTTCTTACCATGGGAAAAGTCTACCTCCTATCACCAGGTTGTAACTTTACCCTACATCGGTGGTTTTCAACTGTGGCTGCGTATTGGAATCACCTGGGAAGCATTCAAAGCTTCCAAATGTTCAGGTCCAATCCTAGAAGAATTATACCAGAATCTCTGGGCAGGGGAGCTAGGCATCAGTATATCTCAAAGGCCCCCAGGTGATTCTAGTGTATAGCAAAGGTTGAAAACCACTGTGCTCTGTCCTGAACTGGATAAGCAACTCCCAGCAAATAGTGAGGCTGGTGATTTCTCAGTATCCCAGATTTTCACAGGGAAGCAAAAAATACACGAGCACTACTGGTCTGTGGCTTAGCATACTCAGATTCAAAGGCAGGAGGCTACAGGCTGTGTCGTGTCTCCCAACACAAACAGTCCAGGACTCTGTGGCTCAGAAAGTATTCAGTCCTTAGACATGACCTCCCTTCTGATAGTAAACAAAAAATCTCATATTTATCTAGCTTTTACTGTGGCCAAGCACCATTCTGAGATCTTCACCAGTCTTAACTTAGTCTTACTAAGACTTCGTAACATCTTACAGATGAAAACATTTAAGCACAGAGAGGTCAAGCAATTTGCCCAAGTTTATGCAGCCAGTAAGGGGTGGAGCTGAGTTCACTGTCCAGGCATCTGGCTTCAGAGCTATCACTCTTTGCAACTTTGGCATTCTGCTTCTCTGGGCTGTTGGTCTCCACTCTAGAGTGAATCCCAATCTGCTGGATTGGGTGGGTAAATGATGGAGGAGGAGAGGAATGGATTTAAAATAAAGAGTCCAAAAAAATAAATAAATAAAGAGTCCTGGGGTGTCTGGGTGGCTCAGTCAGTTAAGCAGCTGCCTTCTGCTGAGGTCATGGTCCCAGGGCTGTGGGATCGAGCCCCATACTGGGCTCCCTGCTCAGTGGGGAGCCTGCTTCTCCCCTCTCCCTTCCCCTGCTTATGGTCTCTCATGTTCTTTCTCAAATAAATAAAATCTTAAAAAACAATAATAAAATAAAATAAAATGCAGAGTACTGAATCCCAGGCCGAGTACTGACCCTAATTCAGTGGGTTGAAGTAGGCCAGGAATCTGCATTTTTAAACAAACAGCTCCCTGTTGATTCTGAGGCAGAAGTATTCGGTTTGTACTTTCAACACTCAGGCTTCAAGTCCTAGAAGCCCAGGCTGTCTGAGCTAGAAGGGACATCTAAGCTCCCTAGCTATTCATAGGACTCCTTTTTCCAGTTGGTTCCATTCTGTTTTTTGTAGTTTATGGAAGCAGCTGAGAAGCAGAGTGTAGACAGGGAGAAGATGACAGTAATGGGTCACAGCCTCAGCATTGTTGTAAGTGCTGGGCTATCCTAACCCAATGACCACAATAATAGTATATACAAATAGTATGCCCATTTCATAGGTGGGAACACAGAGTCACGAGTAGATTAAAAGTTTTGCTTAGGATCTCTTGCCTAAGGAAGATTTGCTCTCAGGCAACTTAACTCTAGCATTTGTGCCCTTAATCCCTCTGCTACACAGCCTAGCAAGGGCAACCTGAGAAAGCAGTGTTTGAGCAATGTGGCCAGGTATGGGTGGCCTGAGGTTAAGAATCCAGCAGGCAATTCTCTGGGAGTGGTTATGGCCCAGGGACTTCCAGGAACTTGGCCACTCATTTGAATTTTGGTTGTGTGCTAGGCTGGCATGTAAGATAAACCCCCTACGCTCCTTCTTCCACATGACCCAGCTCTATGGATAGACTTGTATGCCGGGTGCTGTGGGCAGTCAAGGTAAAAGGCTGGCTCCAGGTTGGATTTAGGTCAGAATGCCATGGAGAGAAGATTCTAGATGTGGCAAGAGAGATGTGAAGGAGACAATTTGGAGGAAGCAGGGAAATGGAAAGAGCATTACCATGAAAAGTAGGACTTTCCTTAGGGTTGCCAGTCCCTGGAAGGCACTGGGCATAGGAAACGCTGAATTTCCCATTTTATAGGGGATGGGGGCATTTAGCTGTCTTTATTTTAATACTGAGGTAAGAGTAGCTTACTTGAATTTTAAGAATTTAGGGAGTTTTGGAGATAGCCGATGCTGGGTTTATACAAATCAGGGCTAATTCTGACCATTCCCGGTTAGTTTAGACAAAGGACCTAAAGTGAGTCAGGAGGGATTTTGCGTCATTTCGCAGACAGCCGTGGGGTTCCGGGGCCTGGGCGAGGGAAGGAGACAGTTCAGGAAGGCTGTAATTAGAGTGACGGCTTTGAACAAGTCCCACGTGGGGCTCAACCTGAGCAGAGTGGCAGGTGACAGCAAGCCCTTGCCCTGCTCTGCATGGGTCCTGCTGCTCTCAGGCCCCTGCCCTGCACCAACACCGCCGTCCCCACCTCATGGACCTCTTCAGGCCCCAGAGTCCTCACGGAATCTGACTGATGTCCTGGTACTGCCTGTGTCCACAACCCAGGTAACTTATGGTGTCAGGAGCGCTTGAGTTTTCTAGACAAATAAGCCCCTGCAAGCGTCACCTGGGCTGAGACCTGTGGGGCTTTCTCTGCCTCTGGGCCTGGCCCCTGCCCTTCAGGAGCTGGGTTACTCTTTACAACATGGCCTCATACATCACATCTTCCTTTTTTTCTTTTCTTTGTTTCTTTGTTTCTTTATTTTTTAAAGATTTTATTCATTCATTCATTTTTATTTATTTATTCAGAGACATAGGCAGAGGGAGAAGCAGGCTTACTCCTGGGAGTCTGATGCAGGACTCGATCCCAGGCCCCGGGATCACGACTTGAGCCAAAGACAGATGTTCAACCACTGAGCCACTCAGGTGACCCACATCACACCTTATTTTAACTGTGGCCCTCTGATGAGGCCAAATCGATGTGCCTATTTCGATTTCACAGATGGAGAGGCTGAGGTTTAGAGAGAATAAATAACTTGCCAGCCAAGGACACATGGCTGCAGGATGTGAAGGTTAGCAGATCCATTGGGTTCAGAGTGAGCTTTCTTGGCTTCAGGCTCCATTTTGTATTTATTAGACATCAGTTTAGTTCTCTTGTGAGGACTTGAAGCTTTTTCAGGGCAGGAAGTGTGCCTTCTGTTCCATTAGGATGTCTTCTGGGTCTGCAGCCTGCAGGTAGGTGCCCAGTGAATGTTGTTCACTGAGTCTGACTTTCCAGAGTCCAGTCTCCCATGGCCACTTGTCCTGTTGATGTGTCCCAAGTTTGAATCCTACATTCACTGGGCGTATGAGTTGGATATATCCTCAGACTATGTCATCGGTGTTCTCTCTCATCCACCTGAGTCTTCTGCTTAAAGGGAGACATGAATAAAGGCAGGAAAAGCAGCTTCCTGTGAGACCAATGTACAGCCATCACGTTGCTTGGCTTTTCAGAAGTCTTGCTGAACATCTGTTACATGTCGTGCTCTGTGCTTGGCCCTGGAGCACAGGAATAAAGTAGGCAGGCATGACCCAAGTCCTCCTGGAGCTATGGTCCAGAGTGGCAGAGGCACACATTTTAGATCTCATGATAAAGGAGAAAGAGAATGCAGTGAGAGTGAGGCATCTGGAGACCTGACTCTTTGGGGGGCCCGGGGACACTGCCCAGAGGATGTGGCTTCTAAGCTGGAACCTGAGGGATGAATTGCAGACTAGAGTGGGGAGGAACTAGAGGGTCAGGAAGCAGGAAAGACCTTGGTTAAGTTCAAAAGTGTCTGGAGCAAGCTAAGGGTCTGTGTGTGTTTCAAGGGGTAGGGGAGCACACTGGGAGGAAGTTACAAGATGAGGCTGAGGACATGGGCTGAGGACAAAGGCCCCAGTGTAGGGCTTTTGGGCTTTACTCTAAGGGCAATGGAATTAAATCCATTGGTGGCTTTTAAATGGGAAGTAGCAGGCTCTGCTTTTCACTTTAAAACGATCTTTCTGGGATGCCTGGTGGCTCAGCAGTTGAGCATCTGCCTTTGGCTCATGTCGTGATCCCGGGATCCTGGGTGGAGTCCCGCATTGGGCTCCCCGCGAGGAGCCTGCTTCTCCCTCTGCCTCTCTCTCTGTGTCTCTCATGAATCAATAAATAAATCTAAAAAAAAAAACCAAACAATCTTTCTGACAGTCACAGACAATAACTTGTGGCACGGAAACTGGGAGGTGCAGGGACTGCAGTGAGCAGGCTGTTGCCGTGGCCTGGGTGGGAGATGGTGGTGGCCTCACAGAAATGGAAAGAAGCAGGCAGAGGTGAGAGATGTGTAGGATGCAGCATGGATATGACTTGGAGAGGGACATGGTGTCAGGGGCAATGGTGGAGGCACATGGGGATTGTGGTGTCAGTCTCATGATGGAGAAGAATGGAGAGAGAGCAGTGCAGGTGGGTGTTCAGGTTGGGTGGCATGGGTTTTGAGAGTCCCGTGAGATGCCTAAGGGCAGGCCTGCTGGGGAGCCGGATGAAAAACCTCAAACTCTGGGATGAGACATAAGCCTGGGATGGGGATGTTCATTTGGGAGAGCCGACCCTGTGGTAAATGTCCTGATTACATGGGGAGGAGGTGAGGGGTGAGAAGACAGAGGCTTGGGCTGAGCCTTGAGAAGGATCCTGCTCTAGACAACTGTGGAGCAGCTGCTGGAGAAACATCTGGAAGACTGGTGGCTAGGATCATGGCAGCCACGGAAGAGGTGTTGCAAGAGAAAGGGAGCTATTAAATGTGCCAAGTGTTTCCTAGACAGCAAGTAAGATGGGGCTGTGAATTGTCCATGGTGACCTGGAGGTAATTGCAGAGGAAGTTTAGGAGCAGGTACCTGCGTTTTCCAGGAATAGGGGGTGAGGAAATAGTTAGTGCCTGGACTCAGGTTCAAGTATAACTCTGAGTCTGCAAAGGTGATTTCCCTCATCTGGATCCCAGCATTCTCACCTGAAAAATGAAGGGGTTGAGCTGTTGGGTCTAAACGACATTCTCTAATCCCAGCAAAATGGGATTATTCCCATTAGCAGCATATAACTGCAAGAGGTTTTTAATGACACGAGCTTCCACTGGCTCCTTGGGGCTGTCAAGCCTGGTGTAACAGGCCAACTGGGAAATTTCTTGCTCAGCTCCACATTTCCTCCATTTGATTTCAGGTCATTGCCCCTAGCGACAGTCCTCTCTAGACTATCTCATAGATTCTGATTTCTACATTCGTGGAACACTTATACAGTGGCATAATATTTTCCATTGTTCCTTGTCTGAATCTTTTGCTCCATCTCTTTCCTCCTATGACCTTGCTAAGTACACACATGTAAAAGCAAATCCTTGAAAATTTATCAAACGACAATTGTATCCTAGGTACGGTCCAAGCGATGTGCATGTGTGTATGTGTGTGCGCGCGCAAACACTGTGATGACAACGATGGGGAACTGGAGTTCAACTATAAGTATAGGTAGTGCACAGAGTTTGATGAACTTTTGAAGGCCACTTTTTGGATTGGACCGTTTAGAGAAAATTCTGGAAAGGAAGGAACAGAAGAGGATTTTATGATTAAAAATCAATTTTAGACGATATCTTCTGCCAGTAGAATCTTATAGCAAGTTGTTTACTGGCATCGGGGCATTCAGATGTGGAAAAGACAGCAAAGATTAGTACTTTTGTTTTTATTTCTCTCTCTTGCATTATATGGTGGGGTAAGCTTCGGTCCCCGAGAGACAAGCAAGTCACACAGCTAATTGGTGTGGCACTACAGAAGTGGTAAGATTTGTACATGGGCTCTTCAAGTCTCCTCTTGACACAGCAGAGCACTCTGTGTGCTAAACATGAGGCTGGCACCACTGGGATGCAGAGAACCTTGACTTTCATTGGGTCTCACTGGGGAAACCCTTGTGGAACAATCTAGGACTACCTCTATATTCATTCTGTATCTGTATCTGTACAAAAGTACTGCAGAGACAAGAGACATGTGGGCCTTGAAGTCTTGAATTTTCAAGTAGGTAGAGAGAGTGAGGGAAGGGGTGAGAGGATCCTAAGGACAGAGAGAAGAATGGAGTGGAATAGGGTGGGTCGCCGGGAAGAACTCATGTAGACACAGCCACGTGTGAAGAGAAATCAGGAGCAGAAGTGTGGGATTAGATTAGGTGAATCAAAAGATACTACAGAAATATAGTACAGTCATCATTTTTTATATGTACCTGTATAGACAAAAGAGCAAGCTGAGGGGGTTCCTAGAGTTCTTCCTTCCACCCCTGTATCACAGCATGTGGGTGCTGTCTGCTTTTCTGCTCCTTATTTCCCAGAGAGAGAATTGGACTCAAAGGTCCATAGCCCACCAGCTGGGTGAGGTGGAAGAGGAGGGATCCAGTGCAGCCACGATGGTGTGAGCAAGATGGCTGGGGGAAGAGTGAGGGGTGTCCAGGCATTGGGGACTACATGCTTGAATCCTCTTAAAGAGTTTGAGAAAGACAAGTGGAACTGGAATTCTGGTACATTTTAAGTATGCCCCTAGTTAGAATCATTCCACATCATGTACCTATCCCTTACTTAACCTCTTTAATTTGTTTTCCCAAGCCCTGTCTCTAAGACAAAAACTGTTGAATAAAGGAAATCTTTCCATTCTTTTAGTAGGAAAAATTATGGTGAATTTCATCCCAGCAATTTTCACCAAGAGAAAAATACATTAACTGAACAATGAAAATAAGATATTGTGATTTCTAATAAGAAATATATATATATATATATATATATATATATATATATATATATATAAAAGAAAAGAAATATATATTTGGGTCATTTCCTAAATGATGAGACCCACCCTCCAAATCTTTTGTGATGTTAACGAATTGAGTTTTAGATAGCACCTAAGGGGGATCCCTGGGTGGCGCAGCGGTTTGGCGCCTGCCTTTGGCCCAGGGCGCGATCCTGGAGACCCGGGATCGAATCCCACGTCGGGCTCCCGGTGCATGGAGCCTGCTTCTCCCTCTGCCTGTGTCTCTGCCTCTCTTTCTCTCTCTGTGACTATCATAAATAAATAAAACTTAAAAAAATATTTAAAAAAAAATAGATAGCACCTAAGGATGGAACTGCTTGCCAGGAGAACCAACTATGTAATTAGAAAGTTAAAACCTTCAGTTCCACTTCTTTGACCCCCTGGGGAGGGGGAAGGGGTGGAGCTGGACTCAGTCTCCAGAGGTCAGTAATTTAATCAATCATGCCTCTGTTATGAACCCTCCATAAAAACTCAAAAGGATGGGGTTCAGCAAGCTTCTGGATTGGTGAATGTGTGAAGATGTGGGAGATTGTTCTTTCCCCCTACCTTGCCTACACATCTCTTCCATCTGGCTGTTCCTGACTTACATCCTTTTATAACAAACTGTGATCTAGTAAATAAATATTTCTCTGAGTTCTGTGAGCTACTCTAACGAATTAACTGAACCCAAGGAGGGGGTCCATTGGAACCTCCAATCTATAGTCAATTGGTCAGAAGCCCAGGTGACAACTTGAGCTTCAGACTGGTATCTGAAGTGGGGTGAGAGAGCACAGTCTTGTAGAACTGAGCCCTTCGCCAGTGGGATCTGAAGCTGTCTCTAAGTAGAAGTATCACAGTTGAGTTGAACTGTAAGACACCCAGCTGGTGTTTTGGAGAAGTGTTTGGTCATATAGGAAAAATCTGCCCCCCCCCATCCTGCCTGCTATAATTGGTTTCAGGACCTTTAAGTTCATATTAAGTCATAAAAGCAACTTGAAAGTGAATAAATAAACCTTATTTGTGAGTGAGGAATCATTGTATTTATCAAAGGAAGAAACAAAGACTTGACAGTAGCTGGTAGAAGTCAAGGGGTCATTCTTTAGAAAATGTTTTTTTTATGCACTGTCTTTAAAGATATATTATAATTTTGGATGGGAGAACTTGTGGTTATTTTGCTCTCAAGCTGTACTTATAAAAAGCAATGTCAAAGAAAAACACCTTAAACAAAATAAAGGCTAATTATACTACTGCATTGAAGCACATGGAAATAATGAAATAATGCATGTTTGTAACAGATTAAAAAGTCATAGAAGATACTACCTCTTCATCTTTCTCATTTGGTGTACAAAAAACAAAATGTTTTGGGTTCATTCGAATATGAATTCAATTTTGTCTCCAGTGGTATTCTTTAACCAGAGTATGTGGTGTCAAGCAAATTGTTGAGTGAGTCTTTGCCTGAAACCATAATGTCGAAACTTCACTTTTTATAACATATTTATTTGCAGTATTGAGGGGTGAGCAACTTGTTATATTGAATAAAAATGAGGTGTTATCTGAAAAATGGTACACCTTTTCAAGAGCCTTTATGACAAAGATAACAGATCATTAACAGATACACAGAGAAGGGAGTCTTCAAACTTTTGCCCAAAATATTTCCACTGCCCAGGACAACTTCCTGTCCACATCCTTTTTGCCTTTTTTGGCCTGGAACACTCTTATTCAAGTTTTCAGAATAAGCTCAAAAGTTAAATTCTTTTTTTTTTTTAAGATTTTATTTATTTATTCATGAGACACAGAGACACAGGCAGAGACACAGGCAGAGGGAGAAGAAGCAGGCTCCCTGTGGGTATCCTGATGCAGGACTCAATCTCAGGACCCCAGGATCATGACCTGAGTCAAAGGCAGATGCTCAGCCGCTGAGCCACCCAGGTGCCCCCCAGAGGTCAAATTCTATGAGGGATCTTCTTTGATCTGTCCCTCGGTATCTTCAGCTCCCTCTATTTGGTCCAGTGCTTTCTCCTCCATGCACCAAGGTCCCTGTATCCCCAACTAGCAGAACATTTAGGCAACCACTATACTATGCCTTTTCACATTTTCATGTTTCCAGCTTGCTTTTCTCATTAGAATGTATGTTTCTTGTGAGTAGAGACTGTGGATGTATTCAGTGTCAACAGTGCCTGGCACACAGTGCCTGGTGTACAAGAGACAGCTGATAAATTAGTGAATGTGTGTACAACATCATTCAGGGAAGAATTGGGAAGCCAAACTTGACGGCTGTAGAAAGTGTATTTGGGAAGTGTATTAGCCAGTTTTCAGCACTGTAAGATAACAATCCCAGTATTTCAGTGGCTCCCAGCAACAAACATTTATTTCTTGTGACATTAATGTAGATTATGGGTAGACTAGGAATCTGATCTAAGCTGTGTGCAAACTGGCTCCACATGTCTTCTCATTTGGGACTCTGTACTCAAGGTGGAAGGGAGAAGTGTAACTAGCAAAGCAAAATACATCACTAAAGTTTCTGTTTTCGTGTGGGAGGTAAAGTATACTCCACTTACAGGGAGGCATCATACAAATCTCATTTAGATGAAATGGACATACAGTCATGTTAGAGGGGAGAGATGGAAAGTTGCGAATAATAAGATAATCCGATTCAGGAATTTTGGGTTTTTTCTTCTATTTTTTATAATAGCCTTATTGAATTATAATTAACATATAACAAATTGCACATTTTGTACGACTTGATAAATTTGGCATACGTGTACAACCTGTGAGACCATACTACAGTCTAGATCAAGGGTAGGCAAACTCTAGCTCATGAGCCAAATAAAGTTTTATTGGAAAACAATTGTACCCATTTGTTTTCATATTGTTTATGGCTGCTTTGTTCCTATGGTGGCAGAGTTGAGTGGTTGCAATAGAGACTAAATATATAGTTACAAAGCCAAGAATACTCACTACCTGTTTAGTGACAGAAAAAAGTTTGTCAACTCTTGATCTAGGTAATGAACATATTCATTATCAACTTTCTTTGTGCCTCTTTAATTCCTCCCTTTTACCTTTTCCAAATCCCTCCCATCCAGGTAACTACTGATTTGCTCTCTGTCTATATATTGTTTGTCTTTCTTGCATTTTATATAAAGGAAACCATACTGCATATGTTCTTTCTTGCATCTTTCTTTCACTCAAATAGTTATTTTGGTATTTATCCATATTGTAAAATAGATCAATATTTATTCTTTTAAATTGTTAATCAGTATTCTATTGAATGGATATACCACAGTTTGTTTAGCCATTTACTTGTTGGTGGACATTTGGGTTGTTTGCAGTTTACAGTCGTTACCATGAAAGCTGCTATAAGATTTTTTTTTTTTTTTTGCTATAAGATTTTTATACAAATATTTCTAGGGTCATGTACTTACATTTATCTCTAGTATTTACCTAAAAGTAGAATGTCTGGATTATGTAGTAGATGTATATGTAAACATTTAAGAAACTCTCAAATTGTTGTCCAGCATGTTTCCTGCCATTTTATGATCCCACCAACAGTATATAAGAGTTCCAGTTCATTCACATTCTTACCAACACCTAGTATGGTCAGTCCTTTTAATTTTAGCATTCTAATAGGTGTATAGTAGTATGTCTGCAGTTTTAAATTGTGTTCCTTCATGACTATTGATACTGTCTTAATCTACTAGAGTTGCCATGAAGGAGTTCACACACTGAGTGGCTTAACCAACAGACATTAATTTGCTCATACTTCTGGAGCCTAGAAAATCAAGATTGGGGGGCTGGAATAGTTAGGTTCTGGTGATGGTTCTCTCCTAAGCTTAGGGATGTGCACCTTCTCACTACATTCTTTTTTCCCCCCTAAGATTATATTTATTTATTTGAGAGAGAGAGAGAGAGAGAGCATATTCAAGGCTAAAGAGGGAGACTGATGGACGTGGGGCTCAATCCCAGGACCTCAGGGCCATGATCTGAGCTGAAGGCAGACACTTGACTGAGACACCCAGGCACCCCTTGCTACATTCTCACACAGCCTTACCTCAGTGAGAACATGTAAGAGATGAGAGGGAGGAGAGAAGCAGAAAAAGGAGATTGAGAGGAACTTCTTATAAGGCCCCTAGTCCAAATTTGAAGGCCCTTCTCTCATGACTTTGTCTAGTTCTAATTATCCCTCAAAAGCCCCATCTCCAAATATTATCACACTGAGGTATAGAAATTCAAAGGATGATTCGAGGGATGGCAAACACAATCAGTCCATTAACAGACCTTGGGCATCTTCTTCCAAACTGGAAATGAAAATTGATTTCTTTTGTATGTGAGTATCCAATTCCTCCTGTGCTATTTGTTCTGAATTGCTTTTGCAACATTATTAAAAACCAGTTGTCCACATATGTGTGTATCTACCTCTAAACTCTCTATTCTGTTCCATTGACATATTTATATAGTTTTATTTTTATTTTTTTTAAAGATTTTATTTATTTATTCATGATAGTCACACAGAGAGAGACAGAGAGGCAGAGACACAGGCAGAGGGAGAAGCAGGCTCCATGCAGGGACCCCGACGTGGGATTCGATCCCGGGTCTCCAGGATCGCGCCCCAGGCCAAAGGCAGGGGCCAAACCACTGCGCCACCCAGGGATCCCTATTTATATAGTTTTAATATGTACTCTATCCCATTGCCTTGATGTCTGTAGCTTTGTACTAAGTCTTAAGGTCAGATCATGTTAGTCTTTCAACTTTGTTCTTTTCTTTCAAAGTCATTTTGGATACTCTAGGTCTTTGGCATTCCCATAAAATTTTTAGAATCACATTGTCAATTTCTAAAAAAAAAAAACAAAAACAAAAAACAAAAACAAAAAAAACCACCAGTGGGCTTTTTACTTTAAAAATTGGCAAGCTGATTTTATTTATTCAGGAATGTAAGGAAAATAGATGAGCCAAAACAACTTTGATAGGGAAGAAGATAGAGGACTAATCTTGACTGATTTAAAGACTTAATACAGAGATGTAATAATTAAGATAGCATAGTGCTTGTATAATAAGGATATATGTATTGTTTAATAAGACAGAATAGAGAGTTTATAAACAATGCATATATATTTGACTTTAAACAAAGATACTAAGTTAATTCAACAGAGAAATTGTACTCCTTTTAATAAATGGTACTGTAGGGCAGCCCGGGTGGCTCAGCAGTTTAGCACGGCCTTCAGCCCAGGGCATGATCCTGGAAACCCAGGATCGAGTCCCACATCTGGCTCCCGGCATGGAGCCTGCTTTTCCCTCTGCCTGTGTCTCTGCCTCTCTCTCTGTGTCTCTCATGAATAAATAAAATCTTCAAAAAACAAATGGTACTGTAAGAGGTAGACATTCATAAGGAGAAGCAAACAAAACCAACTCCAACCTTTATCTCATGCCATGTAAAGAGATAAAATTGAGATAAATCATAGACCTAACTATAAAACTTAAAACTATGAAAGTTCTAGAAGAAAGTATGGGAGAAAAATCTTTACAACTTTAGATGAAAATATGCAGAATGCATATATATGTCAGAAGACTTGTCTCCAGAATATATAAGGAAATTTATTGAGATAATAAATAACCCAAAAAGACGGGCATAATATTTGAACACTTAACAAAAGATATAAAATGATCAATAAGGATATGAATAAATGGTCAACATTGTTAGTCATCAGAGAAATGAGAACACAAAGTGCAATGAGATGCCACTATATACCCATTAGAACTGTAAAATTGTAAAGACTTATAATCACAATTTGGAAGAGATGGGAATAACTAGAACTCTCAAATATTGCAGTGGGATGGTGAAATGGGCAAGCACTCCAGAAAACAGTTTTGTTTCTTATAATGTTAAACATACATTTACTACGTGAGCCAGCATACATGAGAGAGATAAAAACATACGTCCACACTACATCTTACACAAGACTGGTCAGAGCAGTTTGGTCATAATAGCCCCAAACTGGAGATAATCAAAATCTCCATGGGTAACATGATAGATGAACAAATTATGGTACATTCAACCACTGGAATACTGCTCTCCAATAAAAAGGGAACAAATTCCTGATGCATACAAAAACATGGAGGAATCTCAAACATGTTTTACTGTACAAAAGAAGCCAGACAGAAAAGAACACATACTACCTGATTCCATCTATATGAGGCTCTAAAATAGGAAAAAATAATCAATATTGATAGAAATTAGATCAATGTTTGCCTGGAGTAGAGAAGGGAGATTGATTGACTAGGATGAGCATGAGAAATATTCTATAACTTGACTGGGATGGTGGTTACAGAGGTATTCATATTTGTCAAGACTCATCAAACTGCACACTGAAAAATGAGTACATTCATTTTATTCTGTGAAAATTACATCTCAAAATTAAAAATAAGAATAGTATCTTTTATATGTCAAATGAAGATGGATGCCAACTGATTTTTCAGCAGACCATGAAGGTAACATTTTTCACAAATTCAGCATCTACACTCAGAGTCCAGGCAATAAATGGTTAGGCACCACTGAAGGAATGACCAGCAGATTTGGTGTGCCCAGCCCATGTAAATCCAAGCTTAAAAGTTATCTGGTATATATGCCCTTCTCATTACCCTTTTAAATTGGCAAATGGATGCTACCATATTGGATCATGAGAATGATGCCTTACCTTGCTGAGGATGGTAGGTGGTGAGCTGAAAGGAGCCCAGGTCCCTAAGGCTTCCATGCAGTATAAATAGATGACTACCTACCTCTGGACTTTTATGTAGCAGAAAGAGAGAAATAACCCACCTTATTTAAGTCCCTATTATTTGGATTCTCTTTTATGGCTTAATATAAAGCATAAAATAATTGGTATAATAGTTCAAAATTGTCTAAGCAAAAATCATAACAGCCTTAATTCTACTTTTGTTGAGCATTTTCTATGTATTACATGTTTCTATTAATGCTTTCTGCTAACTGGTATTCAATCCAAGAAATATATGGAGTTCTCAAACCATAATAAATTCCTCCTTAACTCATCCCACCTGATGTTAAGGGCTGAGATCAACTTGGCTGTAGTTACTAGCCAAAACCCTTTAGAGGTCAGACTGCCAAAGTAGGAAACTTCAGTCTATCCTAGGGGCAAAGAGAATGTTGGGTCCGATGTGAACGTGTTGTTCAGGATTTAGAGATCTATCTTTGGTGTCTGAAGAGTACTATGAAACTTAAGAACTTGGAAGGAACATGTGAGAAAGGTTGAAAGCTCAAATGGGACTGAGAAAATTTACAAGTCTCTCCCAGATTATGATTGATCTCTATACTGGATTGAAACGTGTCTCCCCAAAAAATCCATGCCTTTCCAGAAACTCTGAATGTGATCTTGTATGGAAATAGGATCTTTACAGATTTTAGTAATTAGTTAGGATAACATCATACTAGATTAGAGTGGGCCCTATATCCAGTGACTGGTGCCCTTATATGGAGAGACATAGAGACTCAAATACACACCGGAAGAGGGCCATGTGATGAAGAAGGCAGAGACTGGAGAGACACAGCTACAGGCCAAGAAACTTCTGGGATTGCCAGCAACCACCAGAAGTTGGAAGAAGCAAAGGAAGATTCTTCCCTAGAGCTCTCAGAGGTAGGATGGCCCTGCTGACACATGGTGTTGGATCTCTACCTTCCAGAACAGGGACAATATAAATGTCTGTTGTTTTAAGCCACCCAATGTGTGACAACTAATATGGCAGCCTGAGGAAACAAATCCAGTCTCCAACATTTCAAAGCACCTTTCATTTGTTTCTGTGGCACCCCTCGCCTGCATTTGCTTCACCCTGGATTTTTGTTGTTCACACCCAATTCCTTCAGCCAGGCATTGTTCTAAATTCTTTAATGGCCATTTTACTTTGACGCATAAAAATTACTGTAGAACTCTATCTTTTGTTTGAAGGCTCTTCTCCTTGTCACTATGATGTGGTGCCAGCTATGTCTTGTGGAACTCATGAGCAAGATGCTGTTGGGGTCTTGCATAGCTCTGGTTGGTGTCTGGCTCTGCTGAAATGACACCTCCCAGTCCAGCCAATCTGTTATGCTTCATGCAACTCTAATTGACAACATTGCAATAGAGACTTGGAAGCATTTCTCCAAAACCCTTCAAATTTCCTGTGATGTAAATCCCTTCAGCTTAGTAAAGCTATGGTAGAAATGAAGACATCTAAATGGATCCTGAAAAAGTCCTCAACATCCTAAGACAGTGTCAAGATGTTTCATAAGACCACCGGTAGTCATGCAAATGTAGGCTGTCCTGTTTTCAACTAAGTAAAGTAAACTGAAAGTTTTTTTTTTTTTTTTAATTCCTCTAGAAGCTTTTTATGTTGCTGATTCTGAAAGCAAGGGAAACTCTGGACCACTTTGTGCTTGGGTTGGGCAACCCATTTGTGAATCAGGACATATCCCCACATGGGCCATAGGAGAAAATTGCTTTAGTCTCCGGAATGTTTCCAGATGTTAAAACAATTGACGTGATCCTAAAAAATGAACACAAGTTGTTGCATTTGGTTTCAACGTTTTTGTTTTATTTTCTGCAATGGTTGCCTTTCCCCACTGAGCCATTTCCATTTCTCCAGTATGCGTAATACTTACCTTTAAAGGTGTGATCTCCCAACACTTCATTCCCTGGATAGGTTTCTTTTTAACAAGCTAAAACAGACATAACTGGGGCACTGTTTCAGGCTGATATGACAAATGTGAAACTGAAGAATATTGAAAGCCACTCAAAAATTGGTTTGGTAAAAGACAGTGCTGTATAATGAAACCAAATGCACAGATCAGAATTTTAAAAGAAATCCTAGTGTGAAGATAAAAGGACATGAAAGATAATAAATGTTGAAATGATACACCATCTAATGGTATCCTGTCAAGAAAGAAAGATAATATGATAACTTACAGAGCATCCCTGAGCCTCTATAGGTACTTGACCTATAGTTTGCAGGGAAACAATCTTTTTGTTTCATCTGGCTCATATTAAAAATAGGAAAAACAAAACCAGCATTTTTTTCCCCACTCTCACACAGATGGTGGAAAAATCCCATGCAATTTTTAACTGTCTGAAATTCTTTAAAGCAATATAAGACAGAAAGAATTATTAAATCACTTTTCCATTTCATATAATGAAAAACTGCAGTACCTCGTTGGGGCTAGGGCCATCAATTTTGGAGCAAGTGGGTGCTCCAGTTGGTCCTGCAGGCCAATCAATCACCTGGCAGTCCTGGGTCCCTGTCTCTGAAGTTGTCTTGCTGTAGGAAAAAGAAATTTAGAAAATAATTAAACTAAAATCAAAGAGCTCACTTGCATTGATATCATTCATTTTTGAGACTTCATATACAACTGAACATATATGACATAGATTGAGGGGGGCTTGAAGGGTATATCTGCATTCATTCACCCACAGGTTCCTTTTTTTCACTTATTAATTTCTTCATTCATTCATTCATTCAAAAAATATTTAACAAGTGACTCTGCCAGCCAGCCTTTTTTTCACTTATTAATTTCTTCATTCATTCATTCATTCAAAAAATATTTAACAAGTAACTCCAGGCCCAGTCCTTGAGTTAATGGCTGAGTGGGACAGAACAATGGGCAAATAAATGATGACCATGTACCCTAATAAATTGTGCATTTGATGTTATGTATATTGATGACATTAGTATGTGTACGCTTGTTCATTTCCAGGTACTGCGGGACAAAGTTAGAAATGTCACAAGGGCAGCTCACTTCTGTTCATTTAAAGTTTGAGGGAAAGATAACTGTCCTATTTTTTATTTACTTCTGAATTTGGACTCACCCCTAATACAAAGGATATTTGATGCAGCTTATAGTGCCACATTTTAAAAAAATATTTTATTTATTTATTCATGAGAGACACAGAGAGAGGCAGAGACATAGGCAGAGGGAGAAGCACGCTCCCTGTGGGGAGCCCAATACAGAACTCTATCCCAGGACCTGGGGATCATGACCTGAGCTGAAGGCAGACACTTAGCCACTGAGCCACCCAGGTGCCCAGTACCACATTTTAATACCTGAGTGAATCTGATTAAGAGAAGCCAGTTGCTCTTTGGGATATGCTCTTTGGGAGAGAACCTGGTTAGAGACACTTACTGAAAGTGATATATCACCCAGATGTTTGGATTCCCATAGCATCAGTCTTTAGGGATAGAGAGCATTGCCTACCGACAAGACCCCTCTCACCTAGGACCTCTTACCTAGGGCCAGACTGGACATGTACCTAAATTTACCTAACAATATACAAATCATCCCTGTTATGGTGCCTCAGTTTCCCCACATGTAAAATGGAGTTAAAGCTAATTGCCTTATGGGAAGTCCATTGGGAACAAAGAACACCATCTGGCATATCATGAGACTGTGAAAGTTTTCCTTCCTATCAGTATTGCTATCTAAGCCTGACTTGCAGAAACTGACATGCTAATGAACAGACAACCAGGAAAATGCAGCCTAGATTTCTACTAGTTTCCCCTTCACGTGCACTTGCTCTGCTTTGCTGCATGGCTTCCATTGGAATTAGGAGCTCCCCAGGATAGAAGTGTTTTCCTTTCTGGCTCAGTCCTATCTTCCCGAGTCTGTGTTCATTCCATCAAACTAGCTGCTCCCTGATCTTATGATGAAGAAATAGTCTTTAGAAGGAGATTGGTGACAGGCTGTCCCCACTATGGGACAGAAAGGAATTGGGTTTGAGGGCAGTAGGAGGCTTTAGCAAGGGTGACTCAAGGAAGTGAAGTCAAGGAAGGCTTGGGGGAGAGTTAAGAATGGGAAGGAAGTCCATTGTGCAGTGTGGCGATGTGAGCTCAGGGGCAGGAGGCTGGGGGCACTGATCACTCCGGGCTCCTTTTCAAGCTTTTCCTCCTGATTGTAGCAGGTGGCACTATGAACGTTTATTCTGGGTGGAGGCTGTGGATTTCTCCTTCTCCAGGTCTAATGATATAAAGCCACAGATAAAAGCTGTATCTGCAAACAGAGAAGTAACATTTGCTGTTTAAAGAATTGGAAGCTGTTTCTGCATTCTAGTTTGGAGAGTGGTGGGTAGCATGCCGTGCAGTGATGTTTTTGGCAAAGGGAAGGCTCTGATTTTGTTTGGGAAGATGCTTTTTTTGGGCTGTTAAGTGGTGACAGTGTTTGCCCAGAGTGTCTTCCAGAATGATGAGAGTGAAGATGATAAGAACATAAATTATCTTTCGTGTACAAGTCAAAGAGTAGCCTGCCTGAGCAGACTGATTGTTTTCTGAATTTGAAGGGATTGTGCTGTTTCCTTCGTAGGCCAGGAAACAGGTGTCTGTGATTCTCGAACAGACAAGAGAGAAGAGGAGAAAAGATGCACAATTAGGTAACTTGGTGGATATTTGGATACATGTGGCAAACCACCACTGAAAGGGTCTAGAGGTTATGTCAGAGACTGGTTAGATGAGAAGTGCTCTGTCCACACACGGCAGGGGCATGGATTCTGATTGAGGCCTGGCTGCAGGGCCAACAGAGGAGACCCAGGTAGGGCCTGTGAGCTGTGTCACTCACATGCATTACAGTTGCTTACTGGTGACTGCTTTCCAGAGTGGTGGTGGGGGATGTGTCTTAGAAACAACATTGTCTTCCTAAAGGGACCTCAATGACAGATATCTAACTGGGCCCTTTCTTTAGAAACTTAATCATCTCACAGGGGTGTTGGGAAGGCATGAATGAGGATCCTTCTTCTCCAAAGAACATTTGCATTGAAAACTGCCAACCATTGGTCAATGAAAAACATTCCATTCATCCATTCAGCACATATGACCACCTACTGTGGGTGAGGCACATGCCAGGCACTGGGGGTGCCTGCGTGGTGAGATGCTATCACGGTCCTCAAGGAGCTCCAGTCTAGGGGGAAGAGAGACAAGCAGGGTCAGATACTGTCCCTGAAGCTTCAAACCATATGGGGGAGAGACCCAGATATGATGGGGGGCACAACCAGAGGTGGAGGTGCAGGGGCCACAGGGAAGTCTTATTGAGTTCCCAACAGGAGCAGGAGGTTGCTGGGTAGGGGAAGGTCAGGTACAGGGAAAAGAATGGGTTGTGGGAAGAAGCGAGAGCGCTCCCAGCCCTGACAGCCCTCTGGACAAAGGGAAAAGGGTAGCATCCTGGCCACTTACAGGATCCATTTTCTCATGCTGACTTTCCTGGGTTCCCCGGCAGCAACCTGCCTTTTTCTTAGAGCTTCCTCACCCCCACCCTGAAATAAACTATGAAATAAACACATAGTCCCTTACCACCTCCATCTTGGCACTTGTTATTCACAGGGACAAGTACGATTGTTGGGTGGGGCTGGGCTGGGTTGAGCTGGCCCTGCACACAGTGAATGTTCAGAACTGTACACAGCCACCTGCAGCACAGAGCTTCTTTCCGTGTCTATTGTCCTTGGGTGCTTGAAGGGACACTAATGTGGCCCAATTGAGTGGGCCATCCCCCTGCCTACAGCCCTGCCATCGTGGCCGTGTGATCATGTTCTCAGGGCCCAGAAGCGCCCGCGGTACAGGTAGCGGCAGACTATTTCTGCCTTTGCTTACAGAGAAAGATAATAACCCTCGAGGAGGGGATTTCACAGCTCTTTGAATTGAGTTGCATGTTTGTTCTGGGTTATTTTTTCTGTTTCCTAATATAACACACATTGCTATTGAGTCAATATTGATCCTGTTGCAGTCGGCATTAGTGGCGAAGGAGGCCGAAAAATAATCAGCCAGGTAATCAGGTCTGCTTTGCGAGGCTGAAAGTGAGGGTGGTGGGGGCCTAGTTAGGATGGGGGCGATGTCCACACTACAGATGATTCAATCAACACTCAGGTAATTACTAGGGTCCATTGCAGTCCCTTATAAAATACAAATCTTCCTAGAATGACACCACTTTTTCAAGCATCTGTAAATCAGTCTATAATGTAGATCCAGGTCATGTGTATCAGCACGTAGAAATCACCTTTGTGTGTGTGTTTGGGGGTGGGGGGTTGGTGCTGGCTGTAAATTGAATTACGATTAGAGTATTTAGTGATGCGATAAAATCCTCATGAATTAAAACACTGCTAATGTTGAAGGAATGGTATATTTTGACCAATCTACATAAGGCATTTGGCAAACAAATTAATAGTGTAATCAAGTTTACAAGGGTTGTGAACCTACTGTTTCCAAGTTCTCAAGTAGGGTATTTGTTATTTACATGTTATTTTTCAGAGCCATGAAGTCTGTGGTCATCAAGTGTGACTACTCCCATTTAACCCCTTCCTCAATGTCTCCCCAAATGTCCCTCCATCTCATCTTGGCTACTCTGGGGCAGGAGAGGTTGTGGGGGTGCTCACTGCCTTACAAGGTAATCCACTCTATTTGGAGAGCTCCAACAGAAAGTACTTCAGTTGTTACCTTATGTTTAGCCATGGGCCCTATAAAACAAGCCTAATTTTTCTTTTAGGTACTTGCAGACATAAATAATTTGTGCTTTTATCTGCACTTAGAATCCAGAGGCAGTGATTGCAAGCCCTGCTTAAATTGCTGTCTGTGCATCCTTTCCAATATTCATCGAGCCTGTGACTTCAAGCAATGCTGAAAAACTTGCTACCAAATGATGTGTCCTCAAAATTTTTCTTTGATCTAGGCCAGCCTCTAATGCAGACTGATCTTCTTCCTGGATTTACCAGAATTAGTGAGATGGGATGGCACTGGGATTTCAAAGTGGGAAGATGAAATCAATCCTCTGATGTTCTGTGTTGGTGTTTGCCATACAAGACTAAACCTTGGAGACTCTCTGGAGTAAGATAGTGTCTAAATACATGAATAGATTAAAAAGCCTCTAATAAGCCAAGTAGACCTCCCCATCAGACCTTTGATAGTCCAAGAAGGTGGGACTAACACTCTTGTTGCTTTAGGGAATTCTCTGGACTTCTCCCTTTGCCCCATCCTAACCTCATTCTCCCATCTGCTAGACAAATTAGGTTTCACTGGCTCTCAGTTTCCTGATTCTGGGTCCCAGAGTTTTGTCCTTAGTCTTCGATGCTGTTCATCTCTGTGGTCGTTGGCACTGAGATCTGGCTGAACCATTCCTCTACTCCCAGAAACTCCTGTTGTCTTAGCTGGGTTCTCCCTGTTTCAATCTTGCACCCCCAAGCCAAGTAGACTGTGTTCAAACCTGGCACCCCATTAATGAAGGGATTTGATCATTGCACGTATTTCTTCCCACACTGTGTCCCCAAGGCTAATGCAGTAGGCTGCTCTACACCCCTCCTGCAGTATTCAATCTGCTGAAAGGTCCACAATAGCCATCACCACATTGCCAAGCAGAGAAAATGCTAGTTCATTTTAATTATGAAAGAACCTTTGATGGGAGGTAGTATGATGTCACTTAGAGTGACTGAAGAAATGAGCAATGGCCTGTGCCCATGCAGGCTGATCGCCTTCTTGTACATTCTGGGAAGAGGTTATTGCTGGGATTGTTGTCTCATTTTGTAGAAGAAATGGAGTCTGCTAGAACTTAAGAAACCTGCATGGGATTATACACACAAAAATAGAAACAAGGTAAGTCTTATACATTTTTATTTCCAGTAATACGTAGCATTACTTACTAATTTATTATCAGTAAAACAGATTTAAACAGCAGTTTAGATGGCACACATTGCCTCTATGTCTTCCCATTAAATAATAGCTAGTTATATATCCATATATTTATACCTACCTTGTTTCAAAAAGATTTTGAAGTGATTTCAATAATAAAATACAATAGTACCTTCAAAAATAAAAACATAATAAGTAGAACATGGAATTTAAGGACATAAAATGCTTAGTTCAATAAATGATTGTAATGGACTAATATGGTGGTACTGATGGTGGTAGAGGTGTGGTGGAAGTGTTAGTGTTTAGAGAGTTAAGGGAGAAGTGGAGATGGTGAGGTGCTGTTGTTGTTGGTGGTAGTGGTAGAGGTAGTGAAGATAGTCCTGGTCCTGGTGTTGGTGTTGGCGGTGAAAGTAGTGGAGATGGTCCTGGTGCTGGTGTTGGTGGTGGCAGTAGTGGAGATGGTCCTGGTGCTGGTGTTGGTGGTAGGATGGTCTTGGTGTTGTTATTGGTGGTGGTGGTGATGGTATAGGTATTGGTAATAGTGATGGCAGTATGGGGGTGGCTATTAACAGTAAGCAAAGCAATCACAGCAAAAGGACAAGAGGGGTCAGGAATATGATGATTTAACCAGAAATAAAGTTAGTAGGCTGGAGGTGAAAAGTAAAGAGTGGAGTTAGAAGAAAAGGAAATAGGAAGTTTTCATTCTACCTTCTATCAAAACTGAGATATAAAGTGTGCTTGGTTCTTAGCAGTGTAGCCAGTGGGAATAGCTACAATAACAATCAATAATGGTGACTAATATTTATTGAGTGTTTACTATGCGCCAGATGGTATTGCAAGTACCTTAAATGAAGATCTCTTGATTCTTTTAGCAACTCACAAAATAGGCTTTTCTTATTATCCACACTTAACCAGATGAAGAAATAGAGCCACAGAAAGGTTCAAGCAACCTGATCAGTGTCATAATGGTAGCAAGTGGTAGAGCCAGGATTCTGTGTACAGCTCAGGTTCTTCACTGTAGAGCTTTGGGGAACATGACAGAGAGTGACATGTGTACACAAGGCTGACCAGCATCCAAGGTGGAGGGTGAAGAAGACATCACACTTGCTCTTACTCTTGGATTATAAAGCTTCTGTTCTAAGAATAGAGTTTGAGAGTCCAGAGAGAAGTCTGCAGCCACAATTCAACTCATTAATCTTTCATCTTCCAGAGCACAGAGAAATAGCTCTTCATGTGCCTGCCTGCTTCTGGTGGGCACAGCACTGTTGGTATATGCAGAACTGGTGCCTGGGTGTAGACATCTGTAATAAGAATGCGGTCTGAGAAAAAGTGTGAGCTGCTTTCCATTTTCACAGATTGAGCAACTGAGCATTTTTTAAAAAACAAATTTTGATGTTGCTGTTGATGTCTGTGGTCTGAGCTGTCAGTTGTTACCCACATTACTGGCCAACCGTTCCTGGGCCCATTTGGGGGATGTCTGTGTGTGATTTCGTGGTTCTGCCCTTCTTTGCTGCAAACACTTCCTCTGCCCCATCCGAGCAGGCTTTGTGATGGCCCTGACATGTTGGCTTTCACGCATGCTTTTATGATTATCTCCCCTTCCCCCTGCCTTGCCATGAGCACATATGGGCCCGAGTCTATTTTTGCTCTTCATCTCCTGGTTTTGTTTTGTTTTTGTATCTTTTGGTCTGCTGTTTTCATTAGTAAACTCTTTCACATTCTTATTTTCTTCTTGTTTTTAGGAAGAGTGGAAGACGAGTCGCCTACCTTACCATCCTGAGGAGACATTCATTGCCCAGCACCAGTGCACCTATGGGCCCCATGACAAACTGAAGCTGGATTTGCAGAATGTTGAGTGCCCATGGCTGGAGTTGAAATAATATTGTTGTTAGCTTAATCTTCTACCTCACAGAACATCATTACAAAATCATTTTGTCTCATACAATGTCTCATAGCATGTCAAAATGACATACTCTCCATGGAGAGAGAATGTAGATGCATTAATAATCAATGATTTCAGAAGATTAACACGCCCTGGAGTTTATACCACAGCCCAAGAAAATGGGAAGTATTCTCTTTTGTTAAAACTTGGCTTTTTTTTTTTTTTATGTAACAGAGCTAAAGTCATTGACTCCCTTAGGCATTAATAGGAAGGAGAGGAAGAGGAACACATGAAAAATATGTTTGCACTTACCAGGGTGCAGAAGTGACTATCTTTTTTTGATCTTTTTGTGGGGGGAGGTAAGGAGGGGACCAATGTTTATAGGAAAGTCAATATTGAGGAGTTTTTAGTATTAAAAAGGCTTAATATTACAAAGTTACTAATAGATTTTTATGTGGTAACAATGCCATACAACATAGAACTTGTACTGTAACCTCAAATGTAAGCTTTTCAGGGGGAAATGGTTGTAGTGGAATGCCCAGAGAAGATTCGTAAAGCCAGCAAATGTGGCATTTGTCAGAACCTATTACAGACTGTTACCACTAGCTTGGGAGTTTGGGAGTGGGAGTCAGGAAACCCACTGCTCTGTAGTCAGGAAATCCACTGCTCCGTACTCCAGAAAGATGCTAATGATGCTAGCATTAACAATAGCTAGCTGATCTTTACATCTGCTGAAGTTCTATATATCAGTTAAAATTTTCAACACTATTGGATAAAATTTCATGATTTACAGAAGTTACTATCACAGTAAGAATTAGAAAGACACCTGTCAGAATTTAATAATCCCATACGGGTCTTCAAGATCAGCCACAGATTTCTGATTGATGAGGAAATTGACTGGTGATTGTGCTCATTGACTTGCGCTCAGATTTAAATTATTGAAGACAGCAATGTGTATTTACAGAAACGTGTCCATTTGCAAAGGGGTCTTGTTCAAGTTCAAAGAAATGCTTAATTCAGAGTGAACAGAGCGATAAAGTGAATTTTAAAATGACTTTTATTGAATTCAAAAATCGTGAGCTAAAAGCCCTTGAGTTAAATTAAAAAGCAGTTTTGTTGAGTTAATGGTGAACATAAAGAATTAAATCAATAAAAACCCTGCTTGCCATTAAGTTCAAAAACAGTGAAAGCATTTTATTAACTGTGTTGTTTTAAATTCAACAATATATGTTCCCTCAATTTGCCAAGCTTTTTTTTGCTCCTGAATGTGGGCTTTAAAAATTGCTAGTATGTGTAAACACACATGTATCTAATCTAAACCATGAGCAAAACTGACCTTGGGCAAGCCATTTAACTACTCTGCTTAGTTTCATCACATGTGATTCAAGGACAGCTATGTTGTTACATTTACGAAGATAATACAGTATGGTGTCCCAACCAGTGAGGTGGGCCCACACCAACTGAAGGCTTCCTATGCCCTTTATAATTTATAAAGCTATCACAGATAAGTGAAGGTGAATTCTCCATATGGCAAATATTAGGTCAAAACATGAAACTTCTGTTTTTGTAGGTCAAAGACAGTTGAATAACAGCAATTTCATATGATTCAACATAATAATCCGCTCTGGAATTCATCCATCCATCCATTGTCCATCCATCCATCCCATCAGTCATTCAACAAATCAAGAGATTGTTCTTCTAGGTGCTGAATAAATGAGAAGCCAAGAAAACATGGAAATTAAGACAAAGTAAGAGACAGAGAGACAAAGTTTCAAATGAGCATATAACTAAAAATCATGAGAGGTGGCATCAAAGTAAGAACTTGGGATGACAAAAACAATGGAGGAAACCAGGAAAGGTGTCTCAGTGCCACTTAGGCTGTGCCTGAGTGATGTGCTGGTGTGAAACAGGTGAAGCTTGGGTGAGGGTGCGCTGCAGAGTGAACAGCATGTGGGAAGCACATGAGTGGGATGTAGGTGACTCTACATGAGTCTAGAAGGTCATGGTGAGAGTGCCCAGTTCCATTGCTCAGCTTTTTTTTTTTTTTAATAAATTAATTTTTTATTGGTGTTCATTTTCCCAACATACAGAATAACACCCAGTGCTCATCCCGTCAAGTGCCCCCCTCAGTGCCCGTCACCGTCACCCCCACCCCCCGCCCTCCTCCCCTTCCACCACCCCTAGTTCATTTCCCAGAGTTAGGAGTCTTTATGTTCTGTCTCCCTTTCTGATATTTCCCACACATTTCTTCTCCCTTCCCTTATATTCCCTTTCACTATTATTTATATTCCCCAAATGAATGAGAGCAAATAATGTTTGTCCTTCTCCTATTGACTTACTTCACTCAGCATAATACCCTCCAGTTCCATCCACGTTGAAGCAAATGGTGGGTATTTGTCTTTTCTAATGGCTGAGTAATATTCCATTGTATACATAAACCACATCTTCTTTATCCATTCATCTTTCGATGGACACCGAGGCTCCTTCCACAGTTTGGCTATTGTGGACATTGCTGCTAGAAACATCAGGGTGCAGGTGTCCCAGCATTTCATTGCGTCTGAATCTTTGGGGGTAAATCCCCAACAGTGCAATTGCTGGGTCATAGGGCAGGTCTATTTTTAACTCTTTGAGGAACCTCCACACAGTTTGCCAGAGTGGCTGCACCAGTTCACATTCCCACCAACAGTGTAAGAGAGTTCCCTTTTCTCCGCATCCTCTCCAACATTTGTGGTTTCCTGCCTTGTTAATTTTCCTCATTCTCACTGGTGTGAGGTGGTATCTCATTGTGGTTTTGATATGTATTTCCCTGATGGCAAGTGATGCAGCATTGCTCAGCTTTGAACCTGGGTGCCCTTTCTTCCCAGCCCTGTGGGATTAACACCCAAATGAGATGGTCTGGCTGGCTTGACTGGCCTCCTGTGCCCCATATGCTGCAAGCACTACTGGTCTCTGAGAAATGATGCTGTTATTCTGATCAGCCCTATGCAGAGTCTGGATGTGGAATCTCGGGGCCCAGCCTGAAAATGAGGAAGTGATGGATAGCTGAGGCCATCTTATCAGTGGGAGCTTTGTATTCAACTGGAAATTGCCCCTAACAGAACATTGTGAGAATACATCAATAAGAACACATGTTTTGTTTACTGAGTACTTATTATGTGCCAGGCACCAACATATCTACTTTGTTTAAACTTTTATTCCTCAATAATACCCAAAGAGATAGGCATTATTATTATTACCCCATTTTATAGGTATGGAAACTAAGGTTTAGGTAGGTTAAGTGACTTGCTCATGGTCTTACAGCAAGGAGGTAGTAGGACTAGGCAGTGTGTCCTTAACCTCTCTGCTACGCTGACCTCCTCACCCCACCTCACCCCACCCTGTGCTGTTACTGAGTATGTTGTGCTTTAGTTTTCTTCAAGGAATGTTACAGTCTAGCGTTACCCTGTGAGTCAAAAGTTGGGTCTCCCACAATTGATGAAGCTTGCTTGTTGAACTCATTTACAAAAGAGGGACATTCTCACGTGAGAATTTGAACAACGAACACTGCAGGTGTCAGCCAACTAGGGAGGCAAGTGCAGCTTCTTACTTTTGGTAGAGACCCCGCAAATCAAGGGACTTGTGCATATCATCCTGGCTGATGTGGTTCAGAAGGGTCTGGGGAGGGCAAGAGTTGAACAGGGAGCCATCCATGGAAGCTCAGACCTAGCTCCATGCTTCTCTGTAGGGCCTTTGCCCAGTCTCTGTGAGGCACTGGAAGGAAGATTTGTCCACCTTAGGCCAGACTGATGATGGCAGGGGGTATGGAGGAGGCGGGAGGCCATTGCAACAGGAACAGATAATTCCAGGAAAGGGTGAATCCCAACTCCACAGTCACCTGCTCCACATTTACGAAGATATGTGATCTTCGTAAATGTGGAGCATTTCGTATGAAGATACGAGAGCTTCTTCTTTTCAGCGCCAACCCACAGAACCATGTTTTGGGGCTAACATTTTTTCCTTGCCCTATTACAAGTGACTAAACATATTTCATAATCTCCTGGGCAGAGCTCACAGGCTATGTTATCTTCGCTTCCTGGGGGCTGCCAAGTAGGAAACCCGTGAAACCACTGGTGCCACAAGTGAGAGGAATGCCCTGCCACTGAGATTGTCTCCTGAACTCCTCTGTGGCATGGAGGTCTGGTTCAGGCAGCAGAACTAAGGCACGTCCTGCCCAAGCAGTTTTGGATGGGAGCCTTCCTGGGCTATCCAGTGCATGGATTGATTTCAGGGCCCTGCATGGGATCAGTGCTGGGAAGGGAAGGACTGAAACACTGTGAAATGTGATAAAGCTGGTTTGGTTCAGGGCGCCCATGCTTTGTGACACCTGCCTATCTGTTATACTGATGCTGTTACACAACTGTCTGGGAATTCATCTGCATCCTCATGCATGCAACGGTGCCAACCTACCCCAAAGTGGGTGGACACCAGGAAGGAGGGGCCCGACTGGCCTTTATTCCCCCTCTTTGGCTGTGCAGAACTCCCACATCCACCAAATGACATGCTGGCAGAAATGATCAGCATGAAACTAAATTGTTAATTTCAGCGAAGCCCTCCCTAAAAAATCTCGATCACAGGGATATTCCACCCCATTCACCCTCACAGAAAACTCATGCAAATTTTAAAGCTCAGGAGAGGAAGTTGTGAAATTTCCCTAGAAACTTCTTTGGGTATTAAAAACTTACTAGGAAACAATTCAAATGTCCATTACGAGGTGAATGGATAAAGAAACTGCAGTGTCCACATGATGGAATACTATTCAGTAGCCAAAAGGAAGCACCTAATCTTGGACCATATGGATGGATCTCAGACGCATTGTGCTAAGTGAAAGAAGCCAGACTCAGATGACCATATGCCATATGATTCCATTTATATGGCATTCTGGAAAAGGCAAAGCAATTGGGAAAAATCACCCCCATGGCAAGTAGTTTTCAATCTCAGGAGTATCTCAGGGGCCTCCATGTAGAATGAGGGTAAAATAGCTTTGGGAAGACTCTGAGCCTCCACTGCATTCAGAGAAGCTTCACTTTTATCTATTTTAGGCATTGTGGTTTAGTTCCTTTGAAAAGCTTATTCCATACTTTTAAAAAAGTTTGAATATGCTAAGCCAGATGATACAACTTCTAGAGTCCCAGCAGGAAGGTACAAGTCTCCACTCCTTGTCTAGTCCAAGTAGCTGGGGAACTCCTAGGTGGGAGAATCTGATTAATGTTATGATCTCTTTCCCTTGAGAAATGCACATGTACCCAGAAATTTACATTTTTGCATGTAGTCTCTGGGAGAGTTGTAGACTCCCTGAAGTCCATCCTCAAGGCTCCTAAAACCCCATGAATCTCCAGTTCGTGACTTCTGCCTTGGAGAGTAGGGACCCTATTATACACAATCTTGTATCATCCAGTTCCCATATATCACTTCTCTGTGATTGCTCTGTAACAAGCTATCCCAAGACCTAATGACCTAAAACCATAACAGTTTATCTTTTCTCTCAATTCCTTATGTTAGTTGGTCTCAGTTGGGTGTTCTACTGTCCTATGTGGTGTTGGCTAGGGTTACACATATGGCTGCATTTAGGTCATCTGTGTGCTCTGTTGGGGCTGGCATGTCCAAGATGACCTCAGCCACATGTCTGGAGCCTTGGTCTTGATGGTCACTTGGGGCATCTTAGTTCTTTTCCACAAGGACTGTCTTTCTCCCTCTACATGTGTTTGCTCATCAGTCCGGAGTTAAGCCTGAGTGGCCGGCTTCCAAGGGAGAGATATTGGAAGCTGTCAGGTTTCTTAAAAGCTGAGCCCAGAACTGGCAGGCTCTCTTCCATCACATTCTATTGGTTGAATCAAGTCACAGAGCAGTCCAGATTCCAAAGGAGGGAAAAGAGATGCTGCCTCTTGATGGGTGGAGCCCTGTGTACCTCTGGTGATGGCAGGATTGTTGATGGCCATTGAGGAGACAATTTAGCACACTAGGTTCTTGCAAAGTACAAGAGGACTCATCTTTGTAAAGGATAACCCACTTTGTACCCGCCAGAGCGATGAGATCCAATGGCAGAACCTGAACATTTGCTTCCTGCTTTTGAAGAATTTGTTTTTTAATGTGCTTCTTCTTTTGTGTTACCACAAAGGCCCTCAGAAGGTATATGTACCTCTGTTCCTCAAAGCTTATATTTTTTCCCTCCAACCTTATTGCTCTGCCAATTTCCTGATAACACACCCATATCACCTGCAAACTTTACTGTATGCTTTGGACTTTGGCATATAGTGCATTTTTAAATTTTTTCTCTTCCCAGAAATACATGTCTTTTTTTCCCCTCTAGACAAACTGGATACATCCAAAGGAAAGAAGGCACAACTTCTATTTCAGGAAGCTAGTATAGTTCTACTAAATGGCAATAATTTTGTGATCTTGTTACAAGAACAGCAATTATTCGAAAGCACCAGACCGTCACTGATGCCCCTTCTCCACAGATGATGGAGTGGATGAGGTGGATGAAGCATTGGCTTCCATGGACACCTGAGATGGATGAGCTATCTCACTATCTGCCAAGCTGATTTGTGTTTTTAGCATCCCTGTCCGATTCGAAACATGAGATTTCATTGGGAAGCATTTCCCATCTGCTGGGATAGGATATAATGAAACAGGATCCTACAGCAAACATTCCTGGGAAGCACAGATCCCACCTCTACTGTGTACTTCGAAGTCTATAGTATCTATCCAAACACTTTATTTCAACTGGAAAGCCCCTTCTGCTTCTTCATGTTTCTTTCTACTCCTTGCCTAGAATACTTCCTTCTCTCTCATCTCTTTGCTTCAGCTTGGCCCATTCTTCAAACCCCACCTCAACTAGCCCAGGGAGGTGTTACCATCCTCCCAAATCCATTGGTTCTCAGGATCATGGTGTCATAGAGCTTGAGAGATGGAAAGTTTTTCTGAGCTTCTAGCCCAACTATTCCAAACTCTCCAAGTATTGAAGTCTGAAGAGGGGCCTTGGCTGCATAAGATGATGGGTGGGTCCTATCAGCCAAGTTCAGTACTGGCCACTTCCATTTCAATGTAAAGTCTCCCTTATGCTCTGCTCCAATCTTGTTTTTCCATATAAAATATGATATAGTAATTAAAAAAGATTTCATGCTTAAAACAAAAATAGAAAATCATAGATATAATCCAATTCCTTCTTTTTGTAAATCAGAACGACTGGTCTGCAGACCTGGAGTAAGCTCTTCACCTCTAGATAAGTAGCCAGTTGTGGGTTCAGAACTCAGGTCTTGCCATCTTCACTGACAACTGTCTACCATTTCTAGATCATTCTGGATGAGGACAGGATCCATATATTCTAAAAATGAGAGTAAAGGTCTTGGTACTGCTTTGCTTTGTCTTAAGAAATCTCCTATTTGACTGGGATCTCGCTTCTGCTTTTGCTGGAATTTTCTGTGCTGCTGAAGAACGATTATTGCAGGATTATCTTGTGCTGCGGGACTGTCTCTAGAGCCTGCTGGGAGCTTGTTCTGCTAGCTCAGCTGTTTCTCAGCCTGCCCTGCCTGGATGATGTCAGCTGTGATGTTGTTTCACTCAAGAATCTTCCCTCCCGCTGCTCACTGCCTCAGAGTCTTTTGGTCCAGTTAGCGATGTCTTTATCTTCCCCTCGTTTTTCCTGTTCTCTCCACTTTTGATATCCTTGAGGCTGATGGTGTTTGTCAGGTCTGTCTTTAACTCTGGGGAAAGAGCTGGTGGAGCCATCTGTGGGTTTTGGAGAGCATCCCTGCTTGTAATTATTTTTCCCAGAGTCATCCTTGATGAGGTGAAGGCCCATTGTTGCATTATTACCCATTGTCGCCTGGGCTTTCCCATCATAGAGCGTGTCTTGTGAGGTAACAATAGCATGATGGGTCTCAGAAAAGACAATAGTTGTTGACTTCTTCACAGACAATTCAGTGAAGAAGTTGGCTCCTGGAACGATGCTCGGTTTGGTCCCTCACATCGTTTGGTTGCATAGTTCCCCACGGCGAGAGGAGGATTTTCATCACTTCTCCTCCTCTCAAATGTCAGGGAGCTGTCAGAAGCTGGGAGAAAATGGAGAATGGGCACTTTCTCCGCACAAACAGAAAATCCTTCTCCTAGAATAATGGGCAAAGATGAACTCATCATAAGCCCTCTAAAGCCTTAGTAATTTGGGCTAATCATTGTGAAGGACAGTGAGAATAATTGAACGGGCTAAATCACATTACATTCAGCTCAACAGTTGGAAGAGAGTTTGATGTTAACAGAGCACCAGACAAGGGGTTGAAAAACCAGGTTTTAATCCAAGCTTCGCCATCAACTTGCTGGATGACTTTGGGTGAAATTCTTCCTCTCTTGGTATCTATACTTCCTCACATACAAAATGTGGAGTTTTAAATGATCTCTGAAGACCCATCCACATCTCATAGTCTAGCATTTGAAATATTCATTAAATACCAACTCTGGGCAGGGTGGTATTCTGGGCCCTGCAGGGGAAGCAAAGGAATATGTATACTGGAGCCAGTCTACACCATCAGTTTTTGGTGAAGACCTGCCACTGTGTTCAGTTCAAGCAGAAACAGTTGTGCATCAGGCTAACAAATCATTGGCAAAAGGAATTGGCTTTATTGAAATAGAATGTTTGTAATTAGAACATTAATTGTTTAAATGTAAATGCTTGTTTATGAAGTGCTCAAAAGGACACTTCTCCTAAGTAGGTTGAGCAACCCTCTTGCAATTGTCCTTTGAAGTTGTTTAGCTTCTACTTTTTTTCCTAGATTATTCTTATAACTATTGAGGATTTATGCTCTGCCTCCTTCAGAAAGGACTTGAGACAGCTTAAAGCTGAAAACACACACAGACCATGACAATGAAAAATTTTAAAAGGATTAAAGAAAAGACAACACACAAAGCAATTATAAGTTGGCGGCGGGAGGCGGCGGGGGGCGCGGTTAGGCTTTCCAAATACCTGGAGAAGTTTGTTTCTGCCCTTGATCCCCAGGTTAGCTGCACTGTTTTTCTCTCAAAGCACAAGGGTACCCAGAATGAATAGGGAGTTCAGGGAGTCCAGTCAAGGACCTACTATGTGCATGGTGTCCTGAGAAGCTGGATTTCTTCCCTTAAGGACAAATAGGAAGACAGACCTGCAGACAACTTCTTAGGAGACAATGTGCTTAGTGTACATTTCTCAGGGATCTCCACATTAGTTTTTTTTTTTTTTTTAACGACTTTTTTTGAGGGAGACTAAGAGAGAGAGAGAGCTAGTAGGGGAGGAGCAGAGGGAGAGAGACAGACTCCTTGCTGAGTGCAGAGCCCAATGCGGGGTTCAATCTTAGAATCCTGAGATAGAAAAAAAAAAAACAAAAAAAAAACCCTGAAATCGAGACGAGCTGAAACCAAGAGTCATACGCTTAACCAGCTGAGCCACCTAAGCACCCTCATCTCCACATTATTCTGATTGTGTACCTCCATCAAAAAGCATGTGGGCGTGTACCCCCTTATTATATGTGTATTTATTTGTATATAAGATATATATTTGAACTACGTATTAAGATCTCGTGTAGATCACGTGACATACACAGAAAAGAAATACAAATATTTGAGATAAAAACAAACATAAGGAATTCTGATATTTCCTTCCCTCATTCAAGTGGTGTGGCTTTATTTGGATGTAGTGCTTCTAAGTAGAACAATAGTTGTTTGAATGTTAATAAATGGATGAATGCTTATAAAGTGCTGAAAGAGAATGTCTTCTAAGTGTGTAAATCAACTCACTTGCAATTGCATTTATCCTTATAAGCTGTTTAGCAAATGTGGTCTTTTAAATAAATTCTTCTGGGCAGAGCAGCAATTTCAGATTTATTGCAAAGTTCTAAAAATGTAAAGAGTTACCATATATCCTTCACCCAGTTTCCCCCCAATGCTAACATCTAGCAAATGTCTTTTTTTCATAGATTGTTATTACTTTGAATACTCCCTGGGATATTTGCCCCTAAGGCCATTTTGGGGACTGCTAGCATTTTTCTATATTCTATTTTTTAAAGTAAACATGTAAGTAGAGTATAATATGCATACAGCAAAATGCAAATATCTTGAGTATACACACACACACACAGATACACACACACTCAGCAAAGAGTAGATCTCCAGGTAGCGTGCCCTCAGAGTACTCATGACAGCCAGCAGTGGCTATTCCCTGTGGCCCATAGTCACCCTGAGCAGACCCTGAAGGACAAGATTCCAGCTCTCTTGTTGACAGCAGAACCTTTAGAATCTAGGAAAAAATCCAGTGCAGAAGAGGCACTTAAGAAATACCTAGTGACTGACAAAATTTTCTCCAAGTATCTTAGAAAGTAGAGAGGAGACATATTCAAATGAAAACAAACAAACAAACAAACAAAAACACAAGGCTTTCTTCGTCTCAGAAAAAGGTGGAGATGAATGAAGATTTTGCCATTTATGTAAGATATGGCACCCTAGGTCCACCTTACTCCAGTGATGTTTTGGAGTTCTGTCTAAATGCATGCCCTGATCAGGTGCCAGCCTGGCCCACCTCTCAGCCTGGCTTAGGTACCATGTGGCCAGCATGTGTTTTTCCTGTTAAGGCTTAACTCACACAGGGAAGACTTTCCTGGCCCATACTGGTCTCTTCCTTTCCTGAACTCACTTAAAACTTTCCATCCATACTGACTCCCATAATTGCATTGTCTTCTATCTCCCCTACAGGATCTTGACTGTTTAGTGGGTGAGGCTGTGCTAAATTAATTAGTTTTGTATATGCAATCCTTGCATTGTCAACTAGATAATGAGCTCCTTGAGTATAGGCCAGTGCCTTCTCACTTCCTAGATCATGCAGATTTTACAGCATATCAAATTAAGGTGGTGGAATTCTCAACTGTCATGCATCTGCTATCCAGGAAGTGTGCCACACTGAGGCATCATTGCCTGGTCATTCAACAACCTTCAACAGGTATGCATTAAGTGCCTACTATCTGCAAGGCACTATTTATTGCCCTTAAATATGGTGTGTGTGTGTGTGTGTGTGTGTGTGTGTGTGTGTGTGTGTTAGATGGGGTGGATAGGGACCACCTTTCTGATAAGTCAAGCTGTGAGTAGAGACCTGGATGAAATGAGAAAATGCTCCATGAGGATTTCTGGAGAGCAGTCAAGATGGAAGGAATGGCTGGTGCAAATGTCCAGGGGTAAGAAAGCTCATGCTGAGCCATGAACACTTTCCTTCAATTTCCACATTTTAGAAGAGCTTCAGTTAGCTCCCTGGGACTTGAGAGGGCCCTACATCTCTTTGTACTTTGGAGTCCTTGCCAGTCCATTAGGTGAGTCAACTGGACCAGATTTCCAACCTAACATTTTCGTGACTTGATGGAAAAACTATTACGTGATGGAGAAAACATATTTTCTCTCCTACTAGCTAAGACTTTCTCTCACATACTTCATTTCTCCACCCCTTCCCACACATTATGAACATGCACAAACACATTTGCACACACTCCAGTTGTCTATTTATTTTGCAGTCACACTAAGCAACATACATGAGTGTGATCAATACAACTGTACTGTATGTTCAGAGTTATGCACTGACAGTTGCTCAGTGATCCAAGTTGAATAATGCTGCTGGCACTCTCCATCTGCTTGACAATATGTAGAGAGCTCCTAGGAGTGCTGAGGTTCCTAGACTAGAAGACTTCTAACATGGTCACTTCCCTTGGTGACCTTTCTTATGGACCCCTTTTTCCAAGGTCACATAGGTTCAGCTAAACAGAGACACCTGGGAAATTGGCTTTCACTACATTGTCCCCTCCCACTTCATTTGGGGAGCCATTAGATATCACTGGATTTTACAAATGCCACACTGAAGTTTGGATTACTCCATCCACAGGAATGGTTTCCTTTAATTTAGAACTCTCTGTTCATTTGTATTAAAAGGGAGCATGTGGCTTTGATTTCTTTACACTTAGATCATTAATGATAATTTAGCAGCTAGTTAGCAAACAAGAAGAAACTTCTACCCTCTGCCTTCAGGAACTTTTGGGAGCCTCTGCTTCCCACAGCAATAACTTGCCCTACTCTGACTCTGAGCTGGCCCACATCCCCTAACGGGTGTGGTTCTAATGGGACTGGGGAAACCCTGGCTAGCTGGGGTTTTGGGGGATGATGCCTTGGCATGAATGTCCTGGCTCTCTGGATCCACATTAGAGACTTGCCTCAGGACCAGAGTGAAAGGCAACTGAAGACTATTGCTGCTTCCTTATGATTCCTGGAAATGTTAGATGTCTATTATTTTTCATATCGTGGGGTGTAGTAAATTTTTCAGAATGGGGGAAGCTAATTTCTGTCCTCTTCTTATACAGCTCTGTTCAATCAGGATCATATTCTCAATCCCCCATGAGGAACAGGCAACTACACCAGCCTGCAGCCTACCCAATATTCTCTTCCATCTGACTTCTGACATCATTTATCTCTGTTGACTTTGGATCTCTTCCTCAACTGGATTTTCTCTTCAGGTAGTAGCTCTTACCCATTGTGGTGTCATAGATCCCTGGGCCATCTCTTTCCTGAAAATTGCCCACATATAGAATTCTATAGTTTCAGAGGGACTGAAGGCTTCCTCCATCTTACCTGTGGACTAAGGATACCAGACTAAGCACCCTTAAGAGGAGTGCTTTCTCTGTTTATAGATCCCCCTGGGCCACAGGTAGATGTGGTCCTTCTTCACTATCTTTCCATAGCTGATGCTATTCTTATGGACACTATAATAAATTACTACAAATATGGTGGCTTAAAACAACACAAATATGTTATCTTTCAGTTATGGGTTTATCAGTCTTAAAATGATAGTGTGAACAAGGCTGTGGTCCTTTTGGAGGCTCTAAGAGAAACTCTGTTTCCCGGCCTTTCCCAGCTTCTAGAAGCCACCTGCATTCCTTGGTCCACAGCCCTTCCCTCCATCTTTGAAGACAGCACATAGCATCTTCAATTCTGTCTCTGGCCTCTGCTTCCACTGTCAGATCTTTCTCTCAGACTCTCTTGCCTTTTGATGACATTGGGCTCACTGGGATAATCCAGGATAATCTCCCTATCTCAGGATCCTTCACTTAATCACATCTGCAAAATCCCTTTTATTATGCAAGGTAACAAATTCACAAGGATTAGGACGTGGACTTCTTGGGGGGCCATTATTCAATCCACCACACTGTTATTTAAGCCTCACCTACTGGGAACTCTCTCCAGACCACTCAATATCCAGAATAGGAGAGGCTGGGCCACCTCTTCCTTTATCAAAGCCCTATTTTCTCTCCAAGGTATTATTACTTCTTTTCCTGGTGAATGACCTCCCTTGCAAGCATCCTTGGACTGGGCCAATAACTGAGTGGGATTCTAATGATGCACCTTCTGACTCTTAGTTTCAGGGTACATTTATCACCATCCAGCAATATGGTATTAGTACTGGCATTGGTGGTTAAGATTCAACTATGTTATCGGAATAACTCTTTGATATTGATATGGATGATCAAATGTATTGGCAGATTGCATTAAATCTTCCTCAGGATGGAATATTGATAGAAAGTGATTGGCCTGAGGAAGAACTGGACTTTGCTAACTATTATGCTATGTAGTTCTGTACAAGTTTATTATAAGGTACAAATAGTGGTAAAATAAACAGTCAAATTAGTACACATGCAGTGAGTTCTGTGAGTCCCCCTAGTGAACCAATGGTAGTCTTGGAGACCCCAGAAGTTTCAATTTGTGTCAAAAGTGAGAGTGGTCTTAGGGACTCCCTAACTGTAGGTACACTCTAACTCTCCCCTCAGAAACCTACCTATTCTTTTTTTTTTTAAACATTTTATTTAATTCTTCATGAGAGACAGAGAGAGAGACCGAGACATAGGCAGAGGAAGAAGCAGGCTCCCTGAGGGGAACCTAATGTGGAACTCGATCCCAGGACCCTCAGGATCACAACCTGAGCCAAAGGCAGACACTCAACCACTGAACCATCTAGGTACCCCCCCTACCTATTCATAATGCCACTGTTCAGGCCCTTCTCTCAGCCAGGGCTGAATTGATGCTTGGCAGATTACCTCCTATTCTAGGCCAGCTACTAAAATTTAGCAAAGGCTGTGGTGACTTCAACCCAAAGGAGAAGTTGAGGGTAGGGCTATTTGGCTATGTTTGGCCATGGAAGCAGCAGCATACTGGGGCTTTAGATGACAAGCAGATACTTGCCAATTTCACCCAAGGCAGGCTATGTTTAGGCACACAGCCTATAGGATGAAATAGTATCCAGTTTCTTTGTTTTGTTTGATTAAGTTTTAGAACACATTTGCACATTGAATAGGGCAAACTGACTAGCTCAGATTCTTATGGACAATGCTAAACATGTCCCAACAACAAATATGGTAGCAATGATTATCAAAGAGGACTCACAATGTGTTGGCCATTGCACAGAGTTCCTCACTTGATCCATGCAACAATCTCGCTAATGTACATTACCCAGCCTTCTTTCGTGGAGGAGAACTGAGGCAGAAGAAGCTTTAGTAACTTGCCCAAAGGCTGACTCCAGTGTTGGCACCCATAGTCACTGTGCCTCTTGTCTTTCTTGCATTGTGCTACCCTGTCGATTGTTTCCTTTGGAGAGATTACAGTTAACTAGAGCAGAAAGAGGCACCCAGGAGTCAATAAGGTACTCAATCTGCCTGCATTAAAATGTGGGAAACAATATCTATTGATTGACATGAGGAAGCACAGCCCATGCCCTGAAAAGGAAGGAGGTCACAATGGAATGGGGACACTGGGAAAAGAACAGGTCTCTTGAAAATTTGTTTTATGTCAGGTTCTTGACATAGATGATTTTGTTTCATCTTTGCAGTCCTAGGAGGGATTATTAACTCATTTTACAGATGAAGTAACATTAACTTTAGGTTATAAACCCCTGCTCTAATCAAAGACTATCCTATAGCCTGAATTGTGTCCCCCAAGACCCATATGCTGAAGACGTAATACCTTCAGATACCTCAGATACTTCAATACCTCAGATAGGACTGTATTTGGGGACTGAGTCTTAAAGAGATAACTAAGACTAAATGAGGTCCTGACAGTGGGCTCTGATTCAATATGATTCGTGTTCTTCTAAGAAGAGGACATTTAGATACAAACACAAAAAAAGGGAAGACACAGGAGAAAGGTTGCCATCCACAAGCCAAGGGGATAGACCTCAGAAGAAATGGCTGTGGACAATTTGATAACTCAAATTTCCTGTGAGGAAACAGTTTCTGTTGTTTAAACCAGCCAGCCTGTGCTGCTTTGTTGTGGCAGCCTTTGCAAACTCAGACAAGGTATAATGGAGATCCATCACCAGGTATGACTAATTCTGAAGCTCTGGTTGGCCCTTTCTCTGTTCCCATGGAAAGGATCAGCCATCGACATGGGAGGCAACCAGGCAGGAGCTACATGAGTGATGTGCACAGTGATTAAATGGGATGGCAGGGAAGGTGAGAAGGGTGAGGGTCAGGAAAGGCTTCCCATATGAGGTGAGGATTGAGTCGGGAAGAGAAGTTTGGGAAAGATGCAGATGGGCAGAGGGAAAGGAAGAGGGCATTCCAGGCCACAGGACTGCTGATTTTACTGGATCCTGGAGCCGCCATCCCTGCTGTCTGGATGGACCTTTGGCCAGCTAAGCACACATGTGGACACAGAGCTGAGGAATGTTGGCCCTGATTGAGTATAAGGAGATGATCTGTAAATCAGGAGTCTCTTTTATGGACAACTCCTTCCTCTGAAACCCCAGAAGATGACCAAGAACAAAAAAGCCAGCAGCTTCTCATATTTATTAAGAAGAAGAGAGTACAAGAAGAAGGAACCAAGAGGTACTGGCAGAAAAAGGACCGTTAACCCTAGAACTCTGGGCCTTGGAAAAACAAAGCTGATAACAAGCCAGTCACAAGGTTGAATGCAGAGCATGGGAACAAGTTAGGGGAGGGGTCCCGAGTCTGACACACAATGTATCAAATATAATAAGTCCTGTGAGGCCAATCAAATCCCCTGTCACCCCAACCCCACACTATGCCAAATAGCAAAAGCAGATGTTTTGCAAACTGGTAACAACCCAGAAGTCTTTCCTTGTGATTGGCAAGAGATGCAGGGAGACTGCCGGGAGGGGTGGAGAGACAGGCTTTTGGGAAAGGTCCCAATATTAGTGCACCGGCAACCTTACCCTGAGCTCCTCCAACAACAGAAAAAGAGGGATTCAATTTGGCTTGGGCAAGGAGAGAAGATCTATTGTAACATGGAAGAAATTCAAGCACGATAGGAGAACAAAGCGACATTTCAAATCGCTGTGATTTATCTGGCCCCATAGCCCGACCCATTTCTTTCAAATACCAAGCTGACAGGGCCAATTGCAATACTTCATGGTAGGGTGGGGGTGGGGGCCAGAAGGCCCCTGTTATGCTTTTGGAAATTCAGTCTCTCCACACTTCATCCTGAGCCTTTGGCCTTCCTCTTTCTGGCAGGGGAACACCCCCACCCCCACAGCTTCCAGCACATTCCTGGTGGGAGCAATCACCAGAGAAGTAGCACAAGCTCTCCAAAGTAGCCATGGCATTGTCTTCAGCCTAAAGGCAGCATCCACATAGCGGCCCACATCCATCCCATCCTGTGGCTTTGCAGGGAGATGCTGACGTTTGTGCACTGTTCAAGGCTGGACCAGTAGAAGAGTCTAGGGCTTTGCAAGGGCCCAATGGAGTCAAGTGGTTTGGGTGTAGGCTTCAGGCAATTCATTGGTCCTCTTTGCTTTCCTTTCTTGACTTCTCCAATAAGAGGACATTATATGTGTTCTATGCTTTTTATTTTTGGTATGACATGCAAAAAAAACTCTACATATTTAATGTTAGGACTTGATGAGTTTGGAGATAAGTATACATTCTTAAAATCATCATAACAATCTATGACATAAACAATTCCATCACCTCTCAAAGTTTTCCTGTACCTTTATTATTGTTGTTGTTGTTATTATTTTGTGATAAGACCACTTCACATAAGATTTATCTTCTTAGCAAAATTTTAAGCATATAGTATAACCATTATTAACTATTGGCATAATGCAGAAGATCTGCAGGATTTACTCATCTTGCATAACTAAAACTTTGTATCTTTTGTTTACTCCTCCCTGTCTCTTTCTCTCTCAGCCCATGGTAACTACTGTTTTGTTATCTGCTTCCATGAGATTACTATTTTAGATTCCTCATATAAATGGTATCATATAGTATTTGTCCTTCTGTATCTGGCTTATTATACTTAGCGTAATATCTTCCAAGTTCATCCATGCTATTGCAAATGGCAAGATTTCCTTTTTTTTAAAGGCTGAATAACATTCCCTTGTGAGTACATAACATATTTTCTTTCTTCACTCGTTAGTCAATGGGCATTTAAGTTACTTCCGTGCCTTGGTTACTTATTGTGAATGTTACTGCAATAAACTGTGGATCCTACTTTAATTCTTCTGAATATATAACCCAGAAGTGGGATCCCTGGATTGTATGGTATTTCTATTTTTAATTTTTTGAGGAATCTCAATACTGCCCTCCATAATGGCTGGAACAATTTACCTTCCCACCTATTGCACACCAGAGTTTTCTATCCATATCCTTGCCAACACTTTTTTTTATTATAGTCATCCTAGGGGTGCCTGGGTGGCTCAGTCAGTTAAGTGTCTGCCTTTGGCTCAGATCAAGATCTCAGGGTCCTCAAATCAAGCCCTTGAGTAAGACTTCCTGCTCAGTAGGGAGTCTGCTTTTTCACTCTCTCTCTCTTTCTCCTCTGCCCCTCTGCACCACTTGCTCTCTTTCTCTTTCTCAAATAAATAAATAAAATCTTTTTTTAAATTAATAAAAATAGTGATCCTAACAGATGTGAGGTGACATCCCACTGTGGTTTTGATTTGCATTTTCCTGATGATGAATGATGTTGAGTACCTTTTCATATATCTGTCAGTCATTTGCATGCCTTTTTTTTGAGAAATGTCGATTTGGTTTCTTTGTAGTGTTCTGTGAACTTTATACAATTGCTCCTTCCTTCCTTTATTCTACCTATATATCCTGTGGTGGACACTGGGGTACAGCAAGGAGCACCATAACATCCTTGCTTACATAAGCTTGTCTTTGGAGGGGTGGGCAGTGGGGAGACAAACGATGAGTGAACAAATGTATCACCTGGTTATGATGAGGACAGAGTAAGTTGAAACTCTGGAGGGTCTCTGAGCAGATTTTCAGTATAACTGTGCCTGTGGATAGCGGTGTCCTGTTGTTATTGGAGAACAGTTGGATGAGGAAACTTTTTGACTCCTGGTGGGCAGAAATGAACTTGATTGAACATTCTCTTCTAAAGGCAAGCCAGAACAGGCATGAATAAGATAATTCTGGCGGTTTTGTTAAGGAATCTATTGCGGGGCTGTTTTATTGAAACAAATCCAGGAGTATAAAAGGTGTTTCAGCTTCAATGGCATTATCACCATGCATGTTCCAGTCATATTCTCATGCAAGTCTATCATCCTAGTTCTTGCACTGAAATCTGGGCTCAAATCTCTTATTGATTGGAAGAGAACTGACATTTTTTAGTTGTTTTCCAAGCTAATACAAAATGATAATCAAGGCCTTATATAATTTCACCTAATCTTCACCTCAGCTGCATGAGATAGATGTTGGTATATAGCTTTATAGATGAATGATATTCAATAATCTGTCCAAACTTAGTCAGTTACTAAGTGGTAAAAGTTGATATTTGAATACTAAATCCTTTGGCTCTTGTCTTAACAAAATGCTTATTAATTTGAGGTAATGAAATTGAAAATTGAACAGTGGTCCAAGGAAAACACATTTTTCATCTACCATGATTTCTGGATGGCTGGTGTCTATTTTGCCATAACTGAAACCATTTTATTTATTGCCTATTGATTTCTGGCTTTCCATGTTGCAGCTGCCAGAAAGTTGTCTGAAAGTCTCTTAGAAAGATCTCAAGACAGAGTGCTGTTGTTCTGTTCAAGCATCACATTAATTATAACAACAATCTCTACTGGCCAGTGTTGACCTGAGGGTCACCAAAATAAGAGCTGGTGAGTTCTCAGAGGGAAAACATCAGACAAATCTAATTTCTTTCCTGAGGATTGAATTTGTGAAACACATAGGAATTTATATTCATGGGCATTATTGTAGATGAGATGCATCTAAATATTAGAAATTGTTGACAATATCTCTTAGAATCATACCTGCACATTTAGGTTCTTTCATGGTCAATGGAAATTTTTACCTTAGGGATGCCTCTGTAGCTCAGTTGAGCATCTGCCTTTGGCTCAGGACATGATCCTGGGGTCCTAGAATCAAGTGCTGCATCAGGCTCACTGCAGGGATCCCGATACAGGACTCTATCCTGAGACTCCAGGATTGTGCCCTGGGCCAAAGGTAGGCACTAAGCCACTGAGCCACCCAGGCATCCCCAAAAATAAAATCTTAAAAAAAAAAAAAAGAAAGAAAGAAAGAAAGAAAGAAAGAAAGAAAGAAAGAAAGAAAGAGACATTTTCACCTTAAAGTTAAATGCCTTCCTCTCATTCTGGTATCTTAACTCCCTCTTTCCTATCATTGCCAAATTTCTTAAAATATTTTTAATATTCATTTTATCAAATTTTCAGTGTTTTTCTTGAAATCTATTACAGTTAGATCTTTGCCTCATAACTTAGTCTTTAAGGTTCTCAATGGACAAAGTGAGATTCATTCCTTTTACCTCCCTGGAGGTCAGTATTTGACATTAGTGATGCACCCACACTTCCTAAAACTTTTTCTTTGCTCCCAAAGACATAACTATTATTTGTGTCACTTGGATGGCTACAAGTAGTCCTCTCTTTGCATGGCTCCAATATATATAAGTTTCTGTTTCCATAGTTTAGTTAAATAACACCAGCCCCAAAAAGATGGCTCAAGCTTTGGTTATCACGATCTGTGAATTATGAATGATTGTGTAAACTTCACAGTTAGCTCTTAAGTCCAAAAATACAGATATGTATCATGATTAGAAATGCACATCATATATTTTAAAGTCTGCCATCATGGTGTATCTATTATTCACTTTATGCACAGACAGCAAAACATGTAGTTGTGTCACCTCCTTGTCTCCCAGTGATAAACCTACATGGTATTTTACAAAATAGATAATCAAAAGCAGAAATTGCCAGCAAAGATAAAAGTGAAGCAAAAAAAAGCCCCTCTAAAATATGACAATACTTGAGTAAAACATGAATGAAATGTAAGTGGACAAAATAGCTGACGGGAGGCATGTTCCACTGCTGCTTATAGGGAAACCTAGGCATGTGGCCCGAGGAACTTAGTGAAGACAAACTTACTGACATAAATGAGGAAAATGGTTGTCACAAAAAATAAGATGATGTCCGGGAGAAGTGATGCTAGCAAGGAACTTCACACTGAAGGAACTTTCAGAGATATTTCACAGTATTGAAAGCACCAAGGATAAAGTGTTAGCAGCTGACCCAAACTTAGAAGGGAGTATGAAAACTGGCCAAAGCTTAGAAAAAAAAAAAAAGACTACCTCTATATCAAGTTATATAAGTAGAAGAAGGCAATCTCTTGATAAGCTCTTTTTTTTCCTGTCAGGTAAGATACTTTAATTCCCTTCAAATGTTTTAAGTTACGATTTTTTTTTTTGCAGTTTTATACCTTTATTTGACAATCAGTGATTAGTTCTCATCCACATTAACAGTCTATAGATTTTTGAAAGCGGTGACAGGTAAGTAGGTAACCAGCGTGTAGAGCTTGTTTGGTGAATCTTCATCCTCCTTACGTTTTCTGGATAACTGCACATGGATACGGTATGGAACGTTCCTTATTCCTTTGGCCCAGACAGCTTTGTTGAGCCTGGTGTCAATGTGCACATCTGGAGTTCCCATCTCCTTCATGGCAAATTTCCGAATCTCTTTGAGTGCCCGAGGGGCACGCTTCTTGAAACCCACTCCATGGATACGTTTGTGAATGTTGATGGTGTATTCTCTGGTCACTACCTCACTGATGGCAGAATGGCCCTTCTTCTCACCACCCTTCTTTGCGGGAGCCATTCTGCCGGGCCCTAGTTGGGTAAGTTACAATATATTAAATAAATGCGAGTTTTCCTATATTCTCATTTCTTATATGTTTATAGCCTACAATAAGTGTTTCTAATAGTTTCACGAAAAAATTTTTAAAAGTCACAGAACAATTGTAATTGATTTCCTAGATTGTTAGTATTTGTGTGAATGCAGCTTGCCCAGTCTTTTTTATAGTCCTTTACTATCACACAAAGCAAGAACTGCCAGTATGAGGTACCTCCAAGTTAATACAACTATACTTTTACACACTACCTTAACCTCAAACCATCCTCATCTCTTGCATTCTTGAGTTCAGTTATAATGAATAGGGTACAGGGGGTAGCCAGTAAATGTACTTTCCTTTTCTATTTACCCTATTTTCTAAGGCATCATAGACTCCTCTATTGCACACCCTTGCTTCTAATTAACCCTAAATTCTGTCCAGTATGTGTCCTAAACTTGGCTTGAATTTGACCCAATTTCCATTCCCACAGTTTAGCTTCAGTTTAAGTTCTTATAGTCACTCTCCTGTGACCACCTCCTGATTGTTCTTCCATCTACCAGTCTATTTTATCTACCCATACACTTCTCTCACAAATGCCAGAACCATTGATCTAAAAAAATAGTCCAGTTACACAAACCGTCCAGTTTGCAAAACACTACTGTTGATTGTCTTCTGTCTTTGATGAGCCTAACTTTTCAGTATTTCTCAAATAAATCCTGCCTCTTTATACCTCCATGCCTTTCCTCATGATGTTTCCTCCTTCTGGGAGGTCTTCTCCTTTTCTGGGCTGACTCCATTTATACATACTTTAAGATCCATTACAAGTGTTTCCCATCTGAGCAAAAGTCTTTTCAGTGTTACCAAGTTACTTAGTTACTGCTTTGTCTGCAGTTCTACAATGCTTTATTTATAATTCTATGATGTACCAGTCATGGAGTAACATTTATTTGTTTATTTGTATACCCACATTTCCTGATAGACTCTAACTCTTCAGGGTGAAAACCTTGTCTCATTCCATGCTGCAGTGCAAGAAAAGCACAAAAGCAATAATAACACCAGTGTCAATATCATATACTCCTTATAATATACATATTTCCATTAAATGTATTTCTACCAAACTACTAATCAATGATGTACAATCTCTATTTGATAGGTTTAGCTAAAGTGTGCCAGCACATATAGGAAGGTATTGTTTGAAACCCAAAAGTTGAAGTAGCTTCTTTTAGACACCAGTAACTCCAATACATGCATTTAAGTCTTAGATGTTTCTACAAAACAAATAGTTCAGTTTTCAGGACGCACATTGAAATTTAAACACACCTTTCATGCATCAGGCCCTTGGTGGGTAATCCCATCCCTTTGCCAGTGACCTCCCCTTTCAGAAGATTCCTCTCTGGGAGCCCCTCTATGAACAAGGTCTGACCAGCGGCTCCTGCCTGGGAGTGTCCTGGGACATGTTTATGTGGTACAAGCAAAGGAAAAGCAGAGAAACACATTCCTGTCTGTTGCTCAGAATATAAATCTGTCACAGGAGCCTTCCAAAGACAGTTTGGCCAAGGAGTAATGAAGTGAGGGAATCTGTAGGTGACCAGGGATGACACAGTAAACTCCAAATAATTCAATATGATTAGGGAATTAGCAAGGACCTAGGCGAGCTGGTGAGAAGAGATGCGTAAATTTCCCCTGGCGTAAATGAGCGGGAACTCAGCCTATCCAGGAAAGGGAGGCGACTGTTCTCTAAAGCTGGCTCAGATTTTAAAAGCTCTACATCTTTAAACAAATCCAAAGGATTAGCCTTTGAAGATGAAGTCAGTATTGACAAAGAAGAGGTGGGTCGACAGAACCACAAAAGGTTCTGTCTGCAGACTGGCTGGGAACACGGGCGTGGCTGCTGCCCCAGAGGCTGGTGCAGGGAGGTGGGTCAGCGCAGCAGAAGCTGGGATTCTCTACGTGGCTGCAGTTCCGTTTTTAACACTGTGCGGGGAATCCGGGAATCCCTGACCACCTCGGACACACCAACCTTTCTTTGAACTATAGGCTTTGTTTCCTCCCCACCCCACCTCCAGACCAAATCTCCAAAAATATTATTCATCGTATTCATAATGTTAATAACAATGCTTCAAAAACATATTTTAGTTTTCATTGTGCTTTTATGCATATTTATCTCATTTGTGTCTCTTAATAACCCAGTAGATAGGAAGATAGATTAGACACTGACCTTTTAAAAATTGCTTAGTTCCTCCTTAGATTTTTCTCTATCTGCAAAATATCATATGTTCATTTAACAAACTTGAGAAAATATAGGTGTGGATTAAGAAAAAAATTTCAATCACCTGTAACCCCTTCATAAAGCTACATGTCCTTTTAATTTCATATACCACTTTATATTATACATACTATTTCATAGCTTGTGACATATTTTTCAATTTTTAAAAATTTTGAAAATATTTATCTATCAGTAAATACACAATTACATAATTTTAAAAAATTGAAACCTAGTTGGCACACACTGTTACATGAGTTTCAGGTATACAACATAGTGATTGGATAAGTCTATATATTATGTTATGCTAAACACAACTGTAGCCAGCCACCATCAGTGCTCCTACAATGCTATTATGGTATTATTGACTGTATTCCCTAGGCTGTAACTTTCATCCTTTGATTTATTCATTCCATAACAGGAAGCCCGTACTTCCCATTCCCCTTCACCCATTTTGCCCATTCCTGCACTCCCCATTAGGTAATATTTTTAAATGTCTGCATATAGGTACTATTATGTTGAATCAATATGCTTTGATTAATTTAACTGATCCCTTTGTGCTGGATACTTGAATCATTTTCAATGTTCACTGTTGAATATAATTATTAAAATTGTTTTTCCATATGAATAAATCAAATTGGTTATTATTCTATCATTATGTAGAAACATACATAGAAATTACATGATTAGTAAAATAGTATGACATTAGATAAATATTAACATTTGAAGTAACAATTTGTTAACATCCTTGTGACTAAGTCATCAGGCCTTTCAAAGATTATTTCTTGGGTCCTTAAAATTGGATGGATTCTGCTTTCATGCAGGTCTTCCAGAGCTTTCAGTCAAGGAAAAGGAATCTCTGTCTTCACCCTGGAATTGCAAACTGTCTTTGTACGCACCCACGATTGTGTCTCATCCTTCCTCAGTTTTAGATGCCATCCAGCTACTAACATTTTCAACAGTAGTTCAAAAACCAATTTCCCAATGGTCACATATACCAGGCAGTATGTAATTATATACTGGCACATACAGCACACGCCCAAGAACTGGTCCCTGCCTCACATTGCATGCAGTTCAGCTAAGAATACAAACAGGAGAAGAATGATTAGAAGTCAAATTTATAGGAACTCCTGAGTGGCTCAGTGGTTGAGCATTTGCCTTTGGCTTAGGACGTGATCCCGGGGTTCTGGAATCGAGTCCCTCATCGGGATCCCCAAGAGAGGCTGCATCTCCCTCTGCCTATGTCTCTGCCTCTTTCTCTATGTCTCTTATGAATAAATGAATAAAATATTTAAAAAAGAAGTCAGATTTATAAATGCTGTGATGTAGAGAAGACATGGAGGTCATATCACTGCAGAGAGAAGTTTCTAACCCAGATTGAGAAGTTGAAGAAGCTAATTGGACAAAAGATGAGGTATATGTGCTGCATTTACACTGATGACTGTGAATTAGCCAGGATGTGGAGGGGGCTGGCACTGGGAGTGGGGGATGTCTCAGGCAGAGGAAATCATTTTTACTATGTTCCAAAGGGGATGTAAGGATGACTCATTTATTGGTGCTCTTATTCTCTGTGGCTGCTTGATAAATACAGCTCAAGCATGGAGAAGAAACAGGATGTGGGTACAATGTCAGTGGTGAGTCAGTATGAGAGCCTCTAGTCCTTATAGTTGATTTGGGGTGCCTCGGCCCCAAATTGTATCCCAGCATGTAATAAGAACCTGCAGATGAGAGTTATGTCACTGTCAGTAATGCTTGAAAAGTTTTGAAAATATTTGAGGTGGTCAAATGATAAACTTATTTTTGTTAATGGGGCAAGAATATTTCAAGACACTTTGTACTAGTAGACTGCATTGACTCAGTTAATTCTAGAACATGTTGCTAAATAAGTGGTTTGTGGGCATTTTGAAAATCATATGATAACTTCTTGCCATCTGTATAGATTCACTAGGAATATGTCACACCAAACTAATCTCATTGCAAAGTTAGAAGATTCTAATTTCAGAAAAGCATATGGGACAAAATGTTAAACCTGAAGAGAAGTATAGAAAACAGAGATGACACTATAAAAACAGTCTAGTTGCAAACTTAGATTGCCTTAATGTTAGTTTGTAGTTCCTGTTAGGGGAGAATTGATCATCCTGTGTTTGATCACTGCATCTGAAACAGTGGATTTTAGTGTAGCTAGCATTTTTTCATTTTATTTTTTTAAATTTAAGTTAATTAACATAAAATGTATATTAGTTTCAGAGGTAGAGTTCAATGATTCATCTTTTTTAAAAAAGATTTTATTAATTTATTCATGACAGACACACACACACAGAGGCAGAGACATAGGCAGAGAGAGAAGCAGGCTCCATGCAGGGAGCCTGATGTGGGACTCGATCCTGGGACTCCAGGATCATGCCCTGAACCAAAGGCAGATGCTCAACTGCTGAGCCACCCAGGCTTCCCTCATCAGTCTTATATAACATCCAGTACTCATTCCATCAAGTGACTTCCTTCATATCCATCATGCAGTTATACCACGCCCCCCACCTCCCTTCCAGTGACCCTCATGTTTTTTCCTAGAGTTCAGAGTCTTTTATGGTTTGTCATCCTCTCTGATTTCATCATTTTTATTTTTCCCTCTCTTCTTCTGTGATCCTCTGTTTTGTTTCTTAAATTCCACATATCAGTGAGATCATATAATTGTCTTCCTCTGATTGACTTATTTTGTTTAGCATAATACCCTCTAGTTCCATCTACATTGTTGCAAGTGGTAAGATTTCATTTCTTTTGATGACTGAGTAGTATTCCATTGTATACATATACCACATCTTCTTTATACATTCATCTGTTGATGGACATCTGGGATCTTTCCATAGTTTGGCTATTGTGGACATCGCTGCTATAAGCATTGGGGTTCAGGTGCCCCTTTGGATCATTACATTTGTATCTTTGGGGTAAATATCTAGTAGTATAATTCCTGAGTTGTACGGTAGCTCTACTTTCAACTTTTTGAGGAAACTCCTTACTGTCTTCCAGAGTGGCAGTATCAGCTTACATTCCCATCAACAGTGTAAAAGGGCCCCCTTTCTCTGCATCCTCACCAACTTCTGTCCATTCCTGACTTGTTAATTTTAGTCATTCTGACTGGTGTGAGGTGGTAATCTCACTGTGGTTTTGATTTGTATTTCCCTGTTGCTGACTGATGTTGAGCATGTTTTTATGTGTCTGTTGGCCATTTGTATGTCTTTTTTTAAAAGATTGTATTTATTTATTTGAGACAGAGAGAGAACACAAGCAGGAGGAGCAGCAGGTAGAGGGAGAGGGAGAAGCAGGCTTCCCACTGAGCAGGGAGCCCGATGTGGGGCTCAATCCCAGGACATTGGAGAAATGTCTATTTAAATTTTCTGCCCATTTCTTGATTGGATTATTTGTTCTTTTCGTGTTGAGTTTGATAAGTTCTTCATAGATTTTGGCAATTTGAGGAGGAATGCAGATGTGCCAGTGCTCAGAGATGAAGAATTGGGATACAGTGCCATGTAGGGATGGCAGTAGGGTTATTGTGTGTGAAGAGAAACTTACAGAGAACATGAAGACAGTCTTTAAATTTTTAAACTTTTGGGGTGCGTCAGTGGCTCAGTTGGTTAAGCATCCAACTCCTGATTTCTGCTCAGGTTGTGATCTCAGGGTCCTGGGATAGAGCCCCATGCTGGGCTCTGTGCTCACCAAACAGTCTGCTTGTCCTTCTGCCCCTCCCTCAGCTTGTGTGCACTCTCTCTCAAATAATAAATAAATAAACAAATAAATAAATAAAATGTTTAAAATTTCTTAAATCTGTCAGCATTTTTTTCACCAGTTTTATAAAATTCTCAACCATTTTTGTCTTTAAATATTGCTTCTGCCCCTTTCTCTCTTTTCTCCTTCTAGGACTCCAGTGAACGATTTGGCTATTAAACCTATCATTTGGGGTTTTATTATGTGGTTTTGCAGTTATAGTTATAGAATTCCCATTCCATTTTACATTATTTCGTATGTTTTCAGTTCTGTGATGAAATTTTTAATTCTCTTTTTATCTTCCTCAACACCAAAGGCATTGTTGTTGAAAGGCTTTATCTAATAAGTTCAATAACTGGACACCTTATAGATCTAATTCTATCTTCTGTTATTTCTATTTATTACTGATCTTTTTTGCCTTATATCTTTGTAGACCTACTTTTCTTTTGATTGTGTTTTCAACATTGTACTAAAAATATTTTTGTGGAAAGAGTGGTGGAACCAGAGATGATATATTTCTCTAGCAAGTGTTTTTCTGTTAGTGCTGAAAGAAACCAGGGGAACTAGCAGTCAGTGGTCACCTTAATCCAGCTTAACAGCCTGAATGGCCCTTAAAATCTCATAGTCCATTCAGATGACATGAGGCTGTCCATGTAAGGACAGGTTTATTTTGATTCACCTTTATTTTTAGGATTATAATGTAAAATATGGGGATTTGTTACCTCCCCATCATTCCCCCTTGGCTGGCTCTGGATTTAACTCTTGCCCCTTTAGCCCCATGAGGCTAAAAACTGGGGGAGTACTGCTTAGCCTCACTACCCTGCATCCAGAGTCAACATCTGCTTTCACGGGAAATACAGCCCCTACCAAAATTATATCTCTAGATTTCCATTTTCTTCTGGATCTTGGCCTGGAACGTCTCCATTACTTCAGTAGCTTTGAAAACACTTCACTCATCTCTTCTTATTTTCTGTAGGAGGATTGGTCCTAATTACCAAGTGTGTAATTACTAGAAGCCATTAAGTGAGAGAATAGATTTGTTCTGTTTTGTCCGGTGGTTGGATGAAATCTGATGGATGAAATTTACAAAGAGGCCAATTTCTACTATACCAAAGGAATAACTTTAACTTCCTAGCAATTATCCTAACAATAATAAAATGGGCAGCTTATGAAATTGAGAGATTTCTGTCATGTCTTAGTTAAAATGATGCTTTGTCAACATCATTTCTTTTGGGAAATCTTTAGTGGCAGAGGGAGGGTAACTTGTATCCTGTGGGATTGTTTAAATATGGAACACATGAGATTTATTTGACATTTTCTGAACCTAAGACAAATCTCAGCCTAACTTAGTCCAAACAGAATTCTGGTTTTCTCCTCCATCTCTGTAATGGCACCAGGACTGCACCCCCTCTCAAATGTTCAGGCTTCAAACCCAGGAGTAGCCTTCATTATTACTCTTTCCTTCACATTCCACATCTGATTCATTAATAAGAATTGTCAGTTCTCCTCCAAAATGTATCTTGGACCTGACTACTTCACTTCTCATCCACAACCCTAATCTAAACTACTATATTAGTGTGCTAGAGTTGCCATAACAAAGCACCACAGACTGGGTGGCTTAAGCAACAGAAAGGTATTGTCTTATAGTACTAGATATAGAAATCCAAGATCAAGGTGCCAGCAAGGTTGGTTTCTTCTGAGGCCCCTCTCCTTGGTAGTAGATAGCCATCTTCTCCCTGTGTCTTTACATGGTCTTCTTTCTATACCTGTCTGTGTTCTAATCTTTTCTTATGAAGTCATCAGCCACACTGGTTTAGGATCTGCCCCCAATGACTCCACTTTACTTTAATTACCTCTTTAAAGACCCTATTTCCACATACAGTCACATTCAGAGGTACTTCAGGTTAGAGCTTTAACATGAATTTGGGGGGACACAGCTCAGCCCATAACAGCTACCATCTTTCTTTGCTCTGACAAAACAATAGGTTCCTTCCATTTCTTTTGGCTTCATTCTCCCTCAGCCCCAACCAACCACTTAGCAACCAGAGCGATTTTTCTGAAGTGCAAATTATGTCACATTATTCCTGTGCTGAAAACACTGCAAAGAAGCCAGAATAAAATTCACATGTAGGTCCACAAGCCCTGTTTGATCTGACCTTTACCCACCTCTCTGACCTCACCTTCCACCAAATTTCACTCTCATTGGCTACACTGGCCCTCTGTTATCTCTTTAAACATTCAAAGTTTGCTCTCAGGAATTTTGACTGTGCTCAATTCTTTTTTTGCTTAGAAATTCTTCTAGTCTTTTTTTTTCTGTCATTTCCTCCATAACCCTTTATTCATGCTCTTACTAAAGCAACAACACATTCTACCTCCACCTTCTATTACATAGCCCTCCTTTATTTTATTCATATTACTTCAAAGAGTCTGAAATTGTAAAATGTGTCTATTGTCTGCATGTCTATTACTTACTTTGCATTCTAGAATGAAAGTACCTTGGGGACAGGAGCCCTGCCTGTCTTGTACACTGCTGTTCCCCATGCCAGATGCAGTGTCTGCCTTGGGAGATTCCCAGGAAATGTTTGTTCCGTCACTGATTTCAAGAGTAGAGAGTCTGAAAAATCCCTCCCCTTCCCCTTAACATTTTAGTAAAGTTAGTTCATAGACTTCATATCACTGGGTGGGGGTGGGAGGGGTGGCAAACAAATCCTTTTTCGAAAAGCTTAGGGTAGAGAATTACTAAATCTGAAATGGCAAATTGGTTTCTTCTCATGTGGGAACACTGATTATTTGGAAGTGGTTGAGGACTTTGAGACACTGCCTGAACTCATTGAGAGTGTCATGATTGATTAGTAATGTCTGCCTTTGGCACCTTGTGAGAGTGTTCAGATCATGTGCTGAATGCCTGCTGTTGTAGGCTAAATGGTGTCTTATACCATCAAGAACTTGTCTTATATTCAGTGGTGCTTTAGGAGGAATTAAAGACTAAAATGTTCTCAAATATGGATTCATATAATCATGGGGTTTATTTAAAACTATGCTAACTGGAGACTAAAACTTTGGGAAAACTTGACATATTCAGTTCCCTATCTACATGAAGATAAGTAAATTTAAGCATCCATTATCAATGACTAAGAATTTTAAAATACTTTCAAAGATAGAATGTCTTCAACTTTTCTAGTAAACCTACTTACATTTTCTATCTTCACTTGGCTGTCATTTGGGTGGTCCAGGAACTGTTCCAAATATACACCAGAAATCACTGTTTAGCTTGAGCACATGTCCTCCTGTTAAGTTTCTAGTGAAAATAGAATATAATTTCTTCTGTTCATTCATGAATTCAAAAGTTGGCACACATACTTTGAACATCCACTATGTGTAGGTGCATCAAGGGTATAGAGGTGAAGGAATATTGCTGTGCTTTCCACAGGATCCCAACCCAATGGTGAAAAGGCAACTGCAGGATCCTGTGGTATGTTCTGTGCTGTTCTCAGTGTTACAGACACTGTTGAACTTGGAAACAGAAATCTAATTGCTCTTCAGTCTTCTGTTCTTCAGGAGAAATAGTACCATTTCCTTTAAGCTTCAAAATCACATCAGCATAATTTCCTCAGACAGACCCCATGGCCAACTTCAGTGCCAATAATATTTAACCACACCGTCGGGTATACCCAGCCTCAGAGACACAGAGCCAACCACAGCCCCACGAGTTCTGACCAAGCCTAAGTATTGTTGCCAAAAGAAATTCCTTAGACTGATTGAATACTCAAATCTTGAGGCAACCCTTCAAGATTTTTGCCACTGAAGATTATGTTTGCAGACCAATCAGCAAAATGTAGAATGGGATTATCCTGCTGGTGGTTTGGATAAGGAAAAGCACATTCTTTACTGTGTAGATGAAAGTTGGGAAAACAGTTGAGGAGGGTGTTGTCCATATGAGTTCTCTAGATCCTATAATTAAGGATACCTGGGACTTTGGGAATATTAGGCGTAAGCTAATAGATGCAAACATTTTAGGAAACACCAAGGGAGCATTCCACATTTTCCCAATTATTTAGCAAAACATAGCTCTTGGTCTCTTTGCATGAGCAAGATAATCAAGGCAGCCACTCTGTGACCTTCAATGTCATTAGAGCAGTTGTTAATGAGGGCATGATACCTAGTGACCAGATAGCAGCTGGCTGCTAGTTCCCAAGGATCAAGCCAACTGTTCTGGGCTTCCTGATCAAAACAACCAAGACTCTCATTTCCAAAAACCAGGGTCCTTTTCTAAAGGTAAAGTGTATGGGTCCTCTCCATGTATATTTGCCTTAAAGAAGGCTGTAAAACAAAAGTCTCCACCGTTGGGGTTGTCATTATTGAATAGGCAACAAACAAACAAACACGCAAATACTTAAAACCATCCATTTGAATTATAGGATATATACATGTAGATATTTATTATATTTGATCTCATGTGTCCTATGTGTATCTTTATGTGTGTGTATCTTTATTTGTACCTATGTGTTTGTATTCCTATGTCTATGCCTGCATAAATATATCATATATAAAATATATCTATATATCAGATGTAAAATGCATTTGCATTTGGAAGAGCATATGGAGACAGTCTTGGAAAATTGGTAAAGCTGCCAGAGTTGCATAGCTCCTCCTTGCATACCCTTGAGCTCATTCTCTGTGTCCTGCGCTCTGCTCCCCAACACCAAACCTGGTAGGAAGTAATCTAACCCCAACTATGGGCCTCTATTGGGTTTGCCACGAGAACATGATTGTATTGGGTCTTCTCATCTGTCATTTATAGGTAAGAAATCTGAGATGAAATGAAAAATGAGAAGTCCAGAGACCATCTTACAGGAGCTCCTTCTCATCTTCCTGATCTAAATATCACTATTTGGAGAGGACCATATAATTCAGATTCTCTTATTTGCTTTCTTCAAAACTCTCACCATAATTTATTAATTATCTTAGGTTTGTCTATTTGGTCATTTGTGCAGTGTTTGTATGTCTCTCTCTTATGAGAAAGCAAGCTGTGTGATATCCAAGGTCCTGTCTCTCACTTCCCATGGTAGCCCCAACACCAGTGCACAGTGTTTAATGCCCCAGCAGGTTCCTGGACGCCCAGGAAACCCCAATTTGCTATCTCACTCAATTCTGAGTGCTCTATAATTGCTACTACCCTGATGGTCCTGTTCCTCTGGAATGGTGGTTTCACTTATTCAAACACCCCCTCACCCGCCTCTGCAAAAGTACTGAATGCCTCTTCCGAGACAAACCTTGTGGAAGGTGCTAAGGACACTAACATGAATAATATATGGTGTTTCTCCTTGGGAAGTTTGTGGATTAATGGGGGAGAGGAATACTAAGCAGACAAAGGGCTCTGAGAGAAGAAACCACAGGGCACTTGTAGGCTCAAAGGATGGTCCCCTAGCCCAGGTTGGATGGGCAAGGAAGTCTCCTAGAGGAAGGGGCTCAGAATGTTTCAAAAAATGTTTAAAAACTGAAATGCTTTATTTTTTTCCAGTTTTGGCATAAGATTGACGTATAACATTGTATCATATCATTTTATTTATTTATTATTATTTATTTATTTATTTATTTATTTATTTATTTATTTATTTGGATTGGAAATAAAAGGCACAGCATAGGGAATATAGTCAATGATGTTGTAATAGTATTGTATGGTAACAGATGGTAGCTACATTTGTGAGCATAGCATAACATACAGAGATGTTGAATCATTGTGTTGTACACCTGAAACTAATGTCGCATCACTTGTTAACGATCCTCAAAGTAAAAAAATAAAAAAGAAAGCTTAGACAAGTCACTTAATTTCAATGACTAAATCATAGGATACTTGAGGATTTTTCACTCCTCTAAATAGAGGGTAGGGAATATACAGTTGAAATGAAAATTGTCTTAAAGGTAAAAGCAGTAATGAATTAATCCTCTGAATGGAGACTGTGTTTAGGAAGATCTTGAAGGACCAGGAGGATTTAGACTGCTAGAAAGGAGCCGGTCTTGGTGTGGGGGTCGCAGTGGGGGAGGGGAATGCAGCGTGGTCCAAGGAAAGAAGTCCCATGTACAAAGACAGCAGAGTTGTTTGGGGTGTACCAGGTGTTCGGTGTGGTGGGCACATTGCATAAAACACAGGGGAGGGTGAGGGAGAGAGATGGTCCTGGGCAGGCAGCGTGTATCTTGAGAGGGCCAAAGCATTTTGGAATACAGCCTAATCACTATGGGGAAGCACAGAAGAGATCGACATGATCAGAATTGTTTTTAAAAAGTTCACTCTGATTGCAGGGTAGGGAGGGCTTGTACAGTGTGCATTCATTCGCTCACTCATTCATCCACGAGCTTTATTTAGTACCTACCTGGGACACAGTGCCAGGTGCTAGGGATGAATGATGATGAGAGCAGAACAGAGTCTCTGATTCTTTAGTCTTCTGGTCTAGTGGAAAAGACAAATCCGGCACCAGAAGTTAATAGAAAAGCACAAGTTGTGATAATGGCCATTAAGGGGAAGAAGGAGGAGCTGTGGGAGCATTGGACAGGACCAGGAGACTATGAAGAGGAAGCAATACCTGTGTTGACTTTTGACCAATGATGAGTTGTCCGCTGACCCTGCTCATTGTCCCAGTGAAAAGTGTTCTGGCTTTGAACCCAGGTGGTATCAGTGGACTTGACAGAAGGAGGCAACCTAGAAAGATCTTAGGGAGGTAGAACCGATAAGACTTGAAGGCATTTGGAGTAGGGACAGGGGAGACAGAGCCAAGTCAGAGAGAAACAAGTCAGGAATGGTCTAGGTGTCTGGCTTGGGCACTCTGTGAGGCCATTGCTGAGAGTTCAGCACAGAAAGGCACAATGACAAGGCTTCCTGTATCTTCTAAGCACTTGTGCCGAGCCTGTCTCACTTTTCACGACAGCCTTATTTGCTAGCCCCCCTTCTATCTGTCAGGCACCCTACTAAGTGCTTTACATGTATTAACCCTCAGATAGACAGGGGCTCTTAACATATGGAGGCCCAGAGAGGCAAAGTAACCTGATTTGGGGCTATAAGCTCATCACTTACAGAGGCTTATCTGGAAGCCACATCTGCTGCTCTCCAGAGGGAGTGGCCGTACCCACGCTGCCAGAGTGAGTTGGGGCTATCTACAAGATACATTTATCCCTCCATATTTGCCTTTCATTAGAATTGTCAGTCCCCTGACTCAGAAGGCATCATCTAGTGCTAACATTTAATGGCAGCTGAGTGCTGGTGAGCTTTATTTGTCAACCCTTTATGGCAGCATTTGATTAAAACCTCAAGTTCTCCCTGAGCTAATAGGACTTGCTAACAGTGCAACGCAACCGTCAAGGGACATGAAAACTGACTGTCCTACCAATTTCCCGGCCACCTTGGGAGCGCCAGATACCATTGGGAGGACACTGGCTGAACAGGACACCCCTAGGTGTGAGAGAAGAGGGAAGGGGTGGAGGCTCACAGGTGCTAAAAATCTCTGAGGTGCTGGAGACATTTCACAGTGAGGGAAGCTCCGGCGCAGACCAGCTGAGGTCTTAATAAAGTTACATGACTAACAAGTTGCTAGGAAGCCTGGATTTGAATCCAGGTCTATCTACATCCCTTGTCCCACCAGAAATGATGTGGACGGGGAGAGGTAGAAGAAAGTGGGAGAGTTGTGTTTGGAAAGGAAGGTCGTGAGGCTTTCTGGTGCAATAGGAAACATATCTTCTTCCTGAGGCTCTAAGGGGCAGAATTAGGACCAAGAGCAGAATTCAGGTTAAGCCAGCAAACGCAAGCTGTGCTGTGTGCTAGGCCCTGTGCCAGGTGCTGAGGTGTCAGGAACAAAGCACCATCTTCAGCCTCTTATAGCTCACAGTTGGGGGAGAACAGACAGACACTCAGCCTGATACTTCTCACATGAGCCCCACATCCTGAGCACACTAAAGGAGCCAGGAGTGAAGGAATGGGGCCTGATTGCCTCTGACCGGGCTTTCTGGGGAACACTTGGGGCAGATGATGTCCTTTATGAGGGCTTCAGTGAACAAGCAGAGCCCTGACAAGTAGAGACAGAGGGAGGACATTTCAGGGAGCAGGGACAGCAGGAGCAAGGGCACTGAGGCAGAAGACTTAACGGAGTATTTAGGAAGAGCGAGTGACGTCGGGACATGATTAGCAGGTAGGTTCTCTTTGGAGAAATGTCAGCCATGAGCCTGGAGGTGGACTGTGGGGAGCCTTGAACATCAAGCTTCCTGAGGTAAGAGTTGTCTTGCTTTAAGCCAACTAGAAAGAGGAACATCTAGATTTACACGAAGATATTTGCTGTTGGCTGGAGCTCCTTACGATGCTGCTAGTAAGGTGATGGCTGTTGAAGTTCAAGATTTGCTCCCAGTGGGGGGAGAAAACCTCCCAACCCACATCCATCACAAATGTTCTTTGTGAGTACACACACGGCCCGGTCACTTTGCTTTTAAACAGGAGCCTGAGATCAGAGGTAGCCCAAAAAGATTTGAAAGTGTGTTAGACCATTGAGGACTGTCAGCTGAGAAGAGATGACACCTGGGTTAGGATGGCAAGGGAACTTGGGGAACCAGATGCTGCAGGGGTACCCTGGGAATGCCAGCCGTTTGGCATTAGCCAGATGTGAGAGGAACAAAGCGAATGATACACTGACGTTTCCTTTCTGATGACTATCTTGCCTTGCGTATTTATGGTAAAACAAGCACCAACATGTTTTGGCATTTTTTCAAATATTTGACTCTTGATTGCAAAAAAATTGTAACAGGCCTCTTAACTGCTTAGTTAACTTCCTTAGTCAGGAAGAATGGATGTTGCTAGAATTATTATTATTTTTTACCATTCCCCTCCAACCCAACTCTGGTATTTTTCACATAGTTGAAGAAAGACAAATAGTTGAAGAGAGGCAATTGTTGGTCTTTAAATGGAAGTGCATGGAAGAATGTGTTGGGAGAAGCAGCATTTAAGAGGTGAAAGATTACCATGTATTTAGCGTTTGAGCCCATCCATCTTTGAGGGCAGAAGTCTTTAATCAGGACCGAGTGATTACAGGGATAATGTCAAGATAAAAATCATATGCATTCTAGCATTTGAAAAAATTCTCTACTTTCCGTCACTAATGGTAGCTTAGATTATTAGCACAGAGATCATTCTAGAGATCTAATGGGCCCTTGCTGGTTCTACTCTTGGCAGGCCTTGGGGTCCAGGTTCACCTTTGTAATTTGGCCTTTAGCTTGGAGTCTGTCTGTGTCTCCGCAAGCACATTGATTTGGAAGCTGAATGCATCTTTAGAAGTGACTCTTACTAAGGGATTGCATGCTAGTCATCCTTAAGATAACCAGTGGGTTGATTGAAGCCAGTGTTGCAACCAAGTGGATTGAGTGGGCAGCTGCAATTTCCCTTTCCTCTTGGGGAGGGCTATGTGGTGGGATATCACTCGTGTTGTTGTATAGCTTTCATTTTAGTGCTTGTGGTCCCTTGCTGTTTACAGAATGCCTCCCCCTATCTTGCCTCCATTTAATGGACACTTGTTGAGAGCTTATTATGTAGAGGCTCTGTGCTAGGTGTTGAGATGCATAAGCAAGCAAGAGACGTAATCCCTTCCTGATGAGGCATATAGGGCAAGTGTTCCTTCCTTCCCCATTCCTTCTGGCCTTCAACAAATGTTTACAGGATATCTATCATGAATGCCATTGATCCGGGTGCTAGGCCTAAGGCAGAGCCAAATCTTGGCCCTCAGGCTCCTTGCTTTGTGGAAAGAGATGTTGAAAACTCACTATGTAATACGTCAGGAGTTTATGAGAACTGTGAAGAAAAATAAAGCCGGGAATACAGAAAGTCTTAATCAAGGGATCACTTTTCTTATCTCCTGGTGGGATTAGTAAACCTATTCTTAGGATGTGAATAACAAGGTGCAGGATGCATGAAACTGTCCCGGTCCTGCAGTGAGCTGCCCACAGATGTAGGATTCACCCGTGGGCTCCACTCTTCTGGTTCTCAGCTCTGTGCCAGGGCACACTGCCAGTCACCACACTCTGCTCCCTTTGGCTTGAGGTTCTACCAAGTGGGGAGATGTTTCCCTTAAATAGCATCCAGTTTAAAGACTATCTCCAGGAGCACCTGGGTGGCTCAATGGTTGAATGTCTGCCTTCAGCTCAGGTTGTGATCCTGGGATCCTGGGATCGAGTCCTGCATTGGGCTCCCCCAGAGGGAACGTGCTTCTCCCTCTGCCTATGTCTCTGCCCCTCTCTCTGTGTCTCTCATGAATAAATAAAGTCTTAAAAATACAATAAAATAAAGACTATCTCCCACCTTCAGTTATTCCCCCAGAACTTGACTTTATTTCAAAGGGTTTTATTTATTTGTTTTTCTAGAAGGAATGACTTAAATGTGCCTGCCCTACTTGTTCTTTTAATTTTGAGATCCTCCCCATGCTTCCAGGAGGGAAACCAGCGACATGAATAAAGCTCCAAAGAACCAAAATTGATGAATTGGGAATGACCTTAGAGTTATGTGATCTGCCTCTGAGGCCTAGGTTTGCTGTCTGTGTGAATTCTTTTTCTCCTTCCTTTCTTTCTTTTCTAGAATCTCCCATATCTGTGGAGTCATTGTAATAGCAGTGCCCCTGCCCACCTCCTGAGGTTGCCTGAAAGATTATGTAAGAGAGCACCTGTAAGAGTCCATCAGGAACATGCCCCTGGGGCAGATGTTTCCCAGGAAGAAAAGGGTCATTGGGTGTAGTGGGAAGAGCCCACACTCTAGGGTTTGAGGAGCTGGGTGCGACTCCTGAACACCAGCTGCTGAATCCGGCCAAGGTATTTCCTTCTCCAAGCCTGTTTGCTCATATCACCACGTTGCTGGCAAAGGTGGAGTCCCATCTGGCCAGAGAATGGGGGTAGTGATGCCTCCACCAGAAGATGAAAGATTAAATAAAAATGCAGATGTAAAGACCTAGCTCTGCCCCCAGCCCATGTTCCCTAAACTGCAGGCGTTTGGGACATTTGCCACATCAGCACTTAAAATATTTTCATTCACATTTGTACCTTAACCATATCTAAGCAATAAAGGCCACCAATCATAGGTTTTTATCATACGTATCTTAGTATCCATTAGCCTAAACAGGTAATCACTAAAATGTGTAATTCCCGAAACCCTGGTGAGCCGCCCTGTGCCGTGTGCGCAGTCATCAGGAGAGCCCCTCAGAGGGAGCCTTCCCCGTCTGTCTTTATTCTCCAGCACATTTGCATGGAGCTTTAAACTCTTACATTGCCCCTTCACAGATGCCATCTCATTTGATCCTTCTGATATTTGAAGCCGAGATCAAAGCTGAGGTTATTGTCTCTACTTCATAGCAAAAAGGGCTCAGAGAGAGGAAATAATTTGCCCAGAATTATGCCGCTTGTTCAAGTGGGAGCCAGGAGGAGAACCCAGGCCTTTGGACTCCCAACCCAGAGTGCTTTCTTCCTTTGGCTGGGATGTCCTCCCTCATCCCAGGACCCTGGGCCACCCACCCGCTGCTGGCTCCTCCCCTCCAGACCTGGCTGAGGCAGAGGAAGGCTGTCTGGACTCTCACAGCCCAGTTGTAAATACTGGAGAGGGGTTCTCTTATCTTAGAGTCACTTCTCACTCAACCAGCTGCCAGCAGCCTGAGCAGCCATTAACTCGCAGATTGCAAATCAGTGCCAAACTGGACAGCAAATCTGTGAGCCTACACTGGAGCCCCAACAGGCATCACCCCCTGCCTGGAGAATTGTAGAGAGAACTTTAGCATTGAGTATAGCCAAGAGCTACCCTGTGTAAGGGGGGGCCCTGAGACCAAACACATTATCCTACCTCCTATGAAGAAAGACCACTGAGGGAACCAGGGACTGAAAACCAGGCCCTGGGCCCCACTCCTGATGGTTTGTCCTCCTGAACACACCAGCTTTACATCTGGAGCATCATGCAGAGACACATACTGACACCAATACCAAAACTCTGGAGCTGCTTGGGATTTGTACTCAGAGAGGGGTATCCTTGTCTGCTCCCTGCTCCCTCAACCACCAAAACCAACTTGGAAATCCCACCTTCTTGCTGACATTGATAGACAGATAGTAAACTAAATAAAAACAAAGCAAATATTTCTGTATTTCCTGGAAGGGACTAAAATATATAACAAAGCCTATACGGCCTTCAAGGATGAGGCCCTTGCCCAGCCCCCCAGTCCTGACCCTCCTAGGTCCCACCTGGAATATTCCTGCCTCACCAACCACGTGATCTCGTAGATAGGACTGGGCCTCACAGCCTCTGGGCCTTTACACTGAGGGTTCCTCTGCCAAGGGCATCTTTCCTCCTGTTCCCACTTAACTCCTATTCACCATTCAGAAGTCTGCCCCTTCACCCATTTGTTGATTAATTCAACCAAAACATATCAACTAATAGATGAGGTAAAGCGCAGAGGTTAGCCTGGTCGTAGGAGGAGTCCCCATGCAAACACCCCAGCAGGACGAGAGAGGGAAACCAGAATAATCTCATTGAGTGCCTTCTCTGGCAGCCCTCATCAGCCTGTCAGGTTGATCCCATAGCTTGTACTGGGGCCCTCTCTTCCCCACCTAGCTGGATCCTTCTGAGCTCGGGGCCCAGTCCTCCCAGGAATGTCTCACCTTTCAAGAGACTTGTTAGGAGTGCTGACAGTTGAACTCTAAAATGCCTGCTTATACCTTGTAATTTTTGGCTTTTTCATACATTCTTGTTTGTCTTCCCCGATGGACTCTGACTTTGTCAAATGGGCCTTTGTTTCTACTTCTCTTTGTTCACCTCCCTCCATCCCATGCCCTGATCCCCAGCATCCAGCCCTGGTGGCCCACAAGGCAGGATCAATGACATTTTCAGGTGGGCTTTCCTCTCTCTGAGTGATGTTTATTTAATATCCATGCCCCTGGTGCCCATATCTTTTCAAAGAAAGAGATGCCTTTCAACAATGTTTTGAGTCACTTAAAATGGTTCAAGACAGGGGCATCTGGGTGGCTCAGTTGGTTAAGAGTCTGCCTTCAGCTCAGGTCATGATCCTGGGGTCCTGGGATCAAGCCCCACATGGAGCTCCCTGCTCAGTGGGGAACCTGCTTTTCCCTCTCCTTCTGCCTCTGCCCCTTGCTCATGCTCTTTCTTTCTCCCAATAAAGAAAATCTTTAAAATCTTTAAAAAATAAAATAAAATATTTCAAGATAATTCTACAGTATTTTGGAATAGTTCTCCTGGGAGCTCAAAATATAAACAATTCTTCTCTTCCATTTGTTTCTCTGATGTCCTTTTACTGTTTAATGGCTCCCCTTTGTAGATTGGCCAAGGACACAAAGAGGTTAATTTTAGCTAGGCTGGGAAAGGAATACCAGGCACAGCATGGAGTGGCTGAACAGATAACAAGAATTCTAGAACTAGGTTGGTGTAGGCAGGTAAATCTCAGAGAGGTAGGTCTCCTTCCCCACCTCTAACCAACAACCGTATCATAACTACAGACGATTTGGGTTGGCTGAACAATTTAAAACCTTTTTTTTATCTCACATGGTTCTTCCATTCTTGTCGGCAATTATTGCTGATGGCAGGGCATGCTGGTGTCTTGGCAGAGTGGAGCCTTCCTGCTGGGGAGAGAGGTTTTGAGTTTTATGTCCCAATATGACTTTGATGGATTCAGACAAATTTCTCAGACTTGGTGGACCTTCGCCCAGGCTGGAAACCTTCCCTGGGCAGCAGGAAACATCTGAGACACCCAGACCCCAAATGGGGTGTTTGCTTTACTAATCCATGGACAAGAGAGCTTGAGGAAGGCCGAGCTGGGGTTCAAGTCTCCAAGGCTATAAGTAATAGCAGTGGAGTCCCTCAGTTTAGAGTTAGGGCATGGGCATGGTTTTTAAGCCCTTTGCTGGATTGGATCATGCCCAGCCCAAGCTGCCCTGGGATGAGAAAATACAGAGGGTGGGCCAGCCATGTACTACTGGCAGAGGTCTATCCTGGGACTGTACCTTTAAAGAAGATCATGAACTGTCTGTAATTGCATGGCCTAGAGAGAGATAGGTTTGAAAGAAAGACAAGAATGGAAATCATGAGTAGAAACTGGTAGTGGTTGTGAATAGGTAGGGTAAATCAGGGAGCAGAACTGAAGGTATCTCGGAAATGGGTAGTGATTCCAAGGTCAGGAGGAAGGAGGAAGTAGGTCAGCCTGGAAGTGAATGCCATGAAGGCTGGTCATCCACTGGTGCCACCACGTGTGATGTGTACCTGCACCAATATTGTGCCAAGCGTGGCCTGAGACAGACACAGCTGGGGGATGGGCTCTGCAACCGGGACTTAGCCTACACCACAAGGGATGCCATTTGTAATCTCAGAGCTCAGGAATGAGTGTCAGAGAAGCCTTCCAAGTTGCCAGGAGTCAGCCTCTGTCCCAGCCTGTCATCCCTGCCACAATGCCATGTTAAGCCTCTTGGGTCATAAGTAGAGATGTATGATAGAGTATTTCCCTTCCCCAGTTCCTGGGCCAAACTCCTCAGAAGATTCGTGCCAATGGAATCCTCTTTACAGGCCAAGGATGCAAGCTGTTATTTAGTATGTGTTATGTGTCAGGCACTGTGCCATGCTTTGGGTTCCAAATGTTAGCATAAGAATAGTCTTTCAGCCTAATGAGTGGGAGAGAGACCTCTATGTATGTGGGCTTTAAACTAACAGATGTACAAAGTTAGGAAGTGATCCAGAGGAAGCATGCCTCAAAGAAATGCAGAGAGGAGCTAATGCCTGGGTGAGGTTTTGAAGAACGAATAGGAGTTCTCCAGGTGGCTAGGGGAAAGGAATGAATGCATGCCAAAAAGAAGGAATAGCTTATGCAAAAGTATAGAGGTGCTTAGTCCCCTAGTGTGTTCAGGGAATTGGAAGTTGGGGAAAAGGCCACAGAGCACTTGTATGCCCTCGTAGGAGTTTGCACTCAATCCTGTAGGCCAGGAGGAGCCACTGAAGAGTTTCAATCAGGGTGTCCACATAATCATACAGAAGAGGGGAAGCTTTCCTAGGAAGAGCACTGCAAGAGGAGGAAGAGGTCTGAATCAGGAGCCTAGAAAGGCAGACTCTGTGTCCACTTGGCCCACGCATGGCCTGACCCACAGGCACTCATTTCTCCTCTGGGTCTTGCCTGCCACATTGGCCAAATCCTTTCTCAAATATACTTGCAGTGCTTTGGTGAGCAGAGCATCTCTGGAAGGGAAGTGGTACGAAAGCTCTTTTGGAAAAATGGGCTCTAAATGCAGGATGAAGCCATGCTATTCCTACTTCCTGAGTGCTTAACAAGGATAGCAAACCTCTTAGCTCCCAGTGCCCACACTGCCACCCAGGAAGGCTTAGGCCCACGGCTTCTCAAGATGCACCGTAGAAAATGAGAAGCAACATTAGCTGTCCGTGAGTGTGCCAAATCGGTTCAGCCAGGGTGTCTGACTGTCTGGTGCCCTCCCCAGCTGGGGGTAGGATTTGTTGGGGCTTTGGGGCCTGCAGTAGCTTCTCCCCTCCCAGGGCCCACCCTCCAGCAAGGCTCCAAGGAGTCAACGCGGATCCTAGCTTGGAAACCAGATCCACCTGTCCCAGGCTGGCTAATCTCCTAAAGGCTCCGATGACGGTGACGGGCAAATTGATCACTGACTGACAAGTCCCCAGGCCAGCTTGGAACGCCGCTTGGGGTGAATTGGCAGTGCTTATGGCTTTCCGGAGTTCATGGGAACGTACTGTTCTAGTACAAACAGGCTGGCATGCATGCAGGCCGGGGAAGCAGGGGGCTCAGGAGCACACAGAACACAGTGGGAAACCCTCAGAGTGCCTGGGAGAGCAAATGGCTGCTCTGAGGTGGTGTTTGCTCCTTCCCCGGCATCCCAGACTCATACCATCTGCAAACTGTGTCTTATTTTGAATTGCTCCCAAGTGATAGAGACTTGATTTTGTCATCGACAGACTGTGAGATGAAACAGGCACCCAATTTTCCTTCTCAAGGTCTTGGGCTCCTCCTCTGTAAAACAAGTCGAGATAATGCCAAAGATCTCTGGCCTAGACATAGTGGTAAAGGGCTTTGACATCAGTGGATGGGGATTTAAACCCAGCAATGGGGCTCCGTTGCTGTGTGGTCTTGGGGGAGCTGGTTTCCCTCATGTAGTGTGGTGCCCTGCACTGTGTTGCTTCTCCAGCCACAGCAATAAATATTACTACCTTTTACTTAGGTGTAACCATGTTTCTGTACATCCAAACATTAGTGAACACAAACACACCTGTGAGCCAGCTTCTGGGCAATGTTCTACAAGCGACAGAGACCTTATAATGGTACTGAGTAGTTGTGGCTTGCATGTTAGTTTTGTCTGCAGAAAGGGCCAGTTGCCTCATAAGCACTTGCTCCAGCCCAGGCCCATAGTATACTACTGAGATATGCCGTGATTTTCTCTAGAAAGGCAGGAGCAGCCCCTGGGCCCTGATGCAAGAGCCAGTGAGCCGAGAGAAACCCACTAAGGCACCAGAGGGCAAACCCCTCAGATACTGTTTTGACATGAGACAGAGCAAGGCTTTGGAAGGTCCATGGCTATAAGAATCAACCCAGCTGGCTTCCCAGGTGGGACCCAAGGGGAGCCTTTGTCTCTGGGTGGTGTGGGGTATCTCTAACTCAGCAGTGCAGAAGCTTGACAGATCCCCTCACAACAGGACCCCAGGGGTCCCCACGGAGCAGCTGTCACGACAGGTCCTGTATCTGGGCCCAGACCTCGGCTCTATTAGAGCGGATCCGGGGAAACCTGGCTGTCCCCTCGGACAGAGACACAGAATGCTTCCTTTTGTACTCTCCGGGTACTCCTGTGTTAAGAGTCCTGAAGAAGAGAGAGTAACAAATTAGAGAAGCAACGATATTAATAATTGATGATGAAACAATGCAGACACACATCCACTTAATGAGAAGCATTGTGACTGTTGAAAGCGATGCGCACAAAGAGTTTTCCCTAAGATCTGAAGGTGTGCATCCTGTGATGTTGAATAAAAAGCGATACATTCTCCTGATTGCAAATATGTTAACTAGAAGCTTAGGAAAAACAGTCCCTGAAAGAAAGCAATCACTTGACTCTAGGTGGTCCTTGCTGGCTTTCCCTTTGGAGGTATTCGCAAACATTCCAGGGTGCGTGTCATGTTTTGAAACGGGGGTGGGGGGGTGGCGTGCAGGAAATTAAGTAGAATTTTCTCGCCATCACATTGAGACAAGCAAGCTGGAGGGCTGTCTCTGTGTGTTTAAACCGTGCAGGAGCTCGGTCATCTCAGCAGGATGGTGAGAAGATTCTGAACCATGTAAATGCCAGGAGAAGAGCCAAGGGACAGAAATCTCACTACTGCCACTGCATGCCCTGAGGGTCACACAAATGTCTTTCGCCCTTGGAGGCTCCAGTGAGAGGATAAATAACAACAGCCAAAACAAAAGCAGGCTAGTTAAGAATATAAATAAACGTAGCTGAAATGTGTTTGTTTGTTTGTTTTTGCAAACATACAGGAATTTTTATATTCTTTCAAGGAGATGCTGGTGCTGCAGAAATGTCTCTGAGACAGGCGATACATTTATTCCCTCATTGCTGTTAAGGTTCTGAAAAATCTTTGTCTTCTCTCTGGAATTGTCCCGGAAGCCACAGTTCAGGCTTATGGATGTGGTCTGTGTTGCCAAACTTTTGCCTTTTCGAGATGGATTATGATTTTCCAAAAGCGTTTTTGAAAACTCTGTCTGTCTTTAAGCTGGGCAATTACTTCGGGAAACACTGTCTGGTAAAAGTAAAATGGAACTGGAAGGACCAGAGACAGAAATCACCTGCCAAGGAGGATGCAAAGTGGGGCTGGCACGCAGCTCTCTTGCCTGACGGCAGCTTTGGAATATTCGCACAGTCTCGGCAAGGGACTCTTCTGGGGGCCAGCACTCATTGTCATGTATTAATTTGCATCTGTTTGCAGGAAAAAGTCTAAGCTCTAAATGCTGCTGGAGACTTTATCCCCCTGTAAGTCGGAAGCAGAAAATAGAGAAAATGAAGCATACCCCTGCCTGCCTTCAAGGAGCATCACCAAATCTAGCTTTTCGCCAGGCCGTCTGGCATGTGTTTATTTTTCGGTCCACCTATTGCCATATCGATATCCGTAAGAGGAGGGGAACCCGCCCGTGCCCAGGGCATCAGCATTTTTATAAGGAGTGGGGCAGAGACCTGAGGGCAAAAGGTCAACTTTTGGACAAGAGGAAGATGAATCTTTTCTTCCTGTCCCTCTGCTGCCTGAATCACCTGAAGCAGACAGACCTGGACTTTGTTACAGGTAAATAATTACAGTTGTATCTGCCATAAATATCTCGCTGAAGGGGCCATTGCAAAAATTGAGATTGTATCTCCAAGCAACTGTCAGATGGCTAGAATAAATTCAGAGGACTTGAAATACTGATGTACATTTTCTATCATAGATATCTCTCGGTCTAGACTTTCAGACTGCATCTTGACAGAACACCTAGGATGGCTGAGAAATTAAGGAGTCAGGAACAAAAAAATTACATAGTGTTGGTGTTCTGTGGTTTGTGTCTTCTTTATCTGTGGTCTCGGCAAACAGGAAGTCCTTGTGAATTGGGGGGCTTGAGCAGAAATGTTAAAGGCACAGATCCCTGGGAATTAAAAAAGCCAAGGAGGTAATAAATCTCAGACCCAAATGGAAAGCCTGAAGAGGTCAGTGAGCTACAGCCAACCTAATATCTGTACTTCTCAGGGCCGCAATAAATCTGACACTGCTCCTTCTTGGCTCAGCTGGCTTCTGTGCAGCCGGCAGATCAAAGTCTCTCCCAGTACCCTCTGCAATCACCTGTTTCTCATTGGGCCTGGTGGGTGCTGCAGGCAGGAGGGGGAGGGCGGGGTGGGGCCTTCCCCTCCTTCTCAGAGCCATCTGGGGGCCATATTTAAGGACCCACAGCCTGGGGGTTAGGGAGAGGATCCTGGGGGGACCTCAGAGGCTTGGCCCCAAACTGGAAGAAACATAGGAACAGCCGTGGGGCAAAGAGGCAGCAAAGGTGACAAAGATTTCCTATCTGGGGACGCTGTCCTGTCTGGGTCCGAAAGGAGGAAAGGAGGGGCACCATTCCTCAGGCTCTCTCAATGTGATCAGAAGAGGTCTCTCACTTGTCAATTCCAATTCAGACAAATCTTGTCTCACACATCTCCCAAATTATTAATCCCTGCCCCCATGCTTATTAATGTGCCCATTTATTTATTATCTGATAATTTATTCCCAATCCCATGTCAGGCATCTTGCTTGTCACTAACTCACTTAACAGCTCTGCAAAGGAGATATTCCCTTCCTTCAGGGGATGAAACTGAGGCCTGGCACAGTTAAACAGCTTGGTTAAGGTCATGTCACTAGTGGGTAGCAGAGGCAGGATTAGAATCCAAGCCTCTGTGGCTGAAAATTCCAGGCAGTACTTACTCTGCCACAATAAATCTCCTGTGATCAGGGCACCACTAAATCCTGCAAAGGATGTAAAAATAAAGCAGAAGAGGATCCTACTTTTAAAAAAATGGTCTGAAACTTGAGATCTGACATTTCTATAAATAATAGTGATACCGAACAGAGTGTGATAAATGCCTGGAAAGAGGGACAGATAAAATATGAAGGGATTTGGAAGAGGCAGCGAGTGCTTCTGGGCACTTTCTCTGGATCTGAGAGCATCAGTAGGATTTGGGGCTCTGGCTCTAAGGGGAGATGTTGCAGCAGAGAAAACGGCTGATTGGGGGCCCCAGATGACAAAGCAGGGAGTGCATTTGAGAGACTTTCACTGGAGGAGGTGGGCGTGAGCTCCCCAAAGAGGACAACTGAGAAATGAAAAGCCTGGTGGTTTAAGTATGTGTATGTCTTATAATATCTGATTGAGAGCTTGGCCTCTTTTTTTTTCTTTTTCTATGAGCAACAGAATATTATTAAGGATTTTTGAGCGTATGATTTGGAAAGCGTGTTGTTCGTGGCAGTACAGAAAATAAATTAGAAAAGAGAGAGAGTGGAGGCAGACAGATGAAGAGGAGGCTATTGCAATAATCCAGGTTTTGAGGATGTTGACCTTGAAGACTATTGGGTTCCTATTCACTTCTGGCTTTGTTGTGGGGGAAGATAACTTCCCAGTGCCCATCAACAGAGCTATGTGAAGTCCTAAGCGTCCTGTGTCCTTTACTTTGAATCATTCTCTATAGCTGAGTAAGTCCCCAGGGGCAGAGTAAGTGTCCAGGTGCTGACAAGATGTGAGTAAAATGGCAGATCTGTCTTGGCTTTCTCCAGTGGCTCTTCCAGGGATCCTATTTCCTGACCAGCACCACCACCGGTTTTCCCTTCTCAAGCATATAGAATCCAGCTCTGAGAAGTAGTTGATGCAATTAAAAGAGGAGCACAGGATGTATGGAGATCGGAGAAGGCTGGGAATCAGGACCCCTGATTCCAGGCTGTCCTGGCCTTAAACTTCTATTTGATTTTGGACAACCCACCTTACTATTTGGGATTTAGTTTTGCCATCTCCTAAACATGGGGAATGTAATTCTTGGTTCATCTAAGGTCAGGAGGGATGATGTAGGACAGATTACACAGCGCGTCCATTTTCAGACTGGGTCTTAAAACTCCAGACTTCTTTGGAGATGCTTCAGCTGCTACCCACAGAGAAGCACAGCCCAAATACAGACCTTGAATGCATTGCATCAATACATGTTAAACTTCTGCTTAATATGGAATGAATGAACTAATGAGTCTTTAAACCACTGGTGATATATAAAGAAATTCAACCAGAAACCAGAAGCTATACAAGCGAGCCCAGGATCTACTCTAAATAGTTGTGAGATCTTCACCAAGCCATTTATTTTCACCACTAGCTTCTGCATCTGTCACATGCTTAGTTTGAATAGCCAATCTGTGTCCTTTCCAGGGTGAGGCTATATTTCTCCATTGTATGGAGATAAGAGGAACGTAAATAAAATGTATTGCAACAACATTTTAAATAATACTTAGAAAACAAGTATAAATACTTAAATACTTCTGTAGCACACAAGCTTTGCAGACTACGAGCAGATATAGAGAATCAGGCCTTGGGACCATCAAAATAGGCATGAACCCAAACCAAAATGCATGTGCTTTATTCTTAGGAAAGCCACCTAAGCCCTCACTCAGAGCTTACTAATTCTTAGTTTAGGCACAGTTCTAACATGCTTGGCGATCTAATATTACAGCATGCAGCAGAAAACCCTGGAGCAGGAAAGTGACAGCTAGAGAAGTATTCATGAAGCAGTACTAGGTGGTTGAAACCAAGCTAGTAAAAATGAAAAGAGTGAAAAGCATTGTAGAGCTGGAACAAGAATCCAAAAATGCTTGACGATCAGGACTGTTGATCATTGGAGGACATATTCTCCCACAATCTAGTTATAGCCACCTCTCTCTGTGGCAGGAGTTAAGCTCATGTGAAATCCAGAGGAATCTAAGACAGTTAAAAAATTGGCTCCAAGTTAGAATAAATGAGTTAATAAAGAAGCAGAGCCAGGGATACATCAGATATTTATTTTAAACCCCAAGCTGTCAAATCTAAGATCCAAGGGGGCAACTGACTTAAGAAAAACATGAAATGAAGTGTACATGGGCCTGCCAGATCCGATAGTAAGATTGTCAAAGTGGTTCAATTAGACACACTAATTGATGTTCCAGTAATGATCCTGAGTCATGTTAGCAAAAATGAATTATGCTGTGTAGTCTCTATTGCAGGAAACATGGAAGTGTGTAATTTCTGTGGGAAGCCTTATAACACACAGAGTGAATTGGGGTGGCAGGTCGTTGGAGAATCAAGCTCTGGTTCTTAGAGGGTTAAGGCTCAGTTACTTGGAAATACCCTTACCTAGGTCTTCCCATGGCTGATCTCCTTCCTCTAGGGGGGGTGCATGAGATTTTGGCCCCAGGGGTCTTGGGGTGAGGAGGTTCCCAGTGAGCCCTAATGGACACCTGCTCCAGATTGCCAGACATCTGAAAGAAGCTTCAGTGCTGTCGAGTCTTCTGTTCATCTCTATGTTGTGCCACTTGGGGGAGATACACAGAGGGAAAGCCTTACTAAAAACCCTAACTGCCTCATGCCACACAGTACCTCCTTCTTCTCTTCCCACCACCTGGCCATGTCCAATAATTGCAACAAAGGTTGTAGATTTGATGACTGGGGGGCTGTGAGATGGTGGGGGAATGTGCAGGACCCTGGGCCTGGAAGTCTTCATGAAAGACCAAGGAAACCCCAGTTTAGATTCCTGTTCCCTCTGGTTATTCTCCCCTCAGATGAGTGGCTAGAAAAGCAGAGGCACCTTCTGGACTGTGGCCGGGGGAAACCTGAGACCACTTCATAGGTATAGCACCGGGTTGGGGCAAAGGGAAGACTCTGAGGGGAAAACTTGGCAGCTGTTGCCACGTTAGCACCAAGGGCACCTGTAAATAGCCAAAGTGAAGAGGCTCTAAATCTGAAGTCTGCTTGGCGGCACTGCACTACTACAGGGGATTTACCCAATATTCCTCCAGACACTTGGGATGGCAGGATGCTTGCCCCAAGGCAAAGGGGAGAAGGGAACTAAAATGTGTCAGGCGCTTTACAGCCAAGCCCTTTGCTTGCATTTGCATCCTGAGTCTTGACAACAGCTTTGTGAGGTGAGGCATTGTTGGACCCATGTCATAGATAGTGTCTCTGAGGCTCAGAACACTTCAACGGCTTTCTTGAGGTAACATTCCTAGTGTGATAGATGAGGGTTTTAAGTCAGATGAGCCCAAAGCCACCAAATTCTCTGCTTCTTTCACTCTACAGGCTTCCTGGAGGACAGAGGGTGAGTGCTGCTGGAGGAACTTTCTCCAAGGTATTTGAGAACAACACCCTTTCATTCTGGACCACTTGGGAATTTGTGAAGAATGCAAATTCTTGAGCCCCACCTCAGAACTACTGAATGAGAGACTCTGGGGATGGGTGCCCGCAATTTGTGCTTCAGTGAACCTTCTAGGTGATTCTGATTGCAGCTAAAGTTTCAGAACCACTGCTTTAAGGCTGTGATACTCAAAGTGTGGTCCCAGGACCAGATGTGAGGCATCAGCAGAAAGCCTGTGAGAAGTACAGAGTCTCACATCCCTTCCTGGATCCTGAGTCTGAGTCTGCATTTCAACAGGATTCCCAGAGATTCAAGAGCACATCAAAGTAGCAGAAGCACGTGGCTCTGTCAAGTTGAAGGCATTGCCGAGCCCTTACTGTGGTTTGTGAGCTGGGCAGGAACCAGGTTCTCTAGGGGTTTCAGGAATGGACTAGCATCACTCTAATGGAGCAGATAGGTGGGCATGGGTGAACAGGCTGCGCTAGACTGTGAATTTGTGCCTTGATGTTTTGCTTACTGGAGGCCAGAGCCCCCAGTAGACCTTTGGAATGGACAGCATCCTCTGAAGACTTCCCCTTTATTCAGTTCTCCCTGAAAGACAGGGATGTAGAGGCTTTCTCCTTTCTTATCAAACTGATGAATACATAATAGAGGCTAAGCTGTCTGGGCCGAGAAGGGTACTGCCTGTGTCTGGGCTCAGTGGTAATGAATCCTGGGATCAATTAGCAAAGTCTGTCGCAGATGTGAGATGGGACAGTTAGCAGTATGCACGGGGACAAAGACTGAGCGGATCAAGACAATCAAGAAGTTTGGCAAACACTTAATTGTAGATCCATTTTTCTCTTTGCAGAGTTTATAAACAAATTCTTCTCTATCCTTTTTCAAACATAGCTACTATGTTTTAAAAACATAACCCCTCTTCTTCTGATAACCACTCTCAATAGTTTCTAGGATATCCTTCTAGAGATGTTATTTGTTATTATGTACACACACACACACACACACACACACACACACACACACACTTCCCTTAGCAATTTACTTGGAGCTTGGCTCACTGTAACAATGATTTTCCAAGATTATATAGTATTCCATTACTTATATGCACCATAATTTATCTAGCTCATCTTCCACTAATGGGTATTTTAATTGTTTTTGATCTCTTTACTACTGATTACATTTTACACTGCAAAGGATATCCCTGTATACATGTCTGTGTTCTCAAATGAGAGTGTTTCCATAGCAGTGATGGTCCAAGGGAAAGTGCATTTTAAATTTAGATGATTTGGGTGCTGTTGTCTTCTTAAAAGGTGTGTCGATTTTCACTCCTACCTATAATATATCCTCTGGAATTTAAAAAAAATATCTTTTCATCTTGAAATAATCAGTTACAGAAGAGTTGAAAGCACAAAGAACTTGTCTTTGATCCATCTAAGTAAGTTACTAACCCAGTCCCCCATCGTCTCTGAATACATGGTCAGTCATTCATTTCCTATGAGCAAGCACGTTTTCCTATGTAACCACAATACAACCTTCCAGATCCAATAACTAGCAATCCTCTGGCCTTTTGAATCTCACCAATTGTCTCAATAATGTCATCAGTAGCAAATAGGGCCAGGTTGGAATCAACCATTGCTTTCAGTGCAGTGTCTCCTTTTTAAAAATTTTATTTAAAATGAGAGCACAAGCAGGTGGAAGGCAAGGGGAGAGGGAGAGAGAAGTGTGATGTCTCTTGAGCATCCTATTTGGAAGAAACCACCAGTTTTTGCTAGAGTGAGGGTTACAGACCAGTTACTTCCTGGAGTGCTCCTCAGTTTGGGATTCTCCAGTGCTGAGATCCCGAGGCCACACCTTTGGCAGGAATGTCATAGTAAGGATTCTGGGTCTTTTTGCTGCATCCTAGCAGGGGCACACGAGTTTTATTTGTCCTGTTTCTGCTGACGTTCACTTTGATCAGTCACTTCAGGTGGCAGCTGTTTGGCTTCTTCACTTCAAAATGATTTTCTCTTTATCGTTAATTAGTATTTTGTTGGGAGGGATTTTGAAACAAATTAGTATTTTGTTAGGAGGGATTTGAAACTGTGTAAGTACCCATTAGACTTTCTTTTTTTTTAAGATTTTATTTATTTATTCATGAAAGACACACAGAAAGAGAGAGAGAGAGAAAGAGGCAGAAACACAGGCAGAGGGAGAAGCAGGCTCCACGCGGAGAGCCTGATGTGGGACTCGATTCCAGTACTCCAGGATCATACCCCGGGCCAAAGGCAGGCACCAAACCACTGAGCCACCCAGGGATCCCCCCTTTAGACTTTCAGTGTGCTCATTTATTGATATGTTTTTTCTATTTTATTTGATAGGTTATATTCCATGACAATCATTCTTCATTTTGGTGCTCACCTTGTCCTGAGTTGGCTAATGAGAGCCCTTTCCAGCTGGCTTCTGTGTGTCCGACCTGTCCGGCTTGCTACTCTTTCAGTGTTCTTGCTTTCTGGCGTTGTGAAGATTCCTGACTCATCTTATGCTTCCTCTGCTTTGGTTCTGGATTCAGCCACTTCCCCAAGAAGCCCTGATTTCTTTTAGGGGAGAACGATATGCACGCACACACATTAACACTTATATTTATTTCTATATCTGTCCATACATTTCGAAAGTGGTGAGTTCACAATGGCACTTTCGATTGCAATCCAACACCACAAAAGTGAGTCTGGATTTTCCTTTTCCTCTGATTTTTTTCCTTTCTTTTCCTGTATTTTTAACTCCCCTTTCTGACAATAAGAGCATTAGATCCTATTATCCTAAACATATTTGCTTATTTGTTCAAGCTTCCTATATATAACACATCTCCAATCTTGACCACCACACTTTCCCCAAACAGATTCCTTCCAAATTCATTCTGGCTTTGATGCCTTATGCCAAGACACCCACATGGGGCTCCTTCTCTGTACCCTTTCGCCTCCAAGGAAGTCCCTCTCCACCTCCCTGGTCCTCTTGGACTTTGGATCCCCAGATAGAGCCATACTCCCTGATGCAGATGTCCTCATTATGCTAGGCTCCGACTCCCAATCAGAGCCACTGTGGCTCTCCCAATCCTCAACCACAGCATGAGCACCTACCTTGTTCTGCCCCACCTCAAAGCTACAGGACTGAAATTGAGCAGATGGGATGGAGAAGAAGAGAAAGACGGAAGGGGAAGAAGAGGAAACCAATTAGTGTTTTAATGGTCTTCATTTTTCCCTACTGTTGAACATCATATTCTACCGTGACGGGGACCTTTCTGCTTCAAAGGAACTTGGAAGTGTTTCCTACAAAAAAAGAAGAGATGCATGATGTTGGGTTCTGGACCTGAGCAAGAGTATATGTGAAGATATATTTTGGAGGCTCAAGGGGCTCAAATCCATTCCTGGAGCTCTCCTTTTGGGTGACTTGTGCAAATTTGGAGCAGACATCAGGAAGAAATATATAGGGACAATGATGGCAAGAGGGAATGGGGAGGAGTGTGGAAGAGCTGTCAGACTGAGGCTGACTTGACCTACAGTGAAGGTGAGAGGGAAGGATGGAAGGACAATGCTGGGCAGAAGCATTCCAGGCTGCCAGGCAGTTCTAAGGGAAGTTTGATAAGCTTTTAAGGAGTGCTATGCCACACTCACTCATCAGAAGGCCCCAGTCTCCCAGGAAGGGACCTGCCTCAGTACCCCTGCCACACCCAGTTATGGGCTAGGGGGAGCTGTGGAAAGAGTGGTGGTAACATGAACTTAATGCTGGGTTCAGAGCATAAAGGTGAGGTCATGTGAAGTCAGAGATCTGACGGGAAACTTCTCGTGGCTGCCACATTCCCGGAAGGGAAACACTGAATTGTAATCTGTTACCAAACAGAAAAACCAGCAATCAGAGAACTGAAACCTGTCTCTATGAGCAGAGTCACACAGACAAAAAAAAAAGGAGGAAAGATTAGCAAAGAGGAAGACCGGGAAGCTTTTTTGCCAGGTATCTGATGCAATTTGCTTTGCACTTTTAGACTGTTAAGGGGAGCTACCCACTGATGGACCTCTTTGACTGGAACATTTGAAAACAAATCATTTGCAGGCAAGACTAGCCTCCCATAACCCCACTGTACCCATAATTCCCTACAGTTGACAGTTACAACTTTGATCCATTGGTTTCTTCCACATTTTAACTCCCCTTAATTGACCCTCTTTCCTGGTTGGCAACCCATTCATATTCCTTTCCTGGTTTTAGCAACCTCAGTATCTCCACACCAGTGGGTTTTCAACATGGCATGTCTCCTTGGGCTCAGGGGCTCCCAGAGCTACATGTAGGATCATTTTCCATTCCAACTTTTCTTGGTAGGGTCCACTGGCCAAGTCAGGACATTGACCTTTGCTCCCCAATGATAGTGGCATGTCAGGGAGAATGAGGACAGTGTGCTGGCTGGGGCACATGGCTCCTATAGGTGACACTGGGAGAGAGCAAAGGAATCCATAATCCTAGGCCTTCGGGGCAAAATTGACTATACCCTTCATATTTTGTCATTGCTCACAGGTTCTTGGTTTTACCTCTAATACTAGGAAATAGGTCCAATCTTTAGATCTGTATAGCAGTTGTGTCTCTTCCAGGTCTCATGATCGTGCTATGAAGCATATGCTGGCATTTTACAGGTGAGGTGAGGTGAGGGTTGTAGAAAGGTGAGGAAGTAGAAAGCCCAGAGAGGGTTAAGCGTATGCCCAAGGTCACACAGCTAGACTAGACGGAAGCATGGTTGGGTTAATGCTTAGTCAACTGTTCTCACACACCCTACTTTCTTATTATGTGCCCCCAACTCATGGATTCTCTCTCAACTCTCCTGAGAGCCTGCTACATTAATTCTCATTCCTTCCCCCATCTTCCACAACCTTATGAAATAACTTGCTCTACTGAATCATCGCTTTACCTACAAGATATAATTTTATTCTACTGCCTCTGATTTCATTATCTTTGTTTTGTCACTCGATCTCGCTTTTTCTAGGGGTTCCAAAGGATTTACAATGAATGATAAGAATGGAATTATAAGCACCAAAAAATAGAGAATAATTAAATGTCAGTCATGGCCGTGATAGAGTGAATGGGATTCCGTATCTCACTATTTGGGGCACTGACTATGATGATACTCATTAACTGTTTTTTTTTATTCTTAAGGCTGTGAGTTTGGCTGGGAATTCAGCTGTACGTGATGTATCATGCTTACCTTGCCTTCCCCCCACCCGTGCGCCTCCCTTTGCAGAAGATAAGCATCTCTGGGAGCGAGAATTTTTAAATGAGATTGTTTATGCATCAAGAAATAAGTATTAATAGCTAAAGTGCATTCATATGGTGATTGTTTTCTGGTGATGAGAATGGGAAATGTTATTTCTCTATTAAATTATGGAGGCCACTGGATTATGCATGCCGCACTGATGTGCCAGCTCTGTTTCTGTCTACTCAAGGTGATGCTTGGAGTCTTATTTTCAAACTTGATGCCTCTGTAAATTGGCCTGAATGCTCTGTGTGTACATGGGCATCGGTGCCAAGGAAAAACAATGGTTTCTAAATAAGCATGTTGAGTCTACCACAAAGTCTGCATTACAGGCAGATAGTGCTACAGTCTCCACTGGGGTCTATTCTAGAGTCCTGTGCTTTGTTCAGGGCCCTGCCCTGAAAAAGGATGTGGTGAGTGTAACCAGAAAGGGAGGTTTGTACAAGGTGAGCCATAGGAAGGACAGTTGAAGAAATCCAGGGTGTTCGGCATGAAGAGGCAGAGGCCAGAAAAGATGTGATGGTTGTCTTTAAATACCTGAAAGGAAAGATTCTGTCCAGGGGGTTGACACTTGCTCTCTGTTGTCCTGGAACACAAACATAAAATTTAAAGAGAGAAGATTTCTAGGGCACCTGGGTGGCTCAGTCAGTGGAGTGATCGGCTCCTGGTTTTGGGCTCAGGTCATGATCTCAGGGTGGGATCGCCCCTAGTCAGGCTCTGCACTCAGCATGGAGTATGCTTGAGATTCAATCTCTCCTTCTCCCTCTGCCCCTCCCCATCACACTCTCTCCAATAAATAAACAAAATCTTTAAAGAAAGAAGATTTCTGTTTCCACTCCACAAAATTATACTATTTTCCATTATTGCAGTACCTAACTACTCACGATGTCCTTTCAAAAACACCACTAGAAAGTAATATACAGGGTGATAGGAGTTTTGGCAAATTTTGTTTTCACATAGTATCTGCAGATGCTATGATAGCATTTAGGCATAGCAAGTGCTCAATAATATCAGCTGAATCAATGAATGAATGAGTCTGCGCATGTGGGAATTGATATTATAAGCCCATTTTCAGATGACGAAAACCGAGATTCAAACATGTAAAGTGAAGTGAAATCATCTTGAATCCAGGTCCTCTAATAAGAATCTACTGGCTTCCTTGGGGTTTAATAATGTTGGCTTTCTACAATGAATTGGATCATCTCCTGTGGTGGTTAGTGAGCCCCTCATGAAAATTTGAACAGGCTCTTCATGCTTCTGCTACTATTATTTCCTGCATGGTCTAGACAGTCAACTTTAGAGGTGGGTGAGCCACAGAATGGCTGTTTGTTGTTGTTGTTGTTTGTTTGTTTGTTTGTTTTTTAAGTCAAGGTAACAAGAACATGGCTTTTCCATTCATCCCTTATCTGTGCATTTTTTCATCCCTCCCAGCTCTCTGGAATACCTCTACCATGTGCTTCTCTCTCACCCTCTGCCACTCATTTGGGGACAGAAGCTATTGACATTGACCACTAACACTTTGATATGGGCAATAGGTTGGCATACTACTTCTTTCAGAGCTATTTGCCTTTCTAAACCATTCACTGTAGTGAAACACACAAAGGATTAAGTCTGTAATAGTTGAATTGCAGGTACCCTTGGAATATGAACCCTTGGAGTACCTTGGAGTATGAACTATTCTTGGAAGGGAGAAGAGGTATGGGGACCTTTCCAATTATCCTGGAATCACAGCAATCTGGCAACCTCATGCTCCACCTCAAAGAGCTCAGACTTACCTGCAAAACTTTGCCTGAGGGGTCCTCACCTTTTGCCCCACCTGGTTCCACTACTTGTCCCTAGAAGATGATCCCAAATGTACTCAACTCGGTCCCCAGGTTTTTTTGTTTTTTTTTTTTTAATGACAAGGAACCCAGGAAGAAAAAAGATTAAAGAGAAATATTCATTAAAATGGCTAAAGGAGGGACGCCTGGGTGGCTCAGCGGTTGAGCGTCTGCCTTCGGCTCAGGGTGTGATCCCAGAGTCCTAGGATTGAGTCTTGCATCTGGTTCCCCACAGGAAGCCTGATTCTCCCTCTGCCTGTGTCTCTGCCTCTCTCTGTGTCTCTCATGAATAAATAAATAAAAATCTTTATAAAAAAGTAAAATAAAATAAAATAAATAAAATAAAATAAAATAAAAATAAAATGGCTAAAGGTGAGGGAACTTTGAAAGCCTGAGATAAAACAGATCTATAATACTCTTGTTTCCAGAGATTGCAGCCTTGTTCTGATATGGATGTCCCTCTATGACTTCAAGCCCCTTTGTCTCTGAAGGAAAGCACCTTGCAACCCTCTCACCTGGGCTTTGTTATTCATACTCCATGCACAGGGGGTCTGGGTTCCAAGGAGCTCAGCCAACCGCACCTTATTTCTTCCCAGCCTCTGCTATGGACCTTGAAGGATAAGAAACATAAGAAATGACGGGAATTTCAGGAAGCACCCAGCAACAAGAAAATAGTTAATGGGACCACTAATAAGAAAGCAAACCTTGTACAGAAAATCTCTCTGCTCTACTTTCCTCTTATCAATATTGCTCCGAAAGTCAATTTGTCACCGTACAGTCACAAAGCTCACCCTGGTCTCCTTAAATGTTTCACGCTAGGTTTACCCAACAAGAGTAATAAAAATAATGACACCATTATTCCTCTTCTCTCTTTGTTTTCAGTGCTTCACTTGCAGATTTGAATAATGAATTATACTCACATTATCTGTACTCTCTTGCTCTTGACTTCCTCTACTGGCTAAAAGTGAAGCTATTATCCGATTGTCAAAGACTGAGGAGGCTTTCCTCCTACAGGCAGTGATCCTGAGATGTAGATACACTCTGGAGTGAAATTATCGAGAGCACAATTTCAAGCTATATAAGAGAAAATTACCAGCCAGTGTGGAAATGAATCTGGAACCTGGTGAAATATTAAATATTTCATTAGTAATCCTTTTGGAACAAAAATAAGTAGACAACAGAATTAGTTGTGAGTTGGGCATAAAAGGCTAATTAATGTTATTGTATTTGGCTGATTGACTTCGAGGCTATTAAATCATTATTTTATTGTCAGGAATCTCTGCCTTGTTCATGCTAAAGAAGCTATTTCATCAGGAAAACTGTGTTTTCCCTCTTCTTCTTTTTGTTAACTTCTGGGCTTCCAGGGAGACCCACTTGTGTGTCTGAACTCGATTTCTGACGCAGTTAAAGTTACATCTTTGAATAGACCTTCCAGTGCATTTTAGAAGACATAAAGTCTACCTCTACCATCAAGAACAAATTAAAAGTGGACATGGCAACCAGCTGCATCTGGAAGGTACTGTGGAGCTCATGTTATCTGTGACTTTGTACCAACAGATGGGTGTCCTATATATTGCCCATCAACATCTCCATCTTCATTGGCTTCACCTCCTTCTGTCTCTTACAGACCCTTGGCTTCATATTTCATTCCGTGATCCACCATCCACAGAACCAGGCAAAGAAAATCTCTCTCACACACAAGCTCATTACAAAAAACAAAACAAAACAAAACATATCTGAACCTCTCTGTGATAACTGTCTCCAAATCTTGACTCCCAGTTCCACAGGTGCTATTTGACGAGGACAGATGTTGAGGCCCAGTCTGAGTATCCAAAAGGGCTTCTTATGTCCTAGCCTGGGTCTGGCACTTGGTGGCCACTGACATCTCTATTATATGACATCTCTAACTGAACTGGAAAAAGGTTCTCTTCCTCTATACTATTGTGGCCTCTCACCAAGTCATGTAGCTGGGCAATGAAGTGGGGGGTTGAATTTCAGCACTGCTTATTCCCTTGGCCAGGCTGTCTTGAGCAGTGAGCAACTTGAACAACCATACACAGCAGACCCAGCAGACTCTTGGCAGAGCTGGCTCTCAACAAAGATGTAAAGAGGACAAAGCCCATCTCTAGGGCTTTTCATCTTTGCCTTCCTGTCCCTTTCCTTACTGCCTACCTGTCCAGATGCTAGAATTTATTCTTTCAGCAGCAGCTAAGAAGGTGGTCTCTTTTCAGTGGACCTTGAAATCCCATTTTAATAGGGTTTCCTTAAAGAACAAGAAGATTTTGAGATGCAAAGTAATACATTTTAAAGTGCAATTCCAGGTACCACAAAAGGCACTGAAGGCTTTCTGATGTCTTACTGATTGATCTTCTGTTGGTTACTTTGGGGAGAAGGGTGTTTGTACAACAGGTAAAATTCCTCTCCCTAGATTCTGGAGACCAGTTAGCCAGCTTTCACTTTTTGGGTGTTAAGACCATTCTCAAAATAGCAGAAGCCAAGGCAACGGGTGGGCCAGACATGAAAATCCCTGGGGGTTGGGCTGTGGTGGTTTAGTTAGAACTTTATCTGGGTTGCTTTTGGCTTCTGCAGAGACTAGGAGAGTGGAGAGGCCCTTTACATAAACAAGTCAGACCCCAGTCAAGTCAAAATGAGTAACTCAGGCTGCATCATAACATGGGGCTCTGGCTCCATCAGTCTCACTTGAAAATAACTCAATTTTTTAAAGAGTGTAGATACAACCCAACACTCACTTTTTCTTACCACTCTCCTTTTCTTTGTCTTTTTTTTTTCCATAAGAAATAAATGGAAAAAGCAAAGAAAGAAAAAAAGTGAAGTTGAAAGATTTTTCCCATGTTAGTGGGCATTGTGGCTTGGAATCAGGTGGAAAACATTTATTTTTACATTTTTAAAATCAGTAATTCTATTTTCTCTGGATAAAAGTGATGGAAATAAATCTGAATCAGTAATTTGGAAAGAAATTATATAGCACCAGTTGGATGTGTGGCCTGTTTCTGCTTCCCTAATACAGTTTCCTAATGACAGGTACGTAATTGGTGAGGGGATTCCTCTATGGCTCTTGTGGGAAGGTGTCACGGAAGGCTGAGAGGGGCAAAGAGAAGCTAGTAGGGATTTGAGTGCTTCCCCAGATATGTTCCATAGCCCTGGCTCCCAAATGTAGTGGATCTGTACCAAGGAAAAATACTTTGCTATGCTCTGAGTACCAGGTATTCCTGGCCTAGAGGGACGCTTCACAGAAAGCTTCCCTGGAAATCTGTCTGGTCTTGGACCTGGAGGTGTGTGAATTCAGTGGGACAGAGCCTGCAAAGGAGGCCACAGCTTCATGTCAACGTGGCCATCTTATCTCAGAGGGGCCAGGCCCTTCTTCTGACTTGTATGAGGGGACTGTGGCACCAGGAGATATGGGATAAGTGGGTAATGGAATTTCCACAAAGCTACCACACACCTGATAAGGCAGGAAACACATTAATACCACACCCATTTACTGCACCGCTGGTCCATTCCAGGTACCCAGTGCTGAGCAGGGCATTCAGACAACCTAGGAACAGCCCTGACTTTAAGGAGATCATCATCTGATGGATGAAGCCAGAATAGAAACAGACAGTGAATGAAGTGAGCTCAGAGCTTAATGGAAGCACAGGGGAGGGCTCCCATTCTATTTTTGGAAGCAGCCAGAAGAGTCAGTTTCAACTTGGAGGCACGGACGGTGGGGTTCCTTCTAAAATGAGACCATTGCAGTTTCTAAATGTTATTCATCTTGATGAGTCAGAGTGGACTGTTAAAGAACATGAGATAGAGAAGAAAGATGAACAAAACCTTGGTCTTGCTCTATTTCTCTTGGGAATCTCTGTCACTGGTACTTAGGGTATAATAAAACCACTTAAAGACAGCAGCACCAACCCAAAGTTGTATGCGGTCTAGTAAATGCTGGGATTGGCTCTCTCAACTTCCATTTTTCCTCCCTTTTTATTTTAAAACTTGGAAAACTATAATCTTCATTGTTCAGAAGATCTGGCTGCTAGGAATCTGTATACCAGTTTAGCTCTTGCAAATCTAATACATATAGGGGAAATTTGGAATTCACAGGTAGCAGCCATCTTGGTTGCTGGCAAGGGAAGCTGGGCAGAGACACCAGCTCTCTGGGGTCATGGGAGTACCAGGCAGTGAGAGTCAGATTGAGTGGCAGCAGTGGAGCATGAGTTTCCCGACCTCTGGACCACAGTCATGGTAGTGTGACCTTGACACTGGTCGTTTACTGATGGTTCCTGACATCTGCTCCTCTAGCACTTTCAAATGTTTTACAAGCAGCTACTTCATGTGTTAAATCTTTTCATTCAAAATACTCAGAGAGATTTCTGCTTCCTGCACTGAATCCTGACAGATACACATTACCAGCATTCCTCTTGGTCAAGATCTATTTCCCAAACTAACTGGTTTCAACCTGTCTTTTTGAGTCTATATTGGATTCCACTTCTCTGACTCTTGGCCACCTTCCTTGACCATAACTCAAGTTCACCCCTTGGACTCATCTGTTTCTAGTCTCCTAGGCTATAAAATGTGCTGTTGATGCCCTATCCCATACCCCCTTGGCCCCTTTTCATCCACAATGGCAGCTGCTACAAGGAATTCCCAGCATGGTGCCAGCTTAGAGCAGAGGTAGCCCAAATGGTGAGGAAGTCACAGCTAGGGAAGAACCTTTAACCAAATGAGGTGTTGAAGTCACTGGGTAAATACACCACCTTCTGCTGGACATCCACTATAGGACATTTTTAAGACTACCCAGTTTCTCAAAGGCCTTTCACTAAAACTGAGCCCATGGTGGAAACCAGCTTTCTGGTTTCCTCCCTTATCTCTCTTGTACATCGCATTGCTTCACTTGGGCTTCCTACAATCGCCTCTCAAATAAATTGCCTGGACTCGAGTCCTTCTCTTATAGGTTTGCTTTTGGGGAACTCCACCATGAGACCAGGATAAACCTGCCAGTCAATCCAGCTTGTGTCTTTGTGTTCTCACTTTATCGGTCATAGGTGGGCCTGGGGTTCTCCTAGGTTTGGCCCTGAAAGTCTCATTTCCTGGGTGACCCCTCGGTCCCAGGCAAACCAGAATGGCTATTCACTCGATCATGGGGCAGGCAAATTGGAACAGATAATGCTCTATTTTAAGGTTTATTTCATGGAAAACTATGAACTCCTGCTCAAATGGGGTCTAGAAAAATCCTGATAGTTTGGAAACCAAAATTTAAATGCTAATCCTGCTTGGTGTTATAACAGTTGTCTTATAATGAACTGCATTAAATTCCTCCCTTCTACCTTTAAAGGCCATGGCCAAGAAAGCTGATGATTGGAAAGCTGGTGGTTGGAACCAGAGTGCAGGCCTGGGGTCAGCAGCTCTGCAGTACTTCCCACAGGGCAGATTTGGTGGCAACTTTGCAGAACTTTGTGACATGGCTGAAATCCATCTCCTACCACCTCCCTGACTTTATTCACTTCCTGAAGGTCAACCCTCATGGATTTGTGAGCACCAACTGGGTGTCCAGCTCCATTCCAGATTAACAGGCTGAAAGGCACAGGTCCTGCTCAGGAGAACAGTTCACACACTTATCTCTCCTGGGGTTCAGCCAGTTTAGCTCAAGTGTCTGTTGAGCACTTAGTAAGTGCTACTTCTTCACTAGATGCAGGAGTGGGAGGATCCAATTAGGCAAGGCAGAAGTCAGTTTTTCTGGAAATGTGAACATTGATCAAATAACCACATAAGTAATGCCTCAAACTTGCAGTAAGTGTGAAAGGGAAAAATTCCAAGGAACTCTGAGAATATAAAACAAGCGCTGTACCCAGCTAAGGAGTTAGAGAAATCTGTTCCAAGCAAGTGACATAAAAACTGGGACAAGAAAGGGTGAGGAGAGGAGGAGCAAGATGCAGAATGTTCCAGGCCCTGAGAGGTAAGCTTTTCAGAATGAGGATGTATGCAACTCATGTGTAGAAGCAAGAGGGTATGTTGAGTGAATGTTAGCAGAGGTGCTGGAACCAGATTGGTAGGCCCTTGGAGATTGTTTAGGACCTTTATGCGATATTCTTAGAGCAGTGAGTAAAGGTCAGGCAGTGCAGAGCCCCTTTACGGCACTGCTGACAAGGTAGCAGGTGCTCAGAGAAGGAAGGTCAGGGAAGGCACATGAGGTGGGGCTAAGATCTGCACTGCCCTTGAAAGGATGCAGACGGGGCAGGAAGGATACTGGCTTGGGAAACTGGGGAAAGCATCATTTCAGAGATGGCCCAGGCCCAGGGTATCCATGGGGTAAATAGCGTGTCTGAGGAGCCATCTCACAAATGGACAGGTATAGAGGGGGCCACAGACCCCTGGTCAACATCTAACCCTTCAACTTTCCACCTCTTGCCCTTGGATCAGTTGCTTTACTCCTCTGAGAATTTTTTAGAGTAGTATATGCATGAGCACTTTGTGAACCATGTAAGGTGTCACAATGCAAGGTATCATTTTTAATAATACAAGGTTAAAGTCAGAAGACACTTTGGTGGGGGAATCCCTGGGTGGCTCAGCGGTTTGGCGCCTGCCTTTGGCCCAGGGCATGATCCTGGAGTCCCGGGATCGAGTCCTGTGTCGGGCTCCTGGCATGGAGCCTGCTTCTCCCTCTTCCTGTGTCTCTGCCTCTCTCTCTCTCTCTCTCTCTGTCTATAATAAATAAATAAATAAATAAATAATTAAATAAATAAATCTTAAAAAATTTATTAAAATAAAAAGAAGAGATTTTGGTGATGTAATACTCAATTCGCTCAAGAAAAATGGAAGCCCAGGATAGTTTGACACATGCCCAGAATAGTTCTGCAAGCTAGGAGCAGATAGAACCTGGTGGAGGGAGCAACTGTGCCGACCTCCAGGCCTGTGTCCTTCCATCACGCTACAATCTACTTGATAACTCCACCTGGATCTCCCAGTCTTGATCTCATAAAATACAAAGCAGACAGGAAGTCTTCAGCTTAGGTCTGAGTCCCTCAGACAAACATCTAAAACCACGCAGGGCAATCTGTTTCTCCTTTCCCAACTTGCAGCCAACGCTTCTCCCAAAAACCTCAGCAGAGCTCCCGAATTATGAAGAAGGGCTCTCTGTTGCTCAATGAAACCAACAGATTTGCTAGTTTTCAAGAAATGCAATTCACTGCTCTTTGGTTCATCTAAAGACTCTGGTTGGTGGGGGCAGAGGAGCTCAGCCAGAGTCTAAGGGGAGGGTCTGAACCCTTTGTATAAAGAAAAGCCAGTTTGTAGAGGCAAAGCCAAAGAAATGTGGATTTGGAGGTGGGAGAAAAGACCTTTAATCATAGATTTGGGTGGGTTGGAGTTTCTGGCTCCCATTCTGGCTTGGGGGGGAAGGCGCTAGGTTGGAATAACTGAGGTAAGTGTTTAAAATCTGCTAAGGGTCTATGTTCTATGTGGGGGTCCCCAATTCAGAGCATCTGGCAAGGGATTTATCAAATACATTCAAAAATAGGTCCAACAAGCAATTGCAAAGACAATGAGGGTGAAGTGGGAAGCAGAGAGCTTTTGGAGGAAATCAAACTTGTAGTCAAATCCTAGCTGCACCATTTAATAACCGTGCCACCCTGGGAGAGCTGTTTCATGAAGATAATAGTTGTTATACCATGCAACGATAATGAGAATTTAAGTTGACAAATTAACCTGCACATAGTAGGTGCTCGTTAGCATGCATTTCATTTATAAGCAGAATCTATATAGTCTTTCCTTCAAAGATTTATTTATTTGCGAAAGAGAGAGAGAGAGAGAGAGAAACGAGAACATGAGTGGGAGGGGCAGAGAGAGAGAAAGAGAATCTCAAGCAGACTCCTCACCTGGCATGGAGCCCCACGTGGGGCTTGATCTCATGACCCTGAGGTCACAACCTGAGCCGAACTTGAGTCGGCTCCGCTGACTGCACCACTCAGGCACCCCTATTATTTATAATCTTAAAACTAGTGTTAGGCCAACAATCTTTTAGGCTAAATGTTTTCTGTGAATGCGTATTTATCCACCTGCACCCCCCTCACGCACATGCACACACAGAGCTACTTTTTCCTTTGAACACTGACTGGATCTAGCATAAGAGACTCGCGTTGCAATCAGCAGCCCCTCTTAGGGAGGCTTTGGTAAAAAAAAAAAAAAAAAAAAAAAAAAGGCAGGAATCGTTGCAGCAGACCTGCCACGGCAGGTGTGCACAGATAGGTGGCAAGTGCTGTCCACGGGCACGTGGCTTGTTTTCGATGGGTGATCAGAGGGTCAGCACAGAGGGCCTCTGCCCTGGAGGTCGTGCGTGCCTAGCTCTTCAGAAGCTGCAAGTTCACAAACCCAGCGGTCCCCACCTCTTGCCACACGCCTGCGTGTGTCCACGTTTGCACGATGAAGTTTTCCACAAAGCACATGCCAGGTCGGAGTGTTTAGTCTGTGCTGAATCAGGCACATTTGAATTTCATAGGCTGCTGTCTTCAAACCAGGCTGGGGCCGCGGCCGATAAAATTTACGGAGGCCCACTCTGAATGAATCAGCAAATATATACTAATTCACGCTGACCTTTTTTCAAGCTGAGGCCTTTTTATCAGTCACTGTAGGTTTAACATTGGCCTACCGAGTGTTATTACAAAGGACTCAATGGCCAGCCATAATTATATAATGCAAATGACATTTGCCGTTTTGTTTGAGCGTATTCCCTCAGATGTTTCCGTCCTTTATCACGCTCCTCACACATCTGTGTCTCCGCGATGGCTCTGCGAGCTCCCCCTCTCCGGGTCCCCAAGTTACTGGTGCTGTCTGTCCCGACTGTCACACAGACACGGCCCGCTGTGCGGATGCAGCGGGCGCGACGCGTGCCTCTGACACAGGTTATGTTGACAGCTGGTCGGAACAGGTGTACACTGATTCTACCATCAAATGGCAACACACATTTGGCTCCCTCCCAACGCACAGGCATGAAAAACCTGTTCTCTTCACATTTCTTTGGAGATTGATTGACTGGTCTTTGACACAGCACACTGTGCCTGTTTGTAAGTTCCCTGGTCCTCCGCAGGCTCAGGCGCGTTCCAGAGAAGTCTCAGAGAAGACCTGCACGCTGCACCATGAATTATTCATCTGCTTCCCCTCTCTAGGTGGGGGTGAGGGAGAATAGAGCCTTCCCTCCCCTCCCCTCTGCTGCTACAGATTTGGGGAGTTAAGAACAGCAAGGGGGATGGCTGTTGGAGAAAAAGAAGAAGCATGGGAGAGGTGCATGAATATTTCACTTTTGAGATGGCTTAAAACAGAAGCACCATTCTCAAAGACCAAGCGCATCCTGTTAGGGACCGAGTGGTTGAAAGGCAGCGATGAAAAAAAAAATGCTTTCATAATTTAATGCAAAGTAAATTGCTCATCCCTAGAAAGCAGTTGAAGATTGGGTTCTGTCTCGGTAAAAAAATAATAATAATAATTAAAATGAAACCAATTTTTAAAAATCCCATGGTAAAATGTCTTGGTTAAGTTAACAACAAAAAAAGTTCCCACTTAAAAAGGCAGCGTTGTGACCAACCGAACATTCTGACGATTTTATCAGTAGGTGATGCCTGGTTTGAACTCTGTGGGAGCCCTTGTCCAGTCACAGACAAAGGTGGCTTTTCCTTCTCTCTCTCTCTCTCTCTTTTTTTTTTTTCTAGATGGGATCGAAAAAGGCAAATCCTGCCCACCAAGCAGGAAAGGGGTCTGTGAGCATGTCAGGTGTACTTGTGAGCCCAGAGATCAGCAAGTCAAAAGCTGCAATTCTTGATTTTTCCATTTCCTGGAGGATCAGGGTCCCCAGGAAAACAGAGGCAGGTAGGGAGTAAGGGACCACCACCCTACATTCCCCAGCCCCGGGCTTTCCCAAGATCTTCTCTCTGGCAGTTCGTGTCTGGGCACACTTGCCCTACCGTTCTTCCCCTTCGCCTCTCCTTGCACGCTGACTACTATTTTCATTCCTGATTCATTTTCTTTCATTCTCTTCAGTGGGTGGAACAAAAGAGCCCTGAAACCAAGATGGCTGTAGCTGGGGCAGCAAATGTACAATGAACTGTGTGCTTTGTGACACTGGATTTTTTTTTTATCTCAAACCTCACCCAAGTCCTGAAGCTCAGAGCAGAAATCTGTGAGCTGATTCGGGGGTCTGTTTGGAAAGTATCATATCAACATCTAATGGCATTTCAGGGTTTTATGTGCTCAGAAACTGCCATTCCTATCCTGAATTGATGATGCTATATTAGCACTCCACCAATTCATTTCACACAAAGTACAAATCTAATAAACTCATCTCAAAAATAGCCCTGATGTATTCAACCGCTAATGCCTCAGCAGCCTGATATATTTGTATACAGCAGAATTCTAAATCCAGCGGAGAATTAGAAGACGGGTTTATGCATTGCATGCTTCTCATAAAACCTTATTTGAACATTTGATTCCAGTTTACATTTTATTAGCAAAGCTCTCATTTTTCACCCAGAATGAGGAAGCAGAGGGGAGGAGAAGTACATTCCTGCAACTTCAATTCTGTGTCCAAATAACTTACAAGACGGACACGAAATGGACAAGACTATGACTGCCCTGAAGACAATTACAAAAAATACTTAATTAGGATGCAATGCTGGTTATTTTAAGCCATACAAAAGAGTTCTGTACATAATAGAGTGGCTGTTTCATGCAGCTCATATGATAAAATTCTCACTAGTCTTAAAATGACAGATGTAATATTACCTTTAATAAGTGTCTACCGATGCATGCAAATTGAATTAGATAGTGGGAGTACAAATTTGTCCGATAATTAAGATAAAATTTCATGTCAGCTTAAACCCTGGTGTATATTAGTAACTCTGTATATTTCTTTTTCTCTCTTCTCTACCAATTATTTTTCAATGTGGCCTCTTGATTACCGGAATAGTCAGGTGAAGGGGGTAAAAAACCTGGTCCCCCAAATCTATTAATATAAATGGAAGCAAATCATGCCCATGATTACTACTCAGTTTATACTAAGTTTTAAATATTGGGCACAATTCAAATAACTTTGAATAAATTCAACTATTTATTAGCGTAATGTTTCTGGGGTCTCATGAGGTGTTACTATGCCCTTAAGGCTAATGCTGAGCTAGTGCCATTTAGGAGAAATAAAAACACAGAATTTGGAAGTTAATAACCTCAATGATTTAGAAAATCTGCATTTTGAACTGATTCGGCAGTGCTTCAACGCTGAGAATACACTGGGTGTTCTGTGTAATATTTTGTTTCCCAAAATCGCAGAAGGCCAAGAGAATGAATGCACACACATAGACACACACCCAGGCAATCCCTTGTGTGTGCACATGCAAAACGCCATGCCCGCATACACACAGCTTAAAGGGTAAGTGCTCTGCGTGGCATTCAGCTCCATTTTAATACCCTCCACTGCTGTGATCGCAGTCCCCTGAGGGAGGCAAATATCCTGAGCATTATTAAAAGTGGGATTATCCAATCTAATACTGAAGATTTGGGAACCAGCCAAGAGGAGTCATAAGCAGGAGGATAAAACAAGGAAGACGTATTGGGGCCCAGACCACCGGGTTTGCCTCCCTAAGCTTGCGCCTGGATGCGTATGATTGACAGCACCTGACAGGTGACTCTCACTTGCCTGAACAATGAACGAACAATGAATGCCCTCCGATGCAGGTCAGTGGGGTGTGCCCACCATACTGCCTGTCCTTGGGAGGGAATGCTGGGACAGGCTTCCTGATGACATGCTGTAGGTCCTACCAGGGAGGGCCTGTCCACTAATTGGAGCCTAACAACGAGCCCTTAAGGGTTCACTATGATGATCATTTCTTTTTTTCTGGTTTGGAAAAAGAGGCTCAAAGGGATCAAACAGGCATGCCCGATGTTGGAGGGTGAGTGGAAGGACCAGCATCTAGATGCTCTCTCTCTCCAAAGATAACTTTTCAAGAAACTATGCTGAGGCCCAGGCTTGGTTCTGCTACTTGTTAGTCATGTCTATCGCCAAGTCAAGATCCAGCTTCAAAGGTCTGAAGGTCTGAGACATTAGACTGTAGACTGCCCATCTAGGGGGAATAGTCCCTCGATAGCTCCTCCACTCAGAGACCACCGTGAAGAAGGCATCATTTGCTGCCCTATACCCATGTTACTCATTATAATAATCTACCTGGTGGTTTGGATTTGGATTTGAATTTACAAATTTGGATTTAAAAATGCCCCTCTACACATTGTCATCTTTCTGTACTCTGCCCCGGAAGGTATTTTTGCCTTATGCTAATCAGATATTATTTATATCACTCTTTAATAATTTAGTACATCTTTATGCTGCAGCCTGCCCCCCTCCCAACTTATTCACATGGCTCCTATATTACCTCTAAGCCTAGTTATGAAATTTCTCACAAAGGACATTTTTGGAACATCCCTGTGGGCAGTGAGTGCTAATAGTTTACCTTCACTATACTTTCTCCCTTTTTTCCTTAGGTAGCAAAACTGTGATTTTTCACTTCACAGCTATGTACTGGGTCAACAGACTATATTTCTCAGCCTCCCTTGCATCTCAGTACGACCACATGATTAAGTTTTGGCCAGTCAGATGTAAACAGAGTGCTGTGTGGTACTTTCTCAGAGGTCCCGATTTGACATCTCCTCCATTGGAGACCTTGGACATTCACTAACTGGAGTACTTGTGGCCATTTAAGATCACGAAGTTGACTTTCAAATTTAAATTGCTTTCAGTTCTGGTACTGGCACCTAGGGTTAGCAGACTAATCTTCCTACTGAGAATAACTAGACAAGCTGAATTAGTGTTTTTATTTTTATTTTTTAACAAAATATCTATTTGAAGGTCTCAGGAACTATCAAGATGGTAGGGATTCAAAAGACCAAATAGCAGGAGTAGGAAGGATGCTGTGTCCTCTTCTGTCAATTAGAGAGTCTAACGACAGAGATTCTGTGGTTCCAAGGCCTTTTAGTGCCCTTGTCATCCCCAGATATCTCTGACCTCTCTGCTAGATTCTTCCCTATGTCAAGAATAAGAAGCACAAAGTTACCATCGTTAAGCAGGGTTATCTGATAATGTTTAAAAGGGTCATAAGAGCTGGGATATGCTTAGTAAGCTCTACTATCTCCTGCACAGAGGGTGTGAAGCCCAACTGAGGAACCCTCTCTTCTATTCCCTGCAAGGCTCATCCACTACACCTATGCAGGTAGGTAATCATGTGATTCTTAGAGAAGGGAAGTCAAGTGAGCCCCAAGTTCACTGCCTCTTTCTCCACTAAGGCATTTGTCAATTCTAACATGGTGGTTTAGGGCTGAAAAGCAGCATAATGCATTGGCTGAGATACTGAGAGCTGAAGAGACCTTCCAGCAGTCTCATCGGGTAGAGGGCCATGGCCAAAACTTAGAATCCAGATCTATCAAGCAGGAGAGGCTATGGCAAGCACCCAGGATTCAACTGGGACCCCATAGTGCCTTATCCAGAAATGATATGACAGGTTAGTCCTTATAAAAATTGAAGTGCACCTTTCAATCAGCTCAGTCCTAATTTAAATAAGGTAGACTACTCCTACCCTAACTGCCTGCCAGAAATAAAAGCAAATCCTCCTTGGAGGAAGAAGCCATCCTGTTTAATTCTATCACTTTCAGCTATAATTTCTGACATGCAATAACAATTTACCAAGCATACCACAAGACAAAGGCAACATGACTAAAACAAGAGAAAATACAGCCAACAGAAATGGACCCATATGTGAAACAGATATTTGAGTTTGATAAGAATTGTAAAATAAATGTGATCAATATGTTTAAAAAAAATGAGATAACAAGATGGGAAATTCCAGCAGAGGGACTGAAAAACATAAAGAAATTTTAAAGGGAAATTCTAGGAAACTGAAAATAAAGTGACCAAAATTCAGAGCTCAGCAGAAGTCTTGGAGAGCAGGTCAAACATAATCATAAGTGAAACTGCAAACCAGAATGTTGGTTAAGAGGAAATACTCAGATGATGCTCCCTAGGAAAAAAGTGTGGACAGTAGAGAAAAGAATATCCAAAACCATGAGGGATATGGTGAAAATCTCTAGCATATGCATAACCTGTGTCCCAGAAAGAGCAGGAAGAGAGAAGGAGAAAGAAGAGATATTGGGACAGAGAACGTCCAAGAATGGGCCCAACACATGGAAGACAGCAGACCAAGATTCCATCAATGCCACTCCTGGCCTGCATACTTCCCGATTTCTTTTTCATGGTAGAGAAATAATCCCTATCTTGACTTAGCCACTACTTTTCAGGCCCTTGTTACTCATAAATGTGAACTGAAACACTCCCTCTTCATAAATAGAGATCTATCAGTGTAAATGTGGGTTTCGTCTCCTGTGTCATCTATTTTTTTAAAGGTAAAATTTTCATAAGGAAGAAAGGCTCTATGCTGTGTGGTTCTGAATGCAAGAACAAGACTTATTTGCTGGTGGGAGTTTAGAGGGAAACGTGTTTCTGTTCAATGTGAGTTCTACATTCTTTATTCCAACAACTATTTTTGAGCAACTAACAGTGTCAAGCTTGGATATTAAGAAAGTAAAGTCAAATAAGACAGCTTAACGTCTGGAGGGGGCAAGATTAACAGAGTCTAAATTAAGAGTCACAAAATCAAATGCTTATGGGGACCTGACGGGTCAGATCAGGTTCAAGTGAGTGAGGTAGGCTGAGAAAGGTTGGGATGGGGTGAGTCAAAGAGCCCAAACAACCGCCAAGTGCAGCCTCCACTCAGGTCCTCTGATTGATGCCTTTGGAAAGGCAGTCCCAGGGAAGCCTGGGTGGCTCAGTTGGTTTAGCATTCAACTTGATTTCAGCTCAGGTCAACATCTCAAGGTGGTAAGATCAAGCCCATAGCTCGGCTCTGTGCTCAGTAGGGAGCCTGCTTAAGATTCTCCCTCTCCCTCTGCCCCTGTCCCCCCATCGAAAAATAAAAATAAATAAATAAAGGAAGGAAGGAAGGAAGGAAGGAAGGAAGGAAGGAAGGAAGGAAGGAAGGAAGGCAGTCCCAGTGTGGCCAGGTCCTCTGCTTTTTCCAAAGAGGCTGGAAATCCAGATATTGAGGTGGAATGTCCAAATGCATAAAATGTTATGCAAGAAAGGGCAAAATTTGACTCAGAGATGGCTATTTGCTGCCTCTTGTATAATGGCTTGAATGGTGCCACCAAAAATGTATGTCTGTAGCATAATCCTTAGAACCTGGGAATGTTATCTTGTTTAGATAAAGAGTCTTTGGAAATGTATTAAATAAAGGATTTATAGGTAAGATTATTCTGGATTATCCTGGTGGGCCCTAAATCCAATGACCAGCGTCTTTATAAGAGACAAAAGAGGAAAGACAGAATATAGAAGTAGAGAGTGGAGTGATGCAGCCAAGGAAGACCACAAACACCAACAGCCACAAGATGCTGGAAGAAATAGGGAAGGATTCTCCCTTCCAGCCTTTCAAGGGAGCACAGCCTGGCCAACACCTTGATTTCAGACTTCAAGCTTCCAAAACTGTGAGGGAGTAAATCTCTGTTGTTATAAGCCACCCAGTTTGTGGTAAAGTGTGATGGCAGCCCTGGGAAACACGCTAAGTGCATAGTCAAGGTAAGCCAGAGCGCTGGGAGAGCACCAGGGAGCATCTTCAATTCTCCAGATAGAGACCACAGGGAGAAGAGTCAAGGATGGATTTCTGAAGGAATTGACAGCTGAGTGAAATAACAGGTATTAGATGTGGTTTGTATGTGTGTGTATGAGGTGAGGGGAGGTTAAGTGCTTCTAGCCAGGCATAATAAATCGAGTTGTTCAACAACGAGGGCTATTTCATGAAGTAGTGAGCTTCCTGCCCAGCACAGGTTTAAGTGTGCATGCTGTACAACTACTTGTTGGAGGTTATGAAGGGCAATGCATTCACAAGATAAGTGTTATACTCATTACTAGACAAACCTGAAATGCCTTCTGAACTTAAGATTCTAATGACCCCTGTCTTTTCCCATCTTATTAGATCACCTTGTGCTGGCAAGGCTGACTGCCAATGGCAGGCTTGTCGGTTGCAATGATACCAGGACACTGGGCTGAGTTTCAAGGGGCCAGATCCCCACTGCTCCCCGTCCTTCCATCCCATGGTGTAGGTTGCTGCATCAGCCAGAAAGTAAATGACCAAATACCCTCAGCCTGGGAGTTCTACTCCATCTCTTGACCAATAAAACACAAACTGGTTCCTTCCGAAAGAGCTTTAGGTTGAATTAGGACCATAACATTAGGTGACCGGTAGAACTCGTTTGGGCACCAAAAATCTCAGGAACCAGATATGATTGTTTCTCAATTTGAAAAAGATTAATGGTAAATGAAAAGGAAAACACTGGCAAAATACATCCTGGGAGCTGCTTTGGGTTAGACTCCTCATTCAAATTGACAGAACTAATAGATGGAGATGAGAGATAACAGGGCATAGACCCTTTAAGAGCTATGGTCTATCTCTCTACTTGTGCTGTTCACTTCTCAGTCTCAGGGATTCATATTCTGTTAGGTAGAGATATGGCAGAGGAAATTTGAAGTCATAGAATAAACAGGTCATATCTACCCAGAACAACAGTTCCCAAACTTTTTGGTCTTAGAACCTCTCTGTGTAACTCTTAAAAATTACTCAGGAACCCAAAGATCTTTTGTTTGTATGAGTTATACCTACCAATATTTGCTCTATCAGAAATTAAAACAGAAAAATTTGAATCATGTGAATATAGAAGCACACATTCCAATATCCATAAGAACAGTGACATCATGACATGTCATATAGCTTCTGGAAAACTCAAGTTTATACTCATGAGAGAATGATCTCATATTTAGTATTATGGTTGTATTAATATTATTATGAAAATAGTTTTCACCTGAATTAGTCCTGGGGACTCCTGTAACTCCCTATACTACACATTGAGAATCATTATCCTAAGCTTTAACTTTCTCAAATATTAGAGAAAAACACATTTTTTTAAATATGTAGGTAAAGGATAGATTATTCAATAAATTATATAAGGGCAGCTGGCTTTCCATTTGGGAAAAACAAAAATTAATTCTGATTTACTCTACTAAAAATAAAATCTATGGCGTTTATAGATGTAAACACAAAACTATGAAAGTACCACATGGTAGTAGAGGTGAGTTCTGCAGTGAGAGAGGCCTTTATAAAAAAAAAAAAAAAAGGACACAAACCTCGAAAATCATAAAAGGAAGAGAAGAGACAATTTGGCCAGTAAAAGGTAAAATATGAATGACAGACATGACCAAATATTTGCAACATATTTAACATGCAAAAGTTAATTTATTTAATATATAATGATCTTCTATAAGAAAAACTAAATAATTCAGTAGAAGAAGTGGCAAAAAACATGATCAAAATTCAAACAAGAAACATTAATAGACGATAAATACAGGAAAATGAGCTCATCCTAAATACTATCTTAATGCAACTTAAACCAGTAATGATGGTGCTCCTTGTATCTACTAAACTGTCAAAAAGAGTAATTTTTATTGATAATGTATACTACTGGTGAGTGTGTGGTAAAATGAACACTCTCATATTTTACCCACAAAAGTATAAATCAGAACACTTTTGCCATAGCAATTTGCTATATCTACTACAGATTTAAATATGCGTAAAGGCCAACAGTGTTTCACATAAGTCTGTTCTACAGAAATTACAATAAAATAAGGAGGATATGTGTACAAAGGGTGTTTGCTACAGTATTTGAAGCCACAAAAAATTGACATGAAATTGTCCACATTGTAAATGTCCATAAATAAAGTTATAGATAAATACATTGTAGTGTATTGATTCAATTGAAAACAATGCAGGCATGAACAAGAGCAAAGTAAACCAACCTGTGTGGATACAGAAAAATACTTATTGCATAAGTTTCAAATTGAAAGCAATTTGAAAAGCATCATCCCATTTTTTAAAAGTTTTAATTTAAATTCTAATTAGTCAATATATGGTGTAATATTAGTTTCAGGTGTAAAATACAGTGATTCAGCACTTCCATGCATCACCTGATGCTCATCACAAGTGCCCTCCCTAATCCCCATCCCCTATTTCCCCCATCCAGCGACTCAGCTCCCCTCTGGTGACCTTCAGTGTGTTCTCTAGAGTTAAGAGTCTATTTCTTGATTTGCCTCTCTTTTTCCCCTGCTCTTTGCTCATTTGTTTTGCTTCTTAAATTCCACTATGAATGAAAGCATATGGTATTTGTCTGAATAGGTAGAGGTATGGCTTATTTCACTTAGCTTTATAATCTCTAGCTCCACCCACACTGTTCCAAATAGCAAGATTTCACTCTTTTTTATGACTAATATTCCATTGTATATACACACCACATCTTCCTTATCCATTTATCTGTTGATGGACACTGGACTGTTTTCTTAACTTGGCTATTGTAAATAATACTGCTATAAATATTGGGGTGCATGTATTCTTTGAATTAGTATTTTTGTATTCGTTGGGTAAATACCTACTGTAGGAATTGCTGGACAATAGGGTAGTTCTATTTTTTACTTTTTGAGGAACCCCCATATTCTGGTCCAGAGTGGCTGAAGCAGCATCATCCCATTTTTTTTTAAAGAAAAAAGAAGTATATAAATAAATATATGCACAGAAGCACAGGAAGTGGTTGAGAAAGGTACATAGCAATTATCAATTGTTGGCACTAAGGAGGGGGATGAGGCCTGAGAAGAAATTTTACTTTACTATTTTATTTCTTAATGCAAATAACTTCAAAAGGTATGGAATTATGAAAGATTATTATTTTTTGTCCTCTTTCTTGGTACTTTTTCAGGCAAAATTAGAATTAATGTTTTCTTCTTTTTTAAAAAAAATTGAAATATAGTCAACACACAATGTTATATAGTTTCAGATGTACAACACAATGATTCAACAACTCTATACATTATGCTCAACATGATGAGGGTAGATCCTATATGTCACCATACAAAGTTATCACAATATTGTCGACTATGTTCCCTATGCTGTACTGTTCATCCTAGAGTTAATGTTTTTAGAGATTTCACTTATTTATGGGGTGGAGGGACAAGCAGACTCCATGCTGAGTGCAGTGCCCAAAATGGGGCTTGATCTCAGGACCCCAAGACTATAACCCAAGCAGAAACCAAGAGTCAGATGCTCAACCAACTGAGCCAGGTCGGTGCCCCCATCCTAGAGTTAATTTTTAATAATAAAATTCAATATCTCAAAAAAATGATTGCTTTGAGCTCCTCCTGGGGTTCCTTCTCCTCTGCCCTTAATGAAAGCAGGTAGAGAAGAATGAGGTGCCTGTGCCTGGACCAGGCTGCCTCACCAAATGACTCAAAGGCGGGGAGGGTCCTGAATTCTATCAGGTGGCAAAGGACACCTGTGACTCTGAGCTGATTATTGACCTGATGCAATCAGAGGACCTCATCTTGGTTCTTCCCTCTGCTTAGATCTACTCCACGTACCCTCCAAAACTGTTGAATTCTCCGTGCCCTGAACACAGTCACACTATTCACCCATGCATTCACAGGGCTAGACAGCCAGGTGGGGAATATGTACCTCACATTTTCCCAATTCCCACTGTCCCCAGTAAGCATCTCAAATTTGAGCTCTCTTCCTTCCCTTCCTTCTCTTCCTTCTCTCTCTCTCTCTCTTTCTCTCTCTTTCTCTCAATCTGCAGCTCTGTTTTCAGGATTTGAGAGCTGGAAGGAGCCTGAGGGCTCTGATAGGCAAATGCTCTCCATTTACAGATGTGGGAACAGAGGCCAAACCTGGCCATAACCTGATCAAGCCTTTATAGTGTATTGTGGACATGGGGTAGGGATGGGGGATCCTGCACTGCAGCTGGAGTGAAGAGGAATGTGTCATGCTCTTTGTCTCTTCTTAGAGGAGGGTGACTGAGGGAGCAGGACTTTGAGGGCCAGCCCCAGGAGATGGCAAGGTGGGGCCAGTTGTTCAAAAAGGAAGTTCTAAGTATTTGGGGCTGAAACCATGACACTGAAACAGAAGGTTTGGGAGGGCACTGTGACTCTTCAGTGTCTCTAAGCAAAGGTTTTCTTTAAAAAAAGGTTGATGTACTCTGCAGTATAGGGCTGTCAGGAGAGCCCTCCAAACCAAGGCTATGGATGACTGCAGTGCTGGTTCTTGCTTCCCCACCCCCTTGAGAGGCAGGGCCTCCCCACAGACAAGGACTTGTCCACCACCTGCTGTCCCAGCACCTCCTTTGTGCTCCACAGGATGCCAGGAGGAGGCATACCTCTGACTGTCCCCTGAGAGCAGTTACTGCTGGTGATCTTGAGGTGAGAAGACACTGATAAGCTCAGTCATTCATAGCCTTTCTGATCTCTCTTTCTCAAAGCTCCCATTGACAATGACCAAGACCAGCCATCATCCCTGTAGCCATCAGGCAGTGAGAGTGAGAGTGGGCTCCAGGCACCACGGTCCCTCTGTTTCAGGGCACCTTGTTTCCTGCCTCCGAATGACACCATACCCAGTGCCTCCGACCAGCATGTCCTCAGAAAGGAGGACACACCAAGGGAGGTTCACAAGATAAATTTGGTCAGACTAGCATGTGATTTGAGGTGTTGTACCCAGAAAAAGGCTAAAAACCACTGAAGCCCAGCAGGAATGAGAGTGGACCCCCTCTAGAATGCTCTTTTGGGCCTTCTGATAAGCTCAGGGAGAGTTTCTATTTGTGCTGGTCTCCCCCCCCCCCCCTCCTTTTTTTTTAAAACTCAGGCTAGAATTCCTTTTTAACAAAGTGACAATAAGTCTTCTGGGCTCTGAGCCTTCATCAGGAAATGTTAAATACTAATGTTTGGTTTTATTATATATACTTTTACAGTTACCATCTCTTTACAGTGAATGAGGCTAGTTTTCCATTTAATAGTGGTGTACAAAGCTTAACATTTTTATTTCAAATGAGTTTACATTGGGGAAAAAAGGAAGTTGATTTAAGTAAAGACTATTCCAGATGGGGCTTGAATGGGTCTGGAGTTAGGGAAAACCCAACACAGAAAAGGTGGGAACTTGCCAAAGGCAATAATCCCTGCCCTCAGCAGTTGGACCGAAATGGCCCTCCAGGTACCCATTTGCTCTTAGCCCCCTCACCCCAGCCTTTCAGTTTTCTAACTCCATCTCCCAGGCATCAATATTTGTGTTGGGCTTCACACCCTCCTTGGGTGGTCTCTGGTTTACCAGTCCATCAACTTTCTTCAAGAGGAACTTCTTCACTCTGGGCTGATGCTTATGTGGAATAAGGCTGGTGGCACACACCACCAGATTCAGCTCCATAGAGCATCCAGAGAAGAAGAGAAGTTGCTCTCAATGAAGGCGGCTTCCTTCCGAAGGTGTCTGGCTGACCCATCTCATCAACAGACTAGGGGCTCTTCACTGAGGGAACTATGTGGGTTCAGCTAACTCCCTCAGAGATTTTATTTGTATTACATACTATGTGTATAATTTATTTTGTAAACTGTGTTCAATATTATATACATGTTGTGAGGGATAAATGTGACAAAATTCTAACTCAAAAATTTAACAGTTGTTGATGCTCATGATCAGCTTTGCTGCATTTTCACTTGGGCTGTCCCTTGGGCTCATTCTTGATAGAAGCTTGAGTTCTTATACCCCACCTTCCCTTTCCTGGCACCCAGGACTGAGCTCTCTCTTCCCTCTCTACCTGCTGTGTTCAGAGCACTAGTTATAAGCAATCTATCTCATCAGGAGGGTGGGATAATAAACAAGGGTGGTCAATTAATATTAGCTGAATAAATGATGAATTCTATGCAAGGTTTCTTTCTTACTTTTAAAAAATATATTTTATTTACTTATTCATGAGAAACACAGAGAGAGAGGCAGAGACATAGGCAGAGGGAGAAGTAGGCTCCCCATAGGGAGCCTAAAGTGGGACCCGATCCCAGGACCCCGGGATCATAACCTGAGCCGAAGCTAGATGCTTAACCACTGAGCCACCCAGGCATCCTTCCATGCGAAGTTTCAATTGTAACTGTCACTTCAGACTTTTGCAGAAGATGGAAAAGTTTCAGAAGTTGGCTGGGACAGCAAGGAAGGCTGACCAGACCCACTTAGGTCTTTGGGATTTAATTTCAGTTTGATTAAGTAATTCCACAAGGAAACAGTATAAATTTTAAGGCTTGAGTTTAAAGCCCCCAAAGAAATCATTTCATTATTACATTGCTAGTTAATATTTCCTTTCCATATACAGTTTGCCCATATAAACGAAATTATCATTTGCACTATTTTTCAAGGAAGAAAAAAATTTAATATAAGGTAATCAAATTCATAACCATATTCAAATGGAAGTAAATTAAATAGGCTATTTAGATCAAAGTCTACTAAAGTTTAATTATGTGTATATTTTTTTCTTCATGCAAATCTATATATTTTCATGCTGTGCACCTTGCTTTTGTGCCAAAGATATTGTGAACTTCTTCCCATATAAGTAGATCTGAAACTATTGAACTAATAATCCCCAATTGAAGTTTTAGGTTGTTTCCATGTTTTTCTCTTATATTAAATAATATGTGTTAAACATTCTTATTCTCTACTATGGGGCACTTGGGGTTCTTTGCAATTTTTTAGAAAGTTCTAAATAGCACTTCATGAGAAATCTCTTAAGAACACATTTACATAGTTACCTAAGTATTTCACAGGATAAATTTTTAGTAGCTGGGTTGCTCATCAAAGAAAAAAATGTACTTTTTAATGATTTTTGTGCTTTGTCATATGGCTTTGCAGCAATACTGTAGCAATCTCTATACCCATCTACAAAATATGAACGTGCCTACTTCCTTCCATACTCTCTAGCATTGTGTATTATTTAAAAGTGCTTCCAATTTGAGAAATAAAAGTATTTTTCTATTTTTTATTGTTCCAAATCCATTTCCTTAATTACTTGCATGGTCTTTGTATTTATTGGTTATTCATTTTCCTTTTTTAGTAAATATTGTACTCTATTTGTACTTTGGCCTATTTTTTTCCCTATTGGAGGAGCCATTCTTTATCTACACTTTGTCTACTTCATACATTGTTAGTTGTGGTTTGTTTTTAATTTTAATTTTCCCCCCATATTTACATAATTATTATGTGATTAAATCTTTTACTTTTATTGCTTTATGGTTTCTCGTTTGGATGTCATATTTAGAAAGGCCTTCTCTCTCCTGAAATTATATACATTTTTACCTGGAAGTGCCTTCATTACTTTCATGGCTTTATACTTTACATTTATATTTTTAAGAAAGTTAAGTTTTCATATGTATATATTAGGAATGGAATCATTTCTCCAAAGTGTTAATCAATGTTTTAGAATACTAATCAAATAATAATCTTGTTCCTATTATTTGAAATACCATCTTATTATGTACTGAATTCTTTTCTTTTTAAATAACATTTTAATAAAATAAAAAAATTTAAATAGATTTTGTTTATTTATTTGAGAGAGAGAGAAAAAAAGAGCACGAGCAGAGGAAAAGGCAGAGGGAGAGGAAGAAGCAGACTCCCTGCTGAGCAGGGAGCCTAATCCAGGACTCCATCCCAGGACCCCAGGATCATGACTTGAGATGAAGGCAGACGCTTAACTGACTGAGCCACCCAGGCACCCTATACTGAATTCTTATACTTGTGTTTATTTCTGGACTTTCTTTTTCATGATTTTCCACATCTGGTGCTGTTGCCACACTGTTTTGATTACTACAGATTTGTAATACATTTTTGAATCTGATGGAAGAAGGAGTCTTCTCTCACTCTTCTAAAAGAAGGAGTCAATTTTCCTGCATAGGGTTACTTGTTCATTCTTCTATACAAACTACAGAATTACTTTATGACAGTCACATGCACACAGAGATATATATATACCATTAAAACTGGTATCAAATTGCATTAAATTTGTAGATTAACTTGGAGCAAACTGCCATCTTAACAATATTGATGCTTTCCAAGCAAGGACTTGATAAGGCTATTTATTCCAGTGTTTTACAAACAACTTTCAGCATCATTTCAGATTATATTATCTAAAATGACTCATGGGATGGTAAAAATCTGCCAATGATCCATGGCTTAGAAGTACTAAATTTACTTACATGCCTAGATTACTTTCATAAGATGAGCATTTGAAGTTCAGATATTGGAACTGACTTAAGTACAAAGCCAACTTTGGTGCTCACCCTTAAAAAAACCCTAAGAGCACTAACCTTGACAAATATTACAGGAAAAGCCATTTTTCTTTTAATGGGGAGGAGGGTGTCACATTTGTGGGAAAATATGATGGAGTTAATTCTTCACCTCGTTCTCTCATCTACATTTCACCTGCCCTCCAAAAAAGTGGTCTGCAGTCATGTTAGGTGGTGACAGAGAAGGACCAAAGTGACAGCATTCCAAATGAGAATTCTCAGTAATTCTCTGACAAGCCCCCAGCGGCCAGTCCACATCCAAACAGTGTGCCACCATGCACTGTATAATGTCATGTAATGTGTCCCCACAGCCGCTGGAAGGAGGAGAATTGATAAGGACACAGGACTCCTTGCTTTTGCCAAACTCCGCTGCGAGTTTCTCAAATTCGAAGGAGAGGAAGAGGTGGCTGCACTTTGAATTAATCCCCACGGCTGTTCAGGACTCTAAATGACTATTTAATTTCAGACCAAATACAGGAACCAGGCCGTACCCCCAATTGAGGGCACGCCGACAAAATGGCCAAGTGTGATCCTTAATTTGTCAATAATGATTTTAGGCCGTGACCCTTAATAGGACCCTGTCACTGGTGAGGTGATTTATGCCTCCTGCGATGACATCAGTACGAATAGTGCTGATAAAAGAACACTTATATTGGAGCAAACAGGATGATGAATGGAATCCGGGTCTCCTTAGTCATCTCATTACTGCCTCCCCTTCACCACGGAGCTAATGTAGCGAGTCATCGCCCGCCTGGGGAGTAGTTGGGAAGCTGAATTTAATAGCGAAAGTGCGGGAAATGTACTGTAGCCCTGGGTCAGGAGTGGTGGAGGGTATGTTTTAAGTCTGTGTATACAAGAAGAGGCAATTGTGCCGAAAATCACTACCCTTCTGCGCCACCCAAGACCTTGCTGTGCCCATATCTCATTGGATGGCAGAGTTTTCTCTGTATGTTTTCAGAATGTGATTCTAAAATTACAGTGGCTCTTATTTTGAAGATCATGAGGGTCTTCCTCTTAAATATGTGACACCCCCCCCCCCCCCCGCAGATACAGCTGATCCTTCATTGGAGAGATGAGACTTTTGCAGAAGTGCAGGAATGGTCAGAGGAGGCCCTTCCCAACCTGTGGGGCACATGGGTAGGGACTCTAGCACTGACTAGCTGGGTGACCTTGGGCAAGTCACTTGGCCTCTCTGTAGCCTCGAATGGATCCAATTTTGGAAAAGGGAGGGTTGAGGTGTATTTCCAAGTTTTCTTCTTGCTTTGAAACATAAGCCTTCTGAAGAGTCCATGCTATGAGAGCAAGAACACAAACAACCCAATCTTTCCCTGAAAACACCAATTCTGGGTGATATCAATGACAGAGGGGCTTTGCACATAATAAGGAAGGGAAATACGTCCCCAGGGGCTATTCAAAAGATGTGTGTGTCACCCATAATTTGGCCAGCCCTTGAGTGCAGTGACTCTGCTGTACAGAGGGGAGTAGATGCAGTTTTATTAGTGCAATTTTATTGCCCTCACCAGCTGCACTCTTTTCTCTATAAAAGGTAATTACTTCCAATAGTAACAAGCTAATTGATTGCTAATTAAATCAATTGGCACACTAACCGCTGTCAGAAAGTGACAGATTAGCGGGTCATGTGATGGCGTGTTAGTAATGAAAAGTGGACATGGTCTGAGGGTGATTGACACATGAGATGAAAAGCGATTTGGGATCTCCGAGGTGGTCAGAGAGAGGGCAGGGAGAACATGATTGATTCAATGGTGACTGTCAGAGAGGAAATGAGAATTGAATGGAATTCAGTGTCTGCCCGAACCCTCACCACATGATGCTCCACGTTTTTTCACATGTAAATCAGGGAGATGGGGACTTCTTGCAAATGAAATGCCAAAATAGAAAGGACAGAAGGGAGGGAGTGCCCAAACTGAGGGTGTGTAAGCCTTAAAGAACAGAGTTTTTTCATTTAGAAAGTTGCAAAAATATAATAAGAATAATAACTATTGTTCATAATTTGCCCACAAATCTCAGCAACCTGGCTGCCTGCGTGCTTCTCATCTTTGAATGCCTTTTAGAAGGTGCTTGTCTGCTGTCATTATCAAAGAAGGAAAATATTTATTGTCGGCCTTTGCAATGCATCACAGCCTGATGAGATGTAAATTTTGGGCACAGAGAATGTGCAAAATGACTCTGCTGCAGTGTTATAAATATGTTCCAAAGTAAGTGACATTGTCATCGTTCCCATCTGCAATGCCCACTGCCTTGTCTGCAGCCCACTTCTGAGTCCTGAAGTCACTTTGGAAGTTCTGAGCAGCCCTTATGTAGAGATGGAGTGAGAAACCACCCACAGTGCGGTGTGGTCTGAGGTCGGTGGAAATTCTCTACCTCTGCAACCTAAGATCTCTTCCCACACCTTACTGAAGGCTGGCCTGCTATCCCGAGCCCCTTATCACTTTGGCTTTTGAAGTCTCAGGGGTAAATGGCAACACAGAGACCTAGGGGTAAATCCAACTACATTTACCGGCTGTGGGTCTTCAAGGAGTCAACCTAACTTCCCTGAGCCTGTTTCCCCACGTGAAATGGATAGAATACTGCTCCCTTCCCATGGCTGTGAGGAAAACTGAGACAGCTCCCACAGAATACCCAGTGCACCAAGAGTACTTGAGAAATGGGAGTTAACGGCATTGATGCTAGCAGTAGTCAGATCATTAAGCCTCAACACGAACTCTGGTGCAGCCTGGTCTGGGGAAAAGACTGGATTCTAGAGCTAGAAAGAGGTAGGGTAAACAGGATTTCCTGTTTTCCCCTGGGGGGACATTTCAGGAAATGTCCCCCCAGCCCGCCCTTTGAGAAATTTACCTAATTCTGATATCTCCAGTTTCGTGATTTGTAAATGGAGTAAAAATGCCTATCTTACATCTGGGGCTATTTGGGATTAAATAATTTAAGGCATGTGGAGATTCTAACACAGATGCTACTAAGTGTTAGTTCCTTTTCCTACACACTCAGACTTGAAATATTGGCAAAAATTGCCCCTGTATTGGAAGAATCTTGAAAGGCTAGGTTTTCTGGGAAGCAGAAGCATGACTACATGGGTGTTAGAGCCCTGGGAAGTCTCTGGCCTTTTTTGTCCTCTACAAGTACCTGTACCATTTGAAACACTTCTGAATACTCCAGTTGTGATTTCAGTATCCAGTGGATGGGGTGTTGGTATGATAATAAGACAGCTTTATCACAGTATCTCTATGTGCCCATGCCAGCTCAGGGTATTTCTCTGATTCCCTCTCATTGCAATAGTGACCCACAGGGCCTGGCTTCACAGCTTTGCTGGTGATGGGGAGTTCTCAGATGTGAGTATGCCGAAAAGCAGAGAGACGATCAGTCTGTCTCCTCCTGCAAGCTGGATGCTCTGGCACACCCACAGCACACCTGCAGTTCTCCTGGAAGTATGTAGGACCAATCTTTTGGGGGCCAATGATTTCTCAGCAGCACAGCTGTCTCTGATTATCCTGAAGACTCGCTGAAACAGAACCATGTGTCCACATCCTTTAGGAGAGTGTGCACACACTCAACTATCCTACTCTGGTTCTGCTCAGAGGAACCCTGCTCCTCCTCAAAAGGAGAGTAATCTCACAACAGAGAGAAGGGCCTGTTAGTTCACAGGGACTGGTCATTATGCTTAGAACTTTTCTGAGCAGTGTAAGAACTCCTGGATATAGATGTTAAAAATTCTTATCATGCCCATGAGGACTTGGCCCAGTGGCTTTCAAATAGGCTGCACATGGGAATAACCTGGGAGCTTAAAAAACACAGGGGCCTGGATCTTGCTCCTGGGATCTTGATTAAAGTGCCTGGAGTGCATCATGGGCATTGGAATGATTTTAAAGCCCGCAGATGGTTCTATGACAGCTGGAGTTGAGAATGCTGTCCTGGCTAGATAAAGCAAGTTTCCTGCATGAGGCAAGGGAGCACCCAGGGAATTTTTTTTTGCCACAGAAAAGTATTCTCAATTTGCTTCTGGGTTTCTGAAATCCCGTCTTCTGGGACAGCCATCTACTGCATCATGGTACAAGGATTAGGCTGCAAATCAACCTGCGAGAGGAAGGTGGGTTATTTATAGTGGGTGCCCTAGGGACCTTTCTAGAGAGCACACTTCATGGAAATGAGTAGTGAGCTTAGGTCACTGGGTTCCTACAGGGGAGAAGTAGTTGCATAGAAGAGTTTTAGAAAGCCTCCATATTATACTGAGATCCAGACCTGGCTGCTAGATCATAGCCAGTGTTTGAGGATTTAGGGAGTGTTGTCCTCTCTCCTTTCCATTATCCCCAGAGTCATGATACCCCTAGAGATACCATGGACAGAGCACAGTCCTTTCTCATGGATCCCTCTACCTTTTTTTTTTTTTATATGGTTCATATTTTTATTTATTTATTTATTTATTTTTTATTTATTTTTTTAAATTTTTTATTGGTGTTCAATTTACTAACATACAGAATAACCCCCAGTGCGCCTCTACCTTGTGGACATACAGACTCCTGTGGAAATGGTTCTTTGGTGAACTCCAGATATTCAGAGTCTTGAGTGGCTTCTATCTCAATAATTGAGAGCTGAGCTGTGCTGACTTCTGCAGATAACTTGTTGTGTTTGCAAAAATAACAATTTTTAGCAAGTTGTCTCATGAAACTGTAGAGAGGCTTTGCGGTTTGAACTCATTTTCCGCCTCTACAGAAGGAGGCCAAGTACCAGTAGGGAGTAAATATCTTCTTCCCAGGCTACCCTGTCCAGGTTTTCTCAGGCAAGTTACAATCATGTAATATCATTTGCTGATAAGCACATAGAACCTATCCCATCACCCAGGCTTCTGTTTAGCCACAGAAACATTGTCCTTCCAGACCTCATTACTCTTCTTGGCAAATGGCATAGGCTCAGGAATGATATAGTGGTCAGGGGCACAGACTTTTGAGCCACATTGCTGGGGTTCAAAGCCTGGCTCTGCCACTGTCTAGTCATATGATTGTGGACAAATTCCCTAAGAAGTCTGTGCCTATTCCTTCATCTATAATGTGGGATGTAATTATATGTATATACCCCATGAGGCTGTTGTAAAGATTAAATACACAAATATATTTAAGAGCACAAGCTATTATTATAACAGCACAAAAAGCATTAGGACGGAGGACACTTGAAAAGAAAGAGCCTTGTAAATACAGAAGACATTTCTTCATTTTAAGTGATTAGAAGCAGATGTTTTCCAGAAACTATTGGAAGAAAAAAAAATACTCCTTAAAATTAGCAGTTGGATTATTGTTAAAGAGTCTGAATTGTACAGCTTCACTTAAAGACTGTAGCTTTTCTGGTTGCTTATTTGTTATTTGAATCAAGGAAGCAGCCAATTCCAGCCTGGACCACATGAGAAAGTAATAATACAAAAGAGAAGATGGGTAGACTAACTTGACAAAAGAAGACTATCATATGTCCCCAAACAATCTTCCAGTCACATTTGACCAATGAGCTCATCAATTGCCATAATGATGAAGTAACTCGTGGCATTGATAATTCAGGCATTGTACTAGATTCTCTGTTTAACCCTAATATCTCACAAGATCAGTGCTGTCAGATACATATAAAACTGAAGCTTGGAAAGATTAACTGATTTGTCCCAAAACACATGGTTAGAAAGTGATGGAGGTGAGATTCCTTTTCAGATCCTTACAGATTGATTGTCTGGACTCTTAGAGAAAAGTTGGATGGTACCATCAGAATCCAGCTGAATGTTATTTATAGTTTCTCATATATACTATGCTTGCAATACCTGTATAACCTATTCTAATCAGTCAGGGTTCGGGGAAACAGAACCAATAGAGATGTATATTAAAAGACTTCTTTTAAGGAATTAACTTACATAATTGTGAGGTTTGACAAATGAAGTCCATAGAGCAGGACATCAAGAAGGGTAGGTTGGAACTCTCAGGCATGAGCTGGAGCTTCCATCCATAAGTAGAATTTCTTCTTTCTTCCTCAACTCTGCTTTTAAGGTCTTTCAAATGATTGAACAAGGCCCACCCCAATTATCTAGGATAATCTACCTTACTTAAAGCCAACTGATAATGAACTTTATTCATATCGATAAAATATCCTCACAGCAATACCTAGATTAGTGTTTTATTAACTCATGACTATCGCCTAGACAAGTTGACACAAAAAACTGATCATCACAATCCATCCCTTGTCAACTTGACATCCATACAGATCTTCTTAAACCATGTTTTATTTCCAAATAAAGGTAATAACAAAATTATACTTACACCTAAAATGAGACAACTATTCTGCATACAACCAAAAACATGTTAACCTTTTCCATAGGAGATCATGTAAAGTCCTTGGATAATGTTCATTCTTCTCCTTTGATATCTTATAATTTAAATACTGTGATATAAGGCTACTATCATTAGTATTATCTTATGTTAGATGGTAAGGGGATAATAGATGAAGAAAATAAAAATTTTTGTTAGTATACAAAGAAACACATCTATAACAAAATAAGGAATAAATACTCGTAACAATTACAGTCCTTATTTCTACAACTGGTCATGTGTATAACTACCTTCTTTTCCTGCGAAGAAGAGAGGCTTGAGAAATCCAAAGTAGCCAGGTGGCAATCTCAATTTATAGTTTAATGGGATCACTGTTGCACCTCCTGCTGGAAACATTCTTCCCTTTGGAACTAAAACCTTTAGGCCAGAAAAGCATAAGATCATGAGGATGGGAAGCAAAAGTTTTGTTAGTAAATCACTAGGGGTAATGGTGAGTGAAGCCACTCCCACCTCTACCTCTTAATTCCTGGACCCATGAGATACTGTATATGAGAGATACAGCATGACATATTTGATGCTTTTTTAGAGCATATACAGCCTCCTGCAGGTCATTACCCAAGCCTCACTTGTATTGCATCACCCACTTCACACTACAACTGAATCTTCTTAAGGCCAATCCTCCATTCGATCAAGTCAGTTGCTTCAGAATGTTGGGAAACATGTTAAAACTAGAGAATTCCATAATATGGGCCCATTTCTATACTTCATTTTCTGTGTAGTGACTTTCTTTTACCAGAAGTAACAATGAATAAAATATTATGATGGTAGATAAGTTATTGAGTCAGCCTATGGATAGTACATTTGGGAAAGTATCACATGAAGGAAAGGCAAGTCTATATCCAGAGTAAATGTGTATGATAGTTAGAACAAAGTGTTCTCCCTTCCATGATAGAAGCCATCCAGTGTAAACAACCTGCCACCAGGTAGTTGGATGATTGTCCTAGGGAATGGTGTCATACTGGGGACTCAGTATTGTTCTTTGCTGCTGGAAAATTTGGCACACAGCTGTGACTATAACCAGATTATCCTTAGTGAACGGAAGTCCATGTACTGAGCCTTTGCATAACCTCTATCCCTTATACTATGGCCAGTTAGTGGCCATTAGGCAGTGACAGGAGTGGCTGGGGAAAGAATCTGACTGGCATCCACAGAATGGGCTATCCTATCCATTTAATTACTAAAATTTTTCTCTGCCAAGGTCATACTTTGGTGAGCAGTCACATAGGACACAAACGTCTTCTCATTCTTTGCCTCTTCAGAGAAGTCTGTTAATATCCCTCTTCCCTAGATCTGCCTGTTGCCAATTTTCTAATCACATTCCATCCAGGCCCCTGACCATCCAACCAAATCATTGGCTGAAGCCCATAAATCAGTATGGACTGGCACCTCTGGCCATTTCTCCTTCCTATGAACAATTAGGTGCACTGCTCAAAATTCTGCCTGCCTCTTCGGACATGAGACACTGCCCTTCAGAGGTGTCCCACAAAGGGACTGTAGTGACGCAACTGTCTGTGTTCAGGCAGAAACAACTGTTCACCAAGCAGAGTTTTCTTTTCCTCAAACAGTCATAGAAATATCCCATGAGGCCATATATGCCGTTTGGAACAGAGAAGGTTGTAGGAGTCATAGCCATGGATATTTGGGCCATTTCCTCTTGTAACTTACTTGTACCTTCTAGTTCTGCTTGAGCCCAAACTCACATGTACCACTTCCATATAATAGGGTGCTCATGTGCATGATCAACTCTGTGGTTTGGTGGGCCAGTGCAGGATGGACAGCTCAGGTCATATGATTAAGTATTTTGTCTCTATTAAATCCCAGTAGCAAGCCAAACAGTGTTTCTCAAAAGTAGAATAGTTATTGACAGAGGATGGCAGGATTTTGCGGCAAAATCTTCAAATTCTGCTGTTATTCACCTATAGGGAACTACCAAAAACCCCAAACAACCATTTTATTTGCCATCGATACTTCAAGCACCACAGGATCTGCTGAATCAAGTGGCAGAGAAGCTTGTACAACAGCCTTGTTTTTTCTGGATGCTACTCAGAATTATCAGCTTTTCAGGTCACTCGGTAAATGGGCTGGAATAGCACTCTCAAATGAGGAATGTGTTGCTTCCAAAATCCAAAGAGGCTCACCATGCATTGTGCCTCATTTTTGGTTGTAGGAGGTTCCAGAAACAATTCATCTTTCACCTTAGAAAGGGTATCCAGACATTCCTTCTATCACTGGACCCTTAGAAATTTCACCAAGGTAGATTTTTTCTGATTTATTTCCTCTGATATGCAAATATCTTAATATATTTAGAGTAGTTTCTATTTCCTATTCAGTCAGTTCTATTAGCATAATATTTCAATGTAATGGGCCAGTGTGGTATCTGGCAAATGTGAAAGGTGATCAAGGTCTCTCTGAAATAAATTATGCAGAGGACTGGAGAGTTGATATACCCCTGAGGTGATGGTGTACTGCTAGCCTTACCCGTTTAAAGTGAACTGCTTTTAGTGGTCTTTGTTAACAGTATTCAAGAAAAAAGCATTTGCCATATCAATAGCTGCAGACCAATCACCAGGAGAGGTGTTAATTTGTTCAAGTAATATGACAGCAGCTGCAACTGGGCTATCTGATTAAGTTTCTGGTAATCCACTGTCATTCTCCAGGTTCCATTTGTCTTCTGCACAGACCAAATAGGAGAGGTGAGTGGGAATGTGGTGGGAATCACCACCCTTCCATCTTTCAAGTCACTGATGGTGTCAATAATCTCTGCAACCCTTCCAAGAATGCAGTATTGCTTTTACTTTATTATTTGAGTAGGTAGGGCAGTTCTAGTGGCTTCCACTTGATCTTCTTTATTGTAATAGCCCTCACTCTAGAGGTCAGGGAACCAATCTGAGATTCTTCCAGTTGGCTCTGGAAGCCTGAATATATCTATTCCAATTAGGCATGCTAAAACTGAGGAAATAACCATGGGATGGACTCAGGGACCTACTAGACCACTCTGAGATGGATGAACTAAATTGCAGCTGATCACCTGACCTTTGTAAGGCTCTACTCTGATTGGTGACCTGCAGTGACATTTGGGGGCTCCAGGAATTAGTGTCTGTCCAGAGCCAGTGCCTGGCAGTCCCCAGAAGGTTGAATATTTCTTTTTCCCCAGTGCACTTTCACCCTGGTACAGGCCATAGGTCCCTTTGAGGTAGACTGGGAGAAACATTAACAGCATAAATTTTTGGTAGTGTATTAGAGGCCCTCCCTGAAGAGAAACCTACTTCCCCTTCATTCACTGGGTTTTGGTTCTATAAACTGCTCAAGTCTAGAAATTGATTGAGGTGCTGTGACCCTCTGTTTTGATGCTTCACACTAGACTTCTGTTTATTCTATCTGGAACTCTTCTATTTATACATATCAAGTAAAAACTATATGGAGTGCCTCTCTATTTCCTTTCTAAGGATACAAGGGTCAACTGACCAGTATCATGGGTCTCTGCAAATCACACTGGTCTGATTAATGCTTTGACAGTGTTGTCCATTACAGTAGCCACACTCACATTGCTTTTGCTAATTAGTGTTGCCACTTGTCCCCTGCTACTCTGGGATCCAAAGATCTCAATTGCATTTAAGCATCCCAGTTCAATGGTAGTAATTCTCACTGAACCTATGAGAAGAACAACCACAAAGTTCTTCAAGGATGCTGGAGATCCCCTCACATATTTACTTCTCATAGTCATGGTAAAAATGTATCCTCTGGGTGGGTGAGGAAATCTTACATGATGAAATCCACTCTACCATTCCCCTCTCCCTAAGATTTTGGAGCCTGGCACTTCAGTTCATTTAATGTAGATTACTTTCAGGTCTGTGTTTTAGCCAACCAAAATATTTTTAAAGCCTTTTCTAAACCCTCAAGTAAAACATATATGAGTACCAAGCACTCTTACCTAAAAAGCTACCATGAGGATAATAATTAACAGTCAGAATAAAACTGTTTCAAGCCTCTATCACTTTTATTATTAGAGCCAATTGCCTCCCCCAAATTATCATGAATTCTGAGTGGTTTAATTTTTTGATTGCAGGTTTTGTTCTGCCTTCCTTTTGCTCTTGAGATCTCAATCATCTTTCCTTCTGGGGCTCTCTTTTCCCCTCTAATCTGAATCACCCCAAATGGAGAACACAGCTCCTCTGTTTCCCCCTTAATGTTTCCTGTGTAACGAATTTATGTGAAACAGGCTTGGAGGAATGGAGGGAGGTTATTTCACAACTCAAAACGATCTTCCAGCTCTAACATGGGAAGTCCTCAGCCTTTTCTACCTCTGAGATCTGCTTTCCGGAGTTTCTTCAAATCCTGTCCTAGGCTTTTCCCACTGTGGCAGGTCTTCTCCACCCTTCTGTTTTCCCCCCAGCTCTTGGGTTCTTCCTTGACTTCCTCAGTTCCAGGCACCCTCTCCTCCCTCTCTCAGGCTGCCTGGGTACCTTTCACATGTTCTCATCGCATCACTCACCATGCTTTTATATGTGCTTTTAGCTTCCTTTCTCTGCTCTCTGACCAAATTTTCCCCAGGGAGCAATTTTGCCAAAAGCTTTTTAATAATCTAAGTAGTTTTCCAACCCTATATAAAGTTTAGTCCTCAACAAATGTCTTTGTACATCTATTGCTCCATTTGTTTCTCTCAACAACTTTTCAGGCTGATAGAGCAGGTGAAATGAAAGGGTTGAGGCTGTCAGTGAAAGGGTTGAGGCTGCCAATGAAAGGGTTGAGGTTGGGAGAGATAATGGGGCAGTCTCTGATCATTCAGCCAATGACTAATTCAAGAAACAGACCGAGAGCTGGTAAAGAGTCTCTGACATCATTTTGTCCAGCCTCCTATTGGGCACAGGATCTTTTTTTTTTTTTTTTTATAATGTCCCTGAAAGTTTCAAGAATGTGTATACAGTATTTGTTTAACAGAAGAAAACTAAACACTGTGTCATTTACTTGTAAATGGTCTCATGGCAGACTTTAGGGAAACATTCTTTGATGATCATCTTCTGAATAGCATGGCCTTGACACCGGAGGCTTCCCTCAGTAGTGCCTTTGTCACACTCAGATGATGGGGACTACAGTTCTTGCCTGCCCTGTCTATGGAGTGATTATGAAGAAGGAATCTCCTTTTGAGCTTCCTTGGCAGTTCAAAGGGGCAGGGGCAGACAGTGAGTCTTAACTCTGGATGATGCCTTGCCTGACCTTCAATCTGATCAGCTTCAGTTTTGACAATGCATCCACCCAGCTTTCATTAAAAGTTATATTTGTCCATTTGCTTCACCTCTCCCACCACCATAGCTACTTGATTCTCTATCAGATTGGATATTGGATATCAGCATCCATATTCACCATAGGGCTGGGGTTAGCCATAAGGCAAATGGCTTTGCCTTCTCCAGGGTCAACTTGAGAAAGGGGCTAAGAGGGTTTTCTGGAGGATACATTATTAATCTAGGATACAGAGGCTATAGGAGCTACGTGGAGAAGCAAGGCCACGGTCAGAATATCATGATAATCTCCAGGGAAGATAGAAGGTTTGCAGGCCAGATACGAGGAGTGAGAAATCCAGAAAAGCAGCTGCAGGTTGGCAGTCTGCTGAATGCATTGTACCAGGGTGAGCAATTTTGCATGTACATCTCTGCAGATGTGGGCTGCAGTGAGCATCCTTTTAGTTTGGGGCCCAGATAGGTCAGGGCATGGGGTAGAGCAAGTTGAAAAATCTCACTGGCCTGGGGTCTTGGATTTGCCTGTGTGTCTCCCCTCCTCCCTGCTCTCCTAAGGCTCTCGTGTTGCCCCAGATCACAACATTTTGTTCTGTCCACAACATTTTGTGGCGGTGATCAGAGTGGATCCTTCCTCACTAAGCCTACCACTTCTGAGGCCCCCATCTGGTAATGGTGAAAGATCAGTGTTCAGCCCAGTCATAGTCAACTAGTGAGCCCTTGACTGACTGACTGACTGACTGACTGACTGTATTTACTTGTGTCTTTGGTTTTTAGGAAAAGAAAGTAGAAAAATAAATCCACTGTTTCTTTTCCATCTTGTCCTCATTCTAGACCTCATTTTTTTAAAAAAAAAACAAACTCCTCAAGTTAGCTAGAGCATCTTTTAGGGACCCCAAGGCATAGACCCCATCCGTGCATCCTTTATCCATTTCCTTGACATGTACTTTCTGGTGTGCTGTCTTGTAGGGCTGCGTTCTCTCAGGCAACATGCTATTTTTTTTCTTGCTTCATGTTTCTTGACCTAAGCCGGGTCATTTAACTTCAAGGAGAGCAGCCAAGTGTCAAATTTGGCCTTTCCCAAGTCTTGCTTACAGAAGGCCCAGCAATCCCCTGAAGTGATTGGCAACGCTGTCTTTGGGCCAAATGCAGACGGCAGCTGCAGATGGTGCTATGGAGAGATAGTGTGCAGAAGGCACCTCCTGCCAATCCTGGACACCCAGGCCCGGCCAGGCCACCAGATTCCTGGCTCCTAGTCAGGATCCCAGCCTTCCCCCACGAAGGCCATGTGGGATTGCATCCAGATACCTTAGGAGACTGTCTGGCAACCTGTTCCCCCAGCATGAGGTACCTCCCTTCCCTGGCCTTGGAGCCAGCCTAGAACTTGAGGGAAGAATTCCTGACAGCATTCAGGTCTAAAGGCCTGTCTGCATCTTCACAACCTTCAGGTAATCCTCACTCTTCTAAAGCTTTTTAGGTAAAGCCTTTTGATCTTATGTTGAGTTTCTGACACTGCGGATCTGTTGCCTTACTCTCTGAAACTCAGGCTCACAAAATAACCATCTGGTATGTTTGTGGTCCAGTATTCATCACTCCTTTCTTCCGGGGTGATGAGTTCCTTTGTCCATTCCTAGCTCAGTCCATAGAGATCCGGTGAGGACCTTGATTCCAGATAAGGAGATGATAACTCATAACTGGCCAGCCAACTCTTTGCATTCTCTAGCCACAGGGATTGGCTCAGTAAGGAGTACATGACCCAGCCTAACCAAGCAGTGTAATTCCATTGTCTTGACCATGGCTATTGTTTCAGTGTTGAACACATGACTCAAATTGTAATTAGAGTGAATTCTGTAACTTATGATATCTCAACTGTGGAAAAGTGCTCAGTTTTTAGCTGGATTTGAATCTGGAAAGTAGTAGGACTATAGCTACTGGCACCATTTTACCACTACATGGTACCTGAGAATAAAACCAATAGGGTGACAGAGTCAAGAGAGAGTAACTAGGTCTTAAATGACATCATTTAAGTTCTGGGATCAAACATTATCAAACTATTTCTACTTTTGGATTTTCTTTCCTGTTTTATAAAATAAAGACTTATTTTTTCATACTTAAGCAGTTTGGTCTTGATTTTAAAAGTCCTAATATACTCTTAACAATTAACAGTTGATACTCTCAACTGTTAATTTTATGTATCAAGCCTCATTTGAAGCTAGATAATAAAATTTTTCTTTATGATCCTGGACAAGATTTTGGCACCTGAGTTTAGGCAAGAGAATGCAATTGCTAGGTGCAAGGTTATGTAAAATTTCACTTTTAGTAGTTATTGCAAAAGAGTTCCTATTCAAATGCTTTGCCCATTTTTTATCGGATTGTTTATATTTTGTAATTGATTCATAGGAGCTCTTTGTATATTCTGATTATCAGTCGTTTTTCAGATATATATTATGCAAATTTCTTCTCTCTAGTTTCCTTTTCGCTGCTTTAATCATATCTTTTGATGAATAGTTGTTCTTAATTTTAACAAAGTTCTGTTTATCAGTGTTTTCCTTTATGATTTTTCTTTATATATACTGTTTAGGATATCTTTATGTATCTCACCCAAAGCTATAAAGATATTCTCCTACATTATCTTCTAGAAACTTTATCGTTATTATTTTTCACATTTAAGTCTATACTTTATCTGGAGTTGATTTCTGCATATGGTGTGATTTAGAGGGGAAGTTCAATTTTCTTTTCCATAGGGATAACCAATTGATCAGGCATCAATTATTGAAAAAGTTATTCTTTCTTCACCGTACTTCGATGGCACGTATGATATATACATAAGTCTAATATTGGATTTGCCATTCTGTTCTACTGGCCTGTTTGTCTATTCTTGTTTTAGTTGCATGCCATTTTAATTGCTGTTCTTGTCTAAAAGTCTCAGTATTTGGCAGTATCAGTCCTCCGATTCTATTCTATTTTCTTTAAAACTGTCTCAGTACTAATGATCTTTTGCTTTTCTTGATAAATTTTAAAGTAAGTTTGTCAATGTCCAGAAAAAACTTGCTGTAAATTTTATTCAGGTTGCCTTGAATAGTGACATCAATGTGGAAAGAGTTGACATTTGTAAAATATTGTCTTCCTAATCTGTGAGCATTCTATATCCCTCCATTTATCTGGACCTTCTTTACTTTGTCTCAGTATAGTAGAGGTCTTGTACAACTTTGGCTAAATTTCTTCCTTGTAGTTAATGAATTTGGTGTTATTGTAAATAGTTTCATTTAAAAATTTCATTGTCTAATTATCTATGCTTGCATAGAGGAATAAAACTTAATTTTATGGACTCCTTTTTTTTTTTTTTAGGCAAAGGTACTTTATTTTTTTTTATATTAATAAAAATAATTTTATTAATATTTCAGATGTGACTTTGTAAGACAGGATTCTCTTTATTTTCTTTCTTTTTTTTTTTTTTTTTTGGTGTTTGCTAATATAATTATTTTTTTTTTTTATTGGTGTTCAGTTTACTAACGTACAGAATAATACCCAGTGCCCGTCACCCATTCACTCCCACCCCCCGCCCTCCTCCCCTTCTACCACCCCTAGTTCGTTTCCCAGAGTTAGCAGTCTTTACGTTCTGTCTCCCTTTCTGATATTTCCCACACATTTCTTCTCCCTTCCCTTATTTTCCCTTTCACTATTATTTATATTCCCCAAATGAATGAGAACATATAATGTTTGTCCTTCTCCGACTGACTTACTTCACTCAGCATAATACCCTCCAGTTCCATCCACGTTGAAGCAAATGGTGGGTATTTGTCATTTCTAATAGCTGAGTAATATTCCATTGTATACAATTTTATGGACTCCTATCTCCAAAACTATTCTTTACTTATTTACTTATGAATTCCAATAATTTGTATATATGTGCTTTGGGTTTTCTGTGCACAAAGTACATTATCTGCAAATATGGTAAGTTTAATTTCTCCCTTCCTAAATATTTATTTATTTATTTATTTATTTATTTATTTATTTATTTATTTATTTTCTTGGCTTATTAAATTAGTAAGGACTGCCAGTACAATCCTGATATAAGTGGTGATGGACATCCTTAACTTAGCTTAAACTTATTGGCATGAAGTTGCTTATAGTGTTCTCATATTTTTGATGCCTGTAGACTCTGCAGTTACATTCCCTTGTCTGTTTCTGATATTTGGTGTTCTAGATATTGTTTTAGTTATCTTGCTAGGGATTATTACTAAGTCATTTTAATTTGACTTTGTTGATGCTCTCCATTATATGTTGGCTTTGACTTTATTGATTTCTTCTCTTCTTTTGTTTTCTTTGTTATAGTTTCTGCAGATTCAATTGCTTATTAATTAACTTGAACCAAGCAAAATAACAGTTTCTTGAGATGGGTAGTTAGATCATTGTTTTTCATTCTCGTTTGCTAATATATACATCTAAGGCTACAAATTTCCCTCGAAACGCCACTTCACCTTCATCCCACAAAACTGAAAAGTAATCTTTTGGTTAAAACACACCTCAAAATATATTCTAATATGTATTGTGATTTATTCTTTGATCCATTGATTATGTAGAAACATATTGTTTTAGTTAAAAACATCTGGAAGATTTCTGAGTTACTCTTTATTTCTGGTTTCTTGCTTAGATCCATTGTCAGACAACATACCCTGTATGATCTTAATCCATCAGTATTGTTAAGATTTTCTATATAGCCCAGTGTACAGTAAATTTTGGTAGATATTTCACATATACTTAAAAGAATGTTTATTTTTCAGTTATTACATACAGTATTATATATGTTATTGGCATTTATACTATTTGGTATTCTCTGAGATTCTTGGATCTGTGGTTTGGTGTCTGATATTAGTATGGGAAAATTCTAAGTTATTATTGTTTCAAATATTTCTTCTGTTACTTTCTTTCTTCTTCTTCTGGTATTCCCAGCACAGGTATTTCATACCTTTTGTAATTGTCCCGCAGTCCTTGGATATTCCGGGTTTTTCCCCCCCAATCTTTGTTCTCTTTCTTGAACTGTGGGGTTTTTTGGCAGGGAGAAAGACCACAGAGGTAAAATGCCATTCTTATCACTTCATATCAAGGGCACACATTATCAGCATGAAGCCATTGTTAATGACCTAGCCAGGGAATGTTTGTCATATTTCTAAAGTTATTCCCTTTTTATTTTGTATTTTTTGGAAAAAAAGTCACTAATGACAGCCACACTGAAGGAGTGGAGAGTTATATTCCATGCCTTTGAGCTTGGAGCATCTACATAAATTATTTGCAATTCTTGTGCACAGTAGATTTGTCTATTCTCATCTATCTATCTATCTATCTATCTATCTATCTATCTATCTATCTATCATCTATCCATTGTCTATCTAATAATTTATTTTTTTAAGATTGTATTTATTTATTTGAGAGAAAGAGAGAGAGAAAGAGAGAGAGAGGGAGTACAAGCAGGGGCAGAGGGAGAGGCAGAGGGAGAAGCAGATTCCCCACTGATCAGGGAGTCTAATGCAGGGGCTCAATAGCAGAACCCTGGGATCATGACCTGAACTGAAGGCAGACACTTAACTAACTGAGCCACCCAGGCACCCTATTGAATTATTTATTTATGTTACTATGCATTCTTGGATATATCATACTTCAGTATGGCCACAATTAGTGTTGTTATAATCCAACATTAATTTATTTTTGCTTACCTTATTCTAACTTTGGCTGTTGGTTGCCCTTTCAGTTGGCTCCTGTGTTCCTATATTCTTTCACCATCATTAATGTGAGCTTGTTTTTTTTTTTAAGCCCTTTCTTACTTTCTGGGCTACAAGATACTCCAGGCTTATTTTGTATATTACCAACTGCAATCCCTAGAATTAGCCATTTCTCCAAGGATATATCATTCCTTTTATATGTAAATTTTATCAGAAACCTTCATATGAAGATATCAGCATGATGATCTCCTATAAATGGGTATCCATAGATGGATAGACACAGAAATACTTAGAGATGTGTGTATATATACATGGGTTAATGTGCATACTTATATTTTCTTGCTCTGTCAGCTGAGAGAAACAAAAATTCCATTAACAATGAACACAACTAGCACCCAAGTCTTCGTTTCTGATAAATCTTCAAGGTTTTCTCTTTTGGTTTTCAGCTTTGACTATAAAGTACTTAACTGTGGTTTTCTTTTCATGTAACCTATTTGAGATTCTTAAAGTTACTTGAATGTGTGGCCGGATATCTTTCAATGGTTTTGGAAAATGTTTGATCAGTATCTCTTCAAATATTATTTTTGTCCCCCTCTATTTTTTGAGGGATAAGGTGGGGGGACTCCAGTTGCAGAAATGGTAGATTTCTTTTTTTTTTTTAATGGTAGATTTCTGTATCATGTTCTGTATGTCTCTAATGGAAGTGTCTGTATTTTCTGATCTTAAATATCTATGGGCTTCCACCTGGATATTTCCTCTTGACCTATCTTTCAGTTTACTAATTCTGTCTTTTGCATGATGTAATATACTAAATAACTTTGTTTATCAAATTTTCTTTCAGTAGTTTTTTTTTTAAATTTTATTTATTTATTTATTTATTCATGAGAGACTGAGAGAGAAAGAGAGGCAGAGACACAGGCAGAGGGAGAAGTAGGCTTCTCGCAAGGAGCCCAATGTGGGACTCGATCCCAGATCCTGGGATCATGCCCTGAGCTGAAGGCAGACGCTCAACCGCTGAGCCACCCAGGAGTCCCATTAAGCCACGCAGGCATCCTTTTCTTTCAATAGTTTTATTTTTACTTGACTTTTTATAGATAGATTCCAATTCTGCGATGAAATTTACCAAAATGTATCTGTTTTTTTTCAATGTATTAATCTTAGATATTATAAAATCCTGGTCTGATATCTACATTATCCAAAACACCTGTGGGTCTGTATCTGGGCTGGCTTATACAAGTAAAGTGTAGAGGTTTAGGTATGTTATCTTCCTATAGTCAGCATTTAATTTGCTCCTGATAGGCAGTTAGACCATAGCCATATTGCCTTGATCCAGTCAATGCTTATATACTTCCATTTTCTTTTAATTCCTGAATCTTAATTGAAATTCTAGCTTGCTTAACAAGGCCCTTCCTTTTTAGTAGGTGCTAAGATCAGGTTTTGACTTCCCAGCACTATAACTCCATGGAAATCTCTGTTTAGTTTTTAGCTTTTCAGTTCCTACTTGGTGTCTCAACATGTAACTTATATGTTGACAAATGACTCAAGAGGAAGTTTTATACAAAATAGCAAACCCAATGTATTAGTTTGCTACAGCTGCTATAACAAAGTACCACAAACTAGGTTGCTTCCTCAAGGGAAATTTATTGTCTCACAGCTCTGGAAGCTAGAAGTCTGAGATGAAGGTATTGGCAGGACCATCTTCCTCTGAAGGTGGAAAGATATGTTCTAGGACTCATTCTTAAATTTTGATAGTTCCCTGGCTTGTGGAAAGCATATGTCCAATTTACATGGTTTCTTGTGTCTCTGTTTCTGTGTCCAAATTTCCCCCTTTCTAAGTATATTGGATTAGGTGCATATTCCACTCCAGCATGACCTCATCTTAAAATTACATCTGCAAGACCCTATTTCCAAATAAGGTCATGCTCTGAGAAACTGGGAGTTTGAACTTCAACATTTAAATTTTGGGAGAGACACAATTCAACCCATAACACTCAACACATAGCATTTCTATTTTCTTATGTATCTTTGTCCCTTAAATCCTGGCTTTTCTTGTCATTATTTAATGACTTCAAGCATTTTTTCCAAATTATATTGTTTTTATAACTGTTTTTAGCAAGAAAATTAATCGGAAACTAGCTACCCCAGCATGACTGAAGGTATAAGTCTGACTAATGCAATTTTTAACGTGGTATGTTTTTCTTCATTTGAAAACTGAGGGAGAGTAATATGATGACCATATCAGGCATGGCATCCATAGTTACTGGCAAAGAGACAGCTAGGGGTTTCCTGGCTAGGGGAAAATGCTATTGAGATAAGACAATGAATTCAGCAAATAAATCTACACACAAATCCTGAGGTAGTTCACATGTTTTGGGAGTTCATGTAGGAGGAAAGCATTCTGTGGTTTTGTCATGATTTTTCTGAGAATCAATTTAAACCCTGGTCAAGCATCTCCTTAGGTGAATTGATAAGCTTCTTGTGATTAGCAATTGGTTGCCCCTATTTACTGTATTTTAAAATAATTCCTTCTTCCCTCCCCCTGCTGGAAGCATGGAGAAATTTTTCTCTGATACTTACTGTGAGAATTTGGTCCCGCAACTGGAGAGAAAACTCACAGAAGTGTGAGGGCACACATATGATTTGGTTCCCTTGCAATTTTTTTTTTTTAACTCCCAGCTGTCCACACTGAGCTTCCAACAATTTGTCAATTGCAGCTCAGGTTTTCCTACCCTGGCATTGGTTCCCATGGTGGTTTCTGCTTGTGAGTCTCTGCTCCAGTAAGCCTTGACACCCTGGGCCACCTGTCTGTCTCTCCAATCTCGGGGGCAATCTTGATTTGCTCTGTGTTCTCTTCTTTCTTACAGATTTAAAGAAAGTTGTTCATTTTCAGCCTGGCCAGCTTTTTATTTGTTGATGGAAGTCAACGTGTTATCTAGTAATATTTGTTAATTCTGTGTTTGAAATCATCAGTATATAGTATGATATTTTTTCTTCTTTGTTTGTTTGTTTGTTTTATTTGTTAATATCTCCAGTTGTGATTATGGATTACTAGTTCTCCTTTGAGTTCTGTCTTTTTTTTTTTTTTTTTTTGGTTGCTTTATGTTTTGAAGTGACAGACACGTTCTTACCTTGTAGTATTCAAATAATCTTAGAAATGTAAAAATGCAACTTGGATAAGAGGGAGGGGGGAGCATGTGTTCTGTGCTCATTAAAGCCAGGGATACATGGATGGCTCAGTAGTTGAGCATCTGCCTTTGGCTCAGGTCATGATCCCGGGGTCCTAGGATCGAGTCTTACACCAGGCTCCCCACAGGAAGCCTGCTTCTCCCTCTGCCTTTGTCTCTGCCTCTCTCTGTGTGCCTTTCATTAATGGATGAATAAAATTTAAAATAATAATAATAATAATAATAATAATAATAATAATACCAGCCCCCAAGGTCATCTGTTAGTCTAACCAGGGCTTCTTAAACCCCACCAGTATGCAGAATACCTGAATAGGCTTGGTACAGTGGTTCTCAATCGCAGCGGTATATTAGAATTATATGGGTGCTTAAAAAAAAAAACAAAAAAAAAAAAAAACAAGGCAAGAGCCCACCCCAGGCTGACAAATTAGACTCTTTGGGAATGGGATCTGGAATGTGATATTTTTAAAAATAAGTATCTCTGGGGGAGGTAATGGACAGGCTGAATAAAGAACACTGCCTTGGGAATAGAGGGTCCCAGATGCCTTAGCTTCATTTTTTTGTCATCTCTTGGTTTAGCTGCCCTTCCAATTCTTGCCTGGTCTCCTGCTTTCAGTAGTGAGGCTCTTGCTTTGTTCACTCATCTGGGTTTCTGGCTCATTTGCCCACACATTGGCAACACAAAGCTCTTGTAGCTGATTGGGTCCCATTATCACAGGGCTCACATCCCTGGGGCCAACATCCACATCTTTCAGTTGCATGGCCTGAGCTGCTGAGGTAACTTCTTAATTTATACCTAGAATAACCTGAAGAGAGAGGGCAATAGGGGAAGTTCAGGATGTGCAAAGTGGGGTCAAGGCACTCGTGGGGGAGGGACACAGACACTCCCTAAACCTCTGCCTGTCTCTTTGTGACCAGGTGGTAGCTACTGCAGGATATAAGCCCAGGGTTACAGCTTCTCTGAACCTCCCAAGACAGCTCTCAGGGCTACAAGGACCATGTGATTGGCTAAAGCACTTGCTTTCCATTTTCTGATGAGTGTCCCCAACTTCTGGGGCACACGTGACACCTCCTCCTGACCTCTCGCAAGAACCTCACTCCTCAGCCAAGTCCATTTCCCTGCACAGCAGGGAGCCCTAATGTGCCCCGTTACCCAACCATCTCACTTCTTATGTCATTGCTTCTATGTCTGAGTTCCTGTCTCAGATTGCTCTGTGAGTTCAAAGCTTGTTATAATCCCCACCAAAAACTGTAGGTATTTCCTTTTGCAGAGTAAGGGAAACTCATATGCTTTGATAATAAACTGGATAAGACAAGGCACCCACTTCAATTAAAAAAATTAATAATTATTCTTCTCCATATACCCTCTGGGGGACTTGGAGGTTTTGCCTATAAATTCTAGTGTCAACTGTCAGATCCTATGACGACATCACTGCCTGCCCAGATTCAAATTCTTGCCTGCTAACCAGCTCCCCTTATTGGCCAGGACACCTGCCTGGCCTGACGCCTGCCCTGTGCCTACTGCTCTGTCCTGTGTCTCCTCTCCTTTGTCTCTTCTGTTGGGCTTATGTGAGCTTCTCTGGGTCTGATGGGTGCTTTTACCTTCTGAGCACTAGAAGGTGGATGCTATAGGTCAGTGGAGAGAGAGATTTCTGGGTAGAGATTTTGGAAATGCAGAGGAGAGAGAGTGAGACCTCTGTGGTGGTCAGTGGAGGGGGCTCTCCTTCCACCATGTGCATAGCATGGAAGGTCAGGGGATATTGTAAATTTGCCACATTAAAAAAGTATAGGATTGCAAAAAGCTCACATTTTGTAGGGATGTTGAGAGGGCCTCTTGCAAGCAGACTTGATACCTCTGAGCTCCCCTAAAGGCTCAGTCAAGAGGCCTGAAGTTTAGTTATAAGAATCAGTGTCTAAAACTTCTAAGAAAATCATCTATTCAGAATAATGGCTTGTCCAACTACTAAACTCCAAAAGGATTTTTTTTATTCCTGTGGGCATTTATGAAGAGGAGGCAGCTAGTGGGTCAGGAAGTAGACTCAAGAGCTGGAATGCCTGGATTTAAATGCCAGCTCCTCTACTTCAGAGCTGTGTGACTTTGAGTGATTTGCATAACTTCTCTGTGCCTCAGTTTCTTTATCTACAAAATGTAGATAATTATAGAATCTACCCTGTAGGGTTTTAAAGAAATTTAAGTGAATTAACATTTGCAAACTCTTAGAATAGTAGCTGGCATGTCCTGTCATATAAGAATTTGTTAAAAAAAATTTAAGTATCCATCTGGACATGCACAATTGCAGTAAGTTTCAATTAACTTCAATAAGAAACAATATGTTTCATTTAGCTAGTTTGTGTGTGTGAATGAGTGTGCACAGTTGCACCTGCACCCATTTTGATAATATCTCTTTATTCAGATTCATGGCTTACATTCAAAGTTCAGGGAATAAAAACAATTGTTCTTAGAACCAGCTCTCTGGTGATTTTGAATGACTCAGGTACAAATGAAAGATGTCTAGAATAATTGATTTTAAAGTATACTCTGCCATCTCCTCAGATTCTCCTCGGAGTTGGGGTCTGGTGGGGGTGAAAATAAAGGTATAGATGAGGTTCTTATTCCTTCATCCACTTCAATTGCAAGAGCTTTGTGTCCATCTCTTTTATCCTTGAACAAACATTTCCATGGTTAAGAAACACTTAAATATAACCGATCTAGAGAAAGATTTGAGCCGGTGTGACCCTCAGACAATTATCTACAGGCATTAGCTCTCATCACCAAGCTCTTGATGAGTTTGGGATGAAAGCGAGTTCAAGGTTGTTCTCTGCAGCAAGAACCTGGGGTTAACATTTTCCAGAGGAAATGACAGGTCACACACCTCAATAAGCAACCAGGTAGATCAGGTTAGAGCTCTCTTATGAAAATTACAAAGCTTAATCAGTAACTGTGTTGAAAGGAAAAGACACCCCCTCTCTACATGGGGGCTAAAGGAAAACCTGGGTGTTGGTCCAGCACAGTCCTCCAGAGTGTTTGGAAAGAACTATATACAACACACCAGGCTCACACTTGGACGAAGCTGCCATATTCCTGCCTCAGGGAGCCCTAGTGTGTCTAACGTAGAAAATACTCACTGTGGACATTACCACACACCCACTTGGCCCTCTGGAAACCACAACAAAACACTCATCGTGCAGCCAATTTGGGGTAATGTTGTCCCATTCTAAGGCTATAAATTAATAACAGCCATTCAGGAAAAAGGATACACTAACTCATTAAACATATACATCAACGTTAACATACAACTCAATTTTTCAAATATTTACAATTTTAAAATTGCAACTTAAAATCAAAGACATAGAGGATTTGCAAATTTGCACTCCCGAGTATTATATCAGATTACTAGTCATAACCAGTTTGGTGTTGCACAACACTTGCTGAATATGATGGCTTGAGCTTTGAAATGACTAACCTTTAGCCAGTGGACAATAATGATTGGGTTGAAGTCCTACCTGGAACAATAACACAAAATCAAATAATCACTGTAGACAATAGCATTTATTTTTCCAGATTGGTTGGTAAGTATCTAGTTCATTGAGAAGTCAGTTATAATTATTGAGATCATTGTTAAAACAAAGCACATCATGATTCTGCAAGATAATGATAATTTGCTTTTTCTTTTATTCCTGGTATCTCTTCCTTTGATTTTTAAAATTCTGTTTCACTGGGTAGACTTTCCACAATAATCTTAAATGATAGTGCCTGATAGAGGTCATCTTCATCTTTCCTTGATTTTGATAGAAATGTCTCTAGTGATTAGTTATTAGATGTAACCCTGGTTGTTGGCCTTAACAACATTTTAATTTATCATTTTGCAGAAATGGATATCTCCAGTTTACTAAAACATTTGAAAGGTAGGAATAGAAGCAGAATTTAATCTAATGGCTATTTTGGTCTATAGAGAGGATAACATAGTTATTTTTTATTTAACATACTAGCACTGTGTGATATTAACAATTTGAATGTTAAGTCACACCATAATTTAGCTTTGCAAAACTGGGGGCGGAGGGGAATCAAAACATAGCACTGTTTTTTAAAGTGAATTATTTGCTTTGTGAATTACCTCTGACAAGTTTCTAAACCCAGAAAGCCAGTCTCTAAAGTCAGCATGTGGTCGGTGTCTTGGGGACCAGAGACTAATTATAATAGCTCCAGCCTAGGCAGGGGCACTATTAGGAGGTCAGACCTGCCAGAAGAAATCAATTATAGGAGATGAACCTTGTTTGGATGTGCTTTGTGCACCGCCCCCTCTGAGGTCTGAGGCCTTGCTTCCTGGTGCAAAGATCATGAATGCCAGAGCCTGTCATTTGTACACCACTTGGCACTGACCATACCCGCCCCCACCTCCCCCACCCCCCCCCCGTCACAGTAGTCTTTGCCATTCTGGTCAGCACAGAATTAGCGACGAGACATGGGAGGGATGTAGAGATAAGGACTCCTCTTTATGGAGCCACTGACTTCAGCCAGGAGGGCAGATTGCAGCAAATCCAATAATCCTCTGGAAGAAAACAAACACGTGTGCACATTTGCACATACATACATACTCATACACTTTACCCCTCCCCTCACATTAAGGGATTTGTTGGGCATAGAGATGGCTTAACATGGGCTTGTTTCATGAATGAGTGAATGAGCAACTGAACTCAGTCGTCCAAAAATCCTCATACTCGCTGCATACAATGTCTGCTCACAGATACACAGGCAAGTGGGAGAGCACCCTTCCCACAGCTTAACTGCCATCACTGTCCCCTCCAAGCTGTGATACACACCCTCTGGAAGTCTCTTCAACAGTTAGGATGCTTTCAACATCAAGGCTCAAAAATCTCAAGCCAAATAGCCTCAACTACAGATGGATTTATGGCTGCACATAACAGGAAGTCGAAAAAAAAAAGAGACAATTCCAGGACTGATTGATCTGGAGGCTGTCGCCAAGGACTGAACTTCATCCTGTCACTCCTACTCTTTCCAGGAATACACCGAGCCTGCCCCTTTCGAGGGCAGGATGGCTCCCCGGAGCAATCAGCTACATGTTTCCTAGTCCATGTCCAGGAAGAGGAAACAAGAGACTTTCCAAGACTTTTTTAAGAGCAAAGAACTTCCCAAAAGTCAATGGCAAATTTCTTACTGCATATCAAAGATTGTAATTAGGGCAGGGACCTTTCCTGAATCAAGGAGGTGGGATTTTTTTTTTTTTTTTTTTTTTTTTTTTTTTTTTTTTTTTTTTTTTTTTTTTTTTTTTTTTTTTTATTGGTGTTCAATTTACTAACATACAGAATAACACCCAGTGCCCGTCACCCATTCACTCCCACCCCCCGCCCTCCTCCCCTTCTACCACCCCTAGTTCGTTTCCCAGAGTTAGCAGTCTTTATGTTCTGTCTCCCTTTCTGATATTTCCCGCACATTTCTTCTCCCTTCCCTTATTTTCCCTTTCACTATTATTTATATTCCCCAAATGAATGAGAACATATAATGTTTGTCCTTCTCCGACTGACTTACTTCACTCAGCATAATACCCTCCAGTTCCATCCACGTTGAAGCAAATGGTGGGTATTTGTCATTTCTAATAGCTGAGTAATATTCCATTGTATACATAAACCACATCTTCTTTATCCATTCATCTTTCGTTGGACACCGAGGCTCCTTCCACAGTTTGGCTATCGTGGCCATTGCTGCTAGAAACATCGGAGGTGGGATTATATTTAAATCCAGCAAGTCTACCTCCTGAGGTGGGGGCCACAGTGATGGAACAGATCCTGGCAAGCCAAGCACCTGAATCACAGCAGTTTGAAAGCTATCTGTGCCAAATAAGTGAGCTCCTTCTACTAGTCTTATGCCAGGAATAGGGTGTGGGGTGGAGATTTGTGGGCATAGTCCTGTCTGGCTCTCCTGCAATCACAACTCTGAGGCAGCTGCCTCTCAGAGACACAGAGAAGGCGGCATCAGCTGCTCCAACTAGACTTCATTATTTCTTTCACTCCTGGGACCTGTGCTTGGAGGCTGCTGAAGTGAGGTCAGAGTCCCACACACGCAGCAAAGTGAGAAGTTCAAAGTGAGACGTCCATTCTTCCCTTCTCTACTCTTCCTCCGGCTCAAGGGAAAAAGAAATGAAAACAATTGTTTTGGTACTGATTTATGTTAGTCCCTAGCTATTGCCCCAGCCAAAAAGCCAGGGTACTCATTGTGCCTGAAGGGCTGAATAGCGTATAAGTGTGTGTTTGTGTTTGTATGAGTCGGATTGCATGTGTGTGTTTGTGTATGAGTCCATGTGAATGAGTGTGTGTGTGTGAGCGTGTGTGTTTATATGTCTGTATGAGTGTGTCTGTGCATATGCATTGGGTAATTAAGCCCCTGGCTGACAAGCAGAAAGCACAGGATATAGAGGCTCCAAAGAAAGAAGATCCTCTGGATGAAAAATAATCTTAAGGGGTGGGGCTGTAGCTTTTTTAATTTGTTTTTGCCAATTTTATTGAAATATTATTCCCATACCATATTATTCATCATTTTAAAGTGTAAAATTCAATGTGTATTCCATCACATCGCTAAAATATTTTTTCTTTTTTTTAAAGATTTTATTTATTTATTTATTTATTAATGAGACACACACACACACACACACACACACACACACAAGGGCAGAAACACAGGCCGAGGGAGAAGCAGGCTCCATGCAGGGAGCCTGACGTGGGACTCGATCCCCTCAGGATCAGGCCCTGGGCTGAATGCAGCACTATACTGCTGAGTCACCCGGATTGCCCTAAAATATTTTCATTACCCCACAAAGAAACCCCACACCTCTTAGCCACTGCTCCCCAATCCTTCAATCCCTTTCAGTTCTAGGAAATTGTTAATCTATGTTACCGTAGATTTGCTTATGCTGGACATTTTATAATGGAAATGGAGTAAGTATAAGTGGAATCATACCATATGTAGTCCTTTGTGAGTGGCTACTTTCGCTCAAGGTTCATGCATGTTGTAGCATGAAACAGTACTTCATTCCTTTGATGGATTAATAATAATCCTTTATGGACATGCTACAATGTTATCTATCCATTAGTGAGTTGATAGACATTTGGGTTGCTTTCAACTTTGGCTGCATTATGAATAATGCTGCTATGACCATTCGTGTTCAAGTTTTTCTGAGGACATATACTTTCCTTTCTCTTATGTTTATGCCTAGGCATAGAATTGTTGAATCACATGGTAACTATGCTTAACCATTTGAGGAATTGTCAGCCTATTTTCCAAAGCAGCTGCACCATTTAACATTCAGTAATGTATAAGGGTTCCAGGTTGTCCACCTCTTTGTCATACTTGCTATTATCTATCTTTGATTACAGCCATCCAAAATAGTATCTCATTGTGGGTTTGATTTGCATTTCTCTGATGACTAATGATGCACATCTTTTCATGTGCCATTTGTATATCTTCCTTGGAGAAATACCTATTTAGATCCTTTGCCCATTTTTATTGGGATATTTGTCTTTTAATTATTGAATTGTAATAGTTCTTCATATATTCTATATATGAGCCTTTTGTCAGATATATGAATTGAAAAATTCCCCCCATTCTGTAAATTGTCTTTTCTTTTTACTTAACATGTCATTTAAAACACAGAAGCTTGTCATTTTTTTTTATGTCCAGTTAATGTTTTTGTCGGTGTCACTTGTGCTTTTGCCTAATCCAAGGTCATGAAGGTCATAAAGATTTAAGCCTATGCTCTTGTCAGAACTGTATAATTTTAACTCTTTCACTTAGATCTCTGATTCTTTTTAAAAAAAATATTATTTATTTATTCATGAGAGATACAGACTGAGAGAGAGAGAGAGGTAGAGACATAGGCAGAGGGAGAAGCAGGCTCCTTGCAGGGAGCCTGATGCAGGACTCAGTTCTGGATCCCAGGATCACAACCTGAGCCAAAGGCAGGCGCCCAACCATTCAGCCACCCAGGCATTCCTCTCATTCATTTTGACTTGGTTTCTGTATGTGTCTAAGGTAGCACTCCAATTTCATTCCTTTGCATGGGTATATGCCATTGCCCCACTATCATTTGTTGAAAAGACTATTCTTTTCCAATTGCACTGTCTTGACACCCTGTTAAAAATCAATTGTAAGTGTAAAGGTTTATTTCTAGACTCTCAATTCTAAGCCATTAGTCTATACACTGAATTTTAGACCAGTATCACTCTGTCTTGATTACTGTAGCTTTGTAGTATGTTTTAAATTTGAGAAGCGTGGGTCCTTCAACCTTTTTCTTCTTTTTCAATATTGCTTTGGCTCTTCTGGGTCCCTTGAATTTCTATATGAATTTAAGGTTTAGCTTGTCAATTTTTCCAGTTAAGTTTCTAGACGTTGATATTGAAGCACTTGTTAATTGTCTTGCCAAATGATGTATATGACTTTAGGGTAAATTTCAGTCCTCCTCACCACCATTTACAGATGAAGAAAATAAAAAGGAGGTGATTTGCCCAAGGTTGCACAGAAAACAGTGGCAGAAGAATTGTTTTGGTCTTTTAAAACTTCTTTTGGTTTATGCTAAAATCCTTAGTCTTTTTTTCCTTTTTCTGGGTCTATAAACCATCCTTATATACTCTAGAGATGAAATTGTATAGCCAAGAAGTCCAGTCCCACAGACAAGGCTAAGAAGGACTAACAGCCACCTGTTTAGGAGGATAAGACTGCATTCATATATTCACTCATTCAACAAATAATTATTAAATGCTTTTTATGCTGTTATGCAACAGATCATGTGCTGGGGGTACAGAGATAGAAAAATAGCCTTTGCTTTCCACAAACTTACAGCTAATGGGGGATGTAGACAAACCAACAATTTCCATGATGTATGAAAAGTTCTGGGAACTAAGGAAAAATGTCAGTCATTCATCCAGCATAGGTGGTCAGAGAATGATTCTTGGAGGAGAATATACCCAATCCAAGGACAAAAGTATAAAGTAAAACAAAAAGAAGTATAAGTAGGAGTGAGAAAGGAGAAACAGGGTCAGAGTTGCAGCAGATAAACAGAGTTTGAGAAAGAATGGCACCTTGGGAAACCTTTAAGAGCAGAAGCATAAAGGGCAATGTATGGCTAAGTGTGTGCATGTGCATTCAGTGCTTAGATTGCCTGGCATACTTTCCAGGCTCCACTTATCTGTATTCAGTGAATAAATGGGTAAGGGAGTTGTAGCTGGAAAGGGCAGGAGTCAGATGAGGAAGGATCTTGTATAATTGTACAGCAAGTTTAAATTTTATTCTGAAAATAATTAGGCCATAAAGGATTTTCATCTGGAAAGTGCTATAGTCAAATGCACACACTGCAAGTGTGAAAAGTGGGCTGGAAATGGACAAGCTTGGAGAGGTGACAAGGTTATAATAGAAATGACCTTGGTGAGAAGTAAGGAATGCAGAAGAAGAAGCAGAGTAGAGAAGAGGTGGTGGTTGAGGAGAGTAAAGGAGATATTTGGCAGTTGATATCTGGGTTGAGAAGATGAGCAGAGGGAGTGGAGTTAGTGGAAGGCTCCCAGGTTTCACCACCTATTTTGATTTTCATCATGAAAGAAGAGATGGAGTGAGTGAGTAAATGAGGCAACAGTGAGGGAAGAAGCAGAGGTGTTTGCTGGGCTAAAAGATGTTGGCCGTCCTCCCTTCTTTCTTTTTCTTCTATATCACTTCTACAGCAAGAAGGCTGTAAAAGAGGTGATGGTGGAAATCTCATGAAGCCTTTACAGCTCTCCATCTTACCATTTTTAAATGAAGAGGCTGGATGAGCACTGATGTTTCTTCCAACCTGGAAATTCTCTATTCCATGATGTATCTTTTTCAAGACTCACTCAGTTGATGTGGATTTCCTGAGCAGAGGGAATTATTAGGAGATTTTGGTAAGAGAAGATGAGTTGAGAATTGAGAACAACTGGCTGGATTCAAGAAACCTGGCTCAGTCCAACTACCTGGGAGACCTCAGGTAGTCAACCCACATTTCCAAGCTCTGAACTCACTCAAAATGAAGATGACAGATGGTAGATGGAGTGATGGCAAAGGAGTCTTTCCCAGCCAGCTGTATCTCACTCCTTGGAATGGCTAAGAAGGGCTCTTCCTTCATCCACCCAACCCTTTCTATCTTGTTCTATTCCTAATCTATACATTATTGATTCTTCTTTTTGACCTGAGTAATTTCCTAGTGTTCACTCTACTTCCTGAGGAGAGCTCATCTTTGACATTCAACTTAAGCTGTTCAGGAAATTCAAGTGTCATTCTCTTTGGGTTAGAGAAAGAATTTACTAATCATGATACATCTGCTTCTACTGTGGGTACTCAGGTCAGTATCTGATATCCCAGTTATTTGAAATCTGCTCCTGGCTTGCCATAGGGCATGCAATGTATAATAAATATTTTATCAGTGATCGATGGACTCTTCCTATTGGATAAATGCATATAAACAGTGCTTCCCAAATGTAAAGGATGATAATAATCCTTTTCATGATAATGAATGCTATTGACTCAGCCTCTGAAATCTTTAATAGCCCATCCATATAACTTGAGATTTTACTTAAAGATGAAAATCAAATACAGACAATGAAACAAATGAATAACAAATAAAAAGCAGAATCAGATCTATAACTACAGAAAATAAACTGGTGGTTCCCAGAGGAGAGAGGGTGGGGGATGGGCAAAGTGGGTGTAGGGAAGTGAGAGATACAGGCTTCCAGTTCTGGAATGAATGAGTCACAGGAATAAAAGGCACACATAGGAAATACAGTCAGTGGAATTATAATAGCATTGCAGAGTGACAGATGGTAGCCACACTTGTGGTGGGCACGGAATAAGGTATAGAGATATTGAATCATCATGTTATACACCCAAAACTAATGTAACATTGTGTGTCAGCCATAGTTAAATTAAAAAAATTTTAAATCAAATACAGGAATTTGCTGAGATATGCATAATTGAAATCTTAGGTCAAACTATTCTGCATCTTGATAAAAAATAGAGCAATGATTTTTAATTTGTTTTGGGTTATGCAGCTATTCTCAATTTTGTAAAATGTAAATCTTTTGTCTATGAATTCTTTTTTTATATTTTGAACAAATTATAAGTTCTTAGCGCTTTTAACATTTTGTTTAGTATTTGCTTTTCACCTTTTCTCAGCTTAGTAGTGTTTCCAGATAGATATCTGCACAGAAAAATGGGGAAAATCTGAAGGAGGGAGACCCAAAACCACTTTTCAAATCACTTAAGACAGATGCTGAAGAGGTAGCTTAATAAAAGATAAAGAATTTGCTAACCTGGGTTTCCACTTATTCAATAAAGTTAACAGAAAATGAACTTGGGTAGCTGGGAATATTTAATTGCTGCAGGCAGAGTTCTAAATGCTTTTCTTAAAAAACACGTGATTTGGAAACTGAGTTTTTTTTTTTTAACTTTCCCTTTTAGATACACAAGCAGATGATTTTAACAAAAGAAAAAAACTGTTTACAGTGCAGTGTTGCTTAGGAACAAATATTCACCATCTTCTCTTATGAATCCCAGTCCAGTCCATCTCTCATCCTAGCTTTGCTTACTGTGCATCTTTGTACCTCACAGTGCCACTTCTTTGCTTTCTTTTTATGTGTGCCTCCTATGCTCTACGGGCTTTACATATGCTCATTAAGCCAATGATGGGAAACAAAATGTTAAATCGTTTCCCACCAAGTAGTGACAGAGGTTGGGATACACAATCCAGTATGTAGATTTGAATCTCAAGTTACCACTTTTTATCCTTGTGCAAGTTATGCAATATGTATCTGAGCCTCAGTTTTGCCAAGAGTGTGTAGTTAGCAATGTTGCTAGCTTGAGTCTAATCCATTCTCACTAGGAGTCAAAATGATTAGGACATGTCTGGAAGGGTCCAGTAATTGAAAGGGATCCCCCAGACGGAACTCTGGATGGTAGCTTAGCAGATAGCAAAGAAAGTACATTTTCTTCTCTTCCTTATTTACGTGCTCATTTTATCTGGAAAAGTGCTAGTTAAGCCAATCAAATGTCGGGCAGAAAGATAGGCACATTATATGGGCTGGAGAAATTTAATGATCCAGCATATTTTTTTTTTCAGGTAGCTATAGAAAACACTGGCTACTTAACCAACATCCAATCTTTCCCAATGGTATCCCATTAAAAAAAAAAGATTTTATTTATTTATTATTTATTTGACAAAGAGCAAGCGAATGAGAGAGAGTGAGCAAAAGCAGGTGAAGTGGCAGGCAAAGGGAGAGGGAGAAGCAAACCTCCCCCCAGCAGGGAGCCCAACTTGGGGCTCAATCCCAGGACTTTGGGATCATGACCTAAACCAAAGGCAGATGCCTAGTTGACTAAGCCACCCAGGCACCCCAATGGTATCCTATTTTATTCCAGTTTTCATGTTTATCTATGACTCCATCCCCTGGGTGTGAATGCTGCTTGGTCTAATACAGTCTTTACAACATCACATTCCTTGCCACTGACTGCTTTGAGTATGAACAAGAGAGATAATTCAGGCCAATGTGTCATGGAGAGCTGATATCTACTGGAAGCTTTTTCTCATAATAATAATAAGATAAGGAATGGACCAAAAACTGTAATGGTGATAGAACAGACAGATGCAAAGAACTTAGGTCCATGAGGGATTACTATATTGCCGAATTAACTCATCTTATGGGATAATAAGTGTTCATCACTGTTTAATCCACTCAGTTTAGAGTTTTTAGTTGTGTGCTGCTGAAAGTACCCTAGCTGGCACAGTGGGCTTCTGTGTAGTCACCTCCTGTAGCCCTCCTAGAGGAATGGAGCATGGGTATAAGTTCCTAAGTAATCTCTGCTCCTGGACAGTAGTTGCTGAGGTGTCAAGGAAGTTGGTGATGTTAAACTTAGAGTAAGTGATCCAGGTGTGACCACTCCAGATGTCTACTATGAGTTTCTTTAGATTAAATTGGAATATAATTCATATGAGAGGACAAACCACCACACTGTCACCATGGGGGCAGTTGCAGTTTGAGATATTTTATCTCCTCGTAGGATTTGGAATCAGATATTCTTGGTGTGAGTCGTGACTCCATCATTTCTTTAGGCAAGTGACTTAAGTTTTCTCATCAGTAAAATAACAATAAAAATAATATCACATAGGATGGCTTTGTAGATTGAGATAAAGCATACAAAAGTAATAGCATAGTGCCCAGTATATAAAAATGCCCAATATTTGTTAGTGATCATCATCACCATCATCTTAAGGTTGAAATTAAACTGGTACCCACAGAGTCAATACTGGTTAACAACTTCTTGAAATATAGCCAAATAATGCTTCTATTTCTATAGATAATGGTTCATCTCTTGCAAAAAATAATAACACAGTAACAATGGCTATACTTTTTTAAAAGCTCACTAAATACTGGATAATGTCTAAGCATTGTATGTGCATCATCTCATTGAAACTTTATTACAACTCCATGAGCTAATTATCATTATTATTATTACGTATATTTGAAAGAAGAAGAAACTGAGACACTGAGGTGAAGAAATAGTCCCAAATTCTTATGGCCAGTAAGTGGCAGAGCCAGCTTTGAGCCCAGGCAGTCAGTCAGGCAGGCAACAGGAGGCATACTCAAAAGACACTACACTTATTGCTATGTACCTATCCCTGTAAAATAAACACATTGTCACCTTTAAAAAAAAAAAAAAAGACACTATGCTTGCTCCGTCACAAGACCCTTACTGAGTGCTTACTAGAAGCCACTGGTCTACAAGTGTAAACCCTATTAATCACAACAATCACTGTGACATAGGTAATAGGACCCATGAAAGGTCCGAATGAGACTTAACCCTACTTTCCAGCTAACAAGTTAGCCTGTCAGCATTTGTTGGATGCTGGTAGATTTTTGGCTTAAAGACAAAGAACAATGTTCCTCACAGCAACAGAAGTGGCCAGAATATCCACGCTTTTGTGACAATTCCCTCAGAGTGGTACAAAGAGGGCCAGATGGCACCTCAACCCACAGTGGGTTGAGTTTCAGGAGATAAACTCTGAGCTTGGGGGACCTGAATCTTATATAACAGGCAGTAAACATGCCTACGCTTCACTCTGGAGGGAGACATGACCCACATCTTCCAGAGCAATATAAACATCCTTGAAAAGAGAATCCAAAACAAAAGGCAGTCAGTGCCTTGCTCACTAGATGTGCAGAAACTCAGTCTCACAGAGAATGACCTCACCAACAGGTACTATTATTTGCCTTATTTTACAAATGAAGAGATTAAGGCCCAAGATTAGGTAACTTGCTCAAGGTCATGTGGCCAGGTTGAAACTTCCACTCTGCCTTTTCTTTGCTCTGTGACCTTGCTTAATCTAAATAACCTGCCTATCCTACCTCCTTACTATCTTCACCAGTCTCTTCCTCCGCTTCCCTCTTCCACTCTATCTCCACAGCAACCCGTGTGACTTCTCACCTGGATCATTCATTGTACCTGCTTCTAACTCCTTAATTTTGCGATTATTCAATTTTGCCTACAGATTTCAGCCAGGCTTTCCACTCTAAAATGCAAATGTGATCATATGATTCCCCATCCTTAAAATCTTTCAATGACTCTCCCCCATGGAGAGTGCTTACAACATCACATGTGATCCTCAGGGACTTGGCTACCGTTTTAATGGTCCTTCCTGCTAGAACTAATGCAGTTCATACCCTCTCAAACTTCCATACACTTGCACTTGTGCTTCCCTCTGCTGGGAAGCCCTTTTCCCCCACCGCATCTGGAAACTGTGATCATAGTTTTTAGACTCTCACCTGTTGCATCTCCTCAGTGAAGCTTTGTTGGACCAGGCTCTCTCATCTGCCCTGATGCGTCCTCTCTTTTCCTTTTCTCTCCTTCTCCTGCCTCTCATCTCCTCATCTCTTTTGCTCCTTTCTCCATCTTATCACATCAGATCCTATAGCTTTGGCCACCACCTACATCCTGCCAATAACAAAGACCACATAATCATCAGAACCACGTTTGCATTTTACTGTGGCTTCTAGAGTCACTGTCCTCCACTATTGAGGTCTGGCTTGGCCTTTCTCAAAACTGAGTGATGGTTTGATTCCTTCAGAAAATGCAGGGATAAGTGGTTGTCTGGGGGTAGGACTAGAAGAAGGGATTGACTGGGATGGGTTTACAGGAAACTTTTGGGTTGAGGCACATGGTTGATATATTGATTATGGCAATCATGGTGCTGGGAACAGTTCAGGTCAATGAAATATTAGCTGAACTTTTGGGTGGAACTTCTGAGGCAATCTCCTTAAAAAAGAGGGGAGACTGAGCTGGCATATGTCTCTCTGCCTCTTATCTTCTCTACTTCTGCCTGGAGCTTAGAAGCAATAGTAAAGAAGATATAGCAGCCGTCTCATCTCTATGAGGCAACAAGCAGATGGGAAGGATGACAGAACAGAAAACAGGAGAAGTCTGTGCCCCTAATGGCTTCGAGGAGCCTTTTCAGCATCCCTGCCTGACCTCCCTCCAGATACCTTATTTGTGCTTCAATCATCTAAGCCATTGTTTTTCAGATTGCAGTCACTTATAGCCAGTTCCTAACTGACATATCTTTGAAACTGTGTGTCTATGCTGGTAAAATCCAGAGGATCAATGAATAATACATTCAACCAATATAGGTCAACCAATTGATTCAAGATTTTGACTCAGCAGTGAAAGCCATTTGCTTGCCACACTCCTTCCGTAGCAGAATTTTACTCCCCAAACATGCAAGTATTTAAGTTTTCTTTTTCCTCTGTTGATGTGTCTGTGTCATTCTTGGTCTTAGGCTTGCTGCTCAGATGGAAATCAGGCCCTCCCCAGTTCTACAGGGTAGAACAGGTTCTAATGTAATCAGCTCAGGCCAGCCCTGGAGAATTACTTTGTTCTTTGTTTTTATATAAAAATCTGCCAACCGGAACCAAAATAAATCAATAGTGGCTAAACATGGAGGTTCCTCTTTTCAAATTTCTTTGGACCCCTCAAGAAATCTGAAAACAGGAATTAAAGAGATTGCATTAGGAATCCTCATGGAGGCTGAGAGGAGATCGGGCCTGCCTTTGGCGTAAAAGCAGAGAAAAAGCCTGTGTTCTTCATTAAGTCCAGCTCTGCCTGCTTCACCAAATTTACCTCAAGGCCCTGGCTCAGTCCCAGGCATGGCAGGATGGAAGTCTCGGGTCCAGCCAGGTTTGGTGCAGTCCACTTTTGTTACTGGCCAAAAGACCCACAACTTGCACACACTCTCTAGAGCTGAATTTGGTCCTAATCATCTTAATGAAGCCATTGGTGGCAACCCTGGTTTGCAATGATTCCTCTTTCTCTGGGTGGTTTTATGTTGGACCCTCCCCACACTTTGGGGTGAATCTACAGAGCCATGGTGATTTCTCTTGTTATGAGCATGCTTTATGTCATTTATCAAAGCATAAGCCCTTATAGGATACTTGTCTGTTGTATACTTTCTGGTCTTACAGTGCCTTGGACCACGTATGACCAAGTCACTGGGTCTGGACAGTTCCTGCAATTGTCCAAACTATGAATTTTGGACTCATGAAAGCATGGGGTTAATTCTCAGCTTTGCAACATCTGAGATCTACAACTTTGATCAGATTCCTAAGCCCCTTCAGTTGCCTCAGTGGCAGGTAAAAGGTTTGTCACAGAATCAGGCTCCGAGGGATCCCTGGGTGGCGCAGCAGTTTGGCGCCTGCCTTTGGCCCAGGGCGCGATCCTGGAGACCTGGGATCGAATCCCATGTCGGGCTCCCTGCATGGAGCCTGCTTCTCCCTCTGCCTCTCTCTCTCTCTCTCTCTCTCTCTCTCTCTCTCTCTGTGACTATCATAAATAAATAAAAATTAAAAAAAAAAAAGATTTAGAATCAGGCTCCGAGCAGTTGTTGACTACAGTAGTTTTTGCTATGATAGATTCAGCTATTTCGTTTTCTTTTCATTCTTTTTTATCTCCTTCAATTTTTGGACAAAATTCTGGTGGTTGGTGTGAAAATAATGCAGAGATACTAATGTGAGGATGGTACGTAACCAACATAGGCAGGCATGTTCTGGTTGTCACAGACCACATAACCATGCAACTCTACTACATTTGAAAATGAGACACAGTCACACCATAAATGTTCCTTTAGCATATATGCCTAGCCCTTACGAAGCTGTTTGTTTCTCTCTAGATCCTGTATACACAGTTGGACTCTGCAGATACCAGGTGGACAAAGTTGATTCCTTTGTAGCTTCTTGAGCAAAACAGCCACATCATGGCAAATTGAGATGACCAGATTGTCCCCAGTGCATGTATATCTAAAAGCAACTAAACAGAGAGTGAAACAGAGATGAAGAGGTCCTACAGATCTTTGCTATGCTACGTGGGATCAGCAGAACTGGCATGACCTGGGAGCCTATAAGCAGTGTGGAATCTCAGACTGCACTTCAGATTTACAGGATTAGAATCTGCATTTTAACAATACTGCAGGGGACTGATATGCACTTTGGGGTTCAAAAAGTGGCTGCTATAGAGAACCTTTGGTAAGAACAACAGGAATAAGGTGTCTAAGAAACCATTTGGTCTCTCCCCATAAGTCTTAACTGATGTCATGCGCTGCTGGGTAACACTTCCCATCACACTCAGAAGAGGGGGCTCCTTTATTTGTTGACTTATGCTTCATGGGAATTCTTAATAGAAGTGGAATCAATCATTGTTCACATATTACTGCTCCTCAATATCTTAGGCCACCAGGCTTGCTTTAGGTAATAGAGTCTAAAGGGATGAGATTATGACCATGTTAGATCCATTAACATTTATATCTCCCACTGGCAGTAGAAGTAGATAGGATTGCAATTCATTTACTCCTCAATGATTTCACTGAGGATCCAGGCACTGGGTGAGGCCCTGAAGATAAAAAGAGGAATGGAAGGTGGCCCTTGCCATACTTGATGAGGAAGGCAGGTTTAAGAAACAGATCATTACAATCCAACACATGGACAAAATGTGACTTTGAACTTTGTAGTGAAATTGCTGATGGAGGTCATCATTCTCTTTCCTGCTTTGTAGAAAGGAAGACCCGAGGAAGAGGCGATTGGAATAAAGGGACTCCCATGGAATACCTTTGTGAATCTGACTCACAAGACCCCTTCTTCTGTGTACAGCTTTATTTTTTCCTCAGGCACTGGCACAACTGCTTCCTACACCCTTATTAACCCTTAACACCAAGGATTGAAAGTAATGTCTTGAAATGTATTCTCCCCAGAACTGAGATCTATGCTTTGAGTTTATTCTTCCTGCAGTTTCTCTACTTAGGTTTTTTTAAATATTTCACAGCATCTCTACTACAATTAGACCTGAAAACAAAGAAATAAACCCTATTGGTGATTTCTGCCAATATCTGGCAATACCGTGGAAGAGATGTTTTGATTAGGCAATTTTCATTACTAAAAACACTATAGCACAATAAATTAATTCAATGTTGTGCACTTATCTATTAGAAACATTACTATAGGAGTATAAAAATGTTAATTATTCATTATCATTGCTCTGATTATTTGTTGTGGCTGATAATTACATTGAATATATTTTATATCAGTAATAACCTTCTGTCTACATTTACAACATGTCGTATCTTGGGGGCTTGTCAAGTTTTTTCCCCAAGCCTTTCCTTTATTAAGACACAGACCTCAGGAGTACATAACCTTTATGTTGAAGGCTGATTTTCTTCTTTCATATAAAGAGCAAATATTATAGATTAATTAATCCAGGATGATTATAATTTAATCACTCTTCCTCTGGCTTCACAAGGGATTCGGCTTTTATTCAGTTGCTCATTCATATTGTTATGAAGAATAAATGCAGTCATAAAATATTTGTGTGCTATGAATTCACAGAACAACTAACTGAGAAGCTGGAGAGGGGGGATGCATACCAGCCAGGCACCCGCTTGAGTCCCATATCATGTGGCCTCAGCCTGGCATACATGCTCAGGACCCCACAGGTGAATAGTCTTAACCAGGATAGGAGAGGGTAGCCTCTAACCCAACTGAATTTGGAGTAGTTCAACCACAAACAAAAGATTTCAGACCCACAGAATTCACCGAGCAGCTATTACACATCAGCTCTGTGTTAAACACTGAGCATAAATTCCCTACTCATTGCTTGATCTTGGAATCGTGTTTGTGCCTTGGTTTCCCCATCTGTAAAATGGGATAATAACAGGAACTTCTTCATTGTGTCATGAGGATTAAGTGGATTAAGCATTGAAGTGTCTTGAATGTGCCTGGCACTGGCAAAACAATAAAAGTGGGCTGTTATTTTGTTTGTTTTAATTTTCATTCAGATGTTTCCCTTGTCAAGATGGTAGCAGATGTATAAGAAGTAAGTAGCAGAGCTTATTGTTCAGATGCGGGGGCAGAGATACAAATGCAGGATGTGATCTGTTTGCCCGGGGTGTGGTGTGTGAGGAAAGGCTTCCAAGAAGAGATCTGTGGAGCTGACTCACTAAATAAATACGCTGCTGTGTTCTGTAGGTCCTGTGGGGTGGTGGTGGGTATCAGGGGGGTGCCCTTCTGAAAAGAGGGAGAGCTGAGATGCTTGTCGGCCAAGGTGGGGATGGAAGGCGCCAGCTAGATCAGAAGACCCAGTCCCGTGGAGACAAGCACAGTGGACTGACAGCTTGGGCTTCACCCGAAGGCATCAAGGCACCACAAAAGGATTTTCAGCCACAGAGTCACAAATGAGATCAACATTGCAGGACTGGCCCAGCAGCCACCTGGAGTGTGGAAGAGATGGTGGCTGAGAGTCTGTGGAGAAAGAGTCAGTGGCAAGATCCAGGCAGGGGCTGTGAGGTCTGCGCTGAGGCAAGGAGATGTGGGCTCATAGTACAGAAATTGTTCATAGGCCCAACTTACCCCACAACTGGTCAAAGGACACATTCTGAGAGGAAGCAAAGCTTTTGAGTTTGGTTTTATTTATTTATTTATTTTAACATTTTATTTAAATTCCATTTGCCAGCATATAGTACAACACTCAGTGCTCATTCCATCAAGTGGCTTCTGTAGTTTGATTTTAAGTAACAGTTATGTTATTGGTGGGGTGAAGGTGGAGGACAGGAGGGAAGGAGGGAAGGGTTATAAGCAAGAGGTGCAAGGTGAAGGTAACAAGAAACATTTATTACATGCCTACTGCATGCCAATCACTGCACAAAATGCTCTCCTATTACTTCATTAAAACCTCACAGAAGTTTAGTGAGGAAAAGGCCATTACGATCCCATTTTACAGATCAGGAAATGGAGGCTCCGATTGTAACCATTCAGGGCCACAGAGAAAGAAAGTGGTAGTTTCAAATTCTGGAACATTCCTCCTTTGATTTGAATTGTCAGTAAAATGAGCAAATGATTCCTGTGACTGCAGGATTTCACTCCATGGCTTAAATGGTAGCACTCTGAGCCCTCCCACCGGATAGCTGCCTGTGTGAGCATGATGGGGAGCTCATCAGAAAACCTACTGGGCTTCTGAGCAGCCATGGTTTTGTGTCCTGTCGAGTTGAGGTTTTAACTGCCATGGGAAGTGGCTCCTCCTGTGAGGTGTTTGTTCTGCCAGAACCAGGAGAAAGCCGGGCCTCAGGTGTCTGCTCTTAACACCAAGGATTGAAAGTAATGTCTTGAAATGTATTCTCCCCAGAACTGAGATCTATGCTTTGAGTTTATTCAAAGGTGACCACAGGGCAGCAGCTTCCCAGCCAGAGGGTGGGGAGGATCAATGATGGCAACTGAGTCTGGGGGTTGGGGCGAAGCAGACCTTGGGGAGGGTGCCAGTCAGGGTGGGGCTCTCCGAATTAGGATGAGCAAGATCTCTGGGGAGACCTGTGGGTGGGGCAGGAAATATTCCAGCTGAGGAAACACTTGGGACACCCAGGCTTGGAGCCTGAGATGAAACATGGAAGAAAGAAATTCACGAGCTCCTCTCTCTGGGCCTCAGTTTTCTTGTGTGTTCAGTGGGACAACTCTTTGCAGAACTGAGACGGGGACTGGTGGTAATGTCAACGAAGCAGCACAGTGACAGGGCAGGAAGCCCACTGATGTTAGCTCCTGGCCTGGGGTGGGGGGGCAGACCACCCAGAGACAACCAGATCTGTGGAGGGTGGAGGTAAAAATTTGTGTGGCAGAGCTCCCACGCAGCAGCAGGGGGAGGCTGTGACCCTGGGCTCCCAACATGTGGGTTGGCCTCCAGTGGGATTTTGAATAGGTTTGGGTGGGGGCACTTTTGAAAGACAGACTGTAAGAGATTAATTAGCCCGAAGAGTGCCCTTAATCATCAGTCCTCAACACTGGCTGCGTTTTAGAATTGCCCAAGGAGCTTCCAAACATACTCCTGTCCAGGCCACACCCCTGGAGGATCAGGTTCATTTGATCTCCAGTGGGCCCAGGCATGGGTCTATTCTTAAATCTCCTCAGGATATTCTAATATGTCGCCAGAGTTTTAACCACCAATTTAGACAGAGAGTGAAGGCCAGCTGTTTGGGCACCACCAGGCATTAGCCTGAGCTCCAGGGCAGGTTCCCCAAGCTCGGCCACGTTAATGGGGCAGCTTTGTGGGAAGCTTCTGGAGCCAGGGAGGCACCACAAAGCAGGCTCCCGGGACCTTGGGTCAGCCACTCTCTGCCTCTGCTGGGGAAGGGTACAATGTGGACAGTGTCACAAAGCATGGGAACACTTTCCTCAGCATCTCTCCATTATCTGGCCAGCAAGACAGGGAATGAAGGAGAACCTATGGCTGCTCCTCCAGTCCCGCTTTGCACACCTGTGTGGTGGGATGCGGCGCTGCCCTTGAGCAGAAGAGATGAGTGCAGAAGAGAAGACTGGAGCTGGGCTGGTGACCCACGCTCCCCATAGTGCAGGGCAGGTCTTGACTGGCTTGGCATGGTGTGAGCCCATGCAGGCGACTCTTCATTCTGCAGGAGAGGATTTTCCTGTTTATGGATTACATGTGGCTGGTTTGTAATTCCAGCCTGGTTTTTTTCCACTGCTCCACACCCTCCTGTGTCTCCCTCCTGGTGGCCTGGATGGCACACGGGATCCCACAACTGTTATCTGAGCAGACTGGGATGTCAAGCTGGTTCTCAGTGTTCAGCCTGGCACCGAACACACTACAGGCACTAAATAAATGTTGACTGATGGTTGTGGCCACCAGATCATGATGTGCATCTCAGAGCACAGGAGAATTATTTTTGGATTTTCTTTTGTCCTCCATTGTGCTGATGAGCAACAGTTGACTGCGATACATTCTAGACTGACTAATCGCCTTTTCTACAAATGCCTTCCAAGTCTGGAAACAGCAGAAATTTTCTCTTTGTTGCCAAAGTGTTATCTTTCTATAACCTCTTGTTAGTTCAGCTGTATTTTTTTTAAGATTTTATTTATTTATTTGAATAAAAGCCAAAGACTGAGCATGAGCAGAGGGAGAGGGGCAAAGGGAGAGGGAGAAGCAGACTCCCTATGGAGCAAGGAACCCCATGCAGGGCTTGATCCCAGAATCCTGGGATCATGATCTGAGCCGAAGGCAAACGTTTAACCAACTGAGCCACCCAGGCACCCCAATTCAGCTGTATTTTAGACCAAATATGTCATATAGCAGTTTCCACCATGGTCCAACCTGAACTTTGTTTTTGACATTTCACCACGAGGCACTACATTTAATAACTATTATGTCTCTATTCAGAAGTGTTTTGAAAAGCTAAGAGAGACAAGTCTTTATAAGAGAGCAATTGTCTAAATCAAGGTCAAAAATAATTTCAGATGCCATCATAGGTAAATGCGGGATTTAAAAAAGTGAGGATGGGACGCCTGGGTGGCTCAGCAGTTGAGCATCTACCTTCTGCTCAGGGCGTGATCCCGGAGTCTCGGGATCGAGTTGCACATCAGGCTCCCCGCGAGGAGTCTGCTTCTCTCTCTGCCTGTGTCTCTGCCTCTGTGTGTGTGTGTCTCTCATGAATAAATAAATAAAATCTTAAAAAAAATAAGTAAGGATAATCTAACCTGGTAGACACAGGAACCAACTCCTAATTTTGAAAAGGTTATCAGTGGGGTTTGATACATGCTCTGGGAGCCAACCTCTAAGCTTACTTATTCTAAGGAAGTATATCTGGATTTGAAGAAAGAAGAGCCACATGGAAGAAGGATCTCTCCTGAGAAGATGTATCTTTCACTTCAGGGGCTAATTTACTATTTGCTAAAAAATACAGTTCTTCTAACAACTTTATATGAAAGAATGAGGTCCCCCTGGTGAAATATGAGAAAACTTTCTAGAGAAGTTATTTCTTGAGCTACATCTTAGGTAGTGTGAGATTTAAAATAGCAAATGTTGAGGGGGGAGGGAGAGGAATGCATTTCTGACAAAGTGAGTAGATTGACAAAAACATAGGGACCAGAGAGGACCTGTATGAGAGATGATGAGGGAATGAAGCCAGTTACTTGAGAGTGGTGGTGGCATAGAGAGGAAGCTAGAAAGTCTGAGAACTAATTCTTGCTAAACAGCTGTGAGCTCTCACCCTGGGAACATCAATACTTAATGGGTCCTCTGAAGGAGAAGCCACAGAAGTCAACGCTCTAACGGTGTCATTCCCAGCTCAATGGCTACCCAGGTGGAAGGTGTCTTAGATAAGTCCTTTCCAGCTTGTCATAAAGCTCCCTCGAGTCATCTCTTTGCTGGTATGTTTTACCTCACTCTACAGGGTTTGGAGGCATCTGGGCCTCCTGGCAGGTGGGATAGGGTTTCCTCCTTCCTATATAGGTGAATTTAAGGATACAGCTTAATGCCGTGGTCAAAAGTACAGACTTTAAGGCCAAAAGGCCTGAGTTCAAATGCCAGCTCAGTGCCTTACCAGTACTGCAGTGTTGGAAAGTTACTCAACCAGTGTGCACCTTAATTTCCTCAGCTGCAATGTGGAGGCGCAAATAATAGCACCTACTCTTTGAGTTATTGAACAGATGAAAGATCTGTACATCCAGAGAGTGCCTGGAACATTATTTGTGCTAAGTGTGAGCTGCTATACAGTGGTTTTCATTACTGCTTTTGTCAGTGATGCTGATACTCTTCTGTTCCTTGCTGACACACCTCCATGTGTCCAACCCTTTCTTGCCAATCTTCCTTCTCTTCTATACAGAGTAAACAAATGATGATTCTCCTATTTGAGCAACACTGTGAATTTTGCAAGTGCTTTCACATACACGATCTCATTTGGCCCCTGGTAAGGGTGTAAATACTTTGCACATATGAAAATGAGAACAACAGCCCCAAAAATGATATATAGACTTACCCAAGGTCACTGTGCCAGCAAGTGGCAAATGAACCCAGTCTGGTGTCCCAAATTCATTTGTTCATTCATTTCATCTGTTATTCATCTGCTTGTATTTTTTGAACACCTGTTCTACACCACAGACTGGGCAGATAATTGGTGATATGACTATAAAATACTTGATCTTGCTCATGTTCTAATGGGAAGTGGCAGGAAATGGAGACAATCCAGTGGTATGAGTAGAAGGAAACATAAGTTGCCCTAGAAGCATACAGGAACTGAGAGGGAGGTCAATGGACGTTTCAAAGAGATAGGACCTACAGGTGAGTCTGGAAAGATGAGAGACAATCAATCATCAGCACAGAAAGGAAGAGAGGAACTCCACCTCATCCTTCTCTAACCCCACCTGCTCCCCCAACACACACCACCTCTACTGGATTGGCAACAGCCTTGAGTTTAAAAAAGAACAGGGTTACTGGTATTTGCGGCTTGTCTTCTACATGCTCCACAGAGTTAAGGCTGAGCCTATAAGGAGTTCACCATTTAATTCAGGGGTGGAGGTCTCAACAGGACAAATGGTGTGCAAATAAGAGCATCCAGGATGACAGAAGGTGTTGTGTGCTTGGTAAGGCCTTAAGCATAACTGGCCCAGGTGATATGCAAAGATGCCCAAAGGGGGTCAGCCCACAGGTTGTGTCTCGGCTATCTCAGCACCCCCACATTACATTAGCTCCCTTTCACACACCACATAGTAGACAGAAAGCCCTGTATATCTGTTATATCATTGGTTTGACCTGAAAATCTTTAAAAGCAGACTCTGTAGAGAATACAGAAATTGCAGAAAAAAGGGGCAAATAATTTGCCGAAGGTGGTTGACTTAGTTATCTGTTGCTGTGCAACAGATTACCCCAAATCGTAGAGCCTTCAAACAACAATAATCACTATCTCTTAAAGTCTCTGTGGGCCAGGAATTCATACCAGGCATAGGGGAAATGGTTTGTCTCTGCTCTACATCTATAGCCTCAGTTGAGGGCTTGAAATTTGGGGACTGGATCCATCTGCAGGCCAGCTCACTCATATGTCTGGAGGTTGATTTGGGCTATCTGCCAGGGTTGTTGGTAAGAGAACTTTTGTGTGTCCTCTCCATGTGGCCTGGACTTCCTTACAACATGGTGGCTGGATCCCAAGAGCAAGAGTCCAGAGAGAGAAAGAGCCACATGGGAGCTATGCCTTTGTGACCTTCCTTGGAGGCCATGCAGCACCACATCTATCATATTCAATTGACCAAAGCAATTGCAAACGTCCATCCAAGTTCAAGAAAGAAAACATAGACACCACTTTTCAAAGATCAGTGTCAGTGTCACATTAAAGAAAAGCACATGGGATGGGGTATATATAGGACACCTTTGCAAAAGCAATCTCCCATAGTAACACAACTGTCAAATAGCAGATTGGGGTCCTTTCCCACATATGGCTGCCCTAAAATATCTGCCTCTCATTAACAATGCCATCTTCTCAACTGGAGGAAGACACATGTGTCCATAGATGTCTGAGTATCCAGAGGCACATTCTACAGGCCTGAGTGCTGGGTGATCTCCATCTAATATGAACATGATAGCCATTTCCTGAGCCTTGTCTTCTTTTGACTTCCTTGTCCTCTGAACAACCCAGCCAGAGCTTTCAGAGGAATACACATGCCAGAACTCCACAAGCTAACAAAGCTCAGAAGAATAAGTACCAGTGCAATCACCTAAAGTTTACCTTTCTGCCTTAGTGTTTTTTGGGGGGACATCCCTAATCTTGTTTCCAGCTGTTTCTGCATTTCTATGCTGCCTATCACCTTTTAGACCCAGATGCGATATGAATTATTCATTTGATTTGGGGCAGGTGCACCCATTTCCTCCCAGGACCCCAGGGGCAGGCATAGGAAATTAATTCACAGCGTCTGTAGCTTGAAGTCACTTGCAATTTCCACACCACAGAAAAAATAAACTGAAGATATGGGACTTGAGAAAGCTCAAAGGTGTTGAGAATAGTCATCAGCAATTCTTGATTGTCTCTTAGACAAAAGTGGGCACTGATTCCTGCATGAAAGGTTTATGTTAGCTGACAAAAAGGGGCTTCCCGGTTGTGGAGGTGATACAGTCCTGTAACAGGGAGTGAGGGATGTCATAGACGCTCCTCCCTGGAAGTCTTAAGATAATGGCACAGAACTGCCTACACGCAGTAGGATGGATCTGCCACCTTCTCAAAGTCCTCCCCAACCTGGCTCTTCTATTACTCACTGATGATTCCAGGACTAAGAAGTTTGAGTCTCTTCCCCCTGGGCATCTTATGAGTCTGAAGGGCGAGCATTAAAGATAGACATGGCTCGTAGCCCCTACTATGGATCAGCCCTCATCACTCTAGATTTCCCAAGGGCCGTTTGGTTATGATGTACTTTCTGTCATTAGAAATGTCATTCATGTCCCAGTCTCTAGCTCTATGGGAGCTGGCTTTCCTTTATTAGCAGCCCAAAAACTTCTCCAGCAATCCTGAACTCTAAACGTGTTCTCAAACATGGGAAATTTCTGACTGGGAAGGATTGTTTTTCAGCGTAAGAATAAAATAACCAGATTATCAGAACTGGATGAGAAAAGGAAGTAATTTTGATGGTTTCTCTTCAGTTTGAGGGATCCTCTGAGTTTCCAAGGTCCCTCAGGTGAAGGGGAGGGCAGTGAGGAGACCAGGGACTCCAGCACCAACTAAAGTAACTTCTGTCATCTGTTTTACACAATCAGGGAATCCTCATCTCGTTAAAAACAAAACAAAACAAGACAAAACAAAAAAAAAAAAAACCTTAACAAATACTAATCCAACTTCCTTGATATCTAGAAGGCAAGATGGATGCTGAAAAGGGGCCATTTCTTACCCACAAAATATTAAATGGGGTTATCACAGAAAGGCTTATCTAGAAACTCAATACCCCAATTAAGTTACTTTTCCTTCTAGAAAAGTCACCTTCACACTGAGAGTTTTGGCTGTAGATCATGCTGTGTTTCCACGAGTCAAAAGCCCTTGTTTGCTGGGGAGCTATGAAAACAGAGGGTTTACAAGGTGCTGCACAGCCTTTCCAGAATTACCTTGGTAGGAAGGCTCTTTTTTATTTTTTTCCTTCTGCATTCATTTTGTTATTTCAGTAATTGCTCTACCTGGACTCTGGGGACAGTTAGGCACCTGGTTGTATTGATTCTTTTCACACTTCAATTTGAAAAGGGTCTTACGCCATAAAATACATCTACTCTGATTCTTTTCTCCATTGCCACTTTATTTGGGAACTGTTTGGCCTTAGCAACCCCTACTGATTGATAAGTGTGAGCTGCAAGGAAGCCATGTAACTACAATTCTAAGTGGTTATGGTTATTTATGGCATGAAATTTAGCAAATGCATCTGTTGCCAGCAATATTTGACTTATACAATTTTTAGAAAAAAAATGTCCTCTTAACACTGAGGATTGATTTTTGGGGGGTAAGGTTCTTTTGTGATCATCCCCCAAGTGATAACTGATATGATTATTAATTATTGCTATCATGCTGATTATTAATATACCATGGGTGATGCTGAGATTGGGACGCTCAATACAATTGAATTTTCCAGCCAAACATAACAGTGATCACAACTACATTCCTCTTATGTGCCAAGCATCTTATTAACGTGATATCTTTTAATCTAAGCTTCACGATCAATCCCATTTGTTTTCCAAAGGTGAATGAATTGGGCTTTTCCATATTTGGTCACATGACTAGTGACTCACAGCTGGGAACAGAGGGCCTGGATTTGGACCCGGCTTTGCCTGACTCCATAGTCCATGCTCTTTGTCACTGCAGCGGACCAGCATCCGAAAGAGCTGTCCTCTCCGTATTTAATTTGATTACTCTAGTTTCTAATGATAAAGGGTATTCCTTTCTTTATTCCTTCTACATGCATGCCATTACAGCTTCCTTCGGCTAGAAATCTGCATCTTCCTCTTTTGGAAGTAGATTCAAAACATTGTTTACACTTTTCTTGGTAACCCTGAGCTATCATTAAGAATTTGGAGTTGCCACAATAACACAAATATTCTTACTCATTAAACCTCTGTATGAAACACGGAGAAGGGCATTACATCTGTCAAACCTGCCCAAGATCTCTACCGAGCAGATGTCATTTCGTCAACTTTATGGCTGAGCAAATAAAAGGTTAAAGAAGTATAAGATAACTTATCCACTCTAGAAGGCAGGGGCCAGAGTTGTACCAGGTCTTTCTGACCACAGAGCCTTTGTGTCTACACTGCCTTGGTGCTTTTCAGCAGTAAGAGTACACAGCGAAGATGTGGAGGCACCTCATGGGTGTATTCTAATTATATCAAATCAACTGTGTGGGTTTAGGAAACAGAAAGGAGAGTGCATTAGGATCCTGGCAGTTTCTGGCTTCTCACCTAAATGAGCAGGCAAGGAAACAACAGGCACACTTCTGTTATTCCCTTTATCTTCTCACTTTCTCCCTACCTCCCATGGCATCAGCTCCTTGAGATGCAGAGGAAGGCTCACATGTCCACAGATATATGTCTTCATAGAAGCCAGCTCCCAAGTCCAAGTGCACTACGGATGCTCAATGGTCCCAGCACCGTGGGCAAAAGGAGCTGGACTAGACCTACCATAGGAGAGACCTTGATCACTATGGGGCATCTTGCTCAGAGATCTAAGCTACATAAGAGAAGACTACCTTACTACTTCTGAGTGAGCCCTCAATAAGTATTTGTTGACATATGGTTCAATTAAATGCAAGAAAAAAAAGAACTTCAAGCTGTTTCAAGTTTAAAAAGTAAATATTTATAGGCTGTAAGAATTTGTCAGGAAGTTTATTTGTATATCTCTATACCAACTGACCCTACCTTAGATACTTTTGGTGTGTATGACTTTTAATTTTCAGGGCTTTTTCTGCCTCCTCTCTTACCCTGGCCTCTCACGTTTGGTGTGTGAAGATAAATCACCACCTGTGTTATGATTAGGTGCAAAGTAAGTGAATAGATTCTTTTTTAAAAGAAGAATTTTTAATTTATTTCTTCATGAGAGACACACAGAGAGAGGCAGAGACATAGCAGAGGGAGAAGCAGGCTCCCTATGGGGAGCCTAATGTGAGACTTGATCCCAGGACCCCGAGATCACGACCTGAGCCAAAGACAGACGCTCAACCACTGAGCCACCCGGGTGCTCCAAGAGTGAATAGATTCAAAGGATGGACCATTGTTGGCCCACTCAAGACTTTCCATTTCCTCTGGGCCCTTGGCTTTTTCTCAGATTCCTCATTACAGAGCAACTGGCTCTGAGTTATGATATTGTACTGTGATTACTATGACTGCTGCCATGATATCTATAAAAACTCTTCTTTTATCTTGCCGAATACTGAGATGCACTAACACCCTTTAAAGGAATGTTGGTTTGTGAAAAACAAAAAAGGCTTTGTCACTTGCTAAGCTGATTTATAGAGTGTCCCATTGCAAAGATACCCCAAACAGTCATGCAACTTCATGGTTTTGTGATCAGTTACATGACCCTATTATTGGTATCATACAATTATTGATCCATTCATTGATCAAATATTAACTGTACACCTACTCATTTTCAGGTACTCTTGTAGGGCTTGAAGCTATTGTGACATACAAAACAATGTCCCTGTCTTCACGGAACTTTAGTTTTATCAGAGTTTTCTGTTTGTTTTTTTGTTTGTTTGTTTGTTTTATTTTTATTTTTTTTTATTTTATTTATTTTTTTATTTTTTATTTATTTATGATAGGCACACAGTGAGAGAGAGAGAGGCAGAGACACAGGCAGAGGGAGAAGCAGGCTCCATGCACGAGGAGCCCGATGTGGGATTCGATCCCGGGTCTCCAGGATCGCGCCCTGGGCCAAAGGCAGGCGCTAAACCGCTGCGCCACCCAGGGATCCCTGTTTTATTTTTATTTTTATTTTAGAGTTTTCTATTTGGATTGCAGTTTAAGAATTCTATCACCCCCATCATCAACTATGACCTTCAAAAAAATTCTGAGAACTAGGTGGGGAAGGTATCGCTCTTCCCACTTTACAGATGAAGAGACTCCCCTGGGCTCTCCCCTCTCCGTCTGGCAGGACGGGAAGGACTAGACTTGGGGAAATTTGTTGGGAGCAGGAAGGCAAAGGTGCTGAGTTTGTGAAGGAGCATGCACAGGTATGTGCACACCTGGGGGACTTGAAAGCTTGAGGCCTGATGTCCCCGAGCTGAGCTAGATGTGGCTTCAACCTGTTTTGGAGCATCTCTGTTCTGGCACCCATGTCACCTGCTCTCTGGCTCCTCATCACCTCAGGGACAGATAGTGAATACCAAGGAAGATGCTGCTAGGCCTAGAGTAGCCCTTCCTCCCTCAGCTATAATGCAGGATAGGAGCATAGACCCATGAGCACATCCTAGCATCTCTCCTTATGTGCAAGAGCTTCACATGAGAGCAGAACGGTGACACATCTACCTACAAGAAAGGATACGTTTGTCACAAACAGGACATTACACTTCGCCGGTGACTCACTGAAAAAGCATTTACCTCATGACACAAATTACATGTGTTCCTCATCCAGAAGCATGTCTTAAGTGTTCAAATGCCCATTAATCCTCCAGTCATGGGAAGATGGTGGCAAAGGGCGTGGAGGAGCAGCAGGCTTTGGTGGCAGTGACTCCTTAGCTTACAGCCGGCATGACCTCCACCCTGGAGGACCTGGGGAAAAACTGTCCCTTGTAGGCAGAGAACGCAGAGTTCCCCTCCTGCAGGGTGTTTCTAGGGGCCCAGCAGAGTTGAGTTGCTAAGGAAATCCCAGGAAAGTCCCTCCACCCCTGAACCCGGCAACTCCTCACTTGCTTGGGCCAACAAACCCTTTGATTCCTGCTTCCCACCCCAACCCCGGGCACTTCACATGTCTTCCAGGGAATGTTTCGAAATATCCATACACTACAATAAATCACATTTTACATTTATGGCTCCTCATTATCTCAACTCTCAAATGAAAGCAACTCTGTTGCTTGCCTGGGAGGCCATGAGGATGGAAAAAGTTGGAGTGAGAAAGAGGTACAGAAGGAGGCAATGTGCTATGTCTACACCAGCTCATCTGTGTGCTGAGGCAGGACCCGGGTGGGTCTGGGTGCGTGCCTCAGTTTCACAATAACCTCTCCGAATTTAGGTTTCCCCGGGGCGCAGATGCTATTAACACCTACAACACAGGGCTGTGGTGTCGATTAATCAGATGCATCACGGCCTAGTACAGGACCCAGTTAGGTAGCAATGTGGGGCTGGGGGCATACAGATGATTTCAGACCCTTTGGATTTATCCTCAGACCACGTGGATTAAAGAGAAGATAGATTTGTAGAGCACACTGAACACCCGAATTTAATTTGATTACTCTAGTTTCTAATGATAAAAGGTATTCCTTTCTTTATCATCTGTCACCCATCCAACCACAATTTTTCAGTGAACATTCAGCCATGTATTCACTTGATATGAAAGCATCAATTCTGTAACTCAGTCCCTAAGCAAGAACATTCAGGAAAGGCATCTGACCAAAGGGTGAACAGAAAACAAGGGGGATGAATGCATTTTATGTTTGTCCAAAACAATTTTGGATTTGCTCTTTAGGCCTCAAAATCAGGGCTAGCTAATAATATTCATGCTTAAAAGTGTGAAGTCTGCAGAAGTGGGCCTCTCGGGACACTCTCAGGAGGCTGAGGGCTTGAGACAGGAGCACTGAAAGTCTGTATTACTGCAAACCACCTCAAAAGCCTATTTTTCCAGCTATCATTTGGACCTTATTGGTTCTAATTTGTTGAAAAGGGGGAGGGGAGGAAACACCCAATACCATCTGCTTCATTGTTTTGTGGGAAAATATATGCAGTTAAAGGGGAGAGAAACATTATTTGCCCAGTCTGAAGCTTTCAGTGCTCCCCCACAACTATTTGACCTGAATATATTAAAGATTGTAATGTTTTGTTACATGTCCCAAGGCAAAAAAAAAAGAGAGAGAGAGAGAGAGAGAAAAAAAATCAGGCTATCACTTATTAGCTTTCTGTTCCTGGATCCGACCAGTTGATTCGACAGCGCAAAAGATAGTGGGAAATCCAAAGGTAAAGGTTAAACTCTGTTTTATTATGTTTACAGGATTTAAAGGGTAAGTCAGGAAGTGCTTACATAACATCCAGTGAAAGTGGTGGATTAGTAACCAGAGCGGGACTTAAAAGCGGCCTTAATCCTTCGAATCTCCAGGGGTGAAAGGTCAACCTCTAACACCAGGTTGTGTAAAGAATGGAGAAGCCACAAGCTTCTGTTTCATCGTGGCCCTGCTAATCCACTGAGGAAATGAGCAGCCGGGGGTTTGGGGAGAGGTAAACGCCTCCTCCCAGGGAAGCCACCTGTGATTTCGGCCAGGGAGGGAGTAATTAAAGTCGGCCGGGCCCAGCGCAGGGGGGTAGGCCGCGGACAGACAGCCCCCAGCTGCAGGGTTTGAAGGGTGGGGGGCCTTCCCCCACCTCGAGGAGTCAACCCTGCTGGCCCCCTGCCAAATCTGTAAGCGGACCACTGCTTTTCCCTGACAAGATCTTGTCATCCCGGCAAGTGGGCTGCAGACCAACGACAATCACATGCGTGCACACACACACACACACACAAGTGCACACATGGTCACACACGCACGGCCTCATCAGGAACTCTGGAAGGGGTTCATTGACACATTAACAGAGCCGGCTGCAGAGAACATGGGCCCGAAGAAATGTTAATAAATCTGCTCTTTCTCATTTGTTCTCTTGCTTGCCCTCCTCTGTCGCTCATCAAAAATGGGGGGAAAAAAAAAACCACTTTCCTTACTCATGAATATAAGATTTAAATAGATCCTCTAAAATTATAGTCAGCCTCGTCCCCTAGGATTTTGAGTACTTTGGGAAGTAATTACCTGTAATATCTCAAAGTGTGTTTATCTCTCTGCCCCTCTGACTGTCCATCTGTATATCCATCTACCTGTCTCGCTACTTTCTGCTCGCATGTCTTTAAGACATCTTAAGACACAAAAATAAACCTGAAGGCAAGTGTGACATCATAGGGACAGAAGCACTTTTTCGGGAAGCCTAGATGAAGGACAGCAAGAATCCAGGATTCAGATTCCTCTTCTCCTAGGTCTCTCTTGGTACTCATTTCTGGCCAAAAAAGTAGGGTCCACTTGATGGTCCCCGGGCCCCTGGCCTTTCCCCAGGAAGCATCTTTCCCTGAATTCCCTGTTAAGCCACAGCATGTCACGCGGGATGTTTCGAGTCCACAACTTAGTAGACATCTTCCTTCCATGCGTGGACAAATCGGATCTCGGGATACAATCAATTTGTGGAAGAAAGTTCCAACACATTTCAGCACAAAGCTAAAAAAGCTTTCGGAGTAGCCGTTCCATATTTATTCTGAGCTGGCCTTTATTAAATCACTGGTGAAAAATACGGAGATTCGTCTCAGCTGTACTTTCATCATCTTAAAACAGCAGAGGCATTTATCTTATGAAATTGCAGAAGTCGTGCGCCGTGCAGACGGATGGCTCGGAGGTGCTGTTGGCATTAGTATCTGATTGTCTCGCCTAAGGTGTTTATGACGCGTACAGCTGCTAATAGCTTATGCTGTTCATTTTTTACAGAATTTGTGGTTTAAGCATTCTGCTTAGAATATCTAAAATATTTCTTCCCTTCTTTTAAAAAATTGCATCAAACTGTTTAATGTGAAATGGGAAAAATGCTTACTTACATATATTTGATGCTTTGCCTCTTCCTTCCTTCTTTCTTTCTTTCTTTCTTTCTTTCTTTCTTTCTTTCTTTCTTTCTTTCTTTCTTTCTTTCTTTCTTTCTTTCTTTCTTTCTTTCTTTTTCTTTCCCCTCAGAGCCCTCAACTCTTTCCTTGGTGTTTCAGAGCCTGGTTTGTTCCCACCAACTATTCTTCATTAAGTCAAAACTAATAACCTCACTGCATTTGGAAAATGAGAGAGAAAATTGAGTATTCGCTTCCCTTGGGATAAGGGTTTAAAAAATAGATCGAACATGGGATTCAGGGGCAAGCAGAAGACTAAGCCTGCTTGGTACTTCAGGGGAGAAGTTGGAGAGAGCAGCCTTATCAAACACCCAGTGTATTGGAATCCTAGGGAAAAAAAAAAAAAACACTGCTTATTATTATACTGATTTGGTTTTCAAAGGGTCAAACTGTGCTTCTTCATTTGGTCAGATTTGATGCTAAAACAGCTCCCCCATGTAAATCCTCACCCTTTTTACATATGGTACTCTGCTAGTGGGGAAGAAAAGGGGGGATGGAGGTCTTTACAAACTCAGGATCAAAATCAAAGTAACCTTTAAACTGGAAATTCGACTCACTGGGGAACTGGTTTGGGAAGGAAACTCCACTGAAGAAGCCGAGGAAAGGGAACTGCTTTTGATGAATGTGTGCAGGGTCAAAAGCCAAGACACAATGATTTATTTAAGAAGAAACAATTTCTAGGTTATGGGCCACAAACTATCCCTTACCAAGAGGGAGGCACCTGAAAAGGAAGTTGTGTCCAGTGTATTTATGGGACAGAAGTCCTGGGAGATTTCAGGAAACTGCTGGCAAATGCACCCAGGACGCCCACCATGGCCAGTGGAAAGTTTGGAACCGACAGGACTTAGAGGCACACAGTGGGTGTGAAGGAGGTAGTATTTCTTCCTAACCAGCAACCTTCTCAACCTCTTTCCTCATCTCCAGACTTGCAGTCTGATTTTTAATTGAGAGCAAGCCTGAAGGCAGAGAATTTGAATATTTTCATTTTGCCTAAATACAATCAAATGGATTTGAAGAGAAAACAGCGTCGTCCTCTTAATTCCCCAGGTTGAGGTAAACTTTGGGGAAAACACAAGGAGAGCTCAACGTCCAAGGCCAAAGAGCTTTATACTCACATCTGGAGACTGTCACAAATGCCAGGAACATGCTAGACAGACTGATACCGAGAATCAAAGAAGGTAAGATCCAGTACAGCCCCTTGCTAGCAGTGAACCACCGGTTCTGTTGAAAGCCACGGAGGCAGTTGCTGGCAGGGCGGAAGCACTAGAGCAACCTGATGTGGCCCCTCTCTCTCATAAAGGTGGGGGGGTCGGGAGGGGACCTCTCTGCTGTTCCGGATCACCAGGGGATGCGCATAGGCCTCAAGTACAGGCCCGGCCCCCTCGCTGGCCCTGTGCACTTGGGCTGAGTACCTCACCTTGCTCAGCCTCCATCTGGGACGTGAGGGTGCTGTGGCCTCTGCGGGGTGCTGCGGGGCACTGAAGGGGATGCGTGGTGGATGGCACTTAACAGTATCACATGCAAAGGGTGCCCTCCACAACAGCGGTGTTCATTGTCAATTAGCCTGGCAGGCCGGGGCAGGGGCCAGTTTTCTTTGTAAGAAGCAGCTGTACCCACCCAGCGGACCGAGCAGTGGAGCCCCCAGGGTAGGGGAGCATCGTGCCGCCTATTCACAGAGGCCCACTGTGTCCCACAGGCCCATGCTGCCCTTCCAGTCGCCCCACTGATGCCCTTGAACTTGACGTGCTTCCTCTGAGCCCTGTGGCTCCTGGATGCTTGCAGTAAGGCCATCAGTGCCTGGAGCCCCTGGTCACCTTTGTGGCACCAAGGAGTGGAAGAGGGGAGGAGCTAATTATGGGATTTGGGGAGGGGGAGGAGCTAATTATGGGACTTTGTTGGGGGGGAGGGAGGAACCAACAACTTTCCAGAAACTTAGCAGGTGGTCCAGGTACTGGCATAACGTGCAGATTTTGGAAAAGGAGCCTGGGAGGGGAACACAAAATAGCTCTCATTTCAAGGAGCAGTTTTCTTCTTGGAAACAACAAATTACATAAAACCATTCAACATGCATAGGAAACAAAGATGGATCCTTGCCTCTTTTTTACTGAGGACATAAGGCCTAGATGTGCAACTTCACACAGGATACTGAGAGTTATTGGTTATGTACAACCATACCCAGCTTCTTTAGGGAAAAAAAACCCAAAGACTCTTTCAATTAGACCTAACACAGGAAGTAACTGACTTCTTATATTTGTGACAATGGCACCAAACCTCCTGTACAGGCCCAGTTTCTTTCTCTTCACAGAAAAATGCAGGACAAAACTTAAGTATTTTCAATGCAAACAAGTAAAATTCCGAAGACTTGTTTTCGCATGTTGGTCTTCCTGATTGGTAAAAATTGAAAGAAAGAGTGAGGGCACCTGGGTGGCTCAGTGGTTGAGCGTCTGCCTTCAGTTCAGAGCATGATCCTGAGGTCCTGGGGTCGAGTCCTTGCATCAGGTTCCCCGAAAGGAGCCTGCTTCTCCCTCTGCCTATGTCTCTGCCTCTCTCTATGTGTCTCTCATGAATAAATAAATAGTATCTTTTAAAAAAGAGAGAGTGAGTGATTTGAATTCCTGTTAGAGGTGGCACACATGACCAGTAATTATTCTGGCATCCACGTCTTCACATGGGAGGTCAGTGCTGAAAACTTCTGGCTGCCTGTCCTCCTGTTATGAGTTCCATTCCTCCAGTTAAACCAATAAGCAGAATGAACACCATGTCCCAGGCACTATTGTAAATGCTTCGCCTGAACAAGCTCACTTCACCTTCACATGAGCCTCTGGGATAGATACCCTGGGGCCTTCATGGTGAGCAGGGCTGTGGCTTTCTGTGAGGACATCTGAGGAGAGATTGTGTGACCCTCACCCTCATTGAGGTGGTAATCCAGCCCAGAACCCTGGATTCTGGTCCCAGCTCTGTCACCAACCATGGGTGACTCTGGCAGTTTCTTTGGCCCCCTTCCCGTTTATTTAAATAAAAGACAGGAAGCATCTGACCTCCACTGTCTTTTTGAATTCTGGAGAGTTACAGCCTTCCTGGAATCCAAAGACCAAGATCCCTGAAACCCTCAAGTATTTAGTTCCTCCGTGAAGTCATGGTTTGGGTTTCAGTCTTCACAGTCTTATCTGTTAGAAAAGTGTTTCTCCAGTGAGTTGGGTGGGGGGGTCTTTGCAAGCAAGTCTGCTGGAAAAGAAGGGAAATAAGAGGAAAGAAAGAAGAAGAAAGAAGAAAGAAAGAAAGAAAGAAGAAAGAAAGAAAGAAAGAAGAAAGAAAGAAAGAAAGAAAGAAAGAAGAAAGAAAGAAAGAAAGAAAGAAGAAGAAAGAAGAAAGAAAGAAAGAAAGAAAGAAAGAAAGAAAGAAAGAAAGAAAGAAAGAAAAGAGAAGAAAGAAAGAAAAGAAAGAGAAGAAAGAAAAAGAGAGAGCTTGGAAAAGTCTTGCTTGCCAAATCCGATTTGACCACATGCAGCTCTAGTTACCTCAAGGAGTGTCAGGAGAATTTCAAAGTCAAATTAATTCATTCACATTTTAAGGTGTGGGGGGAAAGTCATTTTTCTTCGTAAGATGGAACAAAAAAGTGAAATCTGGTTGGTCCTCCTTTACCAAAGTGGTATCTGCGCTGTTGCTGAAATCTTTTCTTTTTACCCTTTCAGTAGCTTAAGCTATTAAAAAAAAAAAGGTTGTTATGTTCATAATGGCCTAGGAAGAAAATTATATCCGAGAAGCTTTATAGCTCCTAAAGTATGTCATCCTCTCCTGTACCACACCCTAATTGTGAGGACAATAATTTACTCATAAAGATTGATAGTTGGCATTTGTATGGAAGTTTCTCAGCTATTGCATGAGAATTAAAATAAAATTATCTTCTCACCAAAGGAGTTAGTGATCACCCCAGGCTAAGGCTGAGGTAGAGCTCAGAGGAACCTGGGTTCTGAGGATCTTTATTTCTCTATGAAATTAGTAACTTCCTTACACATTAAATGAATTACACTCAATCTTAAATAATTATTTTCAAAGCACAGCCCCGCCCAGACAGGTCTAAAAATAGGTCTTTTCTCTCAAAAACTCTGCCCGTGTTGACCACTTTGGGCTTTTGTCATTGTCAGAAACATTTCACCAAAGCCCTGACTGCCTTTTTCTAGCCGGCAAAATGCCCAGGGACAGTGTTCTTCAGCTGCTGCTGCCTCAGGGCTGGACAACTCATACATCAGTCAGAGGGGAAAGGATGAGGAGGGAGAGAGAGGAGAGGATGTGTGTGTGTGTGTGCACACACACGTGTGTGCACGAAAGAGAGAGACAGAGACAGAGAGACAGAGATTGAGAGGCAGGAAGGAAGAAAACCACAAATAGTCTCTGTTGTCCCATTTCTTTCTCAAACTTTGAGTCCATTTCAGAGACAGGATGTGTTTTTGCTAGGATATCTTGCCTCAGTCTGTAACACCCCTTTGAACTTGCCAGCACCCACTAGGGGTCTATCCTATTCTATTACCTACCAGTCTAGCCATCTGTCTATCTTTCCCCACCTCAAATGCATTCTGATTCGGTGTGCGTGTGTGTGTGTGTGTGTGTGTGTGTGTATGCATATCATAAGGATATAAACATGTGATAATCTCAAGAGACACAGAGAGAGATTCTCACATACACACCTTAAAATATGACGTACCAAATCATATTCAGTGTCTTCTCCATTATCAAAATCAGGAAAGGGAAGGGATACTTACACACATTGCACTAGAGTTTGTGAATATAAACTCCAGGAGCCTGCTTATTTCTAGAAAATACTTTAATTAATGTAGATCTGTTATACAACTCAAGTTTATGATTTCATTGTTTTTACATATTAAAAATTGGGCATGGCCATAGAAATCTTAAGAAATCCAAAAAAACAGAACAAAGAGAGGAGAAAAATCATTCATAAACCTAGGATGTAAGGACGCTTCTAATAGTTTCCTGTGCTTGCTCTTAGTCTTTTTATTTAGCTTTAATAGCCATAATTTTAGGGTCATACGATTTTCTATCATTGCATTTGTCACTAACAATCCTATCTTGTTATAAGGTCTTTGCAAACTTAATTTTTTAATGCCCTTATATAATGACATTTAGTGGAGTGTCATAATTTACAAAACCACTTTTCTATTATTGGATATACAATTTGTCCCCAGTATTTTGCCAGCAAAACTTCTGCTACCCAACATCTGCTCATAGTCAAGTTTTTTCTGAGTTTGTTTTTTTTTTTTTACTTCAGTTTCTCTCTACTTATAAAACACCTTTCTGTTCCTTCCCCAGTAATCCACACCATTTCTCTCCCCCTCCTCAGGATTATTTCCACATTTCATTCATTAAATCCATGGTGAGCTTTATGCGGCCCCATGACACTTGACTGGGTACAGGACATTTAGCAGTAGTTGAGAAAAGGGAATATCACTGTAGCCATAGGATTCGTGTTCTGCTGGACCTTGTTCACAGCTTTTCCAAGGGCAGCCTCAGTGCTTCTGGAATCCTGTACTTTGCTGATAAACCATGTCCTGGATTCTCTTGCTTAGTCCCAACCAGAAGGCTAATCCCTGGGGCCAGACAGCATCGAAGTTTCTTCCCATACTCTAGAGCACTTAGCAGGAGGCTTTGCAAAATGTAAGCACCTAACACAGCAGGTGTGAACAGAGCCTCATTCCTGTGAATCCAGGCCAATCTCCTCCATTGTGTAATCTCTAGCTTGATATTTGTTCCCTTCTATAGTCAGTCACTGAGCACCTCTTACATTCCAGGCTCTGTGCTGGGCATTGTAGAAAAAATAAAGCATTATTTAACAATATCCCTACCCTGGGATCCCTCATCTAGGAGAGAAAAAAAAAAAAAAAAAAACAGAGAAAGAATATGTCAAGTAATAATGATAATAGAATAATAGATACCACTTATTAGGTTCTTCTTTTGTTTTCTCAAGTATAACATACTTTGCACAGCTCCTATGGGGTGACTGTTTTTGTCCCCTTTTCTACGCGGCATAGCTGAGACCCAGGATGCTCAAGCAGGCCATACAGAAGACCCCAGGGTACCAGAGGGAAGAAAAGCCACTTACAACTGGAGAGAACTAGAGATTTCCCAGGGTAAAAGCTTCCTAAATGGGTACTTGGAGGCTTCCCACTTTTGGAAGCCTGGAAACAGAAGGAAAATGCATCCCAGGTAGAAGTAACCTATGCAAACCAAGCAAAGACCTGAAAATCTCATGGTCCTTCCAGAAATGGTGACCACACGTGCTATGAACTAACATATCAGTGCATAATGCTCAAGGTAGGTTTGAGGGAACTGAGGACAGGACAGCCGGGAACATCTCAACACCCACTATAAACCAGAGACTTTATCTACCTTATCTCATTTAGGCCCCCACACCCCCATGGGGTAGGGTTATTACCTCCAATTTAAGATTAAAGAATCAGGCTGCTAGTAATGCCAACTCTGAATACACACACTATCTCACCTGGCAGCACAGCTAGGAAGTCAGGGGCACAGATCTGAGCCTTACCTTTGTGTTTGACAACTGTGAGACCACAGGCCACTCATCCCTTGGGTTTGGGTCTCCTCATTTATGATATGGCCCTGATCACGGTACCTTCCACACAAGGGTGTTGTGAAGACTAAATGAGTGAGCACTTCACATTTTATAACCAAGAGCTGGGTAGGAGGAGAGCTAGATACCTCCGTAGTGCCTGACCCTGTGGTCTCGCACCTGCATGTCCATCCACCATGTCTTAGGTCCTTCAAAGAGTTCCTTTCTCCCTGTAGTAGGGCTGGCTCTTCCTTTCCAGGTGTGCTCATAGCACTCACTGCCAGGGGCAAACACTTGGATTTGGCAAACACTCCATTGATTGCTCTCTTGACTTAGTCTTGGTCGCATCCTATATCTGAACTGTTTCTCCCTTCCACTCTTTTGAGCTCCTAGAAAGCAGCAGGAAGTCAATCATTTCTCTTGTACCCCCTAACATACTATCACACCAGTCCAATATTTTTCAAGTATCTGGCAAAGAATCATGTTTATTGATTCACATCCATTTCTCAAAGTCTTTGGTGCTGGGGTCACTCAGAAGATAGACTGCATGAGGAGGATGAAAATCTCTTTCACCACTCAGGTCAGGTGTCAAGGCTGAAGATGGTCCATGGGTGTGCTGCCAGGTGGGGAGCTGCTGGAGAAGCTGGGTGGTCTGGGCCATGTGTGGAGAGGGAGGAAGAGTTCTGAGGGAGGTCTCCTGGGGAAGACAGTGCCAACATTAGGTCTCTTTCAGACATCCACAGAGACAGGTGATGACAAAGAAAGCACTTGCCTGGGGTAGCACAGCTGGCACCAGGTGGCCGGTACCCAGGAGGGGGAGAGGTAGAAGCAACCCCATGTAGAGGCAGACTGCAAGTCTCTGAAGTGGGCTTTCTGCCAGCAAGGCCGCCATCAGCTACTGGCTGTGCTGGGCCCACCTCCAACCGCAGCCACTTCCACACTCAGTTTTGGAAACCCCCGTGCTCACTGTTCCTGATCTCATTGATGTGTCTCCCCTTCCTTTGTTGCTCACCCAAGGCTTCCATTTCCGGTAGTGTGTGTGTGTGTGTGTGTGTGTGTGTGTGTGTGCTTATTTCATTTCAGTGTGTTTATCGATTCTATTTTTCTGTTTATAAAATTTGTTTTCTGACATCTCATTGCCTTCTATCGACTTCCATTAAGGTTGGCCATATGCATGTATACATATTTTCTTCATGTTGCTCTTCTGGGCTCCTTCAATTGGGTGTTTGTCATTAATAATACTTTAAAAAACAGTGTTTTTATAGTACCTACTATGCACTAGGCTTTAAATAGCACTTGTCACATATTAATTAACTCATTTAACTCTCACAACAACTACCTGATGTGGAGACCATTTTCATTCCTATTTCCCAGAGGAGTAAACTGAGGCTCGGAGAGGTTAAGTAATGACAAAAATCACACAGTCAGCAAATGGAAGAGTCTGTATTAAAACCCTAGGCACTCTGCCTGTGGAGTTCACTTTTAATTCACTTCCTATGGCGTTAATCCATAATAGTGATGGACAAAACAACTTGTGCATGCTGTTTGCCTGGTCCTTGCCAGGTGCTTTGTGTTTGTTGCTTAATTTGATCCAAAGGTAGAGAATGTTATGATCCCAGTTTACAGGCAAAAGCTTCAGAGATTCACAGGCTGCCCTGCTTCTCAGCAGCAGACATGGGGTTTGTGGGCAGGTAAATGGACTCCAGAGGGAGCACCCATAACCTGTACAGACCATCTGCATTTCTTTCCTATCTTTTTAAAGAGCACAGACTTTAAAATTATGTATTTACTTGAATCATCTTAAAGGTGAGTAGTAAAGTTCCAAAGAAAAGAAACAAAAACTGAATTCTCCCTAACGTTAATGGCAATAAGATCTCATCCCATGGCTCTGGGCTGAGAATCAAAGCAAGGACTGCAGTCTGTCCACACCTGTGCAAGGTTGGGGCTGGTGATGCCGCTTCATAGAGAATTTCCATCTCCAGGCCCCTGGCTCACTGCACACTTAGAACTTTACCCACCAGTTTCAATTGAATTTTAATGGCTCTTTTCTATTTGGATGCCCATGCCCAGAGACCTACGGGTCATAGGTGTGTGTCTTGTAAATCAAATGATGAAGAAATACGGATCCGCAAAAGCCTGAACTCACCCCAGGAGAGCTTCTGGGAGTCCATCAGCCACTGGGATAGTGAAGCTCCCAGACTCAGATCCCTGGTCATGGAGGGATGGCCAGGATTGGGAGGATGTCCTAGGCTGTCATTGCTAAGTAAGTCACATCATAACTCTGTCACATTGGTCGGTGACATAGCAATAGCTTTCATTCCCCTCCCCACACCACCAAAAGGAAAGAAAACTATGGGAAAATAAGGGGAAATAAAAAGCCAAAGAAAGCTAGCTTTTCCTGCTCACTGACTAGAGGACATATATTATTTCCCAGAATACCTGCAGCAGAGCTAGGAGGAAGATCCTATTATCCCCATTGGACAGTGGAAGGTACTGAGGCTTGGAGAAGGGAAGCAGGGTCTTTAGCCAGCAAGAAGCAGTGCTGATGACCTAAGCCTCACTGACTTCCACGTGGGGCTCAGCATCCCTGGGAAGTTCACTCCGGAGGGACCCGGCTGGGTGGAGGCTGGTGCTGCACAGGCACAGGGTGGAGGTTTCCAGACCAGCCTTGGGGGGCCAAAGAAGAAACATCCAGGAGCCTGGCAGATGCAAGAGACTGAAGCCATGACTGGGCCAGTTAACCCAACAGAAGCAGGTGTCCATCTTTGCTCGGACCTCAGCAGGAACCTAGGAAGGTGGAGGGAGGCAGAGAAGTGAGGAGTAAAATGCAGACCTTGAGCTGTCCTGCTGGGAGCGGGAGACAGAGCAAGAGAATAAGTCTGAGCTTGGTAGCATCAGGTGTTACAGAACCCGAACACTCACCCTTGCATTTACTCCTAACATCAGAAATAAAGTGCATCTGATCTTTTAAAATACAGATAATTTTTTAGAAAATTGTCTTTAATCCCACAGCCCCAGATAATTCCAGGTGGCATGGGGGCAAAATATAAAGCTATACATGTGGATGCTTAGGAAATTCAAAGCATGCAGAAAGGCAGAAAATGGAATGGAATCTGCCTCTCTTCTGACTCTCAATCTCTATTCCTAGTGCTCAAAACAATGAATATTTTTTGTTCTTATTAAAAAAAGTTTGTGTTTACTGGTATATGAATATCATAGATAGTCCTTATCTATACGTATTTATATGCATAATATTATATTCATGTGTATTTCTATTTATGTTATATATAAAACATATGTTTTTTTCACATGAGACTATACTGCACCATTCACCTCCACTTTAGGTTTTCACACTAACACTTCTCCAGGGATTTTTCTATATTACCATACACCTCATGCCCCATTCTTTTCACTGGTTTCCTATTTGTCCATCAAACAGATGTATCATGATGGTTTTAACCAGTATCTTAACCAGTGGGCACTATGTTTCTACTTTTTTCCCCCAGAATTACAAAAAAAATACTTTAGTGAATAACCTAGTAAATATACTTTGGCAAATGTTTATAAAAATACATGTATTTGAAAGATAAATTCCTACAAGTGATCTCAGCAGTCAAGGGGAGCAAGCATGCATTTCTAGTTCTGATAGATATCACCCAGATCCAGTCCTCTAGAAAGGTTATCCTAACTTATATGCCCACCAATGACGTATAAAGCTAATTTATCCATGCAAATTGCATACTTTAGATGTTACCAAATCCATTAATTTTTGCCCATCTGGTAAGTTACACAGAATTACTGCTGATCTTAATAAATAAAGAGAAATTGTCCGTTCTATTTTTGTTAGTTGCTTATTCACAAGCTTCATACATTTTTTTAAAGATTTTATTTATTCATGACAGACACAGAGAAAGAGGCAGAGACATAGGCAGAGGGAGAAGCAGGCTCCCTAAGGAGAGAGAGTCTGATGAAGGACTCAATCCCAGGACCCCAGGATTATGACCTGAGCTAAAGGCAAAGGCTCAACCACTGAGCCACCCAGGGGCCCCACTTCATACATTTTTTTGGAGTGGTTGTTATTCTTTATTTTCAGTGCTTTTTATGAGCTCTTTGTTAATTAAAACACAATAGCCCTTTTTGATATGTATAAAAATATTTTTCTTCTTTTTTCACTTTCTATATATAGCTTTGCTTACAGATGCTTTATATTTTTTTTTTTTTTTTTTTATTTATTTTTTCTTTTTTTTTTTTATTGGTGTTCAATTTACTAACATACAGAATAACACCCAGTGCCCGTCACCCATTCACTCCCACCCCCCGCCCTCCTCCCCTTCTACCACCCCTAGTTCGTTTCCCAGAGTTAGCAGTCTTTACGTTCTGTCTCCCTTTCTGATATTTCCCACCCATTTCTTCTCCCTTTATATTTTTAATTAATCAACATTGCCAGGCTATTCTTTTATAGTTTCCAAATTATGTGTCTCCTTTATGAAAGAAAGCTTCTTTTGCAAACTTACATAACTGTGTTTTTACATGTTTAAATCTGTGGTTCAATTACAGTATCTTTTTTAAAGATCTATTTATTTTGAGAGAAAGAGAGAGTGTACGAATGAGGAGAGGAGCAGAGGGAGAAGGGGATGGAGAGAGAAAATCTTCACATTGAGTACAGAGCCTGATGCAGGGCTGGATCCCAGGACCCTGAGATAATGACCTGAATCAGAACCAGGATGCTTAATCGATTGAGCCACCCAGGCATCCCCAATTGTAGTATCTTTAAAAATAATCTTACACCTGAAACTAGTGGAACTTTTTATGTCTACTATTCATCAATTTAAAACATTCTCTGTTTATCCAACAAATTTTAAACGTTTTATCTTTTATTTAGCGCCCACATATATTTTTGTTCTTTCCATTCCATCCCATTGATTTTTGCCCCTGAAATTGTTTTCTTCAGGCCCAAAGTATAATATTTACTGTAACTATATAATACACTTGAATAAACATTCAAACTAGTCTCCTCTGATCCTACTTCTTTTTCGAAAGTTTATTTTTTCAGGTAAATTTCACATATTTTTGTCAAGCTAAAAAAAACCCGTCTTGACATTTTCATTAAGATTGCAAGTTAGAAATTAATTTTGAATAAAACCTGATAGATTTAAAAAATTGTGGCTTCCTATCTAAGAACTCAGTACATGTTTTATTATCACACAGCTACTTTTGCAATCCCGCTCTTAAAGTTTGCTTCATGTAGGACCTGCACATATGATTAAGTTATGTTTACTTCTAGATATTATGTCTATGGTTGCCATTATTACTGGAATTTTTATTCTGTTCTGTTTTCTGATTGATTCTTGCTTTTCATAGAGAATGATGATGACTTTTGCACATGCATTTATTAACCAACACTCTACTGAATTTTTTCTTTTATGTTGAATTTTCTTCTAACAGTTTTGAATGACCTTAGATTTTCTGGGTGTTTAGTTATATTGTCTGAATATAACAGATTTGGTATCTCCTTTTAAGTATTTATATCCCTTAGTTTTTATTTCTTTCTTTGCCCAATTGTAATGGTTAATAATATTACCAATGGTTAATTGTAATGATTAATTTTTAAATAATAATTGTGATAATAACTACATCATTTCATTCCTAGCTTAAAGAAAAGATTTCTACTATATCACTAAGTATGATTCTGACTTTTGGTTTGGGACACACACACACACACACAGGTTTTATTCCTGTTTTTCTAAGACTTTTGTTGTTTCTCATATTTAGGAATACATTTATTTCTGTATTTTATCATATTAAATACTTGTCTATATATTCCAACTATTTTTTTAAAAAAAGATTTATGTCTTTATCTGAGAGAGAAAGTGGGATCTGAGTGGCATTGGGAGCAGAGGAAAGAGGGAGAAAAGCAGACTTCTCCCTGAGTGGGGAGCCCAATGTGGGGCTCGATCTGATGACCTTGAGATCATGATTTGAACTGAAACCAAGAGTAGGATGCTTATCTGACTGAGCCACCCAGGCGCCCCGCCTCATTCCTGATTTTATTAAATATTTTTTTCTTTAATTTCATGAATAAATATTTACTTGGAAAGTTCCTTTTCATTACATGTTGATATTATCAATTTTTTGACATAATAATGTGATGTATTACATTAGTAGATATTTGCATTTTGAACTCCCTCTTGCATTCCAGGTTTGGATCCTACTTGTTTTTTTTTTTTTTTCTTTTCTTTTTTGTGGTCCTAATACTTTTCTACGTATTAACATTGTATTGATTTGCATTTTTGTGTATGTTGAAATTCATAATTAAATGCAATTTACTTTTGGTTGGTGTTTTTTGCATGTGTGAGTATTTGGGTGAGTGGATATCTCTGAGTTTTCTGATCAGTCTCCAGGTTTATTTTTATTTGTTGCTTACTAATCTCCAGCTTCCTGGCCTTTGAACCCCTTCAAGGGAAAAATGTGTCTGATTCATGTGTGACTCCTCAGCACCTAGTGCTTAGCCTGAAGATAGCACTCAATGTGAGTTTATAGAGTTGATTTGGTGGTAGGGTTGCCAGGTTAAATAATATTTTAGGATAAGTCTGTTCCAAAAATTATATGGGGAATTATTGATACTAAATAATCATTTGTTGTCAACCTGAAATTCAGATTTAACTAGGTGTCTTACAGTTTTATTTGCTGAATTGGGCAACTCTAATTTTTGGAATAAAGAAAGAACATGGCTGATACCACACATCAAAATGAGGATGACAGATACTGTAATCACACTTTCCTTTCAGAGGTTCTCTGAAGAGTGAAGTGATAAGGGTTTCCCTGGCCTGGGAGCCTCTGAGGATCCACATGGAGGGGCCCACTGGTTGGAATTTTAACCAATCTTTGGATATATGTTACAGGTCTGTTTCATGGTTTGAGTGCTTACCTGGCTTTAGAATGTCACTATCATCAAAGGGGTAAAAAAATAGACCATGTAGAGTTTATAGCAATGACTCACGCAATAAAATAGAAAAACAAGTAAATGGGCATGTTTAGTGAGTGAAAGTAGTGATTTTTTTTTTTAATTTCTTTCCCCTTTGGCACTTGGCAGAGGCAACCAGAATAGAGCTTTTAGGCCTTGTCACGCTCAGTGGGAACAATAGCAGGCCAACAAAGACTTAAGTGTAGCTGTGTAGACATCAAGTCATCCTTAATTAGGCCCAGAGAAAACCCTTTTCTGGGCGAGCCTGGTGGAGGCCAACGCTGGTGGCTGCCTTCTCCTCACTCACCCCTGCAGCAACGTGTGACCCTCTCCTAGCTGCCGGTGGACCAATCTGCAGAGGGGAGGGGGAAGACTTGGTTGGTTGATGTGCAGAGACCTGCCGTTGGAGGGGATTTCCCAAGCAGGAAAATATTTGGGGAACCTCATGGATGAGAAAGAGGTACCGATGCCAAAACTTACTACTGGCTAGGCACATTTAGATGTGGTAATTCCTCAATCGCACTTGCTTTGCTTTGAATTAAAACAATCCACATTTCCTAGTTCTTCAGAACGCACCCCTTCCCTACCTCACAGCCTCATCCCACGGTATTACCCACCTTGTAGAGCACACTCTGCTCACAACGAATCTCTTTTGCTTCCAAAGAGACACCAATTTCTCACTTCTAGGCCTAATATATTGAATAAGAACAATAATAAAAGATTAAATGAGATTATTTCTGTGAAGTGCTTAAGACAGTACCTGCCACATAGTAATATCTCAAGAAATGGCAGCAGTTACCATTATTCTACACTATGCCCAACCTCAAGACATCTGTGAACCCTCTAATATTACATGTTACAGAAATGAGAACATTAGAGTACTTTTTTTCTAGTAGTTTGGGGTTTTTTATTGTGGGACACAATACATGCCCATGAACTTCACTTTTAATGATAATGGAAGGTTGTTTCAGTACTCACTTCTTTTGGATCCTGAAAATAAGTGAGAACAGCCTAGCCTGAGTTCCTAGAGGGCTGAACCAAGGGATTGCATGTCTGGATAAATATTACCGATGGCCAAGTGCAAGTTCCCACAGGTTCTGTATGTCTCATACTTGCTCATCCACGGTCTTTCATTTTGGTGGGGAGGTGGAGGTAAGAGGTTGGGGACAGGGAACCTTGGTTTTCTAAAGAAGATCCAAACTTAGAGAAGCTTCCAAACCCTGCTTGCCAACATGATGGATATTCTCTCACATTCCCACATCCTTCACATAATGTCAAAGACTGTTGTTCTTCATCTTTCTCCAGGGAAAACATGTAAGAAGCAGCATGTTCTGGATGGGAATTCAGTCCCTCCACATTCCTGGGTTCAGTCATTCACTTCCCCCTCCTGAGGGGTTAATTCTGGGCACTTTCCACTCTTCTGGATGCTTCCTTGTGTGCTTGTCTGTCTTCTCCAATGAGCTGTGAGCCCTTTGAGAACAAAGACTGTGTTTTGTTCATCTGTATTTCCAGCACCTAGCATTTCCTTTTCCTAGCACATAGGAAGCACTCAATAAATATTTGATAACCTAATGAGAAAAAATGAGTAAGTGAATTCATCAGCATAGAAATATTATATTTTTTTAAGCTTTTAAAAATTCTCTTCCTGGGAGGTCATTTACACCTGAAAGCAGTTGAATTGTCTTCATTTCTGTTGTTAAGACACTTTGGAAGATATGTGCTTTTACACCAGAACCAGTATCCATAAAGTATGCATGGGATCCCATATTCTTGCCAGAACTAGCTGTGTCTTAGGTGAGGCAGTGGGAAGAAGCTGGAGGAGGTATACCTCCTGGCCATCCTTAATGCTGTGATTCCCAGAACCTGGGCACCTACATCTGCATGGGGGGGGGGGTCCTCTGGTCTCTCCTGGAGTCGATTCTCTCTGACTTGCCCAATTCTGTGGGCATCTCCACACATACGTCTGTATAATCAGGTGCTGTTTTTACATGCTCCATGTCAGAAATGTTCCTCTGTAAAACTGTAAAGTCTCCCAACTTTTCATTTTACAATCATCTTCCTCAACCAAGATATTTTTCTTTCCTGACTGTCATCATTGAATCATGCCCTCTCACCACTTCCTAATAACTCAGGGCATTATAAATACCATGCTCTGGACAGCTCTCTTTTGTGCTTGCTTATATCCCATCCAAATCAGGATTAAATTCACCTCTTCTAATATATTATGGCAATTGGACTTTTCAAAAAGAAAATCCAGTAAGTTATTTGACTATAACAAATTTTATTTTTTTTCCCTCAAAAGGGAGTGATGATGGACATTTCATACTAGTCAAGAAAGTTGGGGAGATATTTTTAGGAAAGCAACATGAGAGATTCCTGAATGAATATTGCCCAAGATCTTTCCGCCAACGTGCTAAAGACAATGATATGCTCAGTAAATACTTGTCCAATGAAAAATAAGGTATCCAAGGGCAAATGCAAAATTTTAGCAATTGACCAAGAATAAAGAAAATTAAATTTTCTTGAAGACTCTGGTCTTTTTTTATCAATGATGATGGTGAGAGATGTGGTCCAATTCTTGGTATGTAAAATGAGTTAGAGATACATTACTATGGGTTGAAGGCACATAGAGGCATTATTTAAATCGCATTTCCTTTGTTTGGGAAATCTGTGGAGAGTCTCATTTAATGACCTCTTTTTTTGTGGAATTCAAAACTACATTCTGAAAAGGTGACTGACTGATCCATGCTTACTTATAGAACACGGAGATTCTTGAGGACACAAAGGTGACGGTGGGAGGAGCTGTCCTATTGTAATCAAAGGAAGATTTTATGCACTAGCTATTTAAAGCCAAAAAACAATGACCAAAAAAAAAAATAAAAAAATCCCAAGTTCAACTCTTGGAGGAAATTGCATTGCAATATTATGCTATTATGCTTTGATCATGGTCACCTCCTCTCAACTCAAACACACAGCCAAAATGGATAAAACATAAAAACAGGAATCAAAAAGACAGTAGTGGTCAAAAACATGATGGGCATCTCCAAAGAAAGATAAAAGAACAGAAATACCAGCAGATAAGCAGAGGTACAGCAGGACAACCTGCTGGAGCCCAGGTCTAAAAGAAGATAAAGACAGAAGGAATTCATATCCTGTGTCTCACGGGCTGAAAACACCAACCCTCTCCCACATACACACATAAACATGAAGCAGAATAACAGAGCTAAACTCATTGGTTGGAAACAGAAACTGAAGCAGGTCACCTCTGCATGTAACAGAAAGCTGAGGAAAGTGTTGTCACATTGTCCTAGGTTTCAAGAGGAAGTTTGCAATCAAGACTTAAGAGAAGCATCTTGCTGGCTCCATACTCCCATGGGAATCACAAACCAGTGATACAAAGCACAGCACTTGTCTTGGGGCTCCCAGAAGGAGAAAGAGAGGTAACTACAAAACCATTAAGCACTAAATGATAAGTACAAAGAGAAAGGAAGCAAAAAAGATTAAATAAAATTCAAGATGAAGCTGTAAGTCAAAATCTCAAGATGTGAAAAAAAGATTAAAATGGCAGGTAAAAGAAATCAAATTAGATTTTTTAAATGAAAATAAGTGAAAAATCTTAAAATGGCTTTAAAATATGATCATGGATTTGGGGAAAATGTAGTCAGTGGGGGCAGACCACTGACTTCACTGTTCTTTTAAATGAGGACAACTTAAAAATCCAGATGCACTGCAAAAAATAATGCCTTTAAAGATTGAGAGTGTGGAAACAAAGAATTAAATGAACCACATTTTCAGAGTAGAGAGAATTCTTCCAATGTAAGTAGTCAACTAATCGTTGTTCTTTCCCTCCAGGTGCCATCTGCTAATTTTGCTTTTGGTTGAGGATGAGACCTAGCAAACAGAAGGGGTTTGTTAGGAGAAACAGAAATGAGCAAAACTTTTGAAGGTGGTATAGGGCTTGCATAAAAATTTGGAAACCTCAGGAGCTATTAATGCATAACTGGCTTTCCGGATGGTTCATTTTCAAAATTTAGGGCTATGTGAATGACTATAGAACTTGGACAAGATGAGAAATGCCCACTGGTCTTTCAATATTTAGGAGAAACTCTTCTGCTTGAAGAGTGTAGCCCACATCAAACATGCATGCCTGTTCTCCTCCACAAGACATTTGCCAAATTTGGAAGAGACAGGACAGCAAACTTCTGAAGAATGAGCCTTATGTTTCTCTGGTATTTTAAGATTAGAGGGATGGAAACCTAGAAGAAGCCTGTCAATCAAAAGCACAATAGAGAAATGTCCAGAAAATGAAGAGGAAACAGAGATGAATGACATGAATCTTACTAAAGCTGCAACCCGGTCCCTACCTAAGCCAAGCTTTGATTAGATTGAGAAGAACAGCTTCATTCTGATCTGCCCAACAGTTCAGACAGAAACTCTTCTGGTGGAACATATTATCCAGAGCCTCTCCAATTGCTTTTAATAAAAGGTCTGGTATATAATTAAAAATTGCTAGTTATACAAGTTATAAAGGCAATCAGATTAACATTGTAGGACTACAAAATGTAATTTTGTAATTCAAAAATTAAGAACTGCAGATAGGAACTTGAATATAAGTGAATAACAGATATACAAACTAAAGGGTTTTTTAAGATTTATTTATTTATTTGAGAGAGAGAGAGAGAGAGAGAGGAGAGGAGTAGAGGGAAAAGGAGAGGCAAACTCCCCACTGAGCAGGGAGCCTGATGTGGGGCTTAATCCCAGGACCCTGGGATCATGATCAGAGCCAAAGGCACATGCTTAACTGACTGAGCCACCCAGTTGTCCCAAACTGAAGTTTAAAGAGAAAAAATGCATGAGAAATTATAGCGCAGCATAGGAGACGTGAGAAGTAATGAGAGAATTAAGTGCTCCAGTGTAACTGGAGTCCCAAAAGGATAAGCGGGAAAATAAGGATAGGTAGGTATTCTTCTAGAGAAATTTTTTGCGAAGCTGATGACTGAACCAACCCAGATTCAGAAATCCTAAGCAATGTAAACCCAAAGAAAACCACATTTAGACTCACCCCATAGTCAAGTGGCTAAAAAGCAAAGATAGAGAAAAAAAAAATTAAGGTATGCAGAAGGGGCAGAGAAAGAACATGTTACTTTCAAAAAGGCAGCAAGAAACTAAAGGCAAACAATAAAATAACATTTTAAAATACTGGAAGAAAATGTTTTGATCTAGAATGTTCCTCCCACCAAACTATTTTTTCCAGAAATTTAGGTTAAAAAAAAAAAGTTAATTAGAAATCTTGGTGATGACAAATGTAGTTATTCAAATAAAACACTTTAAAAAACCTAAAGTGAAGTATAAAGTCTAGATTAAACACAGAGAGCAAACTGTGAAATGCAAAACAGTTCTGAGGACTTAGCCCGATTTAGCACAGAAAGATAAAGGTATTTGAAATTGTAAAATGAAGCTAAAGCTGCGCTTTGAGGGAAATTTATAGCTTTAAATTGTATTTAAATATATTTATTAAAAAGTGATGTGTTTAGTTCAAGAAATTAGAAAATCAATAAAAACATAAAGGAGAATGAAGGAATAAATAGCGATATAGGAAGAAACTAATAGACCAGAAAACATGCTAGTAAATCAGACAAATCAACAAAACCAAAATTCGGTTCTTTTTTTTTTTTTAAAGATTTATTTATTTGTTTTAGCAAGAGAGAGAGCACATGGAGGGGGAGGGAGAGGCAAGAGGAGAGAGAGAATCGCAAATTCCCTCCTGAGCGTGGAACCTGAGATGGTCTTTATCTCACTACTATGAGACCATGAACTGAGCTAAAACTAAGACACTAACTGAGCCATCCATGTGCCCCAACATTTGGTTCTTTTAAATGAGAAAAACTTTAGCCAGCCTAGGCAAGTAAATGGTAGAAAATATAAGAAAATAATATTAGGGATTACAAATAAGACAAAACTACAAATACAATAGAGATTTTCTTTCTTTTTCTGTATACATATACAATGAGTAGATACAGAAAAATATATAATATGAATATCTTTTAAAGAATGAATTCAAAAATCTTAGAATGGTAAAGTTTCTGGAACCAAACTACAAATATTGACTAAGAGAGATAGATACTGTGGAGCACCCAATCAATGGAATATTATTCAGCACTGAAAAGAAATGAGCTATCAAGTCATGAAAAGACATTGAGGAGACTTAAATGCATATAGCTAAGTGAAAGAAGCCAGCCTGAGAAGGCTACATACTCCATGACTCCAACTATCTGATGTTCTAGAAAAGGGAGAACTATGGAGACAGTAAGGAGATTAGTGGTTGCCAGGGGTTAAGACAGACAGGGATAAGTACGCAGAACACAGAGGAATTTTAGGAAAATAAAAATACAGCATTTGGGTGACTATGGTGTGACGATGCAAGTTTCTGAACTACAACAAATATACCATCCTGGTGGTGGATGTTGATAATGGAGGACATTATGCATGTGTGGGGGTGAGGGGAATATCAGAAATCTCAGTACTTTCCATTTAATTTTGCTGTGAATGTAAAATGACTGTAAAAACTAAAGCCTTTTAAAAAGTTAACAAAGGGAGAAATAGAACACCTAGATGGTTCATAATCATTAAAGTCATTGAATCTGTAATTATGCATATGTATGCTTTATCCCTAAAAGCAACAAAAGATTTTTAAAATTAATTTATTTGAGAGAGAGAGAGAGAACATGTCGGGAGAGGGGGGGGGCAGGGAGAGGGACAAGCAGATGCCACACTGAGCACAGACCCCAATATGGGGCTCAATTTCATGACCCTGACATCAGGACCTGAACCAAAACAAAGAGTTGGACACAACTGACTGCACCACCCAGGCACCCCATCAATAGATGATTCTTAGATGAGGTTTCATAAACCTTCAAAGAACAGTTAAGACCTATGTTGTGTGAGTTGCTTAAAAAAATATAAAAGGAGGGAATGTCTGAACACATTTTAATCCCAAACCTGACATCAAAACTAGAAAAACAAAGGCAAGGAAATATTATTGGCCAATCTTACTTGGCAACATTCATGTAAAAAATAAACAAACAAAACAAAAAACACCCTAAATGAAACTGTATGTAGTGTATCAAATCTATCATTTTAAGAATAAAAATGTTTCAATACTAATAAGATTTATCAAAAAAATGCAAGCTATTTGGATATATATATGTCTATATATGCATATAATTGTTTATATTTTTTAAAGATTTTATTTAACACAGGCAGTGGGAGAAGCAGACTCCGTGCAGGGAGCCCGATGCAGGACTTGTTCCCAGGACTCCAGGATCACACCCTGAGCCAAAGGCAGATGCTTAACCCCTGAGCCACCCAGGTGTCCCTATATTCCTTTACATTAGCAAATTAAAATATGTTAGTTCTTTAAATGTATATAAAGAAAAGTAGTTGGAAACTTTATCTTTCACACTTGATTAGGAAAGAAATTATTAGACATTTAGGATATGTTTTTACTTGATAAACTTTATCACAAACGTATGGGGGAAAAGAGAAAGGAAGGCAGGAAGGCAAGAAGAAAGGACAAAAGGAGGGAAGGAGGGAAAGAAGGAAAGGAAGGGACAGGACAAACAGGGGAAGAGAGGAGAATGAAAAAAGAACAAAAGGGTAATCCTTAAGAAACAGCATCTGGAGCAGCATTTCATTACCCATCAAGAACAATAGAGATGCCCATCATCATCCATGTATCATAGTGTGTCAATAAAGAAAATGATTTTTTTAAAAGATTAATTGTTATAAGATTGTTTTACAGATATATTAAAGTATAAGTGACCAATAATAAACTTCACATAAAGTATACAATTTGCTAAGTTTTGACATATGTAGGCATTCAAGAAGCCCTCACTACAATAAAAATAATGAACATATCCAGAACACTCCCAAATGTCTCCATATCCTTGGTAATCCCTTCCTTCCCCTTTCTCCCAGCACCAGCCCCCTGCACCGTGGAATGCTGGTCTGCTTCCTACCACTCACTATAGATTAGGCTGCAGTTTCTAGAATTTTATATAAATGGAATCATACAGCATACCTTTTTTTGGTCTAGATTCTTTTGTTCAGTGTAATGGTTTTTGAGTTTCATCCATGTTTTTGCATACATCAAAATTCATTTCTTTTTATTACTGTGTAGTATTCCATCATATAGATAAATCACAATTTGCTTATTCATTAACCTTTTGATAGACATTTGGGTTGTTTCCAGCTGGGGCTATTACAGCAAGGGCTGCTATGATCTAGATATTAATTATAATCCAAATCAAAATTTGAGCAAGCTTATTCTTTATAAAAATAGACAAGCTGATTCTAAAATTTATATGGAAATGTAAATGACCAGGGTGCCTGGGTGGCTCAGCGAGTTAAGCGTCTGACTCTTGATTTTGGCTCAGGTCATGATCTCAGGGTTGTGAGATGTAGCCTGTGTTGGGCTCCATGCTGGGCATGGAGCCTGCTTAAGATTCTCTCTCCTTCTCCCTCTGTCCCTTCCTTATGCTCAAATGCTCTCTCTCCCTCTCTGTCTCAAAATGCAAATGACCTAAATAGCCAAAAAATATTGAAAAAGAAAAAAGTTGGAGGACTTAACTAATGGTTTCAAGATTTATTATAAAACTACGTAATGAAGACAGTGTGGTTTTGACAAAAAGATAGGCATGTAGATCAATGGAACAAAATTGAGAGTTCAAAAGTAGATTCCACAATTATGGAACTGGTTTGCAACAAAAGTGCCAAGGAAATCTAATGGGGAAGAGGAAAATCTTTTCAGCAAATGGTGCTGGAGCAATTGGATAAACACCATGCAAAGAACAAAATTCCAATTGTTACCTGATGCCAAAATTAACCCGAAACAGATAAACCTAAATGTAAGAGCTAAAATTATAAAAATAAAACTTCAAAAACAGGAGAAAATCCTGCCTTGGATTTGGCACAAACTTCCTAACACAACACTAAAAATATGAACCATAAAAGAATGAAATCAACAGATAGGATTTCATCAAATTAGAAATTTCTTCTCTTCAAAAGACACTGTTAAAGAAATGAAAGATAAGGGCAGCCCCAGTGGCTCAACGGTTTTTATCACCACCTTCGGCCTGGGGTGTAATCCTGGAGACCTGGGATGGAGCCCCACGTCGGGTTCCCTGCATGGAGCCTGCTTCTCCCTCTGCCTGTGTCTCTGCCTCTCTCTCTCTGTCTCTCTGTCTCTCTGTCTCTCTCTCTCTCTGTGTCATGGATAAATAAATAAAATCTTAAAAAAAAAGAAAGACAAGCCATAGATCATGATAAAATAGTTGCTAAGCATCTATACAACAAAAGACTTTAATCTTGAATATATAAAAAGTTTTTACAAGTTCATTATAAGAAGACAGAAAACCCAATTTTAAAAACTGAGCAAAAGATGGGAATAGACACTTTGCCAAATAAAATGTTCAGATAACAAATAAGTACATGGAAAGCCACACAATCTCATAAGACATTAGGGAAACGCAAATTAAAACATACAATCAAATATGTCTACACACTGATCAAAATGTCCAAAATTAGAAAGGCGTCTGACTATAGCAAGTATACAAGGATGTTGAGCAAATGGAACATTTTATTGCTTTCAAATTTTTACAGTGTTTGATTATTACAAATAAAGCTGTCATGATTATTCCTGTATAAGTATTTATGTGGACAAGAGCTTTTATTTTTCCTAATTAGGGAGTGGAATAACTGGGTTTATGATAAGTATGTTTAACTTTTTAAGAAACTTTTCTAAAGGCTGTATGATTTCCCACCCATTCCCACTAGCAATGTAGGAATGTTAGGGTTAGGGTTAGGGTCCTTATATTTACAATGCAGGCATCTAGTTAGAAAATGCAAAGTTTTAATGCCAAGAGAGAGAGCCTCATAAAGATTTCTAGACTGATTTTTTAATCAATAGTATTCCTATACATCAAAAATAATGCTAGAAAATATTATGGAAAAGATTATATTATGTTAACAAAACTTTAAGTTATTTAGGAATAAATCTAACAAGATATTTCAGTAAATTTAATGGAGAAAAATGACAAAATATTAAGAAAATAAAAGATCATCTGAATAGAGATATAGACTTTGTTCAAATAATTTCAGAAGTTTCAAAAGATGGCAGTCCTACCCAACTTAGTCAATAAACTAGACATAATTCCATTTAAATACCAACAAGAATTTTTATGGAGTTTAAATAAATATGCTAAAACCCAGATGGAGAAGTGAAGAGCCAAGAATTGCCAAGTAAATTTAAAGAAGAGAGAACATTTGCACTTCCAGATATTTAACCCATTATGAAAGAACAGCAATTAAAAAAAATATGATATTGGTTCACAGATGAACAAATAGGACAACAAAAGAGAGTGCAAATCTTAGAGACCTGTGTATATATAAAAACTTTGTGAAGTGACAGAAATGCTTTAGCAAATCAGAGAGACAAAGAGGCACTTAAAAAATTTTTTTATTGGAGTTCAATTTGCCAACATATAGCATAACACCCAGTGCTCATCCCGCCAAATGCCCCCTCAGTGCCCATCACCCAGTCACCCCCACCCCCCTGCCCACCTCCCTTTCCACTACCCCTTGTTCGTTTCCCAGAGTTAGGTGTCTCTCATGTTTTGTCACCCTCACTGATATTTTCATTCATTTTCTTGCCAACCACATCGCAGCAAATGGTGGGTATTTGTTGTTTCTAATGGCTGAGTAATACTCCATTGTATACATAGACCACATCTTCTTTATCCATTCATCTGTCGATGGACACCGAGGCTCCTTCCAGTTTGGCTATTGTGGACATTGCTGCTATAAACATTGGGGTGCAGGTGTTCTGGCGTTTCACTGCATCTGTATCTTTGGGGTAAATCCCCAGCAGTGCACCTGCTGAGTCGTAGGGCAGATCTAATTTTAACTCTTTCAGGACCCTCCACACAGTTTTCCAGAGTGGCTGCACCAGTTCACATTCCCACCAACAGTGCCAGATGGTTCCCCCTTCTCCATATCCTCTCCAATATTTGTTGTTTCCTGTCTTGTTAATTTTCCCCATTCTCACTGGGGTGAGGTGGTATCTCATTGTGGTTTTGATTTGTGTTTCCCTGATGGCCAGTGATACGGAGCATTTTCTCATGTGCTTGTTGGCCATGTCTATGTCTTCCTCTGTGAAATTTCTGTCCATGTCTTTTGCCCATTTCATGATTGGATTGGATTTTTTGTTTCTTGGGTGTTGAGTTTAATAAGTTCTTTATAGATCTTGGATACTAGCCCTTTATCTGATAGGTCATTTGCAAATATCTTCCCCCATTCTGTAGGTTGTCTTTTAGTTTTGTTGACTGTTTCTTTTGCTGTGCAGAAGCTTTTTATCTTGATGAAGTCCCAATAATTCGTTTTTGCTTTTGTTTCTCTTGCCTTCATGGATGTATCTTGCAAGAAGTTGCTGTGGCCAAGTTCAAAAAGGGTGTTGCCTGTGTTCTCAAAGAGGCACTTTTTGTGATTGGAGGAAGTGTGGTTGGAGGAAGACTGGGAAAAAAATTAATTGCAATTCTTATACCTTCACCTAAGGGAAAAAATATCTGCTATTTATGTAACTAGCAAATGCTTAGAATAGAGATGCTTGATGCATCAAATATATAAAAATGCTACAAAAGAATAATAAAATACTACCTAATAGAAAAATAGACCAAAAATACGAAGAGTTATTTCACTTATAAGCAAATCTAATTGATCAACATTTGTCAGATATGCGTTCGATTTTGCTAATAATTATGGAAATCATCTTTTGAACAATTTCATATCAGATTAGCAAAAATGTTTAAAGTTTCACAATACCAGTGTTACCAAGCATGTGGGGACTTGGGAACCCACACACATTGTTGCTGGGGAGGTAAATTGATGTAACCTTTCCGGGGCATAATTTGTCAACAACCAGTAAAGCTGAGGATACTTACAGTTTATGACGCAGGATATGAGTCATTGGCTGGGAAATGGAGTAAATTTCAGATCTTTCAGTGACGATCGGATTGGCATGTTGCTAACTTTGTACTATGACTTCTTCGCAAAAGCATTTCTCAAAAAGGAAAGAGAGCTAAGAAGAATGGGACGAAGGGAGGAAGAGAGGAAAAGAAATTTTAAAAGGAAAAGAATGAAGAGAAAGGCTGAGTCCTTCGCATAAAAGTACTATTAACTCTGTTGTATTTCAATCTGTTAGCGCCAGCTCAGCAGTTTGTGTCAAAAATAATTTTAGTATTGTACATTTAGCATCTTTTAAAAATATTGTTTGTTTGGGAATGTTGGGAATGGTTTTTCTACCATATTTTATTTTTACCTCTTATATCACTTAAGAAGAGTGTCATTTTGTGAAATTTTTGGTTTCAGATGTGTGTGTGGGTGGGTGTGCACGCTTTTGTGCATCAACTGATTTGCAGTGTAAAATATATTTATCTCTGGGCATTGTAGACAAAAAAGCTTGGAATACATTGTTGTAAGATGCCACCGTGGGTCATTCGCTTGTAAAAAGGATGGTGCCCACAGCCAGTGGGGTGCCCTCCATACCATGCCCCCATGCACTGAGCTAAGTCAACAGCGCTGAGCAAGTGGAATGAACAGAGGAGGTCGTGTGGTCACCAGAGCATGGCCCTGTGCTGCTGGGACCTTGAGCAGGCAGCTTTCCAACTGACCAGTGTGGAAAGGATACTCTTTGGAAGGTGATGTCCTCTGAACTCATCTGCATTTAGGAAATAATCCTTGTAGATAATGCACTCCTTGATGTCATCAAGCTACGATGCTCTCATAGCAAAGAGAGGCAATGTATCCTACCAACACTAACAACATTTTTCAAATGTGTAGCCTTTCCAGGAAGGTCAAAATAAACCAAAGAGAAGGCTTCCCCCTTCCTTAAGGCTAGCTCATGGTATATCTAGAGTGGGGATATTGCATCTGGTTCTATCCTCGGCATCCAAAAGAGGTGAGATCCAAGTGAGAGGCAAGTATGAAAGCAACGGGATTGAAAAACTATCAAATGAAGTCTGATTAAAGTTCACAAACCTTTAACTCTGAGAAAAAAGGCTGAGAAAAAACTAAATAGGCCTTTAGAAAATCTAGAAGGTCCTTGCTACTCTGGAGCAGCATCACAGGGAAAAGAAAGACCTATGTTATCGACATGGGCTAAACAAATGGGATTTTACCACAAAGATGATACAGAAATGTACTATTTCAAAATGGTCTGGATGGATTTATGAGCAATAAATCTACTCTTGGCTAATAAGGGAAACCAGAGCTATTTGAGACATATCCCTAAAGATATAATACACCTTTTCCTTGGTGATCCTCATTGGAAAGAAAATTCCAGCCCAGTGAACCATGAAACCGACCTTATGAGATGCTTCTAAGGCCCTTAAATATCTCTGCAAGAGAGCGATTCAGAACAAGGACAGCAAGCCACTGCTTTTCTTGAGATGGGAGAGTGGCGATCTCATCTTTATTCAGCTCTGGCTTCCTGCACTACAGAGAGTTCTCTTCACTGTTCTCCTTTCCTTTCCCTCAACAAATTCCCAAAGGCCCAACAAGACCAGATGTGAAAAGAGGTGAGACACAGATGCAGACATAAATTCTTCCCTTTGTGACAGTGATTGCTCGGCCATGCGTGCCCCCACCCATGTCAAATGCACGGTTCACTCAGAAAAATCAAGGACACATGGTGTTGACATTGCTCAGTTTCCAGAAACAGAGCTTAGATAGCAGGTACTGTGGTGTGTGTGTGTGTGTGTGTGTGTGTGTGTGTGTGTGTGACTGTCAGGATGCCCATTCAGGTGTTGTGGCTCAAGGAATGGAGGTGGTTTGCTTATGGGACTTTATGGGAATTAATTTTAACTTTTATAGTGTAAATAGAGGTGAAGAAGAGGAGGTAAGAGCTGAATTGGAAGGAAAGCAAGAAAGGCAGTAACACAGAGTCAGGGAGACATGAGATCACACACCGATTTTGTCATTAGCTGTGTGGCTTGAGGTCAATCATTTGATCTTGTTAGACCTCACTTTATCCCACATTTAAAGGACAAAATGGAAAGATTCTGACTATCCCAAGACTCCATGATGCAGCCTATGCCTTAGCATCAGAAAGAAATCTTTAAAATGCTGCATGCTAATGCCAATGTTGTGTGCCCAATCTCATTAAATTATTCCCACACAGGAGATACACCATCCAGAAAAACGTATTAGATGGATCTCACAGGGGCTGGCAATGCTACTGTCTGATGCTATCATTACTGTTGTCTTGTGTGATTCTTCTGGTCCCTCATCCTCTGTACCCACCCTCACTATGATTAGTAGCTCCTCAACTGTCTCCCTGCATCTCCCAGTGACCTGCCAGGAATGAACTCTGACTGTCCCAAGACCATGGCCCTGGGAATTCAGGGTGATCCTGATGCCACTTACTATCCCCCCTTCACCTTTGTCCCTAATTTATTTGGTGTTGAGTTGGGAGCAAAATCTTGGGAAAGAACCAACAAAGCAAGGACTTGCAATGCAACACAAGCCCTTACATACGTACATACAATAGCAAAAAAGATGAATCTTTGCTTTTTACAGGGAAAATTTGATTGGTTGTCCAATATCTCTTCCCCAGACACGGATTGTATGACAAATGAAAACATTGTTTTTAGGATCTGTTGGATTCTTAGTTCCAAAAATGATATGGTAAGAGTCAGTACTACTTAAGGGTTACATATCCTTTCCCCCCTCTCTGACAAGTGCAAATGTCACCACCAAACAGCCAGTCAACAATAGAATTGCACAATGAAGGCTTGATGATGATGATGATGATATCATTTATTGAGCAATCCCTATGAGCACTTTACATGTACTAACTTATTTGTTCTCTCTTCAGCCCTATGATATAGCTACTATTATTATCCTCATTTCATAGATGAGCAAAGTTTAAGAGAAAGCAGTTAAGCAACTTGCTTATGATCACACAACTAATAGGTGGTTAAAGCTATGTTCCAACACATACAGTGGCTTCAGGAAGCTTCCGTGCCTTTGGTGGACTTATTTCTTGCCGGTACATATCTATTCATCAAATATTGATTGAGCTCTCACAATGTGCTGAGTTCTTACCTCATAAAACATTTTGTCTGGTGGGAGAGAGAGAAGTTAAGCAAATGATTATCCAAATATGCATTTAAATTATAATTATAATTAGTGCCATAAAGAAGAAGCCCTAAGTGCTTCTTGGAGAAATCATAACGAAAAAAAAAATGGATTTTTGCTGAGTAGTCAAGGAGGGCTCTCTGAGAGGTATTTAAGCTGAGAGAGGAAACATAAGAAGGAGGGAAGAAAACATGGACTATATCAAAAGAACATAGCATGTTCAAGGACACAGGCCCTGAGTCAAGAGCTAGCTCAGTATTTGGGAAGCTGGTGGTGTCAAGTGAAAGGGGCATGAGGGGAGAACAGAGCAGAAGACAAGATGTCCAGATCTTCATGAGCCAAAATAAATCTTTGACTCTTTGTCCTAACAGCTCTTGGTAGTGCTGTTGGCTCTTCTCCATTTGCCCCTCCAGACCCATACTCTATTTCCTCCCAGGCCCTGCTTTAGGCCCCAGGAGGCTGACTTGCTGTTCTCTATCAACCAGCTCCCTTGGGCTCTGGCTTCCAGCTGGGTTCCACCCAGAGGCAGTGCCTGCCAACCATCAGAGGACAGGCAAGGACTGAGGTCATGGATTTTGTTAGATGGCACAATCCTCCAGCTACAGCAGCGTTTCTCCATCTTCTTTCCTTTATCACCTCCCCCCTGGAAATTTTGAAGACATTTTGTTTTCCTATTTGCTCCCAGCAAAATATGTTTATGCATTGCATATGTTTATGCACCCTATATATGTGCTTTATATGTAAAAAGAGGGCTTTTTGTTTCACAACCTCCCAACCAATTCTTCCCCCTCGAAAGTGTTATCACCCTATTGAGAATGTCTCCTCACATCAACCCTTCAAACTCCAGGAGGTGATGGTTGCCAGTATTGCTAGCCCATTCCTTGTTGGTTTCCCTTTCTCCTGCCTGCACTTTTGTATAATCCCCGTATTGAACTCCCCTGCTTACCATTCGAGTGAGCTTACCATTTCCTCCCAGAATACTGGAACGCTGTTATAGCAGCCTTTGAAAATCTCTAAGGAGGAGAATGACACTGTCAGATTTGCATTTTAAAACACATTGGGACTGTGTGAAGAATGTACCTTGTGTGGTAGGAGTAGGTGACCAATCCCAAGCCCATTAGCATGGTGACAATGACTGGCAATAGCAGTATAGTTACTGGAGTATTTTTCCACTTTATCCAAATGATTGGTGTCACTACATTAAATCAAATCCCTGTATCTATCCCAACAGTCATGGCCTCTTGAAGGAAAACCATTATGAGAGAATCTGCCAATTTGTATTATCACATAGGCATTTGTAAAACTAAGGAGCCAAGGAAGAAAGCAAATAAAATTTTCTTACCATTTAAGAATCAGACTCAAAAAGGGAAAGGTTTAAACAGGATTCCAGCTGGGGCTCCTGGGTGGCTCAGTGGTTGAACGTCTGCCTTTGGCTCAGGTCATGATCCCAGGGTCCTGGGATGGAGTCCCACATCTGGCTCCCTGTAGGGAGCCTGCTTCTCCCTCTGCCTATGTCTCTGCCTCTCTCTCTGTGTGTCTCTCATGAATAAATAAAATCTTTAAAAATAAATAAAGAAGATTTGGTCTAGATGCAGATTCATGCCCCAAGTGCAATCTCAAGATCTTCAGAACTCAAAGCCAGTCATATCAGGAGCTACGATGAACTGAATGTCCCAGTACACTGCTAAGCACTTTAAATATATAGCCTTCTAAATCACTCCACTAGCCCTGCAGGATTTACCATTATTTCTCCACTTCAGAGCTGAGTAAACCAAGGTTCAAAAAAGGTAAGTAACATTCCTAAGGTCAAATATATACTATATAGATGGTACTTTTCATCATAAAAAGTCAAACTCGCTTTAGCTACCAAAGAGTACTCAATTCAGCATGAGCCTTCCTATAGAAAGAACATAGTTGGCAAATAAGTTTCATTGCTCATTCCAACTCCATCTGATTGGGAATGACTGCCTGGAACACTGTGTTGAGAATTCTGAGACTGAACTGGGCAATGTGGGAGAGATTGCTATAATTGATTAGTGATGTCTGCCATAGATAAGAGAGTGGGAAATAGGGGTACATGGGCTACTTCTCTTCCATCTCTCACAGACTTCTGCTACCCAAGGAGATATAAAAGTTGATGCTCATCCCAGGCCAGGCTGCAGCTGGCAGTGACTATTCTCAGGGTGCTAAGTCTACCTGGAAGCATGATGCTATATTTTCAAACAGGATTTATTTTTATTATTCCACAGCTTGAGTCAATGAGCCCATAAAAATAATGTGTGGGAACAATCCTCTTTCATTGCCTGTCATGCACTCAGCATGCTGACATCTCCAAAACTCAAGGAGCTATTTTCACATCATATCACTAGGCCAAGGAGATATGAATTGAATTCTCTTCCCTGACGTTCTACTCTGCTGTACATTCTAAGGTCTTTCATGGAATAGAGATAAGAAAGACAAATACGCAAATGCACTGTTATCCAGGCAAGCACCCTAGGATTGTAGAGGGTGGTAATGTTTTTTTCTGGCAGAGAAACATGAAACCACCAATAAAACAGAACAGAACCACCAGCTCCCCAGCAGACGATTGAGAATGGAAATCACAAACATTTACTTTTCGCTAAATGTGAACAGATGTAGTAAGTCATGGAATATTTTCTGGTATACCATTTATTCACGTACTCATTCATCAAGAGTGTAAGGAAGACAAAGTAATGTGAGACAGAGTGTCCACCCCAGATCATCCACAACTAGAAGGGAAGGAGATACAAGAGTAATAACAAGACCACATCCCTGTCCTAGACTGTTGAGGTATAGCTATTATGGTAAGTAGGGCTGGTCACTCCCCAGAAGGAACACAAGCTGCTCTGAGTCCTAGGATGGGCAGACATGGAATTTGTTCTGCTAAGACAACTTCAGGAGTATAAAATGCCTCCTAGATCTCAAAATGTTATCGGTGGTGAAACAAACCTACAGTGGTCAACCAGTTCCTACAAATAAGTGTTCAGACTAATTTAACAATAAAACAAGGGGTATCCTAGGTCGCTCAGTAGGTTAAGTGTCTGCCTTTGGCTCAGGTCATGATCCCAGGGTCCTGGGATCGAGCCCCGCATTGGAGTCCCTGCTCAGCAGGGAGTCTGCTTCTCCCTTTCCCTCTGTGGATCCCTCTGCTTGTGTTCCTCTCTCTCTCTCTCTCTCTCTTTCTCTCTGTCTCTTTCCCAAATAAATAAATAAAATATAAAAAAAACACAATGAGTATAGCACAGTACTTACCTTGAAGACAATGGTAAAAAGTGAAAGGAGTAAATATGGTGCCTAGAGTGTGGTAAGCACTCTATAAACATTAGCTATTATTACTGCTATTGTTTCTGGTGTAATAACTGTGGCAGATGATATTCATAGACATAATTATCCAACCCCTAATGACATTAACTCAGGTTACTAAATGTCTTCTGTCTTCACCTGCATCTTCTTGTTTGTTCCTCACAACTTCTCTGTGTGAGTAGGATTATTACCCCAATCTACAGATGAGGAAAGTGAGTTTAAGTGGACTCCAGTCTAGACCTCTCTCCCATAATCATCACTTATGGGAAATCAGAGAAGGATTAATGGATGTACCCCCAGCCCTGACCCCTGGGGGATTTTTCTACAGGGGCGTATGATTTCACCCAGGACACCCCAGGGGGATTGAGAGTTTTCAGTTGTCCACCTTGGTCTTCCACACTGCCCTGACGTCTCCCAGTCCCCCAAGGGGTCCCCAACAGTGAAGGCACCTGTCAGAGCTCACGATGCATTTCTACCTCGTGGGAACCGCAAGTTGGGCAAGTGGCTGAATGGTCATTGGCTCAGTTTCCCCACTCTCTAAAGAGACGATCAGTAGTCACCACTGTGGTGGAGAGGAATGAGTTATTTGGCTATAAACACTCCTCAGGAGACCTTTCTCTGAAGTCAGGGGTGGGGCTGGCTCCTCTCCCCACTGGCTACTCACAGCTGCCCCTGGATTCCCTTTCAGACCCCACTGTCCATTTCCTCATCATCTCCTAGGAGCACCCCCAGGGGGTTTCTGAATCCTTCCCACCTTGCCTATGGGCTTACATGCAATTGGGCTTTGCAGAACCCTGCCTGCCCCAATCCCACTATGTTGTCTGTCCCCTCTCCAGGAGGTAGGAAGCCTGGTACAATTACAATACAAACCCCAACAGTTCCTTCAGCCCCTGGGTGCACTCCTTACCTGATTTAGCTTCTTTCCACAATCCTGGGCAGTTCTGGTTTCAAGTTCTTCTCTTGGTCCCTCCCACCTTATTACTTTGTTGTCACCTGGGTTCAATGGTTTTCCACTCCTCAGCGATAGGTCATGCTTCACTCCTAGTCTGCTCAACCCTCCCTGGCTTCTGACTTCATATCTCCAAGACATCTCACCATCCTTGGGGTGTGGGGAGTGGTGGAACGGTTGGTGGTGATGGAGGTACTTGTTGGGAACAGGGTGGGCACCATGGAGTGGTGAGCACCAGAGCCCAGTCTGGGGCGAAGGAGGGGGTGTTGGATTGTGCAACTGTACGGTCAAAGTCTGTCTTTCTTTAAAATTGTGATGGGGCCCCTGGGTGCCTCAGCAGTTGAGTGTCGGCCTTTGGCTCAGGTCATTATCCTAGGGTCCTGCACTGGGCTCACCGCAGGGAGCCTGCTTTTCCCTCTGCCTATGTTTCTGCCTCTCTATGTCTCTCATGAATGAACAAACAAAATCTTAAAAAAAATAAAATAAAATAAAATTGTGATAACATGCTCAATGCCAATTATTTGGCATGAATTTTAAATTTTAAAAAATCTTGCTTTTAAGTACCATTTATCTGGTACACCTAAAACTAATGTAACTAATGGAACATAGTGCATCACCTATACTTGAGTCAAAAAAATTTTTTTCTTAACTAAACTGACAAAAAGAACAAAAGATAAATTGCATTTGTCTGGATTACTGAGTTCTTGGGCACTCTCTTAAATGTTGCTGGGGAGTCTCACCTCAGTCCTCCTGTGTACTACTAGATTTGCAAACATAAATATGTGATTGACATCTCTGCGGTTCAGTTTTCCCAACTGTAAAATGGGTATCATACACTCCCCCACCCACAATTACTCTCAAAAGGATGCGTTGAAATCTTAGGATAGTGCCCAGAGCATTGTCAGCAGCCCAAAAATGTTATGATGATTATTTCCTGCCCGTGTAGAATCCACACAGCTATATCCAGTTTCAGATTCAGATTACTTTCAGGAGACTCCTTTGTAATGCTGTCTCTCGTTCCTCTAACCTTCCCTCAAAGGCACCTCAACCCAAGAATCACTCCAGTGACCCAGCAACTTGTCACAGAACTACAAACTCTCCAAATGAAATTTTTTAATTCTTTTAAAATGATTTTATTTATTTATTCATGAGAGACACAGAGAGAGAGGCAGAGACACAGGCAAAGGGAGAAGCAGGCTCCATGCAGGGAGTCCAATGTGGGACTGATCCAAGGACCCCGGGATCATGCCCTGGGCCGATGGCAGAGGCCCAACCATTGAGTTATTCAGGTGCCCCAGCCACCCAGGTGCCCCTATTGTTTTTAACATTAACCAAAATTGTCACACGTAGAATGCATGTGGCAGGGAAATGATGCTACAACTTTAAACAATACGCATTCTTAATCTATATCTTTGTGGGGGTGGGGGTGGGAAGGGAATTACCAGTAAAATCACTGGGCTAAAAAGCCACCAAACCTGAAAGGGGAAGAGCAGTGGCAGCCAAGGGGTGTCCTAGGAAGGCAATGGAAAGACCTTACTTACAGTTTGGAGGTGGCCTTGGAGGTGGAGGGTACAGGAAGGGATACGCAGTGAACACCAGAACATCTATCATCTTGGGAATTAAAGAGGCAGTTTTGACTATCAGCTTTCAGTGTAAGTGTCCTCCAAAACTGGAGAGAGGCCATCATGAGGAGAACGTTCATCTGTCAGTCAGCTGGGAGATTCTTCAAGTGGGTTCACATTAGAATCATCCACACCCCCAGTTTGACAATCATTATTTCCCACCATCCCCCCCTCCACCCATGGAGGGAAGTTTAATCCATATGTTTCTGATTCATTTACACCCAACTCCCCACAATGTTATACTGAGACAGCGTTTGGACAGGCAGGAAAATTTCAGTGCTTCTTAACATTTTCCTGGTCTGCCTTCTCAATTCCCACCTCCCTCACTGTGTGGACCTGGACTCTTCCTTTGGCCTGCCATAAATCACCTCCACTCCAAAGGCTGCAGCTGAATTCCCTGCTCCCCGCCTGGGATATTTCTATGCCTTTGCAATTTGGCAAGCACAGGATCCTTCATTCCTATAAAGTGGAAATCCAAACTTGTCTTTTGTAGAAACTCCCCCCCCCACACACACACACCTATCGGCCCCCCCTGCCCTGCTACAGCCATCAGACTGTTGGGAAATAAAACTGATGTGCTCAGAAAGGTGCCATGCTCACTTGTCCTTCCGTACCCACCACCTTCAGCACCCAGCAACTTCCACCATACAGGTCAGCGAGCACTGGAACTCAGGGCTTCTCCACTTGCTGTTGGTTCCTGCCAGAAGTCCACTGAGGTGCACAATGCCTTGCTCGGGTTGCAAGGTTAAATGATTGCTGCCAAGAGTTTTTATAAGTCAGCCCCAATGTTCTTAGAGCAGTTGGTCAAGGGTAGAGAGATGTATGAACACATTAAAATGGACACTTTAAGCCGGCATTTCATAGCAGTCAGAGCTTATCTACTCAGTAAATGTCTTATTTAAAACTTGGGGTTTGTGTGTGTGTGTGTGTGTGTGTATGTGTTGATTGCATTTTAATCCCGTTCTCAAAGACCCATTAACATATCATACACATACCCTTCCAGGAATAAGTTATCGGTTTCATGGTTTGACCATTAAACTGAGAAAAACAAGTCATTTGTAAACCCAATACAATTCATAAGTTCCCACTTATAAAGTAATCCCTGATATGCACTCCAAAGCCCCAGGGACAGCTCAACACAACCAGTTTTTGGTGATCTGGTGATGAAAGATATATTATTGAAATCCAGGAAACCTTGGGAAAAAACTGTATAGCAAAACTATCTAAATTGAAATGAAATGCAGATCGCTTGACTGCCAGCAAGTTTCTTCCTTCCTTCCTTTCTTCCTTCCTTTCTTTTTTTCCCCCCAAAACAATTCCACATAAATGTCTCAAGGCTTAGGACACGCAATTAAAAGATTTATACTTAGACCAGAAGCAAAACAATTGCATGGGTTTCAGGGGCCGTGGCATTTTCAAGATGCATTGGAGAGGCTTGCAGAGGACATGGGCTGACATATGACCCGTTCTCTCTGCCCCACCAGCCGGGCAGTTTTCTGGGTGCCACTCTCAGAACTCATTTTCCCAAGCTGCCTAAGCCCCGCCTGCTCTCCCATAGGACTAGAATTACTAGAATGTCCACCATGTATGACCGTTGGTGAAAACTACCTTGTCCTGAGCAGCATTTTTCATTAAGCAACACAATTTGAGGCATGTTTGGGGAAAGGAACCCTATGGGAAAGTCAGATAGCTTACAGAGACAAAGGAGGCTCTGTCTGGCACAATGATACAGTTATTGTAGGATTTCACACTTTCCGCTCAACTCCCAAGTCCTTCTGTGAGCCAGACTTTAGGATCGCAGTCTGACTGTCCGTCTCCCAACTCATACAAGAAGGTCTCCAGATTTGGGAAGGATTTCACTTCCAATCTCAGAACTCGGCCTATGAAAGGGACCTAGACTCATGTCTAACAGTTGCCTCTAGACAATATTGTTCGTTAGGATTACCATTCTCTCATAATTCCCTTTTTCTCATCTTTCAGAATTAGAATTTCAAATACATTAGCCCCTTCTCCCTGGCCATTCTTTTCTTCGACACCGTCTTCATTATGAACAGCTCCCCAGAATTTGGTAATGAAACCCCAGTGTGGAGTAGATTCCTTCTGGAAAAAAAAAAAAAAAAAAGATGTTATTAACAGAGAAATGCACCCTGACTAGTTTTGTGTCTACAAAAAGAAAAGTCGGATGTGATTCAGTGGCCATATTTTCAGAACACTCTGTCAATGACAGTTGGAAACATATGTTTTTTATAAATTCCTCATTCCCAAACAAAGACTGACAGTAAAGCCCGGGGCTTTGATATTTATATAAATTGTTAAGTGGTTCACTGGGGAAAGTACATTTCAATTAGCATGTCACTGCTTATCATGTGGGCTTCAGGAAAGGCGTCCTGATTAAGCTCGCTGTTCAGCGATACATCAAAAGTTGGGTCTTACCTAAGAGCTGTTCTCCTCAAAGCCAAGGCGTCACCTGATGCTAGGCTGACTTTTCTGAGTTTTTATGTAAAGTCAAATTAGACGTTCAAAATCTGACTTTAAACTGCACCAGTTCAAAAAAAGAAAACAAAAACAAAAAATCACTCCTGTTAGTTCAGTACACGTTAACCCAGCTACTGCTAGGTGGTAAGGCCTGAATCAGTCCTGATTTCTCGGCGGTTCTTAGTGTAAGTGTTATTGGTTACCAAATTTAAAACAAAAAGCTATTTCTGGTTATGAGCTCTTCTGGGGGAGGAGACAGGACCTGAGGTCAAAACCAAGTGAAAATAAACTTCGCCTTTGTTTGTGGCTTTCCAAAATGACAATTCGACGTCTTCGAATAAGAGATTTCCTTTCTCAGAATCTGCTCTCATTCATCTTTTGAGGCTGAGATTAGGTTCATGAGCTATAGATAAACCAACAACTCATCATTCCAAAGTCATCCTGCGAGCTGTGGTCTTATTCCCTCTCCTTTTATGTACTCTGCTGCCGCCCTTAGGACAACATTATAAGTTATGAGGTTTTTCAGTGGGGCTTTTTTTCTGATGTGTCACTATTTGCATCTCATTAACTCAGGCAGACATCCTTAAGATTGACAGTACAATTTTGTGCGATTCAATCCAGAGGAACATTCCAATCTTGCCCAGCCTGAAGAGTCCAGGAAAGACAAGGACACCAAATTTGTTCTCCTTATCTGCTCAATTTAGTAGCCATTTGTCACCGTCAATTAGTTAAGGGTGAAATGATTACCCACAGCTTGAGTTAGGGAATAAAGTCTGGTTGGCAGCGAAAAGAACAATCGGTTCATATGGGAAATGTGAGGTGAGTAGGTGGTATGGTTACAGGACACAAGGCAAGTCTACACCCAAAATATCTCTGACTCATGTCTGAAATTGTGCCATTTGTGATTCATCCCTTTGTGTTAAACATTGCTTTCTTCCTGGGGTTGTTTTAAAATATCCACAGTCCAAGAAAGGGTACAAAACAAGTCCCTGATTTAACCAACATGTATTTATTGAGCCTTTTCCATAAATCCATATGACATTTCAAAAAGAAGGAAGATATGGCCATTGTCCTCAAAGAGCTCACCAACTAGCACTAGGTACGTAAAGAAGTTTCATTCTTTAGAAGACACTCCCTTCGTGCTCCACCCCTTTAATTACTGTGCTCCTCATACCTTCATTTCTTAAGTTTACTGAAAGTCAAGTTTACTTTCACTGACTCTCCTGTGTCTTCCATTTATTTCCACCCTTAAGCCCCTGCCCCTGGTCACTCCTATGAATCAGGTCACCAAGCACCTCTTCGGCACTGAATTCAAAGATTTTCTTTCTGTGTCCATATCTTATGTAACCTCTCTAAAGAGATGAACTTTCCGAACACTTCTTTCTTCAACTCTCCTCTTTAGATCGTTCACATTTTTATTCCTATATCTTCCTTTTAAATGTTGGTGAACTTCCAAGTTCAGGTCTTTTACCTCTTGCCTTTCTTCCAGCCAGTGGTTCCCAACTAGGGGAATTGTGTTCTGTTCCCACCCCTCTCCCCTAGGGACATTTTGCAACTTCCTGGAAGCATTTTTGGTTGTTGTAACCAAGGAAAGGGGATGCTACTGGCATCCAGTGGATAGAGGCCAGAGGTGCTGCTAAATGTCCTACCATGCACAGGCAAGTTCCTCACCACCACAACAAAAACCCATCCCATCCAAATTGTCAATAGTGTCAAAACTGAGAAGGTTCCATATTATCCATGGGTGATGTCATGCACACACACAGCTTCCCCTACTACTGCTATGCAAATTTTTTTAAATTTATTTTTTATTGGTGTTCAATTTACCAACATACAGAATAACCCCCAGTGCCCGTCACCCATTCACTCCCACCCCCCGCCCTCCTCCCCTTCCACCACCCCTAGTTCGTTTCCCAGAGTTAGCAGTCTTTAGGTTCTGTCTCCCTTTCTGATATTTCCCACACATTTCTTCTCCCTTCCCTTATATTCCCTTTCACTATTATTTATATTCCCCAAATGAATGAGAACATATAATGTTTGTCCTTCTCCGACTGACTTACTTCACTGCAAATTTTATCCAATTGTTGTCTTTATCTTTTCAAAAAGAATGTATTTATTTATTTATTTATTTATTTATTTATTTATTTATTTGAGAGAGAGAGAGAGAGAATGCACACGAGAGAGAGAGAGAGCACAAGTGGGTTGCAGAGGGAGAGGGAGAAGCATGCTCCCCACTGAGCAGGGAGCCCAGTGTGGGTCTTGATCCCAGGACCCTGAGATCATGACCCTTGCTGAAGGCAGACACTTAGCCTACTAAGTCACCCAGGTGACCCATTGTCTTAATTTTTGAAAGAGATAAAGCAGAAGCCCAGAGCCACATGCCCTATGGACTGTAGTCATCTCTCCTCTGGGTCTCACAGCACCTGAAAGGGAACGGCATCAGGACAGAGCTCATCCTTTCCTCTCATGAAGCATCTCTTAGTTGGTGACACCATCTCATCTCTCAGACTTGACCCCTAGGAGCCTTCCTCATTATCCTTGGCATTCGAAATAGACTCAGAACCAACCTTCTTTCTGCAGACTCCCATCCCTGCAGTCCACCCCTTAAACAGCTGCCAGGAAGCCTGTCTATCCTGCCTTCTCTGAGTCTTCCGCTTCATGACCACCCCCACATTATCTTCTCATCCAATTAATCGTAATGATACCAATGTCTAATATTTATTGAGCATTGTTCCAGGTGCTCCATGAATTCTGATTTTATCTCGTTTATGGGATGAGGCCATTATCATATCCGTTTTGCAGATAGCAGAGTTGAAACTGGGGAAAGTTAGCTAACTTGACCCTGGCCACAGAGGTGTAAGTGTCAAAACAGAGATTTAAGCTTGAGAGTGACAGGTTCCAGACCTGATACTCATAGTGATCACATGCTACCAATTCCTTTGTCTTCACACTTACAAGAGGACAGGTCCTCCTGTAACAGAGGAGCAACTGAATATATAATGTATAATGGAGGACTAATTTAATATGAACTAATTTATTCTATAATGAGGTATAAGTAGTCTGTTATAGCCCTTAGTATACCGTATTTTGTGTTTGTTTAGCTCAATTCAAATCAATTCAACAATATTTTATACAAGATAAATATGTATATATAAATATATGATATAAACATACATATTACACATTAATATATTATCAGTGCTTGACACCAAGGGCATGTAGTCAAGTAAATACTCAGAGAGTAGTGGCTCCTGTTACCATGTCATCATTAGAACTGACAGACTGGGACAAGTGACCTCCACCCCCATATCAACACAGCCTACCTCCCTCAGCACAGATCAGCAGCACAGATACCCTGGCAACCAGAGAAAAATAAAAAGGAGTAAAGTGTAAATATAAACTATTAAAATGTGAATTTTGACTTGGGATTATTAAGGAGACATGTAAGATTATACATATAGAGGTACCTCGGTGGCTCAGTTGGTTAAACATCTGCCTTTGGCTCAGGTCATGATCCCAGGATCCTGGAATTGAGCCCCACCTGGGGTTCCCTGTGAAGAGCCTGCTTCTCCCTCTGCCTCTGTCCTCCCCCGACTTGTGCTTGCTTTCTCTCTTGTGCTCTCTTTCTCTCAAATAACTAACTAAATAATAAATAAATAAATAAATAAATAAATAAATAAATAAATAAAATCTTTTTTTAAAAAAAATATTGCACGTATAAGACCTTATTTCTCTGGAGTGTTGGAGAAAAAATGTTCAGTTCCACTAGAAAGAAATCTTGGACCACCTCAGGGACTGGTAATAACAGAGGCCAAGTACAGCCACTCTGACCTCCCACCCCACCCTGCACCTCTCCTCTCACCTGTGGGCAGACCTGCGGAGGTGGGTGGAAGCTCCCCAGGGGTCAAACAACCTCTTCCACCAAAGGCTGGTCTTTACTTGAATGGCAAGAAGATCTGGCCCTGAAAAAGGGTTACTGGTCCAAACTTCTCACACCATCTTCCCATGGTGGTGTGCTGCTGAGAAGTTCTAGGCCCAAGTCAGGGCACCTGGATTCTACTCCTGGCTCTGCCACTAAACTCTACGTACATTTGCTTTGACAGTTCCTTTTTCGAAATCTTAATTTATCCATCTGTGAAATGAAAAAATTGGTCTCTTCTCTACCAGCTGTACTATTATTGTAAGGATCTAATGAGAAAGTCAGTGTGTGCTGCTCTATAGTTGAGAGGAAGATAGGAAAACCCCAAAGTCAGGGTCATTAGGAGGAGAGTGCCAGGACCTTTGATGAAAACTAAGAGCAAGAGCAGGTGCTATGTTGGGACCATTTTTATAGTACAAATCCAGGACCTAGGGTGGATCTGACACTCCCCAAATTCTTCCCTTCCCTGTTGTCTGACATGGAAGCCAGAAATACCTTTTCTGCAGTGATAGAAGAGGCTTAAAGAAGTAAGCCATCTGGGGGCAGGAGCACAGTGATTCATTCCTAGTGACACATAAATAACAGACAAAGGTTAATCTCCTGAAAGCAATTCTGGATCAAGCAGAAATTCCTCAACAAGACTAGGAGTAAGTGTGCCACCGAGCAAAGGATGAGATGGACTTCACAGAAAAACACTGACTTATCTGTGAGAGCCAGTCCTGTCAGATTGCCCAGACTGTCAACCACCCCACCTGATGGGGCCAACAGAGGAGATGTGCCTTTCCTCCACCATCCCAGCATCTGTGACTCTCCTCAAGCTGGACCCTTATGGAATTCAATGAACATCCATCTTTGGTCTGGGCTACTCGAGTATCCTTGCTCCTCCATAGAAATCTCCAAACCTGTTCTTAAGCTTTGATGCTATCCCTAATGGGACCAAAAGCTATCCTCAAAATGTAATACTTGGGATTCTTCTTTGAATTCATCAAGAGTAACTGTTACTTAGAAATATCAGCTGTTCCAGGGCACCTGTGTGGATGTGATGTGATGCTTAACAGGCAGTTAAGCATCTGACTCTTGGTTTCGGCTCAGGTCTTTCCCTTTCAATATTACTACCATAACAATAATAAATAACCCCATGGCTTCGCAATCCTGTTCTACAACTATTTCTTGAGAATTTGCCTAGACCTATGTTTATAAAATGAGAGACCTATGTTTGCAAAAATCCCCCCTGGGGCTATTGCCCTCTGGCTGGGGAAGCAGGAGTGCTCCACAGAATGACCACAGAGACCACTCTGGACAGTGCATCAAGCAAAATGAGATAAGGTCGCCCAGTACATTTATGTTTACAAGGCATCTCCTTGATTGGGATTAATAGCAAATTTACAACTATGTGTATGATTTTTTTGATCTGTGTCATAAAAAGACCAGAGGGAAATATATTAAATTTAACTAATGCTTTCCTTTGAGGAGGGCAACAAGAATGTTTTTTCTTCTCTTTACTACTTTTTATATTTAAAAGGACAAATAAAAGGAAGTTTCCCAATGGATGTTGAGGTTCTCTTAAGTATTTAATGCCACCAGTCAATATGTACTTTGTCAGCAATGTGTTCCTTTACATACAATAATCCATGAAGCTAAGTTCTGTTATGATCCTATTTTATCATTTATGAAGATTTTTTGAGACAGACAATCCAAGTCTACACAGCTGGTAATTAATGGATATAAGAAGTAAAGCCAGGCAGACTAGCCCTAGAACTTGTCACCTCAGCCATTCTGTTCTATTATATAATTTTTCAATAAATAAGTGGTCACACTCCTCCCCGCTCAACAAAGCTTATGATTCGTAAAAAAATCTATCAAATCTCTCCTGAAGTCTTTTCAAAGGAAAAACAAAAGGAACCCACAGAGAACATATCATTTGGTCATTTTCACCATGAGTTGTACCAAGGACTATAGGAGTATGTCCTGAATGACACATTCTCTCACAATGTGAAATTGTGATACCAGAGAGCTATGCACTCTGAAAGCTGGCAGGAGCTGCTGAAGCAGACACAGCCTCCCCAGGAATCCAGGCACTAAAGTCAAGGTTTACAGTAAGTGATGAATGCCAACCAGTGTTCTGACCTAAGCATGGGCTTTTGTGAAATTCATACTCCAGTGTCTTAAAATGCTTCATGCATGAAATGCATATTTCTCTTATTTTATAATTATTTTTTAAAACATATGGACCAAGGGCTTAAACACTTCCTCCATTTTCCATAACAGCTATAAAAAAGGGGATTGAGACAGTTTGATGTGGTGAAATTTCTCACCATACTTTCTAACCCCATTCCTTCGCAGACACAACAGGGCATTATGGAGGGTTGAGAGAGAAAAAGAAGGCTCTTTCTCTTCCCATGGTTACCTTGTCTTGACATGGACCTGTCCATCATGGCAGAGACAGATGAGATTTTCAGGGTATAGATATTAACCCTTGCCCACCAGTTATTTCCACTGAGAGCCTGGCTGACTCTCTGGGGCAGCTAGTGTGGTGATTTGGAGCTAAAGTTTAAACTAATTTTTTTTTCTAGTTGGAAGAGTCTTGTTTCCCAACTCTGGAAGTGCCTCTCTGTTCCTGTTGGAATGCTGCTGGGATCTGTGATGTCTGGGTCTCTTGGTGCTGAGATACCTGCCCCAGCTCTCCTCTTTCCCACCTGACTGTTGGCAATTCATTTCAAAGCCATCAGATGCAAAGGTATTTCCCGACAGAGAGCTTCATGTTGTGACAGAAGCCTGAGGGCAGAGAGAGAAAGAGAGTGAGAAAATTGGCTTGTGAGAAGTTGGATTGTCTATTTGTGAGCTACTCTCCCGCGTAGTAAGGAGACCATTTTTCTGATAAGAGAAAGGTATGACCAGACCTTTGTGATGGAGTGAGGTCAGATTCACATGCCAGAGGAGGAAGAAGGTAACAGTAGCTTCTTTCACAAATAAATCTTAACACATGCAACAGAGAAAAGTGTGCGGTAGAGAGATTTCTGGCTCAGATGGGTCCACTGGCCATTAGGTTGGCTACTTTTGTTCCCCCAAATTCTCCTTCCTCTTTGAGTGCTCTCGGATTACTTCTGGGCCTCAGCACTGACCTTGGAGGAGAAACAGAACTACTGCCTGTTAACACTATTCTTAGGTCTGGGTTATGGCCCTTCCCGTGACACCTTATGAAGAGCTGAAATGAACGTTCATATGTGATAGAATTTCAAAGGAGAAATCAATGCAGAACTCAGATTGTGACCTACGAGATGGAACTTCTTCACCTCTATTCAGCTTACTCCAGTCAACTACTGGGGTCTCCTTATCCTCCTGTCTTCTGTAGTGGGTGCTGCTTTATCGTTCCTCATCTGCCCACCTCAACGGTACTACCAGGAGCACTTGTCGAGATGTCTTCCTTGCTCAAGGTTTAGAGTGAAGAGAGCAAACAGAGCTCAGAGATGCTGGAGCTGCCTTTCTTGCCTTGCCTTCCATCCTCCTCCTTCCCCAGAGGATTGACTCTATAAACGAAAATCCATTCTGAGGATACTTGCCAGGTCTTAATGGAAAACAGATCACAATATTACAAGAAATGTACAAAGAGCAAAGGCTATTTTTTAATAGGGGGTTAGAGTATATTCTTCGTATTTTTCATAGGGAGCCAGAGATGTTAGAATTTCCTGTCAGCTTAGAATTTCTCTTACCCAGACTCTAGGTTTGTTTCCTCCGTTAACTACATATTTTACTCTGGCAGGTCTCTTTACCTCTCAGAATTGAAGTTTGCTCTTCAGTAAGACACGGGAGTTGGATTGGATCATCTAGAAGGTTCTCTGCAGGACCTCCTTTCCGCATGTGAAATTACAGAGGGGGCTAGCATTTATGATGTATAAAGACATAGTAGATTTGTTACTTTCCCTCCAGAAGATTACAGTAGAGGGCTAAGATCAATGTTCAGACAATTATCTTATTTAAAAAATGTACACTAGATAAGCCACGAAGGATGAGGAGAGGGTGAGAGTCTGGAAGGAAAAAATACTTAAGGAAAGAGTGATGTTTGTGCTTCTCTCTTTATGGACTTTTTTCCCCATAAGTATGCCAGTATGTTTTAATTACTCATGCCATTATCTTAATTACTTCAGTTTTATATTAAGTCTTGATACCTGGTAATATTAAGAAGTACATTACTGTTTCTGTTTTTCAAGCTTATCTTGATGATTATTGAACCCTTGTGTTCCCACACAATTCTACTATCAGCTTGGCAACTTCAATTTTAAAAAGCAATGATCAGAGTCTGGGTGGCTCAGTGGGGAGCCTGCTTCTTGCTCTGCCCCTCCTCCTGCCCATGCTTCCTCTCTCTCAAATAAACAAAATCTTTTTGAAAAAAAAAAAGAGTGAAAAATTGTATTTGGATTGCCTTGAATCCATTGATCAATGTAGGGAGACCCAATATTTTTATTTTTTCAAAATAAATCTATTTTTTATTGGTGTTCAATTTGTCAACATACAGAATAACACCCAGTGCTCATCCCATCAAGTGCCCACCTCAGTGCCTGCCACCCAGTCACCCCCACCGCCTGCCCACCTCCCTTTCCACCACCCCTAGTTCTTTTCCCAGAGTTAGGAGTCTTTCATGTTCTGTCTCCCTTTCTGATATTTCCCACTTATTTTTTCTCCTTTCCCCTTTATTCCCTTTCACTATTTTTTTTATTCCCCAAATGAATGAGACCATATAATGTTTGTCCTTCTCCAGTTGACTTATTTCACTCAGCATAATACCCTCCAGTTCCATCCACGTGGAAGCAAATGGTGGGTATTTGTCGTTTCTGATGGCTAAGGAATATTCCATTGTATACATAGACCACAGCTTCTTTATCCATTCATCTTTCGATGGACACCGAGGCTCCTTCCACAGTTCGGCTATTGTGGACATTGGTGCTATAAACATCGGGGTGCAGGTGTTCTGGCGTTTCACTGCATCTGTATCTTTGGGGTAAATCCCCAACAGTGCAATTGCTGGGTCGTAGGGCAGATCTATTTTTAACTCTTTGAGGAACCTCCACACAGTTTTCCAGAGTGGCTGCACCAATATCTTTACAATATTGAATATTTCAATCTATGAAACATGATCTATCCCTCTAGTTATTTAGGCCTTCTCAACGTGTCGCAGTTATGGTAGTATTTCATCGTAGAGATGTTGTGCATCACTTGTTTGACTTATTTCTAGATATTTAGTGGGTTTTTATGCTAATGCTTATGATATCTTTTTAAAAGTTTATTTTCTAGTTGTTGATCGTATGTCAAATGCCATTAATTTTTAAATAGTGCTTTTTATCTAGTAACCCCAGCAAATTCACTTATCTTACAGTTTATCTCTATTCATAAAATCATATTGTCTATAAATGATGATAATTTTATTTACTCATTTTCTATTAGGGTAGATTGATGGCTACCCAAAGATGTCAAATATTTTTTTTTTAAGATTTTATTTATTTACTCATGAGAGACACAGAGAAAGAGAGAAAGAGGCAGAGACACAGGCAGAGGGAGAAGCAGGCTCCATGCAGGGAGCCTGATGTGGGACTCCATCCCGGGACTCCAGGATCACACCTTGGGCCAGATGTAGGCCCTAAACCGCTGAGCCAACCAGGGATCCCCAAGATGTCAAATCCTAATCTCTGAAATTTGTAAATATTTCTTTATTAGGAAAAAGGCTCTTTGCAGAGATAATTAAATTAAGGATCTTGGGGTAAGGGGATTGTCCTGGATTAACTGAATGGACTCTAAATGCCATCATGCTGTGTCCTTATAGGAGAGAAATAAAGGACGATACACACATAGAGAGAGTTTCTATGGACATGGAGGAAAAGATTAATATGACATAGTCTCAAGCCTGGAACTACCAGAAGTGAATGAAACAAGACGTGGATTTTCCCCTAGAGTTCTCCAAGAGCACAATTGTTCAATTTTGGGTTTCTAGTCTCCAGACCTGTATAAGAGAATAAATTTCTGTTTGAACCACCAAATTTGTGTTGACTTATTATATTAGTCACAGGAACCTAACACATCATATAATGGTTTTTATTTACTTTTCTTGCTTTCTTGCTCTGCATAGAACTTCTAGGACAATGTTAATAGAAATGTGGTAGCAAGTACTTTCGTCTTGTTTCTTAGCGGTAAAAGTTTAAATATTTTAGCATTAATTATGATGTCAGTTGAAAGGTTTTTATAAGGAATCCATTAATTAAGATAATTTTTATCGATTCCTAATTTGCTAGGAATTTTTTTGTGGACTAAGGTTAAATTTGATCAAATGATTTTCCTGCAATTGTTGAAATGATAGCATGGATTTTATTCCATTTATATGACAAATGCACTCATTAACTCTTAAATATTAAATAAGCATTGCATCCCTGGAATAAACCCAATTTGTTCATGTTGTATTATACTTCTACATTTCTTTGGATTTGATTTATTAATATTATGTGGAGACTTTTTGTGTCTATATTCATGAAAGAGATTGGACTGTAATATTCCTTTCTCCTAATGTTCTTGAAAATATTCTAAATCAAGGTTATGCTGGCCTCATAATACTGGTTGAGACGAGTGTCCTCTCTATTTTCTAGAATAATTTCTGTGAGATTGGTTTTATTTCTTTCTTCATTGTTTTAAAAATGTTACAACTGACAAAAATGATACAACATCCCCCCCAATGTTATGTGGGGATGAAGTTTTGTTACAGCTTTTTAATAAAGAATTAACTTTAGTTCACAAAATTGGAATTTTAATTTTTTTCTTCCTGTCAGCTTTCGTAAGCTGTATTTTTTAAAGGAATGTGTGCATTTTATCTTTGCTGTTAAATTTATTGGCATAAAGTTGTTGATATTATTTTCTTTTAGTTATCTGTAGGATCTGTAGTAATGTCACATTACTAATATTGATTTGTGGTTTCTTTCTGTAGGATCTGTAGTAATGTTCACATTACTAATATTGATTTGTGGTTTCTTTGATTTTATCTTGTTTGGTATTATTAGAGATTTTCAATTTTATTAATCTCAAATAATTTGTATGTACTGATTTTCTCTACTATACACTTGTTTTCCATTGTATTAATAGCTGCTTTTTATTATTTTTTTCTCTCCATTTTCTTTGGGTTAATTTTTTTTAATTTCTTGAGATGGATATTTCAATCACTTATTATTTCTCTTTTAATAGATATATTTATGATTAAAAATTTCCTTCTAGACATGGCTTTAGCTGCATCCCAAAGCTTATATATTTTATATTTTTATTAGCATCTAGTTCAAAATATTCTGCACTGCCCGTTATAAGTAATCCTTTGACCCATGCATTATTCAGAGATTATCATTAATTTTAAGACCTCTGATTATTTCTCAGGTTTTTTGTTTTCGTTTTTGAAATGGATTTCTAGCTTAAATCCATACAGTCAGAGAAGACACTACTATTTCAATCACTGGAAATGCATTGAAAATCATCTTATTTTTATAATGTGGCCAATTTGATAAATGCTCATTTTGCACTCAGGGAGGATTTGTGTTCTGTAGATTCTCTGTGTAATGTGTATAAATCAAAAATATTAACCATGTTAAAACTATAATTCAAGGTAAATATTTATCTCCATTTACTCTTCTTTCACTTTGTGCTATTGTATTTATGTACTTAAATTCTATGTGTTTTAGTTGCATAAGACCTTCCCATTTCTTTACTCTTCCTCGGTTCCTTATTTCAATCTGAGAGATAGTCTTCAACTTAATTTTAGTGCAGAACAATTATGAACAAGTCATCTTTATGTATGACAAAACCACATTAGTTTCATCTTACAAATTTATATATGTTTATTGGATACTGAATTTGAAGTTGGCTGATAATTTCTGTCCACACTTTGAAAGTGCCATGTCAGTGTCTCCTTACTTCCACAAATTATCTTTAGAAGTTACCTATAAACCATTTTGTTGCAACTTTATAGGTAATGAGTCCTTTTTCTCTGGCCTTTAAAAATGTTTTCCCTTGTTTTCAGTTTTCAGGAATTTACTTATTATGACATGCTCAAGTATGATTTACTTGGTATTATTCTGCTTGGACTTCAGATACATTCTTTTTAAAAAACTATTTATCTATCTATCTATCTATCTATCTATCTATTTATGAGATAGAGCGTGCACAACCTGGGGAAGGGTCACAGGGAGAGGGAAAATCTCAAGCAGACTCCCTATTGAGTGGGGAGCCTGACACCAGGCTCGATCTCACAACCCCAAGATCATGACCTGATCCAAAATCAAGAGTTGGACACATAACTGACTGAGCCACCCAGATGCTCCAGATTCCAGAGACATTATTGAATCTTTGCAAATCTTTTTAGCCATTATCTCTTCAAATATTATTTGTACCCTTTTTTTCTTTTTTCTCTTTTTGTAATTCCAATTAAATGTGCACATGCTTTCTCACATTTTCTACTCTTTTTTCTCTCCATGCCTTTATCTTTTTTTTTTCATGCCTTTATCTGAATATTTTCTAGCAACATACCTTTGATATGATATGAATCCTCTTTTTCTGTCCCTAATTTATTGTTATTGAATTGGTCATTTCAGTTATTGTATTTTCAGTTGTAGTATTCTCATTTGATTACAAAACTAAACCTCCATTTGCTCCCTTCAAACCTGTGTACTATTTGTTATTGTATACTTTACTTCTTCATATGTTATCAAGCTCACACTACATTGTTACTCTTTTTCTGCCTTAGAGTCAGTTTTTCTTTTAAGTTTAAGAACTTTATTGAAGGGGCACCTGGGTGACTCAGTGATTGGGCATATGCCTTTGGCTCAGGGCATTATCCCGGAGTCCTGGGACTCCCCACAGGGAGCCTGCTTCTCTCTCTGCCTATGTCTCTACCTCTCTCTGTGTGTGTCTCATGAATAAATACATCTTTTTTTTTTAAAAAAAGAACTTTTTTGAAATATAATTTATATACCAATTAACCCATTTACAACATAAAATTCAGTGGTTTTTGGTATACTTACAGATATGTACCATCATCACCACAGTAAATTTTAGAACATTTTGATCGCCTCAAAAAGAACCTCTGTGCCCTTTGGCTATCATCCCCTAGGCCCCAATAACTCAGCCTTTACCATCTACTAATCTGCCTTTGTCTCTCTAGATTTGCCTATTTCAAATAATGAATATGCATTAAATTGTATATATGATCCTTTGTAATTGGCTTCACTTAGCACATTCTCAAAGTTCATTCATGTTTTAGTATGTTCTGGTACTTTATTGTTTCTTATGCTGAATAACATTCCATCATATGGATATACCACATGTCTATTCACTTGTCAGTTGATGGATTTTGAGTGGGTTCCAACTTCTGGCTATTAATGAATAATGCTGCTATGAACATTCCTGTGCAAGTTTTTGTGTGGACATATTTTCATGTCTCTTGGATAGATACCTATGAGTGGAATGGCAAGGTCATGTGGTGAGTCTGTGTTTAACTGTTTGAGAGAATGCTAGGTTGTTTTTTAGGGCAGCTACCCCATTGTGCACTCCCACTAGCAGTGTAGAGAATCTCTGGGGTCTCAATGTCCTCCCCAACATATACAATTGTTTAGCTTTTCTTTGCAAGTCATTCTAGTGGTTCTGAAATAGCAATTTATTGTGGTTTTGATTAACATTTCCCTGATGACTAAGGGTGTCAAGCATCTTTTCATGTACTTTAAATTATCATCCTTTAGAACAATTAAAAATAACAGAAATTTTCCCTCCTGTTTATAATTTCCTGTGTATTTCATTTCTTTGTGTTGAAACAAATATCCAAGTAATACCCAATTTCCTCTGCTTAAAGCATTTCACTTAACATTTCTTAATGCTTAGTGCAGGTCAGTTAACAGTAAATTTTTATAGCTTTTGTTTGAAAACCTGAAAAAATCCAATGGTCTCCATTTTCAAAAAGATATTTTCACTGTATATAAAATTGTGACTTCACAGCTATTTTCTCTCTTCTTTTGGTGTTTTAAAGATGTCACTATTGTCTCCTGGCTTGCATAGTTTTAGCTACATATCTGTTGTATTCTTTGCTGTCCTGTTTGTGATGTTTCCTTTATCCTGTCTACCTTCAATATTTTCTATTTGACTTTGATTTTTAGAAATTTTATTATGATCAGTCTCGGTGTACGGGCTCTCTATCTAACTCTCTCTCTCTGTTTTGGTATGTGGTTGCATTCATTAAACTTGGGATTCTTGGGACGCCTGGGTGGCTCAGTAGTTAAGTGCCTGCCTTCAACTGGGGGCGTGATCCTGGAGTCCCAGGATCGAGTCCCACATTAGGCTCCCTGCATGGAGCCTGATTCTCTCCCTGCCTATGTCTCTGCCTCTCTCTCTCTCTCCTTCTCTCTCTCTGTCTCAAATAAATAAATAAATAAATAAATAAATAAATAAATAAATAAATATCTTTTTTTAAAATTTGGGATTTTCTGTGTTGCTTCAATCTATCATTTGTTGTCTTTGATCCTCAGCCATTTTCTTATTTTAAGTTTATATTTTTGGCTCTGTTTTCTCTGTCTTTTCCTTCTAGGTCTTCAATAACCCATATGTTTGACCACTTGATACTGTTGTCTCACAGTTCTTAGATGCTCTTTTTGCTTTTAGTCACTGATTTTTCTCTCTTCATATATTTCAGTTTGGATGATTTCTATATTGACCTATCTTCAAGATCACTAATTCTTTCCTTATGTGTCGTCTGTCTTATTATAAGTCCATTGTGATAATTATACATTTCTATATCTCCTGAAATTATTTTACAATATTTCTACTTGACTCCTTTTTATAATTCTTCATTTCCATGCTGGAATTCCCCCTCTTTTTTTATGCATGTTGTTTTTTGTTTATGCATGTTGTTCATTTTTTTCACTAGATTTTTAATATAAATGATCTTAGTTATTTTAAAGATTCTACCTGATTGTTCCAACATATGTGTTATCTCTAAGGTTCTGAGCACAGTTCTGGCCTTATCTTTTGATTATGAGGTTGTTTCTGGTTTTGTTTGGCTTGCATCTATGTATGTCCCATAATTTTTTTTTATTATGTGCCAGACATCATGTATAGAGATAGAGACAGAGGTAAGTATTATTTTTGCCTGGAAATAGCTATGTCTTTTCTTGAATCAGGCCACTGGTGGGAGGAGCATCAGATTGAGTCCATGTAGATGGTCACTGATCTGGATTCGTGTTTTGTTGTTGCCAACCAACCACAGACTTCAAGTTTCTCCATCACTGGGCTGCTGCTACCCTGTGCTTGGAAGGAGATCTAAGGTGTGGTAAGGTTTTCCTCAATGTTCTTACTCTATTCAGCTTTCAGCATTCTCTGTATCCCTGCACCACCTCTTGCATCTCTTTTCAGGAGGAGTAGGCTATTATTTGTTACTTACTCCTAAGCTAACAGTGAGAACAGGAGGATTTTTGGTTCTTCCAGTCCAGCCTTAGTCTTATGCATACTCTGTGCATTTGGGGCTCAAGAGTGGAGCATTTTCTGCATGGCTGCCCACCCAGCAATAACAGTCCAACTCTTCCTTATGTCTGTGGAGGCTCTTGGACAAGAGATCATTTCTTGCTGCTCCTCCAATGATAGCAGACTTCTGCTTTGTAACCACGCAGGATCCTGGAACTAAAAATGGTTTCTTCCTCTCCCCAGGAAAAGAAAGATTTTCCTATTATTCCCCCCACCCCAAAAAAAAGCTATGGATTTTGTCTAGGCCCCGGGCAGAAAGATTTCCTATCTTTCCTTCGAGGCTTAAGTCTTTGTTTCATATGAGACAAGGGTTCAGGGAAACACATGGAGTTTCATGCCTGGCTCCTCATTCCATGCCTCCAGCATCCCTGTACCTTGGAGGGAGATCCTCTGGTGTCTTGCCCTTCCCCCAGTCATTCTCGGGAGCCCCCAGTGCAAGTCCATAAAACATTGCTTGTGAACAAGTACAGGTTCCTCTTCTGTCTGGGGCTTTTTGTCATTCTAAATTTTCACACCAGCCTACATCTGGCCTTTCAGAATTCATTCCGTTAACAGAGGACATTTCTTTCTCTCACGCTCTGTCAAACACAGTTTGTGCGTCTTGTCTCCATTTGAAGAGGTTTATCACTTTTTTGGAATTCAGTTCATTGGTTGTCTTGTGACATCAGTCTGTGATTGGCTCATAGAAAGTTGTATTTTGTAGATTATTCAGCTTTTTCTTGTGCCAGGTTGGGAGCTACGTTTTTCTGTGGTTTTCTACTCTGTGCCAGGCTCTCCTCTGGAAAAGACTGGCAGGGCCATCTTCTGGAGGAATTTATATTCTAGTAGAAGAGACAGATAATAAGCACATACATAGATAGGTAAATAAGCAAATAGGAGGTATACAATCATATATAGATAAACTCCAAACAATGGAAAGAGCTATAAGAAAAAAAAAAGGCGGTACACAATCACTGGGAGAGACATTGGCATGCTACTTTCAGTTATTATTGAGGAAAGAGAATTAACCAGCTATACAAAGGTGTGGGAGAACATTCCAGGCCCCATATACTGGGAAGTGAAAAGTGGCTCAGTAGAGTGAAGCATGGAATTGATATTGCCAACGAATCAGGAGAGAGCTGATCTGGGTAGAATCTCAAGAGTGATGGGGAGAGTAGCAAGAGATGGGATAGGAAAAACTGGTGGGAACTTTTTTTTTTTTTTTTCTGGTGGGGACTTGATGTAGGACTTCCCAAACTATGGTAAGGAGTATGGATTTTATTCTAAGTGTGCTGGGATTCACTGGAGTGATTTCAATTATATCATGAAGTTCAGATATTTGGTTGTGGAGAGTAATCCTAATCACTAGAGATCATGTGAAGTTGGTATCTTTCTCTGAGGAGTACCCTTGGTGCATCTTGAGCATTAATCCATACTCTACTCAAAATTTTTGATGTTGAAAGGATAGTCTCAGTTCATTAGTAGGGTTTCTTACCCTGGCTTCTTTATACTACCCATGCAATTTTATGCATTTGGTTGAAAAGGAAAAAAAAATCAAAATCCATTCTGTGACCTTGAATGCAGAATTCTTAGAACTCTAGATGATTTTCCTATCCCAAGAAGAGATGCCTTTAGGAGAATTACAATTCTTTATGGATTAACTTCTCAGTGTAGTTCCCATAAGGTTAGTGCTCAAAGGTCAATGATATGTATCAAATTTTAAAGAGGTAATGCATTCTTATCCAACCCCAGTCTTGCCTTTTCCAGGAGCTTGTTCCACTTTTTCTGTCCTTCGAGTGAGGAAAATAGGCATCAGTATTTATAGATTTGATTTTCAAAAATCAAATTCTAACCATCTCACCTTTTAAATGGAACTAACAACCTTAGAAGCCACTTATTAACTATGCTACCAAACACTTAGAAAGAATGAGAGAAGGCTTGATATTGGACTGCCACAAGAACCAGTATTGTCATCAAAGGCCAGAGAACTCATAGCTGAGGTTTCCTAAAGAGAACATCTTACATGTTCATTTGTCCTTTTCTTATTTATTCTTTCAGCAAGCATTTACTGAGCACATACTACTTGATGTTCTGTGAGGCCCACACACAAAAATAGCAATGTGATTTCTGCACTGAAGGACTTCACACATCTAGAACAGGAAATAAAACAGGCCAAAATGGTTATACTTATAATCTAGGCAAAACTCCATGCTTCAAAGAGCTACAGGGAATGAGAGGAGCTCAGTTTTTGACCTTTTAGTAAAGTCAGAGGACTCAATTCTTTTGCTGTGAACAGCATTGGAATAATCAGGGCTACTCCATACAGCTGGAGTCTTCTCAATGGGATGGTAGTCTCCTTTTTTAAAGGCATCATTTGTAAAGATAAGAAAGTTGAGAGGGAAATGGAGTTTTTGGTGATGGTGGGAGTGTGTGCTTGGGTAGATGAGGCAGTGAAAACATGGTAGCCACTTAACCTGGGCCTCAGGACTGGTGCTCTGAAGATAGCAAAAGATGAGAAAAGGTAGTTCTGGAAGTCTGTTCACATTGGGGTGGTAATTAAAGTCATGAGGCCAGATGAACCCTCAGTTGGAGAGACTATAAAATGAGGCCACTGAGGGCTGGCCCTGGAGCTTTGGGGAATTACTGATTCTTACAGAAAGTCTGTAGCCATGGTAAAGCCCTGCCTGTGTGGAAATCACAACCGGAGCCTCGAAGTCATTAACACGAGTCTAACTAACTGTGCTTTTGCCTGGTACAGACAAAACACCACACAAAGCAATTAGGCACCACTGGTTACAGGCTGAATGTTTATGTGAAGGCTAGACATGAATTCCAAGTTATTTAACTTGACCTTTGTGAATAAAAGCGCTCATGTAGGAGGTTTGCTATTCATTTTTATTTAGCGTAAAGCAGAACCCCATTGTAAGGACCTCTTTTTCTTGTTTTTCACTCCCAGGTAACTTTATCCTCCTGGTCCTCCAGGGAATAACCCAGGTAAATTGACAAAGCACATAAACCTAAACTGCCTGAGTCAAGTTTTGGTTTCTGTTCTTTCTTCAATTATAAGTAGCTATCTCAGGGGGGCCTGGGGCTCAGAAGACAGATAGAATTTATCAACTGCTGCCAGAATGTAATTTAAAATGAGTCCAAGAGGAAAAGAGCCTTCCCGAATATTCCCACCATGGGACAAGGAGTGGGAGGATGCTTGCTAGAGCCAGGTGTGAGTGGGGAGGCCCTTGCAAGGATGTTCCTGCTGACAGCCTTTTGGGGACTTCATAAAAGTCGCTAACATGACTGGTTTATCTTGTGCCCTTCTTCCTTGAAGAGTGAGTTCTTTCTCCAAAAGTGACTCTATCTGATGTATATTTAGCTTAAATCAAGCAGGATTTTTGCAGTTTACAATTAGATCCAGCAGGAAGGCATGGTTGTAATGCAACTCTTTGCAAAACAGACTTAGTAAACAACGTCTATAAAGGCTTCCCAGACGCTCTGAGACCCATCCAGGGCTTACATCCAGGCTTTGCACCTTTTCCAACACTCTGAAACTCGACTCTGAGCAATTTGAAGCATTTGACACAGTGCATGCAAATTGCTGGAAGGAGAGTGGCTAAAAAGGCATTTATTATTTGTCTAAGCCATTGATGAGCCAGAAAGAGAAGACAGAAATGAGCAAGCCAGGAAGCAGGTAAGGATGGCTGAGGAGAGAACAGAAGGAGAGCAAGAGGGAAGGAGTAATGCTCAAGTGGGTGGACAGTCATTGGGAGGGGATCTCAGAGGGTGTTAAACCCTGAACATTTGTGATCTCCACAGTAGTGGTGAATCTGGATAATCCTTAGCAAGCAGCCCAGTGATGCTGTGGACCGAGCAAGAGACCCCTCCTCTTAGTTCACTGAGGAATTTATTAAGCCAGAGCTGCTCAGAAGGGAGGAGTCGACAATGAGATTTGCCCACCTCATTCTGTCTTACCCTGGAGGCAACCCAAATGGGGAGGAGGAACTGGGGAAAGACATCTTAATGGCTTGCTGGAAAAGAAAAGGAGGTCATAATATTCAACAAACAAAATAAAACCTACACTCTCAACTTTGCTTTAAGGTTGAGGATTGCCCACACCAGCCAGACTGGAGCTCCGAGTTCCCCTTACAGGGGAAATTCACCTCAGTCACCCACTAAATGTTCATTGTTAGAAACTAATAGTTGATATCTGATAAAGACATGATTAAAGGTATTATGTAAAGATATTCATTGAAAGGTGATGCATAAGACCAAAAAAAAAAAAAATGTGAACCTTCTCAAATAGCAAGAGGAACATCAGAAAAAGAGTGAGAAAACAAATAAATAGACCACCTGGTATAAAACATGCACACACACACTGCAAGAGCCAAAAAGCATTTTTTTGAAAGTGTATTTTATAATACTAAAGGCGATATTCACAATAAACACATAGTAATATCTATGTATCCAATAAAACAGCAACAACTTGCAGAAAACAGAAACTGCAGGTGAAGCAAGGAGAGACAGACAGAAATGCACAGTTAATAAACAACAGTAATACATTTTTCATAGCCCATCACAAATAGACAAATATCTGGGAAGGATCAAAGCTCTAAGTAACACAGTAATGTGCTCTTAGGGATATATGTAAAATTCTGAATTCCAATAACAGAGAATAAACCTTCTTTTTAAGTGCACATGAGGGATGCTTTAATTTTGTAAAGAATTGTGAGGGATGTCTGCTGACTCAGGCACTTGAGAAGTGCACGGGTTAACTTGTTCAGGCACACCTAAATCCAGGTGCCCAAACAGCAACTGGAGTCTCTCTCTTTCTCACGTGGTCCGGCTTTGTTCTTTTTTGGTTTGATCCTCAGGCAAGTTTTTTTCCAAGAGGTAGCAAAGAGGAGCATCTGAAGCTCTTCTTGCATTGTGTGTATCATTAAAGATTGTGACTCTGCCTTCTACCATCCACATCAGTCTCTAAGAAGTCTGATGGGCCATTTACTCATGTCTCCACCATCGCCCGGTCACTGAGATGAGCTACTCCTGTTGTTCAACCTGCGTCTTACATCAATCTCAAAAACAAGGTCACAAATCCATGTAACTGAAAGCCTCTCTAGCATCATGTAGACTAGGAGAGGTGGCTCCTAAGAGAAAATCAGGGGCTTTTGTATTATAAGAGAGAGAAAGGGGCAAACACAAATAAGAAATCTTCTGCCTCACTAATAACATGATAGATGAATACTGTATTAATGAAGCAGAAGGCAGGGGTAGAACTCATAAAGAAGTGATTGACTTGAACATGGAAGATAGTGAGTGGGCTTGAAAGCTTGAGTGGAGGATATTAGAAGTGGAAAGAACAGCAAGAGCCAATTCCCCTGCCTGGAAAGAGAGAAATGGTGGTTCAGTATAGCAGGGGGGCAGGGCAGGGGGAGGGGGAAGGAGAAGTTGAGGAAATGCTGAAGCAGGAGAATGGAGATGTGCATAGGTTTGGACCACAAAGGTCTCACGTGTCACTGAGCTAGTCACCTCCACCCCTCCTCGGCTCTGCTGGGAACCAGAGTGGGATCCTTCACTGACTGGCTTTCTGGAAGTTTCAACAGTGGGAAGCACAAGTAGAAAACAGTAGGGGGTGGGTAGTGGAAGCAGGACAGAGGCCAGGCTGTTTCTCTCTCGCTGTGCACTGAGTGGCCTCTCCAGCATCAGCTCTGTGGTCCCCATGGCTGAACTCCCCCTCCTGCCCCTTACAGTGGCCTCAGTTTCTGCTTCTAGCTCCCATCTCCTCTTTTCTTTCTGTGCTCTTCCACTAGCTGTAGAACCAATTCCTTCTCGAAGTCCCAACTATTTAGAAGCCTAGAATAGTTTCTTTTTTCCTCAGTGGACTATAACTAATATAGCAATACTGTTGAATTTGGACTCTCTCCTGTGTGCAACAGGAAGGGTCTTATTCTGGAGACTGATATGTCGGATTTATGCCTTAGAAAAACCCCTCAGGCTATGGTTGGGGAGAAATTGGAATAAGGATGATGAGTCAGAAGGCAAATGTTATGTAAGAGAGAGATGATGAGTGCCTGAGCTAAAGCAGTGATTGAGAGGGTTTATTGGCTTAATAATATATTTAGGAGGTGGCACTGTCAGGCTCTAATGACTAATTGGATGAGAGTGTTTGCACATAAGCATCAGCCATTTTAGTATGAGCCTGTGAGGAGTGTAAGGGAATGGCATGTTTTCCCCTCTGTTTCCCATCTTTTAAACGTCAAAGTCTAGTGTCCAATGATTTGTGTCTGGTTTACTGGTAGTGCAGCCTGAGAGCGCAATTATTAGGAAGGTCCTAGAGCTGGCCAAAGGAGGAGTTCTCTCTCAATGAACATATTCTTGGGGTCACATGTACAGGGGGAAGAACCTAAATGGAGAAACTGGTGGATCTCTGGCCTTTCTAGCTTTAGAATGAATCAGAGAAGACACTCAGATTTCTCTTCCAAACCTAAAAAGCTCAACTATCCCTGTCCTGATTATCTCTTGCTATGTAACAAGCTCACCTAAACCCCAGAGGTTTAAATCTCATGATTTTGTGGCCTAAGAATTCAAGCTGAGCTCACCTGGGTGATCCTTTTATACAAAAGAGGTCCCTTGGTGGTATTCAGCTGATACAGAGGCTGGGCTTGGCGGATCCAAGATGACTTGACTTATGTGCTGGTACCTTGTAGGGATGGCTGGACAGCTGGGCTTAGCTGTTGATCAGTACACCTACACACAGCCTCCTCATCATAGTAGTGTCAGGATAGTTAGACACCTTAATAGTGGCTTAGCACTCCAAATGTGACACAGTAGAAGTTACAGAAACATGTATAACTAGACACAAAGCACACTTCTGTGTTAATCCATCATTGGAACCCTTCACAGCCCCACCCAGAGTCAAAGGGAGTGGCCACAGACCCCCCCACCTCAAACTCTTGAAGGACGGATTGTCAAAGAATTCAAGGCCATATTTTAAAACTACTACCTTCCCTTTAGACACACACCTTTTATCTAAATTCAGTTCTAGAGATAGCTAGAGAACACCTTGCTCAACCCACACTCAAGCGATAATGTGAGTTTGGCAAAATATAGTTACACAAAGTTAAACAATTTTCTCAACTCCCCAGGATTCTCAGAGCCTTGAAAAGCCTAATATGTATGGGGACTCTCCAAGAGTAAGATAGGGTATGTGTCATCTCCCAAAGTATTTTGACATTGGAATGTCCTAAGACTAGTCTTCTGCATAAGACATCTTGAAAATGCTGACTTAGGCAATGGTTGAAACAAAGAGAAAAGGAACAGACATCATCTCTTTTTTTCTAGAAGTTTGAGAAGCAAGAGTAAAATTTTTAAGAATAAAGTAGACATGGTCTTCTATGATGACTTAAGAAACTGGAAGTCACCTAAAGCTGAGTAGGCAACACGAGTATTATCATACGCTTCAGAAGCAAGCTCATAGACGCCCAGTTCATACAGAAGGAAAAATAAGTACCTGCTTAAAGAAATATTAGTCATAAACTACCCAGAGTATTTTACAGGCTTTTTATTCTTTCTGAATATCTTAATTAAAATTTAAAATGACTGATAATGTTAGCTTCTTTGAGAACTACAGGAGCATCCATAGAGGCCCATGGAAAGCACAGTGTCCTGTGATCCTTTCTGAAAGTAAAACAATACCATAAAAAAGTAAGATATTAATTATTTATTATAAGGCTATAAAAGAAGCCAAGGAAGGTATAGGGCCTCATATAGGGCCTCCTTTGCTTTGGGTATTTGGATTGGCAGGTTACAGGACAGAAGGGAAATAACTTTGAAATTACAGGAAATCAGAGACAGGAAATTTTCGTTTTGGTCAAGAAGCCATAATGCCTTTTGGTGAGCTCCATTTGATAAGCCTCAACAATAACTGAAGGGGGTAGGGGACTCCCTATTAAGCTGTTTCAGGACTTAGATATATTCATCTGGAAAGATATATGGCTTCATATTACTTTCAGCATATTAAGGTGCCATTCCCAAACAAGATGATCTACGGTATTCATCATTCACAACTCACTCCCATACAGATTGGGAACAGTACCCCCAAAAAGATCCTACCATCTAGCCAACATGCAAAATACAAAGATCCGAGGAAGTCTGGTTTTGATTTAAGGACAGGACAAGGCTGCAGGAAGCAGGCCCCACACTCAGAGGAAGGACTTCTAGGCTCTTTCTGAGTCTTGATGGGGCTGGACTCGGGGGGTGGCGAGGGAAGAGCTAGGACCAGGCTCGGGACAAGCAGGCCCTCAAGCAGCATGATGAGGTGCTCAAGCCATCAACCCCTTTCTCTTTTCATCCTTGCTGTGTGGATAGCTTTGTGTTGCTGTTCCCATTCAAACAATGAGAAGCACAGGGACAGGGGACCAGTTGATACTTGCAAAGCCGAGTATTGGTGTCATGTTTTTTCCATTTGCTGAAAGGAGTGATTTCTGTATACCCCCTTCACCATTTCTCTGTTTCCCTCATTCTTTTAGCCGCGTCCTTAGGGATCACTGGGCCACCGTTTCCCAAGGCGGGGGACAGTATCTCCTCCAGGGTTTGCAGAATGATTGTAGATTATAGATAGTGGTAGGCAAGGTATAAACCCACTTTGGCTTGCATGGTGAGAAAGGGAGTCCCTTTTGAGTACTCACCTACCCTTCTGATAACATTAAGGGGGTGTCTAGCATTTGTTGATTTCCCTTTTGCCTTCCACACTGGCTAGGAGTTAGCCAGAATTTAGTAAATTGTTTTGTTTACATTCACCCATTTTTAGTGACTTTTTAAGGTGTGATTCCAATGTTTCATTTAGAGCAATGATGTGAAGCTTCCTGATGAATAAATTTAAGTTCTTTTTTTTAAAGAAGGGGGATGATTCAATTCAGATACAAAATACTTCAAGCAGTTCAGGTGACGAGAAAATAGGACAAAAATCAAGAAGGTAGGAAGCAGGTGATTGAAATGTAAGAAGTCCTAAACTGGCAGGACCCAGAAAATTAACATTTAGAGGAATTGAAGTCTTGAGGTCTTAAACTGCCACAGTCACCTAAATCAACTTATATCTCTTCATTTGGCAATTTATTTATTTGGATTTTTGTTTGGTTTGGTTTTGGTTTTTGCTTGCTTGTTTCCATCTTGAAAAGTCTGACACTGTGCTTCAGGTCGGCTCGCCTCTCAGTCCAGACTCCTCTCCATGCTCCTACGACTGTAACACCCTTTGCGTCAGGAGAGAGAGGACCCAGTGGGAAGTGGCTGCAGTGTGTACACAGATCCCACATGCAGTGGCAGGTGACAGAGTAGCCAAGCAAAAGGAGCTTAGACAATATTGGGCTATTATTTGTCACCTAACAAGAAACCTTAAGCAAGGCTTCTGATGCAAAGAGATGTCAAGATTTGCCCAAATCAATAAACTTTAAAAACATTCTGAGTACAACCATAAGTAAGAGATCTTCTGTGGTATTTTAGGGGTTGCACCAAATAACTCAGGTAGAAGCAAATATCTATTTCCCCTTCATTTCCCAGTGATGCCACCCATTTAGCCTCAGGGGAGGGGCGTGACACCTGCTATCATATCAACAGGGAGTAGATGAGACAAGGGGATGGAGGGAGGGGTCTGCAGTCGGGGGTGTGAGCTGGGCAGCATGTGGCAGGTGGGAGCCAATGCAGAGCCAGGCAGGGGGGATGGGGCCAGCTTGCAAGGTGGGACTTGAGACATATACTTAGGCCATCAAAGGTAGAAACGTGGACAGAGTAGCTGGCTCCAGGTTCCAGGTAAGGAGCATAAGCAGGGTGGAGCTCAAAACCTAGCCCAGACCTATAATGTCTCTGCGTATCTGTCTAGCCTCATATTGTACCAATTTTTTTATTAAAGTATAACAGATACAAATTAAAGGGTGTACATTTTAAGCATGTAGTTTAATGAATTTTCCCAAACTGAACACACCCATGTAACCAGCCTCCCAATCATGAAACAGCTTATGGCTAGCACCCTAGTAGCCCCTCATTACAGGCTTCTAGTCATTAACTCTCCAAAGGAGAACCACAGCTCAGCTTTGGCATCTTCTATATGCACATTTGTGTAAGTGTACCTGTCTGTGTCTGATTTCGCTCACTTATCCTTACGTTTGCGAGACTCCAGTGTACTGCTGGGCATAGAGGCAGTTCATTCATTCTAATTGCTGAATAAAACAATCCAATGTGAATGGGCCACAATTTATTTATCCATCTTTGTGTTGATGTGCACTTGGGTAGTTTCCAGTTTGGAGATATTACCAACATTGCTATTATGAACATTTGAGTACATGTGTACAAATGCACAAATGTACGTCTTCCTGTGAGGTATTTTCCCAGGAGGACAATGGTCAGGTCATAGGGTCCAGCCAATTTTACACTATTCTTTTGCTTGCTCCCTTTGCTTCCCTCCTCAGGGTCTTCCCACACCGACCATTTACTATTCTTGGTACAATCCCCACCCCCAGCCCTTCACCTGGCTAGTCCCCACTTGTATTGAGATTTGGCATAAAACAACACTTCCTTAGGGAACCCTCCCCAAAACCTCCTGTTCTGCACACTCCATACGTTACTAGGCTTCCTCTTTGTAGCCCTAAGAACAACCACTATGTAATCCTCCACCTCATGCTGCCTCCCTGTGTTGACCATAAGCTCTATGGAGAGAGCATGTGAATGTTCTACTGAGTCTCCAGAACCCAGAATAGTGGTAGCACAATAGTGAGTTTTAAATAATTATTTACTGGATGTGACTGGCACACAAGGGCAGCTCCCTTCTAAGCAGCCAAGGCTTCAACTGACGGAGTACATTGAATTCTTCAGAGGAATCTTCCAGTATCCTTATAGATGATGAGCATCATGTTGATTAGCTCCTTCCTCAAATCTCCCTTATGATGAACAGATTTGTTTCCAGGGCCCAGGCCACAGCTAAGTCTGCAGGTGGAAGACAAGACACCCTTGTATGAGGAATATGGGGAGGGACACAGGTTTCTCAAGTAGCCTTTCAAAGCAGGGTCTGCTTCCAAGTGAAGTGAGTGCAGTTTGCTCAGAGGGAAGTCATCTCCAACCTCTTTCTCCAGCTTCTCCCTTTACTCTGAGGACATTTTCTTCTTTTCACCCCTTCTCTGGACTGTAACAGCTAGTATCCCACCAAGCCTGAAAGTATTGGCAGACCCTTCGCCCCCACATCATGGCAGCCTCCATTCCTTGTTGGCATTAAGACTCTAATCCATACAAAGATGTTAACATTTAAGAGCTCTTTCATGAGTACAAAAACCAAAACACAATTTTAGAAATGTCTTTTCAGATTTATAAACCCAAATTAATTTTTAATAGAAGTCAGTGATTGATATAAGTAGCAACAATACAAACACACAGCATAAATGTGAAATAAATATGGGTATTTATTTCTATGTGCCTAGATATTTAGAGCAACCACTCTTGTATCATGAGACTTTCTGTGAGTGCTTGGGACTGGACAGCACCACAAGGCACTCAAAAAAGGAAGAAGTGGAATAGTGATTAGTAGTTGGAGACACTGTTCTTGGCTAACCAACCCCTCCCCTAAGGCTGGAAGTATGGGCAGAAATGGATGCTGGGGTTGACAAGTCTCATGAATGGGCATGCCATGGCCTCCCTCTTCATCACTGCATTCCAACCAGTGTTCTCTTACCATATGAGGGTGCCATTCTGCTACTGCCATTAACTGTAAAGAAAGAATCAGTCTCATAGAGGGTGATGAGACCGTAGTCAAGAAAAGTTTATGGTATACAATGCTTTTCTATTTTATGAGAAAATACAGATATTAGGGTAAGAGATTAAATAATGCATGTATTTAGAATCCATTATCTATGCATAATATTATTTACTAAAGTGCTAAAAATTTACCATTTTTTTAAAAAAAATGAAACATCAAGTAACCAAAAGTAATGAAGAGAATAAAGAAGGATTTTAACTTTAAGGAATAAGGAAGGATTCAGGACATACTGCATCTTTGTATTTCTAGCTTAAAAAATCAGTGCTGATTGATCTACTGGTTCTTTCAAAAAAGTAGAATACCGGAAGACAAACTTTCCCTTCCTCCCACTTTGAAGGGTGTATATTCACCTCCCAATTGACAGGACCTGATAACCATGATTTGTCTACTCCAGGGGCATCTGGGTGGCTCAGTGGTTGAATGTCTGCCTTTGGCTCAGGGTGTAATCCCGGGGTTCTGGGATAGGGTCCCCCAGGGAGCCAGCTTCTCCCTCTGCCTATGTCTCTGCCTGTCTCTGTGTATCTCTCTCATGAAGAGATAAATAAAATATTTTTTTTAAAAAAAGAACTTTATGGGGATCCCTGGGTGGCTCAGCGGTTTAGCGCCTGCCTTCGATCCAGGGCATAATCATGAAGTTCCAGGATTGAGTCCTACATCAGGCTCCCTGCATGGAGCCTGCTTTTCCATCTGCCTGTCTCTCTCTCTCTCTCTCTCTCTCTCTCACTCTCTCTCTCTCATGAATAAATAAATAAAATCTTTAAAAAAATAAAAAAGAACTTTATTGAAGTATAATTTGTTAGACAAGTATTTGCTTGAAACCATTACAATGGTGATCTAGGTCAACCCCTAGTCAAGCAGGGAAGAGGATGATTTTGCTGTAAGTGGCCCTTTCCAAACTCCCTTCTGATTTTTGTTTGTGTTTGTTTGTTTGTGGTATAATCAAGTGATGAGCTCTATTTGGCTGGAAATATAACATTGGAAAAGGTACACAGGTGCTTACCTACAGCTATAGGTCAAGAGAGGATACTCAGGATTTCTGAGAACAAAGTCCAGAATACCTTATATCCTCTATGCTCCAGGCTTGGTATGCATTAACTTATATTATTAAAATATAAAAATAATGAAATAATCTAGACCTGAAAGGCACTAGCTCAAGGGCTAAGCTAGATAGACCCACAGTCCCTTTCTCACAATTGGCAAGTTAAAAAAAAACTATGAAAAGTAACAGTTTTATCATAACTCATTTGGCTACTTGAGATTATTTATACTCTTTACTGACCTCACCTAGTGGAAATATTCCCTCTGCAGGAATGCTTCCCCGTTTGGTGGAGGGTGCTGCTCAGATACTGCTCTGGCTGTTACTTCATATGGACAATAATACTTCTCTCAAATCCAAAGCTGATTTCTGAAACACATCAGGCCCCAAGGATTTCAGACAAGGTAACGTGTGTGAGTCTGCCCTATATCCAGGAGGATACAGTCCAAAGAATCAAAGCTCAAAGAATCAAAGTCCAAAGAATCAAAGCTCAGTGGGTATCCAAAGTGAAAAGGTTCCAAGCAGAACAGATGGAAAGTCCAGGACCATCTTGCAAGGAAGATGCCAAGAGAGATAGTAGGATGTAGAAGCTGAAAACTAGAATACTTCCACTTCACAGACCAGATTCCATCCCAAGAGACATGGACGCATGTAGAGATTTTCCCAGGCCACTAACAAAAGTTGGCTCTCCATATCCCACGTTCCAGGCAGTCAGCATGGCCACCATCCTCATATGGCCCCACACCCTCATCACCACTGCTGGGCTTGCTCACCTTCAAATGTTTGCATATTATTAATCATAATGATGAAAGCTACACCTTGAGATGCTTTCAGTGTGTGCTGTATCTTCAATGTCCATGCCCACACTGCCCAGCTCAGGGCCTGGCACTTAATAAACACTTAATAAATGGGCTCAATAAATCTTTAATGAACATGTACAATATGTTACTCTTCATAATGGGGTTTTATATGCATTATCTTATTGAATCTTCAAAATGACCCTGTGAGTCAGGCAAGTGAAATGAATCCCAAGGAGGTTAAGGTACTTGCCCACGATCATAGCAATCAAACAGTTCTGCTGGGACTTGCACCAAAGTTGTCTGGTTAAAAATCCTATTCTTCTTTGGCATCATGTGCTTTCCTCCTATGTAGACCAAACTCTCAGAATGGAAAGGGGTCTGGGAAAGATGTCTGGTCACAGGAAAGATCTGGCAAGAAGAGAAGCAGCTGATGAGCTATTAGCAGGTATCTGCTAATAAGTAGGGCCATGGGGAAGGGGTGTTATTATGCCCTCACCTTGTCTATCTGCATGGGAGGTTAATCTGGCAAGAAGTCCAGGCCTGCCAGGAGGAGGGGGGGGTGCCATGAATGCACCACATAAAGGTCATAGAGGGACCAGAGCCCATTCCAGGGCACCCAGGATCCCAGCACCACCAAACCCCTCATCTGCCTATGTGGAGCTGATCTTGGGACCAATGAAGGGATGGAGACTTCCAAAGTTTAATGGAGAAAGCAAGGACTACCTGACAGGAAGACAGTGGAGACGGTGGGACTAGCACCCACATCAGGTGATGAGATGCTGAGCTTGCTGCCAGAACCCCCATAAACAGCCTCCAGAGATGAACCTGCCCGAGGTGAGGACGCCGCCTCTCGCTGTGAGAACAAGTCTGGGAGGGAGGTACTGGCCCCGCATGAAGTCATCCCAACACTCCTCCAGGGGAAGCATGATTCAGCCTGGGTCCCCATTGCCCCCCCACCCCCACCCCTGCGGACATTTCCTGACCTCCAGAGAAGGGTGCTGGGTCTGAAGGCAGAGGGGTGAGCCCATGTCCTGGGATCCTTCACATTCTTCAGTGATGAGCAGGGTCTGAGGAGCCCACCCCTGCTCCTCAGCTGTACACAGCAGAGAAGGGAGCAGGTATTTCACACTCAGGATATCTCTTTTTTCCAGCAACATCACCTGGACCCCCCTTCCCTCCTGCAAGCTACTCAAAAGCTGGTCAAAATTGTGCTGTGTGAATTCCAGGTCAGGCCTCTAATTCCCTGGTAGAGACAACAGCATAGGCCTCACCACGATATCCTCTTCTATTCCCGGCCTGACCCAGGCCAACCAGGAGGAGAAGCTTCAGGGAGCCTTCTTGTTTCTTCCCTACTTAGGAACTCCTGCCCTGCCTCTTCATCACAGAGCCCCAGACTGTGTTTTCCTGTGGGTGCTATGCTCACCACAAGCCCATGTGCTTTACAGACGCGGTTCGTATGATTAGGTGAATGTCAGGATCACCTGCACTTCCAGAAGTTTGTTCAATGCAAAGTCCTTGGGTCTATGCCAGACTTGCCAAACCAAGACATTGGGATGGAGGATAAAGCCCTGGAATCTACATTTAAACAAGCTCACCCGTAGATTCTAATGTAGATGCACAGAACATTCTTAGAGAGATAACTTTTATAGATTTGGTATATTTGGGTTTTAATATTTCTATTTATTTGTGTGAGAGAGAGCATGAGTGTGGGGAGAGAGAGAGAAGCAGACTCCCCTGATGAGCAAGGGGCCCTATGCAGGGCTCGGGCCCAGGACCCCGGGATCATGACCTGAGAGGAAGGCAACTTAACCAACTTACCAACTTAACCACTTAACCAACTGAGCCACCCAGGCACCCCTAGACTTGGTGTATTTGTATCATTCCCTCCTCTTGGCTGTGGCACCCAAGGCTGCACTCTGCTGCCAGGCTTTATTTAACTAAATAAGCAGAGCTTGGATATTTGTGGTGATCAGAATAACATCCCCTCCCCTCAAATGTCCATGTCCTAATCCACAGGATTGAGGGAATCAGGGTGCAGGTAGGTGTAAAGTGCCTGATCGGTTGAGCTTCAGATAGTGCAATTATCCTGGATTATCTGCATGGGTCCAATGTAATTACAAGGGATCTTGAAAATGGAAGGAGACAAAAGAGGTTAGAGTGGTTTGATGTGCTGATGATGATGGAGGAAGGTGGCCAGGAGCCCGGGAATGCAGGAGCGTCTATAAGCTGGAAAAGGCAAGGAAACCAATTCTCCTTGGAGCCTCCAGGGAAGAAGAATACAGCCCTGGATTAGATTAGCTCAATTAGACCCATAATAGATTTCTGACCTATAGAGCAGTAAGGTAATAAATCTGTGTTGTTTTAAGCCACTAAATTTGTGGTTAATCTGTGAGGTCAGCCATTGGAAATTGATATAATACCAAAGACTGGACTGCCACATTCAGGAAACCTTGCTGGGTTCCATGTGTAGGGGGCCTTATGACTCCGTGGTGCCATCAGTATGTCTGCCATCTTCGGTGCCTAAAAGACAGAGGCCTAAGACAGGAAAGAGGTCTCTGGATGAATTTCCATCTACCTCATGAGGATAATACTAATAATCATAATGGCGAAGAGGCATTAAATGTTTGCTATGTGCTGACTGTTCTACATCTCATTTAATAATCAAAACCATTAATGCAATGCCTTGTTTTCAAGTAAATTTTATTATTTATTTATTTATTTATTTATTTATTTCAAAGATTATTTATTTATTTGAGAGAAAGAGGTGGGGGGGTATGACAGGGGCAGAGGGAGAGGGAGACAGAGAGAATTTCTAGCAGATGCCCCACTGAGCACAAAGCCAAACATGGGGCTTGATATCACAACCCTGAGATCATGACCTGAGCTGACAGGGACATTCATGTGAGATTATCCCAAGTGTTCTGGAAAAGATTCAGGGATTTTAAGGCTGGGGTCCAGACTCTTCCTCTCCATCAGCCACTGATACACTAGGTAACCTTGAGCAAGACACTTGATCTCTTTCCATCTCACCTGAAAATAGAAATGATGACTCCAACATGTCCCCATCTTACCTGGCTGCTATGAAAACCCAATGAGATCATGTTTGTGAGCCTGCTCTGGGAATTACAAAAACAGCACACCCTTATGGAATCTTATGATGGCTATTATTTAATTTTTATAACTTGAGGTGAGTGTGGTTCATTATTGCTGTAATTAGTAATAATTATTCTACTAAACCACACCAGAGAAGAGAATGTTCTCTCAGTGGCTTCTTCAGCAGGATCTGTTGTGTAAGCATTAATAAAAAAAGAAAGAAAGAATGAAAACCACTCAACAAAGCTGCAATGTTCTGACATATTACTGTGCAGAATGTCCTATTTTTTCCATTTTTAGAAAAAGAAAATTTGAAAGAATAGCACCTTGAACATTAGGGTAAGATCTGATTCTGCATGAAAGGATTCCCTTTTTTTTAAAAAAGATTTATTTATTTATTTATTTTTATTTTAGAGAAAGAGAGAGAGCAAGCATGCATGTGCCAGTGAGCAGGGGAGGGGCAGAGGGAGAAAGAGAGAGAGAATCTTAGGCAGGCTCCATAGTCAGTGCAGAGCCTGAGGTGGGGCTTGATCTCATGACCCTGAGATCATGATATGAGCTGAAATCAAGAGTCAGACGCTTAACCAACTGAGCTACCCAGCACCCCAAGGATTCTCTTAAGTGAAAATATACTTTCAAAAATGACTTTTCATCAGGGATCTGGAAGCAAGCTCAGTGTGACCACCATGTTGACTCCAGTGGGACGTATGAGGCACGTACACCCTAGAGATCAAGGTGGGAGGCACCCAAAGAGCACCCCATGTGGAGGATGGCTCACCACCATCCACAGGGTGCAGGGCCATTGCCAAGTGTCCAGAGTCACCAGGGGCCCCTAGGATCTACCACAAAGCTCCAGAACTCCTAGGACAAATTACTGAACCAGATTCAAGTCTGTCATTTCTTCCTTCATTCCTTCCTTCCCTCTCTTTTTTTCTTCACTCTCTCCTTCCTTACATTTCTTTTGACTCCCACAGGCACAGTGTTACCTACCCCGGCTGTTTCATGAACCTTGTGGTCACGCCACCCATGCTGGATTGAACTGGATATTTAGAACCTCACCTCAGGCACAGTCCCCACTAGGAATGGTGGTAATAAGGACAGAAGAGTAGTGCTACCGCTCCTGAGCCATGTCTCCCTTGATTGTTATAAACTAATATTTGGAGGCAACTGTCTCCTATTTCTCTGTACTTCATTGATGCGACGCCTAGACAAATGTTGACATTGCGTAGGAGTCCTTAGGTATTCCAGAATCTGGTGAATGTTTTTAATGAGCATGGGTATGTTTTCCACCAAGCTCTCCTTGGGCAGTTTTTAGTGACTTGTCAACAGATCCCACATTTAATTGAAAATAAAAGAACTAACATGGATTTTTAAAATCTTAATACTAATTCTAAAGCCAGTGAATGTTGCTGGTGGGGGTAGGTTTGGTACATCCTCTCTGGAGAGCAACGTGTGTCAAAAAGCCTTACTGATGTTTTTGCCCTAAATCTAACAAATTAAATTTTAATTATAATTTTACAAGTGATACTGCTTGTAAAAATGTGTCCTCATAATTATGGATGTGCACAAAGATTTGTCTTCAAGGATATTTATTGTGTGATTATAATAGAGAAGATCTGGAAACAACATAAATGTACAATAATAAAGCCTCATTAAATACATTATGATACAATCAAAAAATGGAACGCATTTGCAACCCTTAAAAATTAGCTATGGAGGAGAACGAACAACACAAAAAGTGCTTATGATCCATTAGAGGATAAACAGTTTTAAAAAGTCTGTGTAGTCTAATCGAATTTTGTCAATTGAAAAAAATGCTGAAAAAGAAACTCCCTCAAGGAGCTCAGTAAATAAATGAATGAAACATGACATCACCTCCCACGTCCAGTACTTCTGCCGAAGCACTGTTCATATCACCCATGAACAAACATGGGAATTCCCTCCTTGGGTGCTACCACCTTGGCTTAAAAATCCTAACATTTGTGGATCTGGCTTTCTGAATGTCATCCTTACCTCCCTCCCAACCCAGACTCATGATTCCTTCCTGCCTGCCCTGCTTCTCCTAGTGCTTTGTCTTCTTCCTCCTATCCAGACTCCCCTCTTCCCTGGCTACCTCAGCACCCTTCTCGATATCCACACTGTCGAGACTTCCTTATTATGGACCTCACCTCCTAAAGGTTTACAGAAAAGGGTGACAACTAAGAACCAGATGCTCCCACCTGTCCTCTCATATCCATGGCAAATATTGCTAAGTGATCAGGCCATCTCTAGCTCTAGCTGGGCCAATGAATTAATGACATGTTGCTAGGGAGAGGATTGGCCTCTGTTGCTTAACACACTGTTGGTTCTGGTAGTAGGCACTGTGGTAGGCAAATAATGAAGATATTTGGATGTGGGAGGAACAAATGAAACCACAGAAAAGTAACATATACTAAACACCACATGCCAAGCTTTGGTCTTAAGCAGCTAATGTGAATTATTTCTAACCCTTAATCTTCACAACCATCTACAAGGAAGTTACTGTTATTACACCCATTTCATAGATGAGGAAATTGGGGCTCAGAGAGGTGAGTACCTACATAGGATCACTTCGCTAAGAATTGGTACTAGTCCAAATTCAGGTCCAGAGTCTTCTCTTTAACCATTATGATATTGCCTTAAGGTCTTTAATAACCAACTGATTTCATGGGGTCTTGGGAATAAATGTCTAGTTGGAGGCCTATGTGAGAGTTCCCAGGATATTCCCTTTTTCTGAAATTGCCCTGGGAGAACATTCACTCATCCTTAGACATCTAAGTCACTTCTTACCATCTGTCTGAAGTTTTCTCTGATTTATTTATGCCAGCACTTTTTGTACCTCATCCTATGCCTTCACTCGCCAGCCTGGAGTGCAAGTCTGTGTTCTGTTGTAGGTCTTCTTTGTTGCATTATGACTTCCTTAGGAATAAAGTCCCATAACTTTCTCATTTCTTAATTCTCACAGTTTAGCAAAGTATCCAGCCCTTGCCAAGCCATGCAGATAAATTAATATGGTCTATACTTCCATGATACGCCTTTCTAGGCAGATTATCACAACTTAGTACTTCTCAAAGATAGGCTAAGTTGTAGTTTGTTTTTTGACTGGATACTTACAGTCTTTAGTGGGGACTGTTAGCACATCAGAATGAAGAAGTTGAGAAAATGAGGACTCCCCAGAAGATACAGTACTGCAATCTTCTCTGGACGTATATTTCATGAAGAGGCCTCGCCCAGAGAATGAGTGTGAGCATTCTAGTTCTCTCCTAGTAAGGTAACAAGATGCTGTATTTAAATACCATTCACCATGGCATCCCCGAGCAGAGTTTCTCTGCTACTGAGCTTGTGAATCACCTGCCTCCAGCCCTTCTAGTTGCTTTGATCAAGGGAGGTTTGGGAGGCCACAAAACTGATTCTGTGGCAGGAAATCAGCATTAACTTCCTCCAGCTCCTTCTAACCAAAGGACTCTGTGGGGCTCCAAAGTGCTCACGGGCTTGCCAGGAGAGTCGGACAGACACAGTAATGCAATGAGAAAGCTGTGAAGGGCAAAAGTTACATTCTTTTAAAAAGTGGGGAAAGCTTCGGACTTAAGTAAAAGAAAGTGGACCTAAAGCATACATGAATATGGAATTTGTGCCAACCTGCTCAGGATGGGCCATCAGGAGGCATGACATGATGTCCTTTCAGCTGACACCTATGTGAACTAAATGATGCTATGGCCTGAGGAACAAGAGATGTGACCCACGATGAAGCCCTCCTCATCTCAGGACCTGGGTTTCTTCACTGTAAAGTGAAGCAAGCTGTAGGATCACCTTGCCTTCTTCCTTCTCAAATGTTCTCATGCATTTTGGGAACCCTCTGAGTGATAACATCTAAATGAGGTCTCTGATTTTACCCATTAGTTTTTAGGGATAAAAGATAAAAATTTCAACTCTAACAAGGGTTTATTTTTTAATTTAATTTATTTTAATTTTTTTCTAACAAGGTTTTAAAAGGACTTAAGTAATATGTTTTACTTTATTTTTTAAAAAAGATTTTACTTATTTCTTCATGAGATGCATGAATAGAGGAAGAGACATAGGTAGAGGGAGAAACAGGCTCGCCACACAGATCCTGATATGGAACTCGATCACAAGACCCCAGGATCACAACCTAAGCTAAAGGCAGACACTGAACCACTGAGCCATCCAGGCTCCTATGTTTTGCTTTAATGATAGACAGGAGAGGAAACATCTCCATCTTAGTGAGGGTCCACAGAATGTGAAGTCAGTCATTTATGATGATAGAGCTATACTTCAATCATAACCCTTGTCCCAGCCTGGCTATAGTCTGCATCTCTCTGCTCCAAGATGTATGTCTAACTCACGTCTGGATGTAGCTATCGCTGTATCTTGGGCAGTGGGTGACATCAGAGAGGTGTTTAGCAGATAAACAGTGAATTGCATTGAGTAGACTAGAAATCTACTTTGAAACACTTTCCTATTAGACACCCACCCTTGCATTTCAGATGGGTTGAAGACCTCTTTACTAACATGAGCTGGTTCTCAATCATGAGGTGGTTTTGATGGCACAAGATAAAGAGGCCTCTGGCTTCCCAGAAATACAGGGGGAATGGGAGCATTAGGAATGCCCAGCTTAGCTAAGGTATCTTTCCAGTAAATGGTAGAACAAAATAAAAAATAGTTCTGTCAGACTCTGAATCTTTGGTTTTCTACTATGCAAAGGAGATTTTTTTCCCCCATAGTCACAGAAAGCCCAATGTTCTAGGTGTAAACTAAGTCAACAGAAGCAATTTGAAGATGCCCAATACTTAGGACCCTACAGATAGTTTCTCTGTTAAAACGTAGAGGGACATTTGGCAATACCAAAAGATCATAGAAATCATTGGAATCCCAAAGAAAGATCTTGCCTGCCCCTGATATGAGTAAAATGGGCCATCCATCTCCTCTACACATGTTCTACTCTCCCAGAGAAGGAGGTCAGATGGAGAGCCTCCCTGGTAGCTATTTATCACAATGATGTCAGCATAAGAAACTGTGGCCTCTCTGTCACTTTTTTGGAAAAGGATAAGCTCTTTGGGGTGTAATGAGGGGGCTATTGGTGGAATGCGGGTGAAAGCTCTGCGTTACAGGCCACCATGAACAATGGCTGGCTGTAGTAAAACTACATGATCCGAACATCCCTGTTACATTGAAATTTAAGCTGGAACAATGGTTTCAAACATTTTTTAAAAGCCTTGGCTGCTCTTTTTCAAACAAAATGTTAAGAAAACACCAGTATATAAAACAGATACAAGCAGATGTGATTGAAACTAAGCTGGGGGGAACCCGTGACTCCACTCCCTCATTTGTTCCCTCCATCCTAGAACACAGGATGCAAACCCCTGGGCCCAAAGATACAGCTCTAAAGTGGCTTTTTTTTTTTTCATATCAAGACCCAATTTCCTCTTGACTGTCATTACAAAATTAGAGATACACTCTTTAGTAAACAAATTGACATCAATATGAAAAAATATCATACTTAAGAATGGACTAAGCCTATCCCACTTATTGAAAGAAGACAATGTGAAATGCTGCTCTAATCTTGTTTTCTTAGTCATTGCCAAGTACCCGGGGGTATTTTATGGTGGCCAAAAGCCTAAAGGTCCAAGGGAAACTCAACAATGTCAGCTTGGCTGAAGCATACACAACGGACAGAAGAATCCCTTGGCATCCAGTCATCTCTCTGCCCAACATTCAACAGGAGGGCAGCGTAGAAAGCAATCGAGTAGAGTGTTGACAGAATTAATCAGGCTCTATTTTCCAGCTTCCTTTTGCTCCCTGGGCTAAGAAATTAGAAGGCTCTGGCTGAATCGGATACACTTTGAGATTTCCCCAGAAACACAGTTTTCCTGGGGAAATAAAGCTAATGAAAGTAGAGGTTAACTATATTTGATTTCTTCAAAGCCCACTGCCTGATTTTATGTGACCTGCCTGATTTTTTAGAGCTTAAGTTCATGGCTCAGTGCCACTACGTTGCTCAGAAAAGACACAGGAAAAACATTTGTGAATAAATCAGAAAGTCCTAGTCCTGATGCCTTGCAGGTGGATGGCACTCATCTGACATCAAAGCCCTTTCACAATCATTTCAATAAATCATACTAAATATCTACCACTTATTAAATGTTATCTCTAATTCTTATCATGGTAAACCAGCTAGGTACTATCCCTCAATTTTACAAAACTAGAAATTGAGCAAGATCAAGAATAGAAGCCCATAAATGGAAGTCTTCCATTTCGTATTCAGAGCTCTTCAACATCTAAGCCTTGAGTCTGACGGCCTCTTAGCCTGCTTTTCAAATCTCAGTCCTTCCAGGGCACGATGCAACATTAGAAATTCACCTTGAGATTTGTGGATCTGGAACGAGCCAAGGCAAATTCTCTTCAAACAAGAGACTGAAGAATTGTGTTGATCTTCAGCATTCAGAGCTGGCAGCAGTATGATCCCTTCTCAGGGATGGGGAAAACTGACAAGTTTAAACTTCTGAGTAGTGGGGGCAGGCGATGGTGGTCCGCATAAGCATAGTTCACTTTAGGTCATAGTTCTGCTGGCAGTGTTAGGATGGATTAGACAGGAAAGATACTGGAATCAGAGAAACCAGAAAGTGGCTGTAATAGTCCAGAAACTATGAGGGCTTGCAATTAAAGCGAAGAAGTAGCATTCGGGAAAAGAAAGCAGATTCTGGGGATGCCTGGGTGGCTCAGCAGTTTAACACCTGCCTTTGGCCCAGGGCATGATCCTGGAGACCCGGGATCAAGTCCCACATCCGGCTCCCCGCATGGAGCCTGCTTCTCCCTCTGCCTGTGTCCCTGCCTCTCTTTCTCTGTGTCTCTCATGAATAAATAAATAAAATTAAAAAAGAAAGCAGATTCTGGAGATGGGGGCAGGATGGAACAGCAGGCTAAAGAAACAGTTTCCCTCAAGGACCTCCCAACTTAGAGGTGAATGAGGAAGTGGTTCATGACACCATAGTGTAATATGAGCTTCTAAGAGGTCAACAAAAGCCCAAAGGAGGGTCTGCTAAGATGTTCTGGAAATTAGGGGAGGAAAATCAAGGAAGGTACTCTGTCAGAGGCAATGCCCGAGCAGAGTCTTGAAGAGAAATGGGAAGAACTGGCCAAACCAGAGGGTGGGGGAGCAGGTCTCAAGCAGCATATGCTCACAGGGAACTCTGAAAGGCTACAAGAAGGAACTGTGACAATGAGAGGGGGAGAGGCTGGTCAGAGCCAGGATCACAGGGTGCACACCAAAGAGCCTGTCTGCTATCCTAAAGGCAATTGGGAGGAACCACATTTTCCATAATATTTTAGAGAGGAGGGGATCTAAGCTTCAGAGCAGTTTGGCAGCTTGTCCAAGATTGCTGGTCTCAACTCTGGCCTTAGCATATGGCCCACACTTCTGCAGCATCAGCATCAGCTGGTCAGAAATACAGAATCTCAGGCCCAGACCCACTGGCCTAGAAGCTGGTTTGAACAAGACCATCAGGTGATACCGGGGCATCAAAGCTCAGGAGGCTCTGCCCTGGAGCACTGCGCACTTCCCAGAATGCCATCAAATATCTCAGTATTGGGACTTCTTGAAAGGCGAAGAGGCAAACGGATGGTGGGAAGGGACATGTGGTCTCATTTAGGGGTGGCTGTGTCAGTCCCCTCCTCTACAGGCTCCCCCTGCCCCAATCAAACAATTATCAGCTACCCAGCAGGTGGATCCTGAGCCCCCCAGACTGGCCCACTCGTGGTACAATACACATTTGATTAATCGCTGTTTCCAGAGGCACCTCATCAATCATCACCTCAGGAGAAAGGGGTCCTAGTAGACGAGAACTGGGCGCAGAGAAGGACCCAGGCTCCAGGTCTCCGATAACGCGAGCGCGTGCAGTTGGGATGAAGAGGGTCGGGGACTAAGGAGCATTAGGCATTCACCCTGGCTGCTCTGATTGGTAATTAAGTGACTCGTCTACTGGCGGACAGTCCTGCATGTTCCCCCAGGCATCTGTTAGTTCTTCGAAAACCGCTACTGACAAAATGAGGTTTGCCCTTGGTACACAGATAATGAGGCTGAGCTTGACAGGTGTGGCGCGATTAGAAAATTTCTACATGAAGCTCATTCTGCTAGCCACTCCACAGTAAACAGACTCATTAGAACTTGCAGGTCCCTGGAGGCAAAGCATGTTTGACATTATTAATTGGCTTTTCTGTATAAGGAGTCAAATAGATGAAAAGGTTTATCAAGCTGAAATAATTAATTTTGCCTGAATTCGCTGACAGTTCATTTCTCCTGTAAAAGACCATTTTAAGGTCCTTTTTTTTTTTTTCAAATTTCAAAGTTCAAAAGACATAATAGTGGCAAAAGTGAAGCTTTTTAGTAAATTATAATTAAAGGGAATTTAATTAACTTAGACCTGGGGAAGGGGAAAAAAGGGAGCTGCTATCTGTGTCTATACAGAGGTCGAGATGGTTGAACATATCATGACTTAATAATGCATTAATTTTAATCTAATCAAAGTATAATAAAAGAGGTAATTATATGTTTAAAAATTACCAGGCTCCAATAGTGGGATTTTTAAACACTTAATACTTACCCAGCTTCTCGTTAGCAAAGTTATAATTGTTGTTCTCAGAGTCTGCTTATTTAAAGATGGGGAGTTACAGGCAAGAGGTTAATTGAATAAATCATTGTAAGAACCCGTGTTGAAACTATGATGGACTACAAAGTTTGCATTCCCTGGCTGCAAAAGATTTTTCTTCTCTTTTTCTCTGTATTTCTGTGTCTCTAAAAATAGCAAATTATTTCCAGCATTCCTTTATGTGTACTCCTGAATGCTCCCACGCCCACTCTTTGCCCCATAAAGTCAAATTCCAGTTCACATGAGATTCTGCAAAGTTTTCCCTCATCTTTTACAATTTCCCATTCTCAATTCCAATGAGGCATGTTGTATGTACCTCCGTGAGACATTCCAGCCTAAAACGATGTATGAGAAGGTGAACGGTATTTCCCTCTTTGATGAGAAACATCAAACACTAGTTTGGTAGAAAGAACCATGATGTCTCCAAGTGGTCCTAAAACAGTAGGATTTTGCTTTCTGTAAAGGCCAATGCTTCCGGACATTTTATTGATTAAAGCCTGAGTTCTTAGAAATGTCTTAAGGACATAGCTGTTCTACAGCAAAGAAGCATCTTGCTATAAAAGCCAACATACCCATACTAATTTTATCATTCAAAGATGATCCAATGTTCCCCAAATTTCTCCGACCTGGATGAAATAAAATCTGGTAGGGGAAGGAGGAGGACTGGCTGGGGGAGGAGGAGGACTGACTAGAGGAGTTATGGAGAACCGTCCTTCCATAGCCAGTACTATGTCTTGGAGCGCTTCCACAGGATCTTCACTTCCTTCCATGCCAGGCTCAGCTCGGGTGGCCTAACACCCTCACCCAACCTCTCCCATTCCCCATCCCACTCACAACTGGCCTAATGACAATGATGATCCTTCTCGGCTTTTCATTGAAGCTTTTCTTTTTAAAAAAAGATTTTATTTATTTATGAGAGACACACAGAGAGAGGCAGAGACATAGGCAGAAGGAGAAGCAGGCTCCCTGAGGAGAGTCTGATGAGGGACTCGATCCCAGGATCCCAGGATCACGACCCAAGCCAAAGGCAGGCCGCCCACCCCTGAGCAACCCAGGTGCCCCTTCATTGAAGCTTTTCTAATCCAGATATACCTGCTGGCTAAGTCCACAGAAAAGCCACGGCACTTGTGGAGTCTCTGTTTATTCTCCATCCTCAACTGGAGGCAAGACCTTGGTTACTTGAGATCCATTTTTTTTTTATCATTCCTTCAAAGAGGGCCTTGAAAAGACCTCATTCAAGTGAAAATCTGTGCAGAAAAATCCACACTCCTATCACATGATTTTGAAAAATGCATCACTTCAGCCCTTTGCTCAAACACCCTTAGGTATGGTTTTCTGGGTGAGGACAGGGAAAGGGCAGGGCACAGACGGTTGTCACTTTATACTCATCCTCTCAATTCTCAGAACAACTAAGTGGCATTGTCCCCATATTAAAGATGAGAAAATGGAGGTTTAGAGACAAGAAGTTACCTCCGGTCATGCACTTCAGAAGCAGACATGGTCCGCCGGACCTCAGAGCCCCTGCCATTTCCACTAGAAAAGAGGAACCCACAAAGTAATGGACATCAAATCCCCAAACTGCAAACACTTGTAACATTTACCGGAGAGTTAACATTTGGGGTAAGAAATGTCATAACCCAAAAAGCAAATATCTACTTTCATGCACAGTGGAATACTCAAGAAGATGTATTAAAAGGAAACAAAAAAGAAATCCTGAGAAAGTTGAGATTTTTTCCAACACTCCCAAACTTGCTGTTCATTCTATTTCCCACCCCTGCGTCCTTATATTAGTTCTTTAATTAACCACATATTAATGTCCAGGGGCCATTATGATTAAATAAAGGGTGAGACACCACTAGGGCAGGAAGGGGGAGGAGGCGCTATGTGCCAAGATTCAGGGCTTGTGCTGTCATCACTCACCAGCGTGTTTTCTCCTGAAGTCAATACGTTGTTCCATTTCAAACATGCTTAAAGAAAACACGAATTGATTTATTTACAATTCTGAACTACTTATCAAACCGTAATGATCACTGCCTGGTAAAACACAGGCTGAAAATATGCCATGCAATGCTTAGTCATTCTGTTGATGGAACTCATAATTCTCCCCCATTCGTCTCATTCTGTTATTCTCCTCTGTGTGTGCGTATGCGTGTGTCTTTATTCCTTTCTGTAATTCTCCTTGATAAGACTTAGCAACCCAGAAAGGGTCTGTGTTAGTGTGGTCAGTTCCGAAGACTCCAGAGAAAGCCCACGTCTACCCAGCACCTCCCTTTCATTCATTAACCCACCAGGGGCCAAGACTAATTAGATCAGTCTGCTCATTTTGAGCTGATAATTGATTTAAATAGGTTGCTCATTTAAAATAGAAGAAAAGCCTGCTAAACATTTGGTGCTTGGATTTTTTTTTCTTCTTTCCCTGCAACTTTCAATTGCTTGTGCAATGTAGCATAAAATGTAGCGATCTCTCTTTTCTTTTCGCTCTCTTTTTTTAAAGGGGCCATAAAATTAATTACAATAAGTAGGCAATGGGCAGGGGCAGGGGGTTAACTGATGGCTCTAATGAGCAGCCGAGCTTTGGGAAAGCTGGACCACTCACGCTGTTTGTTGGCTGCATGGGGGCCTGGCTTCCAAGAGGCTCAGAGCCTAACCAGTCCTACTCCTATGGACTGATCCTGTCTTCATGGCAACCAAAGTGGCTTTGCTAAGCTTCAAACAAAAGGAGCCTTCCTTACCGAAGGTGGGGACATTCTGGGATTGTTTCCCTACCATTAAGCAAGAAAAGACTTTCAAGAGGCCATTCCGTGATACCCACCCCCCCCCCCCCCCCCGCCCCTGGTTTTTACGCAATTTGTGGGCAGGAAAGTTTAAGGAGAAACTTGGTCCCGCTCTGTATTCTGAAGACCTTTCCTGCTCAAAGGGTCTTTCATGACCCGTCCTGCACCAGATTGATTTATTTCAAGTGTGGATCAAAAAAAGTTTAGACTGGGCTTCTCTTTCAAAACTAAATCATCCTGCTAGTTTATACTGTTCGGCTGACTGTACCCCATTGACACAATGAAAAGGGCTTTTGTCTGCAGCCTAGAGGGCAAGAGGTGGAAGCAACACTTGTAATTTGCTCTGTTAAAAAAAAAAAATCGCGGTGTTTCCTATCACTGGTAAAGCGAGTAGAGGGCCTGCGAGGGGAGCTGAGGAAGATTGCAAAATCCTTAAAGGTAAATAAAAGGATTGCAAATAGAAAAGTTACCCCCAAATTGCACATGCTGTATTTCAAATGATCATATGTTCTGACTCTACAAAGCAACGTGATCCACATGAGAAACGCAAGGGCTTGTAGTCACACAGAGGAACCTGGGGTTCTGTCCTGATTCGGTCAATTATGAGCCCCTGTTAAGTCACCACTTGACTGGTGAAATGGACACAGTAAAATCTACTTTGGAGGCACAGCATAAGGGTGGGAGATGATATCGGAGCATAGCATGAGGCCTAGCTCTGAGAAGCACTCAAGAAATAATATTTATATGGCAAACTGATTTCCTAATAACCGAGAAGGGTCACCCATCCCAGTCTTATTGTCTGAGGCTGGGTGGTTAGGGAGAAGGTAATAAGCATGTTGCACACAGGGTCAGCTTCAAGGGTGTGCACCTTGAAGGGTGTGCACACAGGGTCAGCTTCAAGGGTGTGCAGTGGTCCAGAGGGTCCAGAGCCTCGCACTTAAAAAGGCCCCACTGTTGCTGTCTCAAAATTCTTAATTTTTTGAGAAGGGGAGCCCTGCATTTTCATTCTGCACCAGGTCCCGCAAACGAGATGGCCCACCCTGACACACGCTCCCATCTGTGAACACTGTCTGGGCCATCCTTGGGATCTTGGAGAGCCTACTCATACGAAGTTATGTCTGTGTTGGTGGCACAATGCTGTCACACTTATAAATCGCATTCTTTCTGCCTCGTCCACAAATTAGAACCAGAGGTGTAGCCTCTCTGTGTCTGTGGGCCCAGGGCCCGACTGTCATGAAAAACTATTCAAGAGCACATGCTAGTGGCCGAAGGTCAGAATGGCACCTCGGCAGTCCACCCAGCCCACGGAGCTGCTCTCCAGCAGATGATGGAGTCCCTGGGTCAGGAGACAATGACAAGCCTGGAGCGGCCCTTCCTTAATTCAGCATTCATGTGGCAGATCACTTTCACCATTAATGACATATGAATTTAGTCCCAGGTAATTTTTTTCAAAGCAACCAGTTGTGAAATATATTGAGAAAACACTGCCAATTTCCAATCCTAATGACAGAGACACTGAGGTAAATAAGATGAATATTTATGGATACCTGATTGCCTAAATGAGTTCCCTAAGGTATGAATAATTGAGTGGGTATATGCTAATTAATTGGGAAAAGCCAGTAGGTAACTCCTTTTTATTTACGTTAGCCTCATTTTAGTTCATTTCTTGCAACTATTACGGTTCCCAGTTATTTCCTATGCTTCAGTAAAGTTGAGTGTCATTGAGAGAATTTTTAATAGACATCATGGTTCTTATTTTCAATAAATGTATAAGCCTACGTAGAATATGTAATGATGATTCTTAGAACACAGTTACTCAGATTGCCCTACAGAAACTATCATTCAAGGGCACCTGGGTGGTGCAATAAGTTAAGAGGCTGACTCTTGGTTTCAGCTCAGGTCATGATCTCAGGGTTGTGAGATTAAGCCCCATGTTGGGCTTCACACTCAGCACAGTCTGCTTGAGATTCTCTCTCCCTCTCCCTCTGCCCTCCTCCCCATGCACACACGCTCCTCTCTCACTTTCAAATAAATAAAGTCTTTTGAAAAACCACTATCATGCATTGGCACCTACTGCTGGCTAGTCTTTTATATATCCTGTTTAATCCTTATACCTACCAACCTTATGGGGGCAGATAGTATGCAGTTATCTCCGTTTCACAGATGAGGAAACTAAGACTCACAACAGTTGAGCAAGTTTTTCATGGTCACGTGCCTGTAGGTATTAGAACACAGATTCAGATTTGGCCTGCAAAAAGTCACAAGAAATGGAACCCTACCTTTTACCTGGAACAGAATGTTCAGAAAACACAATCCTTTCCTTATCGTGTGGCAAACATGTTCCACCAGAATGTCAACCTGGTGTCTCCCAGCATTCTCAAATAGACACACAAGTCAAACCGAGTCAAAGCAACTATTTTTTTAGAGTCTGTGCTTTTCAAATAGATTTGATTTTTTAGTGCAGTTTTAGGCTTACAGAAAAATATGCACAGGAAGTACAGAGCTCTCATATTCTCCCTCTTTTCTCCACCCACTTTTTCCTATTATTAACACATTGCATTCCTGCATAAATTTGTTATAATCAGTGAACCACTATTGATATACTGTTATTAAGTAAAGTCCATAGTTTAGAATTCATCCTTTGCTTTGTACATTCTATGGGATTTGACAAATGTGCACCCTATGTCCACCATTGCAGTACCATGCAGTACAGATTCACTGTCTCAAAATGCCCTGTGCTCCACCTACATTCCTCCACCCACCTTCCCTCCTGCTCTTATCTGAACTCCTGCGCAACCACAGATTTTTTACCGTCTCTGTAGTTTCGCCTTCTCTAGAATGTCATATAGTTGAAATCACAGAGTATGCAGTATTTTCTTTCATTCAGCAAAATGCATTTAAGGTTCTCCGTGCTTTTCATGCCTTCTTAGCTCATTTTTTAAACAGCTCAATGATATTCCATTGTATGGATTACCACAGATTATTTATCTGTTCACCTAATCAAAGGACATCTTGGTTGCCTCCACATTTGAACAATTTTGAATAAAGTGCTATAAACATTCCTATGTAGGCATTTGTGTGGAGATAGATTTTCACCTCATTTGAGGAAATGCCTAGGAGTATGATTGCCAGACCATATGGTAAACCTATGTTTAGTTTTGTGAAAAACTGTCAAACTATCTTCGAAAGTGGCTGTACCGGGCAGCTCAGGTGGCTCAGTGGTTTAGCACCGCCTTCAGCCCAGGGCCTGATCCTGGGGACCTGGGGTTGAGTCCCATGTCGGGCTCCCTGCACGGAGCCTGCTTCTCCCTCTGCCTGCATCTCTGCCTTTCTCTGTGTGTCTCTCATGAATAAATAAATAAAAATCTTAAAAAAAAAAAAAAAAGAAAGTGGCTGTACCATTTTGCATTCCCACCAGCAATTATTGAGAGTTCCTGTTGCTCTATGTCCTCACCAGCATTTCATATTGTCAGCATTTTGGATTTTAGCCATTCTAATAGGTATGTAGTGGTACCACTTTGTTTTTTTCACTGACAATTTATTCTTGTTCCACTAAGAATAAACAGCAATCTCCAAAGTGAGATAGGCAAATCCCACCATGTAGACTAAATCATGCATTGGAATCTACAAAGAAAAACTGGCAACTACTATTTTTCATTTATTCATTATATAAAGCTTTCTATTCTTCATATTCTTAATGTATAGAATATATTATTAGCATAGAAGTTGTGTATATTTTATACATTAAAAATATCTATCTTATGGAGATTCACATTCTCCCATTTTTTTTGACAAAAGTGTTCCATTGGGGACACCTGAGTGGCTCAGCAGTTGAGCATGATCAACCAGATTTTGGCTCAGGGCATGATCCCGGATTCCCGAGTTCGAGTCCCACATCGGGCTCCTTGCATGGAGCCTGCATCTCCCTCTGCCTGTGTCTCTGCTTCCTCTCTCTGTGTCTCTCATGAATAAATAAATAAAAATCTTTAAAAAAAAAAAGTGTTCCATCAAAAGAGGACCCCACAACCACAGGTAACCAACCCCAGATATATGAAGACATCAAAGGCAGAGACCTAATATTTCTTTCAAAACAATGAAGCTTGATTTCCATTCAATGTTGAATTTGTTTAAAAAGTTTGAATTATGTCTAAGATGAAGTTTATCTATGCTTTTTAAAATTGGATATATCTACCAGTGTCACAAATGGGGTGTTTTCTCAGAGTAGCTATTGCCTAAATTCATCTGCAGGAAGAATCCATGTAGGTAGGTTTTCAGAATATTGTCAGAGTGGTCTTAGCTTTCCAAAGCACTTTAGCCTATACCATTCCACTTCACATGTTAACACAGTGACAAATTTAGGCTGTTTTAGACTCCATTTCAAAACCAGTTTTTGAGTATGGCTGAGAGGACCAGTGTTGACCTGACAACCCTTATAAAACTGGTTCTATTCTTATTCTCATTTTGTAGATAAGGAAACTAAATCTTAGAAACTTAAGTAATCTCAGGTACCTGGGTGATTCAGTTGGTTAGGTATCCAACTCTCGATCTCAGCTCAGGTCATGATCTCAGGGTCCTGAGCTATGTCAGGCTCTGCACTGGGCATGGAGCCTGTTTAAGATTCTCTCTCTCTCCCTCTGTGCCTCCCTCTTGGCTCTCTCTCCCTCTCTAAAAAAATTAAAAAGAAAAAGAAATAATCTGCCAAGTGCTCCCTAAATTCATAACTGGCAGAACCAAGATTCATATCCAGGTTCAGATACCAGAGCTGGTTCTTACCCATTAGATTATCTTGCCTAAAAACATCTATGTGTTTCATGAGGAGGCCTGTGTCTACATGACTTAGAGAAAAAGATGTTAAGTTTAGCAAAAAGAAAGTCAGATTGTGGGCAGCAGCATCAATGTAGACCTTTGTTTTAAAATACAAATATATGTTTTTTTTTTTCCCAAATAACGTATCTGTAGGGCAAATGCTAGCAAAAATTCTAATTGTTACACATTCTGTGTGTATGTGATGGGAAATGGTACATACTCTCCATATACATGGAGAAGATATGAACTTAGAAATCCATATTTGTAAAAATAGCACTTTTCACATTATGAAATCAGTGTGGGAGCTTGTGAAAAAACACAATACAAGTTGATACATTCAGTAGAGGAAGAAATAGAAGTTTGAAATCATTAATTTTGCCAGATCCTTCAAAACAAAATGCTGGAAAACACTATCTTCAGTACAACAACTGAACTCCCAAACACTTTAAGAACAAAGATCAAAAATCTTACATAGGATTATACTTCCCTTCTTCCTTACTCTTTTCCCTCCTTCCTTATTCTTTTCCCTCCCTCACTTCCTTCTGAAATAAGAGAGATTATTAAGAGTTGCACAAATAAAATAACCAATTCTAGAACCACTGATTATAAATAACAGCTTTGAAGGAAGTGAAAGAGAAAGGTGCTTTCATAAAGTATAGGAGAGAGGCACCTGGGTGGCTCAATTAGTTAAATGTCTGCTCCTGGCTCATGTCATGATCTCAGGATCCAGTGTCCCCTGCTCAATGGGGAGTCTGCTTCTCCCCCTGTCTGTCTCAAATAAATAAATAAAAATTCTTTAAGAGAAAACAAAGTATAGGAGAGTCTTTTTCCTAATATGTAGTTTGGGCTGGTCAGAATTTTAGATTTGGACCCTCTGCAGAGAACTCAGTGAAGCATGATGATGGTGTGGTGTTCAGCCTTCAGTATGCTTTCTGTTAATTTAGTATTTTCTGGTATTCCCTTCTCTGTGTAGTCTTACGGGCCTGCAGATGTGACCAGCTCAATACAGAGGGAAGTGATGGCTTGATTTCTTAGGCTGAGTCACAACTGGCATTGAAGGCTCGCCTTCCTTTCTTGGATCCTTTGCTCTGAGAGAAGCTAGCCCCCATGTAGTAAGGAGATTCAAGAAACCCTGTGGAAAGGTCCATGCGGTACTGAGAAGGAATTATGACTTCCCACCAATAACTGGGACCAACTTGCCAGCCACATGAATGAGCCATCTTGCAAGTGGGGCCCACCAGCCCCAGTCAAACCTTTAGATGACTGCAGCCCCAGCTGATATCTGCTGGTAACATCATGAGAGATCCCAAATCAGAACAAACCAATGACATTGCTTTTGAACTTCTAACCCATGGAAACTATGAGAAATAATAAATGATTATTGTTGTTTTAAGTTACTGAGTATTAGGGCATTTGTTATGAAGTGTTAGAAAACGAATCCTGTCAGTTAGCCTGAAAGTTTGGTCAGACATGCAAAGAATCTAAGCTCAAGTGATTCAGGTTACTTAGCAGGAGGCTATTTGGTGGGACACTTCAGACATGTGTAATTCTGACCCTGGAGCCAAACAGTGACATCACGTGTGTCCTAAAGACTGTAGATGAAACCCTCCAGGTTAAAACTCACATCTCAGCACAATATTAACACCCAAAAAATGCCTGAACAAAGAAATAACTGCCTAAATTAATGTAAAGCAAATTGGAAAATATTCTGTTATCCAAATACTCCTTGGAACATGGTAGGTTATTAAATTAGTGAAAAGAGAGAAAGGGAAAGGAAGAAAGATAAGAAATAGAACATTCCTAGGAATATTTCAGTTTTAGCGATCAAGCATTTCTCCAAGTTTATGTTCTTTAGGAAATAATAATAATAATGAAGCCATTTAATTATGCCAAAGAGCAAACATGTCTACAGTAGGGAGGAAGCATGGCTAATTGAGGATGTCAGAATGAAATAGATGTATCTGTTGGGCATGGGGTACAGACTTACCCTTGTGGGAAGAAGACAAATTCTGAAAAGCTTTTGCTAGCATGAGGGGACCAGGACCTAATGCATGACTTGACATAAACACTTTCTTCTGGGTGTGATCAGAAGAATATTAGATTAAATCACTTGTCCGTGTGATAAAAGCAACAACAATAATATTAGTTAACAGTTATTTAATTCTTACTTTGTAGGCAAGTACTATTAATCCCTTTACAAGTATAAATTCATGTTATCAGTTTAATTAACTTAATAACCCAAACATCTGTCCATTTACTATGACAGATTCCTTTATTTGAGGGTTGATTTCATTTCAATGCCTAAGAATACCCCTCTGATCACAGAAAAGTGCTCCCCTAATTACTATCCCCCACAGGCCCACTGTGTGCCCAGAGTGGGGTTTCATGTTATACACAACAGCATCACTGCATGCCATTGTGTAGGTTGTGCAGTTATACATATGAACCTAACTCCACATATTAGCATAGCTCATCCTCCCAAAAACACATGTCAGGGTTATTATCTTTAATTTACAGGGTAGTAAGCCATGAATCAGAAAGGCAAAGTCACTTCATATGGCCTCATTACATAAATGGTAGAAATAAATTTAATACCCCAAATTTTGATGCCCCAAAATGAATGCCCTTTCCTCCACAGCATGTAGATTTAACAAGAAAAAGACATGACATATAGGGGTCTCATTTTAAGCATGGGTTAGTTTTTTGAGGTCAGCCACATAGTTGAAAATGTTTTAGTCTAAATTGTTCATGAAAATTAGTTTTCTCAGATAAATAGGTGGCAATGCTGCATAACCATCCTCTTTCCAACTCCCCCCCCCAAATCTTAGTGACCAAACCACAACAAGTTTTGTTTGCTTATGATCCTTTAGTCAGTCAGGGCTCAGGGGAGGGCTAATATGTAGTGTTAGCTGGGCTCAGGTGAGTGGCTCTTTACTCACACAGTATATAGGCATATCATGCATGCAGCTGCACTCAGCTGAGGCTCAGCTGGGGAGCCTTGTGCTACTGTATGTAGCCTGTGTCTCCATGTGGTCTATCATAGATCAGTGACTTAATCTAAGATTCTTTACATGACGGCTGATTTAGAGTTTGAAAATGGAAGATAGAAGATTTTCTAAAGCCTTGGCTTGGTAGTTCAAGAGTACCATTTCAACTGCATTCCATTATTTACAAGTTACAAGACCATCTCACATCAAAGGAAGAGGAAATGCACTCCACCTCTAGATGGAAGGATGAGTATGTATGTGCAAGAAAGAACATGTGGGGTTTTTTGGGAGGGGAGGGAAGGTTGGCCATCTTTAAAAATGATCTACCATAGTATATACCCTGACAACAACTTTTCATGTGTCTCCCACATGCAAAACACATGTACTTCTCCTTCAAGCATCCCATTTCATTATGGCAGCAGCTCTAAGTTTAAATATCATCATTTAGGGACGCCTGGGTGGCTCAGTGGTTGAGCATCTGCCTTTAGCTCAGGGTATGATACCAGGGTCCGAGGATCGAGTCCTGCATCAGGGTCTTCATGGGGAGCCTGCTTCCCTCTCTGCCTATGTCTTTGCCTCTCTCTCTTTATGTCTCTCATGAATAAATAAATAACATCTTTTTTAAAAATCTCATCATTTGAATCAGGTCTGAATGTGTATGAGGCTCCTTGGTGCAAAACTCTTGATTTGGAGATTGGCAAACTAAAAGATGTTATTTGCTCTCAAAGGCCCAAATTACAATGGTAAGACATGGACTAAATAACTGTATCTAATACTCTCATTTAAAATGTAGAAAATGGATTTATGTCAGCAAAATGGTAAATTAGGAAGTTTCAAGCCCTTGTTTCCCCCATCAAAAGAAATATAAGACCATAGACAAACAAACAAAAGAAACTGGCTTACCTACCCTTAGGAGCTCTGGAAAATAGTAAAAAGTCTACAGCAACCAAGCAAATGTCCAATAAAGAACAATTCACATTCAAAATGATCAGGAAATTTTGTGTTGATTTTACTCAAACTTCCCCAACCTCTGCTGTGCAAGGCATGGTCTTGGTCAGAAAGAGACAGTAGCATAGCTCACAGTTGTCTCTTAAACTGGAGGGAGGCGAGTCTCACAATGTCTTAACCTGTCTGAGGGCTGCTTAAGGAACTGGTTTGTGTATTGTCAAATCTTGTCTTACTTGGATCTTGGATAGGAAAGATCAGTGACCACTGCTTGTGAAATCTGCAGAGGGACTATAAACCCACATAAACCTAGGCAAAAGATTATGGGTGAAGACAAGCAGTAGACCACGTAAGGCCCAGGGAGAATCTGGGTGAGAATTTTTGGGAAATTAAGACATTCAAAAGAGGTGTTTATAGTGGAAAATGAGAAAGCTACGCATAAGCCCAGGCAAGGTACATACTCAGAAAAGACCTGAGAAGACCCTAAGATTCCACCTCAGGCTGATACCTAGACTCAGAGCACGCCCAGCTACTCAGTGAATGACTAACTGACACAAAACCATTCTGTGAAATCTGGGAGAAGTGGCTTTATTTTCCAAATACTCAATTTTCAGTAAAAAATCATAAGGCATACAACAAAATGGTAAATCATGGTCCAGTCAAAAAAATAATTGATAAAAATTATCCCTGATGAAGTACAGACATCAGACTTTCAAAATAACTACAGTACAACAGTTCTCTTATATATGCTTAAAGAGCTAAAGCAAACACAAAATGAAATCAGTGAAACAATATGTGAACAAAACAAGAATACCAATGGAGAGATAGGCTATTAAAGGAAACAAGATACTAGAACTAGAGAAAAAGGAATAATTGAATCACAATAATCACTAGAGGGTCTCAACAGCTTTGGAGCAGGTAGTAGAAATTATAAGTAACCATAAGACAGAAAAATTGAAATAATGAATCTGAGGGACAGAAAGAAGAAAGAAGAAAAGTGAACAGACCCAAAAAGTCATGTGGGACATCATGAAACTGTACAACATATGCATTATGGGAATTGCAGAAGAAGTGGGAGTCAAAGAGATTATTTGAAGAAACAATAGCCAAAAGCTTTTTAAGTTTGATTAAATACATAAGTCTACAAACCCAAGAGCTCTAAAAATAAATTTCAGAGCTCCATGATGGGAATGGGCACTTTATAATCAAAGTGTCAAAAGAGAAAGAGAAAATCTTGAAAGCAGCAAGAGAGAAGTAATTTGTCAGAGATGAGAGATCCTCAATAATATTAGTGGCTAATTGATCAGAAAAAAACCTTGCAGGCATTAGCATGATCTATTAAAAGGCTTATAGGAGGGAGAAAAAAAGCTACCAACCAAAAATTCTATACTTAGCAAAATCATCCTTCAAAAATGAGGGGGGAAAAAATAAGACATTCCCAGAAAAAAGGCAAAAAAAAAAAAGAGTGTTTATTAACATTCAAACTGCACAATAAAAAAAAAAATGCTAAGGAGAGTCCTCCAGGCTGAAATAAAAGGATACTTTAGCCAAGGTAAGATCTTTAGCCAAGGTAAATATATGATCATAAGATCTTTAGCCAAGGTAAATATATGATCAAAATATATGATCAAATGTAAAACCTGGTTTTATTGTAATTTTGGTTTTTAGAGTTTAAAAGACAAATGCAAAAAATTATAAAGTTGCAATTTGTGACATTAGTAAAATAAGTGGAAGGGAAAGGAGCTGTATAGAGTTTTTGTATGCAACTGAACTTAAGTTGGTACAATTCAAATTATATTTTTACAACTTTAGAATGTTATATGTAGTTAGCATAACAACTAAAAAATTATAGAATATACACAAAGTGAATTGAGAAAAGAATCAAAATGTAATACTACAAAAAAATCAACCAAACACAAAAGAAAGCAGTAAGTGAGGAAATAAGGATAAAAAAACCCCTAAAGGATACAGAAAACAAATAGCAGAATAACAAAAGTAAGTCTTTCCATATCAGTAATTTCTTTTAAAACAAATGGATTAAATTCCCTCAACTAAAAGGCCTGGATTCTTTTTAATGATCCAAATAGACACTATCTATAAGAGACTCACTCCAAATCTAAAGACAAAAATAAGTTGTAAGTGAAGTGATGGAAAAAGATACTCCAAGCATACAGTACCCCAAAGAGAAGAGAGGTGACTATATTAATGTTAGATGAAATAAGCTTTAAGTCAAAAACTATTACATGAACAAAGGAGAATATTATATATTGGTAAAAGAGTCAATACAGCAAGAAAATATAATTTTAAATGTATATGTGCCGAAACTTGAGCTCTAAAATATGAGGCAAATACTGGCAAAATGGAAGGGAAAACTACAGAAGTCCACAGTAATAGTTGAAGACTTCAATACCCTACTTTCAATAGGATAGAATAACCAGACAGAAGATCAATAGAGAAATAGAGAATTTGAGAACATTAGAATTCAATTGAACCCAATGGACACATACAGAACACTCCACCCAACAACAGAGGAATACACATTTTTCTCAAGTCTACATGGAACATTCTCCAGGAGAGAGAGGCCACAAACAAGCCTTGATGAATTTTATAGGGCTGTAATTATACAAAGTGTTTTCCAATCCTAATGGAATGAAACTAGAAATCAATAAGAGAAGGAAAACTAGAAGATTTACAAATTGTGGAAAGTAAACAACACACTACTAAAAAAAAACAATGGGTCAAATTAGGAAATACACTGAGGCAGATGAAAACAAAAACAAAACACACCAAAACTCATCAGATGCAGCTAATGCACTACTGAGAAGGAAATTTATAGTTGTAAATACTCACATTAAAAATGAAGAAAGATCTCAAATTAACTACTTTACACAGTAAGAGACTAAAAAAAGAAGTGCAGACTAAACTCCAAGTTAGAAGAAGGAAAAAACAATAATAAAGATCAGAGTAGAAATAAAATAGAGAACAGGAAAAAAATATATATGGAAGAAAATCAATAAAATCAACCATTGCTTCTTTGAAAAAGTCACCAAAATGATAAACTTCAGATAGATAAAGTAAGAACATAAAAAAGAGAGACATTACAACTTACTCACATCAGAAATGAAAGTGGGAACATTACTATCAATGTTGAAGAAATAAAAAGGATTATAAAGGTCACAGTCACAGCAACTATGAGCAATGGTTAGTAAAATGTTGGATAAGCAAGATGAAATAAACAACTTCCTAAAAATACACAACCTATCAAGACTGATTTGTGAAGAAATAGAAAATGATTGACCTGTGATTAGTAAGGAGATTGAATCAGTAATCAAAAATCATATAATCAAAATCAGTAAGTAATCAGACTTCACTGGCCAATCATTTAAGGAAGAATTAATACCAATGCTTCTCAAACTCTTCCCCAAAACTGAGGAGAGAATGCTTTCAAGCTCATTATATGAGGCCAGTATTACCCTGGTACCAAAACCAGACAAAGAAACTGCAAGAAAGGAAACTGTACACTAACATCCTTAATGAATATTGATAAAAAAATCCTCAAAAAATACTGGCAAACCAAATTTAGCAGCATATTTAAAGGTTGATATACCATGACCAAGTGTGATTTATTCCTAAATTGCAAAATAGTTCAATCTACTCTTGTATTACTCAATGTACTCTTGTATTACATCAACCAATATAAGACACCACATTAACAGAATAAAGGATGGGACAGGACATGATTATTTCAATTAATGCAGAAAAAGTACTTAACAAAATTTAGCACTTTTCACAATCAAAACACCCAACAAACTAAAAATAGAAGAAAACTATCTCAATATAATAAAGGCTATATATTATTCACCCACAGCAACCATTATACTCAATGGCAAAACCCTGAAGGCTTTTCCTCTTATATCAGAAAAGCAGACATATGCCCATATTTAACCCTTTTTTAAAAAGATTTATTTTATTTTTAGAGAGAGACAGCAAGTGGATGAACTTAATGAAGAAGACAAGAGACCTGTACCCTGAAAACTATAAAACATTGCTGGAAGAAATTAAAGAAGACCTAAATAGGGATCCCTGGTTGGTTCAGTAGTTTAGTACCTGCCTTCGGCCCAGGACACAATCCTGGCGTCCCGGGATCAAGTCCCGCATCGGGCTCCTTGCATGGAGCCTGCTTCTCCCTCTGCCGGTGTCTCTGTTTCTCTCCCTCTCTCTGTGTCTCTCATGAATAAATAAATAAAATCTTTTTTAAAAAGACCTAAATAAATGGGAAAACATTCCATATTCATGGATTAAAAGAAAACATTTTTAAGATGACAAACTACCAAAGCAATCTCTAAATTCAATGTAATCGTTGTCAAAGATCATGACCATGTGTGTAATACAGTAAGAGAAAAAAACATCCTAAAATCCATCTGGAACCCAAGGGGCATTGAGTATCCAAAGCAATCTTGAAAAAGAACAGGGTTGAAGGATTCACGCTTCTTGATTTCAAAACATATTTTAAAGCTACAATTAAAAAAAAATGAACAGTATAGTACTGGCATTTAGACAGACATATGGACCAATGGCACAGAATAGAGAGCAAAGGAATAAATCCTCACTTAAATAGTAAAATAGTTCTTTAATTTATTATTTATTTAACTTTTCAGCTTTCTTGAGGTATAATTGACATAAAAGTTATATATATTTAAGAAATCCAGTGTGATGATATAATTGTACATTGTAAAATGATTGCTACAATCAAGCTAATTAATACATTCATTACTTTACATAGTTACTTTTTTTTTTTTTTTTTTTTAGGAATAAGGACAGGGGACAGGGCACCTGGGTGGCTCAATGGTTGAGCATCTCCCTTTGGTTCAGGTCATGATCCCAGAGTCCTGGAATCAAGTACCTCATCAGGCTCCTCTCAGGGAGCCTGCTTCTCCCTCTACCTTATCTGCCTCTCTCTCTGTGTCTCTCATGAATAAATAAATAAAATCTTTAAAAAAGAAAGAAAAGAAAAACAAAAGAAAAAAAGAAAAACAAAAGGAATGAGGACACTTTGGATCTCCTCTCAAATTTCAAGTATATGATACCATATTATTAAATACAGTCACCATGCTGGAAATTATATCCCCAGAACTTATTCATATTTTAACTGATTGATTATTATTATTATTTTTTTTTAGAGAAAGAGAGAGCACGTGTGAGCTGGGTTGGGAGAGCGGAGGCAGAGGGAGAGGGAGAGAGAAAATCTTAAGCAGGCTCCTCACTCAGTTCAGAGCCTGACATGAAGCACAATCTCATGACCCTGAGATCATGATCTGAGCTGAAATCAAGAGTCAGATGCTTAACCAACTGAACCACCCAGGCACCCCTGTAACTGAAATTTTTAAGCCTTTGATCAACATCTCCCTATTTTCACTAATACAATCCTCTTAAAAAATTTGTGGGCTTTCTATCATTGGGTTGATTCTATGCCTCAAATCCACATCTGTGATTCCTTCCAAGAATGAATGAATTCTCTGCTGAAAGACACTGTCTTAAGATTTTTAGAGGCTCTTTTGCTTAGCTGAAAGGGCCTACAAGCACCACTTTAAATCTTTCAAAACAAAGAGTCTTTCTTGTTACACTATTGATTTAATTTCAACCCGAAGGATGCTTTTACTGGAAGTACTCTAGACTTTTTCTTTTCCATGAGGCCATTTCTTCCTTTGAAAATATTTTGTCAGCTGGAGAAAATGTTCTAAGTCTTCTATATTTCTTCTAAATTATGCTTGAAACCCAAACAGTTCATTTTTAACTCAATTTTCTCTTGCAACCTTGTATTATGTTTCTAAAAGCAGCTATTGGTATTTTCAACAGTCTGCATGGAAACACTTTGAGCTACATTCACAAGTTTACCTGATAATTCTTCTTTTTCCATGTTAGACCAGGTGGCGGTTTTGTTCATAGTTGTGCCATTGCTTGTTATTGTTCCCTTTTCCCCCAGGCTTTAATAGCAATGCCCACCCTGAGTTGTTCACCATTTACTAGCCTCCATGAAGAGCAGTTTTGCTACTTTTCTGCCATCTTCTTGCTGTCCTCACAGCCTCCTCTTGGTATTTTGTTCCACATGTTGAGGTTTCTGTGATGGTAACAACCTGTTTTAGTTACCAATCGTTGCATAAGAAAGCAGCTTCAAGGGCCACTGAGCAGTGGTTGAGGTCTGCCTTTGGCTCAGGTCATGATCCCCGGGGTACTGGGATCAAATCCCACCTCAGGCTCACTGCAAGGAGCCTGCTTCTCCCTCTGCCTATGTCTCTGCCTCTCTCTCTGTATCTCTCATGAATAAATAAATAAAACCTTTAAAAAAAAGAAAGCACCTTCAAAAAACTTAGTTTCTTAAAACAGTGATGATTTATCACTGCTTATAGTTCTGCAGGTTGTCTGGGCTCAGCTGGGTGGTTCTGCTCTGCGTTGTGTTAGCTGAGATTACTCATGCAGCTGCACTCAGCTTGGGCTGGAACATCCAATAAGGCCGCTCTCATTTCTCTGACATTTGATGCTAGTGATCACAGAGGTGCCTCATTCCTCCCCCACGTGAACTCCCTCTTCCTGGAGTCTAGGCTAGCTTTCTTATGGAAGAGTGTCTGGATTCCAAGAGAATAAAAGCTGAAGCTGCCAGGTCTTTTAAAGGTTGGCCTGGAATCAGCACTTTTACTACAATCTCTCCATCAAAGCTATTCACAAGGCCAGGTCAGATTAGTGAAAGTGTAGATGACAACCTAATGAAAACAATCACTTCTATTACCTTAACTATCAGATGTACCTTTATTTATATGCAACTATGACACAGTCTGATTTTTTTTATCAGTTAGTAGTGTTTATTTTGCAAGCTTTTGAAAGATATCTTCTAGACATATTCACCCGCACTTTTATCAAATATCAGTATTGTACATACAGAAAAAATAAAAGTGAAATAAATTAAAATATTTCCAAATTTTCTTCATGCTCAGAATCTGCTTTTAGAGTCCACATTTGTGTTTATCCACATAATATCATAGAGTACATCTGAAAAGGCAGCATGTCTTAAAGAGTTACCCACTATTATGTCTAGAATATTATTCCAAGCTGCTAACATGCATTCTTCAAGTTTTCTTGCTGACATTTTTTTGACTGAATAAAAGGCAGCTTGAATCATTTACATCAGCCCCTTCTTCCTTTGAACTTCCTTCTGAGACTTGGCAATTCCTCTTGCCTTGGGTTGCATTGCTTGGCCTATGATAGACAATTCTTTTGCACATATTTCCAGGGAAAGCTTTATATACTTGTGAGTTCCTCTTTTCTGAGACTCCTAAGGTACTTGAGCTTCATTTTGCAAAAAGACGTGGCCACTTGCTGAAGATGAGTATTTGCTCTTTTCCCACTACTTCATTTTCATGCCTTCTATCTTCACTATAATTTTTGTGTCCAATGTCAAATGATAGTGTTATCTTTTTTTTTAAGATTTTATTTATTTGTTCATGAGAGACATGGAGAGAGAGGTAGAGATGTAGGCAGAAGGAGAAGCAAGCTCCATGCAGGGAGCCCGATGTGGGACTCGACCCCAGGGACCATGGGATCAAGCCCTGAGCCAAAGGCAGATGTTCAACCGCTGAGCCACCCAGGCATCCTGATAGTGTTATCTTGAAAAATATATTTAAATAATAATTAAACTCAACAAGTATAGTTCCAACAATGCATATAATTCAATAGAAGTGATGATAATGATGAATAGTGATAACCAACTTCATACTTGTTCAGTTAAAAGTAACTATGGCTCAAAGGCCACCTGGCAGATGGGTCAAATGCCGTAGATTGCAATGTGCATCTCAATTTTAGGGATGTCTAATGTAGAAAAAGGTATGTTTATGGTATTTTGTGTGTTTCTTCTAGATATTCAGTGATGTGCTGGGGTCTGTCTAATAAATATATTTAAAAGTTCAAAACATAGTGTTCATCTCAAGAGATTTAATATAAAGAATTGCCCAAATGAAATAGGCAACCACGGCAAATAGCACAGAACAAATTTAAAAATAAATAGTAGAATCAGGGCTCTAGAAACAGTAGGGCACATTAGAACTTGAAGGGATGTGTAGAGTATGGGCCTTTCATAGCACCTCTACCTTATATTACCTCTCTACATCTTTTCCCCACTTTCTATTTTTTACCTTTTTCTTATTAATATAGAGAAAGAAAATTTTAATATATTCAAAATATAAACACTTTGTGAGTTATGTGTTTTTGAAGTATCTTGTTCTAGTTTGTGTATGTCTTGTCAATGTCTTTGATCACACAGAAGTTCACAACTATAGTATAGTAAAATGTATCCATGTTTTCTTACCATGACATAAATTTTTGTCTTATTTTAGAAATATTTTGCTGCTGGATATTCTCTCATATCTTCTGAAGTTTTTCATTTTGGTTTTTCACATTTAGGTTTTTAATATATCTGGAATTTAGTTTTTGTGTATGGTGTGAGGTAGGGATTCTTTTTTTTTTTTTTTTTCTATATGAGTGACCAATTTTCCCAGGATAATTTATCAAAAGTCCATCCTCGCTCATACCTCTCACTTATAGGTATGTTGACGTTAGATAGCACACTTGAGTGAATAAAAATCTGAATTCTTGAAAAATAGAATTCTCCCTGAGAACATAAAGTAATAATCAAATTATATTATGTAAGTACTGAAATAGGAGTGAAATATATTCTAGTCTGGTGTTTCTTAACCTTTTGATGTTAGAAATAGGTTCTAATTCTAATTAAAGCTCTAGACCTCTCTAAAGGGAAAAAAATGCACAAAACACATTAAAAAGGTTACACATCATTTCAAGAGTTTGCAGACCACTTGATACTTATACATAGGCCCCATTCCCCTTACTTTAAAGAGGGAAAGCTGGAGGTGATGACGTATTCGTGAATCCACAAATACTATATGTCTTCTATATCTCTACTCTGTACCATTCCACATGTATAGTTATGGATAAGCCATTAAAGTAGAACAGAGAAACACCACAAATCTGTGATCACATGCTCAAAATAATTAAAGAATCAATGCCAAATATCTAAAACAGTAGTGTGACTTTTATGCCTGATTTAAATCTAACAGTTAATTGTAAATGACAGATGGAACGGCATAGTTGTAAAAAACAAATTGAACTTAGTAAAGGAATTAACTTTAATCTGTTTTCTAGGTTCTGTTTCCTATTTCACCAGAAGGCCTCTAGAAGCGGTTTATTTCTAGATTGATTTATGGCTGTGGCACCCTATAAATAATCATTGGAAGATCTAATTTGTTTGTTATATGCGAATTACCTAGGTGAGCTTATTAAAGATAAGATTGGACTGGTATCAAATATAATTCAGGACAAGCCAAAGAGGATTAGGATGCTTTGTGATTGATTGAACCAAGAAGTTGAAAGTCAGCAACTAGACAGATTGATGTGTTTAGCAGGACTTTTGAATCAAGAGCCATCACACACAATATAGAAAGCTCAGTTAATAAATTAACCAAGAGAAGAATGATTTGACTTTGGAGGGGTAAAATTTTAGGAACTTCATCCAGAATATTAGAGAAATTTGGGGTTAAAGGTATTTTCCCTCTGAAGATGGTAAAAAATTAAAGGCTATGGAAATCAACCCAGTTGGTCAGTGTTTAAGGACTGATGCTTATGACAGATCTATCTGTGGTTTTGGTAATATCAATCCAGGTTATTTCTCTAGCTTTATCACTGTGGGGGAAAAGAGTCAACATAGTCATGTCTTGGCTGAGCTCAAACTGTCACATCCACAAAGCTCTAGTTCACATCCAGGCTGGACTGATTTGAGGCTGTACCTAGAGAAGGCTCTCAGCCTCTATGACCTCTGAGATCGTTGCTAATTACTCCAAGAATCTGGGTCACTGAAAGAATGAAGCTACATCTCCAGGGAAGTGGTTCTTTGGGTTTGAGAACCCTGTTTCCCTGAGACATTCATTAGGATTGCTCCTGGGCACGTAGCCTCTGTATCTTTTACAGGATGGAGTGGCTTCAATGTCTTCCTTCCCATGGGAATAAACTCCATCAAGCCATTTTTGTCATGCCTTGTCTCACTTCTTTTTCTTCCCAGCATCCCAGCCAGTTGGGGCCTGACTCTCAGGTCTCTGTTCTTCTCCTCTCCTAGTATTCTTTCACCCCTAGCTCCGTTCCTCCCACCTTTCCCCTACCTTTCAGAACTTTTCCCTCTACCTGTTTACATCCCCACTCAGTCATCCTCTCATCCCAGTTTCATGGGAGATTCCACTCAAGCCTTTTGTGTTTCACTTGGGGGCCTTGGCTAGACATCTGCAGTAATAGTACTAATAGTGGCCACAGTAGGAGTAGTTAAGGCTGCAGTGATGGATACATTTGTGTTTGTGTGGAGAGCCAGCGGTGGTAAAGTCACACTCATAAATGCTTTCAAACCCTTTATCATTGTTATCCCTTTCATCTCCCCAGGAGTTTCTTGCACACGTTTTCAGAGGGTTATCCCTCTATATTAATGAATTGCCACTTATTGAGAACAAATCAAGTCACAGGAGATCCCAGAGAAATATGAACTGAGGCCCTGAAAGAGCTTCCAAAGAGCTCATTAAAAAGCCAAGAGTCAAATAAGTGAACCAACTTCCGGGCTGTAAAATTTTAGAGAAAATAGAGACAATGCCCTACAGTTGTCTGATGAGGCTTCTGAAAGGTGGCAGAGCTCTGGCAGGCACTGGAGATGGGACTGGCCATCCCTGATAAAGGAGCACAGTGAGAGAAGGCACAGGGGTGGGGAAGGGGGCCAGAGAAAGTGAAGAAGAAACACCAAAGATCCAGGCTTACCATGACTAGAAATTACAAAAAATATGATATGAAAATGAGTTCTTTTCTAATAAAGCCACAATTGCTTCTAAATTATATATATATATATATAATGTTTATATATAGTATATATGCTATATATTATATATAGTGTGTATATATATGTTTGTATATATAAAGTAGTGTGTATATGCATATTTGTAAATATCTTAGTCTATAATTCAATGTGCAGAAAATGCTATTATTTGGAAGTAAGAATAGTTTTCAACTCAAGGATTCAGATAGTTATTTCTAGAAGAATTACCCAACCCACCACGTTTACTTCATATTCTCTCTTCCTAGAATCCCCATCAGACCTATGATAGAAGCTCTTCTTTCTTTCTTTCTTTCTTTCTTTCTTTCTTTCTTTCTTTCTTTCTTTCTTCTTCTTTTCTTTCTTTCTTTCTTTCTTTCTTTCTTTCTTTCTTTCTTTCTTTCTTTCTTTCTTTCTTTCTACTTTGTATCTATTTAGCATTTTTTGTGATCCATTTTAACTAATTTTTCAGATCTGGCTTCTAATTACTAAATCTTTGCATGTGAGAGAGAGATAAATGCAGTTTACTGTTTAGTAGACCCATTGAGACTTTTTACATTTCAATTATTTTTAGTTTTTCACTTCTAGAATACCAATTTAACTTTTTGTCCAACTATTCTTGCTCATTTTTCGTAACAGCCCATTATTGCCTTCCAGATCTAATCCTTTATTTTTGCCTGTTAAACATTCATTTTAAAGTTCCTTTCTTATTGCCTACCACTTGGGGCTGCGAACTTTTCTCCATCACTACATACTGCTAGTTATACATTGTATTTCCCTGTGTGCTTTGTAATTCTCTCTTATGGATTTATCAAAAGGAGACCTGCAGATGGTTTGTGCTGGTTAGCCCCTAGATCTAAAGATAAGACCAGTTTCATGTTTATTTCTCAGTTCAGTAAGGTGGAGAATTAAGCCCTTATATCTCTAAATGATTAACGCGTGCTCAAGACTTCAAGTTTTTCTGTTTTTCCACTTCCCTGCTTGCACAGGGCTGCAACCTTGATTCTATCCAGCATGGTTTCTATTTCCAGTCACCTATTGTGGTGTTCCTTAAAACAATTTATTTTACTAATTTTTATTTTTTTATAATGTTTTATGATTTCTTAGTTTATTATCTCTTATGAAACTATAGGTTGACTAGGCTTAGCCAGGTGGTTCTTTTGTCCTAGGTGGTGTCAACTTATCTGAGTGGGGCTGCAGTTATCTGGAGACTTGACGGGTTGGTACATCTTAGAGGACTCAATGTATCTGATACTTTTGTGTTGTCAAATGGAAGACTGGGATCAGCTCTGTGGTTTTTTGGCTTGATGTGGTATTAGCAGGGTCTGCAGTTATCTGGAGGTGTGACTGGGTTGGAACATTCTAGAAGACTGACTTACTTGGCTGGAAGTCAGTGCTGGCTATCAATAGAGAATGGAGCTGGGCTGTTGATCAGAGTGTCTCAGCTTTTCTCGATGGGGTCTTGTGTGTGCCTTGAGTTTCTCACAGCATGACCACTGGGTTCCAACAGGGAATGTTCTAAGTGGAGAAGGCAGAAGCTGAAGATACAGCAGATATCACTGGTGCCACATCCTGTTGGTCAGAACAGGCCACAGGGCTAGCCTAGATTTAAAGGTAAGGGAAACAGATTCTACTGCTCCATGGTAAGAATGGAAAAGAATCTGTGGTCATATTTAAGCTACTGCAGTTGTTATAGCAAAGGCTCCCCAGATAGTGTCTTAAAGACATTTGGTTTTCATTCCTAAATGATAGGTCCAAGGATACCCTATCCAGGACTTGATGGCAGCTTTTATGTCACCGGCAGCCCAGACTCCTGATTACAGGGTGGTTGCAAAAGCTCCAGCCATTACAACTAACTTTCAAGCAGAAATGAAGGGGTAGAGCAGACAGGCAAAATGGATCTAACAACTGAGTTAATCCTTTTAAAGTAAACGGCTTTTCTTAAAGCCTCTCATGACTGCTGCTTACAACTCACTGGTTCCCCCATCTGCCAAAGAAAGTATAACAGTAATGTCAAAAAGAAGGCATGCCCTCATGTCAGAGATATTTTAACTGTTTTCTTGTGCAACAGGAGGTAGATATGAGCCAAATGAGGTAAGGCATGAATCCCAAACAAATCTAGTTCAGATTCCTTAACTTTCCAGCTACCACCCTCTTGCTTGCACTTGACAAGGATTCTAACTGTGGCACCAGGAAAGTGTGTCTGTGGCAGGATGATATTTGTGTTGTGTTGAGATGATGGGTATGGCATCGTTATGATAACAGGGGACATGCTTTAACCTGCAGGCAACTGACACAATGGTAGTAGAGTACTATTTAGAGAAGGATTGCAGTGCTCCTTATTAATAAAGTTCCATTTGTGAGCCTAATTACACCCTTGCCAAATAATAGTGTTGACTTTTTGTGTCATTTCCTCCTCAGTTGAAACTAGAGATGTTCTTTATTAGAAGATTTGAGAAGTCGGCCAAGTTTATGTTTAGGACACTTGCTGCACATTTTTATGTATTTGCCCCTTCTTTCTCAGTCCTTTCGTCTCCCTCATCCTCTTATAAGGTTCAGTGGCAACAGAGGATCAAGAATCCCTCTGAATGGAGAAACTCATTCATATGTAGGTGGTACTCATTGAACGCAGCTTTACCTTCTAGCTCTCTTGTAGGGAGGTTCTCTTATGAAGAGGGCACTAATCAAAGCCATGCTTGGCTTTCCACAAGATGACCCTTCTGTTATGATTTTGCAGGTGCCCGCTCAGCCCATGAAGCAAAAGGCTTTATAGGGGTCCTTCTCACAGTCCACGTATAGACAAAATCCCCTCTGCCTACATGTAGGGCCAGTCCCAGGCCATATGACTCAGTAACAGTGTGGCCTCCATAAGAATGCTCCTCTTCTGTTCATTCTGCAGTTGCTCTAGTAGGGACACCAAGCAACCACCTTTGGGCCAGCCCAGTTTTGTAAAGTTTTCATAGAACACCGTAATGCTCATTTGTATACATTTCGTCTATGGCTGCTCTTGTACTACAGTGGCAGAGCCACGGAGCTGCAACAGAGATGAGCTGCCCACAAGATCTATACTTTTTACCATTAGCTATCTAAGTTATTTATTTATTTATTTATTTATTTATTTATTTATTATGTTTTATTTATTTATTTATTCGTGAGAGACACACAGAGAGGCAGACACATAGGCAGAGGGAGAAGCAGGCTCCCTATGGGGAGTCTGATGTGGAACTCGAACCCAGGACCTTGGGATCACCACTTGCACCTTTCAAAGGCAGATGCTCAAACACTGAGCCACACGGGCACCCCTATCTAAATGTTTATTACTTACACATTTTTCCTCTATGGTGTCCAAGGCAGAATTGGTTCCCTCTAAGGCCGCGGTTCTCAATTTTGCCCCCAAAGGAGCATTTGGCAATGTCCAGAGACATTTTTGTCTATCACAGTTGGGGAGGGATGTATTGCCCCTGGCATGGTGGCTAGTGGTCAGGGATGCGGCTAAACACCCATGATGCACAGGCCAGCCCCCCACAACAAAGAATTACCCAGTCCCAAATGTCCAAATTCAGGGATGCGGCTAAACACCCATGATGCACAGGCCAGCCCCCCACAACAAAGAATTACCCAGTCCCAAATGTCCAAATTCAAGTGTCAGTGCTGAAGGTGAAACCCTGCTATGAGGAAATGGGTGTCCTAGAAGACTATTATAGTTCTTTTTTCACTTACTCAACAAATATTTATTGAATGTGTACTAGGCACCAGGCTTGTATTGAGTCATATGTATGTCATATATATAATATCCATAAATATAATATTAATGTACTTACATAAATGTAATATAGAGCTCTAGATGTATATGTTATATATCACATATATTTGTATATGTGCCATATGTAGTCTATAATTATATATAATATATACTTTTTATTTAACCTGCACAACAGGATATAAAGTTGATATTATCATCCCCATTTTATAGATAAGAAACCTGAAACCCAAAGAGGTTAATTTACCGAAAATCATCCAATGAGTGGAGGAAGGGGATTTTAAATGCAACGCCTGACAATTACTCTGTACTTTGCTAAACATGGATTTTAATGGAAGAGAAAGCCCTCTGAAGCCAGCCAGCGCTGCCTTCAAATTTGGGCTCTTCCACCTACATGCACGGGAGATGAAGACAGTGATACCTTCCCTGGAGCAGGTGCAAAGGTGGAAGGCCCAGCACTGAAAGCACGTTATGCCCAGAGCCTGTAGTCGCGGGTGCAACAAAACTGTGAGCTCTGATTACCTTATTCCCAGTGTGTAACAGGATTGTGGCGGACGTCTGGAGTGCTGAAACCCGAGGGGCGCAAGGCGGCACTTTCTCTACTGGGACGTGAGCAGATTTTCTGGATTATCTCAGCCCCCCCCCCCCCCAGGGAAAGGGGCTCCCTCCCCTCCGTGGCAGGACCGCTTCTTTGCAGCTGGCTGGGGAGCGAGCGAGCGAGGGTGAGGCTTCTTTCTGCCTGCATCTGTCCGTCTGTCCGTCTGTCCTGGCGGCTTCTCCCTGAGGAGCCGCGGGGGCCGGATTAACCCCCGGGAGTGACAGACTGTCAGCCGGCGAGGCGCCCGGCCTAATCGCTGCGCCTGCACCGCCGCGCTCCCGACACTCCCGCCGAGCACTTGCAACTGTCAAGAAGGTTTTCTCCTGACGGAAGAACACAATTTCACATTTTCAGAGTGAGGCATAAACGCACCAGGCAGCTGGAGATGCGGAGCCGCGGCACTCGGGGCCCAGCACAGCTTCACAGCGCGTCAGCAGACAGGGCACTCTTCCCGTCTTTAACCAGCGGGCTTTGTCTTTTTTATTTCTTTGTCTGTTTTATTTCTCTTTTTTCGCCCCAAGGCTTGACACTTTACAAAGTTAAGTCTGTAGCCTCGGTCATATTATTTCAAGAAAAACAGAAGCTTGGGCTCTGGGATCATTGAAGCATCACAACCAGGATCTCAAACTTTGGAGGAACAATTCAGGGGGGGGCCTTTGCCCCACTTGGACTCCTCAGGGCCTCTGAGAGCCTTCCCCTTCCTCCCTTTTTTGCTCACCCACACCATAATTATCCAGTCTTCCTGCCCTCATCTCCTAGCTCACTGGCATCAGCATCATTGGTGGACAGAAATTAAGATGGGAAGGATATAGTCTCAGACCTGGAGAGATTCTCATCTGAAGGAAGAGTCTGGACTGTGCATAGCCCATACAGTACTCTTCTGGGTTCAAGCAGATGTTAAAAGAGGACTATTCTTCTGGTCTCAGTTGCTGCTAAGAGCAAAGGGAGCAAAGGTAAAGGCCCCCACATTCTAAACAGAGAAGCCAGACCACATATGAAGGATTTGTTAAAAGGTAACCGCCTTCCCCCAAATGCCCATCAACTCCTCATTCATAATTGACTTTGAGAAGGCATAAGGGAAGGCTGCAGAATTGATGCAGGAAGGATGGAGGAGATTTCTTTGTGAAATCAGAATGATGTCAATAAATGATATATGTGACAACTGTGCCCCGAAGCATCTTTCTTATTCATCATGCCCAAGTGGACAGAGAGATTGGCAGATGCAGTGTATACCCCAGCATAAACCAGAGAACCCTTTCTAACATGGAAAATGTACCAGGATGAATTCCAGACCTCAAGTGTGGATGGTGGAATCTCAGAGTAAAGCCATCTTATTTTGCTTTTTGAAAAGAGGCAAGATCCCTTGCCTCACCTGAAAAAAAACAATGTGAAGCCTGGGATGGACCTACCACCCACAAATTGAAACTTTCAGGCAACTGCTCCATTTGGAGGGGAATGAGGTATGTCAGGGAAAGAGCAGAGGAAATCCACACCAACCACGTGTACTACACATCTCTGTGCTTTCACAGTGTGAAAAGAGATCCAAGGATCAGCAGATATTTGAGGAAACCAGCAGTAAAGAGAAGGATCAAAGAATTTCTGACTTTAGAGGAAAGAGAGATTTTAAGACTAATAATCAATATACACTCAAAGAAATTTACAAAACAAGAATAGGCTACTACTAAATAGAAGCAATAGGATAATTTTTAAAACAAATATTAGAAATTAAAAATAAGGGACACCTGGGTAGCTCAGTCAGTTAAGCATCTGCCTTTGGCTCAGGTCATGATCCCAGGATCCTGGGATCAAGCTCCGCATCAGGCTCCCTGCTCCACAGGGAACCTACTTCTCCTTCTCCCTCTGCTTGCCACTCCCCATTTGTGCTTACTCTCTCTCTCTCTCTCTCTGTTAAATAAATAAATAAAATATTTTTAAAAATAAATTAAAAATAAGACAGTCTAAATAAAAACAAACCTAAAGTGTTAAAAGAACTTGGGAAATAAAATATAGGATATTTTTTTAAAAAGTAAGAAACATAGTAAAAAATAATCCAGAAGATCAACATCTACCTAATCACTGTTCCAGGTGCGAAAGGAAGCAAAACATGGAGGGGAGAAAATAATCAGTGGAAAGCTAGAAGAGAAATTTTTCATAATTACAGAAAGATATGGACTCAAGATTGATTGGACACTGCAGACAATAGAGCAGTGCCTCAGTGTTCTAAAGAAAAATGAGATTTTGAAACTTGAATTCTATACCCAGAAAAACTATCAAAGAAGAGTAAAGATAGATATTCTCATACATAAGGTCATAAAGTTTACCTACCAGACACCTTATAAAAAATATACTTGAGGATGTCCTTAAGAACATGGGAAAGGAATCTAGGAAATAAGAAGTCATGGCTTCTAAAAAACACATAGAAACTACTACTACTACAGTAGAAACAGTAGAAACTACTACTACAAAGTGTAGCAAAAGAAGTACTGGCTTCATGTAAATTAGAACCAGCAGATAGAGGGTCTCAAGGAAAGTTTCTTCAAAGGAAATACATTTTACTCAAGAAATATTATGATTTAAGAGGGAACTGAAAGATCCAAGTACCATGCTGTCATGATACAGCTTATTTTCTCAAAAAGAAAAGAAATACAATTATAAGCTCTAGTCAAAATTAAAAAGCACGAGAAAGTCATGAAAAGTCAAAAGCAAAATTCACTAAATTATGACATTAATTTGAGCAATTTATGGCATATCAAAAAGGTATAAAAATAATAAAAGGGATTATAGGGGAAAGGAGGGAAAATGAGGGAAAAAATTAGAGAGGGTGACAAAATATGAGAGACTCCTAACAATGGGAAACAAACAAGGGGTAGTAGAAGGGAAGGTGGGTGAGAAGATGCGGTGACTGGGTGACAGGCACTGAGGGAGACACTTGACAGGAGGAGCACTGGGTGTTATACTATATGCTGGCAAATTGAACTTCAATAAAATATACATATTTAAAAAGAGAAGAAGAGAATCTCATTGGTCTTGACACTTAGATCATTCTCTTACAAGCAGCACAAATTTGATGATATACAATTAATTTTCTCCAATGATCTAATCACATTATTTAGTTCTACAGTAAATAATATTTACATATCATGATACTGTAAATTTTATCTAGCCATTTTAAACCTATGACAAAGCACTAAACACATAATTATGATTATAGAACAGAATAACAATGCCAAAACCTCGTTAATATACAAAAATAATAAAGCTCATGAAGGATGGGAAGTGGAGCAGGGGAGAAAACATAGAAAGTAACATAGAGGTAGTATATATCTGAATAATTATGAATCAAAGGATAGTGTCTAAAACAGAACCAAAAGTAGAGATTCCAGTATATTAACATTTTATTTTTTTTATATTAACATTTTAAAGATCATCAATAAAGATCAAAAATCACAATTTAACCAACAAATTCAAAAGAAGCATAGAAAGGAAACCAAAATTATTATGTGTAGGTGAGTTAATTCTTCATCTTTCAAATGAGAAAGTCTATAAATCAAAAACTACTGGAGTATTATTTAGAATAATGGTGGTAACCAAGGTTAAAATAAAAATATCCCTAGGAGGGGCACCTCGGGTGGTTCATGATTTAGCGCCACCTTCAGCCCAGGGCCTGATCCTGGAGACCTGGGATCAAGTCCCATGTCGGGCTCCCTGCATGGAGCCTGCTTCTCCCTCTGCCTGTGTCTCTGCCTCTCTCTCTCTCTCTCTCTCTCCCTCCCTCCCTCTCTCTCTCTCTCTGTGTGTGTGTGTGTGTGTCTCATGAATAAATAAAATCTTAAAAAAAATATCTAGGAAATGAGGGCGAGGGTAAGAGGACCACTAATTTCTCAATCATTAATAGTGTGTACTGTATCCATTATCCTTTTTCCTAGGTGTATCATTTCTATGATTTACAAAATAGACAGTGACGACAAAGTAAACACATTTCCTGATAAGTAGATTTGGGGACGATCTGGGATAGTGCAAGTGTTGCACTGCCAAGCATACCTTTTACTCACTTATTTAGAGTTCAGTCGGTATTTACAATTGTGACAATTTGATAGCAAGGTAAAACTATGATCCTGCTGAGCTAAGCCCAGGAGGTCCAGTGACAGAACAAGACATATGATCCAAATTTGCAAAGCTATATAAGAGGTTTTGTATTCATTCTAGAACTAAGTTATGGAACACTGGCAAATAAAAAATTATGAACCCCAATGTTAAATCCAGATGACATAACTTAAGTACATAACGTGTATCAGGCTAAGCATTATTCTTTGTTGCTGTCAACAGCAGGCACCACTGTCCCCGTAACCTTCAACCGTTCCCCTCCACTGATCACCTAATGTCCAGAGTTAGATAAGAGGCATTTAATGTTCTTTACCATCTGACAGCACTCACCCCCTCTAAACTCATCTACTACTCCCATTGTGAGCTGGAGGTAAAACTAAACCAAAGCAGCTGCGTCCAGGGGCATGGGCAACAAAAGGAGACAGAGAACAATTTTTTTTAGTATTCTCTCGTGCCTGGATTATGTTTTTTAAATGCCACTTCCTATTAAGAGAAGCAGAGCTTTCTGGAAAAATGACTAATTTCAGGTTTAGGGCAGATAATGTAAAAATTTGGAGCGAGGTATACGTTGTCATACTCGTACACAGAAAAGCTTGCTCTGGGTAACTCTGACATAATTTATTTGCTTTACCCTATTTGCATTAGTTTTCAAAATTATAACACCGGCATTTGCTTCTAACACGAAAATACTGAGCAGAGGCAATTCTATATATTCTTAGAATACAGATTCCCCACCCCTACCCAGGCTATCTGAAAGTCAAGGATTCCAGCGAAATCTTTTCTAAGTCAAAATGTATCTCCTCACCCCTGCTCCCTGAAAGCTCACATTATGCCACTTCACTTTAATGAAAAACCCACATTATACCTGTTTTTGCTAAACGAAAGAAATCTGAAGAGGATTTTCACTTTTGAGGGGGAAAAAAGCATTATGGCATTAATGTCCAGTCTCCCATAAAAGTTTAGTGGTGAAATGAGAACTTCCAGAAAGTAGGGATACCTACCTACATCCATCCTATGCATGCTCAGTAAAAAGACTGTGTTCAAATGACCTTTGGGATCATTCTTTTTTTTTTTTTAATCTTATGTACAATTAGGTTGATTTGTTTCACTTTATTTTCCACTGTTGCATTTGTTTTTCTTTAATTTAACACATTTATAAAATTCAAAAGTCAGGCTATACAAATCCAAAGAGATACACTCAAAGTAGCCTAGTTCCCACGCCTCCTCTACTCTCCACGTCTCTCCTCTACTGTTTTGTTTTGTTCTGTTTTGCAGTTACTTTCTGGTTCATCCTCTCAGTGTTTCTTATTGAATAACTAGAAATAACATAGAAAGGAAACCAAAATCTCACACTTTGCTTTACTCAATAACATTGTGGAGATCAATTGATATCAGTTCAAAGATAAATGATGAGATTAGTTCTCAGTCTTTTCTATTAATTAAAATTAATTTTATTTCTCAAAAAATGTTACATATACAAAACTAAATAGGCCCTTTTTAGTTGTGTATTCTGAGGGCACATACGATTTTTCACTGGGGCTGCTATTTCTTAAGCCTCAGATGAGAACCCTCCAGCTTGTCTATTCATTATAGGCTAAGTTGATCCTAGCCTCTTTATTCCTGCTCACACCACCCCCCATGCTTGGGACATGGTCTTCTTTCTTCTTCATTTGCCCTCTATGTGAGGCAAGGCTAAATTCAAATCCTTCCCTATGAAGCTTTACCTAGTCTTTCTTTCTCTAAGGGAATTGTGCCTTTGCATCCCAAGTGTCTAAATGATGGCCACCACATAGAAAATGTTTAATGAATGTTAGAGATGACTTAAGGGTAATGTAGAAAGAATATAGGTTTGGGGGCCTGATAAGTTCTCTGTTCATATTCTAGCTTAGCTACTTTATAGCTACATTAGTCATCTATTGCTGTGTGACAAATTACCCCCACAACACAGTAGGATAAAACAACACACATTTATTATCTCATAGTTTTCTGGCACAGCTTAGCCAGATGCCTTGGCTCTCATAGGCTACAGTCAAGGTGTCACTTGGGGCTGTGATCTCATCGGAAGCCTCAACTGGAGAATCTACACTCACATGGTGTTGGATGGACTCAGTTCCTTGTGAATTGTTGGGCTGAGGCCTCAGTTTCTCATGAGTTATTAGCTCGAGGCCTCCCTCGGTTCCTTCACATAGGCTTCTTCATAAAGCATTTTGCAATATGGCAGTTGACTTCATCAGAGCAAGCAAACAAGAAAGCAAGAGAAAGTACTAGAGAGAAAATGAAAAGCACAGTCTTTTATAATCTAATGATGGAAGGGATATGCCATCACGTTTGCCATGTTAAACAGTTCCTTGGAAGAAACTCATTGGTCCAGCCTACAGTTGAGCAGATGGGATGACGCAAGGGTCTGAACTCCAGGAGGGGGGGAATCTTTGGGAGGCCTGTCAGAAGCTGCCTATCACAGAAACTTTTAACCTTAGGCAAATTACTCCAGCTCTCTTTCCTTATATTTTATTAACAACCTGCCTTAAGTGTGCCAGTGTTAATATTTTATTAACAACCTGCCAGTGTGATAGGGTGATTTCTAAGATAAAATGTCTTTTTGCAGCTTAGATTCACCAGCTCAGTTTTATAAAATTAGTTGATTCTTCTTATGACTTCCTATTTGAATCTAGTACCTTCAGAGAAAAACAAACCAAGTTCACCAGCACCATAGGAAATACTGATTTACAAACTGGAATGCTTTTTGTTTTCCTTGTAAATCTAGAAGGGAAATTGATCCATTATAAGCCTGCTATATAGCTAATGGTTTTGCAAGATATATTATTATATTTCACAATTATGAGATATTCTAAGAGATTTTTGCTAGTTTTTTTCTTGTGTTCATTATGGCAATAAATTTTCCTGCCAAGTCTTAATAGTTTAGAGTCAGAAGAAGCCCTCAAGAAACACACATCTAAAGGAAGAAATTCTTCCAGCCAAAGTTAAAGGAAACTAGCACCACCTGTGTGAATCCATTGTAATGCTTTCTGAAATATTTTGATTCTGTAACACATAGGAAACTCTCTCCATTCCAATTATATTTCCTGGTCTCCTATGAACCAAAGTATTGACTTGAGAGTTAGGATGATCCACACACATGACCTTTCCAAGCCCCAGTTAGCCATCCATAAAAATGGGGCATATGGTCCTATCCTCATTGACCTGCCCCTTGGCTTCCTTGCAGAACACGGCAGGGCCTGGGAGGAGCCCCTACAGATCCAGCAGTGGGAGGAGGGTGCTGTGTTTCTTTTAACTGTCATCATAGAGACTAATTCTGAAAAAAAAAAATCAACTCAAGGGAGTACGTATCAAATTAGGGACTCATAGACAGTCAGAATTGAATTCCTAATCCATGGGGGCATTGGGCAAAGAGGAAAAATCCAGATGTAAAACCCACATGAAAGACAAGGAACAAAAAGAGAAAAGAAAAGAGAAGGGAAAGATAAGTTAGTTCTAAGGAACTAGAATGGGCTGGAACTAAAGCACCGGGCAGTGGTTTTCTCGTTTCTTTAACTCCATGGGGGCCTGCTGGAAACATTTAAAGGGAAATCCTTGGAACAGACACCTACCACCTGTGGCTATTGGAAAGATATATATTATTTAGATACCACTGACTGAAAAAAAAAATGCCTTAGAAGGAAACATCTTGAGGAACAGCAAGGTGCAAAATTATTTCATTTTGCTCTGCATTTTTGGAAACAATTGACTTCAAGCTTCCATAACTTCATGCCTTAAAATCTCCATCACAGCTGTTAGAGAAATTCTTCATGTGCTCTGTTATGACACTGGGATTTTTGCAGCCATGAATGGACACAAAAAGATGTCAATCATATCCAGTAATGAAAAGTTCATTTCTCACTCCCTATTGTGAAGGCAGTGCCTTTGTGATACCCATTGTGTGAGGCTGTGTTCAAGCTCATTTACCTTCACATACAGAATATCTATTTTATATTAAAAGTTTAGACTGTAGTCACCCCAGATCACACCTAATGCATTCGAATTGTATTACCATTATCCTCTATTAAATCTATGATGACGCTACAATTCTATGTCAGAAATAATAAAGAGATTAATGTGGAGTAACAGATCCCAGTGTCACCTCCCTCTACATTTCAACATCAAATATTTTTGGCACTGAAAACCAGTCTCTGTCAGCCAGTGAGAATGAGGATTTTGGCAACAGAGAATCCATCGAGAGATGTGAGGGGAATTCTCCAAGTCATGTAGACAGCTGCTGAAGTGATAATTGAATAAAAGTGAAAGTCCTTCCTTTTTCTCTCCTTCTAGAAAAATCTACATTTATTTCCCTAACTTCACAGAACATACCCTCCTCAGGGGGTGGTGATATATGCTGAGGAGAGCTTATTTGAAGTGGTTCTTCGACAGCTGGATTTATGAATGGATACAATAAAGACAGTTGAGGAGAAAGAAAGTCAGCACTGAACATGCTGGTCCCAGATTGTAAAGCAGTATCCCCTTAAATTTAAGAGGCTGAAATTACCTTCCTACTGCTCTGCTTCCTCTATCCATCCAGCCAGCCTGAAGAGGGAACAAATGATGGAAGTAATTTATTCACTCACTCAACAAATATATATTGAGCAGTGGATTATCATTCCTTACTTCCTAAAGCAGTCATATATCTGAAGACATTTCATCCTTATTACAAAATAGGAGGGACAAAGATTATCATTCCCACTTTACAAATGAAGAAACTAAGTCTCAGAATGACTTGTGTACTTTATATAGTTATTGAAGAATAGATTAGAGAGATACACTCATGCTTCAGAGCTTCCTTCCATGGTCATTCAGGGCCAGGAATGGATTTACAGTGAGAGTACAGGAGTGGGATTTCATTTTCAAAGTTCACTCTGGCTATAAAATGGAGAAGAGCCCTGGGGAAGAAAGACAAGAGGCATGACAACTGGAGGCTGCTGTAGCCACCCAAACAGTGACCATGGCCTGAATTAACAAATGAGACTTTGGAAGTGCTTAGTGACTAGATCGATGTTGGAAACTGGATGGTAAGGAAGCAGGAGCTATTGAGGATGTCTTGGGTCTGTCATTTGAACAACTAGATGCAATTCTTTTCTAAGATGGGGAACATGGAAGAGCAGATTAGGAAAGGAAAGGAAAGGGAGGATTTTTTGCTTCACTGTATATAGTATGAGAAAGCAGGTGGGAATAGTTTATCAGAGGCAGGTGCATGGTTCTGGAGCTCAGAGGTGGCATCTTGCTTAGGTTGCAATTTAGGGGCACCAAATATTCTAGGAGCAGATACCATAGGCGCTCATGGCAAGAGAATCTCCAGGGAGTGAGTGACAGAAGTGGAAGCCAGACTGCAGGAAGTGGGGAGTGAATTGATTGAAGGTACAGTGTAGACAACATTCTGAAAAAAAAAATGACTATAAAGACATAGAAAAAGATAGAGCCACATGTAGTGAGAGCATGAGTTGCAGGGAGAATTGCTTTATTGTTTTAAATGAAAATCTGCTTAAATGTTGATAGGAAGGAAGCATTGGAGAGGGAGAGAGTAAAGGCACAAGAAATTCATTCAATGAACAGAGAGAGAGTGACAGAGCCCTCACCATGTGCTGGAGACCCAACAGTAAGCAAAGAATACAAATACCCACTGATCGTGGTCCCAGGGTCCTGAGATTGAGTCCTGCATCAAGCTCCCCACAGGGAGCCTGCTTCTCCCTCTGCCTGTGTCTCTGCTCTCTCTGTGTCTCTCGTGAATAAATAATTTTTTTAAAAATCCCACTTCATAGAAATTTCATTCTGGCAAAGAGATAATACATAAATAAACAAACACATTATAATAATATCTACTAAGTATGAAATGCAATATAAAGCTGGAATACTTAAAACAGTATGGCACTGACCCAAAAATAGATAATGGATCCACTGCGACCAAGACTCTCCTCTTGACCAAACTTCTAGCCAGGCTCCTTTGAGCCCTTTCTCAACCAGGCTTCCACAGTGGCCTATGACGACTTGAATAAAACACAACAAAGTTTCTAACAATTCACGGCCTCACCCTTAAGATGATCTAAACCTTCCATAAAGTGCTCCCCTGAAAAAACTCAAGGTTGCTGAAAGAATTTACTGTTTGTTCTAGCCAACACTTCCAGCCTTGGTGGGAGTGTGGGAACCTAATGTCTATAAGTGCTAGTTAGCAAACCCAAACCGGTTGCACATGGACAAAGCCCTCTTCCTGCTTTTTGTATGTATTCACTTCCCTGACTCTACTGAGTCCTGCTTAAACTCCTCCATATTCCTGCGTTCTCCCTTTAAAAAGCCCAGTCCCCTCTGCACAAAGTTGAGTTCACTCTAGACTCTTTTCCCCACTGCAATAGTACATGACTGACCAAAATGTGTCTTCAACACTTTAACTAGCATCAAGCTTTGTTTAACTTAGACAATAAAGCCAAATAAGAGTCTAAAGCCTGAAAATATATGGAATTTAGTATATGAAAGAGTTGACATTTTAAATCAGTAGGACACATTTAACAAGTGGTGTTGAGACAATTGCATGATTTTGGGAAAAAAATAAAAAATGGTCCTTTAGGAAGTAGAGGAAGCTAACCTGAAGTAGGAAAATATACCTCTTGTATTTCCCTTGGAGAAGAGAAGGGTGGGTATTTATGCAAAGAATGCATGCGTGGTGGAAGAGCAGGAAGATGGAGATGTCCCATCTGTTGGCTTCTCTTTTCTTTCTGAGACAGAATGCAGTATCTTTTGCCAAGGATAAAGGGGCACTTGGAAAATTAAAAACCTGGAGGACATAGGGGGAAAAAGTAAAAACGGAATACAATTAAGTTAAGGCCCAACTGGAGACTTGTCATTTCTGGTAACTGAACTAGAATATGGATGGAGGACCAGGTTGAAAATTTTCCAGGGCAGATAAGGGGTAGGGTTCCACAAGGTGGAAATGACCCCAAAGCTCTGGAGACCATAGGCCAAACGGAGCTGTGTGCCTCCTGTTTAGGCACCAAGCAGGAAATACATTCTCTAGAACTATGGGGAAGCAGCTAGGACCCACTCTGGCACCACCACATCAGTACAACATATTTAAGAACCAGGATAGGTTCCTTCAACAAATCACATAAACCTCCAATAGATTTGATTTCTCCATCAACATACCTTCTTTAATATGTATCATGCTGATCCTAGAATCGAGATTATTCCCTACTGAACATCTTCTCTCTACCTCCATTATTTTCAATGGCAGGCCTCACAGCCAAAGAGGTAGTGTGGATGGGTATTAGGGAATCAAGGAAGAGAACCAGGACATGAACAAGGGGGAGGTGTGGAACTAGGCAGAGCCAAGGTTGGGTTTAGGAGCTGTGGTCACCACAATTCAAGAATTTGGGACCAAAGGCCAACTTTCTCATGGTAGACAAGATCTAATAGGCAAAAAAAGACTTGAAGAATTGGGCATATAGAACTCCAAGTTGTCCAGGAGTAAGAATCAACCACTGAGCCACCCAGGCATCCCTCTTTAGCAGGTCTTAAAGATCCTTAGCAGGGCAGCCCCGGTGGCTCAGTGGTTTAGCGCCACCTTCATCCCGGGGCGTGATCCTGGAGACCCGGGATGTAGTCCCACATCGGGCTCCCTACATGGAGCCTGCTTCTGTCTCTGCCTCTCTCTCTCTCTCTCTCTCTCATAAATAAATACATAAAACATTTTTTAAAAAGACCCTTAGCAAACTGCTGCAGACTAAAATCAAGTGGAAAATCAAGGAGGCTAATTTGTCTGAAATAAAGCAAACAGGGGTTTCTGGGCAGCTCAGTTGGTTGAGCATCTGCCATTCTGCTCAGGTCATAGTCTCAGTGTCCTGGGATGAAGTCCCACATCAGGCTCCGTGCTCAGCAAAGAGTCTGCTTCTCCCTCTTTTTCTGCCCTTCCCTGCCTCCACTTGTGCTCACACTCTCTATCTCAAATAAATAAATAAAATCTTTTTAAAAAATGAAATAAAGCAATCTAGAAAAGAGTCTAGAGAACCAGTAGTAGAATTAAGAGGGACACTTGGCCATAGAGTGTCAGAGCTTAGGGTTGTCTGCTTATTGTCCTCTCTGCCCTGAGCAAGAATGGTGAACACTGGCTGGAATTCCCGGCATTGACTTTGCTAAGGAAGATATCCCTATTGCAGACACACCAGCCAGGTGGTAAATTAGGAGTCATGGGGAGAAGAAAGAGCTGCATCCTTTGCAAACATGATAGGTTTGTTCCTGATGTTGTTCAGGCTGCTTTAACAAAATACCATAGACTGGGTGGCTTATAAATAACAGAAATTTATTTCTCACAGTTCTGAAGGGCAGCAAGTCCAAGATCAAGGTCCTGGTAAATTCAGAATCTGGCGAGGACCTGCCTCCTGGTTCACTGATGGCCATCTTCTCTCTGTGTTCCTATATGACAGAAGGAGGTGGAGGAGCCCTGTGGGGTCTCTTCTTATAAGAGTACTAATCTCATTCATGAGGGCTCCATCCTCATGATTTTTTCACCTCCCAAAGTTTCCACCTCTAAATACCATTATGTTATGGATTAGGTGGCAACATATAAATTTTGGGACACGTAAAAAGTCTGTAGCAGTTTGCTAAGGGTCTTTAAGATCTGCTAAAGAGGGACGCCTGGGTGGCTCAGTCTGCCTTTGGCTCAGGGCATGATCCTGGGGTCCCACAGTCGAGTCCCACATCAGGCTTCCTGCATGGAGCCCGCTTCTCCCTCTGTGTCTCTGTCTCTCTGTCTCTCTCTCTCTCTCTGTGTCTCTCATGAATAAATAAACAAAATCTTAAAAAAAAAAAAAAAGACCTGCTAAGGAGAGAAGCAAGTTATCTTTGTGATTCGGGGTAGGAAAGAAACACTAATCTTTCAGTAACATCAGGATAGCCTGCCAGAAGCCCAACCATTATAATTTATTAATCCTAACAGATAAATTTGTGGAGTGGAAGACAGAGAGGCTTCATTTAGGGATGTGAATAATCTGGTCACTCCCCTCCTTTCAAACTTCCAGTCAAATGTTTCCCCCATAGGTTCTTGATATGATGTGTTTATGTGAACAGGTCCAGCATCTTCAAGAGTTCCATCTCATGCATAGGTAAAGACTGAGACATCTAATAAAATCTTTGCCTTTCCTTTGGTGTTCTTTAAGGTTTTCCCAAGTTCCATACTCCGTATCTCGCTACTTCCCATGCTTTTCTGGTTGCCTGTGCTTGTTTTCATGTTTGTGCTTGGGCTCTCCATTTATCTTACATCCGTTGTGTGCATACTGTGTTTGGCTTTGCCCCAGCCATCAAATGGCTCCATGCTCTGCAGGCCCCGGGATGTCTTGCTCCTTTGCATGTCCAGCCCCAGGTCCTAGGGTCCCTAATTTCCTTCTTATCCAGAAAAAGAATTCAGATAATATTCAATCCCTACTCCAACACCTTTACTTCCTCTCCCTCCTCTGCCTCAACTGCTCACCAAGCAAGGCAGTCATTTTCTCACAGACTTGGGTCCCTTGAGGGACATTTGATGTTACAGCAGGACATGTGAGCTATTCATCCCATAACTCGACTTTCTTACAGAGACACTGGCCAGTCTCGTGTCCTGAGAATAGAAAAGGCAGAAGCTAGTAAGAAAGAAAAAGGAAAAGTCCCTCACATTCAGAACCACTTGGCAGTCACAGCTAAACATTGTTATTCTCTTACTAGACAGAAACGAGTCATAGAATACCAGCCTCAGACATGCCTACTCTGAGATGATGATACAATGGGACAAAGCAAAGCCACGTCATCGCTGAGTCTAAGCAAGTACAAAACACAGTCACTGTGCCACACGCAGCATCTGAACATTCCCATTACTGGACCAGAATGAGTGATTTGCTACTTCTTTGCCCATCACAGCTTTATCTTTGTTCTAGTCTCCCTCCATAGACATCAGATTTATTGAGATACCCAATTATACAATTACTCTCAGTTTCTTTTTTTCTAAGATTTTATTTATTTATTCGTAAGACACACGGGGAGGGCAGCCCCGGTGGCGCAGCGGTTTAGCGCCGCCTGCAGGACATGATCCTGAAGACCCTGGATCAAGTCCCACGTCGGGCTCCCTGCATGGAGCCTGCTTCTCCCTCTGCCTGTATCTCTGCCTCTCATTCTCTCTCTGTGTTTCTATGAATAAATAAATAAAATCTTAAAAAAAAAGAAAAGACACACGGGGAGAGAGGCTGAGACATAGGTAGAGGGAGAAGCAGGCTCCCTGAGGAGAGCCCAATGAGGGATTCGATCCCAGGACCCAGGGATCGAGACCTGAGCCAAAGGCAGACCTATAACCACTGAACCACTCAGGTGCCCCTCCCACTTTCTGACAGCATCAAATCTCAGCTTTCTTAGATTCTCCTCCTAATTCAACTAAAGCCCAAATCCTATTATGGGTTTTTGAAACACACTCTTACTTGGGTGGTCCATGGTTCCCCAGGTCTATGCTCTCCCTGGCTGCAAGGGGTCCTAAATACAATTTTCATACCTGCAGGTTGTTCCTGAAGGCCTTCAGCTCCACCGACATTAATAGGAAATGGCCCCTCCTGTGTGCCAGGCACTATATTAGGGACAAACACAACCTGACTTTTAAAACTCCTTAATAGCAACTCTGTGAGATGGATTTTATCATCTTCACAATTCAGAGGAGAAGACCGAGACCCAGAGTCAGGCAGCGGGGGAGTAGTAGGGTCACAGTTAATTTACCAATGTCAGGGCCCCCAAAGCTGCCATGTTTCCCTTAATTTGGAGCAGTGTCCTTTCCGTGTTTTCCATCACTTGGAAAAGATACCATCAGAGGAGCCAACTTCACCCACCAGCTCCAGGATCAGCAAAAAAGGAAAACCAAACAGGGCTGGCCAGTTAAACTAAAAAAGAACAGATCTGGGTATATAGCATGATGGCAAAACTAGGTAAACTCATTTGAGGCCAAGAGACACAGCACCTGAGCCAAATGGCCTAAAAGGCAATATGGATGCGAGAATGGAACAGACTGCCACTATTTTCTGGCAATTTGCAATATCTCAGTTAATAAAAACAGAAAACAAAGGGAGTGAGTGGATTGGCTCACGATGAGCTAATCTGAGGGAACAAAGACACAACCGCTGTTGCAAATATTGTGAACAGTAAGCAGAACAGGGGAATCAATGCTCCTAGGGTAATGAGAGCAAATGAAAGGCTGAGAAATAGAGAAGATAAAAAGAGCAAGGGAAAAAAAGCCATCGTTATCACTGGGTTATTAGGCCAGCACTCCTTGGGGAAGGGAGAAGCCAGTGTCGGGCACAGTTGTGGCCTGATGGTGTATTGGTGGAAGTTGCCTTACCCTGGCAGGAGACCATCTGTGTGAGCCTTGCTGGCGTTCCTGCCTCTGGGGTCGAGCATCCTGCGGTCTGAATTCGTTTTCTCTTGGCAAAATGGATCTGTCCGCTCCTCTGAGCAGAGACGGAGCAGGAGAGAAGGCCTAGAAAGCTTATTGCATGTCACGTCGCTCTTGAAAATCACATTTTTATGAGTGTAAATGAATCAGAAACATATGGATGAAATTTCCTGGCTTGATGTGAACAGCCTCATACCCCAAGCAGTGCCCTCGGAGAGGATGCCTGGAATGTCAGTGTTTGCGCCAGAATCCCGGGTGGAAAGGTCAGGGGAGGCGCCCTCCCCCACACTCGTACCCCATCCCTGCAGTATGGCCCCCATGTGGACCTCCCCAGACCCACAGAGACTTGCCTTTGCCAGACCACTTCCCACTCCCTAATGTGCTTGTTCTATGCCAATAATGAAGGTTGAGTGTGTGTGTGCGCAAAAGCGCATGCATGAGCATGTGTGCACACACGTTTTTACTCCCCCATAAACATTGCAAACAAAGAGGCCGAGGGTGTGCAAAAAGCTGTAAAATGACAACGTCTATTTCTCTTTAAATGATGAAATCTTTCTACAGAAAAGCTAACTTCTTGAATATCACGATACTAGCCCTAGATAGCTGGACAATTGTAGAAAATTCCAGCCACATGGCTGTGGCATAAAATTCATGGGTATGAACAGAGAGCATTTATTGAATTACTGTATAAAGTAGAAGAGACACCAGTGTCCCACATTTTTGAATCTGGCTTGGTGTTCAGCACCTACATTTTCAACCAGAGCTAGGAAACAGAACCAGGACTGTATTTCATTCCTCACATATGGATTAAGAAGTCAGAAATCAAGACGACTGGGATGAAAATACACACAGATGCCTCTCTGTCAACACGACGTCTGAAGAGCTATATGGATATAACATGGGTGAGTGAGCAAGCATGGCTTTGATGCCAGCTGCACAGGGAGAGAACTGTTGCCTTGCTGTTTGCTAGCTGTTTGACATTGGGCGAGTTGCTCAACCTCTCTGAGCGGCTTCCCTACTATAGAGCATGCCTCGAACATGAGAGTCCAATAAGTGATAGCTATCCCTGGAATGAAAAGTTTTGAATTTACATTTTAGCATTGGATCTCCAGACTCACAGAGATCTTGAGATGAGTTATGGGCATATTTCTCTAAGTTTCAGTGTAGGCACAATCTGTCTGAGGTGAGAGCTCAATTTTTCATTCTCTGTCCCTGTGCTCACAGCCTTAACTTGGTCCCCAGATTGGCCAATTCAAAGTAGTGAATAGAAGGCTCACTCTAGTTTCCCTCATGGCACCTGCCCTCATTAGGGCAATTCCTCAGCCCTTTGCTTGTTATCTGCAGCTTGCTCTTCCAGACTCTGGCTGCCTGTGACCACACCACCCTAAGTATGCCCTCTCAGCTGGTCCAAGCCCTACATCTCTGCCATTGTTTCTCAAGAGGCAGTAAAGTTGGAACACATTCCTCTGGTGACGAGATACTTCCTTCCTATGCTGTCAGCAGACTGCAGCATGCTTGGGTTAACCCTGCCTCAGCTTCCCCGCTCCACCTTTGTTTGCTTACCAAATAAACTCCAAATTCTTTGTCCTGCCCCAGTCTCATGCCAGCCTCCCTCATCAGGCACTCCTAAGAGCCTTTCAACTCTAGCCAGACAGGTTCAGTCATCTTCCTCCAATCGCACCCAGCTCATACCCAGCCCTGTGCCTCTCCTTGGACTGTCTTCTCCAGCTCTGGGCTCTTTGGGATGTTGACTAAATTCTAGCACTCCTTGAAGACTTTACCCCTACCCAGCCCCATTTCTTCTCCCCCTCCACCAGCCTCTCCAGCCCTCAAGGTCTTCTCTCCCTCTGGCTGCTGCAGAGCATCCACTTTCAATATCACTACTATAATATATAATCAATTCTTTAGTTCTGATCATTTTATTCCCTACAAACAACTTGGCCCTTGGAATCTTGGAATCCCTGTCATAGAAGGAAAAACTGCAACTCCCCCAGCTCCAACTGAGGCAGAGGCCATAATGGGCACACTATGGCCCATTGAGAAGCATCATCAAATGTCTGGTCACAAATGTGCTTCTTCTCTCTATCCACCCTCCCTCCTCTCTAGACCATAGTTTTTGGGTTGTACTCCAGAACTGCAGAGGCCAAGGAGGCTGGTAGAGGGCTCCGGGCCTAAGGGTGGGTCAGAGACACCTCCTCAGTCCTCACAAGGAGCATAAGGCATGGAGGGTGGTTTGGGGAGGGGGGCTTCCTGCATGGAACTCTCGCATAACATGTAAGAAACATCCTGTAACATCCTATAACCATGTTAGATTAAAATGGTTATAAATCTGGCCCAGCATCTGCTTGGGATGGAAAATGGACAACTTAAACTGAAAATACAAAGGTGAAATGATTGCATTTTGTATTCCTAGAATAGGAATAGGACCTGATGCAAGTCATTTAATCTCTTTGTGGCTCAGTACACCTCTGGAGATGACAATCACACTTACCCCACAGGGTAGTTGTGAAGGCTGTCTTTGAAAAATGGAATGCAGAAACGCCTGGGTGGCTCAGTGGTTGAGTGTCTGCCTTTGGCTCAGGGTGTGATCCTGGAGTCCTGGGTTGGAGTCCCACATTGGGCTCCCTGCATGGAGCCTTCTTCTCCCTCTGTCTATGTCTCTGCCTCTCTCTCTGTCCCTCTATGAATAAATAAACAAAATCCTTAAAAAAAAAAAAAAGAAAAATGTAATGCACCCACACAATGGAATAGTACTCAGCCACAAAAAAAGAGGTACTTGAAGATGTTAGGCTAAGTGAAAGAAACCAGACATAAAGGCCACATGGTATGATTCCTTTCATATGAAAGGCATGTTCAAAATTGAACAACCCCATAGAGACAAAATACAGATTAGTCGTCCTTGGAGACTAGGCAGAGGGAGGGGTGGGGAGTGCCTGCTAATGGGCACGGGGCTCCTTTTGGTGGTGATGAAGTTGTGGAATTTGAGAGAGAGTGATGGTTACGCAGTCTTGTGAATATACTAAAACCACCAAATTATACACTTTTAAAGGGTGAATTTTGTGGTATGTTAATTATGACTCAATATTTTCAAAGCATAAAAAAATAATGTGCACAATCTGTCGGAGACCGAGCCTGGCAGACGGGAAGATTGTTGTGATTAGGGTGGGAATTACAGGGAAGAGTAAGATAACAGGAAAACAATTAGATGTGGGATTAAACCCTCATTCTTCCACTTACTAGCTGTGCTGAGTGACCTTGGGAAAGTTATTCCAACTGCCTTAGGTTCAGCATTTGCAAGGGTTATTTGGGAGCACTAACACAGATCCCATTGTATCAAGTAACATACCTAAAGCTCTTCTGCACAGTGCTTGGCAGGGTATAGATGCTCAATAAGCCGTAAGAGATCTACGTAGATCTCTTCCTCTTTATTTTCTATTCAATCTCTTCCCCGAAATAATTCTCAGAACACAGCTGCAGCTGGCCAAAGCTGGGGTTCCATCCCCAGAACTAACAAGAACCCAGCAGTGATGCTGGATGGGATCATACAGAGCGTTTCTGCAGTGTTCTGCAGGGAGCCCCAAAACAGAATAAGCAGAAATGCTGGTGAGAACTGAATCGGGAAGGGAAGCCCGAGGTCAGCGCTGGGGATGCAAGTCCAAGAACTGAGTCTAGTGGAGTTTGAGGCTCTGGGTCGCCACAGAGTAAGTCAAGGGGTCAGGGCCCAAGCAAACAAGATCTTGGCCCAAGCTGAGACAAACTGTTCAGGATAAAGGCCATGAGAAAGGCAGTGGCAACAGGGCCCAAGGCAAGACCAGGCCTGTTTATTTAAAAGACACTCAACTAGATTGGATGTAAGACCTGATATCCGTTATCCTCAACTAGTCAGTAAATCATTCTCCCTGTCATAGCAGCCTATGGAAAGGGGAAGGAATGGAAAGGAGAGGGGGAAGGGGAGAGTGGGTTCTAGGGAAGTGGATGTGATTAATCATCACCACCTCTCCCTGGACAATGCTGTTCAGTGTGTAGCAGTTGGGGGTGGGAAATCCTCTCTCGAAAATTCTTCGTTTCCTCATCCCACAGTCCAACAACCCTGCCAAAATATTGCCACAGGATACATTTAAGGACAAAAATGGAGTGATTTGTTAGATGCAAAATTTCTGAGATGGGAGGCTTTTTGCTCAAGAGTTGAAATTGTTGCATTGACAAATGTTTGTGTCTACTGCTGCTGGCTGGCTCAGGGGCTGGGGGGTGGGGGGGAAGAGGGAGAATTTGATCCTCTGAAGAAATTCCTCCTAGCTGTCTCTTAATCTATTCTGTGATCAATACTAACACTGTCATAATACTTAAACTCCTTTTCCTTATTGTCACCCATCTATGTATGAATTCATTACAAAAGCCAGATGTAGGACAACATAAGGTCTACAAGATAAAACAAGAGCAGATTATTTTATTATAATCCATAGAGAGGGTACCTGGTCAGCATAATAAATGACACCAGGCACCTTCACTGCAAACAGTGGGGCCAGGCAGTTTTTCATCGTTCACTCTTACACAGAGATAGATCCTCTTCCTAAAGGCCATTGGATTTCCAGGCAGAAGTGTGCACATATGTTTTTGTTTAGGGCCCGCATCTTCAGTGATGTCCAGGCTGCCTCTTGGGGACCTGGCCAACACAACTTAGTAGAGCTTGAACTCGCAACAGCAGACATTCTGTATTGCAATCATTTCTCCTTTTGGGAAGCCATATAGTATCCCAAGGCAGAGGCTGAGGACTGGAGCCCGCTGCGAATGACTAGAAGAAAAGAGCTTCAAAAGCCTTCAGCTGCTGTGATTCTTATTGGATGGGCTCCATATCCTGACTTGCACACTTGTCCACACAGACACATGCCCTGGCATACATGCTAACTTATACAAATTTAGGTCCACACACTGTTAAGTTTTTTAGTAACTAGATGGAAATGAGACCGCCAAGGCAAGCGAGGGTCCAAGAACAGATTTTATTGCAGGCACCCTCGGGCGAGGTTCCACGACTCACGGGGGAAAGAGAGTGAGTCGAGGAAGTTGCGCCAAGACAAGGTGGTAGGGGGTTTACATAACGTTGTAAGGCAGAACGGTTTCCTATTGGTTGGCTCATATGCAAAGGAAGGATTGCAATCCAACCAGTCAGAGTGACCCTCACTATGCAAAGGAAGGATTGCAATTCGACCAGTCAAAGGTGACTTCCTCCTCTGGGGTTTGAAGGGCATTGGGTTCGGTTGAGGAAGTCCAAAGGAGAGGTGTAAGGGTCTGCTCAAGCTGTCATCCCAAGTGGAGGTGGTGACAGGAACTTCAGCCATTTTGGCGTATCCGCCATCTTGAGGAGTTTCCCTTCCCGCCTGGCCCCAACACACACATGTACACCCATACACCTACCACGTGTGTATATGCATCTCACACACACACACACACACACATATACAAGTACCTTTGTGCACACATGCTCAAAAATATACCACATACACACATTGCTTATATGTGTGAGCACACTCAAGAAAACCCCGCAGATGTACACACACACACACACCCTTCACATCCATGGATAAGTTCAGGTCCTCATACCTGCAACAAGGATTCTGGGACAATATTGAGGTGTCCAAATTATAGCCATAGTCACAGTCTTCCAGACAACCGCACCCACTATAGAAGTGATATTTTTTAGGAGACATTATGAAAACAATTACAGCATTTGCTGCACCCACAAGAAGTCTATAAATCACTGTGCTTTCTCCCCAGCAAAAGGGAGAGGCAAAGCATTGTTCAGACCATAACCAAAATGCAAGCAGGTATTAACACTGGGAAGACCTTCCAGTGCAAACATCAAGACTCCGAAATTAACACACACCAATAAATAAATGAGGGCTGGTTTGGCTCCCAAAAACTTCTGAAGCCTTTCCGATTTCAGATGGATGGGGACCTAAGGCTGATGTTCCCATTGGTCAACCTACACGCATTTCTGTGGCTTTCAGATAGAGGTAGGCTTCCCGGGTTCCTCCCAGCTTGGAGATACTATTTTTACTAATAACATTTTTAAAGGTCCAGACAGGCCATTTGCTTACACAAGAAATGCAGTGGAAAGAAGCAACAACTTCTTTGTTGCCATTTTCCAGTTTGACAAAACCACATCTTCGAAGTAGAAACTTTGGAAGCAGTTTGCCTAAGATTCAAGGCAGGTTTACAGACAAGCGGATAAGTTCTTTAATGCGAATATATTTGTTCCTAAATTGTTGGCAGTGGGAATTAGGATTTTCATAAACAACCCTAGCAAGCATCCCCTCTTCCCTCCCTCACCATCCTGCATCACACCTCCCACCTGCCCGCTGCCCATCTCAAACCCTAATAGACAAATTCCTTTCTTACACCATCGGCCTCAGAGAAACATGAAGCAAGCTGTTCTCTTGAGTTGGGTTCACAGACACTCTCTCAGGCCCACAGTGGCATGCTGAAAGAAATGGAAATCTGGTGGCCCAAGAAACAGGAGTGGGAGGAGATTAGGGGTGGGGGTGGGGAAAAGTTGGGTAAAAACTTGGAGTCTGAGAAGTCGGAGCCCAGGGTGATGCCTGGAATTCCAAAATGAGGAAAGAGATCTCGGCTGCTTTCATATGGAAATTGGCCTGGAAGCCGACTTTGTCTCTGGGTAGAACTGAAGCCAAGACCAAGTTCAGTGAACCTAACACACCGTTCAATCAACCATTGAAACCCAGGAGAAGAGAAGGCAGGAAAGGGAGGGCAGAGGGTCAAAGAGGCTCGCCTTTCATTTGGACTTGGTTATGGAGATGCCAGTAAGGAGGAATTAAACATTGGAAAGACTGGAAAAGGAAAATTCCGTCTATCTGGAGGATGTGATCAGCCTGGCTCTAAGTGAAAGAAGAGAAGTGAAGCAAAAAGAGGGAAGCAAGCAAGGCAAGAGAATAAAGAAAAGGAAGAAAGGAAGGAAAGAAGGAAGGAAGGAAAAATAAAAAGGAAGATAATGATAACCACTCAAAGTAAATTCTGAAATTGCAATTGCATCGGTTGGGAGTTAGCAGAAAAAAAGGAAGGAACTTGAACTTGCCTGTACTCTGCCAAGATTCTCCCCACCTTCCACCTTAGACAGAGGCTTTCGGAGATGTGAAGATTCTTAAAGTAGATATGAAGTGGACTTCTGAAGGTTGACTTCTGTACTTGTTTTTAGTTTGCTTTATTTTGATTGCACCCTCAAAGGAAAGTTGAAGAAGCATCTACTCTTTGCAAAGAATAAGCCAATATAGTTTCGTCCTAGATACTTTTTGGGGGACTAGTTTCCTGTCTTTTGTCCTTGATTTATTATTGCCTTTATTTGTTCTCCCCCATTTGCTTCATTTTATTCTTATTTTAAAAGAACAGCTCCAAAGACCCTTCTATTTTCATGGAAATTGCTCAGTAGCAACAATTTCAGATAGCTTCCAGAAGAATAATCATCATGCTGGCTGCTTCACCCAACATGCTTTGCAGCATTTCACATAACAATTTACTAATTAATGACAAATTAAATGGAATTTGGTAAGAAGAATCAGAGGTTAGAGTACTGGTGGATATTGTGTATAAAAAGGTATGCAAATATCTTCAGCCCATTTGTGGTTCATCAGTGGGAAATAATAGCTATTCTACTTGAAAATTTCAAATGCAGGAGGGCTGCTGCATAGAAGCAGAATTTGGAAATTATTCATCGTTTTAATTTTTTAACAGTTTCTCAGATGAGAAACTGTTCCTTCATTTTAGAGGCACAATGAACTTAGTCTTTTTGTTTTAATAACTTTAAAATCATACAAATTTGGCTCTACTTTGCGCTTATATTAATTACGTATTAGGAGGCAAGACACAATTTTTGGAAATCAGTAACCGAAGTTTTCATCTTTCAGAGCAGAATAAAAGGCACTGACTCTGTTCTTCTAAAGCAGACACTGGCAAACTACAGCCTGCGGACCAAATCCAGTTTGCCCGTTTTTGTAAATAAAGATTCCTTTGGAAACAGCCACACTCCACCCACCTATTGTCTATGCCTGTTTTCACAGTCCTGTGGCTGAATTGCAATGCGGGTCTTAAAGCTTAAAAGATTTATAGTTGGGTCCTTTAAATTTGCCAACCTCTGTCCTAGAGGGTAGATCTGGGGAAGCAACACTCACCATCAAGAAAGAAGAAAGGTTTTAACTGAGAAAATAGTAAAATTGTGTTAAGGTGTTCCACTACTAGTGAAGGTCCACAAAGGGTCATTAGCAATCCAGCTGTCATAAACATTTGCCAAAATGTTCTTTCTTGTTCAATGGACATTTAGGGGAAGTGCTTTCTTTAGCTAGTGTGTCTTTAGCCCAATGAGTAGGTGACTCACCTCACGGAAACACTGGTTATTTCTAATAAGAAAAGGATTTGTGAAGAGTGAAATGGGTCTGCCCTCCTTGGAAGTTTTGGGGGAACACAGATGGTTTCCCACATCAAATAGGGTGATTGCTTCGGACACATGTCACTTGATTATTTTTATTGCTTCTAATTTTGATACTGAGACAAAATATCCTTCCTGACTTTATTTTTCATCTTCAATTTATCTCATATTCAAAATATTAATGCCCAAAAGATATTGGGGGCCATGGAAATCTCTTAATCCTTTTAATATGTTCCCTCTGACACATAGGGTACTACAACCTCATGTCAGTTCAACTTCTGAACATCCCATTTGTGTTGATGGGGGCAGAGACAAAGTCCACAGAATATCCCTAACATGCCCACAATTTGGTCCCACCCAAGGGCACCTAGGAACATGGCCAAACTTCAGCTTGAAGCAACAATGTTTAAGTAAATTTCACTGATCATTATTTTCCCCCATCAGTAGATTACGTCTCTACTGGCTGCCTGTTCCAGCCCCTTCCTGCCCAGAGCCTACAATTCCTAAAATGCATCTGTGTGGATGGCAGAGCTATTGTTTCAGAAGAGGCACTGGACTGGGAATTTGTGGTTTGATGGACTGACTGTGGGAGCAAGTAATGTGACCTCACCACTCTATGTCAGAGAAGGAATCTGGATTAGTCCACACTCAGTGCCTTGTATTACCTCTCAATCATCATTTCAACAAATAGAACTGAGCACCTACTGTGCTGGGAAAAAATAGACATAGCCCTGCCTTTAGGAAGCTTGTTGTTACATGAATGTGTTGTGAGAAGGGGATGAAGAAGGGTAATTAAAACAAATACACACAGAAACACATATCAACAAATTATGACAAGTGCAATGAAGAGGCATTAATAAAGGAGTTCTACTTTAGGCAGGGCAAGCCTTCCCCAAAAAATGGCAAATCTTGAAGGATGAGTCAGTTAGAAAAATGGTGGTGGGGGCAGGGGGAGCATTTCAAAGAGACCAGGCAGCATGGGTAAAGGTGCTGAGAGTGTGAAGAGTTTTGCACAGTAATTGAAGGAAGACCTGCACCCACAGCAGACATGACTAATCAATCACAGCCTTCTTTCCTGTTGAAAACGGATAAAACCTCAGAGTTCTCAGCACAGCACCCCAGGTAACCACTGCCAATTAATTGGGGTTGGAGAACGATGAAACTTACTTGCTATTCCTGGACTACATGGTTCCAGAAAGTTCTCCCAGCCCTAGAATTTTCCAGTACAATGATTCTTATTTTATTCAGTATTTGAATACCAACTCTTACTCCAAATATCCTCCTTAGGGGATCCCTGGGTGGCACAGTGGTTTGGTGCCTGCCTTTGGCCCAGGGCGCGATCCTGGAGACCCGGGATCGAATCCCACGTCGGGCTCCCGGTGCATGGAGCCCGCTTCTCCCTCTGCCTGTGTCTCTGCCTCTCTCTCTCTCTCTGTGTGTGACTACCATAAATAAATAAAAATTTAAAAAAACAAAAAACAAATATCCTCCATATACCTGTTTTTTTTTTCCAACTTTATTGAATTGCTGGAGATAACAAAACTCTCCCACTATATTCCATGTCATTCCTACAGGTAAAGGCCCTTTCCACACCTGTCTTCTAAAGGTTCCTCAAACCCCTGTCCCTGGTGAGATCACACCCATGCAGATCTGCTATCCATCACTGTGTAACCAACCACATCAAAACTGAGTGACTTAATACAAATGACCTATCCCTAAGGTTCTGTGGGCTGGCTGGTCAGTCCATGCCTCCACAGCAACATTCAGAAGGGGGCTGGGTTTAGCCTTAGGTGGTTGGGAGAGCAGAGATGGTGGAGCCATTCCCTCGACACAGGCCTTCCCCATAGCCTCTTCCTAGAGAAGCAGTCTTGGAGCAGAAGCCCTAGGGCCTCCTAAGGCCAGCTTCAGAAATCCTGTTGCGTCTGTTTCCACATGCTGTTGGTCAAAGCCAGTTCACAAGGCCAGATACTAGCCCACTCCTTGGTTATGGAACATGCATCAGAGACACATTGGAAAGGGAAGAACTGAGGGGCCATTAAACCCAGTTCAACAAAACTTTATTTCAAAATTGTTGAGGTAGAACAAACAGCTGGGCAGCCTAACCCCTAGTCCATTGTTCTCTCTATTCAATATTCCTGAGCCTTAAGGCATTACTTGCCAGTCAGTAATTGGGAGGCCTAGGGAAATCATGATAATAAATTCCTAAAAGCATGGCTGGCCCTGAGCCTGATATAGCTAAAGACAAACAAAACCCTTCAATTTGGAATTTATTGCTATGTGACAGCATATCATTGATATGGAAGTTCCTGATAGCTTAGCTCCCAGGGAGTGAGAGAGACCACTTACCTCTGAAATAGCAGGTAGTTTTTCTTTATGACTTAGCTGCTTATCACTTTTTACCTTGTAAAGATGGTATTGATTTTTGCAGATGTCCTGGTAGAAAGAGCTCAGGCTGAGAGCACAAAGCTGGACTTGGATCCCCACAGTAGCCCTACAGATCCCCTAAAGCCTCAGTTTCCTCGTCTGTTCAATGAGCAAATCATACCATGCAAGGTTATGAGAATTAATGGCAAGGAATACAAAGTTTGTTATGAACTTGCTAACATACAGTAGGCACCCAATAAATGGTGGCTATCATTGTTATTATTAATAACCAGTTTGGTCAGGGAAGATGTCCTATAAGAGGCAAGCGTGGGCTGAGATTTGAAGGATGAGTAGAATCTGGGTGTTGAAAGTAGCAAAGAAATGCACAATGTGACTCAGTTAGGTAAAAATACCTGATCGAACCTGAGTGGTTTCACCCTCAAATTAAGCCTTTCTCCACTGGTTTAGGAAATAAAATAAGCAAGAAGACTGAGGCCAGATATACAAGGATTTTGAATGTCTGAACAAAAAGCTGGGCTTTTTCTAAGAGACCATTAAAAATCGTGGAAGGAGAGAGTGACAAAAATGACAAACAACCAGAGGAAGACCAGAAGTTTAGTCCAATGGCAATGGTAGGGCAACTAGGCTACAGCAAGACCAGAGAGGGAGACAATCACCTGGGAGAGGAGATGATGCATGGAGGTACAGTGCATTTGATAACATTCTCTAAATTAATGCTTCTCATCTCTTTGACTGAGGAGTGGGGTGGTTTAGAAATATGTCCACAAATTCTTTAACACTCCTCCTATGGAAGGACAGGATCTATTTCCACTTCCTTGAACATGGGTCAACCTCAGTGACTAATTTCTAGTCAATAGGGTGCAGCAAAAGTGCCAGTGAGGGAGTTGAAAGCCAGTTCATGAAAGGCAATACAGGTTCCACATGGTTCTCTTTCAGGACGCTCGCCCACAGAACCCAGCCAGCAGGCCATGGAGAAGCCAAATAGCCCCATTAGCCCCTGGGAAGGCCATGCATTCCAGCCCCAGTCCTGGGTGAGGTCCCAGCTGATGTGCCAATGACAGTACCTCCCGAAGACCCCAACCCCAGCTTTCATGTTCCCCCACCTGATGGCAAGCAGAGATGGGCTGTCCTCTCTGAGCCTAGCCTAAATTCTGACTCGTAGGCAAAATAAATGTTGTTGGATATTTTTTAAAAGATTTTAACTATTTATTTCAAGAGAGACACAGAGAGAGAGACAGAGACATAGGCAGAGGGAGAAGCCTGCTTCTCCCCTCAGAGAGCCTGATATGGGACTCGATCCCAGGACCCCAGGATCATGACCTGATCCAAAGGCAGATGCTCAACCACTGAGCCACCCAGGTGCCCAGTTGTTGGATATTTTAAGCTGCTTGCTTTTAGAGTATTTTGTTATGCAGCAATGGATGCCTGCAGCCAGCTGTTGTACATGCTGGTTGGATGTCACACACACATACACTCATTTTCTCATCTGTTCAGGTCAATTATCCTGGAATGATAGTATTTTTTTTTTTTCTGGAACATTCCCTATCACAGTACCCTCTCCATTTCCTTCATGGCATTTATCACAATTTGCCATTATAGTCTTTATTTCCTCATTTGCTTGTTTTCTTTGCCTCTCCCCATAGAATTGAAGCCCCCCGGGCACCCTGATCTCTTCTCTCTTGCTGCTGCTATATCGCATCACCTAGCTCAGTGCCTGGAATGTGGTGAGTGTGCTATAAATATCTGTGGGATAATGAATGAGCAACACCATGAGACTTGGATATATTCAATTTCATTACACAGGAACCACTTACAGGAGACAGGTGCCAACGTTTTAAGAAAAGACAAAACACACAATCTGAAATTTTAAGGTGAAGAAATGGTTTGCATTAATTTGTTTTCTGTTATGAATTGGTAACAGGCAGCCTGTAACCCACTCTTACTGCACCCACCTCACCCAGGTCACAGCAAAAGGTTTCCTTAGATGTGTCCTCTGAGCATCTCATCAGAGTCTTGACAGCTCAATATGGCAGATTCTCAAAGGCACAAAGAAACAGGCTCAGAACGACTGAGGAACTCTCAAGATACACAGCTACACAGTAAAAAGCCAGGGTGCCGACTCAGATGCAACTCCATACTTGCACCATGCAGGGCTGGCCAAGTTCAAGGACACCTAAAAGGCCTCAGGGAATCTTTCTCTCCCTGTGAGGATAATCCATTTTTATTTTTACCTGTTTGTACATGAGATTATTGAGCATATGCAGAGATAGAGGGTAAGAGTAGAGTACCCCACTCTTTTAGTCATTCAGCCAAGCCTCAGGGAGCACATACTGGTATCTAACAGTGCAGAGACCAGGGCCTAGGAAAACAAACAGACATGGGTCCTGTCCTCAGGGGTGCCTTGTCCAGTGAGAGAGAGAATTGGACACGACTAGGGGAGATAGAAGGCAACTTGGCAAATGTAGGCCAGCCCCAAAGATCTCAGACTGAGGCACGCACAGAAGATGCTGTATACCTGCCCGAGGGCTTCATGATAAATCTCAGCCTCTCCCCCGTTTTAGCTTGCTTTCCCCTTGGAGATTACTTCCCAGCCAGCCTCCCAGGGCACCCCGTATCAATTCCCAGGCTGCATCACCCCACTTTTCAGGCCCCAGGCCTCCTGGCAGGATCCGCCCACCCACCCCAGGAGCACACTCATCCTCCCATATGGCAACCACAGAGAGCCGTGGGGCAGCCCACCAATGCGATGGCCCAAATCAATTTTAATTGGGTCCCATGACAGGATAAAATGTTTTTGTTGTAATATCGTCTCGATAAAAGGTATTGTAATATTTAAAATGTAGTATTGATCCTTCCGCAAGGACCATAAATCCTTGCGGATTTGAGAGCCTGACCGCAGAGGATGGGCTGGCTGCCTGGGGACTGTGAGAAATGCATCACCCTTGGACTCCAGCATCACCCGCAAGAGGGGAGGAGGCCATCGGGCCTGGCCTCGGTGTTCCTCCCACATCAAAGCCTGAGATGCTGTGATCCCCCACCCCCACCCCCCACCCCGAGCTGACACAGGAGAACTTGAGAAAAACTGTTTAAACACGGGAATCAAAATATGAAACTAAATCACCTGCTCGTGTTTTATTAGGCCTTCTTCTGAATCAATACAAGACCCAGGGCCCGTGATTCCTCGTGCTGAAAGGGAATACTTTTTCATCCTAAAACGGAATCAGACCGCTTAAGTAAAACAGATGTCAGTGTTGCAGGCCCTCACTCGCAGCCCTCTCTCTGCTGGGCTTTCTGCAATGTCCCCCAACCCCAACCCCTCTCCTAACACCGACCCTGGAGGAGCAGGAGGAGGGAACCCTCACGTGGTCCCTGAAAGCCAGGCCCCGGTTGGAAAATCCGAAGCCTTGCCTGTTTCTCAGTCCTGAGCCCAGAAAAGTTTTCTTTTTCTGTTTACCCGGGAGGGGGTAAGGGAGCCAGAGGGGGAGCTGGGGGTGGCGGGGGAGAGGGGGTGCATGGAGAGGAGGCAAGTCTGTCTGTTCGCCGAGCATCTGCAGATACAGTGGCGGAGGTAAAAGGCAGAGAAGATTTTCATTTCCTGTGTTACGGGGTGCAAATAATATCAGTATGAAAAACCTGGCAGGGAGATGGGAGATAGGAGTTTTTACATTGATAAGTATTTGTTCATTTCCTGACAACAAAAAAATATAAATCTCTTCAGAAATTAACCGGCCCGGCTTGTTGGAGCACTTTTGTGGCGCTGGAGCAGGGCCGGCTCCCTGCCTGCGGCCCGGCCGGGTAATCAGCACATCAGTCATTATCCCGGCATCGCGCGGCGGCGGCGGCCAGGCCGCGCAGGGCCCGATTCTCCCACTTTTGTGTCACTGATTTTCTCCGAGGGCCCGATTTGCATTTTAATGGAAGTAGTTTATAGACTTCTCCGCTGCCTTCAGAGTGCCACAAGTGGCATCATTAAGTGAGCTAAGCCGGATTAATGCTGATAGTAAAGTCAGATAATACAATAACAGAGGCCTCCAGTCCATTTGCATTAGGTGAGGAGCGCGGGGCTGCCTGGTGCCTGGTGATAATTTGTAAGCGCGATATGTTGTACTTGAGAGGATAAGATTAAATTTAGTGGGTTTAACTGTCATCCCAGTAAGTCAATTACTTCATCTTTTCAGCCTTTGAATTTCTTTTATAAATAAAATAAATGGAATATTGAGCTGCTCCGCAGCCATTTCGAGCTCCCATGAAGAAGAATTACACAGGCTGGACCAAAAAAATAAAAGGCTTCGGATTCAGCTCCATAAACAAAATATAAACTCCATTCAGGTGCCAGCATGGCAGCAGCCCCGAAATATTGTCCATCTCTCATATCACAAGCATGACAGATTCCATTGTGACTTTAGTTTCTCCATAATAGGAAATATTTATGTTGTGCCTGGGTGTTTTCTGTTCCTCTCCCTCCCATTGTGGGCGGCAACACTCCCCCCGACAGAGCCCAGCGCCTCCCCACGGCCCCCCTCCCCTGCCTCCAGTTGCCAGGCGCTAAATATTTAGTGTTGGGGGCGGATATTAAGAAAGCCTCATGACCCAACTGATAGAAAGGGGATGCATCAGCTCTCCAGCAGGTCCCAGATAAACAGAAAAGGGCAAATTCTCTCATGAGCCTCTTCCTCTCCCCAACCCTGGGTGCCTGGCACTGTCGATGACATCTCTGGGTGGACAGTTTAGATAGCGGGCATCTGCGAGTGGGATCTCGACAGAAGAACGTCAACATCTTTATTCATTCAGAGTGGGGTGGAGGGAATCAAGGAAAGGGAAGAAAATCAAGCAGTTAAACCCCTACCGGTGGCACCCGCCAACATGAATCATGTCTTAGAAGACCCCAATTCTGTGCCATCGTCTCCATTGACTAATGAGCAGGCATTTTTGAAAAATAGGTCATCTGTGTGACAGCTGTTCTTAATCATGGATGGATGGATGGATGGATGGATGAGGAATGAGAGACAGAGACAAAGGGCATCAACTTTGTCAAAACCCTATAAAACCGGTGGCTAAACAGTACAGCACGAGCTATAGATGATCCTCCTCTCGCAAGCATCAGGAATCTGGCCAATGGGGTCTTAACTGTGCACCTCGTGCCCTGAGCCATTCTGGTTGCTACAGAGCGAGGGAAAGACATGAAACACTGTCCTTGAGAGGATTAGTCACATATACTTTGGAGAGAAAAGGGAGATGTTCAGGAAATCAGCCTTTAATAAAGGAATCCATGGTGGCCCACTGGTAAGAACAAGGGGGTAACTGGTATCCGGGTTCCTGCCCATCCGCCCACCCCTGCTTCCACTCCTCTTCCCCCAGACACACATGTTGCCTAGATCATACTTCAACATGCCCTGCACTGGTTGTTCCCCTTGTTGGGATGCCTTCCTCTTTGTTCTTAACCTGGCTAAATCCTAGCCTGCTTCAAGACCCCAGCTACGTATTTCTTCCTCTGTGGGCCTTACCCAGTCCACACAAACAGATGGAGACCCTGTCTCTGAGTCATCCCTAATAACGGCACTGTGCATACTGTTCTGCAAACATTCACTGACACACCGCCTCCTTGACCAAGCAATGAGTTCCTTGAGAAAATGACTCTGTGTCATCCTCATCCTTTCACTTCTTCGTTCTCTCACTCGTCAAGTGCTGAATGCGGTGTTCAGTACTTTGTTGAGTGCCTGGGACACAAAGACGAACAAGATACAAGCTTGCCCTTATATATTCAAAGAGAGAAGAGGGGGGCAATAAACCAGGAAAGGAAAGAAAATGAAGCAGTTAAGCCCTCACAGGAGGCTCACACCAATGCAAATCAGAGCTGAGTGCAAGAGGTGAAACAGGCCTATATGCAATTATGATACAATGGGAGGATATCTATTTCCCTGGTGTTTAAGCACAATACCTGATCTGCAAGAGATGCTAAACAGACATTGGTTAAGTGGATCAAGTAGCGAGTGAGATATAGGGATTTTGCCGCCCAGGAGATTCTGACAGTTCCTGCAGATTACAGTGGTGAGGCTGCTAGCACATCTTTCTCCGTACCTGTCTCCATCCCCAACCCTCTCCTTTTTCACCATCACTATCAAGTATTTCAGCGAAAGAGCTAGGGTCAGCCCTCCAGAAGGGGCCAAGAGCCTCAAGAAAGTAAAGCCAAAAACCATCTCAGGTGAAATGGAGCTGTTCACACATTTCCTGAAAGTTCTCTGGCCTGGTGGAGGACTCTGAATCATGTCTAAATGCAACACTCACCCAAACAGAAATTTCCCAGAAAGACAACAGTTGACACTTTGAATGTTTTCTGACCTCTTATTATGTGGCAAGCACTCTGTTAGTTAGGTACTTTAGAGGAATATAAAAGTGAGTTATATTCTATCTTCAGCTCAAAAATCTATTTCATTTGGATGGTATGGAGTGGCAGACAAATACATGGTTTGTCACAAGGAGTTGGAATAGAAGCAGCCTGCCTCCTGCATTCTGATTCATGCTTTTAGTCAACTGTCAAAAATCTACAAGTAAACTATTATTAAGAGCAATTGAGATACCTGAGTGGCCCAGTGGTTGAGCATCTACCTTCAGCCGAGGGTGTGATCCTGGGGTCCCAGGATTGAGTTCCACATCAGGCTCCCTGAATGGAGCCTACTTCTCTCTCTACCTGTGTCTCTGTCTCTCTCTCTGTGTTTCTCATAAATAAATAAATAAAAACTATGTATTTTTTTAAATTTTTAAAAAAGATTTTAGGCAGAGGGAGAAGCAGGCTCCATGTAGGGAGCCTGATATGGGACTCTATCCCAGGTTTCCAGGATCACGCCCTGGGCTGAAGGCGGCACTAAACCGCTGAGCCACCTGGGCTGCCCAAATAAATAAAATTTTAAAAATAAGAGTAATGACAATTATATTTGTATATATTCTATATTTTTGAAATTTAAAATATGCCTTATATATCTTTTAGATCCTTTGTTAAGGGCCAAGAGTACCTTGCCTCACCCACTGTCCCTAGAAAGCCTCCTGTGGCTGATGGATTTTCTAACCTGGAAGCCTTTGCCAGGACAAAAAAAATGTAAATGTGTGCACACATGTGCACACGTGCATGTGTCTTTCTTTGACTTCATTCCAAAGCCAAAGATATAAATGACTTTTAGATTGCTCCTTGTTTTGTATTATCCACACCTCTGCTCTTCACTAGTGCAGATAATCGAGAGTTCGCTGTAGTGTGATTAATTATATAGCCAGGGCTGAGAGCCAAAAGTCACCAAAGTACTGCACAAACTCTGCTTATCCTTTACACTTTAAGAGGAATGAGGATTTTTGTTTACTTGTTTACCTTTTATCTGCTGTTGATGGAGTGCCCAATCTGTGCCAGGCTCTCCACTGAGCACTGTTATACACACCATCTCATTCAGTCCCCACAGCTACCCTGTGTCATGGGCACCATTATTATCCTCATTTCAGAGCTGGGAAAACAGAGAGAGTAGTTTAGTGACTTGGCCAAGGCCGCACAGCCAGTAAGGGCTAGGGCCAGGCTGTCTGCAAAGATTTTATAAGATATGATTAATGACTCAGTAACTTTGATTTATTGTCTAAGGGTCACAGATATTAAGCACATACTTCTATTTCAGCTTAATTGTTCTAATAGTTTCCCTTTAATATCCTCAGCATGAAATCCGAAACACTCTGCAGGATTCCAGGTAGAGCTTCCCCTAGCCTATGGGCTGTCCAACAGCTGTCCAAAGCTATGCTCAAGGCATAAAACTTTGGAGAAGGGACCCAAAGGCATGGGGCTCAGGCAGCTTAGGTGATGGCAGCATATCACATTTTAAGTTGCCTTTCACAAGTGATTTTCCCTTCAAGTAAAGAGAAAAAAGAGGTGCTGGCAGGTGTGTAATATGTGCCAAGATGCTGTACACTCACAGCCTCATTAATCATGGCCAACCCCAAGTGTTAACACAATTATTCTCCTAACACAGAGGAACCAAGGGGCACCCCAAAATAAAGTGGGCAGGAAGTCACACAGTTTCAGCCCATCTCTGCATGGCTGCAAAGTTCATATTCTTCCCAGGCACCCTGAAAGTTAAATTTACAAACTAGGAGACTATACTGTGACCACCACCATGTCAGAAAACGTGGTAAGATTTTAGCCCGCATCTGTGTGGTCTAACACATTTTTGGTCAAATGTGTTTTAGGCTATTATCCCTGAGAACAATGATGAATTTTCCTTTTTGCACGTGAATTATTTTCTTAGTCTAAACAAGCAAATAAGCCCATGCATTATTTACTCTTGGCCTAAACATTGTTCCCTTCTTATCTCCCACCCCTATTCTTTCTTTCTTTCTTTCTTTCTTCTTTCTTTCTTTCTTTCTTTCTTTCTTTCTTTCTTTCTTTCTTTCTTTCTTTCTTTCGTTTCGAAACCCTGTTCCTGTTTATAGTATTTCTAGTTGTGGTTTTAAGACTATGCCACTGTTAATTGTTTTCAAGCAAGGCATCTCCAGTTCCTCTACAGAAATTATTTCTTAAATGATCTTTGATAAGTACCTCACTTTCTGCCCGCAAGTTTGCCTATCCACCTACCATATTCCATCCCTATCTAGCTTTCTTTCTTTTGAACATTTTTTTCCCCACAGTGAATGGAAAATACTTGGTCAGCATATCCCAAATCATACAGTCCTTCATGGTTTCGAGAAGCTCACTCACTTATGTTTTACTAATTTATTTTTACATTTTAGCCAAAAAAGAATGTGCCAAAGGAAAAAGACTTCAAATAGAATTCATCATTTCGAAGCAGAGTTCCATAACCAATTTGACTTCCAGTTGTTTTATTATTCCAATTAATCTCTTTAAACCTCTCTAAAGAGTTGGCATTTACATTTTTCATTTCCATCGTTACGAATATTCTTCTAATAATAATATTTCCTAATGCCTACACTATTTCTGGGTTTGATTCTGTGATACGTGGAAGCACTAATCAGCAACCTGAGCCTGAGTGTTCTTACAGATATCAGTGTCCTATTTTCTCTAAAATTAGCAATGTCACGCAAGCTTTCAGACGCTGTAATTACAACCGCAACAGAGCAGAAAAGCTCCCAACATCACCCAGGCTCCAACAGCTCCAGAATCAGCCCACCCCATCTGGAAATTCAAGTGTTCCTTCCTCTTTTTCACCTCTGGCTTTTTAAAATTTCTCCCTCCTGTTTGAGCCCCTGCTCTAATCCCCTAAGACTGTCCAAGTTTTGTTTCCAAACTTGTAATAAGCTTCTTCCGGAATGGGTACATGCTAGCATCTGGCCTGACCTTGGGTCTGTCTCTTTCTGAGGCCCCCGGTCACAAGATGTTCAGTCCTTGAATGCATTGGCAGGGAAAAGGCCAGATCAAGTCCTTTAGGTGGCAGAGGGGAGAGCTGTCTGCACAAGTGATAAGAGGAAGCCTGAAAATCATCCTTGTTTCCCAGTATCTGACCTGTCGATCCTTCCCAGGACACCCATACTGCTGGCTCTTTGGGTTGAAGATAGCAGAGTCCAGGCTTTTGTCCCTCTGCTTCCCAAAGTCTTGACCCAGTAGGTATACTCTGACATATGTATGGCCTCTTGTCTGATTAAAGACTCTTCTATCCCTTCCTTCTCTCCTCGGCAGTGAGCAGTGCTGGGCAGCCAAGAAGAAACCCTCTCTTCTTTGCTCTCAGTCCTTGCCCCCATTAGTCCACTTCCAATGACGGCAATATAGGGTAGCTCTATGACCTTGAGCACATACCTCGACTTCTCTCTAGCCCCCAGAATAGAAGCCCAGTGAGAACATAAGTTAGGTGAGGTCAGACCCTGAGTGTTGTTCAGCACTATACCCCACCCTGCACCCGGCGTGCACTCAAGAAAGAAATATCTGTTTAATGAAGACCTGAACTTTGTAAATGAGGCCAGTATCGACCTCAGAAAGTGTTGAAGGGAGAGCTGTAACAATTAAATAAGGTAATCCACTTTACATAAGTTTGTTCCCACCTCCCAAAATTCGTGGGGACCTCTAAGCAGAAAACACGCATCCCAGAGAGAGAAGGTGAATAAAAGAGGAGAGATTTTTAAAAACTATAAAAAGAAAGAAGAAAAGAAAAGATATCCTAATAGGCTCATGTGGTGGTTTTAAAATGTCCACAAGTTCCTTCATGTTCCTTCCTTCAGAGGGAGCTTGAGTCCCTTCACTATGAAAAATCTGAATTTAGTGACTCATTCCCAACAAATAAAGTGGAAGTGCCAATGTTCAGCTTTGGAGACTAGGTCATAAAAGGCATCACAGCTTTCTACCTGTTCTCCTGGATCATTCACTCGATGAAACCAGCTATCACATCATGGATACAAGACTTATGAATGAACTGGGGCCTCAGCCACCAGTCAGACTGTTACTCATGCTAACATGAGTGAGGTTGGAAGCAGGTCTTCCAGCCCTGGGGAAGTTGTCCCTTGATGGCAGCCATGGCCAACTCTGGTCTGCAACTCATGAGAGGCCATGAGCTAAATTACTTCTGTATTCCTGACTCACAGACTATGAGATAATAAGTGTCCGTTGCTTCAAAACCACTAAATTTGGGGATGATTTGGAATGCAGAAACAGATAAGGAACACAGCCCCATAAAATATCTTGCCAAGAGGCTTATCTAGCATCCTTGGGCTCATGACTCCCACACTTTGTCTGGCAGGTTCAGTCTAGGCCTGCTGATGCTGGGTCCAGGCAGGGAAGCTCTGCTGCCCCTCTTTCTCCCACAGAGTGGCCCATTTGTCTGCTTCTTCTGGTGCCTTCCTGATACTAGCAGCCCTGTTGCTATTGCCTTGGCAGCTTTATACCCTATCTCCGTTTTTTCTCCACAGTAAGCCCTTGGCAGAGATCAAAACACCCACAGGCCAAATAGGACCCTGACTGTTCTATGTCAGAATTGCTTTTTGTTTTGTTTTAAGATGTGAGCTATTGTTTGAAAACTGGAAGAAATACTTTCAATTTAACAGGAGGGACAGACCTTATGTATTTAGTTTTCTTCCTACCCAGGAAAAATAGCAGTGAAAGAAAAGTTTAAAAAGTTTCAAGCCACAAAGACCAAAAGGCCTGAACAGTAGACAATAGCAAATGAGAACTTCCAACAGACTTCGGGGCAGATGGAAGAGGGAGACCTGATTTAGAAAGGAGGAGGCTCAATCTGGAGACTCACAGAGAATGATACTTAATAAAAGTGAATCCAATTTGCCCTGAACACCCTGGAAAGACTTGAGGCTTCTGAATGTGAAACCTTATAAAGAAGACATGGGGTGTAAGACCAATGCCATAGTAACTAGTTGGGTAGTTGTACGTGGAATAGTTGGAGCTCCTGCCCTCCAAACATCCCGAGCTGTTAGGAAGCAAGTCATCCCTCCCTAGGCAAGTCCCTTGCCTAGAGACTTGGCCTGCTTTTGGGGGAAATAAAATCTGAGAATCTCCAAACCTAGGGACACAAGCACAGTTAGGGGTGGGAGCCACTGAGATATAGGGCTGAAAATAAGGAAACTAAGTGACAATCTGTCCATGGCAGTACTGTCAATATTTTCCCCTGCCATATTTTAAAATTTCCAGTAGCTTGACTTACAAAGGAGGACGTTTGAGGACAATTCTTGAGATAAACCCAAGGGCCTCTTGTAAAAGCTATGTTAATACATTGACATTGGAGGTTCTCCCTCAGTGAAAATAGTGGCTCACTGCCTAAGTGCTCTGCAGAGAAGCCCACCATTTAATGTCTCACTTAATACACAGAGCTTCTAACTAACTTCTAGTGCTCCACTCCTAAACGTGGACAGCCAGACAAGGCTCACCAGTAATTTAAGAAAATCACCAACAGAAAAGTCAGAGACCAAAAACAAACAAACAAGGAAAAAGAACCTGGAGGAAATAGAATGCAGAAATCAGAAGTAAACTTTAAAAATAAAATCAATAACCTGAAACGTGAAAAGATATTAAATTAGTTTCCTAGGGCTGCCATTAAAAATTTTCCACAAGTTGTTTGGCTTAAAACACAAAAACTTATCTCACAGTTCAGGAGCCAGATGTCTGGAATGAAGATGATAGCACTTTGTGGAGAATAATGTGTTCCGTGCCTGTCCCCTAGCTTCTGGTGGTTGCTGACAACTCTTGGTACCTCTTGGTTTGTGGCTGAATCACTCCAATCTCTGCCTCTGTTGTAACATGGTCTTCTTCCCTGTGTCTCTCTCTGTCTTCACACAGCCTTTTTATAATGACACCAGTCATTAGATTTAGGGCCCACTCTAATTCAATGACCTCATCTTAACTTAGCTAATTATATCAACAAACATGCTATTTATAAATAAGCACACATTCTGAGGTTCCAGGTAGACCTGAATTTGGGGAAGAGGGGGCATTGTTCAACTCAGTACAGTTAACATAAATAGAAATAACAGCAAAAGAGCAATCGCAGAATAAGAAAATACACCTGTAAATTGAACCTAAACTAGCCAAAGTAAAAAATTCAATTAGATGTTCCATTACTTAAGGTGCACACAAGGAAGCAGAACCACTATCAGTCTTATGAAGTGAGGATTTTTTTTATAGGAATGAGACTTTACACAATTGTGGGAGAAGCTGGGGAAGTCTCAAAAAGGGAGTTAAAGGATCCAGGAAGAATCCCTAATCAGGCCTCCTGAAACACAAGTGTAGATGGACAAGTTGGAGATTTCAGGCACAGCCAGCTTCTGGAGTGGGGCCATGAGGGGTTACTGGGATAAAAGTGTGTGGAGGGCTGTTGCCTCTTCACTTCCGCAGGCAACCATCTGTTGGTGGGCTCAGTTCACTGTGGGGCAGTGGAGCCAAAAATAGGGAAAAGGAGCTGGATACACAGAGAGTGTAAGACTATGTGGAGTGGGGAAGAGGACACACTGGAACCTGCTGGCACCTCTGTATGCTTTCTCACCACTCACAATATCTAATCATGATGAGCTCCAGCATGTGCTGGCTGCTGCTTCAGGTCCACCTTCCAAATTTCCAAATTCACACAAACTTTTCATTGGGCTGGCTATAACTCTAAACTATGCAGAGAAGGTGATCTGGGGAAATGTAATTCCAGTGCAATCAAGTTGATACAGTTGGAAAACAACACCGTGGAACAACTCATGGAAGGTTTCCAGAAAACATAGTTCAGATTAACCAAGCTGATACAGTACAAAACCACCACCAAAATGAGAGAATTGTGTAGAAAGTAAGACAAAAGAGAAAGAGAAAACAGAAAAAATTTAAAAGTTTAAGACCAAGAAGTTCACTATTCATAGTCTTGAAAAAGAGAACGAATAAACTAGAAGAAAGAAAATCATCAAAGAATTTAAGAAAATGCCCCAGAAGGTGAAGAGAGCTAGCCTCCAAATTGGTAGGGCTTATCAAATACAAAGTGCAATGAATGCAGAGAACCAAGACTCATAATTGAAATGCCGAATAGCATGGGCAAAGATAAAATACCAAAAATCGAGAGGAAGACAAAATACCAGGTCACATCATAAAGACTGGGAATCAGAAATGACAATATGGGAAATTCAAAGACAATGTAACAGTGCTTTCAATATTCTGAGGAAAATTATGATTTTTCAATCCAGAATTCTATACCTAGTTAAAATAATCAAGTGTGTAGATAGGATAAAGTCACTTTTAGATAAGTAAGGATAAAAATTTACTTCTCATGAGCCCTTTTTGGGAAAGCTATTGGAGTCTGTGCCCCAGAAAAACAAAATAGAGAATAAATCAAGAAAGAACATAGAGGTCCAACACTTCCAAGTCACAAAGGAAAATCTTAGGATTTGATTTATGTGGCAGGCCTAAAGAGTGATTTATTCAGACAGGGATCAAGAGAATGATTAAGTCTTCAAGAAAAAGTGGAATCAACACATTTCACAAGATAGAAAATAATACTGGTGGGTGTTTGAGAGAGCTGTTGGAATGTTTGGGAAGAAAATGACCCCTAAAACCCTACTACATTAAAAAAAATATATAGAAAAAACAAGGAAATTAAATCATAAGGAAATAGTTAAATCCAGGAAAGATAAAGAATAGAAGATGTTTGAAAAAGGAAATGTAATCATAGTGAACTCCTTGGCCCACTAGTTTTTACACAGTGATAATGATATAAATGTTGACTAATGGGACGCCTGGGCGGCTCAGCAGTTGAGTGTCTGCCTTCAGCTCAAGGGTGATTCTGGGTCCAGGGACTGAGTCCCACATTGGGCTCCTTGCAAAGAGCCTGCTTCTCCCTCTGCCTGTGTCTCTACCTCTCTCTCTCTCTCTCTCTTTGTGTGTGTGTGTGTCTCTCGTGAATAAATAAAATCTTAAGAAAAGAAACGTGGACTATTGACATAACCAACAATTATGACGTAATCATATTGAGATTAAAAAAGAGAAAGTGGGAGAAGGAATTCATGGAACTACTCTACTAGAAATTTAGAATTTGGTAGATAATGTTGAAAATTGACAAATCAAGAAATGGGTTACATACTAGAACAGCTACGTGAGTTATGGATGGTAGAGAAGAGCAGGGTAGGATGTCCTATTTTTCTCATAAATCTTCCATACTATGAGAGTTTTCTTTTAACATGCAAAAATAGTAACTTAAAATGTTTTCGTGGAAAATTTACATAAATTTCAGATTTTTGATTTCTCTTTGAAAATTGGAAGAACTGGCATCGCAGGGCCTGCGCTCCAGAAAGTGACAATATCTGAAGCCAAAGTGCCCTGAGTTTCACCCCAGTCCTCACCACTCTCCCGTGTCTACCTATTTGCCTTCTGGGCTCTTTGAGGTCTGATTTGGCACCTGTTAAACCTAGAGTCAGAGGATATCCCTAAAAGATTTCTCAAAGAGGAGGACAGAAAAGATCTGGAAGGATGGGGGCAGCCTCAACAAGCAAATCCAGGCAGGCCAGATAACAAGGATATCCTGGGGAAGCAGGAAGGGAAAGTATCACTAGTGGAGGCTGGAAAGGAAGGGGGAAAGGGACTGGGGTGTGCAGTGCATCTGAGGAGGAAGGCAAAATCTGCACTAGAAGTGCAGAGTGAAAGCAAAGACCAAGTGTGGGTCCTAGGACCCAAGACAACTAGCGGTAGGTCTGGAGGAGAAATCAAGCTTAAGCAAAAAAAAAAAAAAAAAAAAAGGATCCAGAATTCAGTCCATGGTCCAGAGGGCAGTGCTGAGCTCTTGCCACTATTGACTGCTGCCCAATGGCTCAAGTCAGGTTGATGTGCTTAATGGTCAGACTGGACAATAATCTATAGTATTAAGACCCTGAAAGCTCCAATGAAAAAGGCAGGCCATGCTATTCTTGCTCAAATAAATGATCTGCTTCTATTTTTATTTAATCTTCATTTATAGACCACAGTTCTCTTCCCTAGGAGGTGGAGGGGAAAGATCTGAGTAACACCCCAGATGTCTGAAGCATGCAAGGCATTCCCCAGCCCTGAGAGTTGCCTGGAAGGGGCGGCTCTGGGTGAGCCTTGGAGACCAGATGTCCTGGGAGGCCCCATCCAAAGCTCTCTAGGAGCCAGGGTCTGCTTTAAAGCATCCTCTCCTCTGTAAGTGACACCGAGCCATCACTTTCTGCTCCTGGCAGCAGCACAAACCTTTCGCTTAGACCTGATGTACTGTGTGAAAACAGGAGTCTGCAGGCCATTCATTCCCAGCCCCGTCAGCCGGGAGAGCAGTGTTTCCCTCAGGAAACATCAAGAGGGAAGCCATATGTTCTGTTCACCACATGGTACCCAGTTTCCAGCCCTGACCTTCTGACTGGGGTTGGCTGGTTCTCTCTTCAAGACCAGCTGGTGTATTCTTCTCTGTCCCTTGGTATAATGAGATTCATGTAGATTGATACCACTGCATGACACATGGAGAGACTGGGCCTAATGATCCACACAATCTCCTGCCTTGTTATGGGAGGAGAGGACCTCTGTCCTCTTCTGTAAGGAAGACTGGCCTCAACAAGGTCTGAGGGCAACACAGAGACACCATCATGCCCTGTGTATCTGGCATGCTGAGTACTTTTACAGAGTTTTGGGGGAAGACATTGCTCAGAAAATGTTGCAACCCATATTTTTTCCAGATGTGAGGGTGATCTGGCTCCAACATCTGCCACCCAATACATATTTGCAATGCTTTATGGCACTTTTTGTTTACAAGTCAGATATTCCCCACTGGATGGCTTGCCCCTCCTGGGCCAAGATCATGTCTTACACTGAGCATATGGTAAGTAAGTAAAAGTTTGTAGAATAAATGGGCCATGCTTACTAATTGATTTATTATGTGTAGAAAGGGTCAAGGTATCCAGGGCAAAAAAAAAAAAAAAAAAAACATTCAATGTGCATTCCCATCTAGAGAATCTTGAGATATTAAGGTAGAACTCTGGGGTCATCTTCCTCTATCCTCCCCTTGGCCTCCTGAAAGAGGAAGGATTGGGAGATGCACAATTTAGAATCCAAGACTTTGAAATTTGGGGAAAATATGAAAATGAAATGGAAGGAAAGAAAATGATTAAGCACCTACTGAATACTAGTCACTACAGTAGGGCGCTACTATTCCTATTAAATCTGTATTGTTATTTCTGTTTACAGATGAGGATAGTGAGGCAGAGAGAATAATTTTCTCCTTAGTGAAGTGAGGGGAAATGGTGCTTTGCACTGGCCTCTTCTTACCAGTGGCAAGCTCCATCTTAGTCTCTTTTTGCCAGTGGTGCTGGCCATTAAATCACAAGTTGGGACCACCATGGTAAGAGCAAAGACCAGGAATATTGATGCTAACTAGAGGGACCATCTGTGTTCTAGTGTGTCACATACTCGGAGAACTTGATAGAGGAAGTAAGGGAAAGCTTGGGTATCGTGTGAAGACATTGGTTGGGGCACTTCAAGTCAAAAACAGTTGAGTTTATTACCCCCACCCTTGTGTCCCAAGACTGCTGTGAACTAGAGGAGCAAAGATTTACAAGTTAGTGAACATACATATACCTCATTACCAAATACAAGCCTCCCCTTTCTGAGAAATTCATATTCAACTGAGCTCTCAATTTATAGGAGGTCTGTGCTGCCATTAGGAAGCAAATGGATTCTTACCCGGTTTCAGGTGCTCAACTAGACCGTATATTGTCTCCCTTTTATATTCAGAAATCTTCCAAAGTATCCTCCAGAGAAGCCTCTAGAGACCTTAGCAAACCTCCACATTTGTGGCTCTGGAAATCTTATCAAGACTGGTATCTTTTCCTGAGTCATATTTCCAACTAGTTTCCTATATATACCTTCCCCTATGAGGTCCCCTGCCAAATTTTCACCACTTTACAACTTAAACTAAAACTGAATGCAACCATTCCTCACAAAAACACTGAGTTGGCCTTTTCTGCTGCACGAGGATTACATATCACAATGAGGCGAGAACTGCAAAGTCTGGCAGCGATGTGGGTGCTCAGTGCTTAGCTGGAGTCACTCACTAACTCTGTAAACCAGTGACTGTGACTCAGAATTGTACCACAGGACAATTGTAAACCCCTCCATGCCATAAACCTTCCAGGCCACCGCCTTCCCTCCACAGTAATAATCAAAACAGCTCATGTTAAATCTGATACTTTAAAGGGTCTATGCCAGAGGCTGCAGACCAGGAGCTCATGGGCTAGGCCTATCCCACTGATGTATTTTATTTGGCCAACATAGTATTTGCGAGCCTTGGCTTGGTTGCCAACACTTAAAGGGTTTCTCATAAACAATCTGTATTTCTGGCTTCTCCTGAAAACTTGGAGGATCTAGGCCTACTGCTTGGCACCAATCAGCTGGTAGAGTGGGATGGTAGCTACCATCTAGGTGAGTCATACACACTTGGGAGATCTATGGCCCTCACCATTCCCTATTGTCTTATATCCAGCCCTCATTTACTTGCATGGCTGGCATTGATGAGCTCTGTAGGTATTTGGCTCCTGATATTTGCCATACATCTAGTTCTGGGGGATATGATATACACTCTTACACTGCTCAATCCCTGGCCATTTTCTTTGCCCTGTCTACACTTTCTCCCTAAATTGGCACATTTAGTTCCATGGTTTTCAATAATCTCTATGTGTTTCTGATTCACAAATTTATACTCAAGCCTAAAGCTCTGCTCAGAACTCCAGATTCCTGTATACAACTACCAACGTGGCATGTCTATTTGACTCTCTCACTGGTGGCTCATCCCTAACATATCCAAAGCAAAACTTCCCATCCCCCACCACCACCTCAAAAAACCTACACCGTCTCTAGCTTTTTGTACTTCAATAAATGACATTAACACCTGTCCAGTTGTTCAAGCCAGAGATCTGAGAGTCATCTTTGATTATTCTTTCTCCCTTAACATTCACATATAACCCAACACCTCTCCTATCACTTCTGCCTCCAAATTACATCTCACATCTGCCCGCTTCTCTCCATGGCCACCAGCACCAAACCACCATCATCTCTCGCCAGTTTTATTATAATAGTCTCTTATCACCTTGCTTCTCAAAGTATGGTCCACAACCAGAAGTATTTGTGTCATTGGGAGCTTGCTAGGAATTCAGAATCTTCATTCTGTACATTTTGAAAAAGAATCTAAAATCTAACAAGATTGTTCAGGTAGGAAGCCCTGAACTCACAGTGCTCATTTCCATGCCCTACCCCCCCACCAATCCTTTTTCATCCAGTAAAGTGATACTTTAAAATGGAAGTTAAATTACTTCATTTCTGTATTTTAAAAAATCTGTTAACATTTTGTAACATTAAAATAACTTCCAGATTTTTTGCTATGGCCAGTGAGGTCCTCGATGGCCTGGGTTCTGCTATTTCTCCAAGCTCATCCTACATGCTTACCTTCAGATCCCACTGCCATCACTCAAGTAGCTAATGGACACCTCATATATAACATGTCCAAACCAGAATGTCTCACTTCCTCCCAAATGAGCTTCTCTCCATCTCAGTAAATGGCACCACCACTCACACCAACATTTCCTCATACTCTATATCAAACCCAACAGCAAGTTCTGCTGCTCCATCTTTGAAAGTCATGACACTCCAAGCATTTCTTCCCAACTCCACTGCTTCCACCCTAATCTAAGTCCCCAAGACCTTTCACTGAGACTCTGTGATAATCTCCTAATGCATCGTGCTCTCACCTGTGTCTCTACAGTCTCTTCCCCACATAGCTCCTAAAGCTCCATTATTAGCTTGATCAAGTCACTCCCCTGCTGAAAACCCTCTCATGGCTCCCCATCACACTCAAATGAAAACCAAATCCCTAGCCTACAAATTGCTCGTGCTAAGAAGGACCCTCACCTTCCATCCTTGATCTCACCTATACCACCTTTCCCATACCGGGCTCTGGTCCCATAACCTTCTCATAGCTCTTCACATTTGACAAGTTCATTGCCACCAAGGTCTTTCCATTTGCCATGCCTTCTGGGGGCTCTTCCCCTGTAGCTTTATGTGACTTACTGCTGCTTTTAGATGTCTGCTTCAAGTCATATCCCTTCCACTCCTTTTAAAATAGGCCATCCTCATCACTATCTCCCTACTCAGCTATATTTGTGTTCATAACGCTCCCTTTGTTTTTTTGTTCACTTGTCTGTTGTCCGTGTTACTCCATGGACAAATGCTGCCTGAGGGCAGGTACCACAACATTCCCAACTAATAGATAGGCTTGCCAGATTTAGCGAATCAAAAGGCAGAATGCTCCGTTAGACTTGAATTTCATATAATCAGTGAATAACTTTTTAGTGTAAATATGTCCCATGCAATATGTTTTTAGTTTTGGCCAACATAGTATTTTAAAAACATTGGCTTGGTTGTCAACGCTCCAGGGGCAATTTTAACTATGAGGATACATTTAAAATATAACTATTATACTTTAAAATTGTTCACTGTTTATCTGAAATTCAAATTTATTTTATCTGGCAGTCCTAACATAGAATATTGTCTGGAACTTCATGTATCATCAAAACATTTTTGTGGAATGCGTGAATATGGAAATAAATATATAATTAAAATCTCAAACTTTTAAAATTGGTTGTGATGAGTGGCCAACACACATCTTTTAAAATCTCAGAAAAATGTCTCTGTAGAGATATGGGACAAAGACAATGCCCTAATTAGTGTCCAGTATAAGGGATCATCTTTGGGAAATCCATTTCCTTTATATTTAAGCTTCTGTATTCACAGCAATGTTCTGGTTAAATAAAGTCTGATACTCTGACTTGAGATGGCAATCATTGTTGATATTTAAAAAGTAAGTTTAAAAAAAAGCACAAGTAATACCATGCATTTGGAAGAATGATAAAGCACTTGCACATTTCTTTCATTATTTGAGCATCTAACTACTGTGAGAGAGTGCCAGAGCAGGGCTGTTTCACCTCCTTTCACATCTGAAGAAACTGAGATTTCAAGAGACCAAAAGATTTGTTAAGATTTTAGTACTTGGAACTGATAAAGCAGTACTTTGAACCTAGATTTTCTAACTCCAAGGACAAAATGCTTTCCAGCATATCACATTCCCTCCATAAATATGAACTGCAGCTACATTAACCAAACAAGAGAGTCCTAGTCGAGCTTTAAGGGAATCACATGCGTAAACAGAGGTACAGTCCACGCACTTGGTAACTACCCTTTCTCACCATGGACATCTGCCAACACTTGGTCCTTGGCTATGAGAGCTCTGGGATGAAGACGATCATCTCTTTAAATACTATGTGATATTTGTCTTTTCAATGTAACAGACATTAATTTTAATATTCAATCAGCTTCAAATACATTTATTTCAAGCAGTTGGCTCTGTAACAGCCCAAGAAACTGAAGGCAGAGTCTAAATTTGCGCTTCAAAATCTGTTTCCAAGTATTAATTTTGAGTGGAAACAATTTTGGTTGAATTGGGGGATTATAAATATCCCCCAAGAGTTTTTTGGCTCTTGGCCGCCTGTCTCTTAAGTTTCTCTCTGGTTTCAACCTAGGGGGTTGTTAGATTAGAAGTAGACAGCTTTGGCATGTGGTTACTCCAAACGCCTGTAACCGTCTTTAAAACATGATCTAGAAATGTTGATATTATAAATGACCATTTTTCCAAAATAAGGTTTGCAAGAGTTGAAAGTGGAGTCGGATGCCAGAAAGTCTTCGAAGGAGGATTTCCATTCAGCGAGATCTGGTTACCTATTTCATAACAAAGAATAAAGAAAAATCTTGGGGCTGCAATTCATACACTTTTGGATCTGAAACAATGGGCTCAGTGGGGACACTGGATTTATAACTCTTTGGAGACACTAACTCTACCCACCCGTGCAGGAGCCGTGGATAATTTTAGACAGACAGGCACTGAAAAAAAAAATTCTTGAGATATTAAGGGGCACCAAAAAGTCACTTACAGTGGGGTGGTGTTTCATTTGGAGTAAATAACACGAGAAAAGCGGTGCCTATGAAACCCTCTGGTAATATTATACCAAGAGGAGGATTATTTCAGGAAAAATCAAAGTGTATTTTTAAGTCAGTTATGACCCTTTAAGCCAGGGGTTCAAACCCAGACCCATCATCATAAAAATATTATCACTGAAAACCACAATTGTTGCACTTTCATTTCAACTACACTGTGCTTTGGTAACCGGTATGTGTGCATAAACTCAATGAGTATCTGTAAGTGAATGACCCCATTAATGTTGTGAGTAGCCCATAATTTCAGGCATATTGTGTCCGTTTGTTACAGCGTTTTACTCCTAAGGCTGCAAGAGTCTCACCACTGGATGCAGAGAGGGCTGTGTGACCCATAAGGAAAAGTCATTTCTGAAGTCAGCTGCTCAGGACAGAGGGAGAGGGAAAGGTAGTCCCTCTGCTTTATGTCCTGGTAGCGGAGGCTAGAAGGGTTGGGATTTTTTTTTAAGAGAAAAAGCCAGAATTGGTAGGGGCAGAGATTAAAACCCAGGAAGCTGAAGGCATCATACATCCAAACGGAGAGGGTGAAACTGGATATAGGAGAAAGAGCCACAGGATCAGAAATTGGCAGAAAGATCATGAAATTGAGTGTAAGTACAAAGGCATAATCAGTATAAATTGTTGATTCTGCAGTGGCTCTTTGCAGACAGAGCTGAAATAAAGTTCTTTAGATCAGTTGCCCAGGGAAACAGACTCTGGGAAGTTAATTTGCATGCAGGATGCTTATGGTGGGGGAAGTAAAGGAAGCAGCTTCCTGCTGAAATCCAGCCCAGGAGAGGTCTCAGCTGTCCCAAGGGGAGCCCTTCAGAGCTGTCCTTGCTCCAGGCAAGGGGACCAGGCATTTATGATCCCCGCTAGCTGGCCAATCACTGAGCCCCAGGAGGGGCTATGACCTTGGATGCTGCTAGTGTTCCCAATAGCTAGGGAAATGACTGCCTCCATCCTAGATGGGGATCTGGGTGGTCCACTGCAGCATCAGAGCTGTACTCTGCATCCAACTGGACTGAGCCCTAGTGACATTCTTATTTGAATCATTAGTCTAGTTCAAGGACACAGGGCAAGGTTGACATCCTCAGCTAAAACCGGAAATTCTACCAAGAAACTGAACCTTCCATGTACCTTTGGGGACAAGCATAGTTCCTCATGGTATCTTTTAGGATCCCTAAATCACTTTTCTTCTAAAGAAACCTAGCTAAGCTGCCTCAACTAAGTATAATCAGGCTAAAAGCAATTATGAATATTTTATTCCAATTAAAACTATTGATCATTGTCCAGAGTGGAAGAGAATAATGAACAAATATGGAATCACCATTTTCTTCTTGTATTTTTATTTTAGATTGTAAACTCTAGGAAGTTACCAGTTGGTGAACAGACCCCTAAAGGGCCTGGGTATCAAAATTCACACTTACCTATGGAAATGCTAGTTAGTTGCATATTCCCATGATAATAGAGGCCTTAACTAGACAGATTGCTTTACTCCAAGCAAAAAATATATTTTTTAAGTCTGACACCAACAGTAGAATTCCTTTTAAGATTGCAGGCCACATTCTCCCACATTCATGATTGATCTCTCTCTGTTTTATTTTTTTTTAAAAAAAATTTATCCAGCATTCATTTTGCCACCTACCACACTATATCATTTACTCTTTTACTGTCTATTCTGTTCCTCTAAAATTGTAAACTTCGTGAAGGTAGAGATCTGTGTCTCTCTGTTCACTGATTTATACCAAGTGCCAAGAACATTGCTTGGACATGCAGTTGTTGGTACTGGTTAATATTTACTGAATACAGAGATGCATTCTTCGCAATTGTTCATCGTGCTCAGGATGTCCTTGTTCTGTCTTCCACCAGACGTGTTTCCACACAGTTTCTTTAGACTGGGATTCCTAGACCTCCTCTGACACGCAGGTGAGCTGGAGACAATGAAGGAACCCATCTACCAGAGCCACAGAAACCAAGTGGAGAACAAACATGTATCTGTGCACACAGCACATTCAGACCGACTGGCACGACTCTGATGAACCTAGAGGACCCTCAAAATCCTGTTCTCTCACTAGTATTGTCTTCCAACCCTAAACTATAAGTCCATCCTCCACCACATTAGGGTCTGAAAGGGAAGCATGGTCTCCTTCTGGGCCGGCAGAGAGATTGATGTCTTCCATATGTGCTATCCCTCAGACTTCTTACTTCCACTGTTATGACTACATCTTTAATGTTCCCATTTTTAATGGGTCTAAGCTTCCAGATCTCTTGCTCTGGCCTGGGAAATCTTACTGAGTGGAAAATGCTCCTTTGCTACATCCTGAGCAGGGGTGCAAAAATCGGCCCACACAGCCCTGGGGCAGTCTGCGTTCCTCCTTCATCAAATGTCTCCACTTGAGACAGTGCATGCTTGAGGGAAAACAAGTCAATGCCTCTCCAAAACAACTGGTAAACCATGAAAAGAGAATGAATACCTGTGAGCCACTACAAGCCATGGTCCAACTCTGCCACTCTTGTTCTATAGGAATTCTGCCCTCTGGAGAGGGCTGACAGCTAGCTAGCTTTCACTTCTAAACAGTCTACGTGGAAAGGCCATTCAAAAACTCTGGTTAATGGGATGCCTGGGTGGTTCAGCTGTTAAGCATCTGCCTTTGGCCCAGGGTGTGATCCTGGAGTCCCAGGATGGAGTCCCAGGATCAAGTACCAGGATTGTCCTGCATCAGGCTCCCAGCATGGAGCCTACTTCTCCCTCTGCCTATGTCTGTGTCTCTCATGAATAAATAAATAAAATCTTTTAAAAACAACAACAACAACAACAATAACAACAACAAAAAACTCTGGGTAAGAGCAGTTTTTATGAAGCCATTGTTTATTAAACAATGAATGACTCCCTCCTCCCCCACCCCCCCTTTCTTCTTTCCTTTGACCCCTTCCTTCCTCACCCTATTTTCAGGAGCACAAGAACCCTTTTATAGTTGGAACAAACACTGCCTTGCTGAGGTGAAGGCTGATAGATTTGTCTGTTGTACCCTGTGTTTACATGTGTGTGTGAGTGCACACTCAGTTGTTTAGAAGTGAAAAAAAAATATGCTGCTTTTCATAGAGTTTTTCTTTCCTTGACTTGGCAGGTCAATCTAATCAGAGGGAGAAGAGAACCCTGGCATTGTGAGGAAAATAATACCTCAGGTGTAACCTGCAGCAAAACTGGCTTAAAGGTGTTTAAAGGCAAGAGAAACAATTTGAGAACTTGCAAAACACCGAGGTTTACAATTTTGCCACAAAAGATAAACATTTGTTTAAGTCAACCTGTATGCCTAGTGTGGAGGTATGCATGTGGGAAATGTTGACAATGCAGACAAGGCCAAGAGGTGTGAAATTTAAGCACATTATCACTCACTGTCAGATGCTAATGACTCTCGTCAAGGTGGAAGAGATTAGTTTAAATGCAAAAATGATTATCCTTGGCAATGGAAGTGCAAGTGAGATCTTGGCCAATTATTTGGGCTCTTGTTTTTCCTGACAATACTACTCATTAGTTTTTGGCTCTGATGTACATGTTAGAATGGAGACTCGTGTGCCCCTCTACATGACTGAGGCTCAAGCCATATTCTCATCCAGAACATACATATTTCCCAGTACACACAAATACATACAGCATGGGAAGGGATAAGTTGTGTAAATTTCCTGACCCTATGGAAACATACCAAGTTCAAACAGCTACCATAAGGTAGAATAAGACTAAATTCATTTATGAAAGATTCCCCAGAAATTTCTCCTGTACAAAATAACGTCATATTTGACCAACTGAAGGAGGATCCAGATGGGGGGAAGGACCAACTGAAGGAGGATCCAGATGGGGGGAAGGATCCAGATGCTATAGATTCAAGTCCACTTTTCTTCTTAAAAAGAAAGAAAAAAAAAAGATAAAGAAGGTTAAACTAATTTACTCCTAGTATTTATCATCTATGGAGTTGTTCACATAATAAGCACAATAAAATTGAATGTACTGTCATCTTTATTGGGATGAAGGTTACATTCATAAGCTCTGCTTGTTTTAATAGGTTTATTGTACAGTTGTAGACATGTGCTATTGCACTGGGATGGATATGCTTTGAATATTTTTATAATTGTGGATAGTATAAAAGTCATTTTCTGTTAGATTGCACAAATCCATTACATTAGGAGAAGGATACATTATTGTAACAGGATTAATGTGCAACACATAAACATAATCAGTAATATTCTGTTTGATAAATTATCTCATTTTAATCGGAATGTAAAGAGATTTCGGGATAGTTCCTCCTTTGATTTGCATAATTGTATTACAGACAGGCAAATTGCATTATATTCTTCATTAACAATAGATGGCTTGTATAACTATTGTATTTTTGAAGGCACTGCTCTTAGATTCATCCTGCAATTTGTCATTTTCTGACATTGCTGGGGAGCTTAGTTGGGAGAGAATAGAACCTAAAAAAGATTACTTGATTTTCGCTGAGTCCAGTAATATCTTGGCATCCGATTGCAGCATGGTTATGCTATTGTTTGTTTTAACAAATTGCAACCCAGTGGCAAAGAACTTCTTTTAAAAATCTTCTAATTCGAGGACAATTCAGCCCTTATAGATTTTCCAGCAAATGTCAGCCCTTCTAACAAACTCCACGTATAAAAATATGAATTAAAATTAAATTAGAACCATACGATTGATTTTGTGTTTTTTCTATGGCAAATGCTCTCTCTGACAGAACTTCCCTTTTCCTTTCCTCTCCCCAGCCCAGACAAAAGCTAACAAGTTGCCCAATGCTCTGAATATTCTTCAGGGACGCTCGGTGTTTACAGCCACTCAGCGGTGATTATCACAGCTCCTGTCCTAACGCTGAGCTAATGACAGCTGTCAGCAGCTCTTAAAAAGCACAGTACAGAACCAGGCGGCATTTCACCAGGTCTGACATCCCTGGCTTCCGGGGCCTGAAAGAGATGCCCCTTCTATGATACCCTGTTAGTCCAGGCCCTGCCCCCCACCCTGGCATCCCCCAGTGGCCCAGGGGGAGGTAGTGCTAATGCAGCAGACACTCTGGGGGGTAGGGGCCACATTCCTTGTGCCACATTCCCTGTGGCAGCTCCACACCCAGCCCAGGCCTGCCCTTCCGCAGCCGCAGCAGCAGCAGCAGCATGCAGGTGTTGTATAAATGAATGAATAAATGGATGAGTGAATGGAGATATGGGTCCCGTCAAAATTTCCAGTGTTCCTGGATGAAAAAAGTTGAAAAGAAAAGCTTGCACATTCAAAGCAAATTGTATTTCCTATCACTTTCTTCCCCAACCTGGAACTATGATGCCCTATTATAATCCCTTCCTAAATCTCATTTGCTTTACAACTGCTTAGCACCTGAAAGTTTCCAAAGCACCTAGATCTTGATTTCCTTTGAATCTCACAAAAGCCTTGACAGCAGGTAGACTCAAACAACCCCCATCTAAAAAAAGTTGCCTATGGAGTGTGTGTGTGTGTGGGGGGGGGGTGTAGGGAGGGACTCTGGGGGAGTCTGCTTCCTTATTGTCCTCACCATCCCTCCTGCCCCACTGGTGGGGGGATGATCTGCCCCCAGGCCATCTACCTCCCTCCCTCCTCCTCCCATCTCCCATCCTGCCTTGGGCCCCTGCCTACTGACTGGTGTCCACTGCTCTGGCCTTGCGGGTAGGGGAGCCCCTCCTTTCCTCCCCTACTTCCCTGTATTCTGCACTTTTACTAGGGATCCCACACTTAGTTGTTTGTGTGCATTAAAACTGTACCTTTATTTGTAGACTTATTTTCATTTGTAAGCCTTTTGCTCTTCTGTAACAAACACTGAGGTGGATGGCTTGGAGGGTGAGTTCAATATTAGTATATGTGCTGCCGAAGGGAGCACTCGGAGGGTGAGTTAAAAAAGACAGGTACCTACTCTTCCAGGAACCATGGCCCCCTCTTCTACGCTCAGACTGTGAGGCTTAGAATGTTCCTGAGTCAGAATCCTTCTGCCATGGTGGGTTCTAACCCAAGACCCTGTGGTCTCCCCTGAATTCTAGCTTCTGGATGTAGTCTCACCCCTCCTCTCCGATATGCATGAACTGTCCTCATTATTTCTAGGGAGCTTCTAGCCCCCATGCAATTAATTCAGCAGATACAATAATGCTGGGGAGAGATGTGTCATTCTACAAGCACGGTGTTAAATGCTTGCTTCCACTCTGGACCTGGCCTTCCTCGAGCCTCACTGTCAAATGTTCATAATCTCTACAGAAATTGTGCCCGTGAGCTTTGCAGTGGAATCATTCCACAAAACCCGTGGATATGAGCTCCCACCTGCAGTGCAGGCTGAGTTGCCTGTGGGGAGTCAGGCATTAAAAGGCTTATATGGGGACTCAGGAGGCATGTTCTAGAGGAACCAATGCCAATGGGGCTTAGTGAAGGCACATCTGGAGGAGAGGAGAGAGAGATGGTGCCCATCACCCAAGCAGTCATATGGGAAAAGGAGGTGGAGGCAGAAAGTGCAAATATGCTCTTGTGAGAAGCAAGGCCTCAGGAGGGCAGGATGGGGCGGAGGGTAGTCCAGAGGTGGGCACAGAGGAGCATCTCCCAGCACTTTAGAGGTTTCCAATGCACCTGCCGACACACCAGTCCCTGCTGTTTGCTTTGACTCCTATTTCCCCCACATGCTGTCTACCTGAAAAATTCTTCATCCATTAAGAATAAATTCAGGGGACTCACTGCCCTGTGACCCCTTCCTTCATCTGTCACCAGAAGTGATAGCCCCTCTCTGTTCCCCACAAGCTTCTCTGTGGCGTTTGTCACACTCACACTGCAGGTGCTCTTCAACTGGCCACCCCTTCCAGGCCAGTAGGTGAGATTGGGCCACTTCTATATCTCCAGTGCCTAACACAGAGCCTGGTACAGAGTAGGTGCTGGCAAACATGTGCCAGCTGAAGGAGCAGAGCAATGAGCGGGTCTTGCATCTCACTCTTGTGTGGGGAGAACCATGAGAGCACACCGTGACACTCATTTGTGGTAGGCTAGATAAGGGTCCCCAGAGACCCTTGAGCCTGTGAATGTCATCTAATGTGGTAAGAGACGCTGCAGATGGGATTATCTAAGGATCTGGACAGGGGGCAATTATCCTGGATTAACCAGGTGGGTTCTAAATGCAACCACCAATGTCTTTATCGGAAGGAGGGAGAAGGACATTTGGAACAGAAGAGGAAGAAGATGTGATGATAAAAGCAGGGAGAGAAAAGGTGATGTGATGCAGAGCCATGAGCCCAGGAATGAGAACAGCTTCCAGAAACTGGAAAAGTCAAGGACATGGTCATCCCTTAGAGCCTCCCGAGGGAGTATGGCCCTGCTGAAGCCTTGATTTGGGACCACTGAGATTCACTTCAGACTTCTAGTTTCTAGTATTATGGCAAGAGAACAACTGTGTGCTGTTGTAAGCTTCCAAACTTGCGGTAATTTGTTACAGCAGCAATGAGTAGCTAATACAACAACTAGCTGCACACATTCATTTCTGGGTTTCCCCTGAATATATGCTGTGCTCACTCTTACATCTCACCTGAAAACCTCAGGATCTAAGTTCTGTCCTTCCCCCTGTATACACACACTTTTCAGCTAGCTCTGGGTCACCTCTCGTGCCTTTGTATACAGCCACCTGCCCCTGCCGACAAGCAAGTTCTCAAAGAGCTGGTTTTCTGGAGTCTACACAGGTGCTGATATGTCTCCTCTGGCTGCCTGGGGACATCAGGTACAAGGCCAGCTGAGAAGCAGCAGCCCAGCCCTGCACCAGCAGCAGGAATGCAAACCTTGGAGTGTGTGGCTGATGCTCTCTGGGTGATCTGAGTATGTAACTGGGGACCACAGGCATTTCTGCACAGTATGTGAGTGGGGAGTCAACGGCCAGTATAAAAGCCTATTTTACTACAGGACTAGTCCTAGGCAGAACACAGGTGAGAGAGATTGTGTGAAGACCTCCAGAAAGCCCCAAAACTTCCAGTTCTCTCACCTGTTCACTCCTCACTGTAAGTGCAAGGTGACCATTTGTTCACCCATGCAAGGCGAAGATGCCAGGCATCTCTCAGATGTTAGGCATCATACTATGAATTAGGGATCCATGGAAAAAGAATTTGAAGTCTACTAGAAGTCCACACTCTAGGTTGCACCTGGGTGGCTCAGTGGTTGAGCGTCTGCTTTTGGCTCAAGTCGAGATCCCAGATTTCTGGGATCAAGTCCCGCATCAGGCTCCCCATGGGGAGCCTGCTTCTCCCTCTGCCTATGTCTCTGCCTCTCTCTGTGTGTCTCTCGTGAATAAATAAATAAAATATTTTTAAAAAGAAGTTCACACTCTAGAAGAGGAGACATACATATAAGCAAAACATTAATGTGCACACACACAGTGCACATAAAATCACACAGACAATGGGCTAAGTGTTTTAGGGGTGAAAGTATAAGTGACCATTGAGCACCAGCCAGGGAAGGAGAGGCTGATTTGACCACAGAGCAGAGGACATTTAAGTCAGATATTAAAGGGTGAACAGTGCTTTCGAGGTGAAGGGTGGAGACACCCATTCATGAAGGGGATGAGCAGGAGCCAAGGCACAGGGATAAGAGGGCATGGTGTGTTAGGGAAGGCCCTGTAGGTCCCTGTGGTTCAGGGTGAGGAAGCCTTAGAGAAAGGATGGGGCCAAACATTAAAGGTTCAAGTCCCAGCTTTGCTGTTTCCCAGTGATAGAACTTTAGGCAAGTTACTTTATCTCTCTGTGCATCAGTCCCCTCATCTATTTTTTTTTTTAGTCCCCTCATCTATTAAATAAACATAATGATATCATCTCCCTCACATGCTGTTGTGAGGCTAGTCTGAGTCCATACAGGTAAAGGGCTGAGCACAGTGCCTGGTGAGTAGAAAGTAGTCTCTCATTACCTGTTGGCTATTAGTCTCATGACAGATTTTTTTTTTAAGGTTTATCTATTTATTTGTGAAAGAGAGAGAGAGAGAGAGAAAGAGAGAGAGCATGAGTAGGGGGAGGGGCAGAAGGAGAAGTAGACTCTCCACTGAGCAGGGAGCCCAATGTGGGGCTCCATCCCAGAACCCTGGGATCATGACCCGAGCCGAAGGCAGATGCTTGAGGAACTGAGCCCCCCAGCACCCCTCATGACAGGTCTTGTTCATTGTCATGACAGAAATGACAAGTGACAGATCTAGAGCTGTATTTTACACTCTATGGTGGAGTTCCTTACAAGGGATCTTATTTAATCTTCATGATGACTCTAGAAGGTTAGTATTGTTTTTACTATTTTTGTGGGTGAGGAAATTAAAATGAAGATCAAGGGACTGGTCAAAGGTCACACAGAGTTTGCATGGAAAATCAGAGCTGGAAAAGATATCTCTGGTTCAGATGCGTGTGCTTATACCCATTATGCTCCACAGAACTTTGTCCTACTTGCAGGCACTATGGGGCTAAGGGACTCTTTAAGAAGGAAAGCAAAGGGTCAGAATTGTTTTTTAGAAAAAAACACCCTAAAAATACAACCAGATAACAAATATAAAAATGTTCAAATTCACTGATAACCAAAGAAACAAGAAGCTACTAATTTTTTTTAAATATGGAATGTTTCACGAATTTCCATGTCATCCTTGCCCAGAGGCCATGCTAATATTCTCTGTATCGTTCCAATTTTAGTATATGTGCAGCCAAAGTGAGCACAGGATGCTATTAATTTTTAAATGAAAATACCCAGTGCTATTAAAGGTATGATATAACAGGCAGTTTCATAAATGGCTTGTGCATAAGTGAATCAGTATCCCCTTTTGCAAAATAATTGTGTTATGTTCCGAAAACCTTTAAAAGACCCAGGTGTTTGGAAACAAATGAATAAACAAAAAGCAAAAACAGACCCATAAATCCAGAGAACAAACTGATGGTTCCCAGAGGGGGAAAGGTGGTGGAGGGCAAAATGGGTGAAGGGGAGTGTGAGGCACAGGCTTCCACATGTGTAATGAGTAAGTCACAGGGATAAAAGGTACAGCACAGGGAATAAGGTCAATTATACTGCAATAGCGTTGCATGGTGGCAAATGGTAGCTACACTTGTAGTGAGCAGAGCGTAATATATAGACTTGTGAAATCACCGTGTTGTATACCTTAAACTAATGTAATGTGTGTTAACTGTACTTCAATAAAACAAATATGTAAATGAGTAAATAAATTACTAAATAAATAACCCAGATGTTTAAATTTACAATGCTACTGTTGAGGCTTGACCCTTAGAAAAAATACAAAACTTGAGAAAGCTTTACAATGAAGTCATTTATGATAATAAAGGAAGAGTAAGAATCAAAACAATAGTTAAGTAAAAACATCCACATCACAGATGCTTTTGAAAATCATCTTAAGAAAAAAAAAAAAAGAAAGAAAATCATCTTAAGTAAAGAATAATCATGAATAAAAACACTGCTTAACATAGCACCATCTGAACCATATAAAAATATGAAAAGGAAAAAAAGAGTTGGAAGGAAATACACAAAAATATGAACAGTGGTGGTCTTTTTTGAGTGTTGGATTCTTCTCCTATCTTCAGTGTTTTTCAAAGATTCTAAATCATATGATATTACCTTTATAATTAGGAAGAGTAAATTTTATTGCAAAATTGAGAAAATACCCACCACAGATATTTACTTCTTTCAGAGAAGAGAATGATGTCCAAAAGTTTTTAACAAAATCTTCAGCAGAGTCCCATTATGTCAGACAGATAAAAGGAAAGCAGTTCTGGATCAAGTAGGCATGGGGCTGTCCTGCAGCCCTGTCCCTCAGTCCAACCAGAGGTATCCCAGGGCATAAAATAAAAACCACAGTGAAGGTGGGTCCCAGGTTTTGTAGCCAACTCATGCTCTCTCCAAGAAGACCCAGGCAGCTGTTTTTGTCTCTGGGCCTGGCTGAGTGTGCATCAGTGCCTTGGGCGTGAGTACACCCTTGGTGGATAGATAAGGATGCAATTCAGGAGCTCTGGAGCCCAGGGCCAGCAGAACTGTATCGACTTACCCAGCAGGCAGCCACCTCATGAGGTTTTGGGGAGCCATCCTGCCAGCCCCACCCACAGCTTGACCCCTGAATGTAGCTCTAAAATGCTCTTCAACTTACTGGCCACAGCCGGAGGAGAACAGGCATCAAACAGCACAATCCCGGACCCAGTTCCGGACAGCGGGTGAGTGCTTGCTGACTGCTTCTGGCCATGCATCTGGCTTTGTGTAACATCCCAAGATTCAAATCAACAGGGCTTTTGAAAAGCCTTCACTTTATCCAAATAGCTGTTTGTGTTCTTTCTTCCTCCATTCCCTAGCCAGGAGTCCTACCCCATCCCTCTCTCTCGACGTGAGAGAAGGATTTCTACTACGGGGCTAAAATAAGATTGCCTGGTGCTTTTGTAAACCACAGATTTCCCTCACACAACAGCAACTGCTCTTAGAAAGAGAATGAGTCCAAATAACAGTTTTCCTGCGGCATTAGCGTTTTCCCAGCAAGCCACGCATGAGGTGTGCTCAGCCTTGTGAATTTTCTATCAGTTCTGGGAGTTACACATTTTAACCCAAATAAATATATTTGGCTCAGTATCAAATGAAAAAAAAAATCATTCTTAAGCTTTTTCTTCTCTTTCTTTTTTCTGCAAGAGCAAATGAACTTCACACAGAGAGAAAGGGCATCTGCTCAATGCCAAACTCCCAATGTCCTATACCTTTGGTGAATTTAATTTCAAGGACCTCAAATAACTAAACCTAAATGAAGGTATTAAGTGTGAGGGAAATAGAAAGTTCAAGTCTTTGGCTCGTCTAGCTGTTACAGAGGTTGCATAAGACACAAAGAGCAGCCCCAACCCCCCCAGATCCATCCATCATGTTCTCACCCAATGCACAGCCCTAAAGCCAGTCTGTCTTTTCCTGCCAGGGATTCTAGTGGCTCCATGGTGCCAAAGGGCTCAGGGCAAATCTATCCTCAGGACAAAAGAAACAAGTTGAGAATCACATCTTTCTCAAGAAGCTCAGTTACATGAAACTAGATGGGAACTGACCCGAAATCCTCTTCCTCTCACACCTTCTCTTACTTCCTTACTGCACCAGCCACCAGATGAATGACTCCAAACACCCTGTCCCGCCCCCATCATGGTACTCCTTGCTGGAAAAAGTGTTCAGGGACTTACACCATCAGTCTAGACTTCTTAGCTTGGTATGTGAGTCCTACTTTGATAATAACCCTAAAAATTATAATACAAGTAGCTGGCACTTACCGAAACATCTCTCATGTGCCAGGCATTTGTGGAATATTATTTTATGTAACACTATCCTCACTACCCATCTGGGATGAAGGTTTTATGATCTCCATTTGATGAAAAGAAAAACAAGCCCAATGTGGTAAATGGTGTGCCTCTGATAAATGGCAGGGGTAGGGTTCAAACCTGGGCTACTTTGACTCCAGAATCCTCCCTCTTAACTTCTGGCTATTCGGGTGGAGCGCATGCAGGGGCAGTTCAGATGAGGGAAGAGGCAGGGGGAGGAGGAGGGAGATTCAGGATGTCTTTCTTCTCCATCAGCCCTGAGCAAGAACAATGCAAGTGAAATGTAGTATTTCATTTTATCATGCAATGAGCATAATTAGGAAACAATGAGGAATGACAACTAATAATGAACCTTGTTTCTTCCTAATTAAAATTTAACGATTGTATTTCTGCCACTATTGCCCAGAGCAGCAGCGTAAGCTGTGCAGTAACAAGGCCAGCTCTAAAAGGAGGCAGCCTGACTTCACAGATGGCTCAGCACAGCCCTGCCCAGGCATGCCAAGAAGGTGCCACTCCACAAGTGGCTGCTGGTGCCCCCATGGCCCAGCTGCACTGGGCAAAATAAACCGGACGGATAGAATAAACAGTGGTTTATGAATGACCGTAATAAACAACTGGTAAGCACTGTAATTCCATGAATGCATTGGGAAAAACCCTGGTGGCAGACAAAGCTGGGTTTAAATACAGACTCAGCCAACTGCTTGCTGTGTGATCTCAGGCAAGCTCATTAGCCTCTCTGAGTCAGTTTCTTCATCTGTGAGTGGGCAGGAAATACCTCAGGTGGCATTGCTGTGAGCCATAAATGCTGTAAGGGAAACAGGGTGCCAGACTCCCCACATGGTGGCGATCGTCCTTTGAGGCTCCCCAAAACCTTTCAACACTGCCTGCGTTTTAATTGCTCTCTGTCATGTGAAACCTACCTTCCCATCAGAGATTCCCCAAAACTACATTTCCCAGCTTCCATTGCCATCAGAAGCAAACACACAGTTTAACTGTACTGCTCAGATGGATTAGCGGGGCTGTAGGGTGGAAGAGGCGGGGCCTGGGTCATGTTTTGCTGGTCGAGTGTGGCGGTCTGGCTGCGGGGAGACAGTGAGAGTGGCCACTTCCTGATGCTGGTGGAAGTGGCAGTTCCTTTGGCAGGCAGTTCTGCTGGAGATGCTGGGAGTTCTTCCAGAGAGGCCTGCCTAGAATCGGTTTCTTCAGCCTACAATGGGCATTTTCTCTACCCACAAGTGTATGACTTCCGGCTTAAACCGGCCAATGGACAGTGTTATCTGCATTTCAGAGCCCTGACCCAGAGGGAGTGACAGGGCGACACCATGGAGGCCTGTCTGCTGAAGGGGAGGAAGTGAGGACAAGAAGGTGTCTGAGAGGCCACTGTGGTAGGTAATCCAAGTTGGAGGGACAAGGGCCCAGACCAGAGAAACCCAGCAGGTATTTCTAAGGAGTTTACTGCTACTAGTCTCTTGAATCTTTCATCTTCTCTCCAAACCACAGCCAGCAGATTAGGCTGTGGATCATGGTCCCCACCAAGATGACCAGCATCGCTCCCAGTGAATCTGTCTAACTCCAGGCTCACACCCTCCCTGCCACTAGGGTGATCTTTCAAAGTGGTAGTCACCCCACCTCCTCTGCTAAAAAGGTCTTCCATAGCTTTCTTTGTCTTTAGCACAAAGTCAGAACTTCTCATCATGGCCGAGAAGAACCTTCACGCTCTGTAGCCTCCTCTCTTCCCACTCTCCCACCCACTGCTCCTCTGACACCTATTTGACCCACACTTGCCTTACCTCACTTCTCACCTTCCCACACCCCTGCCCTTTGAAAACGCTCAGCCAGGACCCCCACCTTCCCACTCCCCACCTTCCCATACCTGGTTAGCTCCATTTGCTTCTGTGGGATGCCATCTCTGTCCCCCCAGTATCTGCTATAGCATTCAGACCCTCCTCTTTCCCCAAAGCACTTCTCTGACATCTGTTCAGTGAATATCTGTGCTGCCCTCCCATCTGGTACATTGTCCCTAGCACCCCTGAGTCTGGATGGAGGTGTGGGTGTGCATTAACACAAGGCAAGGGAGTCACACTTTAGTGCTAAAATAGTTCACAGGTGGATAGGCCTTCTCCATGCTCACACTCTATCCTTCTACCAAATGGAAGTAAGAGACATGGCAACCCTAGAGCATGGCAGGGCCACAAGGTGGAGGGAGCTTGGGTCCCTTAATGCTTCTGTTGAAGGCTGCCTGCCAAACAGCCACATTGAACCAATAGTACATTAACCAAGAATAGACTTTTATACTTTTATTATATCAAAACAGTGAGAGTTTGGGTGGCAGCTTTATCTTAAACTAACACAGCCCTGCTAGAGTATGGAGGGAGAACACACTTCCAGACACAATCAGCAATTCATTGTAGGGGTCCAATAAGCACTGGTTGCACGAATGACAGAGAGAAACTGACAAGCCCACAAAGCAAGAGTCGGGGGATGCAGGCACAGGAGGGGTCAAACCAATTCAAATGCCCAGAGAATTGAAGAACCGCCATACTTAAGAGAAGGAAGATGCCTTTTAGAGGCACCCATCAATTATTCTGAGAGGACAAGCTCTGTTGGTACATGGAAATATAGGACCAGAGGGGAGATAATTTATATCATTTTCCATACAGCCATCACCATCTCAAAATCTCATTTCTTTCACCCAACATGAGTCTTACATCTTGGCGGAGTCCCTGGCAGGGTCCTCCAGAGAGAGGGAAACAGTGCATGTATTTTTCTCTCCATCATAAATACCTGAGTGACTTGATGGCTCAATTGAAAGCACTGAGGTGTAGGGACAATTTCCTCTTTCAATGCCTGTGTATACATATGCTTATGTGTATATTTATAGTATGCATATGTATGTGTAGAATGAAGCTTGGCTCAGTATAACTAACCTCATCTCAAATATACAATGTGGGCACATTTCCTGGAGGGGGAGAAAAAAAATCCTTTTCAGGTTCATAAAATTTTACAGCTGGAAGGGATCTACGAAACTATCCAATTAAACCCCTCATTTTACAGTTTGAGAAACTGAGGCCAGAACCTCCAAGAAACTTGTTCTAGGGCCAACGGCTTCTTGTTACAGAGTCAGACTCGTGTCCAGATCCTCACTCTGGTGTCCTCTAGCTTTTTTTAGTGTTTGGGATTTTATTCATTGGCTGAAGAAGATGGAAAATATGAGGCTACTGGCTAAGGCATTCAACTTTAAGTAATGCCTTGCAAGTGACCTCAGGACCTGGTCCTACAAGGGCACTGTCTCTGATGGTCAGCAGGACCTCCAGCAGCCATGGCAGCCCCTCATCCTGATGTCTGCAGCTTCTTGGCTCCAGGTCCTTTCCCTGAATGCATCTAAATCTAGCTTAGCCTCACTGGAAATTCATATGTAAAATAACTATAGTTACCACTTCATGAGCATTGATTGGAGTGTGTTCCAGAAACTGTGGGAAGCACTTTACTTCAGTCATTCCACTGAGTCCTGACTACAGCCCTTGAAGGGAGTATGTGTCACTCTGTTTTATAGGAGAGAACACCAAGTCTCAGAGAGGCTAAGTTACTTGCGCAAGATCACACAACCAAGTCAGAGAGCTGGGATCTGAGTGCGGGTCTGTCAGGTTCCAGGGACCCTATATCCACTTGGCCATGGTGGCATGACTCTTCAACAGAAGGACTGAGAATAAAGTACGGTTTAAAGGATAGGCACAAGAGTCACACAGGCCATGTGGCACTAAGAAATGTACTCTTTGGTGAGATGTCCTATTTGGTGCTGCAAACACAGCAGACACCACCCCCGCAACGGGATGGGTGAGCTCTAAAAACTGGCCTTCCATCCTGCCTGCTTGTCCCTCCCCACAATCTGATAGGACTCTATACCATTTACCAAAATCCACCTGGCCCAGAACAGACCTGAAGCCCAGAAGGTTCCACTGGAAAATGTGGAGACTGAAAATTTTCACACAGAGTTTAAACTCAGCCATTCCCAGCCCTGGAAACTAGCTGTACATCTGTGCAGGCCTTCCTTCACAACCACTAGGCCTTCCTTCACAACTTCCATGTTATCTGAATGTGAAACAGGGCTGGACGCATTTTAATTTATAAGTTATATATTACATAAATGTATATTATATACATAATTTATGTATAGTGAAATACATATATAATGGAATATAAATATACATATATAGGTATGTGAGTGTGTGTGTGTGTGTGTGTGTGTGTAGATAGATAGATAGATAGATATTCGTTGCTCTCCAGAAAAAATAATTTTCAAAAGTATTCATAGTCTGGAGAGATGTTTGTCCTCTTTTTATCATGGTTTTTGGTTTTCTGCAGCAGACTGTGCTTGAGTCAAATGGGACCTTTGTCCTCTTTAGCTCCATAAAGCTTGCTGTCCTGAATCTTTGTCTTCTTGGGCAATCTCCCTTCTCCTGTGGGCTCCCCACATACCCAGTTCCTTTGGGAAAAGCCAACCTCTTCATTCAAACTTCTGTACTCCTAAGTGACCCAGCTTCTCTGGCTTTCCAGATTTCTGTTAAGTGATATCTGCATCTGCCAGGACGGGGATTTTGGCAGGCTTCCAGATAACTTGCAGAGATCACTAGGTTGCAAAAATATCATTTGGTCTATAAACTGCTCACACAACTAGTTACATTCCCCAGCATCCTCTCCGCCACCCCTACCCCATCCTCTACTCGCCTTTACTTCCCTCCTAGACCCAGTGACACACCCAGGATCAGCCTAACAAATGAGTGTTTTTCTGCATGAGTATGCAGTTCACACACACACACACACACACACACACACACACTGATTTCCATGGCAATTCAGACAGCTAAAGGACACAGACCACTCATTTATTGGAAGGTGGGTGTCTGACTTCCAGCCTTCTTGCCCTCATTCCCTTCTTCAGAGGCAGGAAAAAGAGAGTATAGGGCCACAGGATGTTTTTTTTAACCACAGTTAAGTTCCTCTGGCTATCATAGCTGTGTCTTTCACTGGTGAGAACATGTGTTGGGACCCTCAGAAGACTGTCTGGAAGAATGAATGGAGGACCAGGGAGAAAGCAGCTGGCACACACAGGAGCTATGTAATGATCAGCTCCTACAGCCAGGCCACACCTGCATTCAAGCGGGCCCTGGGCCTTCTGTGCCTTCTGTAGAGGGGCCCACGACGCCAGGCAACCACACATGCTCTCTCTATGCTCCATGTCCCATGCCTTCTTCACCATAAAGGCTTTCATAAAGACAACCTCACAGAGCAGTGCAAAAATAATTAAGTAGTTCTGTTGAGGGATACTTGGCCAGCTACCTCTGGTTTTTAATGTGGACTATGGTCCCCTAGCTACTATAAGTATAAATGACTCATGAGAGCAGAGTGTCTGCTCACATAAACCTTCCTGACCACTTCACAGCCTACAAAGGTAGTTGCAGGAGAGTCTGGGGGAAGGTAGATATTGCTTTAAAAAAAAAAAATTAAAAAACAGACACCTCCTTCACATTGCAAATGTCATATCATGTTGGCGCCTAATCAACACTTTGAAGCATTAGCATTGTTTTAATCATTTTCCTATTGGGGAACAAATGTTGCATGTATAATTACACTGCTGCATTGTACTGTACAAATAACCATGTAATGACATCGTTGGAATTTCTTGGTTCTTCATGGTAATGCCAAGTATAATTACCATGTAATCTGCCGAGAGCAAACAAGGTTGTAATTATTCCATAATCCAATCTAATTATGGGGCAACTGGATTGTTATTTGTGTTCAGGAGAAAAATATACATGCAAAGAGAAGAAAAATAAATAAATTCTTCCTAACTGTTGGTATGATATATCAGGGGGTTTGGAGATGGTAATCAGTAATGCTACCATCTGCTTAGGTGATGAAGTATATGCTTATTGGTCAGCCAATATTTGGGGATCAACTTTAATGCTGATTATGATGGGCCAGGTGAAGGAATGACAACACAAGCAAGTCAGAAGAGGGAGTAGAGGAAGCAGATGTTGCCAGAGCCTCTGGAGACAAGCACCTGTAAATGGGACTTCCGGGATGAAGAGAGGCCAGCTCCCATAAAACATCTCACCCACCAGCCTCTCCTATACCTCTGACACATACCTGGGATGGTGATACAGAGATTTCTGTGAATGTCCACATTGGATTCAGACCAGTTACCCGGGCCATGTCTTGTTGCTCCTACCATGGGCCTATTACAGGGCATGCAAGACTGGGCCTGGGCCTTGCAGAAGAGCTAGGCAAGGAAGACAGAGATAAATGGGATAAACAACCATGAGAGCAGGCACTGCCAAGAAGTGTTGTGTGTGTGGGTTGATGGGGGGCTACATTAATTTCCTAGGGTTGCCCATAATAAAGTACCATGAATTGGGTGACTTGGAATAATAGTAGCTTATTGTCATACCACTGGAAGCCAGAAGTGCAAAATCAAGGTGTCAGCAGAATCCCACTCCTCCAGAAGGCTCCAGCCAAGAGTCCTTCCTTGCCTCTACCTATCTTCCAGTGCTTTCTGGCAATCGTCGGCCTGCCTTGGCTTGCGGCCGCATAACTCCAATCTCTGCCTGTTTTCCTGTGTCATTCTTCCTGTGTCTCTGTCTCTTCATATGGCATTCTTTTTATAAAGATATCAGTCATTGTATCAAGGTTGCCCCTCCACCCCAGTATGACCCCATCTTAGCTAAACTACATTTACAACAACCCCATTTCCAAACAATGCCACACTGAGGTACTGAGAGTTGGGACCTCAACAATATCTTCTATTGAAGGAACACAATTCAACCCACAATAGGAACCTTTTATTCATATATATATTTGGCACACATTTTTTCATATCTACTATATACCTGGGGTGTAATAACTGCCCAGCTCCTCTTTTCTTAATTGAACATTTACTGTGTGTGTGACATGCATTATTCTCACTGAAGTCTTTTACAGTCTTATGAAGTTGGTACTATTCGAACCCAAATTTTACACGTGAGACAACTGAAGTTTAAGATCAGTTGACTCAAGGTTAGGCTGGGATTCGAGTCCAGGGCCTATGCTGTGAATCCCATGCCTCGCCTTGCCAGGCCCAACATGGTATTAGACACATCAGGACAGGAGCCAGGGAACCTGAAGGGAGTTCTCTGACCAAGAACAGGCTATCATCCCAGAATGGCCCACAGCAGTGGCTCAGAAGAAGCATTGCACTGTGGATAGGTGGTTTCTGAAGTTGAGTATTCAGGAGAGGAGTTTGAAATTGGAAGACAGGAAGTACGGGTAAGTGTTAGGATGGCGAGATTCGGCACAGGCACAGTTTCATCACAAGGGTAGTTGGCCATCCTGGCCATCCGGGACCATTTGTGGAGTTGCTCTTATGGATGGTGGCTTTCACCATCTTGCCTGGGCTTCTTTCTAGAGGGGGCTCATCACCTCCTCATCCCTCCACAGATGTGGTGCCCAAACCTGGCACCCTCCTTATGGTAGCCATGGAAGGAAAGGTCCACTCACCCCACTGCCTTCACCTCCTTCACTTCAAGTTCTGCCTGGGAGCCATATGGCCCTCCAGCCTCGGGAACTTGCTTCCATTCACAAGGTAGTGAAAGCTTTTGGAGGAAGTTACAGTTACAGAGTCTTAAAACAGATTGTAAATTCTTTATTTGGGGACTAATCTTGTCAGGCTGGTCGACCCTGGTGTTGACTGCTTTTCTAACCTGACATCAGTTAATCCCTACTGCTAGGAAGTTAATCCCTTGGAGAACAAGATGAAAAGTGGTTTTTGTGAGGCAATATTTAAAGGCCTACAAACAATAACACGCCTGTGCCTCTGCTTCTGCAATTTCTATTTCTGGAAAGGGTTCAAAAACCTGTTTGTGTGAATGAATGTGAAGAACTTTTTATGGCTGATCTTGCGAGATGATACTTTTGATGAATAATGTAGAAGTGTTTATACTTTGAGGCAGAAGGCACATGGCGCAAGTATGTGTGTTTATCAAATATGGCACAGGCGAAGGGCAGACTACAGCTACTGCAGACATTTCAAAGGCTGAGGTAATGCCAGAAGAGACTCTGTAATTGTGAAATGTCAGAGTGAGGAGTGGAAAGAGGCCTTCACAGGAGTCTTCAGGAGAAACTGATATAAAGGATCAGCTACTATATGCTGGACTCCTGGCTCACTGGAACTGCACTGTGAGGTTTGATGAGAAATCAATCCCCCACCCTCCCCATATTCACAGCAACCCATCATAGTATCAATGGCTCTATTTTACAGAAAAGACAACTGAGGCTCAAGAAGGTGAAGTAACACATAGACTGTCACATCGTTACTAAGGCTGAAATGCCAACTCATGCACCCAAGCACACAGGCCTCCCCCACACGTGGAGAAAAACATTCTACATCTCATGGCTAGGATGGCTGTCTTCTTGCTTTTGGTTGACAGATGTCCTACATTTATTTCATCTGCTGGAATTCCACTCAGAACACTCCACTTCTAGGAAGGCTTCCTGGACTAGACAAAACAAAAGAGGAAACTCCTAGAATTAAAAGATCAGAGCTTATACAAATCTTATAGGGGTGCCTGGGTGGCTCAGTTGGTAAAAAGTCTGCCTTCAGCTCAGGTCATGATCTCAGGGTCTTGGGATCAAACCCCACATTGGGCTCAGTGGAGAGTCTGCTTCTCCTTTTGCCCCTTCTCCTGTCATGCTCTCGCTCTCTCATAAATAAATAAATAAATAAATAAATAAATAAATAAATAAAATGAAATGAAATAAATAAAAATCTTATAGACCATTTGGTTCACTGGTTTTCAACTATGTTTTGAGGAATCCTATGGGTTCTACTACTAAGCTTAGGAGCCACTGGAGGAGGTGGCTGTGAATGAGTGAAAAGGGAGGTCCCAAGGGATTGAGATTCAGACCTCCACACAATGCTACAGCACTTTACAGGCACTTGTTACATATTTACACTTTACAAGTTAAGCTTCTTTCATAAAATTTCCCTTGAAAACGGGCTCTACAGATAAGATAAAAATAACAATAAATACATGTTAACGCTTTTCCAACGGTCTCCTTTTATAGACAGGAAAGCAGAAACATGGAGAGGGCACATTCCTTGCTCAAGGTCACAGGGCTAGGAAGTAGCAGAACTAAAGCTGGAGCCCAGGTTTCTGAGTTTCTAACCAATATTCTTGCTAATAATCCATTTGTTTTCTCTCAGATGAAACCAGATCCTGACACCTCCTGACATAAGCAGATATATGCACATGTATATAGGGAGATATTTAAATATATATATAAATATACCATGGAGTTGTATATATTAACCAGCTCCTACGATCTAAGCTATAAATTCATTGAGAGCTGGAACCACATTGTTTCACTCTCACTGCCTAGGAGATTCCTAGCTCCTGTGATTCTTTACATTCCCTATGCCTAGCGCATAGTGGATCCTCAAAAATGTTTAGAGACTGAATAAGCAACCCTGACAACCAGTTTTCAAGTCTTTGCTTAAATAATTCCATGACAATAAACTTATTACCTGTGAAACAATCCATGCTCTCTTTGGGCAGCTCCAGGTGTTATGTTAAGCCAATATTTATCCCCCTACAATACCAGTTAGGCCAGGTCTACCCCTTTGGATTCGCTTTCTACTGAAAAGTTTGGGATATATTTAAAAAATTTTTAAACTTAAATTCAATTTAGTTAACATATAGTATATTATTAGTTTCAGGGGTAGAATTTAGTGATTAATCAGTTGCATATAACACCCAGTGTTCATTACATCACACGCCCTCCTTAATGCCCATCATTCAGCTACCCATACCTCCACCCACCTCTCTTCCAGTGACCTTCAGTTTGTTTCCTAGAGTTAAGAGTCTCTTATGGTTTGCCTCTCTCTCTGTTTCTATCTTATTTTATTTTTCCTTCCCTTCCCCTATGTACATATGTTTTGTTTCTTAAATTCCACAAATGAGTGAAATCATATAGTACTTGTCTTTCTTTGACAGACTTATTTAACTTAGCATAATACATTCTAGTTCTATCCATGTCATTGCAAATGGCAAGATTTCATTCTTTTTGATGGCTGAGTAATATTCCATCATATATATTCATTATATACATTCATATATATTCCATTATATATTATTCCATTATATATATTATTACATATATACATTATCACATTATTACAGATGTAATGTACCTCTTTTTTTTAAGATTTTATTTATTTATTCACGAAAGACACAGAGAGAGAGGCAGAGACACAGACAGAGGGAGAAGCAGGCTCCATTCAGGGAGCCCGATACAGGACTCGATCCCGGGTCTCCAGGATCACGCACTAGGCCAAAGGCAGTGCTAAACTGAGCCACCCAGTTTAGCTGAGCCACCCAGGCTGCCCTATATTACAGCTTCTTTATCCATTCATTTGCCTATGACACAAGCTCTTTCCATATTTTGGCTATTGTGGACATTGCTGCTATAAACGTTAGGGTGCATGGATTGTAGGGTAGTTCTATTTTTAACTTTTTGAGGAACCTCCATACTGTTTTCCAGAGTGGCTGCACCGGTTTTCATTCCCACCAACTATAAGAAGGTTCCTCTTTCTCTGCATCCTTGCCACATACAAAAGACTCACAATGAATATTACCCTCAACTGGGAAAAACTGAAAGCTTTTCCCCTAAGGTCAGGAATACAAGTGATGTCTACTCTCACCACTGTTGTTCAACATAGTATTGGCATATATTTTAAAAGAGATGAGGAAACTTCCATAATCTTCACACACACACACACACACACACACACACACACACATAGGAATTGTGTTCTATTTATCCTTTATTCTTCTCTACCAATTTAATATAACCATTAATGTGATGGTTAAGTATTCTGACTCTAAATTCAGACTGTCTGGATTCAAATCCCACCAATATCACATACATGTGTACATGTGTATACATACAAACACACTACATGGTTTTCCTATTTCCTTCCTCTGGTAAGTTCTGTGATTCATCCATTCCAGGATCCTGTTTTGCACAAGATATGATTTTGTCCATTCAGTTTCTGAATGAGAAACATTCAGGATACATGCTAGAAGGTCTTAAAGGAGACAATATTTTCCTTACTTAATAGCATCTTTAGAAATAAGGGATTGAAATACAGAGTTTAGGGGTGCCCTGGTGGCTCAGTTGGTTAAGCATGTGACTCTCAGTTTTGGCTCAGGTCATGAACTCAGGGACATGAGCTCAAGCCCCACACTGGGCTGTGCATGGAAATCTACTTGAGGTTCTCTCTCCTTCCCCCTTCCCTAACCCTGCCCCCACTCACATACGTGCAATCTCTCTCTCTCTCTCTCTCTCAAATAAGCTTTAAAAAGAACAGAATTTAAGCACTATTAAAAATACATGAGAAGGGCAGCCTGGGTGGCTCAGCGGTTTAGCGCCGCCCAGGGCCTGATCCTGGAGACCTGGGATCGAGTCCCACGTCAGGCTTCCTACATGGAGCCTGCTTCTCCCTCTGCCTGTGTCTCTGCCTCTATCTCTCTCTGTATCTCTCATGAATAAATAAAAAAATCTGTAAAAAAAATACATGAGAATACTATTAACTAATTTATATCAATACATTTGAAAAGTTAGAAGAAGAACTGGATATATTTCTAGAAAAATAAAGTTTTCCAAACCTGATTCACACAGAATGTTTGAATAGTCTGATAATATGTATAGATAAAGAAGCAGTTGTTAAAGTTTCCCAAACAGAAAACACTACAGGGTTTTTACCAGTGTTTACCACATAAATCCCAAGAAATACATCATTCCAATACTTTACAAGTTCTCCTAGATAATTTTCCTATCCATTCTATGTGGCCACCTTAGTCTTGATATAACAGGAAGATAATGGCAGCAAGAAAGAAAAATTACAAGATCATTTTAGTCAAAATATTGATGCAAATATGTTTTTAAACTATTAACAAACCAAAAATCAAACACCATATAAGAAGGGTAATATATTATGATCAAATTGCATTATTGCTTAAATGCAAGGTTGGTTTAATATTTAAAAATCTATAATATTCACTTTATTGAAAGACTAAAGGGAAAAAAAAACACTGACCCAAAAAAGCATTGAAAATATTAATTCCCTTTATTGATAAAAGTCTGAGTAAATTAAGAATAGAATTAAACACCATTAAACCTAAAGGATATCTACAAAAGAACAGACCTATAGCAAACACCATCCTCCATGGGGAGACACTAGGAATAATCCATTTAAAATCAGGAACAACACAAGGCTATGCACTTTTAATTCTAGTCAATGCTGTTGCAAGACAGAATTAGCATATTGTAGGACTTGAAAGACATTAAGATGGGGAAGAAATGTGTAAAACTGTATTTATTTGAAGACATGATTAACAACATAGAAAATCCTAAGGGATCAATGAAAAATCTGGAATTAACGAGTTAATTTAGCAAGGTTTGGGATGTAAAGCCAATACTCAAAAACCAATCCCATTTCTATGTACTAACAACGACCATTTAGAAGATAAAATTTTAAAAATAATTATCATTTATATTAGCATACACTTAGAAATAAATACACAAAATACACTTACAAATACAACTTATAAAAAGTATTTAAGAGCTCTAGACTACAATCTATACAATATTGATGGGGAAAAATCAAAGGAGAATATACTATATTCATGGATTAGAAGCCTCAATACCATTAATGTGCTAATCCTCCCTGAATTGATCTACAGTTCACAATCCAAATCCAAATCTCACTAGGCTTTTTTTAGAAGTTGATAAGCTGATTCTAAAATGTATATAAAAATACAAAATATCTATAATAGGCAAAAAATTTTTGAAAAAGAAGGCAAGCATTCCAATTTTTTTAACTGGGCAAAATATTTGAACAGACACTCCCAAAGAAGATATATAGATGTTCAATAAGTACAAGTAAAGACAGTCAACATCATTAGTCATCAGGAAAATGCAAATTAAAACTATAACTAGGCAAGATGTCAAATTCACTGGAATGATTAAAAGTAAAAAAGATAAAAGGCAAAACTCGAGGGTGCCTCGCTGACTCAGTTGATAAAGCATGTGACTCTCAATTTTGGAGTTGTGAGTTCAACCCCTACTTTGTATGTGGAGATTACTAAAAATAAAAGCTTTCTTTAAAAAGAAAACTAATCTATATTGATACAAAGCAAATTAGTAATTGCCTAGAGCTGGGCTGAGGGGATTGACTAGAAAGCGGCATGTGACAATTTTGGGGGGTGACAAAACTGTTATATATCTTGATTACGGTGGTAGTTACCTGGGTGTATACGTTGGTGAAAACTCATCAAACTGCAAATTGGTGGGTGCATTTTATTTATGTAACACACTGCATTAAAGTTGTTTTAAAAAAAAACAAACTGACCAAACCGAGTGTTAGATGTGGAATAACTGAAGCACTCATATTTTGTTAGTGGAAGTGTGAAATGGCACAGACACTTTGAAAAATTGTTTCTTGTTTTTATAAAATTGAACACAAATGTACTCTCTGGCTCAGATGTGATTCGCAGGTATTTATCTACAAGAATTGAAAACAGATGTCTACAAAAATACTTGCTCCAAGTTAGAAACAACTCGAAAGTTCATCAAAGGATGAATGGATAAATAGTGATACATTCATTCAGTGGAATACTACTGAGCAGTTAAAATGCATCAGCAGCAAATACACAGAATCACAATCTAATCTCATGGACATAGTGCTGAGCAAAAGAAGCCAAACACAAAAGAGTTCATATGACATGATTCCATTTATATGAAGTTGTAGAATTGGCAAATGACATATGGAGATAGAAATCAGATTAGTTATTCCTGGGGACAAAGGATAGTAGATATAAATGGGTAGGGAAAATTCTGGGGTAATAGAAATGTTCTATATCTTGATTGGAGTAGTGATTACACAAGTATCTTCATTTGTCAAAACTATGCACCTAAAATATATGCATTTTATTGTATGTAGGTTAAACCTCAAAAACAGTTGAATAAAGATATATTGGAAAGTAAGGAAAATACTGCCATTACTTGAAAGCATTATAAAGGAATCTGTAGCCAAATAATTAGAAATAATTTTAAAAATTAGCAAGATGATGGGATATTAGATCGATTTTCAAAAGTTAACATCAGCACATAATTGGAAAACAGTCTTTTTTTTTTTTTAAGACCATTGGAATAATCTTTAAAACATCTAGAAATTATCCAACCCAGAGTTGTGCAAGACCTGCACCCGGAAAATCCTTAAAATTTCCAGCAAAGTGGCATTTAAGAAGGTCTAAATCAACGGAGAGTGAGGCCACATTTATCAGTAGAAGGACCTGACTCTGTAAAAATGTCAAATCTCCACAGCTGATCCATAATTTAATGTAATTCCAATCAAAATCCCAACAACAATTTTTATGGAACTTGACAAAGTTATTATAAAATGGAAGTTCAACAGAATAGGAAAAAGAATAAGAGGGAGAAGCCACTCATCATAACAAATATTAGGACTTCTTGTAGAGCCAAGGTAATCAAAACAGGGTGGTATAGGCAAATCTCACTGACCAATGGGACAAAGACAGCCTTGGAACAGATCCATCAAATATGGGATTTGATATATGTTGGAGTGGCAGCCCAGATCAGTAAGGAATGGAGGGACTATTCAATAAATGGAACTAGGAAAAGTGGCTATCCATACTGCAGGAAAGAAATTGAATCCTTACCCAACACCACTCACAAAAATTGGCTCCAGATGATTGAAGGACTTAAATGTCAAAAGCAAAACTTGAAAGTTTTAGAAGTGTCAATATCTTCCTGACTTAGGGACGGCAGAAGGATTTCTCAAGCAAGACAAAAATCACAAACCTTAAAAGGAAACATCAATAAATTTGACCATATTCAAATAAAACATTTCAATTCATAAAGCGCCTCTTGAAAAGATGAAAAGACAAGCCACCAAATGGGACAAGATATTTGTAACCTATTTAACAAAGGATTACTTACTAGAGTGTGCAGAATTATAAAAATATTAAGAAAAAGACAATCCAATAGAAGAACGGGCAAAGTGCAAATATTTTACAGATAAAAAAATATACATGAACAATCAACATATGAAGAGACAGTCAGCCTCATCAGAAACCAGGGAGATACAAATTAGGACAATTGACAAAAATAAGAAGGTTGAAATAGGATGGACAGGATCTCTGAGATGCTGCAAATGGACTGGGAGTTGCCTTGCAAAACTGAAAGTTCACATAGCTTATGAGCCAGCAGTTCCTCTCCTGAGCATACGAGAGAAAAATTTGTGCATGTCCACAAAAAAAAGTGTGATAACGTTCATAGCAGCACCTATTCACTATAGTAAAAAACTGGAAACAACCCATATAATGGCTAAATTGTATAGTCACACAATCGCATACGATATAGCAACAAAAATGAACTACAGCTACACACCACAATATGGATGATCGAATGTTAAGTGATAACAGCAAGTTTGAAAATACTAGATTAAGCATGATATTCCTTTTATAAACTGCAAGAGAAAGCATAATGAAGCAATTTATCATTTAACATATGTTACCTGTTACATATACATACACATAGCTACATACGTGTGTAGATAAATACATGTCTATATACATACAGTATATAGTGTATGTAGATACATGTGTGTATATATGTGATACATATATTTACATATGTGATAAATGCATATTTATATTCACACATATATAAATATACATGTATAGATGTGTATATACACGTATGCATGCATATATGTGTGTATATGTAGTTTATCACATATATAGTTTATAGTTTTATTATATATCATATATGATCTAATACACAGTTTAATCTCATATATATAATAAAACTACGTTCCAAGGGAATGATAAATGATCCAGAATAGTGGTACCCTGATTGGCGGAGGGGATGGGAACACAGGCTATGTCTAGTTCGAGGGCTGGATAACTGTGGTACGCAGAATAATACTTCCCCCCAAGATGTCCCTGTGCTCATCCTTAGAACCTGTGAACTTGCCAACCTACATGGCAAAAGGGGACTTTGCAGGGTGGTTAAGTTCAGGACCTGGATATGGGAGATGGTCCTAGATGATCCAGGTGGGCACAGTTTCATCACAAGGGTCCTTAAATGTGACAGGAGGCAGCAGAGTCAGTGTCAGAAGTATGTGTCATGCGAAAGATTGGCTTTTGCTGGCCTTGAACATGAATGAGGCCATGGGCCCAGGAATGTGGGCAGGCTCTGGAAACTGGATAAGCAAAGATTATTTCCTAGAGCCTCGAGAGAGGAATACAGCCCTTCCAACACCTTGATTTTAGCTCAGTGGGATTCATTTCAAATTTCAAATTCTGACCTTCAGAACTATAAGATAAAATAAATGTCTATATTTTAAGCCACTAAGTTTGTGGTAATTCACTACAGCAACAATAAAAAATGAATACAGAGATCATTATATTGCTGAATTAAACAATCAAAGAAATCAATAAGAGCCTCTAAAGGACTAATGATGACAGAGTGTTATATACCAAGGTTATGATTAGTCCAATTCTGTCCAACCTAAAGTCCAAAAAACAATCCCTTACTATTTGCACATTTCATTTTAAACTTAGATAAGTGGCATGTCCTCAACATCCTTAACTTCTCTAAGGAATCTCCCATAGAGATGTCCAATGAGAGCCTATGAATCCCCAGGAATGGGGGCAGCTGCCCTGGGGAAAGCCAGGATGACCAGGAGCGAAGAGTGTGAGGCAGAGCCCAGGAATTTTACTTCTGGCTCAGCCACTATTACCAGGCAGCCTCTGGGTCCCAGTATCAACATGATTAAACTGAATCGGTGGTTTTCAAGCTCATGTAGCCACAAAACCCTTTTCTCACAAGCAAGTGAATCCTAGCAATACAAGCCAAACTTTACATCTAGTAGCATGGGGGGCGGGGGGGGAGGGTCCCAAGGCTCATCACCTAAAAGACCAGCTGTAGTAGCAGTCCATGAGGAAGGGGAGTGATCCTTGAATCGAATGGGCTGGGAGAGTAGGTCAGCCTTCTGAGGCTGACCCCTGAAGAACAGTGCCAATCCCTATTGTCGCTGCCAGCATTAGTCAGTTTGGGCTGAGTAAGAAGCAGCTTCAAAATCTCAGCGGCTTATAACAGCACACATTTATTTTTCTCTGTAGCTCAGCTGGACTGGCTCTGCATCAGGCTGTTGGTCAGGTGCAAATCTGCTCCCCACATCTTCATTCTGGAATAACATTCTTCTCTCAGCAGACCACAGGAGCACAAAAGGGCCAGCCAAGACAAATGGCCATGAGCCTGGGTATGCTATTCTGCAGCAGGGAGGGAATGAAGTTTTGGGAGAAGTTGTACAATCTTTGACTGTCTGCAGGACTGTGATAGAGATGGGTCCAGTCTGCACTATGAGGCAGGAAGACTTCCCTGGCAGTGGCCTTTCCACCACTGTCAGCCTATGGCGACTACGGAAAATGTCAGGATAGATGGTATCTAGGAAAACTGGTCTTTTTAGAGTGTGCCTCTAAAACCCAAATCCAATGAAACTTTTTTTTTTCTCACCTTTTTGAGGGAAGTGAGTTCCTGCCTCACAGTGAGTAGTTGCTGTCTGAGCCATCCCCTTCCTGAAGGTAAGCATCCATGTTGGGCAAAATATCCTTTGAGGCCTAATTCCTCCCAGCTCATAGCTGATCTATCTTTGGGAATTATTAGAAGCTCAACTGTGGCCCCTTCCCCAAATTTGTATGTTGAAATCTTAATCCCTAGTTCCTCAGAATGTGACTGTACTTGGAGACAAGGCCTAGAAAGAAGTAATTAGCTGAAATGAGGCTGCAAGGATGGGTCCTAATTCAATCTGACAGGTGTCCTTATAAGATGCAGCGATTTGGGCATAACAAGGTAATCCAGGGACACCTGCCAGCAGGCAGCCACCTACAAACCAAGGAGAGAGGTCTCCGAAGGAACCTCTCACCCAGTTGACACCTTGATCTTGGACTTTCAGCCTCTGGGGCTGTGAGAAAATAGATTTCTGTTGTCCAAGCTGCCCCCTGCTTTGCCCCCATAGTCTGTGGTATCTGTTGTGGCAGCCCTTAGCTGACTAATACAGCAATCACTGCCAGTTTGTAGAGGGGGGCAGCCTTGTCCTCCCACCTCACCTGCTAGGTGGAATCATGTTATGCACATAATGGCAGACACTATGGTCAGGGTCAGGAGCTGCAGCAAGTGGGCACTGATACCTTCTTATCTCCTTTCTTTGCTTCCCACCCACAGCCACTAGTTCACTACCTAGATGGCGAGAAATGCAGTGTGGTCATCATAAGCTCAGTTTACACCTAGAAAATAAGGACATGGTTGACAGCAGCTTGCCCTTTGTCCCTTAGCCGCTGGGTTTAAAAGATCAGAGGGTACTGACACTTCTGTCCTCTGAGCAAAACTCTCCACAAATGACAATTTCAGCACAAAGAGGACAGAAGGCAGTGATGAGAGAGAAGAAAGCATTGCGTTGCCTCTGATTTCTCTTGATCTGAATTGCTTTTCAGGCGCTCACGCTGAGATTACTCTTTTGTTTTTTGAGCCTTTGGGTTTGAATGGAGCTCTCTCTGGGTTCTCACAAGGGACCAGAGAAGGAAGAATGAAGCAAACGTCAATGGCAGGGTTGATAATCCTACAACCGTTGACTTGAAGAGCCGACCAACAGGGCCCTCGTCTGGCTAATCTATTGTGTCAATGCATATCCCTAGCAGCCCTTAATTGATGGATTATTGACAGAGTAAGCAGAGGTGAGTGCTGATAGTTTGCAGTCAAGTACTATGTAGGGAGATTTAATCTGCAAATGATAGAGTGGACCATAGTACCTCCAAAGCTCTTATCAGGCATTGGGTCTGGGCCAGGAGAACCAGCCTCAGGATGACCCCAAAGTCCAGCTTTCTTCCTCCTCAACCAGTCCAGAGCCTTGAAGGCTGAGCACCTTTACACCACTCCCAGACACATCATAGGTCTCTCGCTCGTGCAGTTATAATGCCTATAGCTTAAACAGTGGCTCTCAGCCTTTTATATTCTAAATTCTACCATAATTGGGTGGGACAGATAGGGGAGTGGTAGGAGTAGGAGGGCAGAAAGTAAATCAAACCACTCACACTATTATTACTATTTTTTTAGTCTGGTAAGGTTCAGGAATTGGTTCCCAGCTAAGGGCCAGGAAGAGATGAGGAATTAAATAGATTTTTTTCCCTTTGGCTTGCACCTGCTGTTTGGCTTCCCTGGAGTCTTTCTAGATGAGCTCTGGCTTAACTGCAGTGTGAGGCCAGCCTCACAGCCCACCCTGATCTACACAGCTTGACTCTGGGAACCAGGGGAAAGCAAGGAAGAGGGAACCCCACTTAATAATGGGTAGAGGAGAATATGCCTCGAGGTAACTTTGAGTACCAGTTCCAGATGGAAACTCCAAAGAGGAAGGGCTGATGGAATAAGGTGGCACATTTACAGGTGGACATGGAGACAGGGAGAGTAAATTTTGTGTGATTAATTTTTTAAAGACCCACAGCCTAGCCTTTGTTTAATTATTTTTGTTTTTAAGATTTTATTTATTTATTCATGAGAGACACACAGAGAGAGAGGCAGAGACAGGCAGAGGGAGAAGCAAGCTCCTTACAGGGAGCCTGATGTGGGGCTCGATGCCAGGACCCCAGGATCATGCCCTGAGCTGAAGGCAGACCCTCAACTGCTGAGCTACCCAGGCACCCCATTTCTTTTCTCAGGATCCTTTTGCATTATTTAAGTACTCAGGTCTTCCTCCTCCATTCCTAAACTGACATGGGCAGAGATTTGACACTTCTGTGTGCCTCAGAATATAATGGAGCAGAGCTCTGGGTCCACTGGAGCTCTTATTTCTCATGAGAGACTGTACTTCTAGTTCCAAGGATCAGCAAAGCAGATTCTTTGTCTCCAGCTAGATGGTTCATCACATAGAAATGGAGTGATATATAAGCCTGAAAGCTTCTCTGGAAACCCAGGGGGCAAGAGAGCAGAAAAAACTTAGCCAAAGAAAGTAACTGGGGGTTAGAGTCATTCCCCACTTCAGGCAGAGCACAGCTGTCTATGGGACTGATGAGACACTATTGCCCTGAGGGCCATGGTCCTTTGAGAGAGGGATCCCATCATAGGCAGCTGAGGGAGGGCAGCACAACCATCGAGAGTCCCCAAAGTACAGCAGGAGTACCAGCCAGGTAGGTTATTGTTCCCTCAGGCTGCCCATTGGGTCTTTTTTTCTGACAGACTTAGTAGATCTTGACTCTGTATGTAGAGGGGAGGGGAGGGGCTGGTAACCTGACTGCATGGAGGCTGACCACATAAAAGTGTCTGTCCTTGAAGAAGACTGTGCCCTTCTTTCAGCCTTCAGGCTTCCTAGGCAGCCAGACCAGAGTTAGAGATGAGGCATCAGCTGGTTTGATGGGAATGAATTGAAGGGCAGGGTTCAAGTCCTTCTCAGGTACAACAAGGTGGTCTGCAAATAAATCACACCAACTCTTTAAAAATACGTAGTGAAGGGGCACCTGGGTTGCTTAGTCAGTTAAGCAGTTAAGCATCTGACTTTGGCTCAGGTCATGATTTCGGAATCCTGGGATCAAGTCCTACATCAGGCTTCCCACTCAGCAAGGATGAGTGGGTTCATGTTAGCCTGCAAGGAGGTCTTTGCAGAGCTAGGTAACTCTTGAGATTGGTAGTGAAGATGGCTAGCGCCAGCCTTCATTCTTACCACAAGCTAGGGGCACCGGCACCCACTTTACAGTTTAGGACAAACTTATTTGGAAGAGATGAAAACTAAGAATCAACTATTATACCATTTAGGGCAAGACATTTAATGTCACTAGACTCCAGTTTCCTCTATGATAAGGTAAGAATTAGAAAACGTTCACAAGGGGACCCTCGGTGGCTCAGTGGTTGAGCATCTGCCTTTGGCTTTGGCTCCCTGACATCTGCAGGACCCAGGACCCCAGGAATCAAGTCCCACATCAGGCTCCCCGCATGGAGCCTGCTTCCCCCTCTCCCTATGTCACTTTCTCTTCTGTCTCTCATGAATAAATAAAATCTTTTAAAAAATACATTCATGAAGTTGTTAGGCAGTTTATCAGCAGTTAGTAAGTTGTAAAAGGTTCTATGAACAGTAACAAAATTTCTCGCTGTGCAACCTTGGGAGTCTAACAAATACATCTGGGAAAAGGGAAGGACAATAGAGGCAGGTACCATTTCTGAGGTGCTCCCTGAAGTATCATTAATGTCTGGTACAGAAAAGTTACACAATAAAATATTCATTGAATGAATGAAGAAATTCAGCAGAAGCAGCAGCTGGCCAGCGGTACGGGGACCACCTCCCCATTTGCTGCCTTTGTTGAGAAATGTTTCTCTTTTCCTTCTGTAAGCTGTTCAGGCCACATCCAGTCCCTGCAGATTTGCCTGTTGCCAAGATCTTTCTGCACACTTCCATTTAAATAAATGGTTTCTTTAAATGCCACCATTTCATCTTTTTTTTCTTTTCTTTTTTTTTTTTTTTTTTAAGATTGTGGACCTTCAGGAAGATGGTAGACAAGCCCAGAAGGTTGATCTTTGGCAGGAATGAATATAATACTCTTCCAGGGAATGTCTTGGCACTCGATGATTAGTGCCCTTGCCTGAATCATGTGTTGATCAAGCCCCTGCTTTGGCCATCCTCTTTGTCTGCTGTCTTGCCTCCAGGGGGACCCCATTTCAGTCTCACCACTGAGATCCTAGAATTGGCCAGAGCAAACATAAAAGCAAGAGTCAGTAGTAAGACCACTGCCACATACAGGGGGAACTAGTTCCTGCTGCTCTCAGCTGAGAGCTGCACCTGAGGACTGGGACCCCATTTATTCCCAGCAAGCCAGGGGATGTCTGGTCTCTGGCTCTGGTCTGGCTACTTAGGAAGCCTGGAAGTTGAAAGAAAGGCATGTCTTATTTAAGACTAAGAAACTCTCTAAAGCAGGTTTTAAAGTTGATAGGCCATGGCACTTTGAGGTAAAAGATCAGCAAAGAATACCTTCTATGAGAAAACCACTATCTTCCCTGAAACAAAATGGAAAAGTACACAGAGTGGGAAAAATTAGAGAGGGAGACAAACCACGAGAGACTCCTAACTCTGGGAAACAAACAAAGGGTTGCAGAAGGGGAGGTGGGTTGGGGGATGTGGTAGCTAGGTGACAGGCACTGAGGTGGGCACTTGACGGGATGAGCACTGGGTGCTATACTGTATGTTGGCAAACTGAATTTAAATAAATTTTAAAAATGGAAAAGTAGATGGTGGTTTCAGGATTGAGGCACATGCAACATGGGACCCAAAGAGAGTTTGAGGAATCAGGAATATCGGTGATTAGAATAGAGGCTGAGGAATAGAGGATTGAGGAGAAAGGGTTGAACTCAATAACCTGGGACAAAATGAACTGGATGAGGAATATGCTTCATCCTCAGGCAAGAGCCAGTCAGTCGATCCAAACCTCATGAGTTGATGGAAATAGATCTAATGCAAGAGTTAGGATTCACACTCTGGTCTATTCTATAATCAATTAGCCACTTAACCTTGAGTAAGTCACTTCACTTCCCATGTATAAAACCAATGGAGAAAACTAAGTGCCTGCCATAGTCCGTGAAACTTCTATTATTTATGCCAAAGTTAACCAAAAACTGAGATTAATGTCACACGGTGGGAGAGAAGGAAACTAGTATCTCCCTGACATCTACCATTTGCTAAGCATGGTGCTGGGGTTTTCATGACATGGCCTTACATAACTCCACAAAAACACCATTCTCCCCATTTAACAGATGAGATAGTGAAGTCATAAGTCAGGCAATTGGTCCCAGCCTGTGAGATGGAAGGTGGTAGGACAAGGATTCAGACTATTTCCAAATTCTCCCATTTTCCCATGGAACTGGCTCCCTCACAGGCCACATAAAAAGGCCAGTGTTATTTCTTCATTGTCATGCCATGCCATTCCTCTATGGAAAGCACTGTAGCAGACATACTACTGGCATACTAAGCACTGAGCAAGACACAGCGGATGCCACCCCATATCATCATGCTCCTCAGGGACAAGCTGGTGGTAAATGACATGCACTGAAAGGGGATGCTGGGGTGAGAATAAGGGTCACCTTATTAGTTATGACATTCTCTGTGTCCCATTTTTCATCCTTAAAGGACCATCTTCAGCCAGGATACAATGAGTCTATTTGTGGTTCTTCATCACCTCTCTCCTTTCATCCCTGCAAATCCAATTCTGTCTGGGGTTGCATGGAAGGTGGAATTAAAACCTCCTCATGTCTGCATGTCGAAGTCCAATGCAAAAATAATTAAATCTCCAATCATTTATCTTCCATCTCCAATTCCAATCCATTGTTCTGAGGATAACTTGAATGGTGTGCTTCCCCCGCTGTGTAATTTGAAATTGAGTTCACACTTAGCTAACTTTTTACTGTTGGGAATGTTTCTGCGGCATGCATTTCAGCCTTCTCCCAAGGACAGTACTAATTTGGAGCTCAAACAGAGAGAGAGAGCTGGTATTGCAGGAATGTCAGCCAAGTTCTCAGTTTAATGGCCGCGCAGTGGCTGAGTGGTTGCAGATGTGAGCACTTCAGGGCAAGCAACAGGGCTGAGATGTTGTGAAGGCCTCAAAGCCCTGGTATTTTCAAAGTGGGTACCCTGAAACAAAATTGTGACAGGGTTTTTCCCTTTTGATGCCACTTTGTGGTGTACCAAAGCCACAACTTGGTACACAATATGGTGGCTCTAATGAATCTATTCAATCTAGTCTTCATAATCATGGCATCTCTAAGGTAGAAAATTAATTGGATGAAGTTAAATATCCCCTTTTCATGTCAACAAAATTGGTTTTTCTAGGGATTAAAGGATTACCGTGGTGTTAAGTCCCTAAAGAGGCTAAAATACTTTATTATTCATTACAAAACACAAAGATTGGGCTGCTGTTTTTTTTTCTTGTCACTGCCACTCATTTCATTAATGTGGAGCACCAAAGAGAACTGTTAATGACAATTTCAGAAGCCCTTAATGCTCTTCAAAACGCATGTCTTCCCTGCTTACAAACTCTTTCTGGGTAAAATAGCCTGAAATATATCGCACTGAAGCCTTTTACGGCCTATTCTCAGAACCCAATGACCAGCAGGCTGGGATGAGCTTTCAGTAAAGTCATTGAAGCTATAAAATGTGGCATTTCATATTGATGTTCTCTCAGCTTCTGACCAAAAGAGTACAATTTCTCGTCAATAACTGAGAAGGTATTTCCAGCTTGGGTCACAGGATGGAGAAAGCTGGCCTATGCCATGTCATCACAGGGTGGCCACTTTTCAAATTAGGATTTACATATGTTCTTTTCCCTACATATAAATGAGCCCTTTCGACTATTTCCATCATAGTTTGTACAATTTTGAGTTGGGAAACTCCCTAAATCCAATGCCACCTTTTGTACCTGGGGAAACTAAGGCACAGATCTATGCTACTACTTGTTCTTGGCCACTCAACTGTCAGTGGCACGGTGGGGCTGGAACCCCAGACTTCTGCCCCAAAGCTTCTTTTTACCCCTTATTCAGCACTTCCCCAACATCTGCATTTCCCTGCAGTTAGATCACTTGGTGCTAGAAGCTGGGACTCAGACTGGGGCCAGAGCCCATGTCTAAGGGCAGTAGGCCACACAGTGACCCTCCATGACCACAGCTCAGTGAAGCCCAGGTTCAGAGCCAACTGGACACACACTATTCACCAGGGTCTGCAAGCCTGGCTTTACCTTTCATTCAAATCCACCCTGGGAGGCTCCTGGTCCTCTCTTGGAGAACATTAAAAACAAAGCAATTAATTCAAACGTTATCAGAAAAGTCCTATAAAGCTCTATGCTAGGGAGAGATAATGAGTTAAACATAGAGTAGGGGGTATTGAGATAATAGTGTCAAGTAACTATAATAAAGGCAGAGACAAATTAGATAAAGAGCCATGAGAGGTAATGTACAAAATACTATCAGGAGCAAAGGGGGGAAGTCTCTTTAAATTGGGGAATCTAGAAATGATTCATGGGTGAGGAAGTGGCCTCTGAGTGAGTCTTGAAGGAAGGAAGGATATGTCTCAGGAGGTACAGGTAAGGCAAGGTCATTCAATCTAAGAGAAAATGCATGTGTGACGAGGAGGCAGAGAGCTCTGCTTGGGATACAGTAAATGATGATTTCTTAAAAGACTAACTGATATGTCTTCCCCTCCAGAAAGCCCTCTCTGATTGCTCCAGGCTGGCTCTTCCTCAGTGTCCCTCCAGTATCCTGGCCATACGTCTACTGTAGCAGCAGCCAGAACATCATGTCATGTAGTTGCCCCCCTAGAGCCAAGTGACTTGAGTTGAAGCCAATTCAAGTCACTTTTAAACTTGTTTTGTATGTGACCCCCGCACAATTCCTGACATCTGCTAAGTTCCCCAAAATATTTGTTGAACATGTCAGGGGTCTGTTTGGATCACAGAAGAGAAATCATGGGGAGAAATCCTAAAAGGAAAATTGGAGGCCTCCCTGGGGAGGGCCTTAGGGCCTGTGGTAGGGGCTCGTGCCTTATTCAGTGTGTGATGGGGAAACAGAGAAAGTGGTAAAGGAAAAGCCATAAACAGAGCTGTGCTACGAGCAGACTATTTTGACTCAGGACTATAGGATGGGTTTGAGAGGTGGGAACCAGAAGTTGAGCAATCAGGCAAGTATGGCAGACCACTGGTGCAGGGGCAAAGGGGCTAGGACCGAGGCAAGGCAGTGGGGTCGGGCAGTTGGGGGAGATGAGCACAGAAATTGCACCTGGAAAGGAGGGGATCACACTCCACCCATATTTCTGTTCCTTGGTTGGCTAGGATGGGGAGAAGGAGCTTTCTATCATTTTTTTTTTTTTGGAGGGATGGTTTATAAAATACTCACTGCCCATAAAGTGCTTTTTATCTGTCAGGTGTAATAACCACATGAAGGGGAAAGAAGCATTTTTTCTGTCTTCACTGGAGAAAGCTAAGACACACAGATTGGCCCAGAGAGACATAGGAAAGGAAACTCACAATGAAAACAGTGGGAAATGGCTATCAGTGCAAAATCTAAGTTTTAGATGTCCATGCTCACACACACACACACACACACACACACACACACACACCCCAACTCTTGTTTTTTTCAACCGGCATTCAGTTCTCTTGTCACAAAAGGCAATCTTTTCAATTAGATGCTAACGTGTCTTTCACCATCTTTTTTCAATGCTGCATACTTCACAGTTGCCTCCAACAGAGCAACTGCCAAACTCTTAAGAAGCTGCAGAAAGACCCTGAGGATCAGTGGGTAAAACAACAGAGCTGAAGGCTCAGGGTGATCAGTGAATGTTTCCATGACCACTCCTGCAGGTTCTTTTACGTTGTTGCCTTACGTATTGTCTACCCAGAGTCCAGCCTTATGTAGGCACACATGGCCCTTAGAGAGAGTCCCCAATCTATTGTCCCAAGACTTGGTACCTGCCTCCAAGAAAGTGACAGATAATCAGATGCACGCACACACACACGTACACAGCTTGCCCCAACTATTTCATCACCAAATAGCAGTGAATACCAATGAAAAATATTACTACAAAGGTACATAATCTATTATTACCAAATTATGAGAACCAGTGGGAAATCAGTAAAGAACAGTGGCTAAAAGAGAAGTCTCCAAGTCAGGATCATGGTTTCACAATTTCCTACATGAAGAGCTTTGGGCAAATTACCTAAACCACTCTGGCTCTCAGTTTTCTCATATGTAAAATGGAGGTAAATAATAATAATAATAATAATAATAATAATAATAATACCTGTCTCAGTGAGGTTTTCTGAAAATGGAATAAGAAATTGTACTGCATAGCAACATAATATGTAACATATATATATATACTATGGATATCATAGACGTAATATATATATACATATAAATATAGCATATTGATATACTGTATGTTATTATATATTACTATATGCTATTAATACATCATTATACTATATTAATTTTAGTGTTGATGGTAAAAGGGAATGTCTTGTACACTGAAGTGAAAAGGAGAGCTGAGCAGAGACAAGAGGGATTTCTCGGACCAGCAGGGAGGGATTTCTTGGACCAGTATCCCAGGGGCTGTGACCCCCCACTATATGTAGGAGCAGTAGCCAGCCACCTGACAAGAAGGTGACTTGCGTGCTGCCCCCCTAAACATGAGGGTGGGATACTGTGTGTGTGGAAGTCTAGAGAGGCACAAGTAAAGGCTGGTGGAAGAAGCAATTGTCTGATAGAACCTTTTGGGGAGAAAGGGCAGGGGAATGCCACCTCATTGGAGTGGACTTCCAGGCTCAGCCTGGCATTACCAGCCAGGTCTTATCCGGAAGCCACGGCCTTTTATTTCGCAGGTACTGTTTTAAAATCAGTAGTTATTATGCTGATGATAGTATCAACTTGCAATTCCATGTGACTCGTTTTTATTTTCCATTGTGTTTTTTTTTTAAGATTTTATTTATTTGTGAGAGACACACACACAGAGAGACAGAGAGACAGAGAGAGAGAGAGAGGCAGAGACACAGGCAGAGGGAGAAGCAGGCTCCATGCTGGGAGCCTGACATGGGACTCGATCCTGGGTCTCTAGGATCAATCACATCCTGGGCTGAAGGAGGAACTAAACCGCTGAGCCACACAGGTTGCCCCCTGCTCCACTGTATTTTCATACATGTGGTCTTTCTCTTTCTCTCATTCCCATCCAGTAAAGCTGCAGATTTATTGCTTTTCCTGTTTCATAAAGATGAGGAACCTGAGAGCATAGAGGTTCCATGATTTGCTCAAAGTCACATAGGCAGTCTGAGGCACACAGCTATGCACTTATAATTAGGTGGTCTGCTTGTTTTTGCTGTGTCATATCATTTTAGATAGAATCCAGCCTTCTCTAGACCTCTCTGAATAATCCTCAAGGCCCAGGCCCATCTCTGTCATTCCTTTTCCCCTTTCTGTGTTCCTTCTCCTGCCAGCTGCCTCCTTGAGACACACTCCAGCAACTCAGATGCTTTATCTAGCAGGTGCTCAATGGCTCTTCTGGGGGAAAATGGCCACATGACCTTCATGCCAGGAGCACTTGCTTCACCATTCACGATTCCAGGAGGCCCTCGGGGCTGACCTCGCTTCTCCAAGGGTTGGCCCTGAGGTGGGATAAATTCTGGGGACCAGTACAGCTGATACTGTCACATACTGGACACAGAGGAGCTGCAGGCGCCCACCTGGTAACTGGCCATGCCCTGGATCAGCCCCACTGCAAATAAGCCAGTGGAAATATGCCAGCTCCGGACACTATAACTCTAGGCACCATTCTCCAAGGGCCTCCCAAGTTATTCCACGGTGTGGGGAAAGGTGTGGTTGTCATAATTCTTTTTAAGCTGAGAGACCTTCTTGGCACAGTGTTTTAGCTCCTGGCTTTGAGAAAGGGAGGACGGCAGGCTGGCCGAGGGTCCGCTCTCTCATCCCCAAAACTGAGCAAGTTCTGAGTCGGTGACAAGGTATTTAAGAGATAAAGAGACCTTTCTGGTAGGGAGACTGAAGACTGTGAGCCAAAGGCTCTCTAGAAATAAACACAATATGACAGAGCCTGAAGCCAGCTAACCAGCCCTTTCAGTACCCTAGGCTCAGTCCATGTTCTGAGTGTGATCATCAGAATGTAATGTGGTGGACGTTATTATCTTAGTTCACCACAGAAAAGCCTGTGCTGAAAAAGATTTAATGTTATGCCCTTAGCCTTTATAGAGGGTCGATAGGAGAAACATTTGAGGAGCATTTACCTGCTGTTATAGAACTGCAGGGAAAGACTGTGGCCATTATGCTCCCTGGTGTCCCTACACAGCCCCGACACAATAAATTCTCTTTCTACCCATTGCTGGGGAAGATCCAGCTTCCTGCTTGCATTCCTTCTCTGTTCAGACATCTCTGACTGGACAACCAAACATACATCCTTGTCTTTCTTCTTTTCGTCTTAGTTTTTATTAAGCCTGGCCCCAAATCCCATGCTCAGTTGAAATACTGAGCCAGTCCCTGTCGCTCCAACATATGTTTCTCCCCACTTTCTTCTTATCTACTTCTTTTAATTATGATTTTGCATACGACTAGTTCTGTAGGATGCTCAGATCTTGCTCCCATTTAACAAAAGAAGACACAACCGATGATTAATAGGCAGAGAGAGATGAAAGAGAGGTAGGTAGGTAAGTAGAGCAAGCCAGATTTGGATGAATGATGAGAGGGGACGGGTGTGTGAATAGACTAACCTGAGTTTCATCATTTCATCCACACAGTTAGCCCAAAAGGGAATCAGGAGTCCACAGCCAGCCCAAGATTATTAGCCCAAGATTTCCATTCATTCCTAACAAAAATATGTTCACTATCTATAATCTGAACACAGATTTCTCTAGGACACAATTCATGTTTTATTCATATTTATATTGAACACAATGCTGCCATATAGTAGGTGCTCACAAAATGTTTGAGGCAGCGTTAATTTAATTAAACTAGAAATTTACTCTACCAGGTGCAATACACAATGCCTAAAGCCCACCACATCCTTGAGGAGATACAATTCACAAACCTGTATAGATCACAATGGCCATATAATCAATACATCTTTCCTAGACTCTCCAGGCTGATCATGTCAGATCTTGTACACTCCTCCCACAGTCCATTCTCTTGCTGTTTTCCCATCTACAGTGCCCACCTCCTCCCATCAGGTTAACCAGCCCCTGTCTACCTTTGAGACTTAAATCAGGTCTTACCACCATAAAACTTGTTTCCAATTCCAGCCAGCCCACATGGATTCCCCCTTCCCTGATCATCCACTGCACAGGAGGCTTCTTAGGCACCTCCAACAGCCTGTGACTCGCCCACCCAAACAGCCCACGGGCAACTCAATCTCCACCTGTCCAAAGCGGAACCCACCTCCCACCAACTGCCATGTAATCTGAGAGGTTGAGTGCGCATGCGGGTCCTGCAGTAAAACTACCCAAAATCAGATCCTGGCGGCATTATTTTGTCAAGGTTCAACCAGAGAAGCAGAACCACTAGAAGATATTTCTCTATATACATGTATAAACCTGTAGGATATGCATGTGTGTATAGGTATCCAAACACACACATGTATAGGCACACCATAGATGCTTATGTGACCCTAAATCCTTACATAAAGGATTTTTTTTTTTTACAGAGAAATTGCCCTGCACAATTGTGGGAGCTTTCTCTCTTAGATGTGTCTTTGCATCTGGTATTGGAGCTTGACATCTGTAGGGCAGGCAGTTGAGAAGGGAATATGGAGAGGAAGAATAAGGTGGAACCCACAACTATATGCCAGAGTCTACAGGATGGACTCAAACCTATGTCAGCTCTACTTTTCCTCTGACCTGAGTGAGTGAGTGTCTTGCAGAACCCAGAGTCCTTTATGACAACCTAAATGCACACCTGGCTGAGGAGTTAGGAAAGCTAAAGGAGTCAGGAGATGGTGAAGTGGATGCAGGCTTCACAGCAACGAGGAGACAGCAGGTCAGGGATAATGTGTGTGAGCTAAAGGGCTGCTGCTTCCTTTCCACCCATAAATCTCCCACAAGATTCTGTCTTGCAGCTCCCACCTTAACTCGTATACAAGAACAATAACTTTGAGGATTCCCTTAACCCAGGCAAGTTCGCACATTTCAAAGCCACCACAACCATATGTAATCTTTGTGGTCTTAAACAAGTGGCTTAACTTGCAGAGCCTTGGTTTTCTCATCTGTAAAATGGCAATAATATAAAGCATTCTCATGAAAATGAAGTATAATTTTACCTACTGATTTCTTAGCATGCTGCCTGACACAGAGTCAGTGCTCCATAGATGTTCTCTATTAATATGGCCTCTCCTGTTTTTTTCTAGCTCAGACAGTGGCTTTAAAATCTATCCCTTCACCAAGCAAGGCTTGACTCCCGGTAGTGGCCACATTAACTGAGACATCATGAAAAGATTCTGCTTTTGCCAGGTGGCATCTAGGGAGGCAGATCTATTTCCCAAGGGCCTGAGTGGTCCTCAGTGAGCTGGAGTCTTGAAAGCTGCACATTCACTTTCCTTTCCATCCATGGCCAGTACCACATACTCACCTGTCCTCCACCTGACAGCAGCATCTCTACCTTCACACTAGCCACCAGACCACAGACTCAGGTGGGGGCCTCCATGGGCTCCGGGACAATGATGAGGATGAGGCTTCTGTCCAGGGCACACAGTGCTGGTTCTGGCTGGGGCAGGCAGCCCAGGAGGCCTCAGCTGGGAGCAGACAACCTGCATCTGGGTCCTGGGACTGGAGCATCGAGACCTGAAGCATTCTCTTCCCATTGGGGAAAAGGCAGCTCTTCAGAGCAGAGAAAGAAGCCTAAATTACCATGAAACCCTAGAGCCTGTGTAAGATATGGAAGCTCTGGTTTTTCCCCAAAGCTCTGGTGACCTAGGAAGTCCCAAGCTCCTTCCAGGATGGGGGGAACAGGCTTGCCTGTGGCTGAGTTCCTCTCACTCAAGCCATATTCCAAGTGACAATTCAGAATTTTATACTTTCCCCACCCCCTAGAGAAACAAGATCTTTTTTTGGTCAACATGGTTTATAGGAAACTAGAGTCTTTGTCAATAACTCCTGCTAGGACTGGGAGTAAAAACTCAAGGAACAATGAAACCAAACCAAACCAAATAGAACTTGGGTGTCAGCTTTGAACACTACCCTCTGTTCAGCCTCTCTAGACCGAGTGAGTTACAGGACCCTGCTAAAGCCCATCCTCCTGCTCAGGTTGCAAGTCTGTCTCCCTCCTTCCATCCTGATGGCCACTGCACTAGCTAGGAACTTACCACAACAGCTTCTGAATTCAGTCCTGATCCCCTGATTCTTCCCCTGCATATGATCACAATGATCTATCTTAAAAAAAAATTATAAAGAAAAAAGATGACAAGAATGTGCAAATCCAACATGTCACTCCTAGTTTACAGCTGGCTCCTCGTTGCTCTCAAAGCCACCTTCTTTTATATATTCTTCGGGGCTCTTTGTGACCTAGGCCATGCCCAGCCTCAATGCACAGATTTAGAAAAATCATGATCCTTGGTTCATGTCACAATCTCAGCATTGGTCTATGCATGACCTTTTTCTTTTCCACATATTTATTTTTGGTAATAACTCACACCTACACAAGCACTAACAATACCATGTCTGTATGCTCACCATTACATCCCCAACCACAAGTGACCACACATAAAGCTACTCAGGGAAGACAACTTTAGATCTACACTAAGCCTCTCCATATACTATCACTTTCTATGATAGAGAGCTCTTCTAGAGTATCTCACTGTTTGTGCCTGAACTCCTTTGGAGGGGAAAGTATCTAATATTGTTCTATTCCTTGCTCCAAGGTACCTAGTACATCAGAAGAGATGATTGTGGAGTGATTCTGCAGCCTGCTGGCTAAAGTATGCACACCTTCATCCAGTCACAACCCATTAGTGAGCATGCAGGACATACTCAGGTGGACCACTGCTCACCCTACACCTACCATGTTCTTCCATCAGTATCCTGCATACTTGGATGAAATCCACACAGCCCTTCCCTCCATCCTATACCCTATGCTTCTTTCATTCATAAAGCAGTCGCCCCCCTCAGTGGAGAGAAGGACAGAGCTAAATGGATGAGAGAGAAAGTGTCTTGAGTGATGGGGTAATGAGAGAGGGTAGTTAGTTAGTGAGGAAAAGGGAAAGCAACCATGCTAGGACTGGGAGAGACAATTCTCGAAGAGCAAAAGTGGGGATTATTTCCACTGCAAACAGTAGCTCAAGAGCATCCCTAAGCCAAGCTCTTTTGGGACTCTGAATGTTCAACATGCTGGGCACTATGCTCCATGCTAAGAATAAACTTCAGTCTTTGCCTTGAGGCACTTGCTGTCTTAATACATAGAGGTCAAGACATTTGTTCCAGATTATGAAGTTAGCATGAGACATGCCAGACATAAGTCCTGGGTCTCTGAATTCCTAGTCTTTTTCTTTTAGCAACAACCACTGCAGAACATGATCAACAACCACTGCAGAACATGATCAAAACATGACCTAACCAATCACCATCACCCCTCCATGGCCCCAGGACCCATATCACTTGAGCAGGTGTGTGAGAGCCAAAAGTTTGTCAGTTCCACCATCATCCCAGACCTTTCCGTGGCCATTTTAGCTATTGACCTAGCACTCTTGGAAGATGGACTATGGTACCAGAGAGAACTCATTCCTGGGTTAGCATGGGCTGCAGGGATGCCTAGGGAAGCTCTGTAAAATGTCTTGCCCCTCATAAAGTGATCTCATATTTCTCCAGAAGGCAAAAGTGGAGGATTTGTACATTTTTGCCTACCATGTTGAGGATATGGTGTGATTCACAAGCATCTTTACATCACATCTACAGATCTGAACCCACTCTGGGTCATTCTCACATGCAGCTGAGGCCCAAAGAACTATAGCAAGAGCTCCACACAGGTGTCAAACCTGAATTCTGGTGCAGACTCTGGAAGCAGGAGCCAAATGACTTGAGCAAGACACTTCACCTGCATCTTACTGGGCCCATTTACAACAGGAAGGGGTTTGATAAGTTCGGTGGCTAACAAACTGCTTTTAGTCTCAGAAGACTTTCTTCGAAAGAAAACAATACTGATCTATTATTATTAATTTTAATTCTTGCTTGGTTTTTAACGAATTTATTATCCATTTTCTTAATTCCAGGGACAGAAATGAAGGCCTATTTGTTCAGAAAGAGGACATCCTGCACTCATTTCCTCCTTGTAGGATTTGAATCCAGAGATATTTCATGTCCCAAGTTATAACATACCTAGCTATGGTGAACAATGATATCCAGCACTGTTCACCTCAATTCCCTCCCCAGATACGCCTTCCTACAGCAGAGGGCCCCAGTTAACCTCCCAGATTTATTGATTTGAACATGGGTCTCCTGCACTTTCTCAGTGCCTGATGGCATCCTTCTCCGGCAGCAATCCTGTCCTTTATCTTAGCTTCCACACTTGGCTTCTAAATGTTTCAGTTCACATTCTCTAAATGTAAGTCTTGGTCACTAATGTCTCTTATCACCTACCAAGAACTCTTGCAGAAGTTGAGGTCCTTGTTTAAATTTGCCAAATATAGTCTACTTTAGACAATGAGATGAACTTGCTAACCGGTAATGCTATAGAGTGAGTGTGTCCCCCCAGAATTCATATGCTAAAATTCTACCCTGAAAAGTGATGGTATTAGAAGGTGGGGCTTTGGGGATGTAATTAGGATTAAATGAAACCATGATGGGGGAGCCCTTATAAGAGTCACAAGAAAGCCTGAAAGCTTTGTTGACTGTATCCTTTGCTGTGCAAAAGCTTCTTATCTTGATGAAGTCCCAATAGTTCATTTTTGCTTTTGTTTCTTTTGCCTTCGTGGATGTATCTTGCAAGAAGTTACTATGGCCGAGTTCAAAAAGGGTGTTGCCTGTGTTCTTCTCTAGGATTTTGATGGAATCTTGTCTCACATTTAGATCTTTCATCCATTTTGAGTTTATCTTTGTGTATGGTGAAAGAGAGTGGTCTAGTTTCATTCTTCTGCATGTGGATGTCCAATTTTCCCAGCACCATTTATTGAAGAGACTGTCTTTCTTCCAATGGATAGTCTTTCCTCCTTTATCGAATATTAGTTGCCCATAAAGTTCAGGGTCCACTTCTGGATTCTCTATTCTGTTCCACTGATCTATGTGTCTGTTTTTGTGCCAGTACCACACTGTCTTGATGACCACAGCTTTGTAGTACAACCTGAAATCTGGCATTGTGATGCCCCCAGATATGGTTTTCTTTTTTAAAATTCCCCTGGCTATTCGGGGTCTTTTCTGATTCCACACAAATCTTAAAATAATTTGTTCTAACTCTCTGAAGAAGCTTTTGCACAGCAAAGGATACAGTCAACAAAACTCAAAGACAACCTACAGAATGGGAGAAGATATTTGCAAATGACATATCAGATAAAGGGCTAGTTTCCAAGATCTATAAAGAACTTATTAAACTCAACACCAAAGAAACAAACAATCCAATCATGAAATGGGCAAAAGACATGAACAGAAATCTCACAGAAGAAGACATAGACATGGCCAACATGCACATGAGAAAATGCTCTGCATCACTTGCCATCAGGGAAATACAAATCAAAACCACAATGAGATACCACCTCACACCAGTGAGAATGGGAAAAATTAACAAGGCAGGAAACAACAAATGTTGGAGAGGATGCGGAGAAAAGGGAACCCTCTTACACTGTTGGTGGGAATGTGAACTGGTGCAGCCACTCTGGAAAACTGTGTGGAGGTTCCTCAAACAGTTAAAAATATACCTGCCCTACGACCCAGCAATTGCACTGTTGGGGATTTACCCCAAAGATACAAATGCAATGAAACGCTGGGACACCTGCACCCCGATGTTTCTAGCAGCAATGGCCACGATAGCCAAACTGTGGAAGGAGCCTCGGTGTCCAACGAAAGATGAATGGATAAAGAAGATGTGGTTTATGTATACAATGGAATATTACTCAGCTATTAGAAATGACAAATACCCACCATTTGCTTCAACGTGGATGGAACTGGAGGGTATTATGCTGAGTGAAGTAAGTCAGTCGGAGAAGGACAAACATTATATGTTCTCATTCATTTGGGGAATATAAATAATAGTGAAAGGGAAAATAAGGGAAGGGAGAAGAAATGTGTGGGAAATATCAGAAAGGGAGACAGAACGTAAAGACTGCTAACTCTGGGAAACGAACTAGGGGTGGTAGAAGGGGAGGAGGGCGGGGGGTGGGAGTGAATGGGTGACGGGCACTGGGTGTTATTCTGTATGTTAGTAAATTGAACACCAATAAAAAAAAAAAAAAAAAAAAAAAAGAAAAAATATAAAAAAAAAAAAAAAAAAAAAAAAAAAAAAAAAAAAGAAAGCCTGAAAGCCTGCTTCCTCTCTCTGCTCTCTATCATGCTGATACCACTAGAAGCTGGCCATCCGCAAAGCCAGAAGAGGCCTCTCACCAGAACTCAACCATGCTGGCACCCTGATCTTGAACTTCTAAACTCCCAATTGTGAAAAATAAATGCCTGTTGCTTATAAATCACCCAGTCTATGGTACTTTGTTATACTGACCTCAAATGACAAAGACAAGTATCAAAACAAACTTGGTATTCTCTGCTGGACTCAAAAACACAAATACCTATAAAAGTCAGGCAGGTTCAAAAAACTAAAAGAACAGAAAGCAAAAGCAGATTATTGGGCCCCATCCCTGTATACTCAGTCAGTAGGTTGGGTGGGCCCTGATATCTATATTTTTAACAAGTGCTCCAGGTGGTTATAATACACATCAATGATTTGTGATCACAATAGTGTAACAGGAGTCCAGCTGAAGTGTCACCTCATCAAGGAGTCTTTCTGACCTTCTCCAGCTCCCTCTCCCTAAGCCTCAAACTAGATTCTCCTCCCCCTATGATCCCCAAAACATACTTAGTTTACCTCTATGTTGAGACAAATTGCATTGTACCATAATTATCAATCTACCTATCTGCCTTCTCTACCACCCTCAGAAAACCAGAAGTTTCTGTAGAATAAAAATGTGCCATTCATCTCTGTATCCTGAATGCCCTAGTATCTGCCCTCAAAGTGCTAAAGTCCTTCCCCTCAAAGAGTTTGCAACACAGAAATTAAGATGTAAAGGCATGTAAAAAAGCACAAAACTAAGAGTCAGCCCATCATACAAACGCCACATAAGTTGTAAATAACATGGGGCTTAAAAATAACCCTCAAAAATAACAAAAATAGCTAACATTTATTGAAGCGCCTGAAGGTTAAGTAATTTTCCCCAAGTCACACAACTGGTAAGTAACAGGGTCTGAATTTGAGCTCAAGTATCTGTCTCAAAGCTGGCCAAGTCCTTAGCCACCACTCCTGTCTGGGAAGCCATATTAAGAAGGGTCAGTGCCGGGGATATGAGAGGACACAGGGTGTGTAGGGGGGCTCAGATGTTATAGGCAGAAAGGCTTGAAGCTGTGTCTGGAAGGAAGATTTGCACAGAGGAAATAAAGGTGTGTAGTAAAGAATTTGGCCTTGCCAAAAGTTAGGTCTGGCCTGGTCCCCAGCTCCTACCTAGGAGGCCATCAATTAAATTCAGTGGTCCATTCTAAAATTTGCTGGGGGAGGGTGGTGCTACGGGATGAATTGTGCTCTTAAATTTGTATGTTGAAGCCCAAACCCCAGTACTTCGGGATGCGATTGTATTTAGAGAGAGAGCCTTTACAGAAGTGATGAGGGTAAAATGAGGTCATATCCAACATGACTGGTGTCCATCCATAAGAAGAGGAAATGAGATGCAGACATACACACAGACGGAAGGCATGAGAAGACACAGCGAGAAGGTGGCCATCTGCAAGCCAAGGATAGAGGATTTAGGAGAAAAACAGCCCTTGATCTTGGACTTCCAGCCTTCAGGACCATAAGGAAGTAAGTTTCTGTTGCTTAGGCATTTGTTATGGTAGCCTGCATACACAAACACAGTTGGGAGTAGCAGTATGTCCCTGGCAGGTTCACTGTGAAGCTTGAAGAACAATATCCGTAAAGGTATCTGAGGAAGTCAGGGCTGGTATGTAGTGGGAGCTCAATAAATACTCTGCCCCTCTCAACTTCCTCAATATGCTACATTTCTTTTTCAGAGCTTGTCATATATGATTCCTGTAATATAGCCTATATGTGAGTGTGTGCATGCACACTCTATATTGGAATGCAAGCCCCTTGAGGCCAAGGATTGTCTCTTAAAGACTTCTTTTTCTTCATATCCACAGTGCCAAGCTTAGTATATATCATATATTGTTTGTAGAATGAATGAATGAATGAAGTGTATGAATGGGTGAGTGAATGAAGACCCTAATCTTGTACAAACAAGAAAACTAAAGCCAAAGAAGCAAAGTGACTTGGCCAAGGACATTCAGCTAGTCAGGGATCAGCCAAGGAAGAGCATCCCAGGAATCCTGACTCCTTGTCCAGTGCTCTCCTCTCTCTTTGCTGAATCTCTCAGCACCAAGAGCAGGACTGTGCAGAAATAAACTCTTTTAGTTCCCAGGAAGTGGCCACTGTATCCTGTTCTCCCTCACTCTCCTGAGGCTCAGAGTCACTTCTCAGGTTCTGTAAACACAGAGCCTCTTGTGGGCCTCCCTGAAAACAGCTCAAGTAGGAGCAGGTCCTGCTACTGCCCTCCAGTGCAGATGATCAGGACAAAGCAGTCCATATTCCACACAGTTACAGCCACTGGAATTCTCCTGCAGAGCAAATATCCTGTTAAAATTCAGCTCCAGGCGTCACAGCTCTGACCACCAGGCCACAAAGGTGCTAGTGATGTTGGTGGTAGATTGGGGAAGCAGTCCAGCAAGGTGGCCAGTCGTCTTGGCATGGGGCTAGGGTGGAGTTTGCAAACTGGCAGCTTGCACTCCAGACCATTTTCATAGAGTTCTTATTGCTTAGAGATACCGACTAAAGTCTTACAGATAGAATATGATGTCTGAGATTTGCTTCAAAATAATCCAGGGCGGGATGGGAAGTGGGTGGGGACACAGATGAGTTAGACTAGGTGTGTGTTAACTACAGCAGCCAGGTGATGGATACATGCAGGTTCATTGTATGATTTTCTTTTTTGTGTGTATATGTTTGGAATGTTCCATAATAAAAAGTTTGACATTTTTCACTTAATAATCATATGAGAGTTAGTATAGCAGATCCCAAACTGCTATCCTTAAAAAGGCCTGCTTGTGAGGCTGGTCCTGGGCTGGCAGCTGGGAACTTGGCTGGTAAGTAGTTCCTTACATGGAGAGAAAACATTCCCTAACAGAGAAGAGCAGATCAGTCTCTCTAGCCTGTGAAACAAGATTGTGTATGCTGGACACTTGCTTTCTCCTTTGGAAGCCTGAAATTTTAGTATGTGCTTGGTAGAGTGACCAGCACCCAATGAAAGTCATGGGTGCTGAGTTCCTCGTCAGCTTCCCTGCACAGAAGTGTCACACTTGCATCACTGTAGTTTGTTGCTGGGGAAGCACTGGGTGCCATGTGGCCCCTTGTGAGGAGGAGAAAGTAGAAGGAGCCTGGGAATCAATTCCCTGAGGCTGTGTCCTTTCCTTTTATAACATTTGAGCAAAGACCTAAATGAAATCAGAGAGGGAGGCTTGCAAAGCCTAGGGGGATAGTTTCCCTGGATTGGAAAGAGCATGTGCAAAGGTCCTAAAGCAGAAGTGAGTGGCTTGTCCAAGCTGTTAGAGCTGGGTGAGCAAGAGATCAAAGAGGTTGACAGTGGCCAGATTCCTGTAGGCCATAATGAAGCTTCTGGATATTATTTGGGGGTGAGAAAGGAATATTGGAGTGTCTTGACCAGGATATGAACATAGAGGCGGCAACTGAGGGTTACTCAGGGACAGTAAATAACGTTGCCAGTAAGTAGCAAGGTCAGAATTAAATCTCCTGTCTATCTGACTCCAAAGAGAAGTCCAGAGCCGGTGCCATTGCCAAGGCCCAACACAGAAATGTTTCTTTGTCAGAAAGTTGTCTGAGACCTAAAAATTCAACCAAACTCTTGGTTTTTCTTTGCTCTGGGACCCACCCTCATAATACCATGGTGCATGGGAACTTCCCAGCCCGAGAAAGGGACACCTACTACATTCGGCATTTTTGCCGAGATCAAATACAGTGTTTCTTTGTGATCATTAAAAATTGTTAACACAGGAGCTTGTTGCACAGGAACTCATTTATGACGCCTCATGGGTAAATGCAATTTTTAGCAGTTAAGTCACTTGAAAATCACTGATATGCTTACTATTTAAAAGAAGCTGAAAGAAAGCCTTAGTTAAGAAAAAGAGAATCATCCTGTAATACAAGTAATGGCTTCCTAATTTCTTTCCTTCCCCGGAATTATAGTTTCTGTACATGGGGTTTTCTTTTTTTTGGGGGGGGGGGGTGGTTTTTGTTTTTATTGAAGTTCAATTTGCCAACATATAGTATAACTGTACATGGGGTTTTCTTAAAGCAGTGGATGCCTGAATTATGAGTGTCAACATCACTGCACTATGTCACCAGTGTTAAGATACATAACATTAGCTACAGCATGACGAGGTTTACTATAATTAAACTCCTTCTCCTCCTGATGAAAAAGCACCCACACCAAGTAGAACTGGCCCATCAAATCTAGTGAATTGACACAACCTCTTTTCATTGCCATCTTCTCCCTGATATTACATTGAAACAGTCCCCCTGGGATACTGGGACACTGGATTCTTTTAGTCCTACCTCTGAATTTTATTTGGCCAAACAGAACCAGGCTTTAACTCACCAGAGGGCTCCCACAAGAAGCAAATGTAGGTGTGTTTTGAGTGTGCTGATGATCAAAGAGAGAAACCAACTTTTGTGCCAGCAACTCTTGATTATTCAGGGGTGGATGATCCAATTTGTGGATTAGCTGGGCCTCTTGGCCTTTCCTGATTTCACTGATCATTAGCCCATGGCCCCCTCAGGCCAGAAAGATAAAAGGAGTGCCAGGCAAAGCGGTCTGGTGGCTTCTTGGCGATCCTGTAAAAGGGGGCAGGGCAGAAAGGCAGTCATATGCAATAGGGAAAATGAGGTTTAGGGATTATCTGGATTTCAATGAGCTGGTTTCTCCATAGCTTCCTGGCCCCCCACCTGAGTCCCTAACGCTGGGTAATGGACAGTTTGCCTTGGATGGAGTGGGGCGTAGAAACAGAGCCTGGTGGATTGAGAATGTGTGATTTCAAGTGCCTGGGGGGCAGGGGGTGGGATGGGAAGATGAGGCTGCCCTTTATGGGCTGGGAGATCCTCAGAGCATCAGGCTCCTCACCATTTCTGTGGTGAGGGTGTCAGGGAAGGCATGGTGGGGGGCGGTAGGGGCTTTTACCCAGAACATCTCTGCACCAGGAATGGCAATGCTTTTAACCCTAGAAAAGGAAGACTCCATCCTCTTACAGAACACTTTCTAAGATTCCAGAAGCTTCTAAGGAGGAGAAGGAAGAGTGAGAGAGGTAGAAGGAGGGAGAATGAGGGGGGCGACAGAGAGAAAAGAAGGAGCAGGAGGTAAGGAAGAAGAGAAAGAAAGAGGGAGGAAAGGAGGAGGAAGGAAGGGGGAAGGTGGGGAAGGGGAGAGAGTGGGAAAGCGGGGAGAGTGGGGAGGAGGGAAGGAGTATGGGGAGAGGTGGGGGAAACTGCAGTCCAGCTTCAAGGAGTTCTGATTCCAAAAGCTGGTCTTAGAACAGCCCTTCTCAATGACCGGATCAGACTGAGCAGGTATTATGGGGATCATAAATCTAACCCCTTAGCAAAGTCAGACCATCAGGAAAGAGGGCCAGAGGGATTTCACAGAAGCAGGCAGATCTTCCAAAGTGGCAGATCTGCCACTTACCTGCTGTATTTCTGAGCCAGTTACCCTGGAAGCCTTTATTTCCTTATGTGCAGAGTCAGAATGGTAAGAGTGCAAATTTCCTCCCACAGCTGAAAGAAAGAACTGAGATCCCTAAGTACAGGTAGGGCACACAGAAAGCCCTGGATGGATGAACAGATTTCCAGAAGAGGCGGATGAGCCTCAGCCCCCACAGAGATGCCCACATCCGCATCACCTGCACTCTGTTTCTGGTACCCGAGTGGCTGGCTGGCTTCACCACCACTTGGTGTTTCAGCTGTTCGTGGTGGTAAGGCATCCAGGACACCACTGGGCTCATGTATGGATTCTGAGATCAACAGCCCAGTGATAAGAAGTCTGGTCTAGGCACTTTGAGAGCCAAGTCCTGGATGACACTGGCTCCTTCTGTGATGTTAGCAAGCCATACACCTCCTCTTCATCTCAGTCACTATTCTTCCAATGAGAACAAGAATTCCTCCTCTGCCTCTAGAGAGGTGGACAGTGTGAGCTGCAGAGTGAAAAGTGTCATAAATGAAAGGATGAGGCAGGGGATTAATCTAATTTTTTTTATTTTTAGTTACCCAAAAGGATTTCCTAATTTTCTTTTTTTTTATTTTTTATTTTATTTATTTATGATAGGCACACAGTGAGAGAGAGAGAGAGAGAGAGAGGCAGAGACACAGGCAGAGGGAGAAGCAGGCTCCATGCACCGGGAGCCCGACGTGGGATTCGATCCCGGGTCTCCAGGATCGCGCCCTGGGCCAAAGGCAGGCGCTAAACCGCTGCGCCACCCAGGGATCCCAGGATTTCCTAATTTTCAAAGTGTTTTGCAAATATTGATATTCTAAGGCTCAGTGTCAAAGCCTGAGCCAACAAAGGAAATCCATGGAGCTGGATGCCCAGGGAGAAACCCCAGGACTCCTGCTTTCTCTCAAGGATAAGGAAGTAGAGGCAGGCCTCACCAGATACTCACTAACCCAGTGCCAAGAGCAAGCTGAGAAGTTTTAGTGTGGAAAAGAGTCTTGACTTCTCAGATCCCTGAAAGTGGTTCCTTGGACCACTCTGTAAGGACCACTGCTCTGGAGTGGTGTGGCTCAAATTTTAATGTCGCTATAAACCACTTGGGAATCATGTTAAAATGCAGACTCTGATAGGGAGATCTGATCAAGTGATCTGAAGTGACCAAGATTCTGACAAGTCCCCAGGTGACGCTGCTGCAGATGGCACTTGGACCACACTTTGAGCAGCAAGGCCATAAAGACTGGAGGAAGAAAAGTTTGCCTTTGACTAAAATGACCATAAATGGGGACACCTGGGTGGCTCAGTAGTTGAGCATCTGTCTTTGGCTCAGGTTGTGATCCTGGAGTCCTGGGATCAAGTTCCAATCAGGCTCCCCATGGGGTGCCTGCTTCTCCCTCTGCCTATGTCTCTCTCTCTCTCTCTGTACCTCTCAAATAAATAAAATCTTATTAAAAATGACCATAAATTGGATCTTACAAATTGGGGGATATAATTCCAAATAGTGGGAATGGGTGGGAAGGCCATTCTAAGTAGAAGAGATGACGAAGCAAAGACACAGATGTAGGAAAAGGCAAGTCTGGCCAAAGCGTAGAGTTCATAAAACCCTCAGCCTGCCTGCCATGCCAACCCCAAGGCAACAGTATGGTGTGCAGCCTCCAGTCCAGGCAGAGAAGCCACCGGTTGGTCTGGTACCTCTATGCAAGGGGTGTTAGACTTATCCCCACCCATCATTACCATAACAAGTATCTTTTGAGCACCAGTGAGAAGCAAAGAACTCCACAAGACAGTGATAACCTTGCTTTTCCATCATCCATCTCCACTTCAGTTTTCCCCTGAGAATCATCATTTTCCCACTCGCAGTCTCATGGGGCTGACCCAGGAGAAGCCCATGATCTGGGTTCACCCAATCAAAGCACAGCCTCCTTCTGGCCACAGTGATTGGTTCAGGAATGGGCACAGGACCTGAGCAGGTCACTGAGGACTCCCCCTGGTCTTCTGTTAGTTTTCCAGAGACACCATGTGGGGATACCACCTAGAGAGAGATGTCCAAGGAGCCCCAACTCATTGAGTCTTCCAGCCCGGACTTCAGATACAAGAGTGAAGAAGTTTCCAGATGACCCCAGCCCCAGAACTACCTGACTACGATTGTCTGAGGAACTCCGAGCAGGAACTGCCTAGCTAAGCCCAGTCAACCCTCATACTCATAAACAAAATAAATGAGTGTTGCCTTAAGCCACTGATTTGGGTGGTTTATTATGCAGCAATAGATAGCCAGAACCAGGTCTTCTTGGCTTACCTATTAATTCCAACAGTAAAAACACCAGGAAATGAATCAAAACCCAGGGCAAGGAAGCCCTTGGCTAAATAACAAATTCTCCAACTGTCTTCACTTTGAATCAACATGTTATTTGTAGGTTTTGTCAACAGGCTCTCACTGTACAGCTGCCTCAGGTAACTGTCATTTTCCTGAGCATCTGCCATGAGGCCAGTCATCCTGTCAGACATTTCAAATGCCATATCATAAGTTGAAACAGAGACATATCATTACCCTATTTACAGACAAGAATACTGAGGTGTAGAGAGATTAACCTCAGCTTGTAAATCATGAGGTCAAGATCTGAACCCAGCTTTCAGACCCAAAGCCCATCTTCTCCAAATCCCAATGCCCACTGATTTCTTCTCTCCTGCAGTACTTTGAAAATTCCCTATGGTATTTATTTTCCACTGTAAGGCAAGGTTATAAAACCCTTTTCCTGTCCAGCATATTGCAGAGAATGTCTTATCACATCTCAAAACCCTGAATTTTCCTATTTCCAGACATCGTCCCTCCCACCTTGACCTACGTTTGCATAATGTGTCAAGAATGAGAAGCCGTGAGGCACAGGGAAGGAGAGTGGACTTTGTGGTCAGAGGCCCCAGATAAAATCCTGGCTTTGCCACTTGCCAGCTGTGGGACATCCAGCAGTGACTGAACCATACTCTCGGAATCCCCCTCCCTAAAAGAGATGTAAAGAGTGCCACTGCATAGACTTGTCATAGGAGAATCACACCTAATTGTCATAGGAGAATCACACCTAATTGTCTAGGCCACAGTGGGAGCAGAGTGAGTATTCTATAAAGTTGGGTCATTTCCATTATGATACATTATATCGCCCATTTACTGACATTTTACTGGCTCCCTTGGTTTCATCATCTAGGATTGTAAAATCCTTATAGAATGAGATATTTCTAGTGTTTCTTCAGGGTCCTGAAGCCCATGGTAGAGTATTAGACATGCATGGGGTGCCTGACAAACATTTGTCAACAGTTTGCCTGGTTTAAATCTCTTATGTTTCAATGACAAGGCCATGGAAGGCCATACTGGCCAACACTGTCCTTTGATCATATGGATGGTAAATATATGTAAGGAATATTGTGTAGGAGAAGGAGATAGTTGGCAGGCCTTGTATAACTTGCCCAGACCTTAGAAAGCCTGAAACTGGAGCTAAGATACCCAGATTCAAATTCTGACTCAGCCATCGATGAGGAGACTGCATTCAGTGAGTCCCAACTCCTATTAGCCTTGGCTTTCTGATCTGTAAAGTGGGCATAACAATATCTATCAGGTATTATGGTGAGTAAATGAGACATTTAATGGAAGGCACAGGTTAGCACATATAGGGGCTCCATGAAAGGAAATGATTATCATTAGCTATTATACATTTGGGGATAAAATGCCCTGCTGACTCACTTCACATGGCAGTTTTGTGGACCCAGTGAGGATGGATGGCATGCTGCTTTCCAAGTATTTATAAAGTTCAATGCAAATGAAGTAATTAAAATCCGGAATAAAGTCTAAACCATCCAACATTAATATCTTTTCTGTTTGCACCTGCAAATCAGAATACAGACAATAAAGATGAAACTGCTGGGAAAATTCAGAGAAAGAGTAGCCTCAATGATCCACGGGCCTGGAGCTGGAAAGGGCCTTTAAGAACTTTCACGATCATTTGACTCACCTCATTTTTCTGGGGGCAAAATCAGGCCCAGAGAGTACCGCTCTCATTGAGAGTACAGAGTATAATAGCCTTGTTGGCATAACCGAGAAGGGAACTCGACCCAGAGGCCCAGTCCAGTGCCGTTTCACTATTATCCGTCCTTCTGGCCTGCATTGGCTGCATGATGATTCAGGTATCTGCCCTCTGGAATATTCTCAGGCAAACATTGGATGTAACTGAAAAATAAGTAAATAAACACAGAACAATTTTAACACCTGAACATTTCCTCATGCCTGGGAGTTGCAGAAGAAAATGCCTCTGGGATATCCTTCTCTAACTTCCTTTCTCAATAATGGCGTAAAAATTGAAATGAGTGCTAAGGAAGCATAATATGTCCTGAAGAAAATATGCTTTTTTTTTTTTTTTTTTTTACAGGCTTCTTCTCAATCCACCCCACAAAGGCTCTGAGACGTGAGGTTTAAGTCTGGCTGGGGTTCAACCATGAGGCCAAGTGTCTGGCTTTGATAAACAAAGCTCTTCAACACTGGTAAAAGCTTATCAATGTCAGTATCTGAATTTCTATGTTTTCATGATGCTCTTGATGTTCTAAACATTCTGCATGTAATGCTGGGTTTAAATGTTATATTAATTCCTTGCACATAACGAGGCTGTCTTTTTTCCCTGGTCACCCAGGCTTGAAGGCTCAGTCACCTCTGACCTGCCTCTGCATTCTGAGCCCTACGTCCATCCGATTCTTGCACGATCATTTTTTTCTTTCCATCCCTATACCACTGTCCTGCAACAGCAGCCCTCCTACCTCAGGCCTACCACAGCCTCCCCAACCCCAGACCCGGCCTGGGCATCACCCCTGGATTCACCCACAACAAATGCCCCCTAACTTTGTCACTTCGGGGCTCCCCTTGTCCACTGGCTAAAGTCAAAAAGTCTCAGCCCGAGAGTAGCTCTGTCTTTTCATCCCTGCCTTATCTCCCCCATCCCCTGAAAATTTTTTTTCATCCCCTGAAATTTTAATTTGCTTGTTTCCTAGTGACTGTGAATGCATACCGTTCTCTGCATCTTCAACATCCCCTCCTGCCACTACCTATCAGAACCTCAGTCAACTTTCATTTCCTGGAAACTCCAAGGCCACTTCTTCCAGTGGAGTCTCTGCAGGTCACCCCAGCCAGACATTCCCAGTTCCCTTGTCAGACCTCCCTCCCATAACCTCAGACCGCACCACCACGTTGCTATATCACAGTGCCCCTCCTGGAACACATTTTCTCTTAGGGCGGTGACCAGATTTCATTCTTCACCCCTCCATAACAAAGCATTTTGTCCTCCACATTCTAGATGCTCAACAATGATCTTCTGATCAAATGAAAGGGAAAACCAGCCATAAAAATTCTTACCTCTCTCTCTCTCTCTCTCTCTCTCTCTTTCTCTCTTTTTAACCCAGTGCCTTCCAAGACACCTAGCAGAACCCAGTAGGCTCAAGACTGAATTCCTCAATACTGATTGCTCCCTGGACAATAATTTGAAAGTTTCCTGGCTGCCCCTGTGCCTCAGTTTCCCTACCTATGACAACATAACAAAAACGCTTAACTTACTTTACAAAGCTACTTATTTTCACCTAAAAGGTGGCAATGTCATGTTTGTTTTGCCTCGTGTTTTATCTCTAAGAAGCTAAGAGCACTGAAACATACAGGATTCTGTTTGGAAGAACAAGACCCAGGGCCCGTTGCTTGGAGTTCACTGCCAGCCCAGGGGAGAGAGACAGGTTCTCTCACCAACCAGAAAGGAAACAGCTGCGGTGACAGATGTTGGTGGTGCTGATTATTCTAGGGATGTTTGCATTCAGATTTCCCAGGCAGTCTTGGTTTTTTGAAGTCAGTCTCATTTGATGGGTTTCCCCAGGTCTTGGGGGTGAAAACAAACCGCGGCCTTATCCCACACATTTCATTTGTTTCCTCTCTCTACTCCACAACCACACCCGGGACATCCACACGCCACACACACCCTCTCCACCTCCCCGTGACTTCACGTTGCGTTTTGAACATAAATGGCCCTGGGGGAGAGAGACCTTTTCATTCTTCCTTCAGCCGCTTTGTGTTTTTTTGTAGGTGTGTGTCTGTTGGAGGGTTATGGGGTGGGGGTGTCTGGCTAAGCCACATCGGAGGAGGCCAGTTTCTCCAAAAGACGTGCAAACTTCTGATCCCACAGGGGACTTCAACTGAATACCAAAGAGGGGTGTCTTTGTTCCTTCTAAACGGAGTATTTACTTTGAGCTGGTAAAGTGAATTAATGAAAGGAAGTGGTACCTTCAGCTTCTGGAGGAGGGGTAATAAGTGAAATCAGGAGGTGTGTGTGTGTGGGGGGGTGGGGCGGTGGTATTTGCCGCCAGCCCCTCAAACACAGAGAAGAGGGGCAAATGAGGATGGAGGGTAGTGAGGGAGGGTGGCTCCCGTAGGGTTTTCTAAAATAGACTCTGCTAGAAAACAGGCTACTCTTTGCTGGGATTAAAAATTGCCTCATAATACTGTAAGGCCCATGTATATGCAAGCAGTTGGGAGTTATTACGGGCCTAAAATAGGAAACCATTCGCTTGATCTTTTGCTTCAATCCTATTAGGGGCCCCCTGGAGCTCGAGAGAGATACCAGCCTGTCATGTCCCTGTTGCTGTGACGACCCCGTCTTTATAGAACAAGAAAGAGAAATGGTAGTGATTGGCAGACCTTGCTTGCCCCCGTATGTAACACAAAGGGCTACAAAACGAAGAGGAAGTGAGGCCCTTCTCCGAGGTCTGACGCTTCTTAACCCTACAGCACCGTCCACCTGGCCCAAAGGGCCCCCACCGCGGCCTCCCCGGAGGGAGGGGAGGGAGCCCCCAGCGCTCCCGGCGCGCTGATGCCCAACGACCGCTAATTACTTTTTTGTTTAATTATGACTAATACCACTAAAAAAGAAAAACTAAGACCAAGTGAAACATCAGCTTCTGGAGGAAAAAAAAAAAAAATGTGCGCGGGGGTCTGCGGGCGGGGAAGGGAGCCACGGTCCGCGGACTCCAACCCGCCGCCGTCCACGCGGCCTCTCCTCTCGGGCTCTCGCCGGGGCTCCTCCGATTCCCGCTCAAGTGGAGCAAAAGTGCCAAACGCAGCTCAGTTTGCGCGCATCTCCTCGGCCGTCCGCGCGGGAACCGGGACACGCGGCCGGGGGCGGGGGCCGAGACCCGCGCCGCGCACTCGCGGGGGCCGGGGCCGGGGCCGGGGCCGGGGCCGGGGAGGGGCCGCGGGAGGAGGGAGCGCCGAGTGGCCCCAGACGCGGCGGCATCTGGCCTCGGCCCTGCCCCGGCCCGGGGCCGTGACCCTGCGGGGCGCGGGGTGCGGGGCGCGGGGTGCTGGGCGCGGGGCGCGGGGGCGGCGCGCCCAGCCGAGGGCCGCGCTGGGTGTCAGCCCCGCGCAGGGCCGTGAGAGCTGCGGGTATTCACAGCCGCCAGGCGCTCGCCGGGGCTCCCGGGCTCCGAGGGGCCGGCCTCGGCCGAGGACCGTTGCCCCGACTCCGGGGCACGCGGTGGGGCGGGGGCGGCGGAGGGTGGAGGCGGGGGCGGGGGTCGGGGAAGAAAAGCAGAAAGAAAAGTTTCTTCGGGGGAAGCAGCGAAATAGGAAATGCAGATCCGCTCTGTAGCTTGGCTGAAAGGAAACGCTGCCTAATCCCGACACGTCCCGTCCCGCGTTTGGATGAAACTCTTTTATGTCCCTGCGTGCCGAGGCCCCGCGCCGCTCGCGCCTCCAGTCCCTGCAGGGCGCAGACGCCAGCCAAGGAGCCGGCTCCGCTGCGGGTCCCTCGGCAGCACGAGGCTGTGCGGGGCGCGCCAGACAAAGCGGGCGCAGGAGGGGGACCTGGCAGGTGAGCCCGGGACGGTGCCGGCGAGCGCCGACAAGTCGCTGAAAGCGAGCCCCGCGTGCTCCCGAAGACCCGCTTCCCTGCCGGCCGCGTCCCCCTGCCCGTGCGGCTCCCCGCGACGCCCCAGGACCTTACGGCGAGAGGCTGAGCTCTGGGGCGAGAGCCGCGCCCGTCGCCCCGGGTTCAATGTTGTTGGTTCTTTTCCCGCCAGGCGCAATAAAGGAAAATATTTTAACTGCAACCTACAGGCTTGCTTCCCCCCCCCCCCCCTGCCCCAGCCCTTTTTTTTTCTTTCTACTTTTTTTCCCCCTTTTTTTCCCCAAGAAAACAAGATCAAGAAAAACTAATTATAAGGCACGGCACCGAAGTTAAATGAAAATGTAATCCGGCAATGCGGAGAGCAAATTAATTTTTTAAAAGCTAGATTTTAGTTAGAAAAAAATATATACATTGTTCTCTCTGGTAACATTTGTTAATAAAACTGTGCTCGATTTCGGGCTGAAAAATCAGTACTAACCCAGAACTCTGAGGTCACTCTCTGGGTGCGTTGTCTTTAGAAATTCTAATTTGAAAATGTTCAAGCCTTCTTTTGGGTCTTTGTTTTGATTTCTAAATACAAAGGTTTGGGGGGTTTTGTTTTGTTTGTTTTGTTTTGTTTTTATTCAAAAAATACTCCCTCTCTGTTTAGACCGGAGTGGTCTTGGAAACTGGGAGGATCTAGAAAAGGATTTTTGGAAAGTGACTCAGTTTGATATGTTATTGCAATAATAAGTAATTAAAAAAAAAAAACTTTCTCCCTCTCAGGTGGACGTTATATCTCTAACGATGCTCTTCACTATTGGAAAAGTGGGCACACAGATAAGTTGCTCTAAACTAGGGCTTGCTTTCAGCGCTAGCCTCACACCAAATAAAGAAGGTTTTGTGATTTTGGCTGTTAATGGTGGGGTTTTGTTTTCTTTTTTCTTTTGGTTTGTTTTTTAAACACTCTTGTTGGGTCTTCTGCATCTTATATTATCTTCGTAAAGGAAAGTTTGTCATTTCAAAAATGCTCAGGCTGGCACACAAAAGGAAAATCACAGTGCTTCATCCTAAAGATATTTTTAAATTTCCAAACATTAAACTACAATAATAAATATTTTTTAAATGGAATGAAATGTATGTCTGATTAACTGCTTCTTCCCTGTTCGTTAGAATCTCCAACAAGGCCATTTCCTTAGTGTAGCGTTTGACGCCATTACAAACCCCACCTTGTTAATTTTCTTACACGGAGAAAAAACTATCTTTCTCAAATCTTCATCCTATTCCTGTTTTGTTTTGTTTGTTATCTTGACCTACTACATCAACTGAGTCCAGCAGGAAGGACCTGACAGATGTTACATGACACGAAGGGGAATTATTATTTGGGTTTTTTAAGATGAAATCTTCAGTCTAATTTATTTTTTAAAATGGGAGGGTTTTTGTTTGTTTGGATTGTTTGTGGGTTTTGTTTTGTTTTGTTTTGTTTTACTGTACTTGCTCAAAACAGGGCTCAAGAAAAGAAAGCCACGTCCTCTTGTACCGTATCGGCAGTGAATTTGCACCACCTTCTGGTAGGTTTGAGAATGACGAAAATACCGATGCTTCATAAAAGAATTTTTTTTCACGTGGCTTCTATGAACATTGTCCTATTTGTATCTAAACCCAGAGCACCAGTGAGCTTCTCTGAGAACTCACAGCAGATTTCCTACAGCCTGATTTTATGAAAATTCTTTGAACCCGGAAACCTTTTTTTTCTCTTTTTTGAAATCGTATCCCTGAAAGAGCTTAGAAAGTCCCTAACTGGTCCGTGTGTGTTAATTTACTGAAATGCCTGGCAAGAAAAGTAAGGAATGGCTATAGAATAGTCCTGTTCTATTTTGGCTTTCCTCTGTAGAGTGCTTGAAAACAAATCAGAGGCTCTAACTGTAGCAGCAGAGAAACAAACGCTTCTCTTTCTTGGGTTCATAAGACCCTCATTACCCACAATTAATCATAATGACACGCTGTATTCAGGCTTCTTGCTGGGGTCTGGCGAGGAGCACACAGATGTGGCTTTCTGTAGATTTCAATCCTTTCTGCAATATGGATTTCAGGATACAGAGCTCATTAGTACACATTACCAGCTCCCTGGGTTTGCTGTTTCTCTCAAAAGTGCTGGTCAGCACTAGGGTGCCGAGGGCTTTCACGGCCTTCAAATATAGAGCATTTTTTATGGCTTTCCTGCCTGGTGATATAGACCACAGAGTCCAAAGGTTGATCTTTTCCCTCAAAGCCAAGCTAGATTTTTACAAATAGAATGTCCAACGCTATGCATATGCATAAATCTGTGGGATAGATCTATCTTCTTATATGAAGGCCTCTTATTCAAGGAGAAAATTAACTTGATGATGTACTTTCAAAACTGTGTAGAAAATTAAGATCATGTTCCAGTAAAGAGCCCAAATGTTTTGCCTGCACAATCAAACTCATAGAGAGAAAGATGTGCAATTGGGTGAAATTAGTGGAATCATTTGTTGAATTATTCATCTTATGTTAACTGACAAGCATTTACTTAGCCCCTGATGTGTGCCAGGTCTGTGAAGCTGAAACCCACAGGCTGGCTGCCATGGGCTGGTTGGTTGTGCAGCAGGTAAAATGGTCTTCACCTGAGTTAGCAGGGGCTCTCCAGCAGAACTGTGTTCAGGGCATCTACCCAGACAAGGCTGTTGGGTAATTTGTATAATGTTAAGACAACCCCATCAAGGAAGACCAACAAAATTATTTTCTCATCAGCATAATTTAAGCTCTTTATTACAAACTTAAGATCGTGAGAAAAGCATATGGAGAACACTATAAACTTTCTTGAGGGATATTCCAAAATAAGATCATTGTTGGGAAAACCATTTGTGAAAAAGGTTAAGTCAACACATGCCTTAACCAAAAATAAATTTCATGTCACCAAAGATTTACAGCCACAAATTAAAATTGGAAAAATAAAATGAGCAAAAGACAAAATAGGCATCTCAGTAGAGAAAAGACATAGCTAATAAATATAACAAACCAGGGACATGCAAAGCCAAGACATAATGAGATAGCATTTTATGTCTAATGCCCATAGTGATACTATTTTTACATATAACAGAATAACAGTGAACTGGGGGGAAAAAAGTCTAGCAATACCAAGTGTTAGAGAGGATATGGTTCCACAAGATCTCTTAAACAATGTTTCTGGAAGGAAAAGATATATAACCACCTTGGAAAACAACTTGACACATATTATATAACTCAGCAATTCTACTCCCAGGTGCATATGCACATTTTCACCTGAAGCCCAGGAAAAAAAAAATGTGAAAGTGTGCTTGGAACAAAGGTTCATAAATGGGGGCATGTATGGAAAACACAGTAGCATATGGATACAACTGACTATATGCCTCGGTTAAGGTAAAATGAGACAGGTATATTGATTAATCTGAGCAATATAAGAGGATAAACACAGAATCTGGATGGTTTCTTGAGTAAAAAGAGGGAGGAGGACAGGGTGGTGCAGAACACATACAAGATATGTAAATTGGGCAGCTCCGGTGGCTCAGCAGTTTGGTGCTGCCTTCAGCCCAGGGCCTGATCCTGGAGATCCAGGATCGAGTCCCACGTCGGGCTCCCTGTGTGGAGCCTGCTTCTCCCTCTGCTTTTGTCTCTACCTCTGTGTGTGTGTGTGTGTGTCTCTCATGAATAAATAAATAAAATCTTTACAAAAAAAAAAAAGAATGCAAATTACTTCAAGACTCTAAGTTACTGGGTGGTGGGTTCATGGGTGCTTATCACATTCTTAAAATCAAGGCAATAAATGCATGTAAGAGGACCATGCATGTACCAATGATAATATGTCATGAATAAGCAATTCTCTGCCCCTAAGATTCAACAAAAATAAAATAAAACATAAAATAAGGTGTTTGTACCATTTTCTTGTGACAAAGGTTCTTACAGACATATATATCCTCAACAGCAAAAACCATAAAGAAATGACTTGTAAATACGACTACCTAAAACTTGGGAAATTTTTCGTACCAAGAAACATACTTTAAAGGATTAAATCTAAACAAGTTAATAAAAACATTTTCACCACATGTGAGTTAATAACCATACGACATTAATTTTAAAATTCCTTCAAAGCAACAGAGACATTCTAAAGATGGGAGGCAATGGGCTTCCTCCTATCGGTGGGTATGAATCCCTGTGTCACTCAGAATTCCAATCATGGCATAATCATAACGGCAGCTACCATTTATCAAGACTTTATTATGTGCCAAGCACTCTTCCAAGGGCTTTCCATGTGTTTAATCGCTACAACAACCCCAGAAGGTAGAGACTATTATTATACACATTTTTCAAATGAAAAACTTTTGAAATCTGTATCAAAATGTGCTTCTTATACTACATTGGCAATTCCTCATGCCTAAACTGCTCAAGATAAATACAAAAGTGACTGACATCTTTTAAAATGTTTCCTTCTGTTCCCATCTTGAATGCTCACATAACTTCAATGCTTCCAATACTGCATCTTTCTATACTTTGGATGCAAAGAGGTCCAGAAAGGGTGAAAAAAATATACAGCCTTTGACCAGCGATTCCATTTCCTGGGATATATTGTAAGAAAATGAGTAAGGATATGTGCCAAATTTTAGCTACAAGGGCATTCATACCAGTGCTCTCTGAAATAAGAAAATTATAATAACCTCCATGTAAGGCACTAAGAAATTGTCTGAATAAATTGCAATACATTCACAGGATGCCATAGTCTGCAGTCCTTTTTTCTTTTTTAACTTATCAAATTGTGTTTTTAATTAAACTTTTTATTTTGAGAGAATTGTGGATTCACGAGCAGTTGTAAAGAATAATTCAGAGAGAGTTCCTATACCCTTTAACCAGTTTTCCTCAATGGTAACATCTTGCAAAACTACAGAATATGGCAAGATACAGAATGTTTCCAACATTTCCACAAAAGCATCTCATGTTGCCTTTTAAAGCCACACCTACTACCCTCCCACTGCCTTCTCCTCCTTAAGTCTTTGGCACCCACTCATCTCTTTCTACATTTCTATAATTTTGTCATTTCAAGAATGTTATGTGAATGTGATTATACAGTATATAGCCTTTGAGGGTTGGCTTTTTTCACCCATTTTAATTCTCTGGAGACTCATCCAAATTGTTGCATGAATCAATAGTTTGATTCCTTTTAATTCCTGACTAGTATTCCATGGTGCAGACGTATCAAAGTTTGTTTAACCATTCACTCACTGAAGAACAGCTGGGCTGTAGCCCTTTTGGGGCTATTACAAGTAAAGCTGTTATAAACATTCCTCTACAGGAGTTTGTGTGAACATATAGGTCTTCATTTCTCTGAGACAAATGCCCAGGAGTACATTATTAGGTTGTACGGTAGTTGCATGTTTATTTATTTAAGAACTCCCAAACTGTTTTCCAGAGTGGCTGTACCATTTTATACTCTCACCAGCAAATACACAAAAGATCCATTTTTCTCTGCATCATTGCCAGAACTTGATGTTGTCATTAATTTTTATTTTAGAAAAATAAAAAATGTTTTAAAGATTTTATTTATTCGAGAGAGAGAGAGAGAGAGAGAGAGAGAGAGAGGCAGGCAGAGGGAGAAGCAGGCTCCATGCAGGGAGCCTGATGTGGGACTCGATCCCAGGACTCCAGGATCACGCCCTGGGCCAAAGGCAGGTGCTAAACCGCTGAGCCACCCGGGAATACCCAAAAAATTTATTTTATTTTTTTATTTCTATTCTGATAGAAATGTAGTGATATGTCATTATAGTTTCAATTTATATTTTCTAATAGCTAATTTATATGCTGAATATATATATATATTGAAAAACTGAAAAATTAGAAAGTTCCCATATATCCCCTACCTCCTTACATGTATAGTTTCCCTCACTATCCACATCCCACACCAGAACGATACATGTTATAATCTGTGAACCTACATTGACACATCATCACCCAAAGTCCACAGTTTATTTCCATATTGCACAGTCTATGGGTTTTGAAAAATATATAATGACATGTGTCGACCATTATATTATTGTACTGAATAGTTTTAGTGCCCTAAAAATCTTCTTTGCTCTATTTCTGTCTTTCTCCCCACTAAGCCCTGGAAAACACTCATCTTTATTACTGTTTCCAGAGTTTTGCCTATTCCAGAAAGTTAAGTAGTTGGAATCATAAAGTGTACAGCCTTTTCAGATTGGCTTCATTTACTTATTAACATGCATTTAAGTTTCTTTCATGTCTTTTCATGATTTAGTAGCTCTTTATATTTAAAATAATATTATATTGTCTAGATGCATACAGTTTATTTATTCATTCCCTTACAGAAAGGTATCTTGTTTGCTTTCAAATTTTAGCAATTATAAATAAATCTGCGTATTGTCAGTGTTCTGGATTTCAGTCATTCTAATAGGTGTGTGGAGGTATCTCGTTTTAATTTGCATTTCTCTAATGATAGAGGATGTTAAACATCTTTTCATATGCTTATTTGCTCTCTGTATATTTTCTTTGATGAGATATCTAGTTGAGTCCTTTGTCCTGAGTCTAACTGGATTGTTTGGGGGTTTTTTTTACTGTTGAGTTTTAAGAGTACTTTATATATTCTACACACTAGTCCTTTGTTGGATATGCGGTTTGCCAATATTTTCTCTCAGTCTATAGCTTGTCTTTTCATCCTCTTAATAGGGTATTTTCAAAAAGTTTTTAATTTTGATGAAGTATAATTTATCTATTTTCTTCTCTTCCATATCATGCTTTTGGAGTCAAGTTTAAGAAACCTTTAAATTTTTGTATAAGGTGTGAGATTTAAGTCAAAGATATTTTGTGCCAACTGTCCCACCACTATTTGTTGAAATGGCTACTCTACTTCCATTGAATTGCTTTTGCACCTTTTTCAAATATCAACTCAGTATATTTATCTGAGTCTATTTCTGTGTTCTTTATTCTGTTCTATTGATCAGTGTCTACTCCTCTGCCAATACTGCAGTCTTGATTTCTGAAACTCTGTAATAAGTCTTGAAATTAGGTAGGACTCATTTCTCTCAACTTCTTTTTTTAAACGGCCTTAGCTATTCTAGCTCTTATGCCTTTCCACTTAAATTTTAGAATTATCTGGACTATAACTACAAAAAATATTTGCTGAGATTTTATAGGAATTACATCAAACCTGTATATCAATTTGGGGAGAACTGGCATCTTTACTATGTTGACTCTTCCAATCCATGAACATAGTATGTCTCTCCATTTTTTTCAGATTTTCTTTAACTTCTTTCATTATGATTGTGTAGTTTTCAGTACGTAAGTCATGTACATGTTCTGTTAGAATTACACCTATTTTTGAGTGATTGTATATTTTTAATTTCAGTTTCCACATGTTTATTGTTAATATACAGAAGTTGATTTCTGTTTATTCATTTTTGTGTCCTGCGGCTTGATGAACTTACTTATTCATTCTAAAAGGTTTTTTTTTTTTAGGTTCTGTTTTCTATTCCTTGAGATTCTCTTTATAAACAATCATGTCACCTTGCAATCATGCAAATAAGGACAGTTATTTCTTCCTTTCTAATGTCTATGCCTTTTTTCCTTTTCTTGCTTCTTTGACCTAGCTAGAACTTCCAGCACTATCTTGAATAAGAGTGGTAAAAGTTATGTCCTTATCTTTTTCATGATATTAGAGGGTAAGTAGTAAGTCCTTCATGACTAACTGTGATATTAGTTATAGGGTTTTTTTTAATAAATGCTCTTTATTAAGTTGAAGAATGTTCTTTTCTTACTTTCCTAAGAGTTTTACCATAAATTGGTTGAATTTTGTCAAATGCTTTTCTCCACTAGTTGATATGATCATGTCTTCTTTACCCTATTAATGTGGTGGATTACACTGATTGAATTTTGAATGTTGACTCAATCTTGCATCCCTCAAAGACAACTTGACCATGGTGTATAATTTTTTAAAATGTATTACTGAATTCTGTTTGCCAATATTTTGTCAAGGATTTTGCATCTTTATTCATGAGGTGTATTGGTCTGTTGTTTTCTTTTTTGTGATGTGTTTGTCTGGTTTTGATATTAAGGTAATATTAACTTCATAAAATAAATTAGAAGTGTTTTCTATTTTCTGGAAGAGAATATGTAAAAGGTGGTAGTAATTATTCTTTAAATATTTTGTAAAATTCTGCAACAAAACAATGGGCCTGGAGATTTCTTTTATGAAGTTTTTAAATTATGAATTCAATTTCCATAATAGTTACAAGGCTATTCAAATTATCTATCTCATAAGGATGCTTGTGATAGTTTGTATTTTTTGAAAAAGTTATCCATTTAACCTAAGTTATCACATTTATGTATGTAGAGCTGTTCATAGTATTCTCCTATTTTCCTTTGGATGTCTGCAGGATCTATAGTGATATTTCCTGATTTCTTCTTAATATTGGTAATTCGTGCCCTCTTTTTTTTTGGTTACAGGTTTGCCAATTTTATTGATCTTTTCAAAGAATCAACTCTTTGTTTCATTTTCTCTATTTTCCTGTTTTCTATTTCACTGATTTCTGTTCTTACCCTTATTATCACCTTCCTTCTGTTTTCTTTGGATTTAGTTTTCTTCTTTTTTTCAGTTTTGCACATCTTTAAGTTCTCAAGGTGAGTGCTTATATATTGAGACTTTTCTTCTCTAGTGAATGCACTCAGTCATATAAATTTACCTTTCATTGCTGACTTACCTGCATTCTACAAATTTTGATATGCCACATTCTCATCTCAATTCTATTATTTGTATTTACAGATTATTTGAAATTGTGTTGTTCAGTTTCCAAGTGCCTGGATATTTTCCTGATACTTTTATGTTATTAATGTCTACTTTAATTCCATTGTGATCAAAGAACACACTTTGTAAGATTTCAACTGTTTTAAGTTTGTGGAGGTTTGTTTTATGGCCAAAAGTATGATCTACTTTGGCATTTGTTCCAGGGGCAGTTGAAAGAATGTATATTCTGCTATTGTTGAATGGAGTGCTTTATAAATGCTGATTTGATTCTATTCGTTGATGATGTGTTTGAGTCTTCTATATCCTGGCCAATTCTGTGTCTAGTTGTTTTATCAATTCTTGAGATAAGGGTGTTGAAGTCTCTACCTATAATTGTGGATTTGTCTATTTCTCCTTTCATTTACATCAGTTTTGGCTTCACACATTTTTCAGCTCTGTTGTTTGTTGCATATCCATTTAGAATTGTTATATCTTCTTGCTAAATTCACTTTTTCATCATTATCTAATGTCTCTCTATGTCTGGCAATTTTTTTCATTCTGAATTATATTTTACCTACTTTGTCTAATATTTATATAACCACTTCTGCTTTGATTAATGTTTGTATTATATATTTTTTTCAAACTTTTTACTTTCAACCTGCCTATGTCATTATATTTGAAGTGGGGTTTTGGGTTTTTTTTAGACAGCAGATAGGTGGGCCATACTTTTCAATCTGTCAGTTGTTGCTTTTAATTGGTGTTTTCAGACTATTTACATTAAATTTATATACTGATATTCTCGTGCTGAAATCTAGCATTTTAATTTTTTGTTTTCTGCTTGTTTTTTCATTTCTGTTTCTTTTTTCTGCCTTTTTGTGGGTTACATGAACATTTTCTAGATTTCCATTTCTATTTACCTATAGTATAGGCCTTTTTTTTTTTTAAGATTTTATTTGTTCATGAGAGACACATAGAGAGAGAGAGAGGTAGAGATACAGGCAGAGGGAGAAGCAGGCTCCATGCAGGGAGCCTGATGTGGGACTTGATCCTGGGTCTCCAGGATCAGGCCCTGGGCTGAAGGCAGCGCTAAACCGCTGAGCTACCCGGGCTGCCCTAGTATAGGCCTTTAAATGTATTCTTTGTATAGGTTTTGTCTGGTTGCTGTAGGTATCACGTCATATATATAACTTACCACAGTCTACTGGTGATGACATTTTACCAGTTTCAGTGAAATACAGAAATCTCATCTCCATTTAATCTCTTTACCCTCCCTCATTTATAATTGCCTTACCTTAAATATTTCTTCTACATATATTTAGAATCACATCAAATAGTGTTATAATTTTTGTTTCAACCATCAAACATAATTTAGAAAGCTCAAGAGAAGAAAAGTCTATGGAATTTGCATGTATTTTTGTTTACTGTATTCTTTCCTTACTGAGACTCCAGTGTTCCCTTCTTTACCTTTCCCTTCCTCTGTGGACCATTTCCTTTAGCCATTCTCTTAAGGTAGGTTAGCTGGCAACAAGTTCACTTAGCCTTTCTTCATCTCAGAATGTCTTGATTTTCCTTTATTCTTGAAAGATATTTTCGCTGGGTTCACAGTTCCCTTCTTTCACACCTGAAAAATATTGTGCCACTTCTTTCTGACTTGTATGGCTTCTGATAAGAAATCAGCTGCCACTGTAATTATTTTCCCCTTATAGGCAAGATGCCATTTTTTCCTGGCTGCTTTCAATACTTTTTCTTTTAGTTCTAGAAGCTTAATTATAATTTGTCTTGCTATAGATTTCTTGGATTTATTCTGTTTGGGATTCACTAAGCTTCTTGGATCTGTTGGTTTGGGTTTCTTGCCAAATTTGGAGAGTTTCAGCCATTGTTTCTTCAAGTACTTTTCCTCCTCTCCTAGGAGTTCAATGACACAAATGTTAGATCTTTTGTTATATTCTTGGGGTCTCTGAGATTATTTTTTAAATCTCTTTTTCCGCTATTCAGATTTGGTAATCCCCATTCTTTCTTTCAGCTTATGGATACTTTCCTCTGTCCTCTCCCTTCTGCTATTGAACCCGTCCACTGAGCTTCCTATTTTGGTTACTGTATTTTTTAGTTCCAACATGCTCTTTTGGTTTTTATTCATATCTTCTGGTTTTTTTGTTTGTTTGTTTGTTTTACTGTTTCAATGCTTTATTAACAACTGGAAACAAACCCAATAAACTGGAGGTGATGACATCCCAGAAGCCCAAGAGGCAAGGGAAATAGGTTTGCATTTTGTTTTTGGTGTATCTTTTATTAAATGCATCTTAGCAAAAGTAGATTAAAAAAGAAAGGGTCAAAGCCCCAGATGTCAGCGGGGAGGAAGAGCAGACTCAGGGAGGCAGCCTCCCCCTCACCCCCACCTTCTAGGGAAGAGCTCAAAGGAGCTGCTGTTGCACCTTCACACACAGGCCTGAAGGCTGAACCAGCACCCAGGTTCCCGGCCTGAAAGCCTCCCTGCAGGAATGCTTCGGTCGCCTAAGTTCCCCCTTTGCTCCACAACTTAATATTCATATCTTCTATTTATTTGTTGACACTTTCTATTTCTTTTGTGAGGTTTTTCTATTCTTCCAGTGGTTCCCAACATTGTCAGAACTGCTCATTGAGGCATGTTTTTAAAGGGAGATATTATTTTTTAAAGATTTTATTTATTCATTAGAGACAGAGTGAGAGAGAGAGAGGCAGAGACACATGCAGAGGGAGAAGCAGGCTCCATGCAGGGAGCCAATGTGGGACTCGATCCCAGGTCTCCAGGATCGTGCCCTGGGCTGAAGGCAGCGCTAAATCACTGAGCCACCTGGGCTGCCCTCATTGAGGCATTTTTATCATGATGACTTTGAAATCTTTGTCATATAGTCTTTTTTTTTTTAAGATTTTATTTATTTATTCATGATAGAGAGAGAGGCAGAGACACAGGCAGAGGGAGAAGCAGGCTCCATGCCGGGAGCCCAACACAGGACTCAATCCTGGGACTCCAGGATCGCACCCTGGTCCAAAGGCAGGCGCTAAACCACTGAGCCACCCAGGGATCCCCTGTCATATAGTCTTAATATCTCTGCCATTTTGGTGTTTGTATCTATTGATGTTATTTTCATTCATTTTGAGATCTTCCTTGTTCACGGTATGACAAGTGATTTTCTGTTGAAAACAACATTTTTGCATAAATCTCTAGGTCTTATTTAGATCTTCTATTTTAGTTAGCTTTCTTTGACATCACTCCAAGAGGAAGAGAATGGACACTACCTCATAATTCCCAGTGATGGTAGAAGTTCAGGTTCCCCACCAGGCCTCTATTTAATACCAACAAGGACAGAGTACTCGTCCTTACTGCTGGACAGGGTAAGAGTTCTGGCTCTCCACATAGTCTCCACTATTATTATGGAGGAAGCCTTATCACTGCTGGGTGCTGGGCAAAGTTCTGATTTTCTAAGCCTACTCTGATACCATACTAGTGAAGAGGAGGAGAAGTGTCTCATTATTGTCAAGTGGTTGTGGAAGTCCAGGCTTCCCATGTGGTCTCCACCAACACTGTGTGGTTGGGTTTGGGAAGAACTTTTTACCAGCTGGTAGAGATGAAAGTCCTGGCTTCCTCTTTGGCCTTCTCTGACACCACTCCAGTATTTTTTGTGTTTGGGTGCCTCATTACGGCCTTGTGAATCTAGGCTCCCCACCTAGTCTTTCCGTGCATGAGTGGTGTAGGAACAAAATTATTTTCTGTAGTGTTCAGTTGGAATAGAATGTTTATTGTCTGAAGGTTTTCTATCTTCTGAGGCTGCCTCTTCTCTAGTCCTTTGGCTAGAGAGAGCAGTCTTTGACTGTTTTTTGTTTTTTTGTCTGTCCCCATTGGTGTTTTCAGGTTGCTAGCTTCTCCAGTTCCAATTCTGGGATATATGAGGCAAAACAAAATGCAGGAAACTCATCACTGAGTTGTCCTTTGGGTCCCGAAGTTCTTGATCTGATTTGTCTTTTTCTTTCCACCTTCCAGTCTTCTTATATATGGTATATACATAATGTTCAGGGCTTTTAGTTGTATTTAGGGATGGAACAGGGAAGAGTTCCTTTATTCCATCTTCCCAGAAGTAGAAGGACTACTCCTACTTCTTTTAAATGACGTAAATATGTAATTCATGATGGAATTTCCTTGATGGAATATGTTTTTTAGTCAATTTAAAAACTGTAAAACACTATATTTTTACAAGAATATTTATACAAAAGTCTAGAAGAGCTTCTAGAGGTGGTATCAGTGATTAACCTGCAAATGTGGAAATCATCACTAATTTTATTTTTATTTATCAGTATTTTCTGATTATTTTTAAAGATTTTATTTATTTATTCATGAGAGACACACAGAGAGCAGCAGAGACATTGGCAGAGGGAGAAGCAAGATCCCTTCAGGGAGCTTGATACGGGCCTCGATCCCATGACCTGGGATCATGCCCTGAGCCAAAGGCAGACACTCAACCGCTGAACCACCCAAGCATCCCAGTATTTTCTGACTTTTGACATAAAAATACCTAAATAGATTTATAAAACATTTCAAAGTATGACTAAGAATTTTAAGTGATTTGAATATATTAGGAATAATAATTATACAATAATAATATAATTAGTATGAATACATAAAATAATAGTAATTATATTATTCCTAAGATATTCAAATCCCTTAATAATTATATTACTTGTGCAGCAACTATTTTGTGTCAGACAAAAGCCTGGGTACTTTACAGGTACTAATCTGACTTCTATGAGTTAGGCTTTACCTGTTCCCATTTTATAGGTGGGGAGAAAAGTTCAGAGAGGTTCAATCACTTGACTGTTTACAACGCTAGTAAGAGTGAGGTTGCTAACTCAGGCTTAACTGGCTTTCTGCTTCCTCCCAACAATCACTAACATATTTGTAATGCTTTATGATTTACAAAGCACTTTTCACATGTGTTCACATTTAGTCTTCTCAATAACCCCACAGCAAAGTTGAAAAGGGCACTGAAACTTTACTTTGAAAGATTTGGTTTTACTCTATGCCTTCAGTGAGATGTGACAAAATGAGAATTTGAACCAGATGATGTCTCTCCAACTTATTTTGTCCAAGTCTCCTTTGGGAATGTCCCCTGGAATCTTCCCATCCAAAAGCCTACCCACAGGGACGTGGACAACCTGTGGCTATGGAGCTTCCTCCAGTGAAAAAGTGAGCTCAACAGGTGGATGCAGAAAACATCCCCCAAGGGCCATGGGATAGCATAGTTTCTAGAAGGAAGGGAGAGGTTTGGGCCCCTCCTAATTTTGAGTTAAAACACACCACTCATGCTTCAGATTCAGCCATGAGCCCCTTTGATCTTAATGTTTCCCTACCCCAATTTCCAGGTACTCTGGAATTTCAGAGAAATTCTACAGCAACTCTACAAGAAAGAGGTGGAATAAGTAGGTACATCTCTGAATGTAATCAAGTTGTTCTGCATTCTCCCACTTCCTTTTCTTTCTTTCTCTGCTCCCCGCCCCCCCCCCCCCATTTACCTTTTTCTCCCCTTCTTCTTTACTGATTAGGCCCAGGCTGGCTTTTGACTGTCTGGTGTCCTCTCTCTACTCTCCTCCCCACTCAGAACCCAGGAAAGACTTCTTTCCCTTCCCAAATTTGTCTTCTTACAGATCATTTGGTCTTCATACTTGTTTTGTTTGGCTTACACGGTGTTAAATAGTTGGGTTTTAGCTGGCTAATTTCATGTAAATTAATTGACAGCACTTGAAAATCAGAAGACATCATAGAGGGTGCCTGGGTGGTTGAGCAGCGGTAACGCATCTGCCTTCAGGCTCAGGGCATGATCCTGGAGTCCTGGGATCAAGTCCCACATCAGGGTCCCCTCAGGAAGCCTGCTTCTCCCTCTGCCTATGTCTCTGCCTCTCTCTCTCTCTCAGTGTGTCTCTCATGAATAAATAAATAAAATCTTAAAAAAAAAAAAAGACTTCATAGAACTCAGTTGATGATCCCCTTAAAAAGTCGGAAAATCTGGCAATGTCACCACACTGTTCCATGGCACCAAGAGGCTAGAGCTGAGTAGTACCCACCCCCTTTAATGGGGCACATTCTCTCTAGTTTATAACTAGTTACAGTTCACTGATTACATTACCTACCAAATGGCATGCTTTTTGTGTACTGCTTTAAATTACTCTCCCTCTATTCCCTGCCTCTATAAAACACCATTGCTCTTTCAGACCGATCCCAGGTCTTTGAAGGAAGCAATTTAAGTAAACTTCTGGACACTACAGTAACATGCTACTGAAGTGTGCTCCCCAGAACAGTAGCATGTGCATCACCTGGGGGCTTGCTGTAAACAAAGAGTCTCAAGTTCCACCCCTGACTTACTGAACTAAACTCTGCAATTTCAATAAGATCCCTGGATCATTTGTATGCATATTAAAGTTTAAGATGTGCTGCTATAGATTAATTATCTCATGAAGCTCTTTGCCCTTCATCTCACTCAGGAGTAGATACATTTTAAAATAGAAAGTTTTATAAAATTAATCAGTAAGATTTTAATGTGAATAAAGACTGAAAGAATTTCATGGATTTTAAGGAAAATATTTTCAGATACACTTTTAGATCTGGAAGATCTAAATCCTAAAATTAGACCTGGAAACCCTTTAATAATTTATAGTCCAGCTCTTATTTTGTAGGTAAAAACTTGGAAGTTCAGAGAAGGGAATTATTTTGTCCACAGTCCAAAACTAGTGGCATAGTTAAGAGGAAAAGACAGAGGAAACTTCCTCACAACGTTGCCAGAGGAAGACGAATGTTACAATCTTTGGATTACTGATCTCATATTATGTTGTAGGATTTCCAAGCAGCTTGTTTTTTACTTCTGGCACTGCTTCACCTAGAGCAGTGGTTCTCAACCTGAGTGTGTGGAAGAATCACCTGGAGGGCATGGTGAACAGATTGCTAGACCTTGTGTGCATGACGTGGATACCTCAGCCCTCACATCAAATTCCTTCAGCCCCTTCCATAAACACCTCAGCTAATGCTCAGGCCTAAGGGTATGCATCTGAGTGATACAGTCTTCCCTTGGGAGGATGATCTGAAAAAGAAAATCATGTAGGTCATGAATGAAGGCTTGGAGCCAATCAAGAGGGACTCTCAGGGTCCCAGCAGTCAGAATATGGTCAAGAAGGTAGAGGGTATGGTCTCCCCATAAGCACTACCCTTTGACTCTCCAAGATTCTTTACCTTGTTGGGAGGTAGAGAGGACAGGCAGAAGGCCAGATCAGGGTCTCTAAGTTTTGTTACTCAAAATGTAGCCTGACCCAGTAACATCAGTCTCATTCTGGAGCTTATTAGAAATGCAGAATCTCGGTCCTCACCTCAGACCTCGTGAATCAGAATGAGCACTTTAACAAGATTCCCTGGGACTTCTGTGTGCACTTGAAGTCTAAGCAGCACTGGTCTAGGCTCAGGATCAGGGCAGGACCTTTTACCCTGAGTCTGAGGCAATATTAGTCCTCGCAGAGGAGAAGGATGCTTTAACTCATCTTTGGGTCCTGTGTAGGATCCATTATCTAGTTAGAGAGATATTAATATTTGTTAAGTTTAATTAATATTTGCTAAATTTGACTGAGGTAACAACAAAGCAATACAAGTTAGTTCCAATTTTATTTCAATTTAGTGTCCCAAATGATCATTTCACAAGAAACAGAGTCATTCCAGAACTACTTATGAATGTTAACACAACAGAAGGAAATTATTTGATAATTAACATTCCTAGAACAAAATGAAGCATTTTTGAAGGGGAGAAGGAGAGAGAGAGAGAGTTCAGTTTCACTAGACTATTCCATGCACAGAATTGATCACTTCATTAGAGAGTAAATCTAGACAGAAAAGTTCTCAAGCTGGTGGCCCGCAGACCCAATGCAGACAGATAGTCTCACATTAAAACTGGTATGTTCCAACTTATTTTGAAAAACAGTAATGATCTAAAAATACTGAATCCATAGTCACAAACATCCACACTGGCTGAAGCAGAGTAGTGTGGCCTGTTAGCATAGTTGAGCACACTTTGTGCTCCACAACACAGTGCTCCCTGCTGTCTTTCACCATCTTTTCAAGGAATTTCATTTGTGATGCTACTCGCCCTTATGGATATTAATTTTGCATTTTCTGCTACAGAAAGCCCTCAAGTTTGGCTACTATAAAAGATAAAACATAGAAATCTCAGAACAGAAAATTTTCAACCAAAGCATGCACTCAATAAATATAGATGCCAGGTCCTTGGATTCGAGAAACAGATGTGGGTCAGACACAGAGCTTTTAAATTAGCAGGAAAAACCAGGTAAGTGCACAATCACCATAAATACTCAAACTGATCATGGCTGCATGAGATGGCACAAAGAAATAATCATACCCTTAAAGGCATGATTGGTTCTGCTGTCTGTGGAAATTGTAGTCCAAACATTTTAGATTCTCCTCATCAGTGGGATGACCAGACACCTGTTTAAAATCCATAGCTCTTGGTAAAGATGTTACCTTTCCCCTCCAGACATTTGCCAGGAGATATATCCAGCCTTCATCTGCCTTGTCAAGTGGTGGGCCTAAGAATAAGAATCACAAAGGAAAACAAAGATACTTCCCCACATCAGAAAGAATATTATAATGGACGTCCTGCTGACATCACATTCTTTGGAAAGTGAGGGAAACATAATCATTAAATTCTACTCTATATAGAGGTGCTTAGGGTAAAGTTTTAAAATGCATCATTCTACAGGGTCATACAGGAATACACACGCATACACACATCTGCATGTCTATATATACACGTGTGTATTTATATAGATATACATGTATGGTAAGTATAAAGAGACCTCTCTCTCCCTCTCTTTCTCTCTCTCTCTAAAGAAATTGGCCAAGCCATGTTGGTTTCTTAAGAGTAGATTAGAATATCTCAGTGTGTTCAGAAACACCATTAGGAAGGACCTGCCGCCTCACAGATATTCAAGAACACAGGGTTGGGTAGCCCATGGGACCAAGTGATCCATCACAGCTTCCCTGTTGCTTTTTCCTCAGTTAGTTCTTCTATTTCCTTTCTGATATGAGTTTCAATTTAGAAGGAAAAGGTTAAATCTCCTAATCCCTCCCTATGCAGAACTAAAGGGATTGGACCCTCTGAACAGAAGGCCTGTAACCTTCTTTGGGTTTATTGAACTGCATGATTACAACCAGGAAAAAAATAAATGTATGGGGTACTTGGGATATGAGTAGTTTGAATGGAAAGTAAGACATGAATGATTAATGGGATTAAGAAAGGAGTACCTACATTTATTTTAAGGTGCCCCTGGCAGCTCACGCGGGCTTTAAAAATCCTCAAGACTTTAAGGATGCACCACCTCTGTGGAAAGTAACACCAGCTTTCCCCGTATTAGTTCAACTCCAAAAGTCCCTAAGTAACTGACAACATGTCTGACTTTTAGGGTGGAAAATATACAAGTGCTGAATCTTTGTCTGGCATTTTAGATACACTGCAAAAAAAAATATATATATATATTAGAGTCATAGGATACTCCAGAGCAGCAGCCGTCGTGGAAGCGGCAAAAACCCAAAATGCTATTCCAGCCTTGCTCATAACCAGCAAATGACCATGGGCAAGTTGCTTCCTCTCTACAGTCTTTTCTTACCTGTGTCTATAGTAAGAAGACTGGGTCAGTGGAAAATGAGGTTCCTCTTAGCTCCAACCTCCATCTGACTCTGCTTAATTCATGATATGGTAGACTGAAGAATGATCCTCAGAAATCCTGGTTCTAATCCCAGAACCTGGGAATGTCTCCTTACATGGCAAAAAAAAAAAAAAATGTCTATGAAGATATGATTATGGATGCCGAGATGTGGAGATTATTCTGAATGAGTGGGCCCTAACTATAATCACAAGGGTCCTCATAAAGGGGAAACTAAAGGGAAATACTGCACAGAAGACTAAAGGCCATGTGGCCACAGAGCCAGAGATGGAAGGGATGTGGCCTCATGCCAAGGAACATACCAGCAGCCACCAGAGGCTGGAAGACAAAAGGAAAAACTCTACCCTGGAGCTTCCAGAGGAAACTAGCCCTGATGTCACCACTATTTGAGGGTATCTGAGCTGGCCACCCCTGGGACTCCCCACTCAATGGGACCCTGATCCTATAGTCACACATTTATTTATTGACTCACCCATTTATTCAGCCAACATTGAGTCCCTGTAGGCCAGGGTCTCTGCAAGCACTGAGGGTGTAAGAATGGACAAAACACATCCCTTCCCTCCTCAGTCTTGGGTGACAAAAACAGACAATACTGCTGAGATAGTAGGAGGAGTGACAGAGATGTGATGAGGTAGAGAAAGGCCTTGCTATTGTTGGTCATCAAAGGGGTATTCTAGGAAGCAGGTGGAGGGTCCTTGGTGCCAAACAAGCAACAGAATGGGAGGTCAGGACATTTGCCCATAGCCATGGAAGGGCAACAAATCTGACCCCAGTCCAGAGACCTCCTCACTGAATCCAGCCTCCACCTACCTCCTATCCAAGGACAGAATTCAAGTTAGCCCACTGGCCAGTGCTTTCTCATAATCCTGCCTCTAGGTTTCAATTAGTGTTTCAAACTGAAGGCCATGACCCATTGGTAGGTTGTAAAATCAATTTAATAGTTCACAACCAGCAGTTTTAAAAGCACAGTGGAATTGAATAGAAAATAGTAGGGAGTGCCTGGGTGGCTAGTCGGTTAGCATCTGCCTTCAACTCAGGTCATGGTCTCAGGATCCTAGGATGGAGCTCTGTGTCGGGCTCCCTGCTCAGTGGGGAGTCTGCTTGTCCCTCTCCCTCTGCCCTTTCCCCTGCTCTTATATTCTTTCTTTCTCTCAAATAAATAAAATCTTTTAAAAAAAATTTTTAAAAAGAAAATATTAAAGTGTGTTGTACATTGCCAGTAGAGATGCTATTTTGGAAAAGTTTAGTTTCAGAAAAGAATATACATACACACACACACACACACACATACACACAATCATGAGACCAAATGTATTTGTTACTATGGGTCTTAGATGAAAAGTTTGAGAGCCACTGATTTAACTACTTCAAAATAAGCTACCTTAACCCTTTCTACATCCTGTTATGTAGATGACATCACCCTGGCAGTCCAAAAGACAGAATAACAAATGGGACTGAGCACTTTCAGCTATCAGAAAAGGTAAGATGAGCCCAACAGGCAAAACCCAGTACAAATACTGAACAAGTGCCTTGAATACTCAGGGTCCAGAAATTGTAGATATCCCCATGGAGAAGATGGTATTTGAGCTCGCCTTACACTTGGGCTGGTTTCTAACCAAATGAGCCACAGGAAGAATATTGAGGAAGAGGGTACGGCATAGGTAAAGGCAGATAGGACAATATAGTGTCTTCAAGAGGCAGGAAGTAATTGGATTTGATGGAGCACATGATGAGTCAGGTTAGGTAGGGTTCCTGCAGAAATTAACACTGCAGAGATAGATTGGGACCTGCAGCTGGCCACTGACCCTCTTTGACCATTGGTCTGTTTTGTACCCAACGAAGTTAATGGTACTTAACCAACTCATCTCTCTGATGGCAGAGAACATAAAGAGAGAAGACATGGGAAGATGCATTGAAAAATACGGCCCAATTCACCCACTTACTCAACAGATGTTCCTGTGGCTAGGTGGCCAGGACCCATCTGGGATATGCTGGTGGGTTAGCAGTGCCAGCCCAGTGCTGCATGCAGAAACACAAAGAGCTGATCACCCCTTGTGCCTCAGAAACTCAGAAAGTGTCACAAGGGCAGGATACTTGGTCTGAGTTTGGAGAGGTGAGTTGGAATTTACAAAGAAGGAGACAGGAACTCCAGGTGGAAGGAATGGCACCCGTCAAAGTTATAGAAAGTATCTGATGTGTCCAAAGGGTCCATGTTAGAAGTGTAGACCGTGTTGCTCTGCACAAAGATGCCCGGCTGAAAGCAATGAAGAAATCTAAAATACAGTCAGTTTGGGGCCAACCAAGCTATCAGCCATGGCTTTTCCAATTCACACAGAGGCGCCATCTGCTGGCCAAACTGTGTGCCTGCAGGGCTGGGTCAGCCCAGAAGGAGAGGGTTTTTGTAACTTGCACCAAGGCTCTGTACGGGCTAAAGAAGGGTTGGGTCGGCAGGATTCATGGGGAAGGCAGATGAGTTCTGGAAGGCAAAGGAAATTCACTTGGGCGACACAGTGAATGTAGGCAGCTTCACCATCAATTCTCCTTGGTGTGGACTTTTGGACTCTTCTCCCCATCCCCAAACATGGGTCCCTACTAAGACTCCTAGCTCTAGCTCCAATACTTAACTTTCTCCCTTCTCAGACCACTCCTGACTATTCATTCTCTTTCAGCCACAGTGGGCACCTCCTCCAGACAGTCTTCTCAGGATCCTGTACACAACTAATCACTGCCTTCAATTCAGTCCCTCTATCCCCATGCAGTCTGCACTCACGCATGTCTCCTGCGTGAAAGTGGCATGTGCATCTCTGTATTTCAATCATTCATATTCTCATGTCTGCCCAGCCCATCAATCTCATGGATATAGACCTTCAGGTCTCAGAGCACACTGTCTTCCCCTTTATAGTTGGACAGAACTTATGCAAAAGTTTCTGACTCACCGATAAAGGAAACACATCTTTGGATAAGCAATAGTAGGCCAGGTGCCAAGAGCTGGATATGGAAGAGCTCTTTTCCATATCTTCCAATGCATTCAGACATGCATTGAATGTCTATGTTTCTCCCACCCCACAGTTCACGTGTTAAAACCCTAATCCCCAAGGTGATGCTGTTTGGAGGTGGGATCTTTGGGAGGTAATTAGGTCACAAGAGTGGAATCCTCATGAATGAGATTAGTGCCTCTAGAAGAAGAGACACAAGAGGGATGTATATGAGTACATGGCAAGAAGGCAGCCATATCTGCAAGAGAGTTCTCACCAGGAACCCAACTGTCCAGCACCTTGGTCTAGGACTTTCCAGCCTCCAGAGCTGTGAGAAATAAGTATCTTTTGCTGAAGCTGTCAGTGTGTAGTAATTTATTACAGCAACCCGAGCTGACTAAGGCAGCAGACAAAGCTGGACTTTCTCTACCACATGTTGCTGCCCTTCCCAGGAGAATGTCTAGGCAGAAAGACATGCTTGCTCTCTCTCTCTCTCTTTCTCATTCTCACAAACACACACACAGAAACACAAACACACAACACGGAGCACTGGTCAACACCGCACAAAATCTGGGGGAAGCCTGGCACTGTTGTGGACACAAGAGCTACAAAAATGAATGTGATTTGATCTACTGTGGAGAGCAGATTAAGTAATCATGGTCCTGGCCCTACAGAGCTCACCTAGGAGGCTGCTAGCATCCTCCGCCAATCACCATGCAGAGCAGATTATAAATTAGATGATAAAACTATAAATAACGTAATGTGAGAAGATGGAGAAGAGTTGGGTTACTTTGTGCCACATGATTTAGAAGCTTGAATGGCATGGTAAGGACTAGGGTCTGAGCAGGGACATAATGAGACCAATCCATGTTGACTGATCTACCATTTCAGCTACACTGGAGAGCACGGACTGGAGCTGGAGGACCAGCTAGAAAGACGTCATAATTAAAAATAATAGTTCCTAATCCTGAGGCCTTCTTTGTGTCAGGCCCTATTCTAAGTGCTTTATGTATATAACACATTTGAACCCAGTGGTATACAACAAATGTTAAGGATTGAACTGTATCCATCAAAAAGTCATTATGTTGAAGTCTAAACTCCCAGAACCAGATTCTTTCTCATGGTCCTCGGATGGAACCAACCCCACTGGAACCATGATCTCAGACTTCTGGCCTCTAGAACTGAGACATGATACACTTCTGTTGTTTAAGCCATCTGCTTCATGGTATTTTGTTCCCTAGCCAACAAATACAGTCTATTTGTTATCATCCCACTTTAAAGAAGAAGAAATGGAGACCCAGAGGTCAAAGAAACCCAAGGTCACACCAAACCAGTAAGTAGGAAGGCAGGGAGCCTCCCTCCAAACCCCATACACTCAAATTCCACATGAACCTAGCAGTCAAAAGAGGTTAGGGCCAGGCCAGCAATAGTGAGAGGTGAAAGCGGACAAATCATACAAGAGCCATTTTCAAGAAAGAAATTTCAGTACCTGGTCCCTACTCAGATGTGGCAGGTGAGAAGCAAGCACGTATTGAAAATGGCTCTTTAGTTACTAAGAGTGATTAAATCTAGATATTATTGTAGTTAAAGCATGATTTGGGTGATCATGTGTCTAATATGTCTTCCCAACAACTGAAAACTCCATGAGGTCAAAGGCAATGTTTTTTCCCACAGTGGGTACCTGGATCCTGGGTAAATGCTGGTAAAGATGAGTCATTACCACATGACTTTAGATCCCAGAACACAAAAGTAGAAGGGGTCGAAGGTACATATATGTCTTTCTTCTTGAAAGAATGACAGGCTGAGAGGATCATCCATCTCTGCAGTATACCAAGGCTCTCTTCCCTTCACACCATTCCCCTGGCATGAAAATGTGGCTGTGTAAATCACTGAAAGGTTTATGACTTTCTAGGAAACATGAACTAACCCAGGCAACTTATAAGCAAGAAATCTACCCATCAAATCTTCACCAGCTCCCTTGCAAGGAGGCAGTAAAAAGAATTTCTCCAGCAACAAATTCTTCACATGGTAAATTTAGAAAACAGTACCAGGAGTGGCATGTGCCTGTGGCAACCAGACTGAAATGAAAACCCACACTCATGCCGTTCTCAGCACATGCATGCAATGAACAAAAAGAGGGGAGGACCTACCATTTAGCCAAGGACAGCACTAAGAGTGTCATACACTGGGGCAGGGTTTGGTTGGCCCTCAAACTTTATTCTTCCCTTCTTTCCTCAAATAATCAATGTTTGGTAGGTCACAGGAACACCTGGATACAGACCACATTTCCCAGGCTCCCTTGCAGCTGGATGTAGCCATATGACTTCGTTCTGGCCAATGGGATGTAAGTGGGAGTATGTGAACGTGATAGATAGTTCATGCCCTTTGTCAGTTGTTTTTCAGACAACTGCTGAACATGGTCTCCAGCCTTTCTCCAGTCTTCTGCTGGAACATGGATATGGATGCAATCACACTGGATCATGAGGATAAGGACAAACTTTGCAAACAGTGGGGGAGTGACCAAAAGAAAGTAGATCCCTGAGAACTGTACAGAGAAGAGCTCCAACTGCTATCTGCTTAAGCACTGATATTTGGGATCTCTGTTACTCATAGCAAACTCTAGCACTGTCACATAGATATCAGCTTACTTTTCAAAGAAATGAAGTAGGACTCATATCCCAGTTTATGAATGAAGTAACTAAGGCTACCAGAGTATGAGAGTAACTCACCCGAAATCATGTTGCTTAGAACGTATGAATTCAGGTCTGTCTGGGTCCAAAGTCTTTGTCCTCTCTCCTATATTAATGCTGCCTCCACACCTGAGAATCCCTAGGACAGGGTGAGCATTGCGAATGCATACAGTTGTGTTGCTTTGGGCAATTTCCCAATGTGGTTCACACTTCAGATCAATAAGGCCTCAGGCTGGCTCCCTACAAAGGTCAGGTGCCTTAGCTTTAATCCAGGCAGCCAGGAGCCTCACAGATGTATGCTTGTGGTAACAAAGGGAAACCGGGCTTGGAGAGCATGGGTGCATCTGTAAGAGCCAGCAAAGTAGACCCAGGCCCTCTTCCTACTCCCATCAGCTTAGAAAGAGTGCTGCCCCTGTGCCTGAATATGCATTGACCAGGCATGACCATATGTCATATTCACCCTACTTTGTAAATGCTGCATGACTCGGGTGTTTTCTTTTCAAGGGACACACTGACTGAGTAGTTCCCTGTCAGGGGGAATGGAAAGCAACAGAGGCTCTGGCCAGAAAGCAGGGCTGGATCAGAGCTGGGGCCATAGGGAGTATAATACAAGGGGTTTCTAGATACAAACCCTATGAAATTTGGGACTCTTTAAAAATAACATATGAAATCCAGTGCTGAAAACTGGTGGGTTCAAGGGAAGAAAACCCTTCAAAGGCATGCATAGAGGGTACCTTAAACACAGCTACCCTTTAGACAGCCCAGGCCTATGGAGACATCAGGAATTCTTTAAGGGCGAAGAAAGGTTGTTTGTTTATTTGTTTGTTGAACTGGATGTTTTTTTATGTTTTGGGCTGGTCAGTTTGTGGAATTTTTTTTCTTATCTCTAGTACCAAATGGAGTCATTGCACTAACTAGTGAGTTAGAAATGTAAACATTTTCAAGACCCAGACCTTGTTTCTGGGGAAATAGGCATAGACCCTAGAGCAACCACTCTTCTCTTCTTGCATCCTTGACAGGCATTGCTAATCAATCATCGCATGCTTTCCCACAGGCTCCCAGTGGAGCCTCAGATCTCTCAGTACAGCTCTGGCTGCCACTGCCAATCATGTGGAGTCCCATTCTCAGTGAAATACCTTCTCCACCCCTGCTGTTTGAGAGATTGTGAGTCTCTCTCAGTCCTGTTTCCAACACTGAACAGGAGACCTTGCATGAAGTAGGCCCTGGGGACATATTTAAGGAGGCAAGGAAGAGAGGGAGGGGACAGAAGGAGCCATTTTAAGAGCCAGGGGATTCAGCTGACTGTGACAGAGGTTGGATGTCATCCTTGACCAGACTCAGAACCCAAGCCCCTTTTGTATGCATCCTATTATACCTGGCCTCACAATACAGCCAACCAGCAGCTAGTGAGCTCCTTGTATGCTGTGGCGTTTTATGCAGATGTGCTATTAGTTCAGGAGCCAAAGACTGGGTTCCTGACCCAGTACAACTGTTCTCCTGCTGAGTGATCAGAAGCAAGAATTGCCAGCCTCCACCCTCTGACCTGCTTCCTTTGTGCAGCATGAGAGCCTTGGGCCAAAGACTGTTGTTAATCCTTCTCTCTCCAAATCCATAGGGATCCACTGCTCTTGTCCTTCCAGTGGGCCCTTCTGCCCTGACACTCACATTCCTGTTTCAATAGCATCTCTCCTGAGAAGGCTTTCTTGGGTATCCTAGCCCACAGAGGGCACCTTCTGCAGAGCCCCTCAAAACTGATGGCCTCATCCCATGGAAGGGTCTGAAACCATATTTAGCTTCTGTTGTTGGCCATCCCTCTCCTGTGGGTATGTACTCTTTCTCCAACTAATTAGGAAATTTTTTTAAAGTTTTATTTATTTACTTAAGTGACCTCTACTCCCCACATGGGGCTCAAACCCACAGTCCTGAGATCAAGAGTCACCTCATGCTCCTCTGAGCCAGCCAGGCACCCCAAGCTAGGAAATTTCTTGAGAGTGGAGAATGTGTTTTGTATTTCTTCTGTATCTCTCAAAAGAATTAAAACAAAGTTAAGGATAATATGGTGATGATGATGATGATGATTGCTACTCTTTTTGAGCATTTCACACACATATGTTCATCTCCTGATAGCCACCCTGAGAAGTATTACCTTTCTCCCTTTGCAGTGTGGAAGCGGAGGCATAAAGAAGTTGTGGCACTTGCCCAAGGTAGGGAAGAGTTTGGCATCTGGGTGTCTCTGGCTCAGAACCCATGTGTTTAAGGATGCTACTATATGCCAAAGATTGGCAAGATGCTGAGCATTCCGTCCTTGCTGAACATACCACAGCCACACACAAGGTCATTCAAACACCTTCAGTCTGTGACACACATTTATACTTCTGTCTGGTTCATCTCTGTAGTCCCAATGCCTGAGGTCATATTCTGCACACAAACGTCTGAATGGAGTTTCTCTAAAAGAGAGGTCACATCCTCACCCAAGTCTTTCCAGCCACACACTGCTCCAATACCATTCATTCATCCATGGCCGCTGCTGCCCACTCCCAAGCACATTACACGCCATAAGGCTATTAGAACAAGCTAAGGAAGACCCCTCACTTTAAATTACCTACTTGAATGGTATTTATCTAGCACCCTCTCTGAACACAGCCCTGTGTAAGTAATTCATCTTTCACATTCTCTTTTAGCACATTTCAGGACTTCTTAATAAACTCTGGGCAGCTAACTCATTTACATATCTGATGGCACAAAATGCACATTTACACGGCAGCTTCTAGAGATACTTGCCAAAAAAATTCTTCAATTACTCTCTGCTAAGTCATTCCACTTTTCTGCGGAACCAGAGACTCAAGACGAAAATTCTTCCCCTTCTATCACCAATCCTGCTAGCCCATGCTATCTCAGTCCCCAGATTTTCAAGTCTTTCAACGCAGTGTGAATACCAATAGCCCTGGAACCGTGTTAAAATGTGGACCCTGACTCAGTTGGTCTAGAGATAAAGAATCTGTATTTGTCACAAGTTCCCAGGTGGTGCAGATGCTGGAGAAGCAATCCTCTGACCTCCCTGCTTCAGCACAATGCCTCTTCTACTCCCAGCGTACCTTCATATTCCCAGTACTCTAACACACTAAATAAACTGGTCCCGTTACTCCCCCTCTTGCAGCTCTTGGGATCCTATCCATATTTCCTGGCTTGACTCTGGTCTCTGTGATGGGTGATCAGTGATCATCTTGGAGCTCAGCCTGTCTCTCTGCCTCCACTCCCTTCTATACTCCCATCATCCTGCTTATTCTCCCCCCATATGGGAAGCACGTCTCCCTCCTCGGTGAAATTCCTCAGTCAGTTAGTTATCTCTGTTGCTCCAGAGCCTCCCCTGACATCCTTTTTCTCCCTCTAGCACTCCTCAAGCCTGATGAAAAGCCCTTCTCTCTGCCTCTCTCTGTCTACTGATCCAGGCTGGTCTCCCCACCAGACACAGAATTTTTGGGGGCAGGAACGAGCCATATCTTGCTCCTCTCCATATCCTGTGACTCAGCAAATATTTATGGAATGAACAGAGAAGAACCTCTTCAAAGTATTCTTGGACAATTAATAGTATACGACAATTAATAGAATTTCTAGAAGGAATAATAGCTACTAGGTTTTTAATAACAGAAATCATCATTACTACACGTATAAACTAACTTTTTAAGGCTAAGTAGCTGTGTGCTTTTATTAATACATTTCATTCTGTTGTTTGCTTTACAAAGTGCAGGTAAAAATCCTAAAATTGGGTGGCATTCAGCAATTTCTCTTAAGGGTGGAGTGAGCAAATGAAATGCGCTTAGTCCATAACTTGCGTGGGGGATAATGCCCCTTGAAGTGGCTGCAGTACTATTTTAATTCAGCCTTGGAGCCATTATTTCGTGAAGAATGGTTTCCTGAGAGATTATAATGAAAATCACCAGGAATATTTGACATGACAGATAGGTGACAAATAGGTAGATAAGTAGATAGATAGGTAGATCGATAGCTTTCACACATTAAGAATAAAAATACCAACCACTAATAGTAATAGCTATGGTATATTAGGCCATTACTCTATATAGGCATAGAGCTCACTCTTTACATCTGTGTTTTCATGTAATCTCCACACTAACCCTGAGAGATGCTCTCTATCGTCCCAATGGGACGTCAGAAGCTCAGAGGGGCTGAGTGACTGATTTATCAACAGGCACGTACTTAGTGTCAGAGGCCTCTTTCCCTGCTCATAACCATGAAGCAAAACTGCCTCTATCACATGTTTACATTGGTCCTATGTGGTTCAAAGACAAGTGTGTCAAGTGGTCATATGGCATGGGACACAGAAAAAGTGGAGCAGAGCCTCCATTCTCTGCGAGTTGCGAGTTTAAATCCAATGTACACCCAACCTACCCATGTTGGTGGGAGAGATACAAAGCCAATTTATCCTGGATAGAAGCCCACTTGTAGTAGGGAGTAGGGGAAAAATCAATCAAAATGAAAACTGAATAATTCCAGCATAGAACCCACAACAGCTCCCTGGGGTTAAGTCACCCAACTTTGCACAGAAGCTGGCAAATGACACAGCTAGAAGGACTGGGGGGAAAGTGGTAAGCGTCTGGGGAGAGACCAATAAGGGCCAGCTCTTGTCCCACACCTTCACACATCATTTCATTCATTCTTCTAGCCATCCCTGTGAGGCACTTCCAGCAGTAAGGCTCAGAAAGACTGAGGAACTGCTGCCCAAGGGTCAGGGCAGCCTTCTGAACTCAGGTATCCATGGTGTTTCCCACAAACATGTGTGGAGTATGCTCTCCGCCCCCCCCCCATCCCCCAGTTCCTACAATGCGGTCATTCCTAACGGATTTTTTTTTTAAGTTATCCCAAAACTCACTTGATAGTGACTCTGTCTGAGGTTGCAGCAAACCCCAACTCTGCACAGGAGAAACTTGAAATTTCAGGAAATCAGGGAAAAATTAGTAACTTGAGAGCACTGAGACTTATTGAAGGGGAAGACATTAAGAAAAAACCATCTCACTTTATTATTGGAAACCTGAAGGCATGAAAATATGACCTTTTTCTGCTTCCTCTGCTTTTAAAAAGTGACAAAAGTGTTTCATATTCCTGCAAGCTATATTAGCAGAAGTGCCTCCAAATGTGTGCTGCCTCCAGGGAGCTCAAAGTTTTAATCTCTTTTTTTTTGTTCTTTGGCAAGAAGAAAAGAGATGCTTTTCCAGTAGAAGAGTGTCCATGTGGTTTTGATGTGGGCCGAGCTCTAGCCAAACAAAGTTGTAACCCAGCCAGTTCCTTGAACCGCATCTGCCGTCCAACTCAGAGATGCCCCTTCCCACCTTACTGCTAGGCCTTTCCAAGACATCTGGCAGATACTAAAGAGAACCCTCAGCTGAGAGACCCCAGAGTGCGAGTCCCATCCCTAGGGAGACGAGATCAGAGTGCTGGAAAGTACCTCCTCCAACTCTTTCTTCTCTGAGCCTTCATTTCCATGCCTGTGAAATGGGGAGATTTCTACCTATTTCATGGAGCTTTGTGGGGAGCAAAAAAACACTGCACTAGTTTTAACTAGGATTGACTAACATTAACTAGGCACTTAATAAAAGAAGCTATACATATGAGTGCCATTCTCTATAGTCATATTAAAGGAAGGTCACCCAATGAGGGCCAACTTCAGGGTACTACTTCCTTCCCTGCCATGAAGGTGGCAGCCACTGTCAAGTGACTCCATGTCTACAGGGATTGACACAGCTTTGTCACCCTGGGAAGGAGCTACCCATGCCCCACTGCATCTCTGCGGGAAAGAGTGACGTGATCACGGAGCAGGCGAATGGTAGAGACTTATTCAACAAGAGAAGCCTGAGCCACTTCAACTGGCAATGTCAGACCAGTGCCCAGGCAGCCTACACTGTACCCTCGACTCCTTCTGCAGCAGAACTCACGTGCTGTACAGTGGGCCCTGCACTAGAGCCAAGCAAGGTCTGGAAACCTAGCCCACACTCCATTCAGCAGGCCAGTCCCCTGGCTGGAGGAAGGAAGCACTTCTTTTGAACTTGTATAAAGGTAGGTAGGAGCTAGTGATAGCTATGTGCATAAGTGTTCATAAGACTGACCATCTTGGGGTGTCTGGGTGGCTCAGTGGTCTGCCTTTGGTCGTGATCCCAGGGTCCTGGGATTGAGTCCCACATCAGGCTCCTCACAGGGAGCCTGCTTCTCCCTCTGCCTATGTCTCTGCCCACCCACCCCCCTGAGTCTCTCATGAATAAATAAACTTCAAAAAAAAAAAAAAAAAAGACTGATCATTTTGGATCGTAAAAAAGAACCTGCCCTTCCTTCCTTCGTTCCTGAGAGAAGTTCTCTCTCTCCCTTCCTTCCTCCACCAATCCTCTTCAAATCTTCTCTATATTCTAGCTCACTAAGCCACAATCCTGACCCAAGGGGTTGGGGGTTCTGATGAGGGCACACGCATAGTTGACCCTGATAGGAAAGATGCTGCTGAAAAAGGGGAGGCACTTGCCCAAAGAGGTAAGAAACTGGTCTCAGACCCTATGACTCACTGTCACTGGGCAGAGCCCAAATGAGAACACTGCATAAGAAGGATAAGGACAAGCAGCTAAATGAAGCAGGGACATTAGAAAGGGGGAGGAAGAAGGAAGAAGAGATGAGAGGAGGGAGGAAACTAAAGGAACAACAGAAAAGGATGAGATGGAAGTAAAAGAATGAAGAGGGGCCCAGCTGGGATGAAACTGGCAACTGTGTTGTGTTGTGTGTGTGTATATACCAGAGGGAGAAACGAGGGGTAGATGCACTCTGCAAGACATTAAGAAGTCACTTTACAGACTGTCAGACCACTGAATCCTGTTGTCAATGTTGTGAGGTGATTTTTATTACTCCCATACAGATTGGGAACTTGGAACCCAGGAAGATGAAACCCAATAAGCCCCAGGTGATACATAATGGAGCGCATGGTGGCTGCAAAGCCCTACAGGAGAGCTAGAGCTGTCCTTTACTGCTGGTGACTCAGCCCTCCAACGTCCAATGTTTTCTCCCTGCAGCAGGCTACCGGTTCAAGGCAGTAACCTGGCGACCGCAAGTCTCGCCTTCAACAACACTGTTGCGGCTCAAGTGCCACAAGTGGGTGAGGTTAAGACCCTTGGCAAGGAGTCAAGCTGCCACTGGCACAGTGTCCAGAAAGCATCTGGGGAGCTGTCTGTCCCTCTCAGCCCAGGTACACTGGGCCACCTAGTTATGTTAATTAAGCCAATCCGATCATAGAAATGAATGGACTCAGGTGATGGGCACAGCACTGAGCCTCAAGTTCCTGGTGAAAATCCAATGAAGGCAGAGCTGAACTTGCCATACACCAGAAAGATCATTAGAAGCAGGAGTAAGGGCCAAGGGGAAGCTGAGAGAGAAAATCATACCTGAACATCCATTCAATGAGCCTCCTTCTTAAGCAATACCTCTTGTGCCAGGCAGGGCCCAGGAAGAATCTGGAAGAGAATTAAATAGAAGCTGGGCATCCACCTCTTCCCTCTTTTACCCTTTTCCTGAGATTTTGGTTGAGAACCATGTGGCAGGTGTAGGAGATGGGGACACAGGCCATCTACAGAGCTGGGGTGCAGAGCTGGGCTGGCGGACCGAGCCCCAGGGTCAAGTCTGGGCTGGGCTCCATCACTGAGCCGTTTGGCCTTTGGCATTGTGCTCGCTGAGCCTCAAGAGGATGAAGTGCCAGACCTGGACCAAAGCCAACTCGCAGGGTCGGCTTCCCTTCAGAAGCCCAAGGAGTTAACGGATCTACAGGAACTTAAAGCTTCTAGCGAGCTTGTCAAAATGAGATTGCGTTTTGCATAACGAAACAGCAAACAGAGAATATCCGTGAGGTTCCCCAAAAGGGTGGGAGGCGGCCCCACTCGTTCTCTCCTGTCTCCCCGGAGTGTGTGGAGCCTCCGTACGTTCCAGGTCACAAAAAGGAGGGCAGCAGGGCCTCTGACCCAGAGAGAATCTTTCACAGGGCCACAGGGGGAGCAGCTTAACAATGATTAGGAGTAGATGGCTTAAGGGAGCATGGAGTGCACTGCCCATTTCGCAGGCAGGAGAGGCAAGTAAAGATGCGTTTTCAATAAAGCGTGATGAAGCCGGGAGGGAGGAACGGGCCCTGGAAGGAGCGCGCGGCGACGGCGCAGCAGCAGCAGCAGCAGCAGCAGGAAAGGCTCCCGGAGGCGGGAGGTGCGCGCCGGCGGGGAAGGGGGAAGCCGCCGCGGGGTAGAAGCCGCGGCCCGAGGCGCCCGGCCGGCCCGGCGGCCACGGCCCTCCCGGAGGCGCCGCCATCCTCCCTGGGGCAAGGGGAAGCCCGGGGGGAGCCAGGCGCAGCCTTACAGAGACACCGCAGGCGGCCAGCACGGAAGAGAGAAGCCGGGAGAAGGGGCAGCGGGAAACGCGACTTGGGCTCTAAGCCAACAACGGGCGGCGCCCGGGGCCCGAGCCCCGCGCGGGGAGGTCTGCGGGGCGGCGGCCAGGAGGCGCGCGGACCGGGGCACTGCGGGGCGCCGCCGCCGGGTGGGGCGGGGCTTCGGGCGGCCGCGGCGGGCGCGCGCATGCGCCGGGGGGGGGGGGCGTGCGTGCGCGCGAGTGCGTGTGCGCGTGTGTGCGTGCGCGTGCGCGCAGCGCCAGCCCCGGCCGGCGAGCCTGACAAAGGCGCGGGCGCCCGGCGGCCCCGGGGCGGCGGAGGGGGCGCCGCGAGGCGAGGGGCGGGGGGGGGGGGCGGGACGCCGCCGGGGCCGCGCGGAGCCCCACACCCGCGGAGACAAAGCGGCCTCTGAAACAAGTGAGAGCCGCGGCCGCGGGACGCTAGATTCGGCGAGCCGGGGTGAACGAAGGGGAGGGGCCAGCCGGGAGGCCCAGCGGCCGCTCTAGGGCGGCTCCTTTGCCCCCGCCCGCCCCCGAGGGACGGTGAGTCCCCGGGCGGATGAGACCTGGCGGCGTGAGCAGCGGCCCGCCCGCGGCGTCGGGCTGGCGCAGGCGGGGCCGCGCAGTGTCGCCCCCGAAACGGCCGCCGGCGCCCCGGGCGCAGACAGCGGGGCCCACTGCCCGCCGCGGAAGGCCCTGCCTTTCCCCCGCAGCTTCCTGCCCGGCCGGGATGGGACTCCTGGCCACTGCTGCCCGACGGTACCGCCCGGCGCACCCCGCACCCCGCCCCCCCCCCCCGCGGCTCCCGGCAGGCCGCCTCTCAGCGCCCCACACCCCCACCCCCACCCGAGAAGCCGCAGCACCCCGCGGCCAGGCCCTCTTGCAGTCCCCCATGAATGCAAAGGCGAGAAGCCACCAATACCTGTTTGAGGAGATGGCATTTTAATTAGCACACTCCAGCTGCCATAAACCCCCGGCCCTGTCCCACCTCTCCTCCCCCTCCCACTGCCCTCTCCCAACCTCCCCGCTCACCCCCATCTATGTAAAAAAGCCATAAAGCCTTTCTCCAATCGCCTTCTTGGAGTTTATGCAACCCCCAGAACACAGGTTGATTGGAAAGGTCTCTCTCCTGGATAACAACAATTCAATGTGCCTTGACATTTTAATAGCCTGCCGTCCTGGTGAACACAATCGAGCAAGGCAGCGAAGCAAAAATCATTAGGTAAGCAAGATAATCTAAGCGGAATCTGCTGCCTGCACTCTCACATCTGGGGGCAGGGTGCACAGCTGGGGCGGCCCCACGAAGCTGGGCTCTTCCTGCCCTGCAGCGCCTTTGTATGTGTGCTCGGATATATACACTCGTTCAGTTGCAGATGCACAGCCTTGCGACAGGTTTTAGGAGATAAACACCCTGAGGCAAGGACACTCATTGAAGCCCCGGTATGAAATAGCTCGAGAGTATACGAATTTAAACGGAACCAAAACGCCTGCCATCCCATCTAACAACCACCAAATTAAACCTAACTGCTATCAGCTCAGGCTTCGGTATTGGTGGGGAGCCCTAACACCAACCATTTAGAAACCATTTAGAAACCTATATTTCCAAAATACATTTGTATTTGTTTATATGAAGATTCTGAATCTAATGCCTGCCATGGGTATATGGCTACATATGTTTAAGTTACATATTTATGTGTGTGTGTGTGTATATATATATACACACATGCACATATATATACATATACACACAACATAAAAACATTTATGCTTACTGTATGCCAGGTACCATTATAGATGTATCATGTCTGCTAACTCATTGAATCCTTAAAACATAACATAGTACATTATTCTCCCCACTTTATAGACAAGGTAACTGAGGCACAAAGAGTTCAAGCAACTTGTCCAAAGTCATCCTCCAGTAAGTGGTGGGGCCAGGACTTGAACGCAGGAAGTCTGCCTCTTGTATCCAGGCTGTCATCCACTCAGCCATGCTGTCTCGTAAAAAGAAGTCAAGTCACACAAATAATGTTACATGTCTTTAAAAGGTCAGTAATGCTTTCGTGAATGTGTATATTGACACACACAACACACATTTATGTGGATCCTCCAAAGGTGCAAAACAGTGTGACTTCCTTTGGTACAAGCACCTGCCATATTCACAAGTTGAGTATGTTGTGAGTCCCAAGATCAGGTGTTAGTAGTGAGGATATAACAATTAATTAGACACAAATGCCACCCTCAGGTAGCTCATAGCCTATGGGGAAGTCAGATCAGCAAACAGAGGTTGGATCTTGGAGGTGAGAAGCTAGAGACTGACAAAGGGCAGCAGAAGTCAAGAGGATCCCCCCTCTCACCCTGCCTCACACATCCCCTTCCCAAAATCTCCTTGGGAGGCCATATACCTATTCCTATGAGGTTGTTACGCTCAAAATATGTGGAGAGCTCCAACTGGGAATCGCCTTCAAGACCATTTTATAAGCTACCCAAGAAAATGAGTCTTGGTATTTGATAATTACACATAGCATGCACACACACACACACACACACCTTTCTTAGGAGATAGGAGTGACATCACAGAGCCTCGAGGACCAACAGATGACAGAAAAGTCTCCTGTTGGATTCCAACCCGCCCCATTCGCCCATGCTCCTCCCTCTCTCCCTGCATGGAAGTCCAGCAGAGATCTGTTTCCCTGGGTGCTGACTTGGCAAGCTATTCGCTTTATGAATATGACCCTCAGAGGGGAGAGCCCCTCTCAGCAGCCCCCGAACTATGTTATCACCATTATTAAAGGAGCTTAAAGAGGAGCTGGGAGGACGAGACACCACTGGAATTGCAGCCTGATTGTGATTGATGTGTTCCTATTAGCGCCTCAGTGTTATCTCTCTGGATGGCAAGAACAGCCAGTGGCTTGTAACACAACAGATTACCTGAGTTCTCAGCCTTAGAAGGATGTTTAAATAAAATATAGTCCCTCTTAGCAAGAGGCTCATTTTCTCCACGAGGCTCCCAGACTATTTCATGTCAGCTCTGATTCGCTGCGGCTCTCCTCAGTAAACATGTCTTATCATTAATAATTCTTTACAAGCACAATCTCCAAGAGTCCTCTCTCTCTCTCTCTCTCTCTCTCTCTCTCTCTCTCTTTCTCTAGGTGGCTGGACTCAGACACATCACGCTCCAGTTTGGGTTCCAAGGTGCTTCTCTCTGGATTTTCACCTGCCTTGCCAAAAATGATTGATTACGCCGGGCCGACTGGGTGTCCGGCAATACCCAACAAATGACTTTGGCCCCTAACAGCAGGCCTTGGCCAGATAGAAATCAATATTTCACCATTAAAATCTATCAAAGAAGAGTTAAGGCACCATCTGTCCCTGCCGCCTCTCTATGGTGTGTGAACATTAAATCCGACACTTGTACTACATGGGTAATCAATATATAGTGGTTCACAGATCATTTGTGGTTCCCTTTTAGCAGTGATGGATGTCTGGAATCGTTGTGATTCATTTTGTCAGACCATTAAACAAGATTCTGTCCAGTTCCTTCCTGATTTCATTTAGAGGATCATTCTTCACAGTTCATAAGAGGGAAACGGTTTTACCAATCTGCTTCTATTTCAATAAGTCACTTTATAGAGATTTTGTGTCCTCCAGACTGTAAAAATTCTGGAGAGATAGTACAAACAGACCTCTAAAACTATTCACCACTGCATGACATATGCATAAAGTGTGAAGAGAGGAATGTAAATATGTTTACCTCTTTATCTGCAAATGTTGGTTTTAACCCCCTCCTGGCTGGAGTGCTGGCCTGTGGGGCACTCCCAGAACAGTGCCTGCCACAGCAGGAGGAGGGTGCACTGGTGACCAGGGACCGATTCTTAGAGGCAGGGGGAACCTCCTGATCCCTCAGTGCCATGGTTAAAAGCAAATGGGAATGGCTTTTCCAGAGGCTGCATTTCAGACCTCTGTTTCTACAGTCGAGATAATCTTGCTTCTCACCCAAAAGGTTGGCAAATGCCTCTCGGTACTCTGGTGCAGCATGCCAACCCAAGAGAAGAAACAGTGACTGTGCCCTTGAGGGCAGGGTATGGATGAGCGTAAGGACACGCATGATCATAACAGCTGCCATTTGTGGAGCATCAACGTGTGCCAGGCCCAAAATATGCCCCAGTCTCACCCTTGACAATTTTACAAGATAGGTACTCTTCTCCCCACTTTCCAGTGGGGAAACTGAGGCTCGGACAAGTTGAATAACCTGCCTAAGATTACCCTACCCAGGGAACTGGAGGGTCATGACCCAGACCCAGACCTGTCTGACACTCAAGAGCCCACGTGACTGTGGCCAGCTCTTGGGTGTTGGCCATCACTCCACAAATGGTTTTGTTTCAAGCCAAGTGAATTACTTTTAGTCCTCCTGGGCTATATACTTACTCCAACCAATCAGGGTACTGTTAGGAAATAGAACTTTTTTATTATTATTTTAAGTAATTCTGCAACAGGATCACTAACTAATGCACTCCAAAGCGAAACAATTTATTTTAAACCATTTTCCTGTTTTGGATTATTGGGTAATTATATCACTTTGGCTGATATAAGTACAGATAAGCAGATGTTGATTTAAATATTAGTACAAACACATACACATATGTATATATACAGATATGTACACATATATGCACATATATTTGATATAATGATTATAAATCATAATATATATATATATATATATATTATTTGAAAGACTCTAGAGATGAAGTAGTTTTTCCTTCTTTCCTTTCCTTTTAAAATTTCCTTTAAAGTAACTGAGTCTCGGAAAGAATAAAATCTGACCTGGATTGAGAATCTTACTTCCTGATTTCCAAGTTACAACACTGTACTGAAAGACCGTAAGTGATAGAATGTTATTCAATTACAATTTGGGTGGGGGGTGATATATTTGTTGACGGGACAATTGGGAGAGAGTTGTACTGTGTTGCAGCCGAGCAAGCGGGAAAATCTCCAGGGCATTTTTACTTCCACATAAATTCACTAACCGCAATACCTGCCGCAAGGTAAGCATTCCTTCTGCTAACGGCACAAAGTAAGGCTGGTCGGGCCACTTCAGACCCAAGGCCATCAGGCCAGACCCATGCTAGACAACAACACCCGGGGAAATTCCAGACAGGCACTTTGAGGAGGTGTAGGGCATGACGGAAAGAGGAGCTTGGGGTCAGGCTTCAGAAAGACTAGGCAAGAATCCATCTGTGCTGCTAATTAACTGTGCCACCTCAGACAAGTACCTAACCTCTCCAAGTATCAGTTTCCTCATCTAAGAGTGAGGAAAGCGCTTCACTAGCACTTCACCTCGTGGGGCAATTGCAAGGACTCAGTGACACAATGCAAATTTTTGCACAAGGCTTAGCCCTTGTGAGCTGGCATCCTTTCATCCCTGTCTTCTTCCTTCTCTTCTTCCCCATCGTTACTCCATACATCTGTATTCCACTATATTTTAGCCTGCATAAAAACTTACAATGGCATCTGCCACATAAGAATTATCATCAAATTCTTCTCGATTTTAGAAACATAAGACCTCAGAATTTCAAAAGAGAATTGAGAGGTCTTTGGTACACCTGTTGACTCAGTGCAGGAGCCACTTTCACCACTTGCCTGACGGTTTATTTTCAAGGATGAGGAGCTCAAGATGTCGCAAGGAAGTCTGCCTCACTGCTGGACAGTCTTTTAACAATAAATGTCCTCCCTAACCTGCCTCCATCTAAATCCCATCCATTAGTCCCAGTAATAATTCCAATCCATAACCACCTCATGTTCCGTATAATAATTTAATAGAATGAAAAGAAATGTTCCTTTTAATTTGGGTTAAAACTACTTTTTGAAGTACTTTGATTATTAAACTAAAATCCAAGAGCTTTGTGACTGCCAAGGTGGGCTTTATGCATGTCTTTTGATGTTAGCTCTGAGCACATCCCAGCTCATATTGAGTGAAATGAAAAATTCTTTATTTTATTCATGTTCTTTTATGAATCCTCCTTGCTCCATGTCATTTTCTGGGTTTTCTCTGTCTCTGAAGTTCCATTCTTGAGTGTGTGAAACCCAGAACTGCACAGAACACTTCGGATTCAATGTTATACTTCAGGTTTTCCCATCCATTTCTTCCTTTCTTCTTCCTTCCTCCTAACCACTTTTCCCCCATCTACCTGTCTTTCCATCCACCCATCCTTCCATCACAAATATACTAGTCAAAAGCAGAATGCCAGGGTCTGAACAATGTCCCTTAACAATGGAATGCAATAAACCCTACCCCTAACAGCAACGCCGGCCCCAGAATTGGTTGAAGCTGCTGTTCCCTGCCACCGCCACCACCAATCCCAGATATCAGCATAAGCCCCAGGTGGGCAGGCTAAAATCCATGCCAAGGCCTCAGGGTACGTCATTGTCCTTCAGCTGTTCCTCAAGGTAGGTCATTGTCTCTCAACTCCAAAATCACATAATTAAATTCAATAATTCAATACTGAGCATTTGTAAGAAAGCCACACTGAGCTCTCACAGCCTGTCCAGGTCATTCAAGTCAGAACAGTCATCACGTAGGTCACCAATGCTTTGCTCTGCCCAGTGGCTCAGTCCTATGATTCCTCACGACATACTGAGGTTAATCCTATGGGCCCCACTCAGCTTCCACTCCTTGCTAATGTGTCATGTTCCAAATGTTCCTATCTTGGATGCCCATTTTTGCTGCTGGGTTCTCTCTAGGTGTGCACACCTCTGAATCCAGCATCTCCCACCAAACTTGAGCATATGCTAATTCCTTCTTTTAAGTGTGGCTGTCTTAGGAAGATGGATCTCTGCACTGGTTCTTTTAAAAAGTCAGATCTGGGGATCCCTGGGTGGCTCAGCGGTTTGACTCCTGCTTTCATGCCCAGGGCCTGATCCTGGAGACCCGGGATTGAGTCCCACATCGGGCTCCCTGCATGGAGCCTGCTTCTCCTTCTGCTTGTGTCTCTGCCTCTCTCTCTCTCTCTGTCTCTCATAAATAATAAATAAAATCTTTTAAAAAAAGAAATGTTAAAAAAGTAAAAAATAAAAAAATAAAAAGTCAGATCTGTACACATCCACTCAGGCAAAATTGCGCAAATGCATCCTTGACCGGGGGTGGGGGGTGAGGGGGTGAAGCCATACTCAGTGAGAGGCCAGCCAGACCCAAGCCCACCCGCCTGGCACATACCTGCACCCATCAAATGTGCAGTGGTAGGTGAGGATGCAGCCATCTGCACAGTCGGAGGTTTGAAAATCACTAACTCCCGCTCTGTGGGGTTAAGTGATAGCAGAACAAATTCTGCTGGAAAAGGTCATGTGTTCTTGAAGATTTCCAAGAATTCCAGATATTCTCCTATTCTTTGTCCAGGGGTAAAACAATATATACATTCAAGATTTTTTTCCCTGGAACTAACTTCAGCCCATCTTGCTCTAATTTAAACCCATTCTCTGGGCTTAAGATTTTTGCCTTTTCATGAACTATTCTCCTTCCTAATCATGGAAAGATTATTAAATTGCAAACCTACCACATGCCTGGCATTGTATAGGTTGTTTTCAGACACAGTTTCATCGTGGCAACTTTCTGCAAGATAGGTTTCTTTTTCCCTGTTTTTAGAGGAGAAACTGAGTCTTTAGGGGATTTAGTAATTCACATGATATCATGCTGTTAATAAATGACAGACTGTCATTGAAACCCAAGCCGGACTTCCCAGCCAGGGCTACCAAACACCAGGCTATTCTTCTATCTAAAATATTCACCTTACAGCTACAATGAGTTTACAAAGAGTTCTGAAAGCAGAAGCTAGCCCCAATTAGCAACTTTTATAGCTATTAAATAATCTGTTTAACTTACCCTCCAAATAATGTCCTGCTGTCTAAATAAATATCAATGATATTTTTTCTAACTTCACTTTCAACTCCTCATCAAAGGAGCCAGCCCACCTTTAAGACCCTGTGCAGAGGCACCTGGGTGCCTCAGTAGTTGAGCATCTGCCTTCAGCTCAGGGCGTGATTCTGGAGTCCAGGGATCGAGTCCCGCATTGGGCTTCCTGCATGGAGCCTGCTTCTCCCTCTGCCTACGTCTATGCTTCTCTGTGTGTGTGTGCCTCTCATGAATAGATAAATAAAATCTTTAAAAAAAAAAAAAGGATGGGGGATGGGGGTGCCAGCCAGCCTTTAAGACCATGTGCAGAAGGGACACAAGACTTAATTGCCTCTTTCAATTCACAGTATCACATGGAGGTCAGGACATTTCATTTGTGGTTCTTCCCAACCATAAGGTTCCTTGGACAGGACATGCCAGGTGAGGATTTCAGAGCCAGGCTGGCATTTGCCTCCAGCAAGTGGGGAGGGAAGGTGGGTGGCCAGACCAGTCCTGGAAGCCTGCACCTGGGCAAGGGACTTCCAGCTCAAGCCCTCAATCATCGCCGATCTCAGACCATCAGAGGTTGTTTCCAGGAAGGCATGCCTGCTTCTGGGGCCCCCACACTTTGGAGAGGGCTCCAGGGAGCCACTGAGGAATTTTAGGATCTCAGGACCTCAGCCAGGGGGTCTCAGCTGGCATTGGGGAGCATAACAACTCCCAGGGAGTACTCAGAAGTGTGACAGTGAGTTGTTGCAAAGCTGAGGGTACTGTAGGCAGTTAGTGGTAGGGCAGGTTACGCTAAATGTGCTCTAATATGTGAGACAGACCCATGCAATGACAAACTGCCCATTCAAAATGTGACTGGCACTCTACTGACTGAACCCAACTTTCTCAGTGTACAGAGTAAAAGGATTTGAATGATTTCCCCTGAAGGGACTTAGCAAGAATTTTTTCTGCCCACTGGTGTCAGCATATATTCAGCTCCCCCAGGAAAAACGTGATAAAGTTTATTGCTTCTCCTTAAACATGTCAGTAAGGCCACAATCCCCAGAAATGAAAAGAAAAATGATATTCATCAAATGTGCCAAATCCTGCATTAAGTGCAATGCTTAGCATGCATTATCTCATTTCTCCTCTGAAAAAACAAACCAAACAAAACAACAAACCCTGGGAATCAGGTGGTCTAAGGAGGAAGGGAAAGGCTCAGAGCAGTTGAGTAAGCTAACCAGGATCACACAGCTCATCCGTGGCAGAAGCAAGATTGCAACCTAGCTCTCCTGGCGAGCACCTTCCATGGAGACACATGAGAGCAGCAAGTTGGGCACCCAAAATTATACCTCTCTCTAGGCACCCCAAATCACATTTCGGGTCTTGTAGAGACTCTACCAAACCTAAGCAAAATAGAGGTCAAGTTCATCTTGGAGCCTCCTCTCCTCCTCCTGGGGCTCCCTCCACCAAATACCACTGGAGTTAGCCGGAAGAAGCTAGTCACGGGTAATTGCTACCAGGAAGTTTTGCTTTTTGTAAGAGTACCTCTGCCATGTGAAAAACACGGATATATAAGGAAGCAAGCTCCCATTGGGGAAGGGAAATGGAGAGGGGGTTAATTGCTAAGGAGAAATAAGACCTATTTCTAGAACTATTACCATCCTTTCACTTTGCCTCACATAAACCAGTCTTTAAAACCTGTTGAAGAAATAAAAGGGCTTTGGCCTGGGTGCTTCTGATCACCTCTGAGAGTTCTGTTTTCTCTCTGTTTGGTCTTGAACCATGGCAATCCAAGAAGGAAGGGAAATAATAGTGAAGAGAGACACAGAGAAGAGAGGGGAGATGGTATTTCCATGTAGGCTCTAAGACTTTCATAGCAACAAGAAAATGGAAAAGCAGCAGGGCTGCTGATAATGGTCCTCCCTTGGCAATTTTTGAGATCTTTCTGCATTTAGTCAGAAAGTAACCAGACTGGAAATCCCCCATCCTATCACTTCCGGGGTGTGTGAAGCACGCACATGCCCTAACATGGAGGAAACACAAGTTTTTCATTTGTGTAAACAAGATAGTAATTTCCAACTCATGGCACTGCCCTTAAAAATATACACGGAAATAAAGTACCTAGCACTTAGTAGGCACTCAGTAAGAGGAAGCACCTAGGGCTGAGGCTGATTCTCTTAGATGGAGTGCATGGGTGCTTTAGGCTAGGTGGTGCAAAGGAGTTCATCACCTCCAAAGCTCTGACTTTGCATCGTCAATCTCTTTTTCTCCTAGAGAATGGGCGGGGGTTGGGGGGGGGGAGAGCAAGAAGGGGAGTTTTCAGGGTAACAAGACTAATCAGGATTTCACCATCAAAGCAAATATATCCAATTAACAGCTATTAAAGAAGCATTTTCTGGCACTGTGCACAATGAAGGCCATTCTATCTAGTGGAAATTAATCTTAATTATTGGTACCTGCATACATACGTGAAAAGGGAAGCAACTCACATTAATCTACATTAAACTTAATAGCAGTCCGTGTATTATCTATTCTGAGTCAAAATTGACTGTTGGCCTCTGCATAGATACCTGCAGTGCTAACTCAAGTAATTACAGTGCAGTGGGTCTCAAAGACACAATTTTTTCCCTATATAATAAATCAGCAGCGAGAAGCTTTTTATAATTAAAAACCAAAAGGAAAAAATAGAACTGTATAGGCAAATGTCATTTCCTTCTAAAGGAAATTAGGAAAAAGGAAAATGTGTTTTCTTGTTGTCTCTCCTGAACAGAGGATGAAACACTCATCTCTGATGGAATCCCAAACAGAGAGATAAATACACGGTTAGGTTTATAGAACTATGGAAAAGAATGTTTTTGGAACCTCAAATTCAAGGTTTCTAAGAGCCTTTCACTTTATTTCCAAAGACACTAATAAGGCTGAGAGCAATGCCTTGTATGAATTGGAATTTCCAATAGTCTGGGGCAGGGTGGAAGGCCAAGTCGATTTTATTAAATTCCACTTCGATGGGATCCCCTTCCGTTCATCATGATAAAAAGAGGAAGGATGACCATGTTCTCACCCTCTCTGCTGCTCACACCCTTCACACAGGAGCATCATTCATTTATTCAGTAAATCAAATTGTAGCCATTGCCCTACCTGACCCAGATTGTGCTCACTCTTGCTGTCTCCATCTCCAGAAACCACAGGCCCTCCTTCACCTTGAATATTCCAGTTCCCTAGGGCTTTCTCTGGTTGCCTGAAATCATACATCTACTGGTGCTCTGTGATCTCCAGACCCTCCTGTCCCACCTTCACCCCAGCCAGTATTTCCTCAAGTGTGTCATGCCCACTACCACTGGAACAGGAAGGACTAAGTGATGCGCAGATTAACAGTGACCTCATTTGTCAGGTGCCGACCAGCAGGCACCCCATGCGTTCCACATTTTCCTGTGCTCATAGGGAAGACCACCCACACAACCTCCACAGTCAGGACACAAGCTCACTCAAGCCGGACTTCCCCAGACTGGCCGCCAGTCCTCATCATTATCTAAATCCCAGCTCACTCCAATGCAGGATGCTTCTTAAGCCCCTGCTACCTCCCTGCACATTCTCATCTTCATTTCTGGATTACCCTTAAGCCTTCCCTCACTCTGCCCAGCCCCCCTCCTTGAGTGCCAACCAAGGGCCGCCGTGCCCAGCTATTGGGTTATGTGTATAACCGCAAATTGAAAGGTGGCACCAGGACTGTATACTCAGTGGCCCTGTCAACTTCTTGGCACCCTGTCACCACCACCTTGGCTCAGTTTTGACTCTTTGCCCTGCACCTTCTCCAGCCTCCGCATTCCCATCCCACTACTCTGCTCTCAGCCCCCAGACCCCTTCTTCATCCAAAGCCACTCACAACCCCACAACTGTTCACCATAGGACCTCGAAGTCAGTTTCTTTTCTTTTTTCTTTCTTTCTTTCTTTCTTTCTTTCTTTCTTTCTTTCTTTCTTTCTTTTTTTTTTTTTTTTACATTTTATTTATTCATGAGAGACACATAGAGAGAAGCAGAGACATAGGCAGAGGGAGAAGCAGGCTCCATCCGGGGAGTCCAATGCAAGACTCAATCCCAGAACCCCAGGATCACACCCTGAGCTGAAGGCAGACGCTCAACTGCTGAGCCACCCAGGCATCCCTGAAGTCGGTTTCCAATACCATGCTTGGAATCTTTTCACCCAGTGCCTGCTCCAACCTTTCCCATCAGGCTGAAAGTCTGTTGAATCACAACTATCTTCACAGCCATGGTTTTCTCACCCCTACTCTCTAAGTACATGGACTAGCTCTTGCTGCTTCCTCCTACCTCTGATACCTGTCCACATTGTTCTCCCTTATCCAGTAGGGTCATTTAGCACAGTTTTCAAATAAAAAACCGTGTATATGCTCTCTGGAGAAACTTTAGAAAATCTAGGAAAAGAAAGAAAGAAAGAAAGGTAGCCTCTTGGTGTTTACTACTCAGATCTTCTTTCTGTGGCTACATAGCCCACATTCATCAAAATGGCAACACAAGTGACATTGCTTTTTAAAATGATTCTTATTCATTTCTTTTCTTTTCTTTTTTTTAAGATTTATTTACTTATTTGAGAGAGAGTGAGGGTGGGGGGAGGAGCAAAGGGAGAATCTGAAGCAGACTCCATGCTGAGTGCAGAGCCTGACATGGGCTCAATCTCGGCATCCTGAGACCATGACCTGAGGCAAAACCAAAAGTCAGATGCTCAATCAACTATGTCACCTGGGCACTCATTCATTCATTTCTTTTCTTTGAATATGTAATGTGTGCTCTGGTCTGCAAGCATCCTTCTCCAGAGGTAATCAGCATTACCAGCTTATTTTATGCTTTCTAGTTTATGGGTGATACGTGTGTGTGTATGTGTGTGTGTGTATGTGTGTGTGTGTGTGTGTGTGTGATATTATATATATTTTCTTTTTACACAAGTGGTGGGTCCACCATGCTTTTACATCTTGCCACTTCTGCTTAATAAATGTGAGAGCAATTTATATTGTAAATGTAGATCTGTACTAGCTTCCTTTTAAATATATCTCTTTAATTAAAACAGTTACTATATAACAACAAAGTTGAGGTTGAAGTATAGCAAAAATCATGAGAAGCATTTGAACAGTTGAAATTCAGAGTACACTGGTCTCCCTTGTATATAATTTCTGTCACCTCCTCTGACCACCTAACCTTACCCATAAGTGGCCCTCTGGACCTGCTTGAATACCTCTACTGATATGGAACTCACTTCCTCAAGAGATAGCCTGAGGTGGTGATGCTGTCCTCCTGAGCCTTCTTCCCTTCATCACACTGAAATATCTTCCATTTCCCAGCTTGCAGAAATCCAATGATCTCACCTTACTGGAATTTAAAATCTATTTCATCCATTTGGACACTTAACAGCAACCACTCAACAGTGTTTCTTAACCATATCATAGGAGGCTGCTTTGCCCTTTGAACTTAATTTTAAGTTTCTGAAAGGCAGAAACTGACACTTGGGTCTCTCTTGAGTCCCCTTCCAATGCCTGCCATAGGGCTTCCCACACTGCACCTGGATAACGTCTTCTTATCTCCCAGATCTTAGCCAGGTCATTACTTCCCCCAGAGAGGCTTTCCTAACCCTCCACCCCCAGAATTCTTCCAGTCATTGTAATTGTTTGTGATCTGTATTTCCCAGTGGATCATGAAAAGCCTGCCATTGTTTTGAAAAAAATATATATATATATATATATATATAATGAGTAAATAAATGGACACATGAATATTAAGGAGAAAATCAATTGTAGCTTTTTCTTGAAATACAGTGATGACAGAGACATATTACGTTTCTTAGGGGATCTTGTGGAATCCAAATGCTGGAGATGTTCTCCTCCAGGGCCCCCTGGACACTGACTGGGCCACCATTTGCCTTGTACAAAAGTCCTAGGGCTCCAACACAGAGCACCTAACCATGACCGAAGCTTCAGAAACACAAAGTTGGAAGTTAAGTTTCTAGGCCATGCAAATTTCAGGAAAGCTTGTCTTAGGAGGAGGGTTCTTAGAAGGATATTCATCAAAGTTCATGAGAGCCAGAGGGAAGACAACTAACCTTTATTACGCTCCCATTTTGGGCTGGCAACGGAATTGGAAATGAGAGATTTTTCCCTCTTGCAGGGATGAAGGATGGAGAACTGGCACCAGCCCTAAAGAACACTCCTCTTGCCTGTCCCTCTGCCCAGAACCTGCAAGCAACTCTAAGTTGGAATTGTCAGCCAACAAGCACTTCCTGAGAACATACTGGTTATAAAAAGACCAGTTCAGTTTTCTTAACACTCAAGAGAGCAGTATACAATGAATTCTCATGAACAGCTAAACAGTATTGTAAATGAAACACCTAAAACAGCCATCCAAGATTACTGTGGTGGGAGGAGCACAGGGTGTGAAAGACAAAGCATGTGAACCCTGACTCTGACCCTCTCAGCAGTGTGACCTTTGGAAGTGTACTTCATCCCTCTCAACTTTATCTCTGCAACGAAAGTAATAATGCTGCCTCACAATTGTCCTGAGGATTAAATGAAACGTGATAAGATCAAACAAACTTGAAAGTGGGCAGAGACCGCATGTGGACTTTAGAAGGAGATGGGTTGGAAATAGGGCAGGGAAGGGAGATGTGGAAAAGGAAGGAAAGTCACTGGCAGAGGCAGAGGTCACTCACATCGTACAAAGGAGGACCTTTGACATGTCCATTATGATTTGCTCATCCTGTATTCTTGTCACTCCATGAACATTCAATGAGCATCTACAAATGGTGAACTAGTCACTGCAAAGCCTACACTCATGGAGCTTACATTTCAATAGGGATACAGACACACAAAGAATTGACTTGGATTCTGTGGACTCAGGGCTCCAAGGTGAGGGGCGGAGCATATGGGAGTGACTCCTAATCCAGGCAGGTGTGTTAGAATCAGGTGGCAGTTTTCTGAGACAAGTAGAAGTCATCTCGGATGGGGTGGGGTGGGGCAGAGGTGTTGGAGGTGGAAGTTTCTAGAAACCTCCTATAGGCTGAGACCTATACTTTCTCAGAGAGTATAAGGGAAGAAGTGACTAGAAGACAGAGCCTCATAAATCATGGTAATGAATTTGGACCATACCATATAAATCAACGTAGAATTTTAAGTAAGAAAGTGACACACACAATCAGATTTGCACTCTAGAAAGCAGAATGAGTTGGAGTAGGGCAAGATAGAGATGAGGAAACAAGCCAGGAAAGACTTCCGGGAAATTAACTAAAGGAGAGACTATAGGAGATGAGGGGAAGCAGAGAGAGGTACATGAGAATATGACTCACAGTATTCATGAATGGTTGGAGGACGGTGACAAAGGAAAGATATCAGCAGTGGTCCCCAGGTGTCTGCCTTAGGCAGTTAGGTAAAAGGTGGCACCAATGACTGATAGGAGGTTTCAAGATGAGATACTGAAATCAATTTTGGATATGTCAAGACTGAGGTTCTTGGGAGCTATCCAACGATAGTTGTCCAACCCCCTAAGAGGTGGGCAGAATAAGGGACTCAATTCAGGAGACTAACAGTGAGCTGGAGAGGCAGGAGACAGCCCTACAAAAAGTGCAGTGTGACAGAAGCCAGGAAGGGAGAGGGTGTTGCATGATGAGATAAGACTTTAGATATATTTATTGGAGAGGGGAAAGTGGAAGTCTTGGTGACTGGGCAAGTTCCAGAGGAATCCAGATTGCCAGTGCTGAGAGGCAGATGGGAGGTGGAAGAGGAGACAGCAAGTACAGGCAAAATACCAGGAACTTCCTATGACAGTTAAGATGAAAGATAAGGAAGTACCTAGACAGGAATAAGTACAGGGAGGGTTTTGAGAATGATTTTTTTTAAGGTGGGAGAGTCTCAAGCATGTCTTAGTAAGAAAAAAAAAAAAACAATGGGAAGAAAAGTTTTAAATATATATATAGAAGAGAGGAAGAAAACAATGATAGAGGAGAGTCTTGAAGAGAATGGATGGAGATAGGATCCAGGAGGTATTTCACTAGAACAAAAATGAAAGATGTTCTATTGGTTAGAAATATCATTCAGGCTCAAATAACAGTAAATCCTCCAGGATTGTGATTTAAACTCAGATTTAATAAGTCAGGAGGTAGCTATTCACTATAATCAGTTAAGCACCTCAATGGTGCTGGGGCTCAGAACTAACAACCCTGTGATTTGCTTCACCTTTGCCTCATGGTTGCAAGATGGCTGCAGAAGCTCTAAGCATTACATCTGTAAATGACCAATTCATAGTCAGGAGGCAGGGGTTGGTGATGGGCAGAGTTTCTCCTCTCATAACCGCCCCCCTTAAAAGAAAGAAAAGTATATTCTAGAAGCCCTCCAGAAGACGACTTCTTGATACATCATATTACCTAAAATTGGGACTTAAGAGTCATTCCCAGACCAAGGCTGGATCCACTTCCCAAAATGAAGGCATCTCCACCCAGGCAAAATCAAGACTCCAAAGGCAAAGAAGAAAGGGGTGGCTTTAGTTTGGAAATAGTAGTGTCTGCCTCAGAGGTACAGGTAAGATAGGTCAGCAGGTTTGGGAGCAAGAAGTTGAATGAATTCTCATCCAGCAGACACAGTGCATGTGCTGCACACCCACCCACCCACCCGTACACACACACACACACACACACACACCAGCTGTGACAACCAAGGAGGTCTCTCAACATTGCCGAATGTCCCCTGGGGAACAAGATGGTCCCAGTCAGGAAACACTAATGTACACTATTTTATTTAATCCTGTAGATCAAATATTGTGGTCTTGCTTTCAGGGATGAGATAAAATGCCCAAGGACGCCCAACTAAGAACAGATAGAGCCAAAATTCAAACCGAGTCTGCTGGAGACACATCTTCCCGCTGGCCTGAGTTCCACAGCCCACAATGCATCACCAGCACTGTCACCAAGCAGCACCCCTAGTTCTTGCCTAAGCCTTCCTGCTGGGGTTCTACACACCATAGACTTGCCTTTGGTAGTGATCCGTTTTCCGGAAAGAATTAGAACTCATAAAAATTAAATCTTTACAAGAGCTCTATATGTTCTTTTCCAGGAAGTCAATCATTTGGGTAAAAAAAAATGTGGCAACATTTTCCCAAGGACTTGGAGGAGGAAACCACCATCCAGAAAGGAAAATCTTTCAAGTTGGAATGTGCTCTAGGCTGCCTCTTTAAATGAAAAACGTTATATGCCTGGGAAATATTATATCTGCCAACGTCATATCAGGGGCTCACTGTAATAACGATAGCATCAACTCCATGCTGCTCTTCATCCCTGAGACTCCAGAAAGGGCCTTAAAATGAAATTTTATACAAGTGCACACAAACATACACGCCATTGGAAAAATTCACACATATATCACTTTGTCCACCTCTCTAATGAAGGTGGAATGCGGTGGCAGATGTTTCACAGCTGCCCAACACTCACCCTCCAGCAGTTTAGGACAGGAAGCCAAGGACACTCGATCCAAGAGGAATTGCAGGGAGAGTTGAGGGAGGTAAAATCCAATCCTGCAAACTGGGATTCAGCCAAATGCATGGAGCACCCCTCCATATCATTGCCTCATCCCTTACTCCAAGATACCGAATGAAGAAAAATGACAGGCATCTATCTGCATCTGAGAGGCCATGCTGGAACTAGGAAAGATTCCTAACACTTGAGGCATACGTGCTGTGTACACAGCCTGCAGCCCAGCACAGTGAGGTCAAGGTTATAGGTTTGGTCCCCAGTCCAGTTAAATATCTTAACTCTGTTGAATAGCCCTTGGCTTTATCCCTACTGTATAGACGGCTGCCAGCCCGTTACGGGATAAACCCTTTCATAAACAATGCCTCACTGATGCACCGTGGAGGGTAGGGGAGCACAGGGATTGGCCACGGCATCTTGTCCAACAAAGTCAGACACTGTATACAAAGGGAGGTAAGGGAACAACTAGCTGGGGAGCATCTCACTCAGGGCATAGCTTTTCCTTTGCTATTTTATGAATCCTTACTAGATCTTATTTATCTGAACTTTACAAATGAAGAAAACTGAGGCTTTGCAGTGTTTAAGCAATGTATTGGGGTTATACCTGCAATAAGTCAGATTCAAACTCAGGTCTACTGACCTCAAGATGACTACATCTGTGCTACCATCATATCAGGACTTGGGCTATTGCTAACACCTCAGAAATCTTTTTGCCTCGCCCAATTCATTACCCACCCTCCTCTCCAGGTAACTGCTGTTCTTCCTTCTGTTATATAGATTAATTTTTCCTTCTGAACTACATCTAAATGGAATCATGTAATATGTATTCTTTGATAATGTTGCTACGAACTTTCTTGGCATCTCTTTTGGTGCTCACATATTTACACATATATACCTAGGAATAAAATTACTGAATCAAAGGATATACATTTGTTCACTTTTAGCAGATAATGTCAAGTTGTTTCCCAAGGTGTTGTACTAATTAACACTCCCACTTACAGTATGTGAAGGCTCTCATTGCTTTACATTCTCCAAAATTGGTATTTTGAGTTTCTTTTTAATTTTTAAAAATATTTTATTTATTTATTTATTTATTTATTTATTTATTTATTTATTTATTTATGAGAGACACAGAGAGAGGCAGAGACACAGGCAGAGGGAGAAGCAGGCTCCTTGCAAAAGCCTAACGTGGGACTGGATCCTGGGACCCAGGATCGCGCCCTGGGCCAAAGGCAGGCGCTAAACTGCTGAGCCACCCAGGGATCCCCTCTTTTTAATTTTAATCATTTTTGTTGGCTGTATAGTTGTATCACATTGTGGTTATAGGTTCCTTGGTAATTAATGAACTTGAGGGCCTTTCCATACACTTGTTGGTCGCTCAGACCATTCCCTATTTTGTGGCGGAGCAGTCTGTTTTTACATGTTGATTTGTAGGTCTTTATTCTATGTGCCAAAGTTCTTTGTTAGACATAGGTATTGCAAATATCTTCTCTCATGCTGTGGCTCCTCTGTTCAGTACCTTTGGTGTCTCTTAGTTCTTTTTATTCAAACCCCAAATCAGTGCAACTTTTACTGCATCTTGAAAATATCAGAAATAAGTCAGAAAAATCATAGGGCATCTTGCTGCTGCTGCTGTAGCTGGACAACTTAGATCTTATTCATTAGCCTACTAAACTGTTCATTTTGCAGAAACATAGCTACCATCCAAAAATTTTCTGATATCCTTGTTTTAATGGTTGTGGTTTGCTGAATCAAATGAGCTGAGCTTTTAATTTTAATGATTTTAGTGAAGTCCACTTTATTAGTTTTTTGTTATGATTTTTAAAATATTCGCCACCTAAGGGGAGAAAGATATTCTCCTCTGCTATTTTCTAGAATGTTTATTGTTTACCTCTCATATTTGGATTTGTAATACACATGAAAAAAATTTTCCATACAATGTAGGTTCATTTTTTTTCTCCAAATGGATATCCAATTAAACTAGAACCAATTATTGACAAAGACTAACCTCTTTACTACATTGAAGTAGTGCTTTTCTCACAGAAGTCAAGCAACCGTATATGTGTAGATCTGTTTCTGAATTCTTTACTCTGTTCTACTAGACTGTTTGTCTATTTTTGTAGCCATTCCACCTAACATAACTACTATAACTTTTAAAAAAGATTTGATGTATTCATGAGAGACACACACAGAGAGAGGGACAGACATAGGCAGAGGGAGAAGCAGGCTCCCTGCAGGGAGTCTGAGCAGCACTTGATCCCAGGACCCTACGATCATGACCTAAGCTGAAGGCAGACTCTCAATCACTGAGCCACTGAGGTGCCTCCTACTATAACTTTATAATAAGTCTTTATGCAGTGTAAGTTCTCTTTTTCTACTAGGCTGTCTTAGCTATTCTTGCCCCCATAGTATGTTATATAAGTTTTAGAATCAGCATGTCAATTTTTTAAATCCTTGGGATTTTGAATGGAATCACACTTACTCTATAGATCAATTTTGGGAAAGGGGACATTTCTACAAAATGAAGTCTTCTGATCCACAGTGTGTATCCTTCTATTTATTAGGTCTTCTTTAATTTTTCTCAATAAATGTCTTTTTTTTAATTTTTTTATTTATTTATGATAGTCACACAGAGAGAGAGAGGCAGAGACACAGGCAGAGGGAGGAGCAGGCTCCATGCACCGGGAGCCCGATGTGGGATTCGATCCCGGGTCTCCAGGATCGCACCCTGGGCCAAAGACAGGCGCCAAACCACTGCGCCACCCAGGGATCTCTCAATAAAAGTTTTTTAATTTAAGTCTTACTGTCTCTGGAGACATAGTCTTGAATATTGAGCAATTTTAATCTATTATAATGTGTATCATTTTTAAAACTTTTTAAAAATTATTTGTGGATAGTATAAAGAAACACAATTTTTCTATTCACCTTGTATCCAGTGTCTTCACTGAATTGAGTTCTGAATTCTAATTATTTATCTATATATTCATTTTGAAATTTTAAAGACATGATCATGATGTGTCCAAATTTTAATAGTAAGCACACTTGTCTCATTTCTAGTATCAAGAGGAAAGCTTTCAAAATTTTAGCATTAACTAGATACCTTTTATCATACTAAGATCCCTGCTAGTCTTTCTTGGCTGAGAATTTTAATAATGAACAAAGTTTCAATTTTTATGAAGTATTTTTTCCACATCTCTTAAGATGATCACATGATATATTTCCTCCTTTATTTTGTTCATGTGGTTAATGATAATGATTGATTCTCTAATGTTAAGCTAACCTTGCATTCCTAGCATAAGCCCTATTTGGTCATAATATTCTCTTCATTGTATATGTCTGGACTTATTTTTCTTTTTTTTTTTTTTTTTTTTTTTTTTTGGACTTATTTTTCTTTAGGTCTTTTGAGTCTATGTTAATGAGAAAAACTGGCCTTTCTTGTTCTACACTTATCGAGTTTTGGTACAGGTTTAGGTTGATTTCAGAAAACAAGCTGAAAATTGTTCTCTTTTTTCCTGATCTCTGGAAGAGTTTGTGAATAATGCATCTTATCTGGTCTTTAAATGGTTGGGAGAGTTCACTGATAAAGCTATCTGGGCTTGGTGTTTTCTCTGTGGAAAGGTTTTTATTTGTCAGGACGAAAAACCAAGAGCAAGAGATAACACAGGCAGACCCATTGGTAATCCAGATAGTAAAGTTATTTGACACAGTTGTTGACTGGTTAACATGTAACCATTAGATCACATGGAAGAATAGAATTTCTATTTTTTAGTTTTGTCTTTTTGCACAGTACTGGCAAGTCGTGTTTTTCAAGAAATTTATCCACTTAAGTTTTCAAATTTACTGGCATAATATCTTCAAGATTTCACATTACTTCTTAATGTCTCTAGGATCTATAGAGATTTCATCTTCATTTCTTCATACTGATGCCATCTTCGTACTGGTACTCTGTGTTCTCTTTCTTCATGATTGCTTCTCCTGAGACTTCGTTAATTCTTTCAGTCAATTCAAAGAAACAGCTTCCAACATTATTGATTTTTTCTATAATGTGTGCATTTTGTTTCATTAATTTAATCTTATCATCTTAGTTCTACTATTTTGGGTTTAATTTGCCTTTCCTTGTCTAACTTCTTAATTAGATGTTAAAATAATATATTTTAATTCTTTTACTCTTTAATACATACATTTTAAGGATAGACATTTAAAGCACAGCATTAGCTGCCTCCCACAAGTGTTGATATAATTTTTTATCATTCCCTTCAAAATATACACTAATTTTTTATTTCTTCTTTGAGTATGGATTTAATTTACATATAATTAAGCTTCACTACCCAGAGAATCTATTTTGTATATAATATCAATTCTTTGAAATGTCTTGAAACTTGCTTTATTGCTCAATTGATAGTCTATTCTGGTAATTACTTTATAAAAACTTTAAAAGAAAATATATTCTGCAGTTACAGGGTTCAAGATCTATAAATGTCCAATAGAAGTTTTGTTAGTTATGTTTTTCAAGTTTTCTGTAATTCTGGTAATATTACATCTATTTACTTTATTCATTATTAAGAGGGTTCTGTTAAAATCTCCTACTAACTCTTGTTAGTAGACTTTTTAATTTTTTTCCTTAGTTCTGTCACATTTTTTCTCTATTTCAAGGCTATTTCAAATTTATAATTGCTATATCTTCCTTGTAAAGTTGACCTTTTTAACATTTTGAAATGTTCCTATTTATCTCTAGAATTGCTGCTTTTCTTTAAGTCTGCTTTGTTTGATACAAATATAGCTACATCTATTATTTTGGTTAATGTTTCCTGTATATTTTTTTCCTTCATTTTACTTTCAATCTCTCTTTAACTGTATTTAAGATGTGTCCTATAGGTAACATTTAGTTGAATTTTGCATTTATTTGATCATCTTCATCTTTTAACTTGAGTAGTGTACTTATATTTAAAATAAATACTGATATATTTGACTTTAAAATCTTCTACCTTATTATTTACTGTTGTCCGTTTGCCTCACTCATTCTTTGTTTTTCCTTTATTGTCTCCTTTTAAACTAACCAAGTATTTCTATTATTCCACCCTCCCCCTGTATTTGTATTAGCTTGTTAATTATAAATTATCTTATTATACTTGCAGTAGTTATTCTAAGGCAGTTCTCAAACTTTCACATGCATGAGAAACATCTGGAAGACTTCCCAAAATGTAGTTTTCTGGGCTTCACCTCAGATTTACTGCTTCTGCAGGCCTGAGAGGAACACAAGAAATTACATTTCTAACAAGTTTGCAAGTGATGCTGATGAGGCCAGTCCAGGATTCACATTTTGAGAAATATATATCCTTGATTTATTGCAGTCTGCTGTAGACTGATACATCTACTATTTCCCAGAAAATGCAACAACCTTAGAATTCTTCCACTCCACTTACTCAAATTTCTACTTTTATGCTACAATTTTCATGCATTTTAATTCTATGTATTTTTAAACCCCAAAGACATGACTTTATAGTTGTTATACACAATAAATATTCATCTAATTTTTATATTTATCTTTGCACTGCTCTTCATTTCTTCTTGCATTTCTGCACTTCCATCTGAGATCATTTATCATTTACTTAAAGAACTCCTTTCAGTATTTCCATTACTGTGTCAGTTGGTAGCAAATTCTCTCAACCTGGTTGTATAAAAAGTCTTCATTTTATTTTTATTTTTTAAAGGATATTTTTGCTGGGTATAGAATTTCAGAATGGGGAATATTTTCTTTCAGCATGATAAATATGCAACTCCATTGTTGTTTTCTTTGTTTTGTTTGTTTCCAGCATTTCTTTTGAATGTCGACTATAAGTCTTAGTGCTGTTCCCTTGAGGCTAAGACGTCCATTTTAAATGGCATCTTTTAAGGTTTTCTCTTTGTCTTTGATTTTAAGTAGTTTAACTATAATGTTCCTGAGTATGGCCTTATTTGTATTTACTCTATTTGGCATTTATTGTGCTTATTGAATTTGTAATTTGATGATTTTCATTAATTCTGGAAAATTCTCAGAGTATCTCTTCTGAGATGGCTTCTGCCTCAATTCTCTCTCTCTTCTCTTTCTGAATTTATACTTACAGATGATTAGAACTTTTCACCATATCCCAGGTGTCTCTTATGCACATTTTTATGTGTTTTCAGCCTTCTTCCTCTTTGTGATTTTTCTATCCTAACCTGACCTTTTCTAACCGACACTTAAGTTTTCTAATAATTTCTCTTGATATGTCTATTGTTTTGTTAAGTCTATCTATTGAGTTATTTATTTCAGTTATTATAGTTTTCATTCAAAAAATTCCTTTTCATTCTTATTGACAGATTCCAGCTGTCTGGTGAGATTTTCTATCTTGCCATCTACTTTTTTGCACATATTAATTACAATTAAAGACAGTGCCAAACAATTTTAATATCTGGAATTTCTGTGGGTCTGTTTCTATTGTTTGTTCTTTCTCTTGTTTTTACTCCTGGTGTGCCAAGTGATATTTAATTGAAAGCTGGACATTATGTACAATACATTTTAGAGGATTTAGGTTATGTTCTCTTCCTGCATAGGGGTTTTAGTAAGGGTTTAGACTGGCAGTTAAAGTAGAAAGAAAGTCACCTTGTCGGAGTAATAACTGGGATACTTCAAGACTTGATTTTTGGTTTTCATAAAGGCTGACCTATTTTAAGTGTGCCTTTAATGTCAGGGTATAGCCTTTATAAGTATTAATTTAAAGCCTCAATATTTACAAGGCCCTCTTGTTTGTTATGTCCTGAACTCCAATAATTATCTGCCCAGCACTGTGAGACTGCAGAAAGTTCCATGTTGCTTTATAATATTTCTATGCTGCCCCATGCAACTAGAAATATTAGTAAATGCCTCAAGTTAATAGCAATAGAGAATGTTGGGCTCACCTCCCTGAGGTTCTCTTTTCACCAGGATCTTGATTTTCCAAGTCCTAGATGCCTTAGTAGCACTGAACTCCAATTTTTGTCTTGCTAGTCCCATGAGACAACCAAAAGCTTTGATTAAATACTTTCTGCTCAGACTCTCAGCCCTATTCTGCTTATAAATCAACAAACACGTTAAGAATAAACCACCAGAAAATATTGAGCCTGACTTTTCTCTAGGATCCTGGCCCCACAAAGCCTGGATGCTTTGATTATTCTCCAACATCTTCAAGGAGTAGTTGCTTTTTTATTATATAACTGTTATATTTGTCAGGAAATAATATTCTCATGAAAGCTAGTCAATCATAGTCAGAAGTGGAAGTTGATTGGTTGTTGTTTTTTTTTAAGTCCTCCAGGTGGCTTTAATATGTGGTCATACTTAGGAACCACTGCCCTAACTTATTATACTTCCCTGCACATGTAGTTTCCTCTGCCAGGAACATTGTTTTACACCCTCTGCCTGGCTAACCTCTGGCAGAAGCCTTTACTTACCTAAAGACACATGGGGTTAGTTGCCATTCTACATAAGCCTCTAAAACACTATATCTATTTATTTTAACACTTATCCCACTATATTCTAGTCTGTGTGCTTTTGCATTTATCTTCTCCAACAGGCTCTGAGTTCCTCATTTTTCCCAAACAACAGTCCTCTCTCTCCCTCTCCAATCCTATGGAATAGCTTTTGGATTCATCCCAACACATCTGGACTTTTGATCCTTTGAGGCTAATTTAACTCCTCACCTTCCTTGGCTTAATCAGTATGAAGCATTTCTAATCCTGTTACCAACTGTGAATAACCTTCATGCTTCCTCTTTCATTTACGTATATATCTAGCATTATCTTTATGCTAAATATATATGTGTATGCTTTTGGGGGTGTATGAATTCAATCATTCAATAATCATATATTGAGCTACTAATATATGCACTGGCTAGGGTGGAAGGTGCAGCAGATTTCATTATTTAAAGCTCAGCTCAAAGGTTATTACCTTTGGGAAATTTCTTTCTAGGCATGCTATTTTGTGAGATGGCAGTGCTTCACTGTGCAGAGTTCATGGCCTTTTGGAAAAGTGAAATAACCCCATCCTTCCACTGGGAAAGGGATAGAGAATGCTTCCTGCATTACACCAGCTACTTAACTAACTGCTAAAATAGTGATATCACGTTGGAATTTTTCTAGATATATGCTGGGATAATGGGAAAGGGGATCAAACTTGTTGACAATCCAAAGAATAATGTCTTCCCACCAGAGCAGCTGTTGCTAAGTTAATGTGTGCCCTGTCAGGGAAAAAATAGGAGCCTTCCTTAAAATGTCTGTTATTTATTTGATTGCTTGCCTGTTCCAGCACTGATTTGCTTGTTTTACAAGTGCATATTTTGCAAGGTGTGTGTGTGTGTACACGTGCACACTACAGGTGCAGAGGGAATGAGAGAAAAAATGTCTTTCTCATCGTTGTGACTCCAGAGACGCTCCATCAGTGTCCTTACTACATTTTCTCCAATGCTATTGGAATAGTGCTGTAGACAGTAAAGAAATGGGTTATAGAAATCATCTAGCCTCTTGCTCTTTTTGTCTTTTATGTATCAAGCATCTTTTTGTCATCCCATAGGAAAGAAAATGGGAATCCTGGGACCACTCCATGACAGTCCTTCAAAGGTCAAACTTGGATTCAGTAAAGACATCCTGGCAGAGAGAGCTACATGATTTCAAAATAAAGGATCCAAGTAAGTTTGTATTTCTCTTTCCAGAAAGCAAGGAAGATATTTTATTTTCCTTTGTATTTCCCATGGTACCCATTGCAGTGGTTTCCACTCAAAAGAATTTGGGAAACAAATCCAGATAATAATGGAGAACAAGATAGACTCATCTGTCTAAGGTGGAGAAGGTCTGACTCTGGCCAGAAACAAGGGAATGTACAATATGAACTCTCTGCATTCCTTTCAGGCCTGAGAGTGATCAGTGAGTAACTCAAATTCCCTTTCAGAGTTCATCATCTTTCTCCTGCCTAACTCTCTGTATTTCCAGTTTTTTGTAAATGGACAGCAATAATCATATTTCAAGACTAATAGTTATCAATGACTGCAAGTGTAAGATACTTGTTTAATGGGAAAAAAAACCTTACTCAAACATGTGAGAAACTGTAACTTTTAGAATCTGCTGATTGAAAAAAATGTATAATAAAACCAACTATTAATTCAGTACCTTTTAAAAAGGATATCTGAATCAGTATAACATCTGTGCATATTTCAAACTCAGCATAAACATCTGTGTGTGTGACATTATACATAAACTACAGATAATATTTGATTGTATATGAATTTGAAGACCTTTTGAAATAATTCCAACCCTTTGTTCCCTGACCCTCTCCCTCCAACCCCCCTGCTCACACTTCCTTAAGGATCTCATCTCCATTGCATTTGCACTTGACTCCTTCTACCTCCTTTGCCTGGCCCACTTTGCCCTTGGTTAGCCATCAGATTATTTTCTATATGCTTCAAGACCTCTCAAACTCTACTGGCCTCATGTAAACCTGGCTCCACTCCTGGTCATCAGTATCTCTCACTCACCCTAAGTATAACAAATGGTCTTAAACTATCTTCCTTCTTTTGACTGTTTACCTGTTCTGCCCAAATTGGCTTTGTTTTACAAATATCAATTTTTCAAGAATTCATCAGTGAATATGTGAGACCTCCAGTTGTAACAATATCCATCCTTTGTAAAGAACTCAGGTCTGGGACATCTGGGTGCTTAGTGGTTGAGGGTCTGCCTTAAGCTCAGGTCATGATCCCAGGGTCCTGGGATTGAGTCCCACATTGGGCTCCCTGCTTCATGAGGAGCCTGCTTCTCTCTCTGTCTCTACCTCCCTCTCTCTGGCTCTCATGAATAAATAAATAAAATATTTTTTAAAAAATAAGAATTCAGATCCGGGCCTTGCAGCTTGGAGGAATCCATAAATATTTGTTAGGAAAAATGATGTTATGAAGTAGGTGCCACTTGTATTCTTAGGTATCCCCTATTTACAGATTCAAGATAATTTATGCAAATTAGATAACATTTTGTGACTTGTGAGGGGACTGCCCTGGCCTTACTGTCTAGGCCACCACTAGGCCAAGCCAGAAGAAAGAACCAGATAATGATGGACTGAGCTTTGCCATCCTGCCACCTTCAATCTTCATTTCTATAGTTTTTAACTTTGCCTTATAGGTCCACAGAAAAAGCCAGACCCTTCGTTCAGAAGATAGCCCTCTATCAATTAAATGACAGTTTTTGGTTCCCCCTCTGTCCTCTTCTTATAGGCTGAATAATCCCAGTTCTTCTGACTGTTCCCTTTTCTGGTTTGAGTGCTGACCTGGTCAAGGACAAACTCCCCTCTAAACATACCCTTGTTCATCCTCATTCTTAAAGTGTAGGGCTCAGAATGGAATATACTACTCAAGATACAAAGAGGCAATGTAGAGTGTGAGGAATCACTTCCTGTACTGTTCTTATCACTATGGCCTAAATCCACACCTCAGTCTGGAGACAGTGTTGACATAGAGCATCAGGAGACCTGTTGTTTATAATCACCTGCTAGTTGTATGTCTCCAAAGAGAACTTCTAGCTTCTTTGAGCTACAGATTTCCAATCAGAAAAGGTGCCCAACTTCATTTGTCAACCGGAAAATGAAAATTTATATTCACAATATAAATCTAGCACAATACACTAGACCCACCAGAAAGGTTAAAATGACAGAGACTATACCAAGTAATGGGGAAGATGTGGAGAAGCCAAAATTTGCATATATTACTGGGGAGAGTAAATTGGTACAACCACTTTAGAAAATTGATAGTATCTACTATAGCTGACCCAGTAACTCTGTTCTTAGGGGTATACTCAAGAGAAATGAGTGCACAGGTCCACCAAAAGACATGTCCAAGAATATCCAGAGAAATATTATTCATATTAACCCTAAATTGAAAATATCCCAAATGTTCACCAACAATAGGATGAATACAGGGTTATAATGCACAGAATGGAATACTAGAGGCATGTATTTGGAATGAATGAACTTAAAATGCAAGCTATGGTATGAATGGATCTCACAAACATGCTGAGAAAAGAAAAAGTGAGACATGAAAGAGCATGTAATATGTGATTATGTTTACATACAGTCAAATACAGATAAAACTGATCTCTAATATTAGAAATCAGAATAGTGGCTTAAGAGTTTTCTGTATGTCATCTATCAACAAAAGGAATAGTAGGGTAGGCTAGAAGGATGCAGGAAGGGTACTTTCAGGGTACTAAAATTGTTCTTTTTTTTTTTAAGATTTTCTTTATTTGTTCATGAGAGAGACACAGAGAGAGAGAGAGACACAGACACAGGCAGAGGGAGAAGCAGGCTCCATGCAGGGAGCCTGACGTGGGACTTGATCCTGGGTCTCCAGGATCACACCCTGGGCCGAAGGCAGGTGCCAAACCGCTGAGCAACCCGGGCTGTCCCTAAAATTATTCTGATCTTGATTTGGCTGCTGATTACATAAGCGTGCTCAAGTCGTTAAAATTTATCGAGTTGTCTGCTTATGATGATGCACCTTTCTTTAAGTATGGTACACTTTAATAAAAAATTAAATGGAATACACCATAATAACAACAATAGCAACAAAACAAGGGCAGCTAAAACTTCTTCAAAATGGTCAGCAATTGAGGAGGGGAAAAAATCAGCTGGCACAAGTCCACTCAATTTTTTACCATAAGAACATTGGCCCACTCAGGGCTTGCTTCCAAATGGACCATTTCTTTCTTACCATGTTCCACTGTCAGCCTGGTCACTTTTGCATATGCTCTGTGGGCTCAGGACCTCTCAAGCTCATATCTGCTCTGCCTTTGAGGGCGGTGCATTAGAAATGGGAAAGTGGAAATGCTACATGTTAAGCATTTTCTCTATGTCAGACAAGAGATTTAGCTAACATTATTTCAATGTATCTCTCCTACAACTCTGTAAGAAAGGTGATTAATCTCTGCTTTACAGATAAAGAAAGTGATATATAGAAAGATTAAGCCAGTTGCCAAAAGGTGTAGTAAGACTGACACCCATTCTCTTATTAATCAACAGGCTTTTTATATCTAAATCAGGTTACAACACAATGTTTGGATTGCTGTTATGTCGACCTCACTTATGTGGCTTCCTGGACTTCTGAACTCTGGTTTGCTTTTGCCCACACATCTGAGTGACCCTTAATGTGTGTGCTGCCTACCTGGTCACTGATATCCTACATGTTCTTGACCTCTAACAATAGCAAAACTTAGACTCCTGGCCAGACAACCAGGATATCTGTGTGCTTCCAGATAATTTACTGGATATTATCATCCTAGCATACATCTGGTGGCCTCTGTTTGTGGATATGCCATTAATACGATCCAAGATGCCAAGAAAGAACCAGATAAACAGAGGTCATTTTCTAAAAGAAGGTCTAGGGATCCTACAGGGAGCTCCAAGTTTAAAACTGCAAGTCTCTGTGGGGCTTTCATCCTTCATGGCTGAGTCCAGAGAGAAAGTTGACTGATAGTTGGAGGCCACCCCTTGACAAGATATTTTAAGAAGGGAGGGAGGAAGGAAGGAAGGAAAAGCAAAAGAAAGAAAAGAAAAAAGTCAAGTTCCCAAGTGTTCCTGTTTTTGGCTTTTAGCTGCATGGTATTTCAGAGATTTCTTGTTCTTCTTAAAATCTGTTAGCAATCCTCAAATCTACAAACAGGCTTTAGAAGACGTGGGTAGGGAGAGTAGTGAGAAAGATTGTTTCAGAAGCAATCCCTCTGTGAGGAAAAGCCGAAACCTAAATTGGATACAGCTGAAAATATCTCAATCCTGCAAGATTAGTCTTGACACCAGCCCCGCAGCAGAAGCATTCTGTGTTAAAGGAATTACTCCGAAGGTTTTTCCTTTCTTATTGCCCACTTAGTTTTCTGAAAAGCCCTCTTCTGAAGCCCTGTGCTTTACTCTAAAGCAAAGCCTTTTGGGTTATTGTCCTAAATGGATTCCAATAGGAGACATTCTGCTGGGGATCACGATTAAACAGGCTCCCTGGAATTTAGGCTAGCTCAAGCCAGGGAAAGTATCGATGCTCCAGGAATACCCAGTCCCAGCCAGAGACTTCTGGGTGACCACAGCAACACATACACACACACAACCACCCACATCAAAATGGAATGGGCTCAATGAAATCAGTGCTTTGCCCTCCAGGGAGCAGTCCTCAGTTCCTATTTCACCTCTTTGGGTTTTTAATGGTCTAATACTCAATCCCTCACCACTTCCTTTTTGAAGTTACTCCAGATTTCAGGGTTTTGCAGACAGTGATGATGTTTGCTGGGTCCTCATCCAAACCAATGGAATAATCCACCCATTCTCCCTCTCAAGTGTATCCGTTCTCACCTCTGTTTGTATGTCAGTTTTTCAGATTTATAAAATGGCAGTAAGCTATAATGAGTTTGAATGGAAAATGAGAGAAATGAAACTTCAGTGGATCAGGATGTTTGCTCTTACTTCAGAGAAATTCTGGGTCATACTGGATACCTTACAACCAGGCGGGCCATAGGACATCAACAAATGAAGGACTGTGTTTGGGGACCCAGTCAACTAAAACCCTTCCAGAGGGCTTAGTACCCCAAAATCTTGGTTCACTTCTTCCTTACATTAAAAAAAATCATTTAAATTTACAGAACTACCCAGAGCTAATCTGAACTCTATTTGTTCCAACCATCTACAGTTATTTACTCCACCAGGAGAGCTCTTCCTTGGGCACACTTTTCAGGAGAGTTGTATCATCTACTGGCATAATGGTCCTTTTTCAAGAGAAGTATTTCATTTTAATAAAAATGTGTACTACCATATTTAATCAATCAGGGTGATTGACAATGGCAATAGTTGAGTCTTGCAGCAGATGCTGCTGCTACCTCATTCTTATTCCAGTTTCATTTCTCAATCAAATCCATGTGTAAAAAACATAATGTGCTGCCAACACAATGTAATAAAACCTCAGCTGAAATGCACACCAGCACGACAGAAACTGATAACTCAAAGTATGGGAAAAGTTAACTTCAGAAAAATCACTTCTGACACCCACGTATTCAAGTTTTATGGACAAGAGATGTATGGCCTCCGTATAGCTAACATGAATGGGCCAAATTCATGGATTTGTCCTGAAACAGAAAATAATCATCTTTAAAGCAACATTTTCAAAAAGCTGGCAGAAGAATCCTTTTTAAACAGCCCAGAAATCATCCTTAAAATTGGCTGAGTTTGTTTGAGATGCACCATTTGTGTCATGGAGCAATAAATTAATACTTGAGCAGCTTCTTTTTTTTATGGTGGTGCAGACTGGTTAAAGATGATGTATCACTGGTTGTCACCGACTGAACCAGCAGTTTTCAAAGTTAATGATTCAGAGAGGAATAAAGGTAACCTAATTATAGCAGTACCAGGGACAGAACCTGTTTCCTGTACTCAAACTCTCAACTCCAAATTTCAGCCTGGGGGAATTGCATATACTTCTGCAGGACACTATTCTTACAAAAGCTCTAGTTAGGGAGCAGACACTGAGTCCCTGAAAAAGGGACTGGGTCTGTTGGCCAGAGACCCAGAAATATACCAGTTTGCCTAGCGCTCCCTCATCCCACCCCCACCACCAAATTCATGCCTACCCAGAACCTCAACATGTGCCCTTATTTGAATAGGGTCTTTGCAGATATAATTAGTTAAGATGAGGTCAGAATGGATTAGGGTGGGCTTTACACCCAATGGCTGGTGCCCTTGAAGAAGGATAGGTGAAGGCACAGACATAGACACCCAAAGGAAAAACAGACATGTGAAGACAGGGGCAGCCCAGCCATTACAGTGATTCAGCTATAAGCCAAGAAATTCCAAGGATTCCCAGCAACCCCTAGAAGCTCTGAAGAAGCAAAGAATGCATTACAGGATACAACAGTGGCATCATTTGAATGATAATGTGGGCATAAATTCCTCCAAGAAGTTCACTTATAATTGGGCTCAATATGACCAAATAGTCCATGTCATAACAGAATTTGGCATCACAGAATGGTTATAGTCATAGGTAATATTTAGCAGTGAAATGCAGGAAGTTATCAGAAAGAAAAAAAAACACCTTTTTTTCTTTTCTTTTTTTGACTAATGGGAGATTTTCATGGTGGCACCCAACACAGGAATTATTCCTGCCTAGAGTTAGGGAAGTCTACAAAATCTTGCTGCAGCAGGCCCATGCACCAGAAGACTACTCTGGGCAGTTGCAGCAGGCAATGGCAGTTATGGAATTCACTCAGCACTGCACATGACTGATGAGAGCAATCACAGAGAGAGTTCTGGATCATGGCTGACTAATGCACTCTCAACACAGATCTCAAGCAATTGCAGCCAGGTGAGGAGCCTGTGCCGTAGCATATCAACCTTTACAGAAGGAGGTACCAGCCCCTTGTGAACTGCCCTGGATCTATGCTGAATAAGGAAGCAAATTCAGGAGGGGCACACCAGGAATTACACAGGATCCCATGAGGCACAGTAGGTAGTTCACCCAGGACTCTGCTGTCACACCTGAATCTAGTTACTGCATACGAGCGCCTGTCTCAGGGTCATCCTTCGTGACTGTCTCCAGGGTTCCTCCACAGTATGGGTCTGATTCCTCTCGACTCAATATTTCCCCTGACTTTACAAAGTCCTCCGAAAAGAAGCCTTTTGGGTGTACTGAAAGAAAAACATCTGGCACACAGTCCTAACGGGTAATGATAACCACAGTCAAGATATCCACAGCTCAAGGAAGATCTTTTATAGAAGAATTCAGCCTGAATGAGACCTTTTGTTGAGTTAGGGAGTAGGAATGTGATCCCTTGGAAAAGACGATGGATCCATAGTCCATCAGGAAAATCTACAAATCTACAACCGATCCAGTCCTTTTGTGCACTCTCTGATCACCCAGAAAATCCTAGATGTATTTTAATATTTATACAGATTTATATTCTCCTACCTCCAAAATACTTCTGCACAACACACTTTCATTCAGCTGGGCACGAATAGGGTACTCTGGACTTCCTCGGACATTTGGCAGTGCTCAGTGTCTTCAACCCCTTTCTGGGCTAGCACTGCACCAAGTGCTCAGAATCAGCATCCAGCCATCTGAAGAGTGTCTCAAATCTCTCCTAGAACCAATGGGAAACAAATAGATCATTGCATGAAGAGCTCTCAGTTCACAAACCGGCAGAATTTTCAAATACATTTTGGTTGTCCAGTGCCCAAGGGCTAAGACTCCGGGACCTCCACGGTAACATCAGGTGGTACCAAGGCCTTCTAGTTACGTCTGGATATAGGACAAAGTTTAGCATTCACTTGCCAGTCTCAGCCCTCAGGTTCTTGAATTATGGCAAGCATCAGCACAACCACACCCCCACATACACACTGCGTTCAGAAATTTCTGGAATCAGTTTGCTGCCCCTTTGTTCCCCTTCGAGATCAGATTTGCCCTTGGGTATCACTCTTCGCCCTACATTTCAGGAACTAGAGTAGTCTAAGCATAGCCTTTGACTGTCAAGGCAGAGCATGTCTCATTTGCCTAAACTTTTGGTAACCCCAAACAGATGTCCAAACCTCCAATGGAACAGCCCAAGAAATTTTGTTCTAGGTGAGGGTTGATAGGAAGGGAGAAGGTCTCATTCAGAGACCTATTCAGCCAAAGAGATAAAAGCTAGAGCCAGAGGCTTAACCAATATCTCAAGTTAGAACAGGACCAGGTTCATAACCACACAGAAAAAGGCCAGAACACTAGGCAAACCTTCTGAACAAGCACGACCAGGGGGCTCCCTACGTCTCACCTCCCTGCAAGAGGCTGGCATGTGAGCAGGGCAGATGTACACAGAAGACACATTCTGTGTCCTCATTCAAGGGCATACATGAGAGCTGTGCCCTGCCACACAGGCATTGGCTGGTGAGTCCACCATTGACCTAGGGGGATTTTATCAAACAAGGGTGAGGGAGAGAGAGCTATGGATAGACTGCTGGGCTGCGACTCCAGAACCGAATCACCTAGTCTATCACCCTGGGCAACTGGCTTAGCTTCCTCATACATGAAAGAGAAGTAATACTTGTCCAAGTCAAACTGACTTGGTGGACAAACTTGGGACTGGGGTCATTTCCTAGCTGAGTATCTTGGAATTAAACAAAATTTCTGAGTCATAGTTTCCTCATCTGTAAAAATGGGGGTCATAACCCAATGGAGTGAATCATGCGTATAAAGTCTCTGGCTTTACACAGTAGGCACATCTTAATGACAGCCATCATTATTATCAACCTCACAGTAATCATTATCAGGAACAGCAAAGAAGACAATGCATGGCAGGTGGTTATACAGCAGTGGTTTCATTTTGTACATCAGTGTGAGTGTCAACCTCTTTATATGGGGCACCTTGCAAAAGTGTATACTTCTTCAAAAACTTCTCCTATTGCTTCCAAAAAAAAAACCTCAAATAAACCAAAAGGACCTCCTTTTGGTGGTGGTGGGGGGGAGGTGTTATTCATAATCCATGTATAACCCCATTTGAGATCTATCTTATCGCATGGTTTTGACCACAAAAATAATGCATCAATCATTCTGATCTAAAAAATATATTCAGGGATCCCTGGGTGGCGCAGCGGTTTGGCGCCTGCCTTTGGCCAAGGGCGCGATCCTGGAGATCCGGGATCAAATCCCACATCGGGCTCCCAGTGCATGGAGCCTGCTTCTCCCTCTGCCTGTGTCTCTGCCTCTCTCTCTCTCTGTAACTATCATAAATAAATAAAAATTTTAAAAAAAATTAAAAAATTAAAAAAAAATAAAAAATATATTCAAAGGGATGCCTGGGTGGCTCAGCAATTGAGCATCTGCCTTTGGCTCAGGGCATGATCCTGGTCCTGGGATCAAGTCCCACATCTGGCTCCCCGAGGGGAATCTGCCTGGGTCTGTGCTCTCTCTATGTATCTCTCAATCTCTCATGAATAAATAAATAAAATATTTAATATATATGCACATATATATGCATATATATTTTTTTCAAAGTAGCATTTGGCTACATTTTCATTTTATTTATTTGTTTGTTTTATTTAAATTTAATTTGCCAACATAGAGTATAACACCCAGTGCTCATCTCGTCATGTGCCCCCCTTAATGCCCATCACCCAGTTATCCCATCCCCCCACCCACCACCTCTTATGCAACTCTTTGTTTCCCAGAGTTAGGAGTCTCTCATGGTTTGTCTTCCTCTCTAATTTTTATCATTTGGCTATATTTAAAAAAATAAAATTTGCCTTCAAAGACTAAAGATTTCCCCCACTGAAGGAGCAAAAAAAAAAAGAAGAAGAAGAGAGGAAAAAGGAAAGAAGGAAGGAAAGAAGGGAGGGAGGGAGGGAGGAAGGGAGGGAGAGGGAGGGAGGGAGAGAGAATGGATGGAAGGAAGGAGGATAGGATCCAAAGGGAAATTCAAACCAGAACCCCCAATGTTCACCAATAAGTATCCTCAGTAACTTTGAAGACAACTGTTTTAAAGGTCAACATTATTTAAATGTACATTTATTTGCATTCATTTAAAAAGTCAGTATGTTTGCATTAATATCTATACCTCTAAGAGAATGTATCAAAAAACAGAATGCACTTATGTATACATCATTCCACTTATTTTTTTACTGAACATACATATTATCCACTTCCTTACACTGTTTTTTAAAAATATTTTATCTATTTATCCATGAGAGACACAGAGAGAGATAGAGGCAGAGACACAGGCAGAGGGAGAAACAGGCTCCATGCAGGGATCCCAACGCAGGACTTGATCGCGGGGCCTCCAGGTTCATGCCCTGGGACGAAGGTGGGGCTAAACCGCTGAGCCACCCGGGCTGCTCTTTATACTGTTTTTTAATTAGTGGTTTATTTTATTCATTAATTCATTAATTCATTAATCCATTCATTCTTAAAGTAGACTACATGCCCACTGTGGGGCTTGAATGCAGGACCCTGAGATCAAGAGTTCCATGCTCTACCGACTGTTCATAAATGAATGAATGAACAAATGTATTACTGAGACTCTAAGGGACGTTTAATTAGAGGCTTAGTCATACATTTGTTCATTCATTTATTTATTTGTTCAACAGGTATTTATTGAAGACCTGTTACGTCACCTGCAACTCTACACTGCCAAGTAAAAGCTCAGATAAACAACTTCTGACTGGGAAGATTTCTTCATCAAAAATACCTCAATTGTTTTTTGTTTTCATAAAGTGATTCCAAGAGAAGTATTAAAGGCCTTTAGGTGACATTCTCCGAGCGCATGCTGTGGATTGCCTAAGTGATATTCCAGAGGCTTCTATTTCACGATGGTGAACTGAGGCCAAGAATTTGCCTTCCCTCCTTCCTGAGATACTTTCAAAATGATCGAAAGGAATTTCTTAATGATAAATCAATAATAATGAAGAGAACAGGAGGGGAGCCATCTCTGAAGAAGAAATTTTGACAGATTTTAGGAAGACAAACGCATTTGGAAGAATGTCAGTACATCAACAGATAAACCAGAGAAAAGGTATATGCGGCCCAGAGTACATGAGGTGAGTGACAATGGAGGACAGTGGAGAAAGGAGTGCGTCTTATAGGCAGGACTCCAGGCTGAACCCCAGCCAAAAAAAATCAAGTCTTTCCCTCTGAAGACATTAATTATTTTGTTTGGTGTGAGTATTGACATCCTAAAGTAAGGTTTTCTTGTTCAGGAATACCCTAGAGAGAAGCTTGCCAGTTGATAGGACAAGCCCCCAGACACAGAAACTGACAGCATTGCTATTCTTCACTCCTAAAAATGAGTTGACACCTAAAGATGAACAAACATTTAAAGGGGAAAGATAAACAAACCCATCATAAAACAGCTTTCTTATTTACTTATTCTTAAAAATTAATGGACTAATAAGATACTTGAGGGAAAAATAGAAAAGCACATCATAAGAGATCGAATTCAAGAAAACAGAGACTTAAAAGGACATTATATCCAGAAGAGAAAACCAGGAAACCAGATTTCTTTTCCTTAAACAAAAATGAGAGTGAGCAGTGAATATTTCTGGGAAATTAAATTGTCAAAATTAAAAAATAATAATAGCTAAGAAAGATTCTTCTTTAAAGATGTTATTTTTAAGTCATCTCTACTTCCAAAATGGAGCTCCAAGTCACAACCCTGAGATCAAGAGTTTCATGTTTTACCAACTGAGCCATCCAGGCATCCCAAAAACTAAAAATTTATTAATAGAAAGATTAGAAGATGGAATTGAGGAAATTTCCTATAATATTGAGCAAAATGACAAAGGAAGGATAATAAGAGAATAAGAATGAGGTTTGGAGGACAAATGCAGCCCTTAATAGCCAATTAAGAGAAACTCAGAAAGCAATAAGAAAGTAGGGAAGAAAGTTATCAAAGATACAATAAAATAATTCCAAGAGCTGAAGGGAAACACAAATATTGATCAGAATTAATTAAAAAAAGACTTAGCCCTTGAAATATCAAATCCCCCAGGATAGTGTTTCTGAGCTCTCAGTGGGAGTGGGGAGGAATGTAAACCAGGAACTATAAGGGAATTTGAATCAAAATGGATCAGATTTCTCATCAGCAATGACGGATCTTGGAAGACACTGAAATAAAGGCTTCAGAATATGAAGGTAAAATTATTTTGGACCCAGACTTCTATGTCCCGTTTAAAAACAAGAAAAAGAACATCATCTTCAGACATTCATATGTTCCGAATATCTTGCCTCATGCATCCATTTTCTTCTAAAAATTTACCTAATGATGTGCTCCCAAAAAAGAGAGTTGGGAGGAGCGAGTGGGCAAAACTGAGAAAGGGGGAACTGTGGAATACAGAAAATTGTGGAGCAACCAGGATTCCAGTGAAAAGGAACCCAGGTTACAAAGTGAGCCACGGGTCTTGAAGGCAATTGGGAAAAGTCACTGAATTTCAAGAACACTGCCTTAAAGAGGAAAAATGAAAAGGATTCTAAGAAATTAATTAAATGACTACAGAGCCAAATGATATTCGGAATATAGAGTATGTGTTTTCCTCTTTATAAGGGAAAAAAAATCAAAGCTTGAGGGAATAAAATTTGTACAAAATAGTCATGGTCTAAATAGAAAAGTACTCAAATTAAAGCAAGTTTGAGAGGCAGGAAAAGTACATTTGTCCCTGATGCCATGAATGCTCCCTTTTGACTAACAAGGCACCATGACATTGGACCTGGAAGAGAGTAAATGCATGCTAATAGGAAAAAGTCTCTTCAACAAATGGTGCTGGGAAAACTGGTCAGCAACATGCAAAAGCATGAAACTGAACCCCTTTCTTACACTATACACAAAAATAAACTTAAAATGGATTAAAGATCTAAGTGTGAGACCTGAAAACAATAAAATCCTAGAAGACAGCACAGGCAACAATTTTTCTGACATTGGTCTTAGCAACATCTTTCTACATGTGTCTCCTGAGGTAAGGGAAATAAAAGCAAAAATTAACTATTGAGACTACATCAAAATAAAAAGCTTCTGCACGGTGAAGGAAACAATCAACAAAACTAAAAGGCAACCTACTGAATAGAAGATATATGCAAATGACATATCCAATAATCTTATCCAAAATCTATAAAGAACTTTACAACTCAGTACCCAAAAAAACCCAAATAATCTGATTAAAAATGGGCAGATAACATGAACAGACATTTCTCCAGAGAAAACATCCAGATGGTCAACAGACACATGAAAAGATGCTCAATATCACTCTTCATAGGGAAATGCAAATCAAAACCACAATGAGATATCAGCTCACACCTGTCAGAATGGCTAAAATCAACAACACAACGAACAACAGGTGCTGGCGAGGATGTGAAGAAAAAGGAAATCTCATGCGCTGTTAGTGAGAATGCAAACTGGTGCAGCCACTCTGGAAAACAGTATGGAGTTTCCTCAGAAAGTTCGAAATAGAACTACCCTATGATCTAGTAATTGCACTACTGGATATTTATCCCCAAAATACAAAAACTCTAATTCAAAAGGATACATGCATCCCCATGTCTATTGCAGCATATAATTTAGCCATAAAAAAGAATGAAATCTTGCCATTTGCAACAACACCAATGGAGCTAGACAGTATAATGCTAAGTGAAATAAGTCAATCAGAGAAAAATACTATACGGTTTCACTCATATGTGGAATTCAGGAAACAAAACAAATAAGCAAAAGAAAAAGAGAGAAACTAAGAAACAGAATCTTAAGTATAGAGAACAAACTGCTAGTTCCCAGAGGCGAGGTGGGGGCGGGGGTGGATGAAGTAGGTGATGGGGTTCAGAGTACACTTGCCATGATGAGCTCTGAGTAATGTATAGAAATGTTGAGTCACTATATCATACACCTGAAATTAACATAACCCTGTATGTTAACTATGTTGGAATGGGATTAAAAGAAAAAAAAAAACTTAGAAAAAGAGAAAATGTATGCTTGCTTAGTTCTACTAAGTTCTATTCTTAGTAGACAATATTGACATAATGTAAATGCTGATTACTGGCTTTTAGTTTTCAGAAATGTTCATAGACAAAGCATAGAAAATTTACTTGTTACAAAGCAGAATGTAAATATTATCCACAAGGATAATGTAAAAAATGAAGATGTGACTGGACAGAAACATGGAGAGGAAAAGGGAGGAGGGAAAAAGAGGTAAGGATTGAAATGGTAATGCCTTCGTTTTGAAAAATGAAAGGTTAAGACACACAGTTGAAAGCAATGGAACAAGAACTAGAAATTTAAAAATATATTATGTAAAGCTATCGGGCAACCAATAGAGGAAGCTACTACTAAAATTACTAGTATAACAATCAAAAAATGGAAGGAGAGGGGAAGGGAAGGAAGGGGTGTCAGGATGTAACAGAAATTCTCATCCAACCCAGAAAAAGGTGCCAGTGATGTTGCAAGTCCGTGGAGCCCTAATAGTGGCCTTAGCGTATTATTTTGAGATATTGGAAGAAATCATTCAAAGCAAAGCCAGAAAGGGTTTTGAGGTTCTTGCCTCTGTGTATCAGGTGGAGGGGCAAGGAGTGTTTGGGGAAAGGATTTTTCATCCTTATCATGAATGTTTTCTGACTCGTTCACTATTACTGCATGATACATATTTTTCAGAATTAAAAATCACCAGTTTTACATCAGTGCTCCAGGCAGGGTCCTGGCAGGAACCAGATGGCAACCTCAACCTGAGCAATTGAGCAGAACTTCACAGGACTGTTTGTAATTGTGTGGGCAGGGGCCGCAGAGCCCTACAAGGTTGGCACAGCAGCCTGCCAACCACGGGTTGCCTTTACCACTCCACAGCCCCAAAGGGTTGGAAGTGTCTGCTGAACCTGGTAGATGGTGGCTGTATGGAGAGGGCTGCCGATATTGGGATTTATTTGAGAGAAAGAGGGACAGAGGGAGAAAGTGTGCATGTGCACATCAGGGGTGGGGGTGGGGTGGCAGAGGAAGAGGAAGAGAGAGAATCCCAGGCTGACTTCTAGCCGACCAAGGAGTGCAACTTGGGGCGTGATCTCACCACCCTGAGATCATGACCTGAGCCGAAACCAAGAGTCTCATGCTTAACCAACTGAGCCATGCAAGCTCCCCAAGTACATTGCAATGTATAACAAGAAATAGATATTAGGTCTTTGTCCCCACTTCTGGCACAGAACCCCTAAAGCCCTGGGAATTTCCTAAGTGATAAGAGCAGTGAAAGTGTCCTGATAGTCACAACAACCCCCCCCCATTTTTTTAAAAGATTTTATTTATTTATTCATGAGAGACACAGGGAGGGGGTGCGGCAGAGGGAGAAGCAGGCTCCATGCAGGGAGCCCGACGTGGGATTCGATCCCGGGTGTCCAGGATCACACCCTGGGCTGAAGGTGTGCTAAACCGCTGAGCCACCCGGGCTGCCCCACAACAAGCCCTTTTCAACCCTTTCAACCACACCTGAGTTATGCTATTGAGGTGACTTTTGGAAAGCATCTGAGGAGGAGGGGCTGGTTGCCAGTAGAACCAACCATGTGGTTAGAAGGTTAGAACTTTCATTCCCACCCTGCTGACCTTTGCTGGGGGAGGTCACTCAGAGGCTGGTTGCCAATGGCCAATTTTTTAAGCAATCATGCTTATATAACAAAGCCTCCATAAAACCCCAAGAGGACAGGTATGAAGAGCTTCCAGGCAGGTGAACTTGTGGGGATTGCCGGGAGAGCATGGAAACTTCACATCCCTCTCTCCTCGCCTCGCACTCTATGCATGTCTTCCATCTGGCTGTTCCTAATCCTATCATTTATAATAAACTATCATCTAGTAAGTAATGTGTCTCTTGGAGTTTCTCTGAGTGAGCAGCTCTAGGGAATTAATCAAATGCAAAGAGGAGGTTGTTGGAACCTCTCTGATCTATAGCAGGTAGGTAAGAAGCACAGGTCAGAGCTTGGACTTTCGTTAGCATCTGAAGCAAGGGGAGGGGACAGTCTTTTAGGATTGAGCCCTTAACCTGTGGGATCCTATGCCATCTCCAGGAAATAGTCAGAATTCAGCTGAATTGTTGGAGAATTGCTTGGTGTGGGGGAAAAACACATTGCAATTGGCGTCAGAATCTAGGGCTGTCAGGTAGCTGAGGCCTTTGATGGAAGACACGGCCAACCCGCACCAGAAGGGGACCAGGGAAATCAAAAACTTTTTTATTCTCCTCCTACCACCTCATCTCCCAGTTGGTGCTTCTTATTGGCCAACCCCAACCAAAATCTAGAACTGTGCTGTCCAGGACAGGAGCCACTAGGCACATGTAAGCTATTTAAACTAATTAAAATTTAAAATTCAGGTCCTCAGTCATATTAGCCATACTTTCAAGTGCTCATGAGCCATGAATGGCTAGTGGCTCTCCTACTGGACAGCACAGATACAGAGTATTTCCATCATCCCAAAGTCCTACTTGGACAAGCTTGATAAAGGGCAAGGGAAGGCCACCCTCCATGAAGGTCAGCCTCTTGGGCACAGAGCAGGGCAGGGAAGGTTGGGGAGTCGATCCAGAAGGACACACAGGAGATATACAACATGTGAGGCATTGCCAAAATATATCACACAAGATACTCAAAAAATATAACCAAATTTGGGGGTGGAGGAGCGGTGGATGATCATATAAATTATATAAATTTGACAAACTCTACACACTGTTTTGTTCCCTTGAAGACTCAAGATATAGATCCGTTTGGTAACAGCTGTGAGAAATCCTGGAAATCTGTTTAACATTATTTAAAAACAGGTGTTTTCTGAACTTTTTTTGGTTAAGAAACCTTCTCCCCTCCCCTTTCTCTCTCTCTCTCTCTCTCTCTTTTTGTATGGGAAGAGTTACAACACCTCTCACGTAGTTCTTTTTATACTGAATATTTATCATTGTTGGACTTCCAAGATCCTATCAATCCTCCTTATTTGGGGTGGGGGATCCTGGAAGGGATAAGGTGGTTAAATCCATCTGCCCAACACAGAAAGCTGACCTTCTACAAGTGACCCCGGAGAGGTCATCGGAACATAGCAGGGCATTCATGCAGGCTCAATCCTGCAGACACGAGAGTCTAAAAACACCTCTCGCTTGAGGATTCCTCATCTGTCTGGTTGAGACTTTCTGAGGACTGCCCTGCAGCCCGATACTCCTACCCACCCTCCCTTCCTCCAACCTAATTTCAAAGCTGTCAGACCTGTATCTCTGTCTGCAGACTCTGGCTTGCTGCCCTTTTTTCTTTCACAGGCATTTCCCCCCCAATAAATCTCTTTCATGCATGTGTAATACGGTGTTGGTATCTGCTTCTTAGAGGACCTGAACCAACACAACTGAAGATCTGAATCTTAGGGAGTATCTCAAAGATGTGGGAACATATCGAAATAATTCAAGGCAGAGCTCAGTAACATGGACAACTCTCGGACACATTTTGTTTGCCAGGCCAGTCAAGGTTCCAAAGGTTAATGAATAAACTTCCCAACCTGCTTAAAATCATCTGTCCTTGCACAGTGGTTAGCCCTGAAAACTGAACCCTTCACATCACTATCAACTGCTAACATGCTCCGACCATTTCAGAAAGAGCCGGTGCCCTGTTAGTGGTCCAAAGTCTTGCCACACATTATTCGCGTGATTGTATGGGGTGAGCTGCTCCTGAGTAAGGTCGATGAGACTCGTGCTCTGTGGAGGGCCAGACTCTGATGAGAAGAAATGGTATTTTGAATACAAGGCACTGTTCCTGCTTTCTATCAATACATACCACAGAGTTTGGGAGTATACACTTATCATGAAGGCTCAAAAAGTGGTTGGCAGCCTTTAGGAAGGGCAAAACAAGTTTTATTTTTTCTTTGTTCTCCCCTTTTGGAAAGCTGGGGGTGAAGTAATTGCACCTGCGGTCACTCCTGGCTTCCTACAGCTAAACTACCTTATGAGATGGGAGCCCTGGCCATCGTCCACCCACACAGCGCCCCTCTGCCCATGGTCCATGTCACCTACCACTCCGTGAGCACATCACTCGCCAAAGGAACCACATTTTGCTCAGTTCTGGACTGGCACCTCAGGGCCGTGCTAGGCCTGGTGATGCAGAGATGAATCCCAAGTGGTCCGTGCCTTCGGAGAGCTCCCAGAGTAAAGGAGATACCCGGAAAAGGGAGAAAGACAGAGGAAAAACATCACCTGGTGGCACTGAGTGCAGAATCGAGGTGGCCCGGGAGTACCAGCAAGGCTCCTCGGGGGACAGTGACTTTGAAGCTGGGAGTTAAGTCCAAGCAGGAGTTTGCCAGACAAAATCTGGACAAGGGGAAGATGCTGACCCAATCTCAGTGACTGAAGTCCCCAAATTCCAAGCGCATGCATAGGGCCGTCAGAGGGCTAGTGCGGAGGTGTGAACGTTGCCTGGGCTGTGTGCAGTGCCATCTCTACACACACCCATTGCTCCTGCCGTCAGTGTTAGTGCCATTATTACTATTCATGAATTCGGTGCCAGGGCGTTGGCTGGAAACCGAGAATTCACAGCTGAATAAAACAGAGCGCTGCCCTCAAAGTGATCAATAATAATAATTCAGGCTCCCGCAGGGTTTTTATTTATTTATTTATTTATTTTATTTTATTTTTTATTTTTTTCCCACAGGGCTTATTATGTGCCACCTGTGTCCCCAGTGCTCCATGTGTTTTACCCTCAGGACGACCCGCAAAGCGGGCTCCTCGCCCCTTGCAGGTGGGGCCGGAGCGTCCAGATGTGGCCCTCCAGATGATCCGCTCTTCACTGCCGTCCCTACAGGGAAGTTCACCGCCGAGAGGCAACCACACTACAACGTCCCTATGTGAGTGTAAGCTGAGTGGGGCCCAGGCGATCGTCGCTAAGGCTTCCTGGAGGAGACCATCCCTGAGCTGAGCAGAATGGAGACCTGGGGGAGGGGGGCAGAGTTTCTGCCCTTCAGTGGGGGGAGGGCAGGAATGGAGAGGTGAGCAGGGACGGGTCCGCCTGTGTCTCTGTCTCTGTCTCTCTCTCTTTTCCATGAGTAAATAAAAATTAAAAAAAAAAAAAAACAACAAACACACCATTGCCATCCCCAATGATGCTAGCAACTGTTCTCAGCTCCTGTTTATTGAGCACTTATTATGCACCCAAGCAGCATGTTTGCTTTTTATTTAACTCTGACCCACAATTCTGTGACACAGTGTTGCACTTCTCTGTAATTCACTTGAAGCTTGATTTTTCAAGAAGAACACAGTCCAAGGTCCCTGGCATAGAATACATTGGTACCTAAATAATAATATTTAACATTTACAGAGAGCTTTAATTTTTGAACAGGTAAAAGGATGACATGGTCCAAAAATTGAGTTTTACAAATGGAGTAGAAATGACATTTCCCTTTTACGGAGGGAGAAACTAAGGCTCAAAGTCACGTGAGCAGCTGAGGCTCACAAAGAAGCCAAGAAGTGGCAGTGGGACATCTGTGTACGACAGACCTAGACACCGCCTTTAGGCAGCCCTTTAAACCTATCCATCTCTAGGGGCGCCCGGGGGGCTCAGGCAGTTAAGCATCTGCCTGCGGCTCACGTGGGATCTCCGGGCCCTGCATTGGGCTCCCCGCTAGCACGGAGCCTGCTTCTCCCTTGGCCTCTGCTCATGCTCTTTTGCTCTCTCTCAGTTGCTGCCAACACTGCCCGTTTAACCACTCTACAGTTTGTTTTTGAGGGAGACAGATCGGAGGCCCGAGCTCTGCCACGATGACTGGAGTGTATCACTTATGGTTTGGTTTTCCTCCCTTATCAAATGAAAGATTAGATCAGCATTGCGGGCTTGGGCGTGATAGACAACTCACAAAGTCTGTAAGTAGGGTTGTTTGCCGTGGAGCGAGGCCAGAGTTAGCCTACACCCTAGAGTCAGGATGGAGCAGAGGGAGCTCTTCTAGAAGGGAGGTAAGCAGCACGTTTGCTTTTTATTTAGCTCTGACCCACAATTCTGTGACATAGTGTTGCACTTCTCTGTAATTCACTTGAAGCTTAATTTTTCAAGAAGAACACAGTCCAAGGTCCCTGGCATAGAATACATTGGTAGCTAAATAATAATATTTAGCATTCATGGAGAACTTTAATTTTTGAACAGGTAAAAGGATGACATGGTCCAAAAATGAAAATGATATAAAAAGATGTACATTGAGAACCTTGTTCCCCACTCATGCTTGCATCTGCCCCATATTATACCCCTGTTCTCTGCCCCATAAGCCACCAATTTCCGATCTGTACTTTTTATTTTTAAGATTTTATTTATTTGTTCATAAGAGAGGCAGAGACACAGGCAGAGGGAGAAGCAGGCTCCCCATAGGGAGCTCAATGCGGGACTCGATCTCAGGACCCCGGGATCATGACCTGAGCCAAAGGTGGACACTCAACCACTGAGCCACCCAGGTGTCCCTGATCTGTCCTTTCAATGTTTTTTTTACGTAAGTCTGGATTCTCAAATACATATCTTCAGCATCTATAAAATGATTATATGGTTTTTTTCCTTCAATCTATTTTGATGAACTGTCCTTGCATTTTTAGAATAAGCTGCACTTGGTCATGAAGAATTATTCTGTTTGTATGCTGCTGCATTCTGATTGCCAATATTTTATTTAGGATCTATGCAATCAATATTCATGTATGAGATTCATTCATTGTTTCTTTTTTTCCTACAGTCTTTGTCATCAACGTTATCCTAGCAGGGTTTTAAAAAAAAACGTTGTACTTCTTTAGTTGTGTTCTGGAACAGTTTTAAATAGTGTTGGAACTATCCATCTTTTAAAGGTTTGGCTAAATTTGCCCAGGAAACTGAACCGTGGTAATTTAAAAAGATTAACTCCCTTATAATACTATTTCGCTTTTCTTTTTTTAATGAAAATTGGCTTATTTAGATGTTCTGGAGTTGGTTTCTATAAATTATATTCTCCTGGAAAGAACTTCTCCATTTCTTTGAAATTTGCAGATTTAGATGAAGTTGCATAATATTGTTTTTAAAATTTCCTTGCTTTCTGCATTTTTTCTCCTGGCCATTTGTTTTTTGGTTTTCTTTTGTATTTTTTTGCCTTTATTCCTTCGTCCTTGATTTCTTTTTTTTTTTTTTTAGATTTTATTTATTTATTCATGAGAGACACACAGAAACAGAGAGAGAGAGAGAGAGAGAGAGGACATAGGCAGAGGGAGAAGTAGGCTCCATGCAGGGAGACTGATGTGGGACTCGATCCCAGGATCCTAGGATCACGACCTGAGCCTACAGCAGACGTTCAACCACTGAGCCACTCCGGTGCTTCTCTTCCTTGATTTCTGAGAAGACTTTTCTGTTTTATTGATTTTGTCCCAATGATCCAGGTATTCACTCATTCACTTTGTTCTCCCCTATTATCTACCTCATTAATTCTTTTTATTTCTTCGGCCTTCCTCTGATTTATTTTGTTGCCCTTTTTTCTAATTTCTTGAGTTGATTCTTATTCTTTCTATTTCATTCCTTTTAAGTAAATATTCCTTTCATAGGCTATGGCAATTCCCATCTGTGCTGCTTTAGTTCAATTCTTTAGATCCAAAATCTAATAAGCAGTAGAATTTTCATTATCACTGGTTTTTAGAAATTCTGCAGTTTGAATTTACTCTTTTCCTTTGTCCCAAAAGCAGAAATAACTTTCTTAAAATCATGATTTTTAAAATTAAGCTATACTGCATTGTGAATAGAAAATGTCCACATTACCTCCACTTTTTGAAACTTACAGTGATTTCATTCGCGGTGACCAGTGGTATGGCCAATTATTGTGGGTGTCCCATGGACAGCAAAATATACTCTCTACCTTCGGGGCACATAGTTTGATATATATTCATCACATCTACTTTTATGATTCTGTTACTTAAATCTTTTGTAACCTTATTCATTTTTGGCCCAACTGATATGAGAGAATGTTGCTCTTCCTGAGATGTGGAAAGGCTGGGGAGGAGTCCATTCCAGGGGAAGAGTGGGTATAGAAAAATCACAAGGTCTGTTGGAGATGTTGGTGATCATCTCCAACCAAAAATCTATTCTTGCCAAACACTAATTTGAAAAGATATATGTACCCCTATGTTTACTGCAGAGTTATTTACAAAGGCCAAGATATGGAAGCAACCCAAATGTCCACTGAAGGGGAATGAATAAAAATATTATAGATGTATGTATGTGTGTGTACATATATCATATATATACCTAACATATAACACATCTGTAATAGAACATTACTCAGCTATAAAAAAATTGAGATCTTACCATTTGTAATAACATAGATGGAGCCAGAGAGTATTATACCAAGTGAAATAAGTCAGAGAAAGATAAATACCATATGACTGCACTTACATGTGGAATAGTAAAAACAAAACAAATGAACAAACAAACAAAAGCAGAAACAGACCCATAAATACAGAGAAGCTGATGATTGTCAGAGGGGAGAAGAAAAAATCACTCTTGCTGCAAAGAAAAAGGACCCCCCAAATTGACCAAGGTTTGTATTTTCTTTTATTGGTACTACTTGAAAGGAGAGTCAGTCTTTCACTTAATCAGATAATTGTATATTGTTTCCTAATTTTTAAAAATTTATTTATTTATTTATTTATTTATTTATTTATTTATTTATTTAAGACACAGAGACAAAGGCAGAGGGAGAAGCTGGCTCCATGCAGGGAGCCCGATGTGGGACTGGATCCGGGGACTCCAGGATCACGCCCTGAGCTGAAGTCAGGCGCTCAACCACTGAACCACCCAGGTGTCCCTGTTTCCTAATTTTTTTTAAGTAGGTTTCACACCCAGCATGCAGCCCAATGAGGGGCTCGAACTCATGACTGTGAGATCAAGACCTGAGCCAAGATCAAGAGTCAAACACATGGGATTCTAGGGTGGCTCAGTAGGTTAAGCCTCCGACTCTTGAGTTCAGTGGTCGTGATCTTAGATCTTATTTAGAGATCTCTCTCTCTCCCCAAATAAATAAATAAAATCTTTAAAAAAAGAAAAAGACTCCAACACTTAACCAACTGAGCCCCCACCCAGGCACCCCTCCTAATTTTTTCATATATGGATTTTTTTCCCCCACATCAAGTTAAAAAATGGAGTCCTCTTTTACATTTATATGGTGAGTAGGACAAGGTGGGATTGGCTTGGAGGGATTTTCCATGGTGAGGTTGCTAATAATATCATTTGAGCACCAACTCTGAGCCAAGCTCTCCTCTAGGCACTCTGTATGTCTGGGGCTATTTAATAGCATCAACTCATGGTATCCCCATTTTACAGAGTCAACAAGAACAACAAGGTAAGAGGAGGTAAAATAACTTCAAGTTGAAACCATGAGTGACTTCAGAGCCTGGACCCCAACCTTAGTCACTCTGCACTGTTGCCTCTTCCAGAGACAACTCATCCAGTGGCTTCATTCTTGTGAGGAAACAGACTCAAAGTTGTTGAGTCAGCTGGCAAACTACTAGCAGAGCTAACACGAGATCCTGAGGTTTGGATCTTCATCCAAAGATGCAGAGATAACACCACAGCAGATGCAAAGAAAGACGTTTTCAATCAAATGTTACCCAAATGATGTATACTTTTGATTTTTGAACAAATAACTCAGTGTAAAATAAACTCACTTTTAATATGATTAGGATATATAAGATAACAAGAAACTAAGGTCCTACAAGGATAAGGCTCTAGGTGAGAGGACTTGGGTTGATAGGCATTTCCTGCACTCTGCAGATCCCACGCACATGACCTTTCTTCTTTGTTTATGGGTTGTGGGTGTGAGACTTAGAAACAAGCACTTTCCCAGGACAAGGAAGAACTGAAAACAGCCCATGGAAAAGACTAATCAATGCATGGGGGAGAGGAGGATCATTAAAGAACAACATATCAACGGTGGGTTTCTTGTATTATCTTCAAGTCCAGCTCTCAGAGCCTTTCTGTTGCCAAGAGTGACCTAACATTTCCACACATAGCTTGGCTTCAGAGGGCAAGCTTTGTTTGTTTTTGTTGTGCTCGATTTTTGTACTTATTCCAGTAATTATGAAGAAAGAAAGGAGTTTAGGACATGTGGGAAAGGGAGACTGACCCAGCGTATCAACCTTACTAAGAAAGAACATAATTGTTTGCCAAAATAAGACAGTTTCATTCTGAAAGTGTAAAGACATCCTATACTAGCAGAATTATTTGGCTGGCCAAAAATCAAAGTTGTTTAGCTGAATATGGCAGGGACCTAAGCCAAAAGACTACAAGGTGGTACCCCTAAACAACTCCACAGAGGCTTCCAGAAACAGGCTGGGGAATCTGATTCTGATGCTGGAATTGGTGGTGTTCCACTTGGATTCATTCATGGTGAGCCAGCAAGATGAGATCGACAACAAGCCCTGGAAACCTGTCCTCTACTATAGCACAGAATCTCTGGGAAACTGTGATTTTTTTCTCTTGAATCATGACATCATGAAAAGATTTGTCCAAAGGTAGTCCCACAACCTGCCTGGTTTGGGGCTTGCAGCATAAACTGAATAAAGTGCATTCCTAACACCCTCTAGTGCAAACAGATCCCCCAAGCCTTGCAACCTTGCACTTGGTAGATGCCAAATGAAGGAAAGAGCGGCTAAAAATGTAGAATGGATTCCTCGGGAGAGGTTCTGGTCTCTGTTTTCTCAGTGTGCCTACTTTCCCTTTCAAATGAGAGACTGAAATGGTTGAGTTGTGGTCTGGCTCAGATTCTAGGGAATCGCTTTGGTGGGGTCTCCAGCCTCACTGACTGAAATGTTCTTGTTTGCAAAAAAGAATATCCTATTTAAAAGGAAGTGTGGCCAATTCTTGCTTTACCACATAGATTATCAGGAGTCTGCTCTGTTGCAGCAAGTGAGAAAGTTGAGCTCGGAATGTTCCCTCTTGCTTCAAATTTAAGTCATAGAATGTATCTGGCAAAAGTGGGGAAAGGGTTGAAAAAAGGTGAGTTTTGCATGAAACTGAGCGTAGGTTTTTTCTGAGCACCTCAGAACTTCAGGTTTCACTTCATTTAGTTCAAATCATACATCTGATTGCTTCCAGTAATCTGGATGATCTGTTTGTGGGGCAGTCTTCTCTTGCCATGAAGGATACGAGTCTGCAGGGCATCTAGAGCTTATGTGCTACCTGGAATCCTTAATCAGTGAAGGGAACAGTAGCCAACTATCTTAGTCATGCTCAGTTAGTTACAAGGAACAGAAAACCACTTGATTTACTATTTTTTGAAGATTTTATTTATTTATTTATTCATGAAAGACACACAGAGAGAGGCAGAGACATAGGCAGAGGGAGAAGCAAGCTCCCTGCGGGGAGCCCAATGCTGGACTCGATCCCAGGACCACAGCATTACAACCTGAGCCGAAGGCAGAGGCTCAACCACTGAGCCACCCAGGCATCCCAGAAAACCACTCAATTTAAATCCTTTTTAAAGAATTTATTGGAAGCAATGTGTAGATTTCACGAGGAGCAGCGAGATAGCAGATGGTTCCTCTCTGTTCTCATTTCCTATTGTGTTTCTCTCAGCAATTAGCTCTTTTCTCGCTTCTGCTTCATTAAGACTTTTTGGCTCTGATACAGGGCACCTGTTTTTGTTTTTTGGTTGTTGTTGTTGTTTTACATTTACCTTATTTTTATCACCATGATCCATTTTATTCTGTGGAGAACCAGCCATGGGAATTGGTTTGGCAGTGGACGCTTGACTTGATCTGAGACTTTTGCTGAGGTTTCTGAGATGGTTTGTGAGTGGGAGAGGACACGAGGCTGGCGCTCCAACACCAAGGCGAGCTGCTTCTCGCCTCTGGGAAGCCCAAGACTAATGGCAACACAGCAGTAGAAGAAAGGGACAGAAGCAGCTACGTCCTGATGGCAGTTTGGGAAACCTGAACCCCAGTTCTATGTGAAGCCAGTTGCGTGAGCCAGTAACTTCCTTGCTTGCTTAAGTCATTATGGATCAGAAATTCTGTCAAGCATAACCCCCCAAAGTCCCAACTGATATCGCCATCAGCCCTGGATTCCAGCCCAGCCAATTCCAGCCGTCACCATGACCTTGCACTTCCAGTTTCCCCATTGGCCTAGTTGGGAAGCGCATGATCGGAAAGGAGCAGTTTAACGTGGTCTGTAGGCCTATCCTTTGCAGAGCTAAAGGTGGGGCAGAGGGAGAAGTAATTAACTTCTTACGTTTATGGTCATTAGCTAGAGTCCTTGATCTGACCATTAGCCTCATCACATTTTTTCCCTGTCTTCATTAAGGTCATGAACGTCAAAATATAGGGGATAATATGCAAAAATCACTTCCAACTTCACAAATAATGCTTGTGATGCTTTTTCATATGCAAGTCTAATGGAAATTTAGAAAATGATGGGTTTGTTTTGTCATTCTTTTCTTGTGGATATGCCAACAACTTCGACAATTTTTTCAATATGCCAACTTTAATTTTAAAATTGAAGACAATGGAGTGGCTTGGAAGCTAAGTCATAAATGAAAATGTATCTGGTAAGAAGTGCATTACATCCTATTTCTTCATTAGGAGAATATTTAACTTAATTCTTTGATTTAAAAATATCTCCACTTTAATACGTCACGATGCAGATCATCTTTTCCCACACCTCTTCTTTCAAGACATCTTATTTCATCAAAAAATAATAAATCTCAGGCTCAGAAACTGTTTCTTAGCCAAGAATTGTACCAGTGAGGTTGTTCATTGTTGCAATTAAAATTTAAATTTGTTTAGGAAGAGCAAGGACATGACTTTCGTGTACATGTTAAATCCCACATCTAACATTTCATTTTCCACCAACATACATACGCCAGTGTTGCCATCACAAGCAACACAGATGTAGCCTGAGAAGAATGAGCGCTTGAGCTCCATCTGCAACTATGGAGTCTACTTGTGTGACATTGGCAGATTATGACTTCTGTAAGCTTCTGTCGTTTCACATATAAAGGACTGATCTTGTATCTTTATAGATAATAAAACCGACCTCATAGCTTTAATGGGGTAAATGAGGTGGTATATGTACAGCATATCATTGATACTCGGTCTTATTTACTAGCTATTACTTAAGGCAACAAATACTTGCCCTTCACAATGAAAACATTCACAATTCATGATTGCCCATTTTCTACCAGTTTTCAACACTGCCATAAATCTTCCAGAGTTATAAAATCAAATATACACTTTTCTGAATGTTTACTACCCTCTTAACGCTACTGAAACGTCTCATTCATTACTTCTAGCTGGCTATGTGACCTGGGACAAGCTCTAAGCACCGTGAGTTGTGCTTCTGCATTTGCAAAATGCCCAAACTGGACTGTCCTAATCGTATTTGTCCTAGATGCATGTTAGAGTCCCCTCCAGCTCTACCATTCTTCCCTGTGCATCTTAGAATTCAGTTCGGTGGCCACATGATGCACATGAATCATCGTGGGATAAATACATCCTGATTTCAAATGAATCCATATTCCTACTCAGAGGAAAAACTGCTGCCATTTAAATCTAGTCTCCCAAATATCAGCCTCAGGATAAAAGGAAAGAGAGAGTGAGGTGATAATAACGGAAGGACAATTCACAGGATCAGGGTTTGTAATAGTGGAACTTTCTAAGAGTTATTTCAAAATTTGAGGATGAATTTTGTGACATAGGGGTAGTCAAAGAAAAGTGTGCCAAAGGACATGATGGATGCTTCTCCACTGGGCTTACGGTCTACTGTTCCACATATAAGGCTCCAAACTCGTGCTTGGCCTTATTGGAAATGCTAATGATTGGTATACTTCCATTTTTTCTGAAACTGCAGAACAGAACTGTCTAATTAACCATTCCTTTGGTATTTACTTTGAAACCAACTGTGCATTTCTTGGCCTCTTCACATACAATCGGTGCCAACTCCCACGCAATTCCACAGAATTCTTGTACAATTTGCACTTACTCTGCCCAATTTTGTTTCTTAGCCTCCCCTCTATTACCTCACAAATGGTGAACATTTCAGAACTTACAATGCCCTTAGAAGGTCTCTACACATTTGTCTATAAGACATTTGGGGGGAAAAGCAAAAGATGCCTTCTCACAGAAGTGGGGAAAATTGCATAAATTAAATTTCTAATGGACATAGCAAGAGAAGAAAGTGCTACATGTGAAGAGCCCAGATTCTCTCTGACAGATGGCATGCAGTGCATGCTGTTAGCTGGGCAGTGCTCAAGGGCTTGCTCCATTGCAAATACAGAAACAATAAAACTGCTTATTGATTTTAAAGAGATCTGTAATTAAGTATGACATTCTAACAGATAAAGGTTTACCAAGGCAGAACAGCCAGGATTTAAGGGGTCTTAAAATGAGATACTATTTAATTGATTCAAATGTCATTCCTGGGATGGCAAAGCCTCAAGAACTCCAGTTTGTGTGTGTGTGTGTGTGTGTGTGTGTGTGTCTGTATTTATGTCTGAGTGCAAAGGCAGGTGCACAATTCATCTAAAGTTTTAAGCGGTGGGTGCCCAGTTGAAATTTTCTTGAGGTTAGGAAAGCAAAGGTTGCAACCCTTACATGCAGTTGCCTTGGGCAAGCAAAAAAAAAAAAAAAAAATCTGTCAAGACCCAGGTCTTACTGTTGAGGCTAGAGTTGAGAAATGCCCTCCAAATGCCTTCAAGTCAACATTAGCTATGACAGAAGCAAGACTATTATTTAACAGTAGCAGCAAATGTCAAAAACAAACTGTGCCTGGCGTTTTGACAAGACACTGTTGAAAGAGAACCACTTTTTCAGCACTTGTGTAACCGTGGGGGAGAACTCGACAATTAATATCCTGAAGTCTGGTAATAGGATTTCCAGAGGCTGCTTGGTGGTTTCCTTCTGATACACATAAAAGGAGTAGCAAGTAGCGGACGTGGGCAAAAAGAACCCAAAACGAGGAAGCCTGGAGAAAACGATGGATACATCAGAAATCAGGTACCTATAGCTAATTAAAATGTAACTCCTTCTTGGGGAAACTGCAGTCTCACAGTGGTGACAGTGTAAAGCATGAGGACAGAGCCATCATCCCTAGGCAAAAATAAGGGGCTGACAAAACCTATCTCCTATTTCCCACATCCTTCCTTCCTTCTGGTGTCCTCATGCAGTCCTGTGACACCTTGTTGGAGCTTCTCTCCGTGGATGACACTCCCAGCCTAACCTGGCCAAACCTCCAGCCCAACAATCAATTACTCAGTATAATAACAAGTAGCCACTTTTCTGGCTATTTTCTCCTACTTCCTTAGGAGTCTGGTCCCTGAAAGTCATGATGAGTGAAGTTGCAGGTGGTGGTCGGTTGGCATAGTGGATCTGTGCATTATGGGTCCTTGCATTTTGACAGAAACATTAGGAAAGTATCTTAATGCAAAGGAAATGCTAATGTGCTGGCTCAGTACCCATACTCTGAAGTGGAAAACAAGAGGAAAAATGAAAGGAACAAATATTCAACTGGATGCCTGTTTACGTTACATAATATTGGATTTGATGTTACCAGGCCTCCGAAGATGGCAGTGTATCGCCACTTCATAGATGAGAAAGCTGACGTTTAGAAAGCTAGAGGGACTTGCCTAGGGGCCCAGTCTATAAGGAACTCACGCGGTGTACAAGCCTGGGTTTTGTCGGATTCCTAAGGCCGGCTCTTGCCCCGATTGACTCTGCCAAACCTCAGGATCACACCAGGCTCAGCCTCAGAACATTCTTTTTCAAGAAAAAGCCTGATAATGATGGTGATTGATAAATAATGAAGATGCTATGAATTGTGGCAGATGGTGCTGTGGACCCTTCCCAAGAAGAAGCATGCCCTGCCTGCAGCCTTTACAGGAGTCATTTAAACCCTCAAAGGGAAGTCAGTCTCCACGTTTGATGTCCTACCCCTCCCACCACTTCCTCTATCTTCACTGCTTCCGGACTGGACTTTGGATTCTCCAGAGTACATTCGCCTGTTTGTCCATGTTGTTATCCTATCCATCCCACGCCACCGAGAATGCCCTCCCTCCCTCAAGCTGACCTAATCAGTAATGGTGTCCCCACCTTTCACGGGCCTTTCCTGGCCAGAGGGTTAACACCATGTTCTCACTCTTACAGAACATATCATCTATACAATCCATTTGCACGGAGGCCTCAAGGCCAATATTCATGTATTATGGGGCCACCAAAAACAGTACCACCCAGCGTTAATAATTCACACAGACTTCTTCTCCCAGACAACTTTTTAAAAGGTCAGAAGTCAAAATCCATTAACAATTTTTATCACCTATTTTGTCAGATTTTCTATAGGACTGTGCCTGTGGAGGCTACAGCAAAACATCTATTTTCAAGAGAGGCTCAAAGTCCCCATCGCACTCATGGAGGGCTGAAGCCATTAGGCTACGAATGTTTATATTAGCTTTCTAAAATAACTCAAGTTCCAGAGCGGAGTAGTGTATTCAATGTAAGCTGTGTCTGTGGAGGCGGCACCCGAGTCAGAAATGCCCACGGTGCCAAGTCACTCACTCTAAGGGATGGCCTGAGAAATCTGTTGGAAATACTCATGGAAAACCACTTGCAGGGACTGGCAGGAACAGTGCCGTGTGGTGAGGAGGAGGATCCTTGGTCGCTAGAGTCAAGTCAGACCAGAGTTTGAAACCCTGCTTTTAGGAAAACATGGACATTAAAACAGTCCGTATCTGGAGGGATGTGGTAGGGATGTTCATAGGAGGCACAAAGCATATGCCTGACTCATTTCCTTACCTTCACTTTTTTTTTTTTTTTTTTAGGTATTTTTTTATTTGAGAGAGAGCACAAGAGAGAATAGAGAGCACAAGTGGGAGATGGGGGAAGAGGAGCAGAGGGAGAGGGTGAAACTGACTTCCCACTGAGCAGGGAGCCCCAATTCAGGGCTCGATCCCAGGGCCCTGAGATCATGAGGCGAAGGCAGAGGATAAACTGACTCAGCATCCCAGGCACACCCCTCCCCAAAAAACTTCTTTTACATGATAGAAAAAGGTAAAGGTAAGCCCCTTCCTTCTTTCCCATCATTCTAGAATTTGGGCACTAAGCTTATATGTTATATATTTTAAAGAAAGTAATTTTCATTTTACCACCAAAAAAAGTATTTTATTTTCTCATACTTGTGTTCATTATGAATCACTTAGGACAGAAAACACTAGTGGGCAGAGTGCCACAAAACACCCTATGCCAACTGTGGCAGACACTACTGGTGATCATCTCTATGTGGTTCTTCTGTCCTCTGGGGGAGAGATGACACATCCCAGCCCCTTTACAGTTAGTTGGAGCCATAACTAATGCTATCAAACATTTGAGGATCACTGATTCATTTATTCTTTTTTTTTTTTTGATTCATTTATTCTTTCTGGGAAAAAAAGCTGAACCTGACTCAACCTTATTATGTATTTTGCATACATTCTGGAAAGATTTGCTTCAATGTATACTGACCTGCTTTCTTTTAGACAGGCATGACACTGACACACACTAGGTCTGAGGCACAGGAAATTCCACAAAGGTTTGTCTTTACAAACATCTTTAAGCTTCATCTTCAAATTGTCAGTCTATAGGCTCCCCAAGCCAATAGGCAGAGACTCCACACAGCAGCTGCATCCAGCTGATCCTAAAATGATGGGGTAGCACTTTGTCTTTCTGTAATGTCCTGCTGGAAAATCTCAGGCTTTTGTAAAAGCAGAAAGGATTTTTTCAAAACAGAACTGCCACTGTCATACTTTGGTTCGGTAGACGTTCCCAGAAGATCTAAGAGTGACATGTGATGACTATAAAGGGAATAGAAATGAGTTTCATTCAGTGGCAGAAATTCCCAGGGAATGCATTTTAGAAACTTTTCTCCTAAAACAAACAGATTCAGCACTTGGGTTCTTTCTTTCCTTTGTCTACTCAATTGCTCATCACAATGAATCGGTCTGTGATCACATTCTGTACAAGGTTCCTCAAAAAGTGTTTCTAAGAAAGAGACAAATCTTGCAAACACAACAACCAAATGGAAACACAGTAGTGCTGAGTGAACTTATTGTTTTCAGAACACTATTTAAAAAGGATTATTTTTAAATGGCACTATACTTCCTAAGTGCTCATTCCTTTTAAAGCCCACCTTTGCGGAAGCCATGGGAAGATTAGCAGTTACAAATCCTGACACGAAAAGCAGAACAGAAGGATGCAGTTGCACCAGAGCACATTTTCGATTTGGAATCAAAACTGCCCCTTGTTCATGATATCCTCACAGAGACCACAGCCAGGGAAACAGTGAAAGGGAAAAATTGCCCATATATGGCAATCAGTTTTGACACGAGGCTCATCAATAGCCCATTCTTTCCCAGGCACATCATTATCTATCTGATCTGCCAAAATCTGATACTTAACAACATTGTCTTCAGAACAGTTGACATACCCTGGAAAAGTCTGTCTTGTAAATCACAAAGAAAGATGACAAGTTTCACAGATTTCATCAGTGGGAAAAAGAAGGGAGGCATAAAGGAACAGATACTAGTATACTTACACCCCCTGGAACAATGAACTCAATGAACTAAATGTCTTTCAAGAGGAAAAATCATCTCCATACCTCAATTTTTATTGAGGCCAAACAAGAAACCCCTGACTTAACCTATTTATCTCAGCTCCTAACTAAATTGAGTTTTTGAAACATAAAGACAAATGAACAGGCAGATGGGATGATTTTATAGTATAAAAAAAAAAGTAGTGGAGAAAGTTGAATCAGGACAACAGACTACTTAAGCTGTAGCTTCTCTCTCCTATCCCAGATCCATAGAAATAACATGAAAACATTAAAAAGGAAAGGAATCTACAACTATATTCCTAAATAAGACATATCCTCTGTGGACCAACACTATAAGGAATTCCTGAAAGAAGAAAACAATTGAGAGCAGATAGATGGGAGAGAAACAGCTCAAAAACCCTAAAGGAGGGGACTTGCTAAAAATGAAACCAGAGACATTCTAAGCTCAGAGGTGGCTGATGCTCAGAGATGAAAATACCCAACTGACCTGATGGATTCAAGCAGGCTCTTGTGGAAACAGCCATCAGTTGGGCTGATTCTATACTTCTACTCACCCGTCTTGGACCGGGCAGAGAAAGCACAGTATCTGCCTCAGATGAAAGTGGTAAGAGGGAGGACCAAGTTCAGAGAGGCATGGTAGTGCACCCAGGGCAAACATCCATGGACGGGCTGGCTCTGTAGAAACGTTTAGAACTTCCCAAGTAGAATAATTAACATCCCCCCCCAAAAGATAAGAATGACAACATACTAAAATAAAATAAAAAATAAAATGAAATAAAATAAAATACCTTGGAAATTCAAAGTGGGATCACTGAAATTAAAAACCCAATGATGGCAGAGTGCTAGTGTACAACAGCTGAAGAGCAACTCAAGAAGATCTGGAAGATCCAGTTAAGAAATTCTTTTAGAGTCGAGCCCAACAGAGAAAAGGGATATACAGAAAACATAAACAAAAGGTCAAAGATCTCTTGAATAGAGGAAATGTGAGAAGAAAAGAAAAGGAGTACCAAGGAATAATAAGAACAAAGGCAAAAAAATAAAAAAATAAAAAATTAAAAAGCCCAGACATAAAGAGGAAATGTCTCTGATTGAACAGGATTAATAGAAAATGAAGTATTCCTACATATCCTGTGGTAAAATTTCAGAATACATACGATGATAAAAAAAAAAAAACCTAAAAATAAAAAATTAAGGAGAAGTGGCTCTAATTAAAATCCCAATACAATCAAGACATCTGGATAAGTATCTCATTCAAATAGTGTCAAGGACTACACATAAACCCGTCCTTTCCACCTGACCTCTGAGATCATTCCAGGTAACACTTAAACTGTTCTAACAGCTGGTCAGCAGGCCTCGAGTCTCCACTCCACTGCTGTGCATCTCCACCCACTTTGGTGAACTATGTAAACAATGTCCTTTAGATCACTCCTTGGGCCTCACAATCTGGAATGTGGCAAAAATCCTGACTACAAACCTCAAGCCTAGCACCCTTCTTATAATAAAAAAGGGTTTTTACCTCAGGGAGTGTAGTTTTTAGCTCAGTGCGTTCTTTCACACTGTCAGGTCAGCACTGCTGATTAGACTTCCTTCACTAATCTGCCTGGATCCCATGATAAAAGACCTCTTAATCTTTCATTAGGAGCCTCCATTAATTTTTCACATAGCCTTTGTGCCACGTCTTCCAATAAATTCCCAATGAGACTCAATCTATCCTGTCACAACTGCCTTAAACTCCTGGGCTATTGAGTACCTCCAGACAGGGCACAACCATGTTGACTAACTCCACTGCAAGAATCTCAGCACAAGCCTCACCCAAGTCCTTGATGGCCTCAAAACAGTCTGGAAATTCTCCATCTCTAGTCAGTCCCTGTCTCCGTTCTTCATAGAGGTTGTCCAAATCTCCACCACTGCCTTAAAGTTCTCTAGCCAATCCCAGCTCTCCTCACTGGTACTATATGACTTAGTATATGATCAGACTTTTCCAAATGTATTTTGTGAACTATCGGTATACAATGAAATATTTTAAATGTTATAAAATAGGTTAGGAAAAGCATTTTTCAATCAGATACATCTCCTTGATCTCTAAGGTTATAACTGCCACTTCATACTACCCAGCTCCCCTCTGCTAGGAACTGCCTTCTGCTCTGGTTTCAAGCACATCGCTCTTCCATTTCTCCTCCCACTTTTGACCAAACCCCCTCCACCTCCTTCACCAGCTCCTCTGCCTACATGCCAGGATGCCACAGATCTTGTCTCCCTTTTCTGTATTATGTTCCTTGGGGACCTCATCCACCTCCACAGCCTCAAAGATCATAGACGTATGTTGACAACCTCCCTCATTTACATCCAATAACCCAGACCCAAATGTCCAACTGATTATAAAACATCTTTACCAGATGTCCTGAATATACCATCTCAACTTATCAAACTTAACTCATTAACTTTACCCACTCACCTGCTTCTCTGCATTCCTTTGGTTTATGAAAATACCATCTACCTAGTTTTCCAAGGAAGAAACGATAAGTCACACTTCTCTTCCTTAACCTTCAAACTCAAGTCAACTTCAGATGACTTAGTCTAAAATGTATCTTAATGTGCCCCTCACTCTTCCTTTCCAAAGTTACAATCTCTCTCTCACCTGGAACGTTCCTCTCATCTAACATGCATCTACACCAATGAATGGCAATCTGGGCTGCACATTAAAACCACCTGGGGAATTTATGAAAATCCTAATGTTCAGGGCACACCCCAGGCCAATTATTTTAGAATCTCTGGGGGTTAGGAACCAGGCATTAGCATACTTTTACAAGTTCCCATATGATACCAGTATCTGAGGCAGCCAGATTGAAATTTCTCCCAAAATTGAAGACGTGAGCACACAGAATGAAAGTGCAAACTGAATACCGAGCAAGAAGAGTGAAAACAAATCTAAACAGGTGAAAGTGAAACTGAGTAACTTTGAAGATAAAATACTGCATAAAAGCTCCTGGAGAGAGGGCAGCCCAGGTGGCTCAGTGGTTTAGTGCCGCGTTCAGCCCAGGGTGTGATCCTGGAGACCCGAGATGGAGTCCCACATCGGGCTCCCTGTATGGAGCCTGCTTCTCCTGTGTCTCTGCCTCTCTCTCTGTCTGTGTCTCTCATGAATAAATAAATAAAATCTTTTTAAAAAAGAAAAAAAAAAAAAAAAAAGCTCCTGGAGAGAAAAGACAAGATTACCTAAAAGAAAATCACACTAATAGCAGATTTACTGTCTGCAACATTAGATGGCATAAATGATGAGTTAAAAGTCCTCAACATGATGGGAGCAGGAGGGAACCTATGAACCTAGAATTCTAAAGCCTGCTAAGCTCTTCTGGGAGAATGAGGCAGATTCTCCCAGACACACAAAGCTAAGACTCTACTACACACAGACCATCACTGGAAGAATTACCTTACACAGAATACACAGTTGGTCCTTGAACAACATGGGTTTGAACCACACGGGTCCATTTATAGATGGATTTTTTTCAATAAATGTGGTACAGCACTGTAAATATATTTTCTCTACCTTATGATTTTCTTAAGAACATTTTATTATCTCTGTCTTTATTATAAGAATACAATATACAGAACACAACACAAAATATGTGTCAATTGACTATGTAATCATTAAGGCTGCATAGTTAAGTTTTGGGGGAATCCAAAGTCATATGCAGATTTTAGACTGTGCAGAGGTCTGCACCCTACACCCACATTGTTCAAGAGTCAGTGGTACTTCATCATGCAGACAAGTGAGCCAAAGATTAGAGAGGTATTTAACAATGCTCAAGTCTGAATTCCACCTAGAAAATACAGGCTGCATGAGTGTGTGCACCACAAGGAGATTCCAGTGATCTTAATTAAAACTAAAAAATAAAAAAATAAAAATAAATAAAAAATAAATAAAAACCAGGAATTTCCTTAAAAAAATAAAATAATAAAATAAAATAAAATCGCTCAGTGAAAACAATAAATTTTATAACAAAAGTATTAGCAGGATTCTGACTAGTTAATCTTAATTGTTTTCTTGTGCTTTTGCAGAACTAAGTTTCAGTTTTCAAGTGTTCACTTGCCAGAACTTTAATAAAAGGAAACATTACCAATGTAGCAATGTTAAAAGATGTTTACCACTTTCATTCATTGCAAAAAAAAAAAATGGATGTAATACATTCACATACTTATCAAAACATAAAAACAATTTTATTTTTTGCCATTAATATCTTTTGTTTTCTAGATCATCTGAAAACAATCTGAGAATTCCCAAGTGATAATCATTCAATTCCTGTAACATTATTAGACTCGGTTTCCTTTCATTATTTCTTAGCAAATTCAACCATACATGTTAATCTTATTAAATTAATCCTCAAAATTAGATTCTAAGATTTAGCACGAGGAAGAAAAAGAAAGACTCTTAATCAAGATGATAATTATATATTTAATACATCTTGCTTTTAACAGCAATTTTCAAAGTAAACACATCATAGACCTTATAACTTATTAAAGATTTATAGTGCTTACAAAGTTGTTTCTAAAAATATACCTTATTTGTTCTAAATGAATAACATTATCTGGAAGATAGAATAATAAATTATAGTAGTATGTTTACCACCACTATAGTTAAGATTGTGTACATATATTCAATATGAAATCCTTTTAGGATTTTCACACTTTCAGCCTTAAAATGTAAAAGCAGATTACAGTTTGGCATGAGATGTCAGTCTGACAGCAATGGTTTTAAAACCCAAAATTGAAACTAGATATTTATCTAGTTGACATATTACGAGAGCACAGGCACATGCACATACATTTTCACACGTACATCATCTCTTTCACTCAATCCAACACATACACACACACACACACACCCCCAAAGTAAGCTGAAAGTTCCACCCTTATGTATCAGACAATTGCCATCAATTTCAAAAATAGGGAAAAAGTTAACTAAAAATATGTAAACACATTTAAATGGTTCCCATTGTTGGAAAGATATGCACAAAACCGCTATTGAGATCTTTAACATGCACAGTATATGCCATCTCAGGACATTCTTGAGCAGGCTCGAACTGTTCACTAATAGACATGTGAATATGTAAAAAGTGATGTGCTCCTCCATCTCCCAAATGGCATTCCACTGACAGTCAGTCACATGACCCAGCCCCACCAATGTGGTTTTACTTCATAGAACCCAACAGATTACAGAATCTAGGAGAATTAGAAACTTCATTTTGCTGTTTGGGGTTTCTTGCATGTTCCATGTGCAAAAGCAATGGGATACTGTATTGCAAGTGACAATATCATTTAAGACTCTGTGGCACTGCAAAAGGTCATTTGTATTTCTACAACATATTTATTCTAGCTAAATTTCCCAATGGTGCCTTCTTTTAATTATATGTAGTCTTGCAGACTTTGACTTGAAACAATTTAATGCTGATAACCTCTCCTACTCATCACTTTTACCTCCAGTATAATTCCTTTTTGGACACTCTCCAGTAATGCAGGTTTGAAAATGTTCTGTGGAAGTTCATTTTCATTATAAATTAAAACACCCAAAGCTCTCTGAGACAACATTAAAATAGAAACTAACCATACTTCAGGGCACCCATAACCCATACTGCTGTGATTAGAAAAATGAAAAGGTGCAACAGTAAGCAAAAGAGAATATTCTAACTTTCCATTTTTCTTTTTTTTTTTTTTCTCTTTTTTGGCTTTCTTTGTATTTTATTTCACTAAGTTTATAAACTGTTCAAGCATTCTTATACTCTGCATGACAATAACAATATTTTGGCACATCAACATTGTGATACAATATATGGTATGTTTAAAAAATTAATTAAAAAATTTCATCTATTAATGAACATGTTTAATGTAGTGCATATATATATTTTATAGTTATTTAAGTCAAATACATCAAGGTTTGTAACTGATTTACAGATGAAGCAATCACAGATTGCAGTAATATAGTAATATATGTGTATGTGCATATGTATGCATATGTGCATACATATGTGTGTGTGTATGCGTATATATTTATGTCTATATATACGCATACACACACACACACACACACATATATGTATACACCAATCAAGGGGAAAACTGCATCCTGGCAATTTGACAGTCCAAAGTTTTGATATAGTTATCATTTCCATGCCCTTTTCTTCTTGTTTTTTGTACAAAAGATATATTTTTGCTTCTTCATTCCTGATGAGATTTTTCTGCAGTAACTTTACATTCATACTGTAAAAATTAAAAAGGTTAAAAGGTTAACAGATTAAGGTTTATTCTGAATAGCAATTTCCATACAGACTAAAAATTGATACTTTATTAATGTATGCCCACTTTATTTGTCAAAGAATCTGAGATTTATGCAAGGATTAGAAGTAAATGACAAATATGATAGGGAAAAAGAAAGTTTACAGTCAAGAAGTGAAAGAGACATAGCAAATGCAGGCAGAAGACAAGATTTCTGCATTACAAGCAAATAATAACAGTACCTAACAGTAAGTCAACCCCTATAATACGAAAGGAAGCACAAGAGGTTTCTTTGAGTGCTTAGTAAGGTGACTCAGCAAAGGAAAGGTCATGAACTTAAGGACAGGACTGATAGGAAGAATTCAGATAATATTTTCTCAAATCACTTTACAATTTCAAGGAAAAAATCTATTAACATTAGCAAAATATTCTGGTCAAAACAGTATTTTAGAAGTACAGCTACAGAGGTACACCAACAATTCAAGATAAGGGAAACTAACAGGCTTAAAATAATTAGGTGACCAGATTATCAAAAAGATAGCCACATAAGCCACTCAATTCTCCTAGCTGGCTACAATTCTCCTAGCTGGCCATAATGATAGAAGTGACAGCACTTATTCATGAACTGCTGTGGCCTTTGAATCCTGTTCCCTGTCCTTTGTCATCTATGTATGACTGGGGTGACCAACAGTATCCATTTTCTTAACTAAAATGTTCAAATATCTTGATTTGCCAGAAGTAGTCCTAATTTATATCTATTAAAGCAACAGAGTTATTAGTAATGCCTCTTTTCACTTTTTGATAGAGCAGACACCTACAGATTCGTTTTAAAAAATTAGAGGATAGGGATCCCTGGGTGGCGCAGTGGTTTAGCGCCTGCCTTTGGCCCAGGGCACGATCCTGGAGACCCGGGATCGAATCCCACGTCGGGCTCCCGGTGCATGGAGCTTGCTTCTCCCTCTGCCTATGTCTCTGCCTCTCTCTCTCTATCATAAATAAATTTAAAAAAAAAATTAAAAAATTAGAGGATAATTCCTATCACCTTATCTGTAACACGTTTTAGCTTTTCTATCCAGCAATTCCTTCAACTTTTAGTATGCTTGGCTTGGAGAAAGCTTGTCCACATCTCAGTAACAGATGAAATAAGCATCAGCTTACCATTGCCAGTTGTCGACCAATGTTTCCCATTGTTATGCCTCCAGCAAAAAATATACATGGTAACCAAGAACGAACATAGAGAAAATCTGGAGATGTATATCTAGAATAATAGAAATGTTTTTAACAACCCATGGAAGAAGTACAATGACACTTAAAAGATAATGAGAACAGAAATAAGTTACTCTGTACATTAAAGTGGCTAACTTAAGATCTCAATTCTGAAATCAGTTGTCATAAAAAAAAAAAAATGAAATCAGTTGTCATTTCTTTCTTTTAACAAACAAGCACCAAGAAGAATACTTACTGATAAACACCATTATAGACTAGCAGCTGAGTGACCAAGGTTGCCAAGAAAGCAATTCCTACTCCAAGGCCAAAACCACTTCTAGATCTATCAAAGGTCCACCATAGTCCAATGGAGAGTGCAGCCAGTGTGAGAGACAACTGTATGTTGTTATCAAAATCCACTTTCTGAGATTGGTGTTAAAGAGTCATCTTAAAACTTGTAACTAAGTAATAGCGCCTATTCATTTTTCTAAAATAAGAGATGTTACTGTTGAGAGGGGAATTGAGTGCTTATTCTAGAGTGTGTTCAGTCTTTTCATACAATGCAGGACAACATTAGGTGAGATTAAAATTGTCTCTGATATTTACCAAAGACACACAGAGGGCAGGATATTTCATTAATAGATCCCACCTACTTGTAGTCCAAAAAGAAAAAAAAAAAAAAAAAAGCCCTCTATCTACAGTCACAATTATAAGATCAGACCCATTATTTGAGAAATGCTTTCTTTGCTAAAAATGTAACCAAAAGCCTGAGAACACAAGTATTGCTAAAGGAACACACTTTTGCTAAAAAAGAAACCAATATTACTTCTCAAACAGGTTCAGAATTACTTGAGAATCATACAAGAACTTGAAAATAGAAGAGTTGACAGCTATTTAACAGGGTACCACATTCTCTATATGATTTACTGACAGACACATTTTATAATAATGCAGTTCAGAAACAAGAGGACCAAGGACACAGTATCCCTTTCTATTATGTCAACTGTTCTAGTTTTAATTTGTTGAGGATAAAGCCTTGAAGTGAACATTATCTTGCAACCTGCCAAGTTATTTTGGTGCCTGAGACTTTCTGGTATAGGACAGTTTGCTCAAATGATATTTTATTTCCGTCACCTACTTAAGCATCTATTCACAAATGTACAGCCCTTTTCTACTCCAAAATCTCTGGCAAAACGAAGCTTTACAAATTCAATTTTCTCATTTCTTTGCTAGAGGATTACACTAAAGGAATTAATTTCAAGTATCATTAAAAGGGCATTATCTAAGTCCCAAAGGCCACATCTTGGCTCTATATCCAGCTCCCCCAGGGAAACTAGATAGCTCGCCAAACTAACTGGCCATGCTGCAACTACAGAGAAGAGAGGAGAAGTTCAAAAAAATGCATATAAAACTATTTCCCACTTCCTTTAACAGCTCGTCTTTAACCACCACCACCCATCCCCATCCTGCCTCTGCCACACCAGCTGGTATCTCCAACACCAGCTTTGCTTACTTCTCAGCATATGATGGCTGTTGCTGGCCATTCCCTCAAGGTCATTTCTTGATTAGGCTTGATTTATCAAAAAAACAAAAACAAAAACTATTATTTATGGTATGCTTTCTGTAAAAGCTTTTATTATTCTTTAGCAGGTATTACACCTAAAACTCCAAAGAAAAGGTTATATGCTCTGATTTTTCTGTGCAGTAAACATTTTTATAAAGAGCAGAATTTTATATTCACTGAGTTCTATCTTTGATAACTAAATTAACTTTATTAAAGGTCAAAACAAAATAAAGTTTCTAGGGTAAACCAGTAAAATACTTTTATCTGAAAAATAGAACCATGGGATCTTCTCTAGTCTAAGGGATCTAATATTATTAAGTCTATGTTATAAATTTTGCAGACATTTTGGGTTTTGCTTCAAGGGTAGACAGAAGAGTTAAAAATCCCTATATTCAAGTATTCATTGACAGAGAAAGAAAAGAATGGCTGAAGCAAAAAACTTAAATTAGATATATAAAGGTTTTTAAATTCCAGAAAAGGCTATCTAAATTTCTCTGAAACATATGGGATAGAAAGGTCTAATGCATCAGTTGGGAGGGGAATTTACATGCTTAGGGGGCTCCCGACTAGGAGATGGAGCCCTTCCTAGACTCGAGCCAGGATCTCTGGGGTCTGCTCTCTGCTCTGTTGCAGCCTTGCAGTATGAATGCCTTAGCAAAGTACCTAAACCCTCTAACTTTCATTTGTCTTACTATCTTAATAAAGAAAATGTGGAACTAGGTGATTTCTAAGTTTTCCTCTAGATACAATATTCTGTGAGTCTATCTTTTTAAGCCCTCCCAACTACTAAATTTGTTTACTATAATATACTAAATCTTAAAGATTTCATCTAGCTAAACATGTTGGGAAATCCTTTAATATGAAAGGAAATGGAAAATCAAACTAGTAACTGCCACTAAAGGGCTTCTAAACCCACAGATCCCCAGGGGCTAGTACAATTGGGAACAGAAAGGTGAATGTGTTTGCAGAATGGAGGACCCAGCCAAGTGGGTCCTTGGTTCCTGTCCCAAGCTTCTCCAAAACAGTTCAATACTTCCTGTTAAAGACACAGGAATCCACCTGCCACGTGACCCACCCTCTCCCCTCTCTCCAGCTAATCTCTAGTCCTGAGCCAGGTGCAGAGCAAAGAGAGGGGACCTGGGCAGCTTGACCTGCATTCCATGCTCTTCCTGGCACCAAGGTTCTGCCCCTCCACTCTCTAAGCCACGTCTTCTAGAAAAGGTACTACTGAACTAGCCTGTTACAGATTTTCTTCTAACAAAGGAAAGTCAGGGGTAGGGGAGAAGAGAATAAACAACAGGGAGGATGCCACAGTGAAAGTTTTATGAGGGCAAAAACTTTCTCATTCTGGGGTGGACTTTTTTTCTGGGTGCCAGGGAGAAGACAGCGGGGAGAAGGGAAATAGAGGCTACTTTGCCCTTCTAGCTGGTATAGTCTAAAAACACTCATTAATCACTAAATAAAATGTCAGAATCCATAAATGATCAAACTTGAAAAGTTACGTACTTTAGGGACAAAAGTTCTTTTTGGCCAATGTCTAAGCTGAATATTTCTACTTATGCCACCTTTAAGAAAATTTATGTGCTTTGCTGGCATTGATTAAAACCAATAGATGAGTCTTTTTTGGAAAAAATCATAAGTTCCTTAAATTAACAACAAACCAAAAACAGCTGGCACCTGAAGCCACATGTCCTCATTGGCAAGTCTTAAACAAAAAGAGAGAGGAAAGAAATCCTTTGAAAATGTACTTGTTTCAATCTTAGAGTTACCAAAACTATACAGAATTAAGCAACCTAATTTAAGAAAAACACGTAAAATGTTTAAATGTGCAAAGTTTCTCAGTGATACTGAAACATGGGGATTTAAATGGAAGGTTATACCCCATCCAGTAACAACACAGCTGCTACTGTGATGTTTCAACAATACGCCACACATTCTTTTTACGACTAAGGGGACATATCACAATTTGACAATAGTGAAGTTGCAAGGAACTGTTTAACCTTTGGCTTGTTGGAGCTGCTTTGTGATTATGCATTTCATTACAGTGGAAAGGATACAGCGCTGGCATGATTTATACCAACAAAGACGGCTACGCACCGCATCACACTGGACCACTCTCTTTTAAATTTATGTGGCTCTCCTAGATGCCTGTCAATGCAAGGGTATAATAACCCAATCACAGCTGTGGAAAGAAAAAGAAAAAAAATTAAGTCATCTCCAATGCCAAAATGGCAAAAACCTAAGTGAAAAGAGTTACTACGACCCCCATAAGCATTTGAAAGATTGTTTTACAAGCTCTCCAAGTTATATAACATCAGTCACCAATATTTTTAAACTTACCTCCCAAAAGAAAGAAAAATAAATAACACCACTGAAGAAAGCACCATAAATGATTACAAGAGAATTCCAAATTATAATTGGCAGAGCACGATTTCAGTGTATGATTCACAATTTAGCAGTTTGGACTAGATGGTTCATGCTACTTCTCCACTACTACCATCTCTGAGATTTGAAAACATCAAACCAGCTGGCAGTTAAGCAATGTTCTCTCTGAACTACATAACCATGAAGCATGCTATAAAATGCCACCAACTGTCTAAAGAAAAGCGAGAAGCTAGAAGCATAAATGCGTACAATAAGGTCATCACACACACAGTATTTGTTCGGATGTCTATAGCCGTCCTGTTGTACAGATTATCCTAGTGCCTCCAGCTTGTCTTCAGCACCCAGTGCTGTGTCCTGACATTCCCCTTTACCCTGACCCTCTAAAGAGACTAGGTCATACTGTCAAAACGGGAAACTTGCAACAGAAATCTACATGTAAGCCTCATTCTGCACATAGAGAAACTTAGGAAACAATCTATGAGAACAATGATTTTCAGTTAAAATTTAAATTCAGTCTTAAAAATAAGGAGAAATCATTTTAGTATATTTCTTAGTTTTGGAAAGAATATCCTGAATGTCAACCATATAATTATGAATAACTGTATGCAAAATGTCTATGATTGAGACTCTAAATAGTTGCACCGAATTTTTAATTAAAATACTTGCCAAGCTTCAACATTTTATTCATTTAATGGGAGAAGATTTTAAATGCTAAGTTAGTCATTTAAAAAAGACCTTAATGAACCAAAACATTCTTCAACAAGTTTTAAGGAAAATGCACTTCTACAGACTAAACTTAACAGGAAATAACTCGATAGCTTTGACTTGTTAATCTTCCTAAAAACAGAATGGTTTATGTTGCCATTAAGTAATAAAGACACAATTGTCACATCAGTTGAAAAGCAATGTTTAAAATGTCCAATGCTACCAAAATCTGAGTGCCTAAGGATCAGGAACCCCTTGTCTGCCCTGGTATTGACTAGCTATTTCTTACAAATGAAGCATTCAATCTTTAAGGAAAAATGGAAATAAATTAATATAAAAAATCACAGGCTAGCAGACCAATGGAACATTATTAAAAAGAGGCCGCACAGCCACCCTTTCATCTGGGGGTGAGCAGCTGCAATGATGTACATGTGTTCTAATCCACAAGACTGAAAGTGCTCTTCTGAGTTGGGCTTTTGCTGTGTGTATATAGATGGCTCACAGACCATCAAGAGATTAACAACAAATTTCAGCAATGCGGACCTCCAACAACTATCAGCAAATTTAAAACTTTCATATCATATTCCTGTTTAAAAGGCTTGGTTCTAAAATCCTGGGAGATTAACTGACAGCGTTTCCCAATTTCTACAAAATTAAAATGGCAACAAGCATGCCTAACAGTTGAAATACATCTAAATGAATATTACTTTTTTTTTTCTCCAGGGGTCATGAAACTAACAGCTCATGTCATTCTTCACTCTCACTCTCACTCTCTCCTCCCTGTGCCTGTTGCTGAGTAAAATCAACTAAGATCAGGCATTCCAAGTCAATTTTCCTCAGCAGCTGATGCCACAGGTAAAGAATTATCACATAGAGAATACTGACGTGTGTGCAAAGATATAAATAAGTAAAATTGACTAGATTTGTATGCATGTGATGTCAGACTCACAAGTGAGAGACAACTGAGGAGAGAAAGCAAAAACACAAAAAGGAATTTAAACTGCCACGCTGCCAACCTTGGGATTTGCCAATAAAAATCAAATCCATTGAGTATGCATGGTTCTCAGTTGCTCACTGAGGAGGAGAATTCGAGGAAGCTTGTCACTTCCCATTAAATGTCTTCTTCCTTCCCTTTAAATAAAGGCACGGCAGAGTCTGATAGCAATAACTACAGCACAGTGAGGCTCCACCATTTGAGAGCTCAGCAGAACTATGTCCGGTCTGGGGCTTCTTTTTCCTTTCTCCACTTTCTTATTTTAACAAGAGAGATTGTTAAAATCATGCCCGTGTAATGTTACTTGCAAACATCATTCTGCTTAATAGGGTTCTCTGATACAAAGTAACATTTCTTGGGATAGATTTATGTTACTTCCCAGTGACCAGTTACTGTGTTACCAAGCCAAAACCAGAAGTAGTTTGTAAAACATCAATATTAAGTCATCACTTCTTCATGGGAGTGTGTTTAATTCCGTGATGGACTAAGAAGAACAGTTAAATCAAATGTTTTGCAAGGAAGAGGGGCTGAAGAAAACAAAGCCATTGAATGTGATAGACTTTCACGGAAAACTACTCCAGCATATGCAATGTTTCACTCAATAGATACTTAAGCTCCCATAACCTGTCCAGTTCTTGATATTTGCTGAGGATTTAAAAAGAAAAAAGAGTAAGACATGATTCCAGCCTCAGAGTGAGCACAGAAACAATTCAATACAGTAACACGTTAGGGGAGGCACTGACAGGGCCTAGTGGGGGCCCAGTCTTCTCCTGACATGTGCTGAGGGGAGGCAGGGTGCTGGAGTGTCAGGAAAGCTTCACAGAAGAGGTGGCCCCTAAGGCAGGAGCTGAGTTCAGCAGGTCAGTGGTGCGGAAGGGGTTTTCTAATCCAAGGCAAGCATCTGGTAAAAAGCATGTACAATGTAAAATACCTACTATCACCTGGAAATTGTAAGCTTTAGGCAAAAAGGGAGCTTCCAAAGACTCTGAAGAAGAAAAAAGTTGGCAAGGGTCATATCATAGAGACTTTACCCTACAGACCCCAGGGAATCAGAAAGTAATGCCATTGCATTTGTAGCAGATAGGGAGCCACTCACTTTTACGGGGCTGAGTGCACAACACATGAAAGGGAGAGGGGACTGGCAGGCAGGCAGAGTACAAAATTAGAAGCAGAAAAAGAAAAAACCGAAAATTCCCATCAGAGTACTAAAGGACCTGGACCAAAAGAAGAGAAAAATGGAAACTTAGAAAATTGAGGGGATGACAGCAGGAGTCTTGTACGGCTCTCTAGGATCTGGGTAAATGACGAACTGCCTGGGTAAACTGGAAAGATTTGTTTTTTCTTTTTATGTTAGGTATTAGTTTCATAGGTATGAATATAATTTGTTTACTTACAATTTTCTAGTCAATTTCCCTAGTTATTTGACCCATACAATGTTATCTTTTTTCTGTATCCATTCTTCAGAAAGATGACTTTGCAACCATCTGTAACATTCAAGAGGTTTCTAACTCTGATTCTAAAGCACTGCACATATAGAGAAGTTAACTTGAAACATCAGCCGTTATTAAATTAAAAATAGAGAACTAAGAAAAGTAAAATGAGATCAAAGGAAATGTACCAGAATTTCCTACTGGGTGTCCCTCTAGAAGCACTGCTAGCAAATTTTACAGCACCATGTGTTACAGAGAAAGACCGCAAATAACCAAAACACTTCTGCTTGCATGTAGAAAGTGGTGATTCTGGAGAACCTCATAGCTGTTCAGTCTATGAATATCAGATGGATAGGAAAATCAAAGAATGATCAGTTTTTCTGACTTAAGATGGTTAAGAACCTAGAAGAGTTTTGAAAATGCATACCAGTGCATGTACACAAAAACATATACACACTTCAAACACACATAAAACTTGTACATGCTATGTTTCTTGTATCACACATAAAACTTGTACATGGTATGTTTCTTGTATCATTTACTTCTTATTTCCTTAATATTTTCTCTAAAATTGGGGACAGGAGGTGCAAGAATCCATTTTCTACCTTTGGCAACTTTCACAAATCTGGCGCTACACTCTCATCTACTAAATACCATGACTCATCCCACAAAATCAGTAGCAGGGTTAACTGGGATCTAGATTTCCAAATGGCTCTCTATCTCTGTTTGCTCAGGAACCTCATGGAATGCACTGCTTTCAAGAGAAACACTCAAGCAAGAAATGTAAATGTAAATCCCCCAAGTAGAGAAGTATGAAGTTAAGCTTGTAAGGGTGACAAACCCAGTGGCTGGGAAAAGCAAGGAAACTGAAATGTAGCATTAACATCTGGACTTTTTCTTCCTAAATATGAGTTTGTGGCAAAAGTGCCCACACCACAGGGACAGATGCAGCCCCAGGTCCTCTCCTTGCTGGAGGTACATGAAACCTCAGTCCAGCTCTCCCACCCTAGCCATGAATGTACAACATACAAGAGTACATTCCATCCAAGCCCAGCACTTCATCTGCAAGCTTCAAAAGAGGCACTCTGTGTTGAGGGGAAGTGTGGGTAGCTTCCTCTTTCCCCTTCTCTGGCATGTGACACTGGACCTAGCTGCATCATCCACCACCTCTGAGACCCTGGGCTCACAGACATCCTCTCTTCATCCCAGGTTCCTCATTCCCCCAAAGTAGACACCATGCCAAAATCTCACTCCCAAAGTTGGCTTCCAGATTCTTGGGGTTAAGGAATGTGCCTAGCACATTAGGAGGCATTCAATAAGTAATAGTTTCCCTCCCTGACCTTCCTTTTGTCTGTTCTGAAAAGACATGTTCTTCCAAATCCCAAAAAGCTTCAATTGGTAGCCAGATAGCAGCTTACTATATGAGAAAATAAACACACTGGAAAAGAAGAATGGGTAAACTTAATCTTTCTCTTTTGAGTTTAAAGGAAAAGAAAATATATGAGGACTAGTAGACACAACAGAGAATGATAAAATATAATTTATGCTTTCCCCTCTATTTGGATGAATTTGCCTGGTCTCTCAGAAAATGTAATTACCTTGAGAAACTACAAATCATTGCCTTCACAAAATTTTAATGTGAATATTGTAATAGAGACATCAACACAGAAGCCACACTGAAACCTGACCACAACGTGCCCTTCCATCCACACAGCATCCAGTAGGTTCCACAAGGTCATTCTAAAACAACTCACACCCAACTCCTCACCCTTCAACTTCCAGCTCTAGGATGGAAGTCAAGAAGGATCTACATTACATTGCAAGGCACTGGTGTATATTAAGTATGAGACACCAAATAGACATTCCAAAAAGCAATTTTCTCCCTTGATTAGACTTTTCTTTTACCACACAATGATGTCTTCCATCTATTACTTTCTTTCATAAAATATTATTAATCTATTGGTCTCCATCATTAGAAAAAACTGAAGAGGATCCATTATGGAAACTTGGCATTAAGAAGGCTTTCTGAAATGCTCCACTTTATATGCTACACATTGTCCACCAAAAAAGATCTAAAATAACTACTGTAATAGGATAATGACTTTAAGCAAAGAGAATCTACCTTATTAATTTAAGTATTCATTATTCTTAAACTACACCTGAAAACAAAATAGCAAGAGAAAAAGGATGTATAAAAATCAGAAAAATAAGCTTTAAACTTGAATAAAACTACTCCATCTTTCAAGCCTTCATCTACTAAAAAACAAGGCCATAACACACACAAATCTAATCCTTAAAGCCAGACAGTGATGATGATCCTCAAAATAACGCAGAGTAATATGAGGTAGGTTGAAGAAAGGACAAAATAAAGAAGCTAAAAGCCTCATTCCAAAGGAAGCAAGATTCTTTTTAGGATTAAAATTTTACAGTGCAGGGACGCTCAGTGGTTGAACGTCTGCCTTCGGCTCAGGGCATGATCCCAAGATCCGGGATCGAGTCCCACATCAGGCTCCCTGTGAGGAGCCTGCTTCTTCCTCTGCCTATGTCTCTGCCTCTCTCTCTCTCTCTCTCTCTCTGTGTCTCTCATGAATAAATAAATAAAATCTTAAAAAAAAAAAAAATTTAGGGGCAGCCTGGGTGGCTCAGCGGTTTAGCGCTGCCTCCAGCCCCAGGCCTGATCCTAGAGACCTGGGATCGAGTCCCACATCGGGCTCCCTGCATGGAGCCTGCTTCTTCCTCTGCCTGTGTCTCTGTCTCTCTCTCTCTCTTTCTCTGAATAAATAAATAAAAATCTTAAAAAAATATATATATATATATCCAGTATTTATATACCTAAAAAAAGTATATATATATATATATATATATATATATATATATATATATACCTTAAAAAAATTGACAGTGCATAGGTTAGACAGAAATCAGACTCAAGAGTACCTACCCTGTGATTACTTTATATTACATTGTGGAATGGACAAAAATAATCTAGGGGCAGACAGATGAGTGGAAGCCTGAGGCTGGGGCTGGGGCATGGACTGCAAGAGAACACAAGAGAATCTGTGGTTCATGGAAATGTCCTACAGCCAGACTGTGGTGGCTGGTCACATGACGGTGAGCATTTGCTTCAACTTATAGAACTTTAAGTTCACTTAAAACAGGTCTGCTGCATTTAAATTAAAGCGGAAAAAAAAGTACTGCCCAGTCAACATCCGCACTCATGTGCCCTCCTTCCTTTCTAAGCATTACAGAAGCAACTTCCACATACCTGAGGCTGTGCCACAGCATGGCGGTACCCACCATGCTGAAGAAAAGATGCTTGCGATCACATCAGGTGGAAAGAGTGTCACATTTCTCTGAATCTGAAGTAAATTTAACACTAATGCAAGAAATACTCCAATAAAAAACAGCACCACTCCACGAATCATCAAGTTCACACTCCTGCTAGTGACAGATGAAATGTAGGGGCCACGTTTTTTGGGCCCAGGTGACTCTGTCTCTTCTTCTGCCATGGTTTCATAAGTTCAGTAAACCAGGAAGGGGGGGTGGGGGAAGGCTTCCCAGCTGGAAAGCCAACTGTCTGTGAATCAAAGTAGACTGGTGTTTCAAGTCACAGCATCTTATCCTAAAAGAGGACCTACCAGAAATCCTGCAAGAGATAAGAAAAAAGAAATCAATGTTTGTCTAATATATGCATGATCATACAATTTTTCTGAGTTCAGTACTAATGAATTTCAAAGTACAAATAATGAAATGACAAGCTTATATATTCATTTAAATTATTCACTGAATAAGAAGTGGCTTAAAAAGTATTTCTATATGCATGATGTAATAAAAAAGTGTTAACACTTCTATTTACTAGGACAGAATAAATGACCTGCAAGGCTCAAAGGTTAGAATAATAATAAAAATAGCTTGCTCCACTTCAAAGAAAAGCAGGGCAGGTTACCTGAAATAGTTCCACCAGAATCTCGAAGATTAAAATCCTGGTTTCTGTTTCTCCTACCTAATCTCCAACCCCATCATTTAGAATAGATGGGCCAGGAGATTTAGGTAAAAGTCTTTATACTTTACAAAAAATAAATAAATGTCTACAGAAAACAACATATTCTGAATGAAAATTTTGTACTGCTCACAATAAAATGTGACTTGCTCATGAGGATGACCTCTTTAGGGGAACAAAACATTTTCATGCTTAAGGTTATGTATTTGAATTTCTGCACAAAAGCATCTTACAAAAAAACAAAACAAAACAAAACAAAACAAAAAAACAAAAGCATCTTACAAAACACAGGCTGCCACGCACTTACCTACACATACACCAAGCACAGAAACCAGACCTGACCTACTCTCGGCAGGACCACAGCTGTGTCCCACCCCTGCCTGGACCCAGTCAGCCTTCTGTTGCAACCACAGAGCTACTGTGATAAAAGCTGAAATAGGAAGCAGAAGAAAGGAAGCTAAGAAAATGAAGGGTAATCCAATAGCTAGATTGTAAGGAGTTTAGCCACGTGGCTCATGATGGCAGTGGAAAGCGATCTTTCTTTTGTGTGCATTGGTTTTAAGATAAACAACATTTGACACCTTCTATGGGCACAAAATCCATGTGTAAACTGGGGGTTGGTGAGAGGTACTGACTTTAGAAATAACCAATATGAAAGTGAGAACATTTGTGAGTACTAGCAACTCTCATAGCCTATCAGTTCTTCCATGTGATAAACAGACTTTTTTGTTGTTGTTTTCCTGAACCTCTGCCACATCCAAAGTTCTGTGTCCAACACTCACGGGGGTGGGGGACTTCTGCCCTCAAGCTAGTCTCACAAACCTAACTTAGTCTATAGCATGACTGAGCTCTATAGCTTGGAGGACTATAGAAAACTCATGTCTTATGGCTGATTCACGGACGCAGAAAACACCTAGAAACCATCTCCTCCTGATCTGGTCTTGCAGACTCTTCCTGGCTCTGCTATCCAGCATATTAGCATGCTAGGTGTTCAGCTGCTACAGGATTCTTCATTATCACCATAATCATGACTATTGACATAGTATCCATTTATGGAGGGCTTACTCCACACCAGACACAGAGTTAGTTAGCCCTGATCTTCAAAATCATCCAAAGAGAAGTATTATCACCCTCATTTTACAAATGAAATGTAAAGTCAAAGAGATTTAGCATTTTCTTATCATCACATGACATGTAGTATCAGAACCAGCATTTTACTTTAGGTCTGATTCCAAAACCCAACCTCTTCCCTCTAAACCTGAGTCCCATTCCAACCCAACTCCTCTTTTTTGGCACATTGGTTTATAGAAAGGGATTTGGTTATTGAAAAGATGGCAGACATGGAAAAATTAACTCAACTGAGACATAATTTCAATATAAGTAGGCAACTATATAACAGCACAAAGATCATGAGAGTAAATGTACCAGTGCCTTGAAATCTTCTTTAAAACTATTAGATCAAGGTGGAAAAAAGATGTTTTATAGAAAAAAAAAAATCATTTGGCCAATTGACATGCTGTGTAACACCAGCATACTTCATAAAACCCTTAACCTCCCAGACTTCCAGTAGACACAACAACCACCCCAACTTCTACTCTTAAAATGGCTACTGGAGGACAAAGAGTTTATATACATTTTACGTAGCCCAAATTCCTCTAGTAAATCATTGTTTTATGTCTGTGATTTTTCCAAACATGAATTAACAGCAAAGGATATTTTGTGTTGAATTATGTTTCTAAAAGAGCATAGTAACCTCAGCTTTAAAAAAGTGTTTTTTTCAGTTGTGCCAGGCCCCAGCTCACAATCACCAGTGTTTGACAGAGGGCACTGACATTTTGGGCAGGACAATTCCTTGTTGTGTGAACTGCCCCAGGCCTTGCAAAAAACACTTAACATCATCCCTGGCTCATGCCCACAAAATGCCAGCACATGATCCCTCACCCATTTGAGACAACCAGAAATGTTCCTACATATTTCCAAATACCCACAGAGAGGCAATGCCCTCCTAAGAGCCACTGGTTGCCACAGACTATTTCCTCCAGCTAGAAGACTTTCTAAGTTGTTTATTTATGTTATCTACCACAGCTGCTTATTCAACCTTTCCTGGCAGTGCTTGTTTATAGTTTCCTACTTCACCTCAAAAGTTTTCTTTAAAAGTAACACAGCATTTGTTTGATGATTGTACATTTGAATGAGTCTTTTTTAAGGTAATATTTCAAAAATCCAAAACGCTGATTTTTATGACTACATGATAATACAATAGTAAATAATTACTAGAGACAAAAATAAAACAATGCTTTAGAATCACAGTATCCTAAAATTTAAGAAATAGGAGGGAACTGAGCCATCATCTATTCCAGGGAGTTCATGAGCCTGATGCAAAACAAAACAAAACAGTTGTGTATATGTGCATTTTTCTGGAGAGCTCCACAGTTTATATCAAGTACTTAAAAAGTCCATGACCCAAAAGAAGTTAAAAACCGCTGATCTAACGGTTTTCTCATTTTACCAGCATACCAAATGAAACCCAAAGTGATCAAGTGAGGTGACAAGATAAAGGCTGTGTGTACTACTGGATCTTGCTACCACAAATGTGTAAAATGAACTTCTGGAAATGGAGACTCATCAAAGGGATACGAAATTCCAGAAGACCACTCACTCCCTACTATGCAACAGTTAAGTTTCTTAAAAAGCATGCTGTGTACAATAATCAGTCACAAAACAGGGGAGTGAGTTACTTAAATGCAAGCTCTTGGAATTAAATATCCCCTTAATCTGTTTATTGTAAAGTCTGGTTTTCTGATTACCTATTGATATTTTTTTATTAAAACAAAATGTACCTATACCTTTAAATATTATTCTTACATCAATGATAAATTTGATTTTCTGACTGGGAAATAAACTCCCCCAAAGGGGAAAAAAAAATGATAAATTTGATTCTTCTCCAAAAAAAAATTTTTTAAATCTGTATTTGAAAAATTTAGATTTCTCAAGAAATAATTTGCTGACCAGGGAAGAAGGCTTTGGTACAGTACAGAGATATTATTTAGAGAGAACAATACCACAGTAGATCCTCAATGGTAATCCTGGCACAGAGGCAAGTGTTTTTAATTTCCATTTTGCAAAACAAAGTTAAGTAACTTCCTGAGATGATAACACTGTTACCAGATAGCTCTCCCCCCCCCCCCCCCCCCCCACTAGTGCCTCCAGGGACTAGGGCCCTCCCGGCACCTCTCCAATACTCTGGCTTCTTTTAGAGTTCTTTCCCATTTCACCACATTGCTCCAAGTAAAAACTCCATACCAAAGCAGTGCCACACACAAGTGGCAACTTTTAAAGTCATACTAATCAACTACTGTTAATAGCAAAACAATGTGTGTGTTTTTTTTTCAAAAATTGACAAAAATCTCCCATGGTATATAAGAAATTCTTGAGCAGCTCAGGGGACTCAGCGATTTAGCAGAGCGTGATCCTGGAGACCTGGGATCGAGTCCCGCGTCCCTCTGCCTGTCTCTGCCTCTCTCTCTCTCTCTCTCTCTGTGTGTGTGTTTCTTGTGAATAAATAAACAAAATCTTAAAAAAAAAAAAAGAAAAGAAATTCTTATTCTTCCTTGAGCCCTGACCTACAATATCTATAAAGGATATTACTGAACAAACATAAAAATAGTTCAAAGAGTTTAGACAGGCCAATAACAAATCATCGAAACTGGAAAAACCTCAGTATATGACTATCTGTTAATGGAGGACATTATTCCTTTTAAAACATAAGTGATAAGTGATTTAGGACTTTGTGAATGAAAATCAAAGTTCATACCTTCCACTGAAACAACTTTCAGGCAATGGGCATTTGAAAACAAAATTTTCTAGTAACCTTAAGATCCAGTTGTATTTTATTACTTTCAATACCGCCCCTCCTCAATCAAACAAGATCATTTATCTTCCAATGATTAATAGTCATAGACGTATATTCCCTGCCTCATATTACCCTGTTTAGGTCAGGCAGGCTACTGGATAATAAAATTTAATTGCTGCCTCACATCTTTCATCATATGCTCTCCTTAATTAGAATGGCGTTCTCAAAACAGAATAAGCATAAACATCAGGAAAAACACATTCACATCAATGAAAAAAACTTAACTCTCCTTAAATAAAAGCACACAAACGTGCTATCATTTGGGATAATTTTCTGATAACAATGAAAACAGCCTGTTCCCAAATTACTGATCTGCGTTTATCCTGTCCTGTACAGCCGACCATTCGTGAAAGCAACAGTTGTCAGTTTAAAAAGAATCCACCTCCTTCCCAAATGTCCATGATTCACTGCTTGGTCACTGTATATTCAGACACGTTCTGAGAACTACAACAAATCACACAGGTCAACACAACACGCAGAGGAAGAGTGAAAGGGGAAAACAGGAAGAGGGCATGGCCAATATTTTCTTTTCCCCCTTGGAGACCCTACTGGTTGGGCATCCCCTTCCTTGGTCTTCACTCAGTGGTGGGCACTCCGGGAGGGCCAAGCCCCCAAGCTGGAAAACACCACCGGGCCCCTGCCTGGCTGCCTTCAGTCTCACTGCAGCCCTAGTGCAATCCTCCTTCCCCTTGCAGGAGTGACCTGGGCCGGTCTGAGTGGCCCAGCTGTCAAGTCTACCCCATTCCCTCTTAAAGCATCTCCTCATCAATCCTACAAAACAGTAAGCCCTCCATGGTGCAATTTCCTAGGCCAGCAAGCTGACACCTTACTTTTAATGCTTGTTTCCAACATCACTTGTTCTGGCACACCCCCCCCCCCCAGCCCCTCCCCGCCCCCTGACCGCTTCCCTTCTCCAGACTGCCAGTCCCCACCGAGCAACCCCCAAATCCCAGCGACTATCCCCAGCCGACTTCTGGGTCCTGGCGAGTGTTCCCTCCGGATTTACCCACACGCCTACCCCAGAGGTGTCCGGTCCTAACCCAGAGTGCCGAAGTCCCACTCCTCAAACCGAGATCAACATGCCTTCTTGCGGATTCTAAACTTGCTACAGAAGCTACCTTTTGGGACCCCCCCTCCCCCCCCGCCGCCCAGCCTGAGCCTCCCGGCCACGAGCCTCCCAAATCCTGACAGCACCGCCGACCTCCAGGGTCGCCCTTCCCGCCGTCCTCCTGGCTCTGTCCGCTCGCACACACTCGTCCACTGCCGGGGAGCCTCGGCCTCGGCGGTGGCCTCCGCCCGACCCCGCGGCTCCCTCCCGGACCTCCCGACCCTGCTCCAGGTCAGCGGGGCCCCTCGCCCTTCAGGCCCCATCTGGGGTCCTGGCCACCCGCACCTGCCGGCAGGCTTCCCGGGCTGCGCAACCACAAGCGGCTCCTCTTCCCGAAAGCCGCCCCCTCCTCGGGCCGCTTCCCGCAGCGCCGTGCCCCCCGCGCTCCGCAGGAGGACCCCGACTCACCCCCGCCTCCGCCATCTTCTGGGACCGCTCCGCCCCCTCCGCCTCTCCCGGCTCCCCTCCCACAGTCCGCGGGCGCTCCACTGCGCCTGTGCAGGCCACGAGGCGGCGCTCCCACGGTCGGGGCCGCGGAACTTCCGGTTCCCGCCCGCCCTTGCTGCGGCGCCGGCGACGCGGGGCAGAGGGGCTTCCGGTCGGCCCCGAGTCGGCGGCCGCCTGTGGGCGTGGACTGCTGGGACGGTGGGAGGCGGCTAGGTCAGCTGTTGTGTGCCGACCCGGCGGGCAGTCGAGGGTTGTGAGGGCTGCCTGGGCCCTGTGGGCGGTGCCGGGGAATCGCGCGCTGACACACGCAGGCTCCCTGGGAGGCGTGATCCTCGGCAGGTCCTCTGCGGGCGGGGGGGGGGTGGGGGGATGGAGGGCTGCGGGGGGATGGAGGGCTCTGGAGCTCGGGCCGCCGGGTCCCCCCCTGCCCCCCCCCCCCCCCCCCCCCGCCGGGGACGCTGACTCTCAGGATCTGTGTTTTTGCCGGGCTTTACTTTTTTCCCTTCTCTACCAAGTCGTAAAAGCATAACTGATTTTTCTCTCATCTCCATCCCACAGCACTTTACAAGGTTTTCATCGAAAATCGTTCCCCACGTTCCACCAAGTAGCCCAGTTCGGGGACAGCTGTATTCATAGGAAGGTCAGTCGCAAAGGAGAGAAAATACGGAATCTTGCAGCCCTGCTGTCATCTGGATGACCTGGAGGAAAGTTTTAAGTGAAATTTGGGCTTAGCCTAATTATTTAAGCGCTTTGCATAAATAGTGTCAGTGAAATCCGCCCCCCCCTCTTTTTTCCTTCCTTCGAACTAGTTAACAGTAAGATGAATTTTTATGTTTCGAGCCTTTATATCGGTATATTTATTTCTGAAAATTAAAGTCGAAATGAAATCTGCAACAAAACGCATCTAGGCAAGTATTTATATGATCTTGTTTTCTCTAATGTTTCCTATAGCTCATAAAGTTCTTTTTTTTTTTTTAAAGATTTTATTTATTTATTAGAGGGACAGCATAAGTGGGGGAAAGGGGCAAAGGGAGAGGAAGAAGCAGACTCCCTGCTGAGCTGGGAGCCCCACGCAGGGCTTGATCCCAGGACCTGAGCCGAAAGCAGATGCTTAAGCTTCACCAACTGAGCCACCCAGGCGCCCCATAAATTTCTCTTGTATAGGTTTTCATACTACCAGTAAAATAAGATATGGGCCGATTATATGAATGGATGAGGAATTTTAAAAGGAAAAGAGGGGGCGCCTGGGTGGCTCAGTCAGTTAAACGTGGCCTTCCACTCAGGTCATGAACTCTGGGTCCTGGGATCCAGCCCCATCTTGGGCTCCCTGCTCAGTGAGGAGTCTTTCTCCCTCTCTCCCTATCCCTGCCCTTTCCCCCAATTTTCTAGAAATTTCCTTCAAGAAAATCATTATGGAAAATTTTTAACCTACAGAAGCATTATTTTAGTTTAAATATTTGTTTAAAGCTGGAAAATCTTGGTATATTCCAGGAATCAAAAGGAAAGCAGAATCACTGGGGCAGGCAGGGGTGGGGGGCGGTAAGTAGCAATTGAAAAGGCAGAGGCTACAAATAGAGTTTATGTATTAATATCATAATTGAGCATATACTATGTGCCAGACACTATGCTAAATTTCATTTCACCTATTCAAAAACTCCTTTAAAATACACTATATAGGGCAGTCTGGGTGGCTCAGCGGTTTAGCACTGCCTTCGGCCCAGGGCGTGATCCTGGAGTCCTGGGTAGAGTCCCACATCAGGCTCCCTGCATGGAGCCTGCTTCTCCCTCTGCCTGTGACTCTGCCTGTCTCTCTCTCTCTCTCTCTCTCTCTTTGTGTGTGTGTGTCTCATGAATAAATAAATACAATCTTAAAAAAAAAAACACTATATAGTATCTGAGGAATTAAGGCCAAGAGCTGTGATACTCAGTCCTTGCTGCATATTAGGAACACCCAAAGATCTATTAAAATTTCTTGTATCTGAGCCTCATCTTCCATATATTCTGACTTAATTGGGCTGAAAAGGGGACCTGAACCATTTTAATAAATTCCCTGTGTAATCCCAATGTGCAATCAGAGCTAAGAATCACTGCCTTAGAGTCAATTTGCCAGGGTCACTTAGCAACTAAGTAAGTGGCAGAGGAGGCAGGAATTCAACCCAGATCTATCAGATTCCAAAACCTGTGCTCTTAGCTGCTCACTAGTACCATCAACATTCAACAACATGTAGCACACACCACTTGCATGCTAGGAGTTTTGCTAACCACTGGGACACAAGATGAATGAGACAGAGCCTTTGCCTTCAATAAATTCACAGCCGTATAAGACAGAAGTCTCAGTAAACGAAGCTAGGCCAGTTCACACAAGGTAGAAGCAAGTCAGCTGAAAACTCTGTGATGTTTCCTCCTATTTTGAGCTAGATTGACATGGAAAGTAACTGGTGGCTATTGCAATTATAGGCTGTTACTAAGACCATGGCAGCGGTACAAAGAGAATTGGCAGGACTTGCTGATCACTGATGAGAGGATGAAGGAAAGAAAGAAGTGGAGGATGACTTCACAGTTTTGAGTATGAGTGGAAGTAACACCATTGATCTAGAACAAGAGCACAAGAATTGAATTTGAGGTTGAATGCGTTTGAAATACTTGTTGAATATTCTCATAGAAATATCTGGTAGAGCACTGGAAGGGTGCATCTGGAATTCAAATGAGCAAATAGTCTGGAAATAAAGATCTGGAGTCACTGACTTATAAGTAGTACTTGAAACCATGCTTGTATAATGTATATGCTATGTATGGAATTTTTTTAAAAGAGAATAGAGATCAAGAGAGAAAAAAACCCACCAAATTTGACATTGCCATATTTGAAAAGTTCAATAAAGCTATTTTTATCTGCAGTGATATTAAATACAGTCAACTCATGATCATCCTGTGATGAGTTTTTAATATTTTCCAGACTTTCTCTAGCCTCACAGCAAATTTAACAGATGATGCATAACCATGGAATGCAAACCAATTTTAAATACTGGCTAAATATTTAAGAACACAATATGATGCATTCAGAAATGTAATAGAAATATCCTAGAGCAGTGTTTCCACACATAAATAATTTTATGTACCTCTAGTTTTGACTTCAATTATTTTATCCCAATATTACTTAAAACTACAAAAATTACAGTATTTTAAACACAAATCTAGACAAAAAATTCTTAGGCTTAAGCTCATACAGCTCTATAAACCAAAATGCTCGCAAAATATGAACAAAAGCATAAAATTAGTAACTTATAATACTTATAATAATGGGTAAGGTGTGATCTCAATCTTCAAGAATTTCAATAAATTTTTAAATCATTGCTTCAGAATGGATTATTTTAAGATAGAACATGCATTTAATACCATGTGTCATGTGATGGCTCAATTCTCTCACCATTTCTTTTTATTAAACCTTTACTTTTACAACAAACCCTACCATTACTTGGCCTTTATTTGGAGCAAATGGTCATTTAAACCCATCTCTCTCTATATATATATATATTTTTTAAATCAGTATAAAACAACTACAGGACAATCCTAATCCTATGTTGTGTTCATCAACATAATCCACAACATGCTTGAATTAATATTTGAAGGTTATCATGTAAGTAAAATCACATCATTTCAAAATTCTTCAGAGATATTACGGAATACTGAGAATATATTTACATCCCCTTAAGATTTGCAAATTCCACTTTGAAAAAAAAAACCTATCCTAAGTGTTTGATTATTTATGCTTTGTAAAATTCCTTACCATAAATCTCCAATTCTTAAGATGTATTCCATAGAATTAATATTAACAAGTGGTTACTGGGAGAGAAAACAGGGGTCTACATTTGTACTTGGTAAGCATCAGATCAGAAAAAAGTTAAATACATTTTCAATATGGGGATTCAGAGATCCTTTAACATTGCCAGGACATGGTTTGTCCCATGGAACATGTGATTCTTTCCCTCCTTCAGGGAATCTCACAGGGCTAGTATTTGACTATGTTTATATAGTGTCAAACATTTCTGTCTACTATACTTAAGAAAAGTTGAAGGAATGAAGTGTATTTTATGGTGAAGGCTGTTTATAAAATCCTCTATCATCTGTCAATCAGTGACACCTACATAGAAAATAGAAGCATCATCAGGCATGTAGAACACTTTTCAGTGCCTAGTGGTGCCTATTTTATAATACGAACTCAATAAATATTTTGAGGTTTAATTAGTGGTTTTTTTGTATTTGTTATTTGTTTTATGTCCATAGCAGTTGCTGCTATTTTGATTTCATGAACTCCAATCTTCTGGAGAGAAGACCATGGTCACAAAAGTGTTTTTATGAAGCCTGTCACATAACCAATATTTATCCTGAAATATCATAAGAAATTTACCTTAAAATCTATATTGTCCTATATGGCAGCCACTAACCATATGCAGCTATTTAATTATCTAAGATTTTATTTATTTTAGAGAAGGTATGAGTAGGGGGAGGAGCAGAGGAAGAGAGAGAATCTTAAGCAGACTCTATGCTGAGCATGGAGCCTGATGGAAGAGGGCTCTGTCTCACAACTGTGAGGTCATGAGCTGAGCCAAAACCAAGAGTCAGACACTTAACCAACTGAGCCACCCAGGTGCCCTAAATTAATTAAAACAAAATAAATTAAAAACTGAGTTATGTAATCACACATATCAAGTGTGCAAATAGCCCATGTAAACAGTGCAGATTAGAACATTTCTATCATCACATTAAATTTTACTGGAAAACACTGTATTAGATTATTTATGTGAACTTAGTTTCCTCAAAATACTAACAAAGTAGGAAAAACAAACAAGAAATAGAGGTGAAATTAAATTATTATCTAACAGCAATTTGTCTACCTAAAATTTGTAACCTCTTTCATCATGTTGGAGACAGAACTGTATAATGCAAAGAGACCCAGTGGTTCTAGTTTTACTGTAGGAAAAAGTTTGAGTTATGGCAGTCTCCACTTTCAGACCCAGCACCAACCTTTTCCAGAAGGATGTGCCAGTTTCAAGACAGCTTGGTTTCTCAACAAGAGTCACAAGTAGAAAGCCTACATCATGTAATGTAGACCAGATTGTAAAGAAAAGCCCTCCCTCTGAAAACAAAAGTGTTTGTTGGAATATATTTTAAGTATCATCAAAGAGCTGAGAAGAAGGATTACCAGGTCAAAAGCTAAGGGAAAGTAGAACTGGAGAGAAGTAAGCAGAGCAAAAAAGCAACTTGCCCTAAAATGTTTTTCTGGTTGAAAAACATTGAAATTCTGTTTTGACAGATGTTTCAGACAAGAGGACAAATGTAAAATCTCGGAGTTGCTAATTTGGGGACTCAGAGACCTCAAGTTTAAAAGATGGGACAAAAAAAATAAAAATAAAAAAAATAAAAGATGGGACAGCCAAAGGATAGCACCTTTGGCATAAAGCTAATCCAAAGTAATGCTCCTCCCCATCCACACAGGGAATGGAGCAGAGCAGAAGGAAATAAAACATAACAAATAAGTATCTGTGGAAATATAGGCACAAGCTGACCCTCAGGCAAATCTACATTCCAAATTCACTCCACCTCAGTAAATTCAAATGAAAAAGCTTCATGTCTTTAATTTTGTTTAAAGTGTCTGAGACTGATGGAGTCCAAAATACGTATGAATTGAATGCGTCTTCTAAATGTCTTTCCAGTCTTTTACTAATGTCTAGCCCACACCTAATACATCTTCAAAATTTTTAATAACACTCAGCTTTACCAAGTGCCCATAGCTTTTAACTTATTTGTCCTGGAAATGAAGCCTACCCTTTTTATATTTCCAATTCATCAATCTGCACATTTTTTAAAAAGATTGTTTATTGGAGAAAGAGAGACAGAGCACATGAGTAGGATTAGGGGCAGAGGGAGAGAATCTTTAATCAGCACTCCATGCTGAGTGGTGAGCCCCATGCAGGGCTCGATTCCATGGCCATGAGGTCATGACCTGAGTCAAAACCAAGAGTGGGGTAATCAGCTGATTGAGCTGCCCTGGTGCCCCCATCAATATCTAAATTTTGTACTACATTATGCAATCACAACAATATAATTGGCAACAATCAAAATGGACTCTTGTTTGGACACACAACCTAATTGCTGGAGCTGGAAATGACGGGGCAACTCGTCCAGGAATAGAATGTGCTTTTCCAGGGAAAGGAGACTTGCCTTTTACTTTAAGTGTAGGATCTTTTTACCTCCTTTTTTTCAGTGCTGTGAGGGAGACAGAGGAGGCTCACAGAGAGGAAGTTCTCACCCATGGTTTACTAGCAGTTTGGTCAGAATAGAAATCAGATCTCTGGTTCCTAATTCAATATTTGTTTGTTTGTTTAATAGAATTAATCTACATCTAAGAACCATGCTTGAAATCTTTTAGATCACATAAAAAGAATTTTTTCTACTGTATTAGTTTAACAGACTCTGAGGATGATAATAGATAATTATTGGTATATTTGTAGATAAAGCTTTTATACCTATCCATGATAATATTCCTAGAATATTCAATCTATTTATCTTTTCATAACTTTTCAATACCTACTATTCAGTAGTAGTTACAAATGTGAGGAGAATTTATAATAGAGATATTTATCTTCTTGGATATAAACTCATTAAATGTTCTCTGCAATTACTGATCTTAGCCTGATTTTATAATTCTTTTCATTTGGTGGCAAAATCTATAGCACATTCAAAGAAATTGGGGGTTGGAGGTGGTGGAGGAAGTGACAGAAGTGCTTATAAATCAATCAAGTCACAAGGAGGCAAACTAACCTGAATTCTCATGGTTGCGCTACTTCGATCTATGATTATTAGTAAGATCAATGCTAGCTATAGAGGAAAAACAACAACAACAATAACACATGGCCAAAAAGAGGAGGAGAACAGAGAACAGAGGCAGGGTGAACCTCCAAAGCTCTGAAAAAAGAGGTCAATGAGAAGGGCAGTCACCTTTAGTAGTGGCCTTGGTATAATGCTGTCAGGGTGCTTTTGGGGTCTGTAAGGAAGTAGTGGTGACTAAAGTCAATAAATTGAATGTATATAAAGTCAAACGGTCCCTGTAAGGCTTGCCATGTATCATCAGGCAGCAAATAAACTAAACAAAGCCCAAACAAGGTCACCACGGATGAGCAAGCAAATGCAGAACACAACTCTAAGACAAAATCACTGAGGTATAAAACATGGTGAGAAGACAACTGGAAAGACTATAGACTATAAACTATTTATCAGAGAGGCAATGATAGAGACCAAGAACAGAGAGGCGACACTAGCAATTAATTATTACAAGGGCCCATACCATTTGAGGTCAAAAAACATAACAAGGTGTTCTCTAAGAGATTCCTCTCTTGCTAATTCACTACACCGTTGTTTCTGTTGTGTGACATTCTTGTGTTCAAATTGAATTCACACAGGAAGGGCTTAGGTAGTATTCAGTCTCTCCCAAAGGCAGAATGTGTATTTCAATCTCTAATTGAACTTAAAGTAGACTCATAGCTGTCTAAGAGCATTATTTTTATAAGACAGTGAAAAAGTAGCAGAGAATCTCCTCTGTTTTGTCAATTATATATGTATCTGTATACACGTTGATTCACAAAAGCAGAGGACTTCATCTGATAACAGATGGAAGACACAATCAAATCATTGAAAATTTCCCTCATGAAATATATAGAAGGCTAGGTGATGCAACAGACATAAAACACACTTACAGAAACTCAATGGCTTGGATTTAGATTTCTTCTAGGACTCAGATTTGCCAAAAACAGAAACTACTAAAAGAATTTTCCATAGTAATAAAGACTCTCCTTGAAATGATTTCAAATTTATTTCCTTATAATTTGAGAAGCATTGCTTTTTTAAAGACTAGGAATTAATGCTTTAATTATGATTAGAGAGAAATAAAAGAACTTAGACTTTGCAAAAGCAGATCTTGGATTCAAAAAATTAATTTTAATATTGAAGTATGATAAAACCATTAATAGAAAAAACATTCCAAACTGGAAAATAATATGTGTAGCTCAATGATGGCCTTGAGAATCCTGGTGATGCTCACTATTTTCAGAGGGTTTGGTTTATTAGACACTTTTGCTCCAGTAGGTCCCATTGCTCCCCTGTTCCAAAAATTGCTATGGTATCTACTCTTAGAGCTTGGAGTAAAGGAAAAGCATGCCCCCTGAGTAGAATGAGGTATTTCTGGGTTCCGGGCTCTGCTCCCCATTGCCAGCTGGTTATATTCTTGAGCAAATTACTTGCCTTCACTGATCCTCTATTTCCTCATCATCAAGTACTTCTTGTCATAAAGGATACATGTAATAAAATAGTCACAAAAGGTCATAGTTTTGTGGGTATTATAATTCATCACTTTGATATTCTCCTTGACAAATGATGTTCCTATATCTTTTGAATGCCTCCAGGATAAGAAACTTGTTTCATCTCTGCAGAGATGTCAGAGGTGCCAGAGAGTTCTTGGAGTTCAACTATATCCAGCTTCTTGATGGCTTCCCACCCGCTGACACCATTCCATGTGACAACGTTTAAATTATAAAATTCTTCTCCTGTTCTGTACTCCCCACAGACTCCTGTCCTTGTTAAATACACCATTTGTTTCACCATTTTCCATATGACAGGTTCTCCATCCCCTTATGATAATTGTTGCTTTCTGCTGGACATGCTTTAGACTATCAACATTTCCTCCATAGGGTTAATGCCAGAACAAACACCAAAGCCACATCACCAAATCTCTCGTTTTAGATACTTCCTTTAACACAACACCCCATTACAGTAGCATTTTTGGCAGTCATATCCTACTATTAAGTTGTATTGAGTTGTTAAATTTAAATAGCTCTTAAATCCTTTCCATGTGCACAAACCACATTTTCTCTATCGTGTTCCTGTACAGTTGTGGATAGAATTTTGGGGTGTTCAAATTTTTTTCAATGTTTTCCATTGAGGATGATGGGTAGATGCCTAAACAAAAGGATTATGATTTTTCTGTTGAAGTTCTTCATCTTAAACCATGTCTTTCCCATACAAATTCCACTTTTCAACATGATGATGAGCCCCCTTAAGCCTTGTGTTACCTGCAGACTGTATCAGCATACCGTCAGAATTTATCCCAAGTCCTTAAACACTTTAGGTAGTCCAGCACCAAGTATAGGGGACTGTGGTGGGTTCTGGAGAGAGTGCTGCCATTTGGTTTGACATAAATCCATTCATTAAAAAGAATTCTGTTTATTATAAGGTCCAGCTTATGTTCAGAGTGATGTCATTACAAACTGGTCAGTTCGTTTAGAAAGTCAGGCTAACCATTTCATATTCACTAACCTATGCTGATTCCTTTGCTGAGAGCTTGCAAATCATTTCTTTAATACTTTGCTCTAGAAAATTCCCCAGAAGTCAAGCCCATCTCCCAGAATTCACAGGATTCATCTCTGCTTTGAGAATAAAACATTTGTACATTTTTAGTTTTTTCCCTAATTCTTAAGCTCCTTCAAAAATTATTGACAGGAATTCCTCAGTTTGATCCCAAAATTCTTATAGTATCTAGGAAATGTGCCTCCTCATCCAAGCCATGAGACTTATATGCATTTTGCATGACCAGTGCTTTCCTACAGGTTCCTCATCTACCTTACTTTTAAAAACTAGTATTAGTGCTGCTTTTTCCTTCTCTGGCAGTCTTTCAGCTGGAGAAAACATAGGAACTAAAGCAGTGAACTGATTCTACTTTCCTCCTCTTCTCTTTTAACACTGCAGGTAGTAGGCTTCTTAAACTTTGGGCACACTTCTGTGTCATCCATGAAAATGTGCCTTGTGGGACCCGTCGCATCAGGCCTCAACCACTTACATTTGGATTGTTCACAACTTCATTCCTAAATGCTAGCACTGCACAGTCTAATCTGTTTCCTGTCTAACCTTCTGACTTATTTTTATCTTTCATGTCTGCTTTTCTCCTGAGACCTAACACTTCCCATACTCCCCGATTTTTCTATTTGCTCTCTGGCTACTGCTTTCAACCCACAAGGGTAAATACCACTCCTCAGCAAATGGGCTCTTTCCGTTGGCTGATCTCCTTGGGCCTGACATTCCCACCAGGTGTTCCAGCCATCCACTGCTGTGTATCCGACCAGGTAGCAGCTTCATCGCCTTTAAGTCACACGGTGTCGTTTCTGTCATACTCTGTTGGTCAACCGATCGCTAAGGTTGGTCCAGATTCAAAAGGGGAGACACAGGCTCCAGCTCTCAATGAGAGGAGTGTCAGAAAATTTGCACATAGGTATTTAAAATGCCATCAGGTTAGCAGAGCCCAGGAAACAGAGCCCTGGCACCTGCATGCAAAGCCATCAGTTACTTGTTCTTCCTTCTCTCTGCATAAGCATATAAATCCTCGAATGTTTAACATGTTTCATACACCTCCCTCCCTTCTGGCCTTTAGGATCTAATATTCTTACAGGCTTACATTGCTGTTTTACCTTTGAACACAATTGCTTGTCTATTTTTTGTTTGAATTCATCAGAGAATACCCTGCAGAGTCATATCAGGGTATTAAGGGCTCTTCCATTGCTTCCACTCCACTGTATTGCCAAAAATTAAGCTTAGAAAATATTTCATTCCTCTTCTAGAGTCCCCGTAAATGGAATGCTAGCAATCCCTTCCCTCTGTCTGCATAACCCCGCTTAACATTAATATGTTAGAGATTGGCCTCTTGCTGATGCTTCTCTTCCCCCTTCTTGGGGGAGATGGGGAGTATAATCACAAGGTTAAGAGTCAGGCAGACCTGAGAGTTGATTCCTGCTCTCCCTCATTAATATCTGGGTAATTTGAAGAACATGATTTTACTTGTTTAAGAGAGTAAATTTTATGTGATAATGGGGATGACAGAAGGATTAACTGACAGTGAGATTCATTTTTTAAGTTTTTTATATGAGAGAGAGAGGGATAGGGAGAGCAAGGAGTGGGGAGGGGCAGAGAGAGAGAAGAGAGACAACCAGACTCCCCACTGAGTGAGGAGCCCGATGCGGGGCTCGATCCCAGGACCCCTGGATAATGACCTGAGCCAAAGGTAGATGCCTGACTGAGCCACCCCAGTGCCCCTAACTAACAGTGGGATTAAATGAAAGAATGCATATAGAGGATTCGGCACATTCGTAGGCACTCACTTAAAAGTAACTATTAATCTTATTCATCTCTTACCCTTATTTTTTAAAGATTTTATTTATTTATTTGAGGGAGAGAGCACAAGTAGAGGGAATTGCAGAGGGAGAGGGAGTGGCAGGCTCCTCATGAGCCCCATGCAGGGCTCGATCCCAGGTCCCTGAGATCATGACCTGAGCCAAAGGCAGATGCTTAACCCACTGAGCCAATCACCCTATTATCTTTTAACTGAAAATGGCAAGAATCACTCCATTCTGGACTCCAGGTATACATACAGTAGCTGTATATCTGTACCAAACACCCTGGCAGGTGACTTTATCACACCCTGTGTTATTCACGAGTAGTTGCATATATTTTTGCCTGATTTTGTCAACAATTTCAGCAATTTGTCTCTTAGGGTCATGGTGACCCATTCTTTCCCTTCTTTTGTAACCCTTGCAGGACCTACCTCAGGCCTGAGCTCCGAAGTCTGGAGGTGCATCCTAGATCACATTAAGCTGTCCCTGCGTTGAACAGCTGAATGTCAGAGCCAAGACTCAAGTTTCTCTCTGCAAATAACTGTAGGACACTTTCCTACAGAGAACCTAATGTAGAGGAATGCTGCTTGCCCAGAGTGGATAATTGCGGGTGTATAATTAGTCACTAGTCAGTGTGTAAATACTCTGGAAATTGCTTTATTTGTTAATGCAAAAAGCTCTGCAGAAATACAAGTTATTATAGGAACCAGGGCTGAACACAGGAGATAAGGTATTGTGGGGAAAGAACAAGTGAGTGAAGCATCAGTGGTGTCACGTATCCCTCCAAGGGGATGAAACCCGTAGGTTCTCCTCCCTCACTTTCTAAGAACACCGACTCCCCTGGGTGAATAATTTAAAGGACAAATTACCACTCTTCTGGGTACCAAAGCCAGCCATAAGCTGAAATTAAATTAAATCATAAAGCCCTACAAGAAACTGAGGGAAGAGTCAGAAATATAAAACCAAGGGAATCCAGAGCTAAGCATGAAATATTAGAGGCACTGCAATGTCCTTGCCTTCCTGTGCTGATGAAGGGAAAAAGTGAAAACCACCCTGGCACAGACTGAAAGGACCACCATCAAATATCCATTGTTAAGTACTAGGTAGTGGCTATTGCAATGATTTCAATTCCGGTGGGGTATTGGAGGGAGGTAGGAGAGACTCCACTAGATCAACTTCGAGTCCTTGCACCTTGGCTAACTAGCCAGGTGACCTTGAGCTACTCACTATGTAACCTGGCCTCTGTTTCCTTTACCTCTGAGTTGAAAAAGATGAAATCAGAGTTTTGTGTTTCTAAAGTGCTTTTTTTCCCCATATCAGCTCAAAGATCAGAGTGAGCTAATAAAAGCATGTATAAAATTTGCCTATTAAAATATAGAAAGTTCGTTTTTCACAGCACCAGCCCTATCACCACCATTAAAATTTCCTTCTACTCCTTAGTATACTCTTTAGTATGAGGCCAGGAAACGGGGCCAACTTTGGACACAGAAAACTATGAAGTTTTGCAATAAAACACTATGTCCCCATACTTGTTTCCTCCAGACAGAAATGAGTTGTTTACATGTGGTCCAGAAGGAAGGTCCCACCCTGAATGCAGGAGTGAAGGAACATTTTAAATACCCCAGGTTGCCTTCTCCCAGAGCAACTCAGCCTGCCCGGACTAAAGTGAAAAATCCTACCATCGAGCGTTCTACAACCACAGAAAATAAGGAAGGATTGTGAACGAGGTTCTTTTATTTAATCAATACAAAGCAGGGACTTTGGTAAGCAGGCTGGCAGCTCTCCTGCTGCCAACGTGGCATGTAGCTCTGAAATAAATTAAAGTCTACAAAGCAGATGGTGTTTTCCAGGGTGCTATACAGTTGAAAGACCTGGGACATATCCTATGTCCAGCATATTAAGCTTAACTCTTTCAACATCACAGCTAAGCCTGATCAACGTTGACGGCCACGACATATCACAGAACAGGTAAATAAAATCCTAATACACCCTGGTCCTTTCCCTTGCTAGAAAGCTATACTTGATCTCTTGGCCTACGTGAGTGAGAGCTGCAGTAAAGGTCACATACCAGGAATACTTGCCAACTGGTGGTGCTCAGATCTTTGGATATCAGTGGCTAGTAAAATTCAAAGGGAAAGAGAGAGTCCATCTTATGGAGGCCAAATTCAAAGCCATTATTTCCCTAAGTAAAAACATCTACTATCCACAATGACTCATCATTTCATGAAAGACTTTAACACTAAAACAAAGGAAGGATACCGTCTCAAATAAAGAATGGTCTTTACATTGATGAGATTTAGTTTTTGGATACATTTAACTACGTTGCTCTTAACCTTCCTGAGCAGTCATGGATCAGTGAAAACTTCATTCTGGGCTGGACTGATCCTTAAACTGGCATTGGGGAAGTCCCGCTCTTTAAGATACTTTGAGAACTAGAAAGCCTCTTTCTCCAGTGTCACCTTTCCTCAAGTCTGAGCTTTAAGCCCCATTTCTACTTTGAAGCTTTTCCTGAATATCTATGACCATTATGCTCTCTCTAGTCTCTAAATTCTTTTTTTTTTTTTCTAGTCTCTAAATTCTTACAGCACTTAGAACCTTAACATATAATCTAGCACTCTTTTTTAAAAAAAGATTTTACTTATTTATTTGATGGGGGGCACACGAGCAAGGGGAAGGACAGAGGGAGAGGGAGAGCAGATGCCCCACTGAGCAGGGACCCCCCCCAACACGGGGGCTCAATATCAGGACCCTGGGATCACAACCTGAGTCAAAAGCAATGCTTAAGCGACTGAGCCACCTAGGCACCCCATAATCTAGCACTCTTATTTTGTGGAAAAAGCTTTTGAAATTTAGAATGTTTTCTAGATAAGAGTTCCATTTTTTAAAAAAATATATTTTATTTATTTATCAATGAGAGACACACAAAGAGGCAGAGACATAGGCAGAGGGAGAAGTAGGCTCCCTGAGGGGACCCCGATACAGGACTTGATCCTAGGGTGCAGGATCACAACCTGAGCCAAAGGCAGATGCTCAACCACTGAGCTACCTAGGTGTCCCAACAGTTCCATTTTTTTTTCCAACAGTTCCGTTTTTAATGAAAAAATTTGAATATTTTCTTACTAAGAGAACTACAAATTGGACACCTCTGACTAAGAGCCCAGCTTAGGAAAGAAAAATTACAGAGAAATCTACCATGGAGATGAAACATCCAGTCTTGAAAATGCATCTGAAGTTGGCTAAGGTCTTTTAAGGTTGAAAGTATAGAATCCAATGCAATTCGATCAGTAGGCTGTTGTGTTGAAATGCTCCAGTAATACATTAAGAAAGTGTTACAAGATCTTAGATTTTAATATTGTCCCTTCTCTTTACCAAGCTAAATAAGCATCAGGACAATCACTCCTCTACTTGTTGTTGCAAAAGGTCCATATTCTAATTTAAATAGAATAACAGACTTCTGTATAATAGAAAATTGTCTTCGAGGTCATCTAGTCTACCCTGTTGTTTAACAGATGGGATACCTAAGGTCCAGGTAGGTGAAGTGACTCACCCCAAATCCCAAGAGACCAGTATTAGCATTGGGATTTCAACCATGACGTATGACCTTGTAGGTATTTTAAATATAATAGTCTTATATCCCCATATCTTCAGATATATAGTATGCTACAGTGCAGTCCCTGTAGGGCATATAAAGAAGGCAAGTTTTTCCCAGCCCCATAGGCTCTCCTTTTTGCTTTCTTTTTTACCCTGGACTATTTCTTCTTCCCTTCTTTCATCCACTATTACCTTCTCCCCTCTCCATCTTACTCCTTGTCCAGGGTCATTAAAACCTAAGTGCTCAAGAAAGGCTCTGATAAATTTATCCAGCCAATGTAACATCCTCATAATCCTTATGTACTGAATGTCATGTGCCAAACATCATCGTGGGCATAGCTAAAAATGTTCCTTCTACCAGGGTACTTACAATGTTACAAGGTTGAGAGATAAGCTACCAAACTAAATCTTTATTCAAGAGGTTAAGTGCAGTTTTCTCTTTCCTTGAAACCACCACATGTAGACAATAGTTTGCTTTCAAAGTCAGCCAAACTTTTCTTTTGGTGCCCTCATCACAACCATCAAAGTCCTAGATATTTTAGCAGTATGTATAAATCTATATTGACAACATAAAGGACACTTCTTAATTTTCCTCCTTTAGGGTCTGATCTTCTCTTCTTTAACTAAAAGCAAAGCCTTAAGCTTTCCATTTAAATACAACTTTGAAATATTTGAAACATTTTAAGATGTGCCATCAAAATCACTCATACCCAAACCCAGAAACAAGGATTCCCCTTTCTGGAACAAATACAGCACATGACCTGTGCCAATTCTCTAAACTTCTCTGGCCACAAGTTTTCACTTTTGTGAAACAGAAAAATTGTTCTTAACAAAGACTGAGGTATTGGAGGGCTGGGACCACACCTTTTAATCTTCCGTATGTTACCATATAGAGCTTCATCTCGGGCTCTGCCCACGCAGATGCTCAGGAAATGCTTGCTAACTGAAGATTTTTATGATCACTGATAGAAAGACAGCAGAAATGCAAAACACGATTTTTCCCTTGCCCCGGGTTACCCAGGAGCATCATTCTCATTCAGAGATGACCACATTTCAGAAAGTGGGTCTCATAAAACATACAATTTAATGAAGCCATCTGGGAAGATGATCATCGTTTAAATGCAAGATATTGATATTATCTGGCTACTTGGGGAAATACCATGTAAATGAAGGTACAACCCAGCTCCATAATTCAAATCAAGTATTGATGTACAAGGTCTTTGGATAATGGACTTTGAAGATTGATATTTCTCACAAATCTGAGGCTACTTTTCTCTCCTCCTTTGCAATTTTGCTATTTTTGCAATAAGATTTTATTTTACTTTTTAGAAAACATCTTTTTCTTTTTCTTTTTTTTTAGCAGGAATCTATCAGTGTCAACTGGGAGTCTTGAATCAGAAAATTTACATCTGTCTTTATCAGGGTTTTTAGCTTCTCTTTTTTGAAGCAAGAAATGATACAAACAACAACAGGCACTTCTTTCCTGGTCCAGTAATTATGCAGAATGTTGTTCACTTATTCAGCATCCCAATTGACTCAGCTGCTTCCCTTTCTGTTTTATTCTTTAGCAGGAAGATGTGGTCTACTCCTGATATTATCCTGAAGACTGTTCTGAATGAAGCCACCCAGTAACCAATGTTACTCTTTTAACCAATGTTACCTCCTTTCTCAGAAAGACAGTTGCTAAAACAATAACAAGTTCAGTCATGCCAGTGATTACAAAATGAATATTCAACTAACTCTGTCACTCTCCATCTTTTACCTGGTCAGGGAAAGGTACCGAGCATTTCCTCCACACTTAGAATCCTACCTTACTACCTCTGCTGAGAACATTACCTCTTCCGCTGAGGCAGCAACTGACCCCACAGTGTAAACTGAAGTTCCTCTGGGCTCCTCACTGTTTCTGCTGCAAAATGTGCCATCTACTCTTTGTACCTGCTTCCCAAGAACTCCGAGTCTGTGTGGCCTGGCTATCTCCAACCTCCTCTGTCATCACACATTCACCAAATAATATATAAACACAGTCAATATCAATACTTCTCCCAGAAGTTGAGGTGTGGGGGATGTTCATGGACATTGTCTGTAGTGGGCTTGCTGGTCCCAGGCACCACACAGTGTTCATGTAGAGAATGCATGTGACAGGCATTAGGGGCATGGAGGCAAAGAGGCTATCCCAAATGTTTTGCCTGGCTGACAACTGGAGTAGAATAGATGGGGTGAGGGTGAGGAGAAGCTGACAACATATCATTGAGCCTCAATCCTTTTCATTAAGAAATGTTCACTGAAGAAACTCTTCCTCCCATTGCTCACTGTCTTGTATCCCTAAATCACAGCTTAGAAGCAAGTGTGCCCAGAGCTGAGGACCAAGACATTCACATGCCCTGTACCCTAAGAGAAAAGTTAGCACACTGACAACCAAGGTAAGAAGAATCCACTGGCCCTCTTTCTCCTCGGGCTGCTAGGCACTGTCACTGCCCATCCCTGATGGGAAAATAAATAATATTCTGAGTTTCAACCTAATATGCTGATGGGCGGTCCAGAGTCTTGAAAGCCATATAAACCCACTTAGTATACATTACATCATAGTAAGTTTAACTGTATATGGATCTGTTAATGTTCTCAACATTGTTTTCAATTTTTAGAACCTCCAAATGTATTTGTCATGAAAATAAATTGCAAACATGATGACAAAAATAATGTGACCATCCCAAGGGACTGGAACTCTGACTGCAGAGATAGCAAGTAGAGAAACAATCCCACCCAAATAGCTGGCAGTAACAGATCGACAGCTAGCACATCGAGAGAAACAGCAGATTAGCCGCAAAAAAAAGGCATCTGGGGAAGGCCTTTCAACTTCTCATAAAACATCAGGCCATTATGGGAACTAAATACTTATTTTAAAAAGGTATCTTTAGGTAGAAAAATTAGTATCTCCAATAAACACGTTTTCTTAGCATTCAGAGATAAGTTCTTATAATAGAAGATAAAGAAGTATGACACACTCTTCACCTTGAGTCACAATATTGGTGGGAAGGTGAGTTTTTGCACATGGAAAAATTAAAGTGATATTGATTGACACTGTAAAACACTTTAAAAACCTTTTGTCTAGTATCTGAAGATTCCATGGAGGAAAAAAGATGTATGACCAAGAGGTAAAACATTGAGTTTAGAGGGGTTTTGTAGTTAATGGGGGTGGGGGGAGGACTGTGGGCAATGACAAAGGACTTGAGGTTTGGAACCTGGGAAGAGCTGATAAAGTGTTTTTCTGTGCAAACAAAAAGCCAAATCCTTTCTAACCATTCCCTGAAGTGATTTTCTGTAAGCATCAAAAGTCTAAGACCAATAGGATTTTGTACTCTGTCATTAAAGTGTTTGGGAAATTTTGAGTCAAATATAGATTTGTTTTTAAAAAAAAAAGAAATTGTTTTTCTGATTATTTCTTTTCATAGCAAAACAGACTGTATGGGAAGCCATAATGAGAAAAGCAAAAATTACCCATAATACTGCTACAGAGGGATAATCAATATTAACATTCTGGTGTGCACTTTTCTGAACATTTTTCTATGTCTGTGTATACACATGTTAACATACACATTTTTATAAAAATTAAATCATACCAGGCATATTGCTTTTTAATGAATTTTTTAACTTAATAATATCTCGTTTTACATCTCAATGAATATAGGTTTAAATTAGTATGGTGAGTATATTCCCCCAAATTTTATGTCCATCCAGAACCGGAAAATGTGACCTTATCAGGAAATCCTGTCTTAGAGATTTTTAGTTAAAGGTGCTGAGATGAAATCATTCTGTATATAGGGTCCCTAAATCCAATGACTGGTGTCCTTATGAGGAAAAAGAGGAGGATTCAGACAGAGAGAGGCCCATATGGAGACAAGACAGAGCTTGGAGGATGCTGCCACAAGCCAAGGAACACCTGGAGGCACCATAAGCTGGACGAGGCAAAAAATTCTCCCCTACCCACACCACCAGAGCCTTCAGAGGAGGTGTGGCTCTGCTGATACCTTGATTTTGGACCTCTGGCTTCCAGAACAGTGAGAGAAGAAATTTCTGTGGTTTTAAGCTGCCCAGTTTGTGGAAACTCCTTATGGCAGTCCTAGGAAACTCACACAATGAGCATTTCTCTTGGCTGCATAGTATTTATGTATTCCATTCCACATAGAGGTATCACAGGGACTGTAATATAGTGGTAGACATTGCTGATGGTCGCTTTGGTTGCTTCCAGTTTTTCACTATTGCAGATAACACTGCCATGAACATTTTTGTTCATGCAACTGTGTGCCTTTTACAGGGAGGGAATATAGCCTAATGGTTAACAGCATAGCATGGGTCCCAAAGCTGGAGTCAAACTGCCTGGATTAGAATTTGGGCTCCATTACTAGCTATTACCTGAGGAGTAATTTAGCTGGAGATGTGCTGTTATATAGAAATATTTTTTTACAGCGTCTGATATTACAGTAAGTACTAAAGAAATGTTTCTTATTTATATTATCAGAGATGGATATTTCTTTCTAGATCAAAAAAGAAATACAGTTCCAAAAACCACATGCAATCATAAAAGACTTGGGAATAAATCTAATAAGTACCAAAGTTCACTTTTGTTCACAAGTATACATACTTTCATAGAAAAATTAGAGCACAAAAGGCTATAAATATTTAATTTCTAACACCTTCAACAAAACAATAAGGCAAGGTAGGAATTTATTGCCATTAACTTTGAAAAGACAATTGTTAATTGTTCAATACATTGTCAGTTAAATCAAACTACATTTAATTTCAACCCTGGTTCTGCCACCTTTTTAATCTGGAAGAAATTACTAAACTTCTATGCTCCTAAATTTTTAAGCACATACTGGGATAGTTATCTCAATCTCATTAGGACTATTAGAAAAGTAAACTGAGGTAAATTATGCAAAGTACCTAGTACAAAACCTGGAACATAATAGAGGCACAAAATAGTTTATTACTATCCCTAAAATAATAATAATAATAGTAATAATAATAATAATAATGTCTAAGAAAACTCCAAGGAGTAGTCTATTGAATAAAGAAAACAAATCTAAGATACTTGCAATCACTTCACAGATGAATAATGAATAACAGTGGTCTGTACAAAGCTTTTTGATCATGTGCCCCATAAGTGAAAAAAAGTTGCATCATGCACCACCAACATAGGGATATTTAATTATAAACATGTATGATGGCTTTCATATGCACATTGCAAAACTCACATTTCAAAGGGATGGGATGAAATTTTTAAAGTTCTGGCATTTTCTTTCCACGCTCCAGTGGATCATCTTGAACATCCACCACCTTGAGTTCATGCATTTCAACTTAAAGATTCCCAACAATAAAATATCCTCAACTACAAGATGATATAGAGATAGGATGGCGCAAGGATTTGCAGATCACTAAAGGCACATGGAACTAAACAGCAAAGCATTTCTGGATCATGTGAATACCTATGTATCTAGTACATGCCCTATTGCTCATTTTTCAAGATTTGGTTCTAAGTCCAGTCCCTGCATGAGATTTCTGGCACTTCCAAGTGGAACTGATAACTGTTTCCCTTGGATTACTCCATACCTATACAGAGTTCTAGCATCTAGAACACCTGATTGCATCTATTAGCTTCTTTGTCTCTCTCCCCATCTTGGCCATCTGCCACTCAAAGGCAGGAATCATATCCTATTCTTCATTGATTTGCAAGCATGTGATATACAGTATGACTTGAATATTTACTAAATGAATGAGCTAACAAAACTAGATAGCTATATAGCGCATAAAAATTAGTAAGTCCTGGAAACACATAAAAGAAAAAAAAGAAATGCTAAGTACACTCTTTTAGACATAGGGCATGTTTAATTAGATTGTAACGTCTGACTTTGTTTGCAGCAAATTTCGCAGAATTTCCCAGTGAATTCTCTAGATACTGCAATGGAGTTCTTGGTTGCTTCGCTCCTCTGCACAGCTCTTCTCTGCTCTATAGAGGAGGGGAGTTAGGCCTGGATGGGGATGTTTATGTACTTGCTAATCATACATTTGTTTTCCCTCCAAGCTCAGTTCTGCCTGCCAAGAATAGCTCAGGATGACAATCATTTTCATGCTTTCAGTCAAACAAAGAATCCAGAAGGACATGGAAGAAGGGAACAAAGCCAGAAGTTGAACATCAACAACAATAAGAAAAAAGAGGAAGAAAATAAGTTTAAATATCCTGCTCCCCATATTTTACTATCCCATTTCAGCATTTTAATACTCCCATTCACCTGAAATTGGAATGTTGTGAGTATGTTGGGACCAGTAGACTTTAAATAGCTACCAGAAATAAGGAGGCTCCATTCCACCCTCTACTTATAGCCCTTCAGAGTCATTTGAGCTTTTAAATCTTTTTCTCTTACCACTCCCCTTTGTCTTTCATGTGAACTTGAAGCTACCAGAAACTTGGCAATATTTATTCCTACATCTGTTTCTTCAAAGCATTATTTTCCAAAATGGGTTCCATGAAATGTTCATGGGTGCTTCATGGAAAGGATTCTGTGATGAAATATTTGGGAAATTCATACATATGCAAGTTAAACGGATTGCTTTGTAATAGGCCTTCTCGTGTCCTTTAATTTTCTGACATTTGGTCAATCTCTAGGAGGAAGCATAGTTCACACCACAGAACCCTCTTTCTCTGGAATCATCTGGCCAGACTAGAGTTCTAAATAAAGCACTTTTAGAAATGTCACTCTTTTGGGAACCCTCTTACACTGTTGGTGGGAATGCAAACCGGTGCAGCCACTCTTGAAAAACAGTTTATAGAGTTTCCTCAAAAAAGTTAAAAACACAGCTACCTTATGACCCATCAATTGCACTACTAGTATTTATCCAAATGATACAGACATAGTGATTCAAAGGGGTATATGGACCCCAATGTTTATAGCATCAATGTCCACAAGAGCCGAAATATGGAAAAAGCCCAATGTCCATAGACAAATGAGTGGATAAAGAAGATGTGGCATAGATATACAATGGGATATTATGCAGCCATCAGAAAGAATGAAATCTTACCATTTGTAACAATGTGGATGGAACTAGAAAGTATTATGCTAAGCGAAATAAGTCAGACAAAGACAAATACCATATGATTTCACTCATGTGGAATTTAAAAAACAAAACAGATGAACATAGGGGAAGGGAAGGAAAAGACAAAAACAGAGAGGGAGGCAAACCATAAGAGACTCTAAACTATAGGAACAAACTGAAGGTTGCTGGAGGGGAGGCGGGTGGGGGGATGGGCGTTAAGGATGGCGCTTGAAGTAATGAGCACTGAATGTTGTATGCAACTGATGAATCACTGAATTCTACCTCTGAAACTAATAACACAGTATATATTAATTAAAGTGAATTTAAATAAAAAATTAAATTGAAAAAAGAAATGTCATCCTTTTGCTTTAGCATTTGTCTTGAACTGGGAGCTCTTGTCATCAAGACACAGACATTTAGAACTACGGCGGTCATTTGGATTGGTGTGCAGCGCTTGACAACAGAGAGAAACCATTGCAAAAGGACTCACCCAAATACTCATATAATGAATTTCATTCTTCTGTGGGCTGACACCTCTGTACCCTGGAGCCTGAAATGCCAATCCTGCAAAAAGAGATAGGCTAGAAACTTAGATCCTGGCGGAAGAGCCAAAAGATCTAAACAGGGCATGGTGGTTTACAGAATAAGCATCTCAGGACCTATTTGTGCATTTAATCTCTCAGCAATTGCTTGTCAGGAGAGGAAATTTCCTTCCCTCTTGGAGTGCTATCATGGAGAAGTTCGATTTCTTTCTTTTTTCACTCCCATCCACCCTAACATAGAGCCTTCCTACTATACATAGCCTTTGTTTACAGTGTTCCCACCAAGAATACCATCTCTCTGCCTAATTCCTACATAGTCTTCAATCTCCTGCTACTATGTGAAGACTTTCCTTTCCACCCACTTTAACACTCCCTCCTTCCTTTAAAAACTCATACTACTTACTGGCTACATCAGAGGTGAGCAAAGCCTGGTCCTCCATGCAAATGCAGCCTGCCATCCATTTCTGTAAATATAATTTCATTGGGACACAGCCACACCATTCATCTAAGTATTGTCTATAACTGCTTTTGCTCTACAAGGGCAGAACTGAACTGTTGAGACAGAAACCATATAACATGCAAACCTAATATAATTACTATCTACCCTTTACAGAAAAATTTGCCAAATTCTGTACTGTTTCTTTAGTACTTATCAGATCCAGCCTTGCTCTGTGTTGGAACTCATGTTTTGTTGTTTCTGTATGTCTTCTCTCTCTCTCTTTTTTTTAAAGATTGTATTTATTTATTCATGAGAGACACAAAGAGAGAGAGGCAGAGACACAGGCAGAGGGAGAAACAGGCTCCATGCAGGGAGCCTGATGTGGAACTTGATCCCAGAACTCCAGGATCACGCCCTGGGCTGAAGGGAGCGCTAAACCGGTGAGCCACCCGGGCTGCCCTCTGCATGTCTTCTCAATGGGTCTTTTTCTTTTTATTTCAACTTTATTCACTATTTGGATGTTACTGAGTGCCTGAATTAATCACATCTTTTTATTTTCTGTATTTCCAGTGTTTCTCAATGGGTCTTAAGCCCAAGAAGTTCTTTGTAACATGTATCTCAGAATAGATTATCAATAAACCTTATTTAATCAATGGATTCTTTTATTGATTTTTTTTGAATGAGTATAATTTTCCCAAATTCTCCCATGAGATGTTCCTGGTACCGAAAAGGAGAGATTAAATAATATGTTATTTTCATACCATTTCAGTCTAGTGGTTTACAGTGGGAAGTGGGCACAGGCTGTTTACATTGCTTCAAGTTTTCTCTGAAAGTAAAATAAAACCTCAGAGGGACATCTCTTAGTAGTCTGGAAAATATTATATTGTCTATATACAGATTACAGAACTTTACTACTTTTCCCATTCTACTATATGCTGATTCCACCTACCTCCAAATAGGTAACACACACACACACACACACACACACCCCTGAAAGGCTCCATGAGCACTAGCAGACAGAATGTGGCCTAGCAGAAATTGATCAATATGGTTCTCTGATGGCCACCATGCTGATCTTGCTAATGGCCACTTGGTAGAATGAGTGGCCTGGCTGAGACCTGTGTTCCCAGCAAGGACTGGTCTGCAATGGCCTCTTGAATACTGCAGGTTGCCTATGTAAATGAGCCTCAGCTATATCAGACTGGAGGAGAAAAGAAGCTCTTTGCATGGCCATATTATCAATTCTGAAAACTTCTCCAGCTGGCATTTGTCAGGGCAAATGAAAATCCTAAATTACTTTGGGTAAATCCACCTGCAATTTGTTCTCTACCCGTGAATACAATCGACTGGGGGAAAAAAGGGAAGTAGTATTCTCAAAGCTCTCCTGCAGCAAGCCTCCAGCTCCATGACTTCCATTCAGGCTGACTCATCTTGGTTTCTGAATAAATGTGAGGACTGACTTGGGGTCAGGTGTAATGTGATCTTCCCCTGGTCTGGCCTGGGGTTGGTGGCTCAAGCAGAAAGAGTCCAATGTTTCTATTGTGAAATTGCAGCAGCTGATACATTTAGATCTGCATAAAGTAGCCTTTTTATAATACTAACAATTTTCTGTAGTTATAATTTTCATGGTGTCTACTGGTTGAGAGATGATAGGACTTATTCACAGAATTTACACTCTAGTGGTTTGATAAATATATAACATGTTGAAAAGGAGTTTCGTGAAAAAGTAAACGTTATTCATCAGGGCTTTGGTTTCTCTAACATTTTGCTTTCAGCTGAGCAATATTATAAATTGTGTGATTTTTATTTGTTTTTCATTTATTTGGCTTTCTTTCTGGATCCTATACCTAACTGAATCCAAAGAGAACAGCACCGAAACAACCCAAAATATGGCATAGGGGGAAATGTGTATATCCTTTTCTTTATATTATCTTTTGTTCACGTCCTGAGGGGCTACAGAAGGCAGGATGTGGTGAGGTGCTATTTTATAGCATGTTTAATGCTTATCAGTAATTTTTCCCCCTGACCTCCTGCCTCAGACAATTAATTTTCTTGAACTGCTCACACACTAGAAGAACATTAGGTGGAAAAATAATGTTAGTACTAGTGAATATAATCTTGGAAGAAAAGCTGTGCAATTATTCAAAGACCTAATCTTATCTCTTGTTTCATTTTTATATCGCAAGTCTACATTTAAAAGTATTAGATATACTGTCCTGCTGTCCCACACCTTCAAACCCCAGTAAATAAATGCTGCTAAGTGCCACCAGGAGTGAAAGAGCTTGTAATGAGAAGTGTGAGGAGATATGTGCTCCATTCATCATTCTGTTCAGTCCAATATTGAGGCTCTTGTTATCAGCAGGATTCGTGGCGGTGTCATCGCGGCTGGCATAAATCTTCTGTCTGTGTGGCTCGGACTGATGCCCTATTAAAACTCTGCTTTCACCTAATCACAGAATGACCTTTCGATGTCTTTAATTAACCTCTGACCTGAACCATGCCCATGTCTTGTTGGTAGGTAAATCTATGGCATGACATTTGCTTATGACACTACATTTGTCTCGGTTTAATCATTATACCATTCGGATTATGGCTTGAATGAAATACAGTTGGGATCCCTGCTAATAGTTGGATTAATTTTTAAAAGGTTAGAACATAATATTTTCCTCTGAGCTCCCAGTGATATCTTTGCAGACATTTCCCCCTAGGGAGTTGGGGTCCCCCATTAAAGTAAATTCAGGTAAGCCTTCAATTTCACCAATAATGTCATCTTTTCTGCTCAAAGTTATTCCTTTTGAATGGCCTGGGGAGCCAGAAGCATTCCAGACCCTACAGATGACTTTAAAGCTTTAAAATATGAGCTATCCTCACTTGTCCAAGACAATAGAATGCAACAGTAACAAGGGATTAAAAGAGAGAGAGAAGGAGGAAGGGAAGAAGGGAAGGAGCAGGAAAGGGAGACTTTCATCTCACTTTGGGAATGCTTTTCGACTCTGTAATATATGTGTGCCTCAGGTCTTGAGACTTCTTTGAATAATAAAATCTCATTCATATCTCATTCCTCCACTAAGAGGAGCCCTGTTGGTGACCTCCTATCTGATTTAGTAACTGTTACAAATGTAAAATATTTATAAAGAAATACACTTTTCTTACACACAACTGTAGTTCTAAATCGATTGGAGTGGTTACTAATTCGTTTAAACTGAGTAGGTCTTTTAAAATGGCAAGTTGGGATTGGCCTATAAATCATGACATTATGTGAATAAAATAAAAGTTTTGAGCTACCTAAGATTTATCCAATTTTATATTCAATCAGAAGCCCCATGAAGGGCTTAGCCTAGATGATCTCTCAGGTCTTTTTCAGTTGTAAAAGTCTATGATTCAGTGTCTCAATATTATAAATTCTAGGTTTATTGAGTCTGAATTCAAAAGGTTTTCCTGCCTTTAAAATACAATTTAAAAGTTATATTGTACAGACTTTAGGAGCTGGAAGTTTTTTGTTTTTTTTTTAGCTGGAAGTTTTCAAGTGTCCCACCTGCCTATGCCCTCCTCCCTGACCCACTCCTCCCATCTGAGCCTTGTAAGGTGTGGAGAATAGTTCCTACCAGTAGACTCCCTTGGAGATTAAAGAAAATGTATATATAGCACCTAAAACAGTGTCTGGCATGCAGTGATGCCTAATTCATTCTGGAGGCTAGTGGGTCTATTAGCACTTGCAGTGTTTGCCGAGAGATATTTACCTCCTAGATTGCTGTACTAGCTAGCCCTCCCCTAATCTCTAATCTCTTTTCTTTAAAAAGTATACGATTTAATGGTTAACAGCTTTGGAGTCACCCCGGTTCAAATACCTGCTCTATCAGCAACTTACTGGCTGTATGATCATGAGAACTTTACTTAACCTTCCACAATTTCTCATCCATAAAGTGGGAAAATAATTATACCTAATTAATGGACCTACTGAATGAGATAATACATGGAAGTCACTGTGTCTGCTCCATATTTTATCTCCGTTACCTAGCATACTACCTGGCACACAGTGAGGACTCAACAAATACTAAGATTTAACAATTAGATAAAATTATCTATTAGTTTAATTATATGTTAGTATTATCTATCGCCATCATCATCAATGAACTTGTTCTGTTTCTAGCTCACATTGCCTTTGGTTTAGAAGTAGAAGCTACATATTTTAGTGAAAGTGGGCTTTGATTTGGCCCAAGGCTGAAGTCAAGCAATGAGAACTACTACTGATATCTATTCTGCTTAATTATTCATTATTTAAGAAATATTTACTGAGCACCTATTATGTGTCAGGCTCCAGGGATGTGAGAGAAGGGTGGAAGACACACAATGTCTGCTGTTATCAAGCCAAGAGCTTATGAGAGAGAGGTTGATGTTAATCAAAGAAGGACACTAATAGAGTAACAATTACATCACTTGGCCAAGGATCATGACTGAGAGATACACAGCTCCACGAGTGGGCTTTGACATAGTCAGGGAAGTGAATCAAGGTCTGAAGGAGGAATAGCAGAGGATAAAGAAAGCTAACTACATGGGGGTTTATAGGCTGTGTTATAAAATTTTGTTTTTATCCTAATATAATAGGAAATAGTAGATAGTGTATTCTGAACTTTGTGTTTCCAAAAGCTTACCTTGATGGCCATGTGGAAACTAAGTCTGAAGGAGACGGGGCATACATGTTAAATGTTACTGATTTATATTGTACAAAACTCCAAAGAAGTAGTCTCCATTGTGATTCTTTCTTTGAACCTCAAAGAAAGGTTGATACCTTCTCATTAGGCACAAAAAGGTAGAGGAAGAGAAACTCCCAAATACATAAACCTTTCCTTTTACAGTTAGTATCAATACTAAGGACCAAGAAGTACCACACAGGCCTCTCAAGTTATCCTCCTCTGTACTTTTGCTGTGACCACAAGAGAACAAGGCTGTCCGTGTTTACTACCTTATATTACGAGCAGTCACCTGCTCTCTAATTGGAGGGTTATGTGCCGAGCCAATGACCTGGCCTCATAAAACCTCAGTGGTTATTACGCTGATGGGGCTGGGCTGTATAAGGAAATCAGAGTTATGAAACTCTCCTCTAAACAAGGTCCAACAAGGGCAGAAGAAAAAAACCATCTCTAGATAGGTTCTCAGGGCAATCTACCTGAGAGTTAAAGTGGGTTTATTCATATTTACTCCTGCAAATATTTATTCACTTCTTATTTTGCAACAAGTACCTTCCTGGTATTCATGGTGGACTAAGCCCAGCCTTGAGGGAGACATCTGCTATGTAATTTAAAGGGAAAAGTTACATTTATGAACCTACTGTGTACTTGATATTTTATGTGGAGTATCTGATTTGATCATCTCCACAAAGACAACTCCACAAAGTAGAAATTATGATCTCTGCTATGGAAGAGTTAAGATTTGAACCTAGATCTACTAACTACAAAGCCTTTGCCTTTTTAAAAAAGATTTTATTTATTTATTCATGAGAGACACAGAGAGAGGCAGAGACACAGGCAGAGGGAGAAGCAGGCTCCACGCAGGGAGCCGGATGTGGGACTCTATCCCGTATCTCCAGGGTCACGCCCTGGGAGGAAGGAGGCGCTAAACCTCTGAGCTACCCAGGCTTCCCAAGCCTTTGCCTTTCCATTACACACCATGCTGTTTGCCAAGAAGGTGCCCCTTTTCCGAGATAGCTCCCCAAGAAGGAAGAGGTACCACAAGTCATCCTCTCTCTAGTGCCCCCTTTTTAAAGCTACAAGATTTCTGGATCTCAGCGCCATTGGCATTTAGGAATGGATGACTTTTTGTTGTGTGGGGCTGTTCTGTGCACTCTAGGATATTTAGCAGCATTCCTAGCCTCTACTTACTCGATTCCAATAACGCCCCAATTGTGATAATCAAAACTGTCTCTGGGCATTGCCAAATATCTCTAGGGAGCACAACTATCCCTGGCAGAAAGCCACTGGTAGAGAATAAAGGCAAGAGGCCGAAAGACTGAACTTTGAGGTCAACCAGCACTTAAAAGTAACGCAGAGGAAGAGAAGCTGGTGTGAATGTTCAAGAGGGGAGACTTTCAAGAAAAAAAATGACTGGGAAAGTCAGCTGTTCCAGACAAGTTACATAAGATACGAGCAGAAAAAAATATTTTAATTTGATGATGAGGAGATTTCTAGGTAAATGCACGAAGGTAAGTTTCAGAGGACTAGGGGAGGAGGAGGCTAGAACTTGGAGGTGGGCAATAAGTGGAATAAATAGTGAGAGTGAACTCTCCTTTCAAGTGATATGCAAATGCTGAGCCCAGGGCTTAAGAGCCCAGAAGCATCTACTTTCTGTATCTTGGAATACTCTCTGGGAGCCCCAAGCAGCCATATGAGAAGTCCCAGCACCCTGACACCACCATGCTATGATCTCGGTCTCATCTGAACCCCACCTTCCACTTTCCTTGCCAAGTGGCAGACATGCAACTGAAGTAATTTTGGGGCCTCTAGACCAGCCCACCCCCCAGATGAATCTAGGTGACCTAAATCAAAGCTACTTGGGAAAGAATTGTCTAGTTGAATGAGCTCTGCCTAAATTCCTGAACCACAAAGTCATGAGATACTACAAAATATGAAATTTTAGGATGTTTCTTCACCCAGAATTATGTACCTGGACCACACTGCAGTGCTCATCCCAGTTGCTTTCTCCCATCCATGATATTTAAGGAAGAAGGATGTTAGACTGAATACCATCCTGTCCCTACTGCTCTGACAGTAACTGCACACAGACTTTAGAGTCATACAGATCCAAGTTTAATTCTTAACTTATCTACTTCCTAGCTGTGCAAAATAGAGGTTATTAAAAATCCTCTTCAAAGAAGCACCAAGATTGAGTGAGTTGTGTTTCTATAAAGCACTTGCACAGTGTCTGACATAATAAAAGTTTGCTAAATGTTAGCTCTCATTTAAGTAATGAATTTTTCCATCAAAAGATAGTAAATCATCACACGCTTTATAAAATGACCCTGACTTTGACTTCATAAAAGTTTTCAGTGACTTCATCCCTCCCAACTAGCAGGACTAATGGGACCTTCTGCCCATACCTTATTGCTTCTTCATAACCACAACCACAACCAAGTCTGATCCTATTGATCCTCTTATGGCTTCCAACCTCCAGTTCTCACTGTTGGCCTACAAACTTACACACACACACACACACACACACACACACACCAAGAGAATGCCTTTAAACCACAAGTTCTCCTGTGGGAAATATAAGTATTAAAGGATTGACTTCTGAATGTCTTTTTAGCAACCACAAAAATTCCAGTTCCAATTTGTGTGACATGTGAATCACTCCTGTTGGAAATAATTTAAAAAACAGAGAGAACTAACTAGGTGTTGGGAATAGAAAAGAAAGAATAAAATAGAAGTCAATGGAGGAATAGAGATTTTTGTAAGGGAACATTGGGAACTCTGAAAGGAAATTGAAAAAAAAAAAGGAGAAAATACCTATTTCTGCCAGGAGGCAAAGGACTGAGCTGCGTATGAATGGGCCCAAGGGCAGAGCTGAAGCTATAATCCTGGCTACCGGACAGATTATTTCAAATATACCAAATTAGCCATGAAGATAGCCCAAGGCGTTTTCTATCTTGGCGACCCAAACTACTCTACATTTCTGAACCCACAGGGGACCCAGGATCTTGGAGGTGAGAGCTAATGATCCTGAGTCATAACATTAACAAACATTGAACATATAAGTAGAGGATAAGGCACAGAGAGAAAATGCCTCATAGCATGCATATTATCTGAAAAACCAATTTATAAACATCTCATTGATCTTCTCTAGGAGGGATCCCCTGCAAGGCTGATAATAAGCAATAGGAGTTAAGACAACATTAATTATATAGCATCCACCAGTTATAACTAATTTAAATGGGTGAATTGTTACCAGAAATGTATTTAGTGTGCTCTTTACCTTCCCAAACACGAAAACAAAAGGTAAATGACAACCTCTGGCCTTTAACTCCAATTTTCACATTGTCAGAAGTTCCTTATCTTCCATGGGCTTTTCAGGAAGAGGACTGAGGAAGATTGATATTGGTGTGTATGAAGAGTGGTGGGGGAAGGGGTCACACTAGGAAAGTATGGATTTAACAGTGGTGGTAGCCCATAGCTAGGTACTCCATCAGATTCTTCCAATGGGAACAGGCTGGCTTTGTAGAAACAGATTGATCTATGCCTTTTGAGTCAAAGTACTTAAGATGTGTCTACCTTGCTGAGAACGATTCCTTGTGACCACAGGGCAGAAAGCCATTGACCAGCTACTTCATATTTGCAGAGGTTCTTCTGAGCACGAAACTGACCCCACTCAGCCCCATCCAGACTTCCTTCCCTCCAACAAGGGCTCTACTTGGCCCGGTTCACATGTGAGCAAGGAGCAGAAGCAGGAAGAGCCGGACCTCACACTCATGAAGGGCCTGAAATGTAGACCTTTGACATTTTCTCCAAATAAATTTATACAAACACTGTACTTTTTGGAATGTTAAAATATTAATTTTTCAAATGTAAACATTTAAAATCTACTGCCTATGTATGCCCTGTTTAGGCAGCTCTACATTTTTGGTATATCTGATCCTCAAAAATGGAGTGATCTGATTCTTTCCATCTGTGGGAGCCCAACCAACCCACTAATCACCTACCGCTCTTCCCCCAAAATATTGAAACTTCTCAAACAAAGGGAACTAGATATATGTTAAGCTGAAAGTGGGAGTGATAAATGAATATGCAGTGGGCACAGGCAGGTCAAGAGGAAGATACTAAATTCTATTCCATTAAGTCCCACTAGAAGGTATATCCCTCAAGAGCTGGGGCTCAATCTTTCATCTCTATCTCCCTAATTCATAGTACAGTGCCTAGAACACAGTAGGAGCTCAATGCATGCATGTCAAACGGGTGAATGAATGAATGAATGAACAACACTAGCCCAGACAGCCTATTCTTTATGCAATATATGATACTGTCAAATTCAACTGCCTGCGAGGGAATCATTTGTCTATGGAGTAGGCAAATTTTCAATCTGAGACTGACTTCAAGCCATTGCTCAGACCACATGCCCAGCTAAAGGAACATAAATGATTCTTAATATCCTACCAAGGAAAGCATAAGTGGGAGAAGGAGAGCTTCAGCTGGAAAAATCAGAGCATATTCCAAAACCAAAGAGAAATTCCTTTTGGATTGTCAATTATTTGGGATTACCTGGGCCTGGGTCACAGACCATTGGTGTGGATAATCAAGAATTGACTGCACATGTGGATGTTACGCCTGCTTGGACCCGGGCATCCCCCAGTGGCCTGATCACAGCCTCTACTACTCCCCACCACACAGAGCTCAGGGTAGGAGGTGTAAATGCACAGCAAAGCTGGGGAGCAGGGACCTCTATAAATACCCCTCAAAAATTAGAGTTTCCCCTGTAGGAATGAAGTGAGCTTTGTTATGCACCCTACAAGCAGAGCAAAGGCTGAGAGGAGGGAGGGCATCACTGAAGAGAAAATCAGGAACTGTCTATGCTAGTTGCATTTTCCTAGTTATTGCAATCTCGGAATAGTCTGTCCTAATACATTACATGTATTCAAAGCAAAGACAAATACCACCAAAGCTGAAGAGTGGGGAATTCTGCTTTGGGCACTGCCACCCATTGTCCTCACTGCTTTGTCCCTGACACTTGGCCTCCATTTGGCCCATTAGCTGTTCAGGGTCCCCAACAGCTTCCCCAGGGGGATGATCTACATTTCCAGCCTCTCCTCTTGCCCGATAGCCAATTTCTTCTCCATATTCTATTCTGCCAGAGGTCTGCCCTCAACTCTCAAAGGTCAAAGCTAGGATAATTTGATAAATTAATCTGGGCTTTCAGATTAATGTGTTAATGGGCACTCTTTCTAATAAGAGTTTTCAGAAGACCTTTGTCCATTTGTGTTGACCATTTAATGGAATGGCCCTGAAGGAAGGCAGCATCGGGAGTGGTTGGTTAGGTGATGTCCGCCAGGGAGGATATTGTGGGGATCTGTGAATTGAGGCTTGCAAGACACTTCTGGATTCCTCTAGATGGATCTATCTATAGAGTCAGGTGATGATCAGGATTTCCTGTACGGAAGGACAAGTCTAGGATGTCACTTGCTATTTTTCTACCTTAGGGGTAGACTTTCTTCTGAAAGTCCTTTAGATGCTTTTCACCTTATTCTTCTAGTTTTCTGAGAGTATTTAAGCAAACACAAAAAGGGACAATTTGAGAGATTACACATAGCATCATAATCAACACAGATGAAGGGAACTGCCCTGACCTGAAAATTCTGTGGCCCGTTCTATCAAAGGAGAGAGCCCTGAAAACACAGAAACAGGGAGTCTTTCCCCACAGTTGAGCTGTCTAAAGGAGTCCTTCGCCTCACCAAAAAGAGTTGGATAATTTATACGTTAACATTTTCTTTTAATGTGGATAGCATTTTCCTCATTTATAGTTAATTAGGTTAAGCATGCATGGGGAGCAAGGGAGAAAGGCTTTTAGTGATGCTCTAAATGATTAGTAATTTGAATGAAGCAAAGAACCTCACTAAAAGATGGAGCACTGACACATGTTAAACGGGCCTCCTTCTAAGTGCTAGAATTGGCCCACTCTGATTTGGAAGATACTGGGGTAATTAAAGCACTAAGATGAAAAGATACTGAAGGTGCTAAATATTTTAAACAGGCTTTAAGCCATATGTATGTGTGATATAAATGACATCAGAACAAATGGCTGAAGACTGAACATATTGGATATTTGGTATCCTGGGAGTCACCTTTGGCCCTGGAGTCACACCAACATGCCAGGGCCCGGGGACAAAGTGGCAGTGATGAGCAAGAAGAATCCCATTTTGAGCTTCACGTTTCTCATTTGTAAAAGGAGAGTAATAGTAGTGCCCTCCCTCACCTTGGGGTTGTCATGATCATTAAGGATAATGTATGCGTTTCACTTTAGCGAATTGTGGGCACCAGGAAGTTAATAACTAATATTGTTGTAAGATCAATACCATCCCTCCTTGTTTGACTGAATCAAACACTTTAGGTGTGCTTTTCTTGTCTTCTTCCTTTTCTTTTAGTTTATTTATTTTAGAGAGAGAGAGAGAGATAGAGAGAGAGAGAGAGAGAGAAAGAGAGCGGGGGAGGGGCAGAGGGAAAGAGACAAGCAGACTCCACGCTCAGCATGGAGCTGGACGCAGGACTCCCTCCCAGGACCCTGAGATCACAACCTGAGCTGAAACCAAGAACTGGATGCTTAACTGACTGAGCCATCTGGGAGCCCCTCTTGTCTTCTTCCTTTCAATGAATCTAGACTCAGGTTTATGGCAGCTAATCTCATGCAAACAAGGTGGAACTCCTCACATATATGGTTTTCCCCTAACACTAATCCAGTTGGAAGAGTTTCAAGCACTGCTTCCTTACCAATAATTTTCAACAAATAAGAATATAAGCAACAGAAAGTTTGTACGACAGTTTGCAGGACATCATTTGTTCCTATCACGCAGCAACAGCTTTAGGCAATCCTACCATGTCCACCAACCTTCATGTTCTATGCGCAGACAGGCCAGTGAGTGTCGTGTCATATGAAAAGAGCCCAGGGAACTTAGTCTAGTCCCAGCTTCAGCACCCCAAGCTATGTGACTTGTGGCTTGTTTCCAGATTTTCCAGACCTCTGTTTCACTCCCCATAACATGGCAACTGCCTTCATGAGGTAAATACAATTATTTAAGTGAAAGAATTCTAAGTCTCAACCCCCAGATCGAAGAATTCTTTTCCTAGACACAAAGTTTTAATGGTTTAAAAGGACTGTGTGCTCCCCACATTTCTCTGGTTGGCTTGTCTCTCAATTCTTTCTCCTTTATCAGCCTTCTCATAAGGGAACCAATGAGGTTCTCTTCTGAGTGGAGTGTGGGCTATGAAGCCAGGTAGACTGAAATTTAAATCTCAGTGCTTCCATTGCTGGCCACGTGAACTTCAGCAAATTGCTTCACAGTGGGTTGTGGGTCTGAGTTTGTTCCCTTGGCTAAAGCAGCACAGGGCCCATTCCCAATGTCAGCATGTGGATAAAATTAGGATAAAGAAGGCCTGACGCATAGTCAGCATGGAGCAGTTTTTAATTTCTTTCCTTCCAACAAGTGAGCAAGAAAATTGGTGGATTTTCCACCACTAGTCCCACGGACTCTCACAGAGGCCCCTGAACTAGTCAGTAAAAATTTTATTTTTAGCTGTCACACACACACACACACACACACACACACACACACACACCCCACTACCCCTAGACTATACCTACTCTCTCCCACCTTGCCCACTTTCCCCAGAAATGAAGCCTGCTTAAGACCATTTAAAAGCAATGTTCAGACCTTGGTGAGGAGGGGTCATTGCCTTCCAGATTTCTAGCCACCCAACCGCCTTCAGGCAGCTGGCTTGATGAGGAGAAGGTGATTCTTTTTCCCATTGTTTTAATTTAATTCTAATTGAATGTATGGCTGCAGATGCCTTAAATGGACTTTTTTTTCTGGTTAGATTTCCTCGGGGAGTGTACCCCAAGACCTCTCTCTTTGTGATAACTTATTCTGGTCAGCAGAGCCAGGGTCTATTTATTACATCTCCCGACCACCCCCCCTTCCAAAGCTCAGGCAGGAGGGGCCCCTCTGCAGTTGCTGATGACTAGGGAATTACTCAAGTGTGAACTGTTTCACTGTCTGTCACTTTGCTCATTAGGCAAGTGAGAAAATGTATCTATGGCTCTGTCTCACGGTCCTCATTAGCTTAGCGGCACATTTTTACTTCCCTTATTTGTTTTAAAGATGAATGCATAAGAAACAGCATTCTGCTGGTGTTCCTCAGTATAATTTTAAGAAGCAAAAGCCTGGATAATCTTATTATCTTCCCAATAATTGTGTTGTTCAGACGATAGGGATAGGGTAATTGCCTCTACTGCATTGCCAGCCAGACTATAGGGGTGTAACTGTTTTCAGCTATAGTAAAAACTGAAGTCCTCAGCACTGGGGTAAGATCATGATCTTTTTGGAAAGACAGTAAACAGTCCAATCAGGACAGCTAAATAGAATAATGAGCCTATACCCTAAGAATACTGTTTTTTTCCCCCTCCCAATACTCTAGTCCCTGTAGGTAGGAAATATACCATTACTATCACTACTTTTGTGTTAAATGCAGTTCTATCTCTATGGGGGGATTTAGCAAAAGAGTCATTGGGAGAGGGACAATGATATGGGAGGGATATAGGGGAGTGTACATTTAAGATTTGATTTTTATGGAGCATTCTTTACAGGTATTTATGGTTGTTTATCATCTCCAGATTTATTTACTGAGATGATAAAACAGAGCTGAGATCACCCAATATCATTCAAGAGTTTGACATTCTGGTTGCCTTCCTGATAGAAATGTGTCAGCCTATTTCTTGTTTGCTGCGCTTGACTTGGGGTGTTTAGGATCCATTTTTGTTCAGCCACATAAATGTTGTTCCAAATTCATTAGCATCTGTGTGGAGTCCCACCCTGTGGCTAAAGATTTAAGTGTGTGTGTGTGGGGGGGGGTTCTGTCCCACAGGACTAAAGGGCAAAATTACTATGCTCTTTTCTTTCCCTAAACTTAAAAATTCTAACACATACATAGCGTGTTGGAGCTGGTTAGCTGCTAGCATCAGTTCAAATCTAGGTCCGCATAACAGAACAAATAGATGAGCTAGACTGGCAAATATGCAGAACATGTTTCTGTTTATTTGTATTTTCAGATTTAGAGTCAAAATTTAAGAACTGTGGAGAATGAAGCATTCTCTCCTATTTTGGGTGGGGGGAGGGGAGAGCTTGATTCTTTTAGTCACAATGCCAGTTAAAATGCCTGATTTTCATCTCCCTCCACCATTTTCTTCATTCAGAGAAATGAGAATGCACGTAACCCATTCAAGGGAAATATAATGCATTATTATAATAGGACTTGGCCTAAGTAGCTAATCACTTTTTATTAACACTTTTTGGTCCAGGGAGTTGGGATTTCTCCAAGCTGACTGTCAGGGCAGGGATTCTGGGAGTCTATATTAGTAATTAGCATTACAAGATCTCGACTCCTGGGGTGATTCAAATTAATACAAAATAAAAGTGCAAATTTCCAAATAGCTTTGAAAGCCTTATCTATTATTAAATTTATGTTATTAAAGCTCTTTCCAGCCAGTATGACAGGAGTCCAAAGTGGAAGTCTTCCTAGACTCGTCCTGGACTCTTTAAAATTAAATAAAAGAGCATACAATGCAAGATCAAAAGAATGTTCTGTACAATTGAGTTACGCCTTGGCAGTAAAGTTTTCCACCAAACCAAATCCCTACAAAGCAATATGAGTTTCATGGTCACAGTTGCTTTTGGACCTTCCTTGATACATTTGGCAGCTATCTTGAGAGCATCCAAAGAACCGCTGGCAACATCAATCACTCATTTCATAAGCAGGCACTAAGAGGCGACAGGAGGGCGCTTGGCACATTACCATCTCTCCACCACACAACCCCTCCCAGGCAGGAAAAAAGACAAACGGTGCAGCATAGAGACATTATGGAGTACTCGTCTTCGAATAAGGTTCTACTAATGTGTAAATAACCTGCTTTCTCTAACCATGTCTTTAGCAGACTAAGTGGCTAATTGTTATTGATCAGCTCTGCCCACTGTTCCAATATCAGTCATTATTGAAAATAATCTCAGTATCCTTCATTAAGCATGCATCTGTTTCCATGGGAATGCATTTTCAACACAGAGAAGCTACTTGAGTGTTATTGGTTTCACTGGTTGTGCCGGCACCGAGGGCTGTGGTTGCCCAATCTGTCATAGTTAATCAACTCTCATCTCTTAACACTGGCTGCAGTTATCAATGAGGTAAGGATTAATATTCTGGGCGAAGCAGATGATAAATCATTTGTATATAATTAGTGTACAGCAAGGTTACAGCTGACATGAATTTTTATCTTAATTATGAGAGAAATTTGTTCCATTAATTTAATTTAGTTTGCATGAGTGGCTAGACACCTAACAAAGTTAATCTTACACCTGTCATTACAACATTAAGGAGAGAGGCTCGTGTTGAGGCGCTGGTCTCGGGTCCTCCCGCGATGAGGATAATGTTGTTCATCCTGATGTGAAAATAGATGATCGTAGACAGAGGATGTAAAGTCGACTCTCTTTAAGGATGTCCCCGGGGGATTTGTGCGAGAACATTGAAGCAACTCAACTGGCATTGCCACACTTTGGATATCACCATCCCATTTCAAAATTACCTCTCCTCTGCCATGTAAATCAGGTGGAAGACAGAAGACACAAGAAGAGATTTGTTTTTTGTTTTTAATGTATATATGTGAACTTTAGAGCTTGTGGTCAGGGAGAGCTTCTCTCCGCGACAAGCTGTTGCATTTGTATCAAATGCAATGAATTAAGAAATGTGTGGTGTTTGGGCTGTCTGTTCTAAGTGCTTCGTGTTTATGTTATAATTGAACAGAATAAATCACATAACTGGGTCTACTGTACAAGTGGTAATTATGCAGGCATCCCGAAGGCTTCAGAGTACTGCACAAACCTAAACCCTGTCCTAATTATCCAAGTAATTACTAAGTCTGATCAATCATATTTGATTGATAGATGAGGTGGGGCTGTTTATGCAGCAGAATGTGATGTTCTTTATTTTCCTAATGGTTGGCTACCCACTTAAGATTCTGTAAAAACCTTGCTAACCTGGATTATTTAAACTGGTTTCTTTATAGGTTTAGCTTTGTGCTAATTGTTTTGCCTGGGATGCTGACCTGGTTCAGGGGAAATCTTTGAAGGAAGAGGGGCAGAAAATCACAGGGTCACAACACAGTATCTTTGCATACACTATGACCGGGGAATGATTCCATCAATGTCGAAATCGAACGTAAGACGGAACCATGGAAGAGGCCATTTCTGAAACTGCAAATTTGCGGTCTAAGTCCCAACGTTCAAAGGAAAGGGCCTTTGCATTTTAGGATACCCCAAATCAGCCTGCAACTGAAATGCTAATCGCACCGTAACTCAGATTAATGTATTGTAATATTAGTCCCCAATTATCACTTGGAGATAGGGTCAAGAAGTGTATAGTTGGTTATTCACAAGAAATGACTGATTTAAAAACAAAGAGCTCTAATGGAATTCAATAGTGCTTTTCAGTCATTCTGCTTGGCATCTCTATTACCTGAGATGATTCACAGTCCATTATGGGAGCTTCCATGCTAATAGAATGTCTATCTTCTGTAATACAGACACATCAGAGCACTAACTGGGAATCTGTCACAATGAATTTCATCTAGATTTCACTTCATCTCTTCATGGACTGTAAAATTTGCTCTTGTACAATGCCTAAATTTACTGTGGGTAATTGAGAGAGATCTATAGATGCAGCAGCACTCGGGAAAAAGCAGTTTTCCAAAGATCTATTGTAAATTGTGCAGCTTTGCCTCAGCTGGGGAAAGATTATGGTGAGCTGAATCTTGCCTTTACTAATGAGATGTTTTGGTGAGTTCAGAAGAGAGAGGGGGGCAGATGCTTTAGGGGGCTCTGCCACGTGGAAAAATGAAAACAAGGGAGGCATCTATCTCTCAGTCCCAGCAAAGCTTTGCAAAAGGGACAATAAAAATTTTGGACACAGGCTTCATTACCTTCCATCAGGAGGATAAATCAGGGCTACAAGAGACATAATATTTTCCGAATCTGCCTGCATTTACTTGGCAGAAAAAGAATGTCTCCTGCACGACCCAGCTTTCCAGAAGCTTACATTTGCCTCCGCTTGCGGCTGCAGGTAGAACAAATTCCATCTCTCATTTGCTAAACCTTCTGTTTCACAGATTGTTAATCCGAACTAAAATATTTGGTATTAAGCTATCTGCATGAATTGTTGATAAAGAATTAAGATAACATTTGAGCTATTAAATATAATGTGTGCTCATATTTTTTCAATGGATACTTGGGTTACTGCTCATAAAGTATACACACTAACCTTTTTTTTTTTCTTCAAACCATTTCCCTTTCTTTATTTTACTTATCCCCATCAAAAGCTAAACAGAATCACTGGGTGCCCTTAACAATCGTAGGGTTTAATATTTGTTAGCCAATTAGAATTGTGATATATTCTATAGCTTTTTTCCTAAGCCAGGAACTGAATAATAGCATCATGCTTCACTGGCAGTGAAGTGAGCTGAGCCTTTACATTAGGAGAAAATCAGAATGGTATGACTGCAGTTCATTACTGAAATAGGTAACTGATGAACTGAAAAGACAAAGGGCATTGTTAAATGAAATGTCATTATTAGAGGTGCTCATGTTTAACAAATGTACTGTAAGTTAATTCAGTAGTGTTTTCTATAAAGTTCCTCACTGAATGTTCGCTGCTCATTTTTACTGTCTCTGCATACCTAACATCTCCTTAAAAATGTTTTAAAGGAAACAATGTCAACCCCCAATCATGAGGAGTAATTAAACCTAGATCAGGACCCTCTTCTGAGCTCAGGTACTTGGCATCAAGTTCACTGAAGACCCTGACCAGATGCAATTGTGTTTTTGTTGCTAGATTTACAAGCAAAATGCCAGGATGTGTTTAAAAAAAAAAAAAAGGCACAATCATTTTGCAGAAGACTTGAGAAAAATGTTTTCAGCTTAAAGAGAAAGAAAAGCAATGAAACCCCTTTGGCATCTGTGCAAAACTGTTTGCTTGGCTCTGGAGGTGATAAAAATAATTTATGAAGCTCTACATTTTTAGCAAGAGGAAATGACCTCAGCTTTTGGCAATCTGATGCAGTTAGCGAAGCCTCTCTCTACTACTTTTATGGATTTCCTTGAGCTGCATATTCTGTGACCTGTATTTCAGATTTATTGGCAGATACATAAGGCACATTAAGTAATATAAAATGCAGTGAATGCATCAAACAACTCAGCAGGGACCCACTGACAGCAGGCAAGAAGCTGCCTCTTAGAAGAAGTTACTTGCAATCGAATATCTGTTTATGCATTTGTCTAATGCAGCTCTGAATTTTTGTTACAAATGAAGACATTGTTTCAAAACAAGAGTCTCTAGCTGAACACATAATATAGTGAGTGGCAGGAAGAGGGTGTACAGCCAACTCTAAAATCTAATCAAACCCTCAGGATTTTGAGAATAAACACTCTAACTTCCAGTTTAGGGGTAAGCATGACGTCTCAGTAGGAGAAAGGGAGTCCTCAGCGTGTCGTATTGGGTTCTAATCAAGATAATAAAGTGGCATTTTGATGAGGAAGATGCAGACTGACCTATAATGTCTTTGGGTAAATATTTACCACCCTGATTTTTTTTAATATTTTTATTTATTTATTCATGAGAGATACAGAGAAGGAGGCAGAGACACAGGAAGAGGGAGAAGCAGGCTCCATGCGGGGAGCCTGATGCGGGACTTGATCCCTGGACTCCAGGATCATGCCTTGAGCTGAAGGCAGAAGCTCAACCACTGGGCCACCCGGGTGTCCACCTTCCACCCTGATTAAGAGAAGAAAAGTATCTGGGAGGATGTGTGTGTTCAGTAGAGCCATTCACTCAGCACTTGAAATGGAGCCGACAGAAATTTTGTAAAACCTACATCCCCATCCCTGTTGCCATGAATAGTCGGGGCTCCTGGGGCAAAGTGGAAAGAGGGCCAGTATGGCAGTGAGGAGACCTGAGTTCTCGCTGGGCCAGTTGTATCATCTTGGGCAACTCATACCTTCTCTCTCAAGTTCACAATGGGACTCTTGGCATCCCTTCCAGCACCAAAATCCCTGATCCTTAAACAATGAAGTCCTAAAGATTAATGTAAGAGAAATGAGACCACAGGAGGCAGGGGACACCTCCACCAGGAGTGAATCACTTGGGAAGATTCAGGCCCTGGCATAAACTCAAAATAGACAATTGAGGGACACGTAACTTCATAGGGGGAACTTTTAATTCACCTTCTTGTACCTGTTACATTTTACCATTAACTATTACCTTTTAAAAATTACCCTGCAAGACTCAGATAAAGGTACCTCCCCTTTCAAAAATTCCCCTGGGTGCCTTCCATCCTATGGTGGCCTCTCCATCCTCTGGAAGTAGACTGCTTTTTATTTGTACCACTTAATATCGCCCACAGGAACAAATAAGTAGAGAGGTGAAAGGCTCAGGTTCTGGAGTCAGACAGCCCAAGTTTAAGTCCTGGTTCTCCCATTCTTAGCTGTGTGACCTTGACCTTGGGCAAGTCTCCTAACCACTTTGAGCCCATTTTCCTCTCCTGGAAAGCAGGAGTGACAATAATAGTGTTCATTTAATGGATTATTGTGACGATGAAATGAGATCCAATTTGTAAAGCATTTAGCACAAAGCATGATACAGAGTAAAATCCTCAATCTATATTAGGTCTGATTATTATTGACATTATTATTATTACTCTGTTCATGCCTTTTCTTAACAAGAGAGCAATTCATTAAAGGCAGAGCCACAGCAGCACGTGTCATCTATGTTCCCTACAGTGCTGGGCTCCCATTATGTTTTCAGAACATAAGTACTGATGGATAAGGTCCTGATAAGGTGGAGAAAGAAGAATGAAGCATAATAGCAATAGATAAAAATATCTGTGCTCCTGTTGCATGAAGAGCAATTCTAATAATGGCTACCATTATTAAACATTCACCTTATGCTAGACACTTTACAGAAGTTATTTCCAATCACTACTCTGCAAGATCTGTCTTATTATCCTTGTTTCACAGAAACAAAAATTGAAGTTCAGGGAAGGTAAGATATATTCACAAAAATACAATGCTGAAGGAAAGGAATGAGAGTCGATCACAGGTTTGTCAGCTGCCAATGTCCATTTCTATCATATAGCCCCTCCACTCACAAAATTACTGGCCAATCACATAGAATCTCAACCTCTGCACGTGCACTATAGCCATCCCCTCCTGGTGAGTAGGGGAAAGAAATTAGAGATGAGATAGCCATAGGAGCCCTCAGCGCTGAGTCACAGAGCAAAATGGATAGCCCACAGTTGAGTCAGTCTTCAAAAATGCACAATATGAATAGAAATGCAGATCCAAGTCATCTGGGGCTCACATCATGGCACTAACCATCACCAGGATTCTCTTTAAACTCTAACAATAGTGGCTTAAAGTCAAAAGTTACTAAATAATCAAGACATTAAATATGGCTGTTAAATAACAATAATACGGTGTCATGTTACTTAGAAATACACTCTTGCCTTATACTTACAAAATTCCTCTTCCCTAGCACTCCCTAGAACACTCATCAGCATTAAGTTAGGAGTAATGAGATAGGGGGATTCACACTGGCAAAGTTGGGACATGGCCTGAGAAGACAGGATTAGGAGAGGCAGCCAAGACCAGCCGTGAAATCCCAATTGGAAGTGCCAGTACAGGTTATGGCTTGGACTGGGGCCAAGGGAGAAACATGTGGGGTCTGTGCACAACATGTTGGGGGCCATATTATCAGGAAGGACCTGGTATTATGAATGTCTTTGTCAGTTGGAAAATATCTGGGCTCTCTAAGCAACCATTTGCAGACCTGAATGTTGCCTACCCTCCAGAAATATCTCATCCTAGACCTGAGTTATTCCCTCTTGTTTATCCAAACGCCAGGTAGAAATGCTTGGGATGATAAAACAGAGAGTACAGGAATACATTTGCCTGGGGTACATTTTCTTAAAGTGCTTCACAGCAAAGAAGTCCCAGGCTCTGCTAGCTAATTTAATAAAGAGAGTTAAGGCAAGAACCACCTCTAATAATTCCAAACTAAAATTAGACATTCACCTGAAAAATTCAGGTAACCAAAACAAAAACGAGAGGGACTTTGTTTATTTAAATTATGAGGATAATTGCCTCAATTCTCCAATTCCCCTCACTCGGGTAGACTTGGCTTGAGTATATCAGTATCCATGGTGACTCATCTAATAAGTAAACTGCATTAGCTCTGCTACTAGCAGAGAGGCAAGGAAAAGGTCTTGAAATCTATCTTTCGTGGCTTCCTTCCAGAGCAAGGGATTTCATTATATCCTGAAGACATGAGGCAGTTCAAAGAGATCTGAAATATGGAATGAGAAGGAAGAGGAAGAGAAGTTTGGGCTTATACACTTGCTTTTTAGTTTTGTTTTTATATATGAGAATTAGACCCTAGAAACAGAGACTCTAGGGGGAGGCTTTATTCTTCTGGTCCAGGATTTTGTTTTGGTTTGTTCTATGGTTGATATCTTTCCAAAAAGTTCCCCCCACACGAGGAAGCTTTCACATTTCCCCTCATGTACATAATTTTAAATAAGTATGACAGGGGATCCTTTTAAAAAAATACACATACATGATTTTATATTCCATGGCTAGAATGAAACTTGATGGAACAAATGCATAAAGGTACCTGTTTAATAAATCCAGACAGTGTGGAATGATAATAGAAATCATCCCAAAAGAGGCGCTGCAATTTTCCTGCAACAGCGGAACAATACTTGGTTTGCATCCATCTACTTTTGAAAACCATTTTATGATTACAAGCATGTAAGCTACTCGAATTATTACTGTAAATAATTAATCATTTCCTTTACAATCACTTATTAATTAGCTGTCATAACACTGTTGTGAGTTAGGTGGAAGACAAGGATTCAATATTCAGTTATTAACACCTAATTAAAATATTCATTGTTTTCCATATGTTGTTTATAGCTTTGCTTCCTCACACTTGATCACAGACTCTCTAAAAAGGAACAATGTCCTCCATTTGCTTAGCGACATCGCCATCTGTTGTTGGGAAGTGGAAACCATTTTTTTCGGGGGTTTTTCACGTAAACAATAGCTTAATCCTCACCTCAGTTTTTATTTGGAATCGAAAAAGTTTGGTGCACACTGTTCTTTCCTGAAATTTTTTTCTTGATTTCAAGACTATTTTCAATGGTATCATCTAAGTGGTAAATTAAGTGAGTCCATTAACAAACTGTGGTGAAAAATTCAAACTACACCAAATCAGGGAAGAGAGGAGATCAGCTAAATGACGTGGTTTACATAAAGTCATAAGAGGGGGAAATTTAAAATTGATCACCAACTGACCTACAGATTCACTCTCCATTAACTCATCTGTGTAATGAAAGTTCAGGGATTTGTTGAAAGATTGCTGAACCCAGGGATGAAGACTTTGTTATTGTGCCCAGTTTACAAATAAGGAAGCAGAGGCACTGAGAGTAAAATAATTTGCTAAGAGGCACCTGGGTGGCTCAGTGGTTGAGCATTTGCCTTCAGCTCAGGTAGTGATCCCGGGGTCCTAGGATCGAGTCTCACATCGGGCTCCCTGTAAGGAGTCTGCTTCTCGCTCTGCCTTTATGTCTCTGCCTCTCTCTCTCTGTCTCTCATGAATAAATAACATCTTTTTTTTAAAAAAATTAAAAAATAAAAAATAAAATAATTTGCTGATTCACAGTCAGCTACATAATTTGTAGGGCCCAGGGCGAGATGAAAATGTGGAGTCTCTCACTTCAATAGCAAGAGAAAAATGCTTTTAAAGGAACTGAAATACAAAGCTTTTGCCTCTCTTCTCTTTCTTGCTATGAATTATTCGCTATTTTACGTCATTCTAAGCAAAGAAAATTTTATTTTTAATTTATAAGTATGAATTGTATCATTAATTTTTATATTGTGCAATATTGGTTTTATTTTTTTAAGATTTTATTTATTTATTCACAAGAGACACACAGAGAGGAGAGAGAGAGAGGCAGAGACACAGGCAGAGGGAGAAGCAGGCTCCATGCAGGGAGCCCAACGTGGGACTCAATCCAAGGTCTCCAGGGTCAGGCCCTGTGCTGAAGGCGGCACTAAACTGCTGAGCCACCTGGGTTGCTCATAATATTGGTTTTTAAGGCAAATGTAAGAACATTTAACTTCTACGCAAAATAAATGAAATTATACAATTGGTTATTTTGTAGCTTATATATGTATCTTGCTCTCACCAGAACAGTGGAAACGCTGCACAAAATTAACTCAGCTGCTCTTATTTCACTTGACAGGTGCACATTCTACCAACGCTCTCTACCTTTGGCTTGCTGATGAGCAAGAAAAGACTCAAAGGAAAAGGAATTATAATTCTTTTTCCTTCCATGTCATCATTGGCAGCATAAACACTTGGCTAATACAGAGAAATAATATATAGCAGGACGTGGCCGCATTCCCTGTCATTCGTGTATCTTAGAATGCCACTGCCTTCTCTCTGCAATCAGAGTCCAGGTGCAAACAGAAAGTCAGTCATAGACATAACAGGTTTACCTTGCATGCACTTTGGGTGTCACCGAGCTCCCACATACTGTTGGCCCACCAGAATTCTGTGCTCCTGGGACATTGCAAACCCTGTAAGAGCGGGAGCTGGCCAGGAACAGTGGGACTCAGGCTGCACTCATCTTCTCTACTCACATACATGTTCCAACAAGGTCTTGTCAGACTTCGCTTATAAAACATAAGCTCCAAGATAATACTATAAAGAATTTCAAGACAGCGACCACGGAGCATTAAACCAAGTGTGAGGTGCTCTGCATGTGGAGTCCCGCAAGACTGTATAGACCACACACCCACAAAGCAGACCCCGAGGTGATGGCTATAGGTGGAACCCAGGTAGTCTGAATCCAGAGCTCCTGCTCTCAACCACCATGCTCTACTGCCCTCAGACTGTGCCCAGAGGCACGTTTAAAAGGTTCTACTTTAGGCATCCATTATTCATAGAATTAAAATAAAGATTATAGTAGCTGTAGGGCCTTGGGAGTCCAGCCTCCTCATTTTACAGACACAGATAAGAGGCCTAAAGAGCCAGGATGACAGCCCTGGCGTCTTATATCCAGACCTCCTCAATCAGACTGTCAAAATGAATGCAGTAGTCCTTCCCTCTCCTCTCCAGCCCTTTCCTGGCCCACCCTTCTTTTGTTGACCTACTTCTCCTTTCCTATGCCACCAAATCCTATTGAGTCCCCATTGTTCAAGCGAGGTGAACTCCCACCCCTTCCCTTCCACCATGGTCCAAAAAAGGGCTCTCAGGCAGGCCTGGCAAAGCCACACCTCCCCAAGAACCTCACTACAGCTGTGGGGAAGAGAGGAAACCCCTCTCCTCTAGGATCTTGAAGCAGGCTGACCATGACCTGGGAATTAAGAGGCCAGTGGAGACTCGTGCCAAGAGTTCCTTAGGTGGTGGGAAACAAGACTGGGATCTGAATATGAAGAGTCAACAAAAGAATCTTGTGTTTAAAATGGCAGGTTTAAGGATGCCTGGGTGGCTTTGTGGTTGAGCATCTGCCTTCGGCTCAGATTGTGATCCGGGATCCTGGGATTGAGTCCCATATCAGGCTCCTTGCAGGAAGCCTGCCTCTCTCTCTGCCTATGTCTCTGCCTCTCTCTCTCTGTATCTTTCATGAATAAATAAATAAAATCTTAAAATAAAATGGTAGGTTGAGTACACATATTGCTCACTACTTCTTCCTGAGACAGCTGAAGTGATAAGAAGAAATAATAAAGTTTAATAGACAAGGACATTGAGAACAAGAGAGTGGGTAAAAATTGGTACCTGCAAACAAAAATGCCCACAAAGGTTTGGAAAAGGGAAAACAAATGGAAGACTAGTATCTGGCTTTACAAAAGGGAGGAAGAGAGACATCTCAGAGCTCCCTTGGAGTGATGGTGGGAATTATTTACCACCGAGAATTTACCAAAAACCCCAGGGCTCCGGGGCCAGGTAGCTTAGAAAACAGGAGGAAGGCTCTAGGCTGACAACAAGAAGACTGTGTGAAGTCTCTATTAGAGCAACTAGACATATTCCTAATCTACCACCCCAGTTTGTTACAGTTGGGTCACTAACCCTCTGATTCCCATAAGAAACCAGAGAATAATGAAAACACTGAAAGGACCAGGATCTTGACTCTGGAATCCTTAGCAGAGCAGAATGGGGTCATGGGTGAGGTTCTGTGCCCCAAGCTGAGAGATTAGGGAATGGGTCGTGGATCATGGCTATGGGCCTACCTTTTACCAGAACACCAGTAGTCAGGAGTATATGCCCAAGCAAGACATTGAACTAGTTTCTCTGGAAAAACAACAAAGAGTACAAACTATGGCAGTTTGTACTGTGGCACTTTAGCTAAGTGGGAAATACATTTAGCAGGATCTCCTTCCCTGTGTGGTTCTGGGTTAGGGTGACAGGAGAAATCTGTGTGAAGTTTGGAAAAACGGAGGGGAGCAGGCTCCATTATATTCTAAATGCGGGTGTAGGGTACTAGGTGCCACTACGGCCCCGACACGTAGTCACTGATCCACTGGCCTACCCTGCTATAGTTTCTTTGGTAGGTCATCTGATTCATTGAGGTTGAGGTGGTGAGAACCCCCTTTGCAGCCCCACCCCCACCCACTTTCCCAGTTCACAAAGGAAATTAGGGAGATGGAGGAAGAAGTGCTCACATCAAAGTTGCCCAAAAGAGTCCATGGTATCTCTCCTGTGCTCAGTCACTGGAGTGTGGGCAGCATGGCTCTGATACAAATGCAATGATGCATCAGAACACAGCACCTGAAGCCACTGGCCAACTGCACTCATTGCAGTGGAAAATCTAAGAGGCACATTCTCAAGGGTGCCACAGAGTTGTCACCAGCCAAGGGTGCTAGGAGGCTTGCATTTTTCCTTCTTCCTACTCTCGGGATCAGTGCTCGCTTCGGCAGCACATATACTAAAATCCTACTCTCGGGATCAAGGGCTGCTGCAATGAAGTACAGCAAGCTTGGTGACTTAAAACAACAGAAATTCATTGCCTTGCAGTCCTGGAGGCTGGCAGTCCAAGATTAAGGTGTCAGCAAGGATATGTCCCCTTTGAAACCTGCAGGAGAATCCTTCCTTGCCTCTTCCTAGCTTCAGTTTGCTGGCAATCTGTGGCATCTCCTGACATGCCTCTGCATAATTGTATATGGTTGGATTTGTGGATTTGCTTTAATGTTAGCTTCACTTCTTTATGTTTCAGGTCCTGATTCTTTATCCATAAAACAAGAGCACTGTGTTAGCTTATAAAAAAGATTAACACCAACACCAATAACATTAAAAAAAAAAAAAAACCCAGTCCACTTTTTCCACAAAAAATTCTGCATTCATTCTCTTTGTCAGGCACTGTGTGAGGCCCAAGGACATTCCAGTCAATGACACAGGCACATCTCTTCAATTTCATGAAGTTCACAGAGAAGATGAGTATTGAGAATAAATATGCTGTGGTACATTCATACAGTAGAATACTACATTAATAAAAATAAAATGCCTCTAAACACAACAACCTGGGACCCCTCACAGCCACAGTGGTGAGCATCTGTAGGAAGTTTAAGAACAGAAAAGCTAGCCTCTAGTGATAAAGTTCAGAAAACAGAATCATCTATGGGGAGAGAGGGAAGGCACAGCCTTCTGGGATGTTGGATTTTATACCTCAATCTATGCAGCAGATCCTTGGATTTACACACATGTAAACATTCTTCAAGATTCAGTATTTTCCTGGGTGTTTATCAAGCCCCAGTATCTCATTAACAAATATCCCCACATATAATGAATCATTTGCTAAAAATGCTAGCAAGAATAACTAGTGTTCCACAGAGGATCTGATCTGATCTGGGGAGTTTAGGATGGCTTCTTCAGGGAAGTCAGAAGAAGCTTCAAAGAGGGGTTCAGTAGGTGCTGAGAACAGCTGGACCTCTGGGAGATCTGATGCCAGAGGGCCTGGGACACAGGGAGCAAAAACAGGGAATGGTGTGAGACAAGTATGCAGAGATGGGCTTGGGTCTGAGCCAGCAGCCACCTGAAGCCTATGTGAAGGTCATGGCACTGAAACCTATGGAGAGGCTTTCAAGGAGCAAACATACCAAAGATGACTTAGAAGACAGTGGACGGTCAATTCAGGTACATTTTCTAACAGCTGGGTTGACAACTGAGGGTCTCTCCGTAGCAATACTTCACTTATCAATTTGCATCTAAGGGAATCACTCAATACAGATCATAACTTATTTCCTTACTTTTTCTGCCCATCCTGCTCAAGACAGCAGTGCTGCTAAGTGAATCTCTAAGATACACAGAATCAAGCATGGATACCTCTCTCCCAGATATAAACTGTTGGACTACATCTAAATATGCAGACCAAGACTTTTTTGCATAACCAGCCAGTATGGTCAGCTAGTGAGCCAGTGCTCAAACAAGCTTCCATGGAAACACCAGTGCTCCATGGGGCATCAGTTGTTAGCTAGAGTTAAACACGCCTAAGAAACAACATGTGTTGGTGTGGAGGAAGAGGAATCCTTGTGCACTGTTGGCAGGAATGCGAACTGGCGAAGCCACCATGGAAAACAGCAAGGAGGTTCCTCAAAAAATTAAAAATAGGATCACCATATGAGCCAGTAGTTCCACTCCTGGGTATTTACCCAAAGAAAACAAAAACACTACTTCAGAAACACATATGAACTCCTCTGTTCATTGCAGCATTATTTACAATAGTTAATTATAGAAGCAGCTCAAATGTCTATCAGTTGATGAATATATAAAGAAGAAGTGGTTTATATAATGCAATATTACTCAGCCATAAAAAAGAATGAAATCTTGCCTTTTGCAACAACATGGATGGATCAAAGGGATGGAAGTGTTGAATCACTATATTGTACACCTCAAATTAATATAACACTGTATGTTAATCATACTAGAATTTTTAAAAATTAAGAGATATAATAAAGATATTCATTTGTACATATTTTAAAAATAAGTAAAATCAACTGGATACACTTACAAATATCCTTGTGAAATTCTTGGTGAAAGGTGTACGGTTTTTCTACGGCAGGACTTCTCAAAGAGTTTTCTATATTAGCGCTATGATCCCCTAGCAGGGGAAAACAATGTACAACATTTCCAAACTTGTTTGAAACATGCAGCCCTTTCTTGGGTGAACTATATTAGCAATTCAAGGTATTATTCAGTGGAACACACTGTAGAAAGTGGTGATCTGAAATCTGACAGCACGGTGGTCAAATATTTTTTACTAGTTAGGAATTTATGGCATTATGACAAGCAACAATCTCCTTCATCTTAATTAATTTTTAGAATAAATGATAGAAAGCTGAGGTTGTTGTTTTATTCTTGTCTTTCACCAAGTTTTATTTCTTCCTTCACCGCTATCTGCTCATCTTCTTTATTTGTTCTTGGGAAGCTCATTCATCTCCATTGGCTATTATCTTCTCTTCTCTGGTAAACTTAAGTACCTAAAAGACTTCCCCAACTCTTTAAATCATTTGAAAGAAGCCTTATTGCTTTTTAACCCCTTTCAGAAATTACCAGGAAGCTATGTGGGCTCAGATCCAAACTATCACTGTTGATATATGAAATAATGCTTTTCATATCTAAAGTCCAAAATCATGTTATCTGTTGTAGACAATTTTAGAGGAACAGACTGCAAGAACTCTAGAAATGTTAATTCTGCTGCATCTGAAATATTGAGATTTTTTGGTATTCAACCCAGGCTTTGCATTTCCTTTGCAATTTTCAAAATGCACAGCCTCACACTCTCTTTCAAAGGCTCTGGTATTATCCAGAAGCAATTACGAAGAAAAACGAAATTACCTTTCGTCATTCTATCTATTCAGGGCCTTGGAAATGCAGACTGACAATGAGCTGACAATTATTTGCAATCCACTTTCAGTTAATTTCACCATAAATTGAGCCTGAGGACTGCTGACAAATAAAATATATTATTCATCTGAAAACATTCTCTTTGGGGCTCCAGATCTCCAATCTATTTCATTAGTGATCACGATCAAACTAAGTTGAGGATTGATTTATGCAATAGTTATCCCGCAGCAATAATTAATTAGGAAAATAATAGTTTGGTGGAGCTTTGAAAAGGAGCAGTTTCTAAGGCTCTTTGATAAAATAGAAAACTTTTAAAATAATTATCAGGCAGTGTCCCTAAGGGAGTAGATACGCCTTGCCCTTGCCTATTTCCACAAGTCACTAGACTTAAATCACTGTTGGGGATAAGCTCCTTGAATCTCAATTCACTTCATCTAACAATTTTTTAGTGTGTGCTACATGCCAGGCACTGTATGCTAAGTCTATGAGTATTATAGAAATAGAGCATCCTCAATGAGTGCACATGGGCAGGTAACCATGTACAATATTAACAGTCCTAATAAATGCTTATAATAGAAGAGCAAAGGGCTTTTTCAGTCATAGAGGCTCCAGGGATTAATCCTGCTTGAATCATTGGGGAATGCTTCATGGGAGAAAGTGGCATTGGAACTGGTCCTAGGACAATGGGTAGGTACACTTTCAATTGGATGAAATGAGGGGCTGCAGGCTGGAGGGAATATGAGAGCAATGCCAGGCAGAGAGAATATTATGAACAATTGCAAAGCATTAGGACAGTTCCAGGTAGGTTTGAAAAGGGATAAGAAATCTAGGGTGGCGAGTGGAAAATATGTTGAGATCGGATCGTGAAAGGGAAACCAAGTGCACAGACTCTTTGTACTAAGTTGGTTTTTAAATCAGGGGCTGTGCTGTTCAAATGATACGTCTGGTGGCAGTGTCATGAGATGAAGGAGTGCTGAAAGGTACTGCAATTGTTTTGATGAGAGCCAATAAAGAACCGTGGGAGAGGAAAATAAAGATGCAAGAAGGAAGTTGGGAATCATCCATTCATCCCCTTAGAAGTCAAGGCACGGTGAGGTCAGAGTTTGGAAGGATCTCATAGGTGCTGAGGTCATGGAGCTTGTGAGCAAGAGATGATGACGGAAATAAATTATGGATTAAGTACTAAAGTTTCAAGGAGGATGGGAGTGTCTTTGAAGGTGGTAGAAGAGGAGGTTTCTTCTTCCTTTGGTTCATTTATTCATTCAAAAACCTGTCTTTGAAAACGTACTCCACTGGGCATGGAGAGTACAGACACCAAAAGACACATGAAATCACCAAATTTGATCAAAAGAGGACTTACCATCTTTGGGCAGGAGAAGAATTCAAGGTCCATTAACAGAACCATAAAGTGGGAAACCACAGAAATCAGAAAAATGTGTATGTACAAGTCAACAAGACCATATAAAGAAATGGGGGGAAACGCTGCTCCAACTCCAGTTTCCTGTCACTTTTCTAAGCAGGAAGACAAGACTAGAAAAAGGTAAACAATGTGTACGCTGTGTCTTAACCCCTCTGGAGAATTTTTCCTAGGATATATCCACTTACATTGTATTTCTCCAAAGTAGGTCACACATCTACTAATCTAATCTACACGAAAATCTGGGAACTGTGGAAATTAACTGAGCACATTTTTTACACCCAAATAGATTCTAGAAAGGGTGCAAGGGAGAATGAACATTGCAGAGACAACCACCAAGTCCATTTTGCATATCTAAATATATTTTTTATTCTATCCTCTTGGTTGATTAAATCTTACTAGACTATAGAATTATAGATTAACAGTAATTTTTCTTTAGAATTTTCAATGCATTGTTCCATAGTGTTCTGGCTTCCTGTACTACTCTTGAGAAATCCTGTCATTCTGATCCTCATTTCTTTGTCATGTGACCTGGTCTTTCTCTCTGTAAGTTCTCAGCATCTTCTCTTTGTCTCTAGTGTCCTGAAATGTCAGTATAATGTGCATGGGTATGGATCATTTTTCCACTCATTATACATAGCACTTGGAGAGACTTTTCAATCTGGACACTCTTCTATTATTGCTTTGGAAATTCCCTCTCTTGTTGTCTTCTGTTAAGGTGTCTGTCCTCCTGGACATATCCATGGCTTTGTCTTCCAACTCTTCTATTGGATTTTTAACTTTGGTTATCATTCTTCTCAAATTTCTAAGAGCTCTTTTTAAATATTCTGATGATTACTAATTATAATCTTTAATTATCTATAATTATAATTATGTAATTAAGGTATGCCAGGCTGTTAAATGAGATTTTTAAAAATGAATTTGGAGTTTTGGCAAAGGCTCAAAGCCCAGAATGTAATGTGCCCCATATTCCAAAGGAAGATGCCAGACCAATCATATAGGACTTACTATGAGACAATAAAACAAATCCTATTCCTGTGCCCTTAGCCCATCTCCTATCTCTACCCCATAGGTGAAAATACATACATCCATACATAAGCAAGCAAACAAATAAGGCTAGAGATTTCCACCTGGGGACTTTTTTTTGAAGAGTTACATGTGGAGGTGTAAATATTTAAAGTAAGTGTTTCTTTTCATCTCTTGGGCCAAGAAAAGGTCATAAACATACTCAAAACCCTGGGATGACCTGTCGTGGATTGAGACCAACATCTCAGCCCCTAGCCAGCTTCTGCTGAGCTGCAGAAGCCTGTGGGCCCGCTCTATTTTGAAGCCTAGGCAAAGGGCAGGGGTGAGGGGGAAGAATGTCTTTGGGAAAATTAGATTCATGTTCTCTGGACTTAGGGGGGTCAGGTGGGTAGGGACAGGAAGATTAGTACCTTCTATTCACCTGAAGCTGCCTGGAGATATCTGTGTAGAACAAAGAAGGGACTAGAGTGGGTAGGCCTAAACTTCTATAGTTAGATTAGACAGAGATTCATAAGTTTTCCCCTAGAACTAAGTAGGAACTAGCAAAGGAAGAGTGAGCTTGAAAAAGAGTGGCTTCACCCAAGAGTTCTGCACCAACAGAGTAAGGTTTGCACCAGGAATATGTGGAAGGAAAATTAAGGGAATATCATGAGATGTCATGTGCATGGTGCTTCATCTAGTGACATGTGGGGAGAACAGAGCAAGACACAGAGGCAGCAGTGCCAAGTACAACAGCCCAATCGAATACAAGTTTCTTTTTCTCCCCTAATGGGAGGGGCAGAGGCATCAGTCAGTAAATGGGGCAAGAACAGGGGTGAGAGAGAGATAAGAGTATAGACAATGAATCCCTACTTCTTCCATTTTGCAGAATTCAAGGTTGGATCCTGCTAGGAAAGGGGAAAGGTGTGAATTGAATGAACGATGGAAGATTAGATTTGACAGGACTCTTTAATAAAAGGAGACTCTTTTCACTTCCAAGAGTACCCAGAAGAGCCTTAGAATTTGCACTAGATATCATCCAAGTGTGAGGGAAAGGAAACCTAGCAGAACAACTTAAAACTTAAAAGAGGATGGATGGGAAATAAACCCGGTTGTTCCCTGCTTGCACCTTATCAAGTATAACCCGTTGAAATAAACTGGTTATAATAGCATTTTCGTTTCCCTTTCCATTCTCTTGGTCTTTGTAGGATCAAATTTTTTCCATCCTTTTATTTGAATTTCAAAAGAAAGAGAAGATGAACACATGTGTTCAGTCCCTTTTATAACCACAAATCAATACAACTTTACATTTTTGTACTGAGAACCTCTTTTCCAGGAAACACTAAGTTGACCTCTTGATATTCAAAATGAGAGATCAACAGCTAGCAGGATAATCCCAAATTTCCACTTACATGTCGAGCATATTCCACTTACATAAGCTTAGGTGAGAAAAGAATTATAACTTGTAGCTACCATTTGAACTCCTTTCTCTTCAAAGGATCATCATTGCCTGTCACATCTGCCACCTGGTGGCCACTCTGATAAACACATTATGCTAATATTCCCCACACTACACCTTTTCGTCTGTTCTCCCATCAGACCATCATCCATCCACCCACCGATCCATCCATCTATTATTCATCCATCTATCCAATCATCCATCCACTCACCCATTAATTGTACACTTGTTTGAGACAAGCTCTAGGCATGCAGATAAATAGAACAACCACAGTCCTTGTCCTTTAAAGAGCTGACAATCTACTGGGAAAAAACTTTTTTTTGATAGAGATTTGTAAGAGCTCAGGCTCTAAGGCTCTAGTCTATGTTTTCAACCTATTTTTTTTTTTTTTGGAATCTTCCTTGTAATTTAATAACTTTGCCATCTTAAAAAAATCCAAAGAAACAAAACCTCCATCAATCATGCTACTCCTAACCTTCTTATCATAATCAAGCCTTTCCAAAGAGGAGTCAACACCCTCTTTCTTGCCTCTAATTCACTTTAATGTTTTTTTTTCATTTTTCATATATTTTGATCATAAAAATATGCAGAAGATAATAATAATAATAATAATAATTACCCATCTATTTATCATATGCTCTCTCAGATGTTGACATTATATGGCATTTGCCTCAGATCTTCTTTCCCCTAAGAAATAAAACATTACAGATAGAGTTGACGGCCTCTCTTCTGTTCCTGCTCCTCCTCCATCCTCTCCTGAGAAAACCACAATCATGAATATAATTCTCAGGCATGTTTTCACACCTTTACCACGTTTCTATACATAAACATTGAATAATATTATTTTGAGTGTTTGTAAACTTAGCAAATCATTACAAGTGCTGTTTTCTGAAAAATTCAGCTCTAGGGGCCCCTGAGTGGTTAAGTCGGTTAAGCATCTGCCTTTGGCTCAGGTCATGATCCCAGGGTCCTGGGACTGAGCCCAGAGTCTGGCTCTCTGCTCAGCAGGGAGTCTGCTTCTCCCTCTGCCCCTCCCCCTCCACCTGCTTGTGCTCTCTCTGCTATCTCTCTCACTCTCTCAAATAAATAAAATCTTTTTAAAATTCAACTTTATATTTCCCATAGTTCTGTAATATTCAAATGTAACTCTAGATCATTTTCACTACCGTATGTTATGCCACAGAGATATCACAAATCATACACCCATTCTTTTGATGAATATTAGGTCGTGTTAAGTACTTTTCTACCTCAAACCATGCTTGCCATGGACAGTGTCATGCACATCTCTTTGTCCGCATGCACAGTTCTTGAGAAGAGACCCTCTATCATTCCCCTAGCCCCTTGTTCTAAAAAGTGAGGAAGAATCTCCCTAGGGATTCTCTCCACTGAGACTTTTCACTAGTCCATTACATCCTCTGCTGGCAACAAGAAATGTTGCTGTGGCAAGCATTGGACTCCATCCTATGTCCACACAACCTGAAAACAAGTGAGTCACCTCCCAAATTGATCCCACTTGTAATGAGTCTACTTCTGACCAAGAAGAGCAACAAGATTTTTTTTCTCTATTAATATAATGCAGCTTTTTTTCTCTTTTATTGTTATTAAGTGATGATACAATGGTTCCAGTAAATGCTTGTTAGGATTATAGGTTTTATAACCTATGTCTTACAATTTTAGATTATTTAAATGCAATCTTATAAATTAATGACTTCTGTGTTATTCTGTTTGTGGGTAGAGTAATTAGAGTGTTTTTGTTGTTGTTAACAAGTCCAGCAAAATAATCCAGAAACATGGCAGTAATTTTTGTCTTTATCGAGACACATGAAGGATCTTAGGCTAAATAAGATTTATTTGTTTATTTAGAGAGGGGGAGGCAGGGGCAGGGGAAAAGAGCACAGAGCTCAACTCAAGGCTCAATCTCACATCCCCCAGATCATGACCTGATCTGAAATCAAGAGTTGTATGCTTAACTGACCGAGCCACCCAGGTGCCCCAAGATAACATTTTAGAAATCTACAATGTACATTGAATATTCTGAGTAAGTTATTTCCATCTTATTTGCTTTCAAGATAATGAAAGCATAATGTACCTTTAATGTTACTTAAGAAGTCTATCCTATTGATCTAGAAAAACAGCATTCTTTGTCCTCTCTTCTAAAGTAATTTTGGATTGTCTCTCATTTAGTTTCCTGTGGAAGCTTGATGGAACTATAATTCTTAGGACAATGTTATATAAATTGTATAAATGTACTTTGTTTAGCAGTTAATATCCTGAGTTGAATTGTTTCCTTTTCTTCCATTTCCAGACAGTGTCAGAGTTGGATTTTTGGTTGCGGTCGTTTACCAAGTCCCCTTAACATGAAGAGTAGTAGGAATTTTACATAAGCAGTCTTGCCACTAGGAACATTTGAATCTCAAAGTCCATTTCTGTAGACCAAGGACTGAATTGATTCCAGTGATGGGACGAAATGTTTACCAAACAATTTTTCTTTAGGCCATCTGAATGCTCTCACAGTGCTGCAGTGAGATACAAACCCAGGTCCAACAGGTCCTGCCTTGTCTGGACCCCACAGCCTCATCAACCACCTTAAGCTGTCTGTGCTCCAGTCCCTTCAGCATGCAGAGCTCCTCTGCTTGGTCATGCAGGTCCCTCAGTCTAAAATACTTTTCCCTACTCTCTCTTATTCAACTCCAGGTCTCCAACATCATGTCCTTGGAGAAACTTTGACTTCTCACTCAAAATTGTAATCCTGTTCCTCTTTTTCATCTCACTTTTCAATTTGCTATTAAGAGCACTGACTTCAGGGGCACTTGGATGGCTCAGTGGTTGAGCCTCTGCCTTCCACTCAGGTCATGATCTTGGAGTCCTGTGATCAAGTCCCACATCAGGGTCCCTGCAGGGAGCCTGCTTCTCCCACTGCCTGTGTCTCTGCCTCTCTCTGTTTCTCTCATGAATAAATAAATAAAATCTTTTTTTTTTAAAAAAAGCGCTGACTTCAACAATCAAACATATAATTATTGATGTGATTATTTGTTGACTGTACACATTCATCAAACAACTCCACTCTGTTCATTTTCTGTATCCAGTGTTTGCCAGGTGGGGAGAGGGTGCATGGCATTTGGAAGGACAATTCTTTGTATGGTGTATTCGTCAGGTTATGCTATGATGACCATGCTTAGCAAACAACTCTGAATCTCAGTGCTTGGGATAAGCATTGATATCCTGCTCTCTGGACTGATGCGGGCTGGGGTTTTAGGTCCCTTCCCTTTACTCATGTCTGTTTCTCAGTCAGCAGCTCAGGTGGAGGGAGTAGCAGCTGCCTGAGTATGGTCTCATAGAGGATAGGATGAGCATAAAGGAGTGATGGAAATACAGAAGGGATCTTAGCACTTCAGCCCAGAATGGACACAATCACATAGTTTCCCACATTCCTTTGGCCAAAGCAATTTTCATGACCCAAAGTCAATGTAGGACCCTTGACATCCATAGCAGCTGGGGGCTAAATGTTGGTAATACTTCCCAGTCATTGTGAAGACTCCAATAGCTCCTTGGGTGTTGAGTCACTCCTAGCACATGCATTGAGATCACTTCTCAGTGCTTGTCACACAGTAGGCATTCCATGCGTCTTTGGTGAAAAATTAACTTTGCCAGATCACACTCTAAAACCTTTGTAAAAACTTACTTATTGACTAGGAGTGCAATGGCAGTTTAATGTCCTTTAAACAGTAATTATTACTTTCATGCAAAGGTATCTTATTTTAATTTTTTACATGTGAGGCTGAGAATTTTTTATATGTTTAGTGACAATTTCTTTTAGAAATTCTCTCTTTTGTTCAATTTTTTTTCTTTTGCTCATTTTTGTATTAAATTTTTCTTCCTCGTTTGTAAGAATTCTTGTCACAGGTAATGAATATTTTCCCATTTTGCCTTTTAAATGTTTTACTGATTTTCTGACAGGACAGATAGATATTGTTCATATTTACCTAGCTTCATCTCTCACCATTTTCTTTCATGGCCCGCTGCTGTGAACATTTTTACTGGCAACATCATGTTACACAAAATGGACACAACAAAATGTATTTAGTCACTCCCTTTCATGGGCTAATGACATGGTTTCCAGGCTTTGCTCTCGTGAATAACATTGTGATGAAGATCTTTGTACATATGCCCTAAAAGTGGAAGTATCACATCCAAGGATATTTTTTGAGTTCTGATACATTTTGCTGATGACTCTTGAGACTGCCCTCCAGGACCCACACCTCATATCTTCACACTACAGGTGCCTACATGCCAGGCTATGCTCATGAAGGCTTTACTCGTCAGCCTTGTCTGGCAGCAAGCAAGGTGAGAGGGGTAACAGTGGGCCTGGGGTGAGCGGCCAAAAGGAGGTTGTCTAGAACCCTCCAGATACTCCTTCTGCCTGGAATGCTTTTCTTTGAGCTCTTTCCATGGCATATTCTTAAGATTTAGATCTCCTCTCAAAAGTTGCCTGAGAGGCCTATCCTGACCCCTTCATCTGGAAGAGCCTTGGACTCCAGCTATCCCCTATCATATTCATTATACTGGTGTTTTGTTTTGTTTTGTTTTTCCCCTGAAGAGCACTGGTCTAGCCAGTATTATCTTATTGAATGACATATTTCATTTCTGGCAGTAACTATCTTGTCTGGCTTGCTGACTGCAGTATCTCCACCACCAGGAACTATTCTCTGGCACAGTCAAGAGTGGGTCTCAAGTTGGCTGCTCATAGGAATTGCCTGTGAAATTTTAAACATTTAAAAATTTTGCCCCCCAAAATAAGAAATCTTTAATCATTAAGTCCCTTGACCAAGAAAATGTGAGATATAATTTTCTACGGGAGATACAGAATGTATGAGTGTGTGGGTGTTTGTGTGTGGGTGCTGGGTTGTGTTCAAAAGCAGAAGAGGTTTAGGTTTCCGTGCACCACCCGGGCCTCCAGTTTTTACCATTGAAATGTGATATGCTAAGTATAGGACAGTGTGTTGAAAAACTTTACTGCTTGAGAATAGATTAGCATATGATTAAAAATTTTCAGGAAGAATGAATTTAACTTAAAGACTCTTAGTTCATTTATGGATCTAAAATTTTGTGTGATCTATAAAGAAACTTAGTAATAGTGAAGTCACTACTGTGCTACATGTAAAACAGTATGCTCCAAGGGGAAAAAATCCAGTATTTATGGGGTCTCTCCCCAGACCAATTAAATCAGAATTTCTGGGAATAGAACCTAGGCATTTGTAGTTTTTAAAAACTCCGCACATAATCCCAATATGCAGCAAGTTTGAGAGCCGTTGACATAGAAGTGATATTTGTTGGATGAATGAATGCTTGATAGGTGAGTAAAAGGACATTGTGAATCAGAAATCTGGGGTTCTGGTCTCAGCACAGCCACAAACATGCTATGTGACCTAAACTGTGTTACTCCACTTTCCTAAACACCCACAGTGGCACTAGATGTCTTTAAGATGCCTTCTTACTTTAAGACTTCATGATTCTCCTTCTTGGTCATAGCAAGAGCCCAGAGTTGGAAGGGTTAGGAGAAATCAGAACAGAATGACCGAGGCCTTATCGAAAACTTCACTTAAAATAAAGAGAATAAAGATGATCCTAACAGGAAACTCTTTACTATGGCACCCTTTTTTTACCCCTCAAAAAGGAAAGTATTTGTGAGGTTCCTGAGAATCTTGCACTTTGAAAAGCATTACACAGCTCTGTACTGAATATGCAGAGGAGGGACAGAATGATCCCTAATCCCCAAAGATTTCTCTAGGGAGATAAACTATGTGTATGGGTAGGGTACCCTGATTCAGGAGAGAGGGCTAGAGATGCATTTATTCCAGATTTCTCAGAAACCTCCTTCTCTGATCTTGTCTGTTCAAGCTCTTTTCCAAAGCTGCACTGGGATTCCTCTCTCAAACACAGGAAGCCCAAGTTCTCTTGACTACTGCCATGGCCGTTTTGCTTTGCGGGGATCTTTAAAAAAAAAAGAAAAAAGAAAAAGCATACTGCCAACCCAGCTCTGCTACTATCACCCTACACAGACAGTAAAACTGGGAAAGTTAGCTCCTCGTGTTTATTTAAACATTGCAAAGGCATTTACAACAGGGAGTTGTGTGTAGCATACCTGAGTTCTATTATTCTCCAGACCCTGTTCCCTGAACTACTTATATACAGCAATTTACACTTCCTTGCTATGTGAGATTTTGCTATCTGTCCCTAGGCATCAATACTTCCTGGTCATTCAACAAATTACCCTCCACTCCCTCTCATCCTCTACCACTTCAGGGAAGGACAATTTTAAAATTAGAAAAATAAATACATTTGGGAAGTTCATTTGGGTGCCTTAAAAAATTGAGATTCATTGGCCCCCCAATGGGTGAGCCCAAGATGTCACATAACTTCACTAAGAGAGTTCCCATCTCGATGCCTTAATTTCCTTATTCAAACTTCTCACATTTGGGCTGCCTGGCACACAGTTTGGTTAAGCAGTATTTGCTAATGGCTCTTAAGAAGAAAACAGCTGTTTTTAGGGCCTTTGAGACCTTATGTGTATTCGGTCAGGACAAACTCCAGGAAGAGTACCAAAAAGCCCAAAGAATTTCTTCCCGGACAAACATTTACTGAGTATCTACTTGGTAAGAAGCTAGGTATGCAGAAAGGAAACACACACACACACACACACACACACACACACACACACACACACCCCTTGATCTCCAGGAGCTCAGAGCTTCGCATCCGCACTCCCCTGACGCCCTCTATTACCCCTCCCCACTACACACGGAGAGGGAATGATTTCTTTACAGCAAGTCTTCTTCATCCCTTAGAACGAACTCCCCCTCTCATTCGTGTGTGTGTGTGTGTGTGTGTGTGTGTGTGTGTGTGTATAGGCTGGAGAAGCCAACATGAAGCAAGTGTGCGTTTTGAGGGTGTCTTGTGGCCCGGGAGACAACCCTTTTACACGACTGCCTTCTTCTGGAACAGACAGGGGGTCTATCATGTAAGTGATGCGGCAGCTAAAATGCACTCTCCGAGATGACCTTTTCTCACGGAAGACCCAGAACTGGGGAACCCGGTTTCCTGGGAAACAAGATGCACCGGCTGGAACGCCTGGGTCGGCGGCGGGCTTGCAGAAGCAGCTCTTGGGGGCTCCGTGCGTACACCCAGAAGCTGGCCCAAGTGCGCACGAAGCAGGGGACTCCGTGACCCAGCCAGACCCCGGCCGGGGCCCGGAGTTCCAGCTCGAGAGCCGAGACGGGGCTTCAAAGTCCGGCTCGCTCGCGGAGCCGACAGAGAACCCCGACCCGGGGCAGCGGAGGCCCGTGGGACGCAGAGGGAGCCACAGTGCAAAACTTCCCCGAGACGAAGGACTCGCCGCTTCGGGAAAGGCCTCGGAGAAAACCGCGGAGCTCCGGAGCGAGGCTCCCGCGGGACGCGGCCCGGCGGCCCCGGGACAGCAGCTCGGCCTCCCCGCCGCCCGCCTGGCCCCGGGCCCCGGCCGCTCTCGCGCAGGCGCAGTGGCGCGGCGCTCCCGGCCCAGCGCGCATGCTCCGCCGGCCGCCGAGCTCCGGGCCCGGGAGGCGGCGGCGGCGGCGGCGGCGGAGGAAGTTCCCGCTTCGCCTCCACCCCGGTAGCAGCTTCGCGGCCGGGGACAGCTTCCTCCGACGCCCCGCGGGCTTTGCTGCCGCCGCACGCCTGTCCCGGGACCATGGGGCTGCCCAGGGGGCCGGAGGGCCAGGGCGTCCCGGAGGTAAGGACCTGCCTCTCGGCGACCCGCCCGCGCTCCTGGGAGAGGCCGAGCCCGCGGGGACCGGGCGGCGCGCGGAGCGGGGCCCGGGCCACCCCCAGGGCGCCCCGCCCCCCTCGCAGGTGCGCCCCGGCCCCGGCCCCCCTGCCCCGCCCCGCCCCGCCCCGCGGGGACTGACGAGCGGCTCCGCGGGCCCGCGGGACGGAGGTGGTCGCCCCGCGCCGGGGTCCGGGGTCCGGGGTCCGGGGTCCGGGGTCCGGCTCCCGCGGGCAGTGCCCCTGCGCCCCGGGGCTCGCCGCGCTGGGAGTCACGAGACGGCGCCGGGACGGTCCGGGCCCCGGGCGCCGAGGGCGGTGACCTTGTGGCGCCCGCGCCCGCAGCAGCAGGAAGTTCGGGCGCTGGGCGGGCGCTGGGGGGGCGCCGGGGGGGGCGCTGGGGGGCTGTGCGGGGCCGGCGGAAGCGTGGCTGCTGCTCCGGGACGTAGCGGGGCCCTTTCCTTGCAGAGGTGTTTGTTATTAAACACTCACTGGATCCTGAGGGCTAGGATAATCGGTGGTTTCCGGATTTCCACGATGCCTGGGAATAAAAGGAGCGAGCGTTTGCTTCTGGCTGCAGATGCCATGCAGCTAGCTAGGTGGTTTGCAAGCGTCTTTTCCTCCACTTGATTTACTCCAAAGCTAGCATAGTTTACTCGATTCTGCAAAGAAATGGAATCCGCACCGCACCTCTTCCCCGCTCCTAAGCTAGCGTGTGGCAGGATTGATTGCTTGACACCGTGAGGGGTTCCTTCGCTTTTGACCGCCTGTGCCCCCACCCAGCCACCCCACTCTCTGCCAGCCCTCAATTCTTTCATGCCACAAGCACCCACTAATGGAGGGATCACTATTCTGTGCGTGAAAGCTGGGGACGTAGTGATGGAAAGACAGACTTATCTGTCAGTGTGTGATCCCAGAACCTAAGTCCATTTTGTTGGAATTGTAGGTAAACCTAAGAAATGTCATGTTGTCAGAACCCTCATATTAGGTAAGACCTTACATCGATGGAATGGGGGATTGTGAAGACAGAACTGTATCGTGATACTTGACATTTCTTTGTTGCCACTTGTTTATTTTAGGCTCTCATCAAGTTTTTGCCTGGCCTTATTCTCTAGACTCCCTCTGGCCTCTCAGGTTCCTTAAATCCCTCCAATTCAGTGTCCCACAGTACTATAAATGGGGGGGGGGGGTGTCTTTCTAAAATAAAAAGGAACTTGGTCCTCGGTGTTGTTTAACCCTTCTGTGACTGCTAGGAGGCTGGGTCTAATTTGTCACTTTTCTAGGAGCCTAAGACAGTTCTTGGCAATTAATAGGCATACAGAGTAAATATAGTTAAATTATTAACATTTAGTTAAAAGAATAATGCATACAAACATGGATAGTGTGTGTCATTAGATTGTCACTAATCCAGTTAATTCCTTAAATTCAATTTTTTAAACCCTTTATGTTTGTAAAGGATAGGAAGACAGCTAGACTTGGCTTTGCCCTCTAGTTTACATGAACTACAGTACAGAGCAAATGAAAACTTAGCGTGCCTGGTCTAAGAGCTCATAGTCATTCATCTTTATCAGAACTTTATTATTTTTTTAACAGATGTATTAGCCAATCTGATGACTTTTTATACCCTCAAAAGAGGGTATGCGTTCAGTCGCTGTGTGTTGCCCAGTGGCTGTTTTCATTTTGTTTCAATGTTTTAATCTGTGAAGTCAATATGGAGTCTTATATTCTCCATTCAGTGTCTTGCACCAGGAAGTTATTTCACAGGTTATATTGCAAAAGTGTATATACTTCTCCATTCCGGGGGCGAGTGGATAAAGAACATGGGCCATGCATCTGCCTTGGGGTTGGTCAGTGGGTATTCTTTAGGTACAAGTGGAGGCAGAAATGGTTCTCCTGGGATGAAATGTCCTTTTCTTGGAAGTGTCATGATAAGTGATGACTGACCAAATGAAGGGTTCCTGTTTTACATCCTGGGAGTTTTAAGAAAATGCTTGTATCATCTCATTTTTCTTTTCTGCTCCATCTTTGTGAATCATATTACTATTTACCTTCTCTTTTCTCTGAGCCTCGCCACTTAGAGATGTTGCTTAACTATCAGGCCTTTTGCGAAGGAAGAAAAGGTGTGAATAGTTAACATTATTTTTGCATGTCCACCAAAAGCTTGGGAATGCTTTGATAGGCTGGACCAGGGTTATTTGAGAGAGAGGTAAAACAAGCTGTCACCTTCACCACCCCCTATTGCAAGAGATTGTCAATCATTTTAATAATTCTTTGTTCAACTACTTGTTAATATGTTAGCTCCCTCTCTTGGCAATTTGTACTTCAAAATAAACTTGAATTTCCATTATCAGTGTCATGACTATGAAAACATTTTGTTAATCCACAACTGGCATAGGTCATGTACTTTATTGTAATGATTGAATATGTCATTCCATATTTAATTGTCCTTTGAGCCTTACTGCTACTTCTGAAGAGGTGTAAACATGACTGAATAATATATGGATCCTCTCCTGATCTAGCTAATAGTCCATTTCAAAAGACAGGCATATATATTAACACCAGACATTTTACTCAGAAGAGGTTGATACTTAATTGTATAAATGGCAAGAACTATAAATAAAATGGAAATGCAGAGGAGTGACCTGTTTGTCAGGGATGGCATCAAATAGGAGCTAGAATTTGAAAATTGTTTCTGGGTGAGTAGAGAATATCAGGAAAAGGGAAGGGTTGTGAACAGTGAAGAAATGGGAATGAGCCATGCTTGAGGTGGGCCATAGCCATGACTGGATTGTTTTGAGGGGAGGTAAAGGGTGAAGCTGAAATGATAGTTTGCAGCCAAAGATCTGAATGCCAAACCAAAAACTTTGGAGTTTATCTTACAGACAGTGTATGATGCATTAATGATAAGGACTAGGGGATGAGCAAAAGAGGGATGATGCGAAAGCTGTGATTTAGGAAGGACTGAGGAAAACAGATTAAGAGAAGAAAGATTGAGAGGCAATTGCAATAGTCCTGGCATGAAGTGTAAATAAAAGGGAGGGGAGGATAAATGTGACACACATAGTAAAGGAAGATTTCACAGGCATTTTGGGTGAGGGAATAGTCAGAGGTAGGTACAAGAATTTGAGCCAGCTATACGTTGGTCGTGTTTTAGGTAGAGAAGTGGTTTTTTAATGTTCTGTAGTAACAGAAGAGAGGGAAGGTACAGTTCCTGAAAGTAGATGGAGGCAAAAGTATTAGAATATTTCAGTGGTTTTAAGTTGTATATCAACATCTGGGAGTGAAGGTAAGCTTGAACTTAAAATTTTAAAGTCAGGTTCCTATTTAAATACATGAGATGAATTTATTATTTTTAAGGCAATCTCATTATGTGGCAGTAATCACCTTTTAATGTATCTAGGTTGAAAACCCTCCTTATATTTGCTTTAGAGGTCAAAAAGAGAAGTGCAGAGAAAGATACATATTTGAACTCCCTTCTTTGTTCTTGCATTGTTTGTCAGTAGCTTCTGGGACCGATTGTATATACAGTTAAAAAAAAAAAAAAACCCAACACTTTGTTTTTGTCTGTAAGGAGTTTATAATGTAGTCAGGAACCTGTCAAGGAAACGGCGTGTTTGAGAATAGGGAGGTGATGTGCTGTAATTTTCCTGTCCCTGGATTCCTTCAGCACCGGATAAGTAATCTATACTACCTGTGTGTGTCTTCTCCTGCCACCTGTGACGATTAACACAGCTCATGGAGGCCTGAGGAATGCTATTCTTTGTGACTCTGGCAGCACTGTGTCTCCATGCTCCTGCATGAACACAGTGATAATAGCCAATGTCACCTGCTCCTTAGCTATTAAATTGTGGCATCAGAGGATGCACCCAGTGGTCCTGTACTCAAGGTAGCTTTTACCAGCCTAACTTTTACCTTTTGTTTTAGGTAGAAACAAGAGAAGATGAAGAACAAAATGTCAAGCTAACTGAAATTCTGGAGCTTTTGGTGGCGGCTGGGTATTTCAGGGCAAGAATTAAAGGTTTATCACCTTTTGACAAGGTAAGAGGAAACCTTACTAGCCATTAGGCTGTGTTTTGTTGGAGTGACATGGTTTACCGGGGTGGAGAAAAGAGGAAGAGATTGTGTTTTTACTTTATCCAGTGTCCATATTTCTTTCTGATTCACGTTTGTTATTAGAAGTGTTCCAATTTCCTATTAAAAGAAAAATCTATCAGCAGATATGCTGTGAATTCCTGTTCTGTGTACAGATCTTTGGGAAGTGCAAAGTAGCATTAGAAATAGTTCTTCCTTTTAAGGAACTTACCGTTTGGGTGGAAAGATAAAGCTTATGTAAGATAAAATAATCCAAGTTAATAAGGAGCTGTCCCAAGTCAGTATGCTCACAATTGCCAGATATTCTAATGATGGTAAATTCTGATTTTAGAGGAGAGAGAAGTCACTGTGGGATGAAATCTGTTAATTCAGCAGAACCTTCAAGAATTAAGCACAAGGCATATAATAAGTGTTGAGGGCACAGAGATAAGACTCAGGGAGCCCAGCTTCTATAGCATAGGGAAGGGAGACAGGTAAAGCAACATATGTAGAATAAGTGTCACAATGCAGTAAGTGCAGCAGAGATGAAGCTTCCAGATCAGACAGCAGGAAAGCTTTCCTGGTGGATGAAAGTGTTGAGTGCTTCAGTGGGCCACAGCCTGGCCTTGCATAACAATCACTGTGGATTGTTGTAAATACAGATGTTGAGGCCTTGCCCTTTGATATTTTGGTTAGAACTGGGCAGGGGCCTGGAATCTGTATTTTATAGGCATCTCATGTGTGTCTAAAACACAGCCAAGGATAAGAGTCCCTATTGTTTTTTCTAACATCAAGCTGTGCCTGAAAAGGATTTTGTTTCGAAGTGGGGTTTTAGCCTCAGTCTCATTTGCATTTCTGAGAAACCCTATGAGAAAAATAGAGCAGGGATTCTCCTCTCCTTTAGATACGTGAAAAAAATAAAATGTATGGAAATTCAGTAATGAGCCACAAATGTCAGCCTTGCTACTAACCTGTCTGTGATCTGTAAAACATACAATTCCTCTGGAGTCTGGCACATCCCTGAAACTGGATTAAGACTTCTCCTGGCTGAGAATTAATGTCCATCCCTCTCAGTATAAAGAGGATCTGTGAATGGTGTGCCCATGTCATAGTGTAAGTCAGCTTTTTGGTCACACTAGCCACATTTCAGGTGCTCAGTAGCCGTATGTGGCTAGCAGCCACTGTATTGGATGGTACAGATACATTAACGTCACTGTGGAGAGTTTTATTCATTGGTGCTATTTTAGATGAATTGTAGTTGATGGAGTCAGAAGAACACATATACTCTCTCAAAAGATATGTATTTTTGTGTAGTCATTGATTCTGTAAAAACTACTTGTTTTTTTTTCTACCTTCCATTTCTTCCCCTATCCCCAAGCTAGAAAGAGAAAACAGATACTTTCTTTGTGTCTTGCAGGTAGTAGGAGGAATGACTTGGTGCATTACCACTTGCAGCTTTGACATAGACGTTGATTTGCTCTTTCAGGAAAACTCTACAATAGGACAAAAAATGTAAGTTGTCAGGGTTTGCCATAGAAGAGCCTAAAGGGGGTGAAGGGAGCTAACTTTTGAGTGTCTAGTGTATGCCAAAAGTTGTGCCAAACACTGCATGTCTTATTTTAATTTTCATTGCAACAGGTATTATCACACTTTTATGTATTATGAAATTGAGGTTGATAGAAGCCATGGTCACATAGTTAGCATGAGTCATTTAATGCTCAGACTACTTTTTTAACACTTTCTCTCTCTCTCTCTCTCTCTCTCTCTCTTTTCCCTAGTTTCATTGAGATTATCATCCTATAATATTAATTTAAGGTGTACTACATAATGTTTTGATATATATATATATATATATATATATATATATCAAAATGATCACCACAATAAATTTAGTTAACATCCATCACCTCACATAGTTGTAAATGTATTTTCTTATGATATGGACTTTTAACACCTACTGTCTTGGCAGCTTTCAAGTATACAATATGGTGTTGTTAATTCTAGTCACCATGCTGTAGATCACATCCCCACTTACCTATCTTGTAACTGCAAGTGTGTTTTGTATTTATTGTCTCCCTTTACCCATTTCTCTCAGCCCCCACCCTTTCGCCTCCAGCAGCCACTAATGTGTTCTCTGTTTCTATGAATTCAGTTATGCTGGACTCCATATACACATGAAATTGTACAGTATTTGTTTTTTCTCTGATTTAGTTCACTTAGTATAATGCCCTCAGAGTCCATTCATGTTGCAAATGGCAAGGTGTCCTTTTTTCTTTGATGGCTGAATAATATTCCAGTGTGTGTGTGTTCATTCATCCATGCATGGACACTTAGGTTGTTTCAGTGATTGGCTATTGTGAATAATTCTGCAGTGAACATGGAGGTGCAGATATTTCTTGGATATACTGACATCATTTCCTTCTGGTAAATGCTCACAAGTGAAATTGTTGGATTATATGACAGTTCTATGATTTTTTAAATTTTTTTATTTTTTTGAAGAATGTCCATACTGTTTTCCATAGGGGCTGTAACAATTTTAATTTCACCAGCAGTGGACAAAGATTCCTTTTCCTCCATAGCCTTGCCGATGTCAGTTATCTTTAGTCTCTTTGAGTTTAGCCGTTCCAACAGGTGTGAGGTTTTATCATATTGTGGTTTTGATTTACATTTTCCTGATGATTAGTGATGTGATGTTCAGTAACTCTAATAGTTTTTCTAATACTCTAATAGTTTCCAGTAGCTGCTTAGTTTCTCTCTGTCCAAAGGCAGCTGGAAGGAACATATTGGATGGAAGTTGAATAGGGTGAGGAGAGAATCTTTCCCTCCCCACTGCCTCTGTGTAAGGCAGAGCCTCACTTTGCCTGTGTTCAAGAGAAGGCAGCGTGGACTAGCTAGAGGTTTCACCTGAGTGTATCCTGCCCGGTCTTCCATAGCTCACCATGGCTTGGTGATTTCATTAGACCACTAAGGATCCCTGGTTCTGCCCAGCCCTGCCATTGGGCAGCTGTATGACCTTGGACAAGCCTCAGTTCCCTTATCTGTCAGGGATTTGTGATTTCAGATTTGTGTGCATCTGTGACTTATTTAATCATTTTTCTGAGGCTTTATCCTCCCCCAGGAAAAAACTCTTCCAAATGGATTAAAGGTGGTTTGCAAATATGCATAAGAAGCAGTGATAGAGAAAAGGGGAAGCAAAGCAGACGGAAAACAAATGGAGTTGGGGAAAAGGCTACAATATTCGTCATGGGCCACAACATGCCTTGTTTTCCTGAGGGTGGGCCACAGATTTGGCTCTAAGCTTTCTGGCAGCCAACAAAAAGAGAAAAACATGATAAATTACCCAATTCACAGTTTCCATACAGAAGAAAAATCGGGCCCACAGAATCACCGAAATTCTTAATAATAAGACCAAAGTGTATCTCTCAGCTCCTCATTAAAGAGGACGTATTGTTCTCTGTGACACTGCTCATCAGTGCCTAGCCATGACTAGCAGAGCTCTACATCTGTAGCATTCTGGGACTGTGGCATCGTACCCAGTGACCTGTAGTGAAAAGTCCTTTACTGGGAATCAGTGGGACAGAGTCTGGGCATATGGTTCTGCTCTCTGCTAGTTGGGCTAAATCCAGAGGTAGATTTTTATCCTTGTGTGTTTGGGTTTTTTTGTTTCTATTGTGTAGGTGCTACATCCATGAAATAAAAAAAAATTAAAAAAATAAATCAATACTGCCAAAGGGTTCCAGTATACAGCTAATGTCTCTCCTCCTGTTCCCATTCTGTACCCTGGTTTTATTCCTCAGAAAGAATCATCTTTGCTTGTTTAGGTTTTAGATTTTTCAGAGAGCTCACTTCTACATCTTTAACCATGTACGTTTCATTCAAGTCTGATAGGAGGAATTTAGCTTACCTACACTACTCACTATATCCCTTTTGTCTTCCATCTTCCAGTTTTGTGATTATTATCTGTTTTTTTTTTTTCTATGATCACTTTTTTGACTCATTTACATCAGATGGTTTCTCCTGGTTCCTAGCTATGTAGGGTAAACGTTTTACTATCCATTTTTCCTTCTTTTCAGCCTACATCTACCATCATATCATTACTCTTACAATGTTCAGGGCATAGTATTTATAATCTGCTCTGTAATCACAATTAAATTGTTCATGCTTTATCTACAGATAGATTCTAAAAGTAAATCTATGAAGTGATTACAGTAAGAACAGAATTGTGATGGTGCCAAAGAAAAAGAAATGTAATCTTCTGGACCATGATAGTGCTCTTTGATGGAGAATATTCAAAATATTAGAGTCAAAAGGAATCTTTTTTTTTTAATTTTTTTATTTATTTATGATAGTCACACAAAGAGAGGGGGGGGGGCGGCGGGCAGAGACCCAGGCAGAGGGAGAAGCAGGCTCCATGCACCGGGAGCCTGACGTGGGATTCGATCCCGGGTCTCCAGGATCGCGCCCTGGGCCAAAGGCAGGTGCTAAACCGCTGCGCCACCCAGGGATCCCCCAAAAGGAATCTTCATTTATTCATTGACTCACCAAATATTTTATTGAGTCCCTACTATGGGTCAGGCATTGTTCTGGGTACTTTGGATATGTTACTAAAAATGTCCTACCCTCACAGAGCTTAGAGTTTTTTTGGGGGGAGACAGACCATAAATAATTTAATAAATAATTGAGTTATACATAGAAGTAGTATGTGCTATGAAAAGAAATTGTAGCTGGGAAGGTATATGAAGGTTTGGAGGCAGTTGTCTAACTTTAAGGTCAGTGTGGCCTCATTGAGAAGGTGATATGGGAGCTAAGACCTGAGAGAAAAGGAGATCATGAGTGCGGAGGTTCCAAACAGAAGTTTACCTGGAGTGCAGTGAGGTGGGGAGAGTAATGGGAGAGGTGCAGATTTTATGGAGGCCAGATCAGGTTGAGCTTTGTAGGTCAGAATAGAGTTTACTCCAAGTGACATGAGAAATTCTTGAAGGGTTTAGAGCAGAAGAGGAACATAATCTGTTCATAATCGATTTTAGAAGGAACCCTCTGATTACTGACTAAGGGGGTGAAATTGGCAGCAGGGAGATTCTTTAGCATACTGTAGCCGTGCTTACAGAAGAAGATGGTGGCCAGGACAGTGGGCTAGCAATAGAGGGATTCTGGATCTGTTTTAAAGGTAGAAACAACAGGATGTCATGACAAATTGGATTTGAGTGTGAATAAGAGAGGAGTCAGAACCCAAGTTCTGAGGTGCTTGGGCTGAGCAAGTGGAGGTGGTCTCTATGAAAAGTCACTAAAAATCAGGCACACTGTAATTTGCATCATATTTTTATAGCTTATTTTCCTTGAGTTTCTGATTGCCTTTTTTACATCTTGACAAGGAACCACATAGCTTTACCTGTAGCTCAGATCAGCCAGATTCTTAGTCTATTAACATAAATTTACTATCTTCTCGAGGACACTCTTGATTGAAGCCTGTTTTTCAGTTTAAGTGATTACTTTCTACACCTGTGGCACTCTTGTTATGCTGGGATTTCTTTCAATTGCATTCGTTCTGCACCAGTTTTATCATTTCTTAGGTTCTATGTATCCCTTCTTCCTAAATTCCCTTGGAGTTTTTTATGGTGATTCTTAACCCCTTTTTCACCTTGGGTGTTATGATACTTCCCTATCAGTGACAGTACTCTTAATAGATACTGGAGCAGTGTTTTTTATGCAGATTCTTAATCTCAAATCCAAAAAATAATGAAAACAGGCTTTTTCTTTCAAAGTGTGGATACAAAACTCATTTGGAAACAAAACATGACCTGAACTTAAAGCTATTTATAGTGATCCCACTTGGGTGAATATTCATTAAGTTTTAAAAATTTTATTTAAATTCAATTAGTTAACATAAAATACATTATTGGTTTCAGAGGTAGAGGTCAGTGATTCATCAGACTTACATAATACCCAGTGCTCATTACATTACATGCCCTCCTTAATGCCCATCATCCAGTTACCCCATCCCTTGACCCTCCTCCCCTCCAGTGACCCTCAATTTGTTTCCTATGTTTAAGTCTCTTATGGTTTGTCCCCCTCTCTGTTCATTTTATTTTTTTCCTCTCTTCCCCAGTGATCCTCTGTTTTGTTTCTTAAATTCCACATATGAGGGAGATCATATGATAATTGTCTTTCTCTGATTGACTTACTTCACTTAGCATAATACCCTGCAGTTCCATCCATGTCATTACAAATGGCAAGATTTTATTTTTTTTGATGGCTGAGTAGTAGTCCACTGTGTGTGTGTGTGTATACATCTTTATTCATCTGTCGATGGACATCTGGGCTCTTTCCGTAGTTTGGCTGTTGTAGACATTGCTGCTCTAAACGTTGGGGAGCAGGTGCTCCTTTGGATCATTAAATTTGTATCTTTGGGGCAAATACTTAGTAGTGCAATTGCTGGGTCATAGGATAGCTCTATTTTCAACTGTTTGAGGAGCTTCCATATTGTCTTCCAGAGTGGCTTTACCAGCTTGCATTCCCACCAACAGTGAAGAGGATTCCCCTTTCTCTGTGTCCTCACCAACATCTGTCATTTCCTGACTTGTTAATTTTAGCCATTCTGACTGGTGTGAGGTGGTATCTTACTGTACTTTTGATGTGTATTTCCTAATGCCGAGTGATATGGAACATTTTTTCATGTGTCTGTTGGCCATTTGTATGTCTTCTCTGGAGAAATGTCTGTTCATGTCATCTGCCCATTTCTTGATTGGATTATTTGTTCTTTGGGTGTTGAGTGTCATAAGTTCTTTATAGATTTTTGGATGTGCTTTTATCTGATGTGTCATTTGCACATTCTGTAGGTTGCCTTTTGATTTTGTCAGATATTTCCTTTGCTATGCAAAAGCTTTTATTTAATTTAATTTAATTTTATTTTATTTTTTATTTTATTTTTAATTGAAGTTCAATTTACCAACATATAGTATAACACCCAGTGCTCATCCTGTCACGTGCCTGGGCCTCAGTGCCCATCACCCAGTCATCCCATCCCCCGGCCTGCCTCACCTTCCACTACACCTTGTTTGTTTCCCGGAGTTAGGAGTCTCATGTTTTGTCACCATCTCTAATTTTCCCTCCTTTCCTCTATAATCCCTTTCACTATTTCTTATATTTCCTGTATCAGTGAAACCATATAATGACTGTCCTTCTCCAATTTACTTACTTCACTCAGCATCACACCCTCCAATTCCATCCACATCGAAGCAAATGGTGGGTATTCGTTGTTTCTAATGGCTGAATAAGATTCCATTGTATATATATACCACATCTTCTTTATCCATTCATGTTATCGGTGGACATTGAGGCTCCTTAATCAAGTCCCAGTAGTTCACTTTTGCCTTTGTTTCCCTTACCTTTGGAGATGTGTCTAACAAGAAGTTGCTGTGGCCAAGGTCAAAGAAGTTGCTGCCTGTGTTCTCCTCTAGGGTTTTGATGGATTCCTGAATATTCACAAGTTTTGCTGCAGAAATAATAATTTCTTCAAGTATAGACTTCACTTGGGCTCTACATAATATATATGCCTGTTAGGTACAGGAAAATGCAAACATCTAAAAAAGTTCTGAATTCTGAAACACATGTGGCCCCAAAGGATTTGGATAAAGAGTTGAGAATATATAGTATTATGTTCTCTGGTAAGTACTTGATGTGCTTTTAAGTGCAGAGCCATGAACTATAACTGTGTGCAAAGCTTGGTACAGGGGTTTGCATAACTGATGGTCCTCCAGACTCCGAGCAGTGCATCAGGCATTTGGGTCTCAACATCTGTAAGAGAAAAGCAATAGCCAAAATATACTGAATTATTCAAAAATCTTTTCTGTTTGGTTTTGTAGTATATTCTGTGTTTGAGGTTCCTCTCCACAGTTTCTCTATAGGTGCAAGTTAGACTATTACTGCCTTATATTTGCAGTGCCTCAGTATGTCCTAGCTGAGGTGTTAGGGGGCCAGGTAGCATTGTCTGAGGAGTGCACTTGCCTTTTGAGGGCCTGATTATCTTTTAGGCTATTTTCTATGCGTGCCCAATTGAGGCCTTTTTGTTCTTTTGATTTTTTTTTTTTTTTGAGAGTTTCATGAGCTTCTACCTACATCCTCCTTCTACACTCCCAGCCTGTCCTAAAGCCCCATTAGTACAGAGTCTGTGCTCAGAGATCTTGAGATTTTAGACTTATAATTGAGTTCAGCAACACACAAGTAGGCACCTATGTACAGAGCACTTATGCATGCATTTTACTATTTTACCTTCACAACAAGTTTTAGTAAGTAGGACAGGCATTATTCCTCATTGTATGATGAGAGTATTGGACCAGAGGGATCAGGTGACTTGCCAAAAGCCCCAGAGCTGATAATGGAGCTGGAATTTAGTTTAATTCACTTTCTTTCAAACTGTTTGCAGTAGGGGAGGAAGTAGGGTACTGAACAGTCTTAAAAACTAAAGGAATCAATTAGCAATAATCGTGCCTCAGATAAACCTCATTGGCTACAATACTGCCACTGTGCAAAGCTAAAAACTGAAGGAATCAAACCAATCACCTGTAGTGACAAGTGGGCACTGTTAAAATCTTAGGTTAGGAAGCCTGACTGAGGACCTCTGCATTTGTCACTTTCCCAGATTTTCAGAAAGTCAGAGAATCTACCCTGAGCTCCAAGGAGAAACAGATAGGGTCTGGTAGGCTTCTACAAGAAATCCTAACTTTTGCCCCCTACCCTCAGCCTGCCTGTGTCTCCCCCACGTCCCTCCCTTGGCCCAGCAACGTTTTTCCTCCAGCTGCTTCCATATGCTGCCGAACAAGACCTCAGTCTTGGCAGTGATTCATGGGAAGTGGGTTTAAGAGGCTTATAAACCCTAAGATGACCCCGGGAATCCTTCCCTCAGGGCCTTTATGAACTTGGAAAATAGTCAGTCTCTAAGCAGTGGCCAGAGACAAGTTGGTCTGAAGGTAGAGAGGGTTGGGCTAGATAGTGTTGGAAGTCCCAGCCTCTTATTTTTAAGCTATTGAATGGTTCTGTGCAACCAGTAACCCTATGCAGACTCAGATCTGCAGCCACTAGGGGGAGCTTTCCTCTCACTGAAACAAAATATAACTGTGCAGAAATGCCCCAATTATATTAATAGTTAATACCTACCCTGAGCAAGGATGCCAACTTAGGGTCATCTTCATTTGCTAAGCTTGGAGTTTAGGGAGCAAGGCCAATGAGGCACCAGTCTCTTAGCCTCACAAGTTTCAAAGAAATTAAAGCATGGGAGTCTGATAGAAATTAAAATAAAAAATAAAGTATGTTATAGAGAGAGCCTTAGATATGCTACCAATTGAGTTCGTTAATACTTGCCTATCAAACTATCCTATTTGAGCGCAGCAGCAGCTGGACAGCCATAGGCTTCCCCACTGGGGCAGCCACACATCTCATCGCAAAAAAGACACATGTGCCCTAAAGACAGACTTCTCAGAAAGGAGCGACAGTTGTAGTGGCTGAGAGCCACAGAACAGTTTCCTTCCGTGTCTCAGACCTTTTGGATAATTCACATATGTACTCCCTCTGTTGGGGATGAAAATGTTCTCCTGTAGGCTTCCCTCCTGGGAGGTGAATGCTCCCTCCTTTTGTGAATGTATGCTGTAGACTATCCGTCTTCCCATGTCCATATTTTTTACCCTTAACATATTGGGCTTGACATTGATATTATGATCCATGGAACTGGGGGTGTGGCTATTTCTCTTAGCAGTTTTAACCTTGGTGACACCATGTAAAGCTACTGTCTAGTAATAAACGTAGGTTTGTAGTGTGTTCTCCAGGGACCATTCCCTGGGGAGCTGCCTAGCTTTTCTCCCTAGAGTTTATTTAGTTCCTGCTAAGACCAAGGGGATGGAACTTACTAAGGGAAGCATAGGTAAGACAATAATTGCTCTCACCCAGGCCTTTGTTATATTTTGGTCTTAAGGGTGTCTCTCTTGGGAAGGATTATGGAGCTACAGAGAGACTAAAGCGTACAAGATTTCTTTGAACAAGGAACACTTTAGGTAGACCCAGACTTGCTGTATTTGAAGCGTCTAGTAAGACCTGGGGACCTTGTTCACTGGGTCTTTCCTCTATTAGGAAATAGTGCTCACTTGTAGACAAGACCATAGTCATGGCTGTAACTGGCTAAAAATTTTTTAAAGGGTTTTAGATGGGACTATAACCTAAACTATCCATGTAAGCTGAGCCAGAAGCCCCCATTTCTCCATATGGCCTCACAAGGCCATGCCTTGTGACTGTTTCTCAAGGCAGACTCACTAAATAATTTCTGCTGTTTCCTCTTGAATCTGATCCAATTAAGATGTAAGAAACAGGAACCAGACACTTGGAGATCAAATATCAGCTGAGTAGAGAAGGAAGCTTAAATCTGTGGTGGTGGACTTGCACACAGATTACTCTATCATTCCTGCCATAAAGCTGTCCCACCCAGGTCCAGGGAGCAGGGGGAGGATGCAAGAAGAATGAGCAAGAAGAATGCTCTGGGGTCTCAGGGAGCTCTGTTCTTCCCCCCTCTACTCCCAGATGTTTCATAGGACTGAAGTAAGGTATCAGGGAGAGATCAGATAACCCCTCATGAGAAACAGAAAAATTCTGCTCTCTGGAAAAAAAGAACAAGGACATGGTTTCCTCAAATCTAAGATTAATTTCAAAGTATCAAAAAAATGAAAGGCTATTTTTTATTTTAAAAATACTTTTATACCAGAGTGGAGAACTCCAATTTTTTTTTTTTTTTTTTTTAAGCATAAGGCCCTGTGTTTTGTCTTAATATTCTGGGCACCCAGCACAGGCCCTGGTAATTATTTGTGGCCTGAATGCTATTTAGAACAAGTTTTTTTAATGTGTGACCTAGTGGTTCCCAGGTTTTTTTTGAAAATGTAGGTCAGTAAAATGAAATATAAAAGACAATGAGGCTTGATAACTTTTTATTTTACCATGTGAGGATATTAAATAATAATTGCTACCTCAAACATCACTATAATTTCATAAAGAAACAGTATGTTTTAATATAAAAAAGGTAGGGAGGGATCCCTGGGTGGCGCAGCGGTTTGGCACCTGCCTTTGGCCCAGGGTGCGATCCTGGAGACCCAGGATCGAATCCCACATCGGGCTCCCAGTGCATGGAGCCTGCTTCTCCCTCTGCCAATGTCTCTGCCTTTCTCTCTCTCTCTCTCTCTCTCTGTGACTATCATAAATAAATATAAAAATTTAAAAAAAAAAGGTAGGGAGAACAAAATTCTAGAATAAACTATGAAAGCTGCAGTGTGGCCTTAGATGCACGCATACACGCACATCTAAATAGTGCTTATATTTCTCATTTTGCAGCCAGCCAAGAGAAGCTTGGTCATGGTCTGGTGTTGAAAAGCCCCAGATTCTTCTGGAATGCTGCCCAGACTTGAGAGATGTCTTAAGGGCCACTTAGTGTGTTCTCACTCTTTGCTTGTTGTTTTTTCCGAACAGAGCGCTATCAGAAAAGATCGTGTCAGTCCTGCCAAGGATGAAGTGTCCACACCAGCTGGAGCCCCACCAGATCCAGGGCATGGATTTTATTCATATATTTCCTGTTGTTCAGGTGAGAGCCTTTATGTGATTTCTTGTCCTCTGCACATCAGAATTCCTGCATGGTCTGGCTCTCAGGCCATCTGGCCTAGATCCTGGATCTGATGGGTGTGGTATGGAATTGGTGGAGCAGGACATGATGGTGCTTCCTGATGTCATCCTCAGAAGGTTGCCAGTACTCCATCTCTTCTGCCCTAGTTTCACTGTCACTTTCACCGTCACCTATTGTGGTCTTTGAATGTTCCCATTAATTGGTTTTCATTCCCCTTTTGGTAAAGATAGAACCCTATAGCCCCCCCCATGGGGACCTGTCCCAGCTATCCAGCCTAACTTTATTCCTTGTTCTTTCTGTTCTAGCCCCTCTGACTTTCCCTCAGATTTTTTTCATACATATTATGCTTCCTCCTGTCATGGGGCCTTTCCTTCAGGCTGGAAAGCTCTTCTCTTTCTCTCCTTACCTACTTAATCCATATTCATCTTTCAGATCTCAATTCTACCAAACCTCTTCAAGAAAGCTTCCATTAACCCCACCCCGCCCCCAATCTAGAACAGGTTCCTTTGCTATATACACTCATACTGGCCACATTCCTTTCCTTTGTAGGGATCTTCCTTGCTGCAGTTTGTAACCATGTGTATCTGTCTGGTCACTTCTGTCCTACCTGTCAGACCTTCTCAAGCTTCTTGGTGGCAGGCACCATAGTTGCCTTGCTCACCGTAGTGTCTCCAGCACCTTGTGGAATATCTGGCACTGTGTAGGCAGTTAGTCTTTATTTGATGACTAGATGTCTGATGTGAGGTCATTTCCACCCTGGCTGTTTTCCAAGGCTCTGTGATTAAGTGGCTCATGCTGTACAGCCTCCTACAAACTTGTGGTCTGCTGTCTCAGCTTCTTCTGGGCACTTTGAAAAGAGGAGGAGCAAAGGGCCTGCTGTATCAACAGCACTTTGCAAATGATCCTAATAGAGTTCTTTGAAGCATTGATTTTAATCCCAGTCCTTACGTATGAGGAAAGTGAGATGCAAAGAGAGTAATTCATTTGCTGAAGGGCAGAGAACTGGTGTGCAGACAAGATTCCAGTCTAAACCCCTTGTCACTAAACCTACTTTTCTCACCCTGCCTACTCATGCAATTTGTGCTTGAAAAGTCTTCCAATCCTGCATTAAGATTAGGTAGCACAGAGGTTGAGAGCACACACTCAAGAGGCTTCCTGGGTTCAGATCCTGGCTCTGCCACTTAGTTGCATAACCTTATGACCCACAAGGTCATAACTTAGTTTCATGACTCAAATGACTTAACTTTTCATCTGTTAAATAGAAACAGTAATAGCACCTACCTGACAAGATGAGAATTAAGTACATTAATATGTATAAAGCACTTAGCTGAAGCACCAGCCCATTTTAGTAAGTACTTTCTAAGTGTTCCGTGGTCCTTTCTGGTTTTGTTATTGTTATGGTGGACTTTCCCCTGCACTGGACTTTCAGTCAAATCCCATGAAATTTGTAAATCAGAAGCTAAGACTTTAACTCGGAATTTAATTCATTAGGTCCATTAGACTTTCTGTATCCAATGCAAGGGGTGAGGGGGGATCTCCTGATCCCTTGTGTGAAAACAGGAAATAAGGACCCCATGCTGATTATTACTGAAACTTCCACCACTACCCCACTGTGAAGTTATTGGCTTTTCCCCCAAAGCCTGAAGGTCTAGTTATTAGACCTTACTCGGCCCTATGGTAGAACTTTGAGAGCAAAAAAATGTGGTCCAGATAGGTGATGAAAGGGAAGTGATCTGTTACTGGTTTGGGCATTTTGAATATCTGTTCTGTGTTGTACATGGAATGCCAGAGGGCTTCTGGTATAGATGTGAGAATCTAGGTTACCAGATTTCTTGATTTCATGGATCTATAAAATTTTAAAGCAAAAATGGAGGCTGACCTATGGTTGCCATCTATATTTTGCCAGGCAAGAACATCTTTTAAAAGTAACAACTATCAAAACAAACACTTAAGTACAGTGAATAAACTGGTGGTTGCAGAGGGGATGTAGGGGAGGCTTGGGCAAAATTGGTGAAAGGAATAATAAAGAGGTACCAGCTTCCAGCTATAAAATAAATAAGTCACAGACGTGAAAGTGAAAAGTACAGCATAGGAAATATAGTCAGTACTATTGTGATAACACTGTGTGGTGACAGATGGTGACTGCATTTATCGTGGTGAGCACTGAGTAACGTATAGAATTGTTGAATCATTATGTTGTATACCTGAAACAAATATAACATTGTACATCAATTATACTTCAATAAAAAATATTTTTTAAGTAACAACTATCTTGCTTTCTCTGTCATTTCCTAAAAGAAAGACCTTTTAACTCTCAATCTCAGAATAAAAGACAGTCCTTCAAATGGAATACTTGAAAGTATTATGAAAAAACTAACCATGTGCTTGACATTTTTTGCCTGTTTCGCTGGAGACCGGTGAAAGAGCAGTGGTCAAGCTAGTGGTCTTGAGTGACTCTAGAGGTTCACCACCTTCATTCACACTGTTTAGCACAGCTGTAGTTACACTCTGAATGCTAACCCAGAGAAAAATGGATCTAACTTCCAGCCCCAGTAGTTCCAGGTCACATCTTTTTCTCCCATGCCAGACACATGAATCCTGTGACGGAAGGTATTTTTCTTGAGTGCTAGGCACCCAGGGCAGAGATTGGCTGTCCAAGAAGTTCTCTCCACAGCCCTTCTCTCTAGGAACTCCAAAATAGTGACTGATTCTCCAAATCCTGAGACTCCTTATCTTCTTTATCTGATTACACTCACCAGGATCTGGCAAAGTAACAACTCAGTGTAGATCTAATTCATGGAGGAACATTTGAAAGAGAAACAACTTTGAAGGTCCAGAAACTGGATCCAAAAGGAAAGTAGAAAGAAATTGAGTTGAGCAAGGAGTCTGCCTCCTTAATTGTTCGGGGCCATGATGCTGGGTGGGGGTGCAGGAGAGCGGCTACAGAAGCTCTGAACATTGTCTGATCTTCTGCCCCTGCTTCTGAGTTTTAGTGCCTGGGGTCATTGTTTGGAGGTGGGGTGGAGTAGAGTGATAGAAATAAATGGAAGATAATAACAAAAGAATATTCATAGTTATTTGCAAGCACCCCCCATCTTGGGCAGCTACTTCCCAAACATGTCCTTACTTGAGCTGGCTGCCCTCTGTGAGCAAGCATTCTGTCCATCCCTGCAGGAGCACAATGCCATATGCCATGTGTCTGCTTGCCTACATAGCTAAACCTTGCCAGACCAGGTGTGTTGCGCTCCTGGGGAAATACAACTACTATGCACAGACTGCTTCCGAGTTGTAGTAGGTCTCTTGGGACAGAGGATGGCGACTCCGACGGATGGCCTCCCCCTCCATGATGCTCTTTAGTTATAAAACAAGGAGTGAATGAAAAGCCAGGGATGAGAAACAAAGGCTGTGTTTTTGTATTTTACAATCTTACTCTCAGAGTACCTAGATCTTCCACAGGTTATGGGGTTGGGAGTGTGTCTCTGTGTTTTAATTAACAGGAATAATAAGTAGAGAGCAATGAAGAACAGCTACTTTGCATATCAGCCCAGTAAAGCTGGAAAACATTTAATAAAATCTGTATGTCCAGTCTTTTGGTATGGAAGAGCCTCTGAGTTGTGACTCAGCTTTCGCTTGCTACCTATAGAACAATGAACAGATGATATAGTCTCTTTGAGCTTCAGATTCTATACGACGTGGCCAGTACTTATAATGTTGTGTGGGTTAAGAGAACAAATACTGTGAGTACCTGGCTTACTGGAAGCCCAGGGCTGGGTACTCAGCAAACCTGTTCTCCAATCAGAATATTTGTTTGGGGATTGTTTGTTTGGGGATTGTTTCAGCCAAAGAAACAAGAGGTTGAACTAGATGTTCTCTGAAGTCCTTCCCTTTCCCTGGTCTGTGGTGCAGGCAGCACGATCCCATTGGATCTTAGCTTCTCAGATGCCCAGCTAGCTGCTCTTCACCTAGGACAGTACACATGGACAGTTTCTCATCACCTGGTCGGTTCAAGGATAGTGATTGGGGTTCACAAATTGTACTATCTCCAAGTTGGCCTTTACCACAGTGGTGTTTCATCCCTGTCCTCACATTTCCTAACTTTCTTTCCCAGTGGCTGGTGAAGCGAGCTATAGAAACAAAGGAAGAGATGGGCGACTACATCCGCTCCTATTCCATATCCCAGTTCCAGAAAACCTACAGTCTCCCTGAGGTCAGTATCTTCCTTCCTTTTCTCGTCCAACTGAGAACACGTGAGTACATGTAGAGACTCCCCAGGAAGGAGCAGAGTAAGCTCAAGTTCTTCTGCATGACATCTCTGCCCCTACCTGGCCAGCATTGACAGTGGGCATCCTGGTTTGTAAGAACTGCCTCTTCAGAACTTTTATTAAATTATAAGAATATGAGTATATTTCATTAAGAGTACATATAAAGCTCTTCAAGAGACCACCTAGATCGTTGCCTAGGGATTCCTATAGTAACAGTTTCATAGTAACCACCCCCGACACACACAGTAATAACAACTGATACCGGGATCCCTGGGTGGCGCAGCGGTTTGGCACCTGCCTTTGGCCCAGGGCGCGATCCTGGAGACCCGGGATTGAATCCCACGTCGGGCTCCCGGTGCATGGAGCCTGCTTCTCCCTCTGCCTATGTCTCTGCCTTTCTCTCTCTCTCTCTTTCTCTGTGTGACTATCATAAATAAATAAAAAAAATTAAAAAAAAATAACAACTGATACCTATTGAATAATACTTAACTACACTAAGTCCCAGCGCATCACATGCCTTCTTTTTAATTTTCACAACTGCTCCCTGATGTAGGTGATGGTGTCCCCATTTACAGACAGTGAAACTGAGGCTTAGAGGCTAGGTAGCTTGCCCTGGGTATCAGAGCTCATAAGGATTTGAACGAGAATACTTGTCTTCACCAGTACACTCTGGGGTCCCCCTCTTTCTTACCACCTTGGGATCTGTTTGGCCCTAGCTTCTTCCCATGCATAATATATTCAAATTTGTTAGAAGATTGAGGCTTCTCCAGGCAGAGCTGTGATGAGAAATCAATTTGTAAGACAGGTTTCTGAGAAGTCCGGTTGAGTTTCACTCTTCACAAAGGGTTTGTTTAATCCCTGTGTTTTGTCTTGCAGGATGATGACTTCATAAAGAGGAAAGAAAAGGCCATCAAGACAGTCGTTGATCTTTCAGTAAGTTCCCCTGTCCTTGTGTAAGGGAAGAACATAGGTTCCTAACCTCCAAATAGCCCTGTGGTTCAAATTCCAAAACCCTTGCCCAGTCCCTCCTGGGATTGCCCAGTGCTGACCTCAGGTGGTTGTGTGAGAGAAACCCTGTCTACCTCAGTGCCCATATCTGGACACCAGCCTTCACAGGTAGAAAATGCCACAATCATGGCCCTGGGTTTTTCTTAGTTTGAGATTTACAGGAGAAATTTTCCAAATCCAAAGTCTTTCCTCATTTGTGCTACTGGCAGGTATAAACTTTGAATAGCTTCAAAGAGTAGATGATGAACTAAAGGTGGTAAATTTAGGTTAGCACCCCTTGATGGCTTTGGAGAGGCACAGCAGCTCCTGAGCTTTATGCGGGACACATTAGGAGGGCCTTGGTCACCACATACTGTGTATCTTAACCATGGGGTCTGCACTTATGCACCCACTCCACCAGTGCAAGAGTCAGAGGAGAGCTTTTCAAACCTTTCTGGGCCAGAGTCCAGCAGAAACTTATCAGTGCCCCATATCCCACCCCACCCAAGCCTTCCTACCTGAGCTGCTGGGAATGAAGCCACAGTGCTTGGGGGTAACTTCACTTTCTTCCAAAAATAATGCATGGTGGTATTTTGCTTTTTTTTTTCTACTTGAAGAATAAATGTGTGGTCTTCAAAGGTGGTCACTCTAAAAAAGATTAACAATCATTTGATGACATAAAGCACTTATTTAAAACAAGAAAGTCTTTGTTACTTTATAATTGTAATTTGTATCTTTTTCACAATTTCCTTTTGGAAGTGGAAGGAGTGGAAAACTTTCAAGACAGTTACACTCTGAAGCCAGATACCATTTTCAGGCTTGGTGGTAGTATTAAATAATAACAAGACATGATAGGATATCAGAGTAATTTTTCCCTCTGGTTATGAAATAGCTGTTCCTTTGAGACATTCTTAAAGTTTTTTGTCTTTTTTTAAAAGTTGATAAATACAGAGGAAGAGAATCAACCTTAACCTCACAGCACAGAAGCAGCTCCTTTTGCTGCTTGGACATATTTCTTCGATGCTTTTTTAATGTACATTTTTATACCAAATTGGTGTCATATTTTAAGTGTAATTCTGTGGGGCTTTTTTTTAACTTACCAATATAGAGTCTTTGTAAGCTATGGAAGATTCCTCCTAACTGCATTTACCATGAAAAATAATAGCCAATTTGTTGGATTTACCCTTATTTTAAATGATACTTCATTTTTCAAAAGCTAGAGAACCAATTAGACAGCATTACCTCTCATCCAGAGAACTGGGGAGCCCAGGGCAGGAGAGGAAGTGAAATTCCCTTTTCCCTTTAAAGCCTGTACTATTTGAATTTTATACCACGTCTGTGTGTTACTTATTCCAAAACAGTAAACAAAAGTATGATTTTCTAAATGCTTAATTGAATATCTGCCTGTGTAAATCTCACTGTTAGCCCTGAGTAGAGAATGAGAAACAATAATTTTCATCTTTATCACCAGGAAGAAAAGGCTAGCATACTTGTCAGCAGTCTTATCAATGAAACTAGGCCTGGCATCTCCATAGCCATTAAACATTTCAGGCCTCTAGCGGCACAGTCTTTCTTCTTATTATTTGTAATGGAGTTCTTAAAGAAAATTCTCCTCTTCTGCTTGGTAATGTGACCTAATAGGATTTAAGGAGGTAAATGATAATGACAAATACATGGTGCCCAGACATTGTGGTAAGCATTTATGTATACCTTACCTAGTCCTCAAAAGAATCTTCTGAAATAGTAGTATTTTTTTCTTTTTTTTTACAGGTGAGGAAACTCAAGCACAGATAGGTTATGTAAGTTGCCCAAGATTACATTAGTGATGATGGAGCCAGGATGCAAACCAGTCTTATAACTACTACCCTGTGGGCATCTAGATAAAATGCTATTTGCAGCTAATTAGGAAATAATATCAAGATAAGGGAAAATTAGCAAATCTCTTAGTTCAGATGTTTAGTTTATTTCCCTTTTTTATGTGTGAACTTACTTCTCAGTTGACTGTCAATATATTTGTAGCAGGAATGATAAAGAATTTTGATGGATGGCCAGAGCTGACCTATGAGTTTCATTTGTTTTCCTCTTTCTCTTTCTACTGAAAATACCCCTCACTTCCAGATGCTATCTTCTTAGGTTTCTTAACTACACTGCCATGAACTTCCCTCCCTCCCACCCACCACTTTTGCAAGTGCTTCCTGGCTTCCTTGCCTTGGCATGAGAGTTCCAGAAGCTTACAAGAGACTCCAGGGCTGTAGTGCATGTCCCTAGCTTATCCTTTTGAGTCATGTAAGGAATGGAACCACTAGCTGTTTTCCATTCGTCAACGGTCTCCCCAAGGGAAATCTGACCATTAGTGAAGAGAGTGAAGCCTTTCCTCCACTGCCAGGCTCTTTGTACATCTCAGATTCTGAAGGGTATTTCCCTATCCTTTCACCTTTTACCCAGCTCTGCCCTTTACATGCCTCATCAGTGTTTCTTGCCTGTTCCTTATTTTTTTTTAAAGATTTTATTTATTCATGAGAGAGAGAGAGAGAAAGAGAGAGAGAGAGAGGCAGAGACACAAGCAGAGGGAAAAGCAGGCTCCATGCAGGGAGCCCGATGTGGGACTCGATCCCAGGACTCCAGGATCATGCCCTGGGCCAAGGCAGGCACTAAATCACTGAGCCACCCAGGGATCCCCTTGCCTGTTCCTTATTGATGAATCTGGAATCCCAGACTTAAATTGTATGAATGGTAAATTAAGGATTCAAATAAGGTCACACAACAGGTGCCTAATTTCTGGACCCCAGCCTTTTATAAAATACATCCATAGCTGCCATGTCCTGACTGATGGCCTTTCGTGTGTTTGGCACCTGATTAGGCATCTTGCAAGCATCATCTCATTACCTCTTCACCAACACTCAGGGAGTTATATGTTACTATTTCTATTTTATAAATCAGAAAGTTGAAGCCAGAAAGATCAACAAATTCCCTACATATTTACAGGACAGGAAGAGGCAGCCAGGTTTTGACTTTACATGGCACTCCTCAAACATGACAGGTGTGATGCTTCTCTGGTTTCCTCTCTTCGCCTCGACTCTGATTTCCCACATATTCCTGGCGCCAGTTTTACAACAATGTTTCTGACTTATTTCAGGACTCTGAGATATTATTCATCCAGATCCCAGTGACACAGATTTATCCAGAGCGGCTGGGTGCTCTCCTGCTACCTCTTGAGTCCCCTGTAGGGGCGTTTACTGTGACATATGTCCAGCTAGAGAATGTCTGCAAAGTGGAGACTATCATGTTGTCTTTCTTCATCTATGAGCATAATACTTTTGTGCCTCAACCAGCAGGCTTTTACTCATTCTTGCTTATTTAGAACCTTTTCTTAAAAAATAAATATTAACCTTCTAATATTTTTCAAAATATTTAGCTTATTCTTATCCTTAACCATCTTTACTGGATTGTTCCCATCTTTTGCATTTGTCCTTGGTTATGTAGCTCAGCCATTTTTGGTGCTTGATTTTTTGCTTTAAAAAAGGTTGTACTGGGGATCCCTGGGTGGTGCAGCGGTTTGGCGCCTGCCTTTGGCTCAGGGCGCGATCCTGGAGACCCGGGATCGAATCCCACATCAGGCTCCCGGTGCATGGAGCCTGCTTCTCCCTCTGCCTGTGTCTCTGCCTCTCTCTCTCTCTCTGTGACTATCATAAATAAATAAAAATTAAAAAAAAAAAAAAGGTTGTACTTATTTTGTACTAGTATCTTAGTAATAATAATAAAAAAAATTAAGAAATGGGAAAAAATTACTAAAGACTAAGTCAACATGATACAACCAGTCAGGATATGGGTACTGATATATATTCCAAGCAGAAAATACAATGTTTGGGATATCAATACAGAGAATTAGAGATCTCTAAAAATGTCATTCTACTGTATGTTTTGTTTTTTGCTCAACAATATAATTGAGGATATCTTTCCATCCCAATAAATATACTTCCATAGCATTTTTAATGGCTGTAGATTATTCATTGTGTGGTACTAATTTACCTAGCTTACTTTGTATCTTTTTTTTTTCTTTTGGTGGTTATGTAGGACATTCTCCTAGCTAATTTTTTCCTCGTATCTTTAATTATTTAGGAAACATTCCACAAAATGGAATTGGGTCAGAGGTTATGCCTAAGGCTGTTAATGCCTCTTGGCAGATTGCCAGACAGAAAACCTGCCGTGAACTTGAATTCCTGAGCTCATCACTTTGGGGTTCTCTCTTCATCTTGCCCTCATTTTTCTTCTTAGGGATTATCCCTAGTACTTCAGCTTTCTTCTTGAAATGTTACTTCTTGGCTTCTCCATACTTCCTCTTTACAGAATAGCTAGCTGCTTTGTAGAAGGCCTGCTGACAGGAGGTATATTTCCAAAGCACATAAGAAGCCAAACCTATTGCCACCCAGGACAGGTCATCCCTTACCACCTTCTCCTTTTTGTGTCATCACATAATCGCTCATTTGTCTCACTTAGTGTGCAGTTGTACAACTTCCTTCCTCCTTGTCTGAGCTGTCATCCTTCATATTCTTCAAGTATCTGTCCTATGCCGTGAGGTCTGTTACTCCCTATTAACCTTGAGTAAAGAGTAGCTGTGAAATTTTATCCAAAGCTCCAAAAAATACTGCTTACTATTCATTGAACATTTTTGGATAATATTTAGAATTTTGTATGAAAATAGAGGGAATGAGAGAAAAAAGGACTCAGAGCTGCCAGTCTAGTTGAAAAAAAAAATGCTTTGCAGAACTTCTTGATCCCTTCAGAGACCACGGCATTTGAAATTATTACTCTAGTGTGTTCTTCACAGGAAATGCTATGAGGGGGCAGCCCCCGTGGCACAGCGGTTTAGCGCTGCCTGCAGCCTGGGGTGTGATCCTGGAGACCTGGGATGGAGTCCCACGTCGGGCTCCCTGCATGGAGCCTGCTTCTTCCTCTGCCTGTGTCTCTGCCTCTCTCTCTCTCTTTCTCTCTCTGAATAAACAAATAAATAAATAATATTTTAAAAAAAAGAAATGCTAAGAGGAAGTCCTTTTCATTCAGCACATAGAATACAAATATGGCTATATACATAAAATAAAATTAGTACATTTTATCAATAATAATATATATACATATCTATATTAAAAATATATATCCTAGAGGTGGCTCAGTCAGTTAAATGTTCAATTCCTGATTTTGGCTCAGAGTTTCTCTCCCTCTCTTTCTGCCGCTTCCCTCCTCAGAAAACATGTATATCTCTCTATCTTAGATATGTGTATCTATCTTAACCTTTACTGTGTGTCAGATATTGCTAAATAATTAATTAATCCTCACAGTAACTCTGCTTATACCTTTTTTTTACAGATGGAAAGTCACATAGGTTAAAGTAACCTGCCCCAAATCAGACAGGTAGTAAGTTATGGGGTTAGGACTAAAACCTCGGTCGTCCATGCATTCTTTCAGTAATATTAATTGCACTCTCACTGTGCCAGATCGCACTCTAGGAGGTGAGGTAAGAGCAGTGACATTCCATCAGTAGGGGATTCATGGGAATTTGGGGGTCTCATCAAGGAGAAGATGTGGCCACAAGGGGGCAGCAGCATACATAGGCTCTATTTGGGTGATGCTTTGACAGGTTTGCTTGTAGGATGGTGCAGTCCCTCACAGCAGCCACCATCCAGAGTTTTAGGCATCAGGGCTGCATCCAGAAGAGGGGACCAAGGGAACCCCTACCCCCTGGGAGATTGTTCGTGTGCCTTGGTGATGTCACTCAGCAACAATACAGAGAATCTCTAGGTCAGAGATCTCTGACGGGCAGCAGCAGTTTTGGGTCTTTACAGTCTCGGCTTATCCTGTCTATGGTTAGCAAATACAGTTTTGCAGAGTATGCAACATAGGCTGTAAGTGGTTAAAAATCTGCCTACTGGAGCCATGTTTAAGGCAACCTGGTGTGTAAAAATTTGAGTTTGGCACTGGCACACTTTTGAGTCAGTGTGTCTCAGCCTGCTGTGAAGAAATAAACCTAAGAGCCAAGGTGCAGAAGCTATCTTTGGCTCCATTATTTGATAGAGTGACCTTAGTCTTACTGAAGAGCCCTGAGGTGGGATGTGTGCTGGTCCTGAAGGAGTAGAACAGAGCTCATGTGAAAGAGAATAGAAAAGGAACAAAGTCTGAAGAAAACTCTACCTCCTCAGCTAACTTTCCTCCCTGCAGACACATTCCTCTCTCCAGAAATGGTCACCATCCATTGGTCTCCCATTTCCTTCACTTAGTACCCAGGGACTTTGTTTCATTCGTTGTTTTATTAGAATGAGAATGAAAAAAAAGCAAATATATTTGTCTCAGTTATAATAACTTCTTCCTACGGGATCTTTCAGGACATCACTCTTGGTAGTGGAGACATCTGTGGAGCTCCATTAGGTGCAACAGAGTTAGCTCATTGGGATTCTGGGCTGAGGTGTGTCTGTGAGAGTTGAGCCCTGAGAGAGTGTTTTAAGGTCAGTGAAGACAAGTCAGAGGAATATCACTTCCTGCTGACCTGAGTGTGGCCTGACCCCCTGAATCTTTGAGCCATAGAATGCCAAGTTGGTGGTGGCTTTCTCACTGCCTGCTCATTGTTTCGTAAAAGAGGTACCCACCATAATTGTGATCAGTGTTTGCTACAGATACTGCCCTGGTGCTGTGCTCTTCACTTCTCTTCCCTGCAGTTTGAAATGTGACTCAGGAATTACTCTAACCAGTGACTTGTAGCCTAATCTATAAGGTAGAACTCTGTGACGCTATGGTGCAAGAGCTCTGCTTTACAAAAGAGGCACTTTAATATTTTACCCCTGCTCGTGTGTCCTTTAGCACAGAGAACAAGACACTGTTCAAGGGCTATTAGTCCAGCCTGGTTTTACAGATAAGGAAACAAGCCCTTTGAAGGGAATCCCCAAAGTCACAGAGCTAGTTAATGGCAGAGACCAGACTAGACATCAGTGTCCCTGATTCCTATTGCTTTAAAGGGTGACTTAGCAATAGTTCTTAAAGTTGTCCTGAAAACCTCTGACATGTAGGTTCTTATTACTTAAGCAAACCACTGTAGTGCTCCACGTGGCAGCCTCAGGTATATAGCAGTCTCATAAGAAGACTCTTTTGAGATGGCTGGAGGTTGGTGGCAATGCCCACCAGAAACAAGTCAGTGTATTAGAAAAACCTTGGGGACCTAAGGCCAGGCCTAATACTATTTTAGAGATCCTGAAAAATTATTTAATTTCTGCGTCTTCAGTAGTAAAGTGGGGATAATAGAATTTGCCTTGTCTCTGCCTCTTGGAGCAGTTATATAATGCAAAAGTGAGGTGCATATATGAGGTGCTTTTAAGTATAAGGAATAATTACACAAAGGCCGATGTTGTCACTGTTTGGCAGAATAAAAGTTCCTTGTAGCTATTGGTTTTAGTATGCTATTGTTTTGGAGTCAGTTCTTTTTTTAGAAGAATCCAATTTCCTGTCTTGGGTCATTGACTCTATCAGTGGTAACTAAGGAAGATAGCAGTTAAGCTCAATTATACAGTACTGCGATAATAGTGGAGCTCAGTGAGAATTAAATCATATGCACTAACTGACGTCATGTGGATTCATTATATGTTGCATTTCCCCATAAATCTGTTTTATGTTATTTATAGCTTCCTATTTATGTAGACACCAGCAGCAAACTAAGAATTATTTCTGGCAGCAAGTTATAAGAACAATATTCCAACGTCATCCCAGACCCTAGTCCATTCCTTTTTTTTTTTTTTTTTACAAAATTATTAAGATTACATAGTCTGTGTTATAAAAGAATGTTTTTCTGTATGTTTGAAACTTTTCATAATAAAAAGTAAAATAATAGAGTTAACCAGGATTTTCAAGGGAGTTACATTTCTAATTGGAATAAGAATACCACTATCTGAAGAAACCTGATAATAGTTCTTGTCATAGTGATGTCCATCCACATAGAGGTTAGTTATGATGAACTCTGCTAGTGGAGAAGAAAAGATCCAAGAACAAACAGCTGGAATACCTTCCTTGCACAAATATTTACCTACTTGCACTCAGAGCCCTAAGCTCATTTTATTAAGATATTATTTGACTGCATTTGACTGCCAGCTTGATACTCAAGAAGGACACTCATTTAGGGCAGAATGCTAAATCAGATCATCTGGGGATGAGGACCACATTAACTGAGCACCTACGACATGTAGATATAGAAATAGATAAATAGTTTCAGAATGTATCCTATACCAAAGATATCTATGTTTGCTTCTACATTTATAATTAAATCCTACTCTAGTAATTTAAAAAGTCAGTGAAAGCTGATAGAGCATTTTGTATTTTTATATACTTTTGTTAAAAAGATATTATTGCTGAAGGGTTTGTATCTACTCTTCTTTTTTGCTATTAGAGTCTAAGAATTGAAATCTCCTTTCCCATTTAAGGAATTTTTTTTTATGGATTCTTGGTTAACCTATATACCTGTGGTTGTTGAATTGTTTTGTGGAAACAGTGGTGGAAAGGTCTGGATATGCAGTGACTAGATAATTTGTTTTTTCTGGAAATTATTATTAAAGAATTTTAAAAAATATGAATAGAGAGATAAACCTTGCTTCTCAAGGCAAGATTCAGTATTATAAATTTGCCAGTTCTTTCCAAAATAATCTATAAATTTGGTGTGATTCTAATCAAAACTCAACAGTTATTTATTATGAACTTAACAAGTTGATACTAGAATTCATTTGGAAGAGAGATGTTTAACAATAGCCAGGAATTTGAGAAAGAACAGTGGAGACAGGATAAAGGTTCATAAATCAAGAGGAGTTGAAAAGGGTAACATTGGTACATGTTGTATACATGTGTGCCATTTCAGATCAGGGAAGGCTGGACTATTAAATTGATGATGTCAGGATTCCTAATTTTCCATTTAGTTAAAAAAGCCTCTACATAGATTAAAAAGCTAAATATAACCTATACAAGTAACATACAAGAACTTTTTTTTTTTTTACAAGAATCTTTTTTTTTAAATAATCCCTGGTAATAAGTAAGATATAAAATGATTGGTAAGTTTGACCATGTAAAATATCAAAATGCCATAGGACAAAAGAAACACCAAGTTGGGGCTGAGTGGCTCAGTCGGTTGAGGTCTGACTCTTGGTTTCTACTCAGGTCATCATCTCAGGGTCGTGGGAATGAGCCTTGTGTTGGGCTCCATGCTGAGTGTCTGCTTGAGATTCTCCCTCTCCCTTTGTCCCCTGCTCCTCCCCCCATGCTCCCTCCTTTCTCCTTCTAAAAATAAATGCATAAATCTTTTAAAGAAAAAAGAAACACCAAGTTAAAATGAAGTTGGCAAGCAATATCTTTTTTTCTTTTAAAGATATTATTTATTTATTCATGAGAGGGAGGAGGGCGGGAGGAGAGGGTGGGAGGAGACACAGGCAGAGAGAGAAGCAGGCTCCATGAGAGAAGCAGGGAGCCCAACATTGAGACTCGATCCTGGGTCTCCAGGATCACACCCCGGGCCGAAGGCAGCACTAAACCGCTGACCCACCTGGGCTCCGCGACAAGCAATATCTTGAGTGGAAATATTTGCTACATATATGAATGTCAAAGGAGCAGACTCCTTAGAGGCAACCTCCCTGAGTGCCCACTGTTCTCCTGCAGGAGGGGGGTACGCTTGCCACGATGGGGAAAGACTTGTTCACCTGACTGGCTGGATGCATCCAGCAGGCAGTTCAGGAAGACAGCATTCTCACACTCAGTAAGTCGTCTGTCTCATCCATTTCTTAGGATGTCTACAAGCCCCGTCGGAAATACAAACGCCAACAGGGAGCAGAAGAGCTGCTTGATGAAGAATCTCGAGTCCATGCAACGCTTTTGGAATATGGCAGGTAAGGAAGGGGATACTCAGTCTGAAGTGCCTAATTTATAAAACCATTGAAAAGAAAAGCTCATTTGGATTGCTTCATTGAGATTAATTTGGTTGGCTTTTACCTGACTGAGTTCACTGTTTTTGGAGAGATTTCCATCCCCAGGGACTTTTCTCTCTGGGACTGACTGACCCACATTTCTGTGGGTAGCTTCCCTGATGGTGGTGGAGGCCTGATCTTGGCAGTTCCCTTCTGGAAATGTGTGTGTAACTGTGCACCTTGGCTCTGTCCTCCTGAGGAGTTGGGGTGTTTGGGGTATTTGCAGAGGCCAGGGGCCATCTCTCCTTCATTCCCCTGCCCTTCTTTAAAATCTTTAGGTAAGCTACAGACTCGAAAACAGTTACGGTAGTTTTACTTTGAGTGTTAGAATAATAGTTTTGGTTTCCCGTGAGGAATTGTCCTGAACAGGAAGATGAAGAATTTAGAAGTATTTTGTCACTTCTTAATACCCTTTAGAATTTTTTTAAAAAAACAGTTCACTTTTATCCTCATTTTTTACTGAAAAAGCACTCAAAGAAGTGTCCTTCTTTGTGTCTTCTGTTCTCATTGAATTTCTTGGTTGACCTTGGGTATTAACCTTCATTTATGTCCTGCATTTTCTACCTAGGGTAATTGATTCCTTGATGTGAGTATGTCTCCTTGTGCTTCCTTTGTGTATCCTGAGAGTGATTGCTGTGTGCTGCTCTGCCTCAGAACCCAGCCCTCCTTGGGTGGCTGGCACTAACAGCTCTGCCTCCAGCACCTCCCTGAGTGAGCATCTGACAGCTTCCCCATCTAGGGCACTAGAGAGAACCAGAAGGAAATTAGGCTTCATTGGCTTAAATATTCCATATTTGAAACGGGAAAAAAATTTTTTTTAAAGTTGCCACATTTTTTTTTTCTTTCTGCTTTTTGAAAGGGATGTGTGTGGCATCAGGTCCGTCCTTCCTAAGAATGAAAGCTAGTCTGACTCAAAGGTGTGAGTTCCGGCCCTACGCCAGGTACGATGGCTACCCCACAACTCACCAATTCCTTCTGTGAATTGAATTCCTTTTCTGAGTCAGGCACTACCACACCATCTACATAATTTCTGGGGCCCAGTATAAAAAAAATGCAGAGCCCCTTGCTAAGAATTATTACTAATGATTAATTATTAAGAATATCAAGACAGCAACAACAACCAGATGTGAGGCCCTTCTGAATGCTGGGCCCTGACCAAATGGACAGGTTGTATGCCCTGGGCACTGTGATTGGGTTTCCCAACCAAGCCCCAGTTGGAGGTAGGCAGGTGAGGCCACGCTGCTCTGGGTGAGCCAAAGTTGGAGAGACAACTCCCTGAGTGTCACATGTTCCAGAGCCAAAGAATACTCAGGGGAATGTTGTGCTTTTCTTAGTTTGTATTGTTCATACCTCCATTTTTTCCATTGTCATGGATACTCAAACATTCACTCCTGGGGGTGAAAAGGAATCAGAGATTCAGTGAATTGTCCACCTCACAGAGACCAGGCTGACAGTACTTTCCTCTTGTTTTGAAATTCTCAGTTTTAAACTGCCTCTTAAAAAAATAAAACAAAAAACTGGCTCTTTTGCATGTGTTGTAGAGAGCAGTCATTATTGTCATTTGATGGCTGGGTAACTTCAGGACATCTCTGCTCATCATCAGGAGTGGTTGGTGCAGTTTGAGTCCAGAGTCTGGTGGGGCTTTCTTTATGGAAGGGAGCAATGCTCAGATTTTCTTCAAGACTCCTCTCAAATTTGAAGTATAAGAAAGAGCAGAGTGTGTCAGTGTCAGTCTTGGTTCCTATTGGTGGGGTCAGGCTGACTTCTACTGAGTTGTAAATCAGTGAAGGACTTTTCTAGGAGAGGGGTTACTTTGCTCTCTTTTTAGCTTTCCTGGTGAGGAGAGGATGAGCTTGTAAGTGGGTAAGTGGATACTTAGTATGTTCTGATGATTGATTTAGCTCAGTTCTCTTTTTTGAGAATTGTAGAGATAGCATTCATACAATTTTTAAAAGTAACTTGCCCAAAGTCAACTATTAACTATTATTGAGGATTAGTAAGAGCCTCTCACTGGGACTTGTACTCAGGTTTTTGGACCCTCAAAGCGTCCTCATATTATTATCTACAAGTATCGTTTGAGCCCCCAGGGGAAGTTTGGCTGCTGGTTTTAGAAAGACAGGCCCAGTCTTTGTTGTTTGGTCTGACACTGAACTAAAATAAAGTAGTTATTAAAACTGACGGCAAAAATTAGACAAAACTTAAAGCCCTAGCAAGTGCATTTCATTCCTCCTCCTTGGGAAGGCCCTCCCATCCTTTCTGGCTATCAGACTTTCTCCTCCAGGTTCTGTGAGTACTGTCCCCGGCACAGAGGTCTTGCCCATTAAATGAGGATTATATTACAGTACACATGTGAAGAACTCTGAGTAGTTGGTCCTGTGCAGAAAACAGTAAATGCCAACTTCTAGGTTCTGTCATCATTGTCATCATCATCATCATCATCATCATCCTTAGTAGCAACAGTTTTCAGTTCTCAAATGCTCTTAAGTATGCCCTGTAGATTCAAATGTGCCTCCCCTTTCAGTTCCTTGTCCCTATACTCTGTGCCCCTAGGACTAGCCCTTCCCTAACTTCATTGAGAAGTCTTACCCATTCTTCCTCCTTCTCTTCCCCAGTCGAGCAAGGTGGGGCTTTCACTGGCCCTGGGACTCGCTCCCTTCCATCCTCTCCCTCCATTCAATGTCGACATCATGGTACCTGTTAACTGCTCATCCCCACCGAGGAATCCACATCACCCATCTCTCCTCAGTGCCTCTGGTTTCCTCTGTATCTCACCTATTGAAAAGAAGGAAAGTATTTTGACTGCTGGAGTAAGAAGGTCTCAAACTCTTTGGGGTTGAAGCTACTCATTAGCCATGCCCACAGTGCATCTGACTTTGAGGTCAGCATTCCAGCTTCATCCACCTTTTTTACTTACTTGCTGAAGTAAAATTGGATTTTGAGCCTGGTCAGCCATGCTGAAGGCCTTAAGGACCTGTATGTGTCTGTTTATGTTTGGATAAATTTGTTTAAATGTCGTGATATTGGAAAAACAAGATTCACAGTTTTGATTTTAGACTTAAAATTGCAAGTCTGTAATATTTCAATTTTATTATGGGTCCAATCAGCTTTTAGGAGCTAAATTAAAACAACTCAAAAAAAAAAAAAAAAAAAAAAAAAAAAAAAAAATAAAACAACTCAGCATGATATAAAATTGCCACTGTGGGGAAATGCAGTTTATGTGTGTTATATATAACTGGTAAAAAACAAAATTTTACCAAGTATGTTTGAAGATCTAATTGGCTTTATTAAGTGATTCATGAATCCAGCAGCCTCCCATATAGCAAGTAGAGATGAACTCCCAGGAGCTGTCCAAAATGAAAGTTTTTATAGAAAGGGGAGTGGGGCAAGAAGTTATTAGCAAAAGAAAACAAAGTATTGTTTCAAGTAAGGTCACTTTCCTTTAAAGGGAAAGGAAGGGGTCTTGTTAGATGATTACCTCATCTTCCTTTGGAGGTCAGGGAGGGCCCATATGACAGATTACTTCTTTGGTGCTGACCAGAAATTTCAGATTGATTGGCTTAAAATTCTACTCCTGGAGGGGTTTGAACTGCAGTTAAGGCCTGGTTGCTGTCACAGGGGCAAGTGATTGTACCTTGGGCCTATGGTTTTCTCTTTAATGACTTGCAGTGGAATTTTGAAGCAACCACTATAATATTGGCATCAGCCTAATCCACACTATTTGAGACTAATTTTAGTTGCTTTGAAGTCATTCTGTATTTAGTAAATGAAATATAACATATCTCCCAACCTGTATGTGTATTGTCTTAGATGGTAAGGCCTTTGACATGCTCATAGAAGGTATTTAGTAAATGCTTGTGGAATTAAGAAAGAACAGAGTAGGGCTTTTTTAATGCCTCTGTTTTGTTCAGGATTCCAGATAATTTGATCTATGTTTTAATTTGTCTTGTGGCAGTTGTTTTTGAAGGTTAGTCTGTTTTCCAGAACTGTGATGTCCAGTATAGTAGCTATTGACCATATGTGAGTATTGAGCACTTGAAATAGGACTACAGTGCCTCAAGAACAGAATTTTAATTTTAACTAAGTTACATTTAAATTTAAAGATTTGTGCTTGATTTAGTGATTAGAAAAAGTTTAACTTGATTTGGAGTAACTGGAGAATGTGAACCTGCCAATTTAAAGTTATATATTTGGCTCTCATTATATATTTTTTTCCAGACTATGCTGTTCCAGGAGATGCATATCCTTGATGTTAAAGATCAAGTGTTGAGGTGTAGGATATGAGGAGGTAAAGTGGGTGGTAAGAGGCCAGAGTTCTGTTGGTGCTGACAGTGTAGGACATCAGCAGGACTGGTGGGTCAGAGCTAACAAAGGGAAAGGTAGAAACAAATTAAAGTATCTGACAGCACAGATCAGGCTGGCACTTGTGAGGAAGGGGCAAGGCAGACAGGGCAAGAGGATAGGGAGGTAGGAGGATAGAGCAGCATACCTACAAAAGATAAAACAGAAGTAAATGCTTTGTAGTAGAAATAAGTTGAACCATCCCTTGTTCTTTGTGAGGGATGATAGGCCATAAAGGAATACCATGTTCTCCTGTGAAGCTCAAACAACATGGAAGTCTCCCAGAGACATCTTGACCAGTGAACATAATGAGGCAGGCATTAATAGGCAGCCGAGGACAGCTCTTTGTCATGGAAGCATTGTCACCATGTGACATGAAGAAGGAGGCCTTTAGAAAAATCAGCTGGACTCTACTCATACAGCATACATTTATTGAGTACCTACTAGGTGCCAGGCACTGTCCTAGTCCTGGGGATATAAAAGCAAATGGAGCTGTCTGTGAACATTGATAACACTGTTCACATCTAAAAAGTGGAAACAGCCCAGATGTTCAACCCAGATGTCAACAAGAGTGTGGTTTATCCATGTGGGGGGATAAGTCATTAAGTCCTTTTTAGTTATAAAAAGGAATGAAATCCTAATCCATGTTACAATATGGATGAACTTTGGAAACATGCTAAGTGAAGAAACCAGTCACAGAAGGCCACCTAAGATTCTGTTTCTATGATATGCTCAGAGTAGGCAAATCGGTCAAGGACAGAAAATGGATTAGTAGTAGCCAAGGGCTGGAGACGGGGAATTGGGACTAACTGCTGGTAGGTATGGAGTTTCTTTCTGGAGTGATAGAACTATTCTAGAATTAGATAATGGTGATGTTTGCACAGATAGTAAATCAACTACAAACCACTGAAATATATGGTTTCAAGTGGTAAATTTTATGTGATATGAATCATATCTCAGTTTAAAAAATGAGTGAAGCACCCCCTCCAGGAGCTCAACAGATTTATGGGATTACACGTAATTATTGTACCTGGTGGAATAAGTGCACTGGTGCCTAACTTGGGCCTTTGGGTGATCAGAAGGGTCTGGGTCTTCCTGTAACCTCTGTCTTTACGAAGGAGTAGAAGGGACCTAGGCACTGAGTCACTCACATTTAGTTGTTTACTGCTTTATTTGGAAAATGCGTGTAAAGTTCTGGGTCCTTAAATGGAGGTATGTCTTCTGCCTAAGGATATGTTGTCTGCCCTAATGGTCTCCATAGACTAAATGTCTGGAAAATGAAGGAACACTCAAGGTGCAAGGTTACTTCCAGGAGTGGGGAACTGTGCTGAGACCCTCTGTTGGTCAAGGTTTGCCAGATGAGAACACAACCCTCTGGCTAGGTTCAGCAGAAGGAGTTGACTGCATGGATCCTTAGGAACATTTGAGAGATGGGATCCAGGCTGAGCCAGGGTCACTTCCCAAGTAACACATCAGAACCGGGCCTCCAGGGATGCTGCTTCTGCCTCCACCATGGAGAAGCTAGGTATCAGCCTTGTGGGGTTGGGAAGCCAGTGCCATGGCTGCTGACAAAGTAACCGTGCCACCTCGGCCAAAATCAGGATGCCACTACCACAGCTGCTGATCCCAGAACCAGGTTACCTCTGTGATTGGCAGCAGCACAGCACACCCTTGATGCCCTCCCTCTCTCCTCATCCAGCTGCTGCACATTCAGAATGCCTAGAAGCATACCTGATTGGTGGAACCTATGTAGTATTCCAAACCCTTGGTACAAGGGACTATATAGCAAATAGAGTCTTTGTGGGCACCTGGATGGCACAGTTGGTCAAACATCCAACTCTTGATTTCGGCTCAGGTCATGATTCCAGCATTGTGATATCACACCCTGCTCAGTGTGGCAGCCTGCTTGAGGTTGTCTCTCTCCTTCTCCCTCTGCCCTCCCCACTTCCCCTCCCAAAAAAAGAAAGTCAAGTCTTTTGTTTTCCAGCCTCTGCAGTATAGAAAGATGTAATAGACATTGTGAAACCAATGCATAGAATCCACCATAAGGTCCTTTAGAAAATGTGTGTGGACACTGTGAATTTAACTCCAGTCTGCTGCACTTTGTGCCTGTACATTGATGCTTAATGAGTGGGCACACTGTGCCCAGCTATCACTCTGTTGTCTCTCCAGTTATATGACAGCCTACTGCAATGTCGGGTCATGCTCTGGCTTGTTGATTTCTTCATGTTCTTCCACTTATGTTTAGTTTATTTGTTCAGCATACACTGGAAATACAGACTGTAAAAGTGGCTCCCATGCCCTCTGGTAAAAGGATGCAGACATGCCCAAAGACAGTTGGACGTGATTGCCGTCTGGCGGGAACATGAGCAGTTACAAGATGGATGGGCCAGGGCAGAGTGTCATGCATAGGTGATGCTTTTGGAGAGGAGGTGGCTTGAGAGCTGAGGTGTGGGGCACGAATAGGAAAGTAGGAGAATAGCACGGTGTAGGCAAAGCTGTCTGTCAGGCAGTGGATGTATAAGCACATGTCAGGTGAGGAAGTGAGGCTAAAGAGTTGCTAGGCAGAGCCATAGAAGGGAAACCCTAATGAAGGTGCCCAGGAGGGAAGAAGACTGCCATGGACTCTTGCAGACGAGGTCACTAGAAAGCTGGATAGGGAGTGAAACAAGGGGTGAGAGTGCTTTGAGGCCAGAGGCCAGTGCACTGACCCAGCTAGTGAGGCATGGCATGAGTGAGGGGTGAGGAGGAGTCTTTAATTTGCTTTTCTTAAATGGCTGCATGTAACTTTAACTCTTTATGAACTATTTGAAGGTAAGTGAGCTAGGGTGCTTTGCATAATGCTTTTTGTTTTAGGTTGAATGGTTTTTGCATTGTTATACTTGCTTTTTAAAAAAAAAAAGAGAGAATCTAAAACTAATTTAAATTAAAGTGCATTTGTGAGTTTCATCGAGTTTAAAGTTGCCTGAAGTGAACAACATAACATTGTTGGCATCGTGCTTGGGCTGTGTTTGAGAATGAAAAATGGGCCAGACTCCAGATTCTGAACATAGACATTAGAGAGCATCCTGAGCCCGAACAAACACATTCGCATTTGTTTATACAGAAAGTTTTAAGGCTTTTAGCCTAAACTTTAGATCTGAAATGCAGCTCCTGATTCCAAGAGTAATGGTTGCACTTAAAGAGAATATTGCACTCTGTACCCTCTGAGAGTTCCCATTTGTAGTATTCATATGGCAAATAGAATGGCTGGCCCTTTATTGAAAAACAGTGGAATATGTTTGTGGTTCAGGCACTTAAAACATTTTCTCCAGTTACCATATGGCCTAAATTTTCTTCGGCACTTCTCATATAAAAATCCAACCAAAATAGTTTGACCAAATTTGTGTGACTTTTGAATAGTAATCGAACTCCCCTTTTTTGTGGCCTGCAGGAGATATGGATTTAGCCGCCAGAACAAAACAGAGAAGGTAAGAAAAGCCTAGATAATGGGAGAGAACATTGAGAGATGGAAGTGCCCTTCCCCTTTGCCTCTGTCCAACCCTGACTAGCTGGCCGGCCACCTGCGTTAGCAAGAGTAGGGTGGCAGCACTGTGGCACCCCAGGCTCCAGTCCCTGGGCAACCCCGGGGCAGTGGGGATGTGGCAGCTGTTTTGGGCAACTGCATCTCCCGCCTCAAATCTGCAGCCTGCCACCTTTGTGGGCCAGGGAGCTGAAGCAGCAGGCTCAAGGAAAGGCTGGAAGTGAAGGGTAATTGGAAGTCATGGCTCTGGGGGCAGTCCCACAGGCTCTCCTAACCCCAGAGGTATGAAGATGAACTTCAGGGCCCTCAGCACCTCCCCCCACACCATGAGAGAGACACCTTAGACAGGTATGAGCAAGGTGCTGGCAGTGATGCAGAGCACAGCCATATATTGCAAGCCTGCCCTAAGATAACCTAGTATGGAAAAATCAGGTAAGTCAAGATGGGGTTTCTGACTTTACAGAGCAGTCTCAAATTTTACTTATTTTATATATTTCTTAATGATCCTTAATTGTCAGCTGTAGGGCAGTCATGTGCATTGTATCATCCCAAATCCTTGCTGTGTCTCAGGCGCTTTGTTCAGGACTCTGCATGTATTTTTTTCACTTACTTCCCTGAATAACTCTATGAGGAAAATACTTACTACCTTTTTTCAGAAAATCTAAGGTCAGAAAGCTGTAAGGCTCAGAGAGGCTCCAGGATTTGTCCAAGACCACACAAGCCCCTAAAGTGTCACAATAAGGATCTGAACCCAGGTCTGTGTACCATCAAAGCCTGTGCTTTTAAATAATAAAATGCTAACTAAAGTTGTCAGTGGCCTCTTAAAAAGTAGAGTCCTATAGTTTGAGATCTGTGGGTACCTTTTTTTTTCTTCACTCCCCATGAGATGCCTAGAGTCTCTTGTGTGGGACACTTACTCCCTTTGCTCCCTCCTGCCCCTACCCCCTTCCTCTGTCCAGAACCACCATCCTTCAGTCCTTCCTGGAAGACTGCTGTGGCTCCCAGCCTCCCTCTGCTTTATGGGGTAGTTATTGTCTCAGTCAGTAGAGGGCACAGATAGTGACTAGGAGCGTGTATTCTGAGGCCAGACTGGCTGGTTTCAAATCCCCTCACTCTGTGACTTCAGACCATGGACTTAATCGTCATGCCTTAGTCCACAACATCTGTAAGATAAAGGCAGTAATTGTACTAATTGTACTGCCTCACAGTGTTGTTATGAAGACTGAGATGTAAAGGACTAGGAATGACCCATCACACAAGAGATAACTAATAGCATTAGCTATTTTAACATTGATAGTAGCAGTTCATTAGCAATCAGTCATCTAGTGATTATGATAACTTCTTTTTTGGTTTTCTTATTACTTAATTTTTCCACAGTCATATTTTTATTCTTAACTAAATGGCCATTTCCCCCAAAGCAAAGTGTTCTCTGGATTTGAGTATGTCAGGTAGCATCTAATACATAATAAGAATTTTATGTGTACATTCAGTTTGATACATAATTTAGTCTGAAAAGAATGTCTGTACATATGGGTATTGGGTGCATTAGCTATGATTGGAAAAGTCATGCGATGCCCATCAAATAGTATTCACTTTGGGCTTGTCTTATCCCCCATGGATACAGGTTTCTTCCACTATCCCAAAGTAGAGTGTACTTCTGATGCCTTTTATAAGTTAAAATAATGTAAAGCAAAGAAGCAGTTGCCATGAATTTATATGAAAAAATTTTTGAGCTTTCCTAGACCCAAAAAAGCCTAGACACTCTTAGGCTTTTCTGTCTATACCTTGCTAACAGACACACAAATTGTAGTAACGCACAGATGCGCAGATACAGTTCTAAGCTTTGGCAGCTTGATGCTGAGATGCTGAGTGTCGTTCCTGGGAAAGAGGCGCAGCAGCCCACTGTCACTGCCAGGGGCCATGCTCCTTCTATAATGGCTCCCAGCTAAACACACACTGAAAACTGTTTTCGCTTTCACCCTTTTTTGTAAAAGTGAAAATCCTTTTTAAGTTTCTTTTGGTCAACAGCAACAGGTACAAATCTAGATCTTCTGTGAAACAATGTCACCTAACAGAAACTTTCCAAAGCAGAGGTTACCTGTACACCCAGCAGTTAGGCACTTACAGTGTTCCCTGGGATCAATTATAGGCGTGTTTTAGAAAAGCATCCTAGAGTTGAGATGGTCTGCGAAGGGTATCTGAGACCACCAGTTCTCTTTTTCAACCCAAGAAAACCCTGATATCCAGAGAAAGTAAGCCTGACATCAACCAGCTGGTGGCAGACAGAGCTGGAATTAACACCAGGCACATTAGACTTCCAGTGCATGTTTGAGGAACAGCATTTATTTAATCTAGGTGTCTTGAGTGTGGTGTGGTATGGTAGTGGATGCTGGCTGGGTCCAGAGTATAAAGCTTGATCACCAGGTGAAACAGTTCAGATTTTTATCCTTCAGGCCAGTGGTTTTTAAACTATGTTGACCACTCTTGGCAGGAAGAATTCTGTTTTTCGTCATGATTTAGTACACACACAGAGAGACACCTCCAAAATAAAAGTTTCACAAAGCAGTACTTAATCCTTTACTACATGTAATGTGCTCTGATGTGTCCTGTTCTTCTTGTTTAATTTCTATAGATGCTGGTCATACCTGCTAAAGTACTTGCAGGTAAACACTTTTTACTGATGTCCCACCCATGGGTCTCAACTGGCAGTTTGAAGAAAAAAAACACTCTGTCAGAAAGTGATTTGCTCTTGAAGGCATTAAAGCAGAGAGGAGCCCCTCAAAGGGCAAGTCTGGCAAATGTGTGTGACCTGATAGGAATTTAATCAGCAAGCAGAGTAGGAATGGAGCTAGACATGGGGTAAGGCCTGGAGCTCAACCTGCTCCATCTGTGGTTGGAATGGAAGCTCAGGTCTCTGGATTTCCCACTCTTTGTCAGGGAACCGGTTCACCTCTCCCAGTTTGTGTATTGCATTTCACAGATTCGTGCCCCTTTGCATTGTCCTTTCTCTAGAGTCTTCTTCTCCAGTGCCCAGCTATTTTTGCATCTTCCTTTCCAGGCCGAGGACAAGAAGACAGCACTTCCCACAGGACTCTCAGCTTCGGAAAAAGCTGATGCCCATGAGGAGGATGAGCTTCAAGCTGCTGAAGAGGTGTGTAACCCACATAGGTCCCCTGAGGCTTCTGTTTCTGTCATCTGGGGAGGATTGCCCTTTCATCGCCAGCTTTGCAAAATGGCCAGCTGCCTTCCACCCCCAACTGCTGTTAGCTGGCCTCTCATTCCCTTTCAGTTTACTTTTCTCACCTTCCCACCACCACCCACCCCATGAGGCTCATGATGAAAGAGCAAGTAAACAACCCTTGGATTGCACCGCAAAGGTCTTATGTAGAGACATCACGGAAGCCTTAGAACTGGGGTCCACTCACTGTTACCTCTCCCCGTTCCTCTTCCAGCAGCGTATTCAGTCACTGATGACCAAGATGACCGCCATGGTGAATGAAGAGGTAAGGGGGACTGTGTTGGGGTGTGTATGTGTGGAGGTGGGGATGTGGAACCTCCCTGAGCTGCTCAGTGGGGGGCTAACCCCCAGAAGGACTACCTTCTTCAGAGCCCTCTCTTTTTAGCACTCAGTATTTCCTGTTTCCTTGGGGTTTTTCTCTTAGGACACTGTTTTACTAATGCGTAGTGTTGCTGTCCATATGTGAGAGAGGGATGTCCCTGTTGGGACAGCATCACAAGGGCCTCTGTAGAGGAGCCTTGCCAGCCCTGCCTCTCCTATAACCACCCTTGCCAGACGAGCCCTTGCCTTCTGTTTCCCTCCCACGCTATCTAGGTAGGAAGTAGAATACTGCATTTATCATTGGTCTTTCCAAAGCTCAAGGCCTGTCCAAGAGGTTTATTAACCAAGGGCTTTGAAAGGATCCCTCCTTTTTAGGGCAGGAAAGGCTGGTGGCAGTAAAGAGGTATTTGGAAAGTTCTAAGATTCCCACTCCTCTCCCATTTGTACTTCTTTTTCCTGAGTCCTCAGCCGTTAGGTTCCCTGTAGGCTCTGTAGTGACCCTCAGGAAGAGACCCTGAGATGGGGTATTTGGAGTAAAGAATGACTTCCCAGGGGTATCCAGGGACCAGGAAGAATCTGGCACAATGATCCGAATGACTCAGGAGGTAGAGAGGTGGCTTAACATTTGTCCCAAGGCTTGTTTTCCACTTTCCTTGCCGTTGAATACCCTAAACAAAAGCTAGAGTCTTTCCCTCCCAAGACTGTTGTTTTTGCTATACTACTTCGAGCATTCAGATTTTCCAGTTCTGTGAAAGACAAGGCATGGCCTTAAGAACCCCCTCTCCCTGTGATTGCAGAGCCGCCTCACCGCCAGCTCCGTGGGCCAGATCGTGGGACTCTGCTCTGCTGAGATCAAGCAGATTGTGTCCGAGTATGCAGAGAAGGTACATGGGGGCCCAGCGGGAGCTTTTGCCTCAGGTCATGCCCTAGGGATTTGTTCTGTGTCCCTACACCCTCTCGAAGCATTGAAGGAGTTAAGTTGTAATTCACCAATGACATTTGTCACTGAAACCATGCATGCCATGCAAAGCCGTCAGCATTTGCCCGTTAGCTTGGTTAATTTTCTTCTACAGTGCCTATTTTTCTATACATATAAAAAGAAAACCTGTCTCTCAGAGCGATTATCGCATCTGATAAATCGATGTCTGAGGTATAGCACAGGCATTTTTCCTTCTCTACCAAGCTTCTTATAACTCGGGCTCACTTCAGTGATTGGGTCGAGGAATAAGCTTTGCACTTAGGAGACAAACCCCATAACTCAGCCAAGCCCAAGGCAAAATTTTTTGTCCCACTTTATTAAAAGGGTATAGAATGAACTAAAGCCTAAAAGTCATATTTCAGTGTTAGATTTTTTTCTATTCTAAGAATGGGCAGCAGGACCTTGACTATTTCAGGGAGACAGTGATTAATCATTTTGCACATAACTGATTCTGGTCCAGCTGAGATGTAGTATCAGTAAAATCAGATTTACAGGGCATTGTTTCACATCCTTCCTTTCCTGGCCATACTCAGTCCATCCCCTAAAACGTTGATGTCTGTTGAAGCATCTAGCTTTGCTTTCCCTGTCTCTGAAGCCTTGACGACAAATTAGTTCTGCTCCGACCCTCCGTGCAATATTCTTCTGAAGTGATTTTGCACAGATGATGTACTTGGGGAAGGGATATCTCCTGGAACTGAGAGTTATGACCTACTGTAAACACAGCAGGTGGTCACCTCCCACAAAGTGAGGGGTCTTTTGAGTAACACAGTGAATAAAATGGCTTAGAATGTCTAGGACTGCGATTCTCATGTTTCTCCTACCCCCCCTACCAGTCAGTGCTTCTGAGTACAAGTTTTCTAGTCCAACTTGCATAAAATCCAAAGTGTCAAAAAAAACAAAAAACAAAGTGTCCTCTGTTTCAGTTTGCCACCCAGGCAAGGTGACAGTGGTCAAAGTGTCCTCTGAGATTTGATCGGAAAAAGGACTTAGGTAATTCTTGAAGTTACAAATCAGCTTAAAAGCCTTGAAAATGTAGATGAGGAGAATGATTCATTCAGCGCCCCAACAAGAAAGTTTCTTGTGAGGTCTGACACACATGGATGGCAAGAGTGTCTACATTTGCCCTTACATTTCCCTACAACATTGCTAAATCCAGTTTGTTTTTTAAAGACAACTAGAAGATGCACTCACAGTGCGGGCCCTGACTTTTGTCTTCACCCCCCTTGGGCAGATAGGAGCTCAGATTATTTTAAGGGGAAAACAAGCAGGCCGACTCTCCTTTGTTGGTAGTATGCCCCTCCTTGCCTGGGATTCCTCAAGTTTACCTCTCTCCCCAGTTAGCTTTGCATGTCCACGTTTCCTTCTGGGTCTCTTATCCCCTGAACTTTCCTCTCCTTACCCTCTTACAGTGATCTATACCCAGTACCAGCAGCTATGCTCTCTACCTACATCCCATTCTGCCAGAAAAGAGTGACATTAGAAGTAGTTTTGGATGGATCTCTTTCCAAGGACATATATAATTAAACTTCTCATGGAGAATTAGAGGTCCAGAATTTACTGCTTGATTGTGCTATTTGCATCATATATGTATATCTTAAAGCATTAAACGTGATGATTTTTAGAATTAAATTGCCTTTAATCCTATTCCCATGTTACAATCATCTCATTTGCATATTACCTTCCAGGGTTAGTCCCACATATCCATGGTTGTTCCTAGTTGCAGCCATCAAGTATGTCTGAAAGAGGAAGGGTGATATAGTTAAAAAGACAGTGTATGAAGTTATATCTTGATTCATATCTGTCTCCTCTACTTTCCAGCTATATGATCTTGACCAATTTGCTTAATCCCTCTTTGTCCTCGTATGTCCCTCTATAAAGTGATAATAACATTACTTTGCTTAAAACATTGGGGTGAAATATGACTAAATGCCTCCAACAGTGCCTGGCGCATGATAGCTATTCAGCTAATGGTCACTTTCATTTACTTTTTTATAGTCTGCATTTTTTTTCGTTTTTGTCTCATCAAATTCTGAACATTTTCCATGCTTCTAGCCTTTGCAGTTATTTGAATACTAGATAATCCATGTGTTAATACAGCCCAATTCATCAAACATTTTTCTATTGTTAGACTTTTAAGTTGTGTTTGCCGTTGTGGATAATGCTCTTGTAAACTGAGCAGATAGTTTCTGCTAAAAGGTTTACTAGGAGTTGGATGTTGGATTATGACTCTTTGTTGCTTTACAAATAAGTTGTAACAACATAAAATACTGTCAGTGATGAAAGGACTTCACCATGGCTCTACATTTCCAATGTTCATTTGTCTAACTTGCTACTTTAGTAGCTATAAAATGGCACCCGAGAGGATGGACCATGGTTCCATATTTTTGTTTGCTCTATTTTCTATTGTATAAATTATCTGTTATTCCTTGTACTCATTTCTTTTGGATATGTGGTGTTTTTCTTGAAAATTTGAATATAGTCTATATTCTAGATTTATATATTTCTTCACGAAGTATTTCTTGGCCATTATTTTTGTATTGCTTTTCATTATAAATAAGGAATTTATACCTAAATCAGTGTATCTTTTTGTTATTGTTTGCAGATGACAGGGTTATCATTTTTCCATGGATCCAATAAAATAATCCATTATATTTCAGCTCATCTTTTCCTGATTATGTGTAATTCTTTAATTTATGTGGAATTCACTTTTATTTAATCTAAAATGGGATCCATGCTAATTTTCCTCCTCCTATCCACTACCCTAATACTATTTATTAATAATTTCTTTATACTCACATGGAGATAGCTTATTGTATTTTTGTGGTTTTTATCTAATTTAAACTGTATATGGACTCTTTCTTATTTTCTTGGTTTTACTCCTAATTTTGTGCAAATTCCGTGATGAAGTTATATTTAACTTTGTTGTAGTTGTTGTTTGCTTTATTGTTTACTCTTGTTTTGCCAGTGGCCTACCACCAGAGACCACATGGAAAACACTATAGTTGAACATTTGGGTTTATTGCTGGTGCTAGTGGGGGAGGCTACTCACCAGTGAGGAGCCATACGGCATCTTAGTAAGGAGGTATTAAAAAAAGACTTACTACAGAATTTGGGCTTGTTTTAGGTGATTTGAGGGAAGGACCAAGAAAGTAGGGCTTTGTTCTGTGAACAGAATGTTTTAAGGAAGGGGAATTCTATTATAGATGAGTGTCTAAATAAATTTTATAAGATAGGAGGAAAAATTATAAAAGATGGGGTAATGAATCAAGTTTAAAGCTGTATACTCATATTAGCCTGTATAGGGGGATGTTTGGTCATTTTGGTAATTTGAAGAATGATTAGGTTTTATCTGTATTCAGACATGATTACAGAGGGGTCATGTTTTTGCCTTCATCTTCAAGACCTTGTGTGATGTTGACATTCTTTGGAATTATCTTTTTTTAACATCAGAACCCAGTATGTGCAGGGCAGCTCCCAGCAATATCAGGGCCTTGCTGAGAATGCCAGGTTGGCTCTCAATGCCAGAGACTGCTTTACTTTTTTCTCTTTGTTTGTATATTTAGTTATCTATTGCTTCATAGCAGTATTACTACAAAGGTCGTAGCTTAAAACAGCACACATTTATTATCTCACAGTCTCTGTGGGTCAGCAGTTGAGCACAGCTTAGCAGGGTTCCTTGTCTAGGACGCTCACAAGATTACAGTGAAGGTGCTACCCAGGGCTGCTGTCTTCTCTGAGGCTCACCTGGGCAGGATCCACTTCTAAGCCCATGTGTTTGTTGGCAGCATTCATTTCCTGTTGGCTGAAGTACTCAGCTCTTGCTGGCTGCCAGCTGGAAGTTGCCCTCATTCCTTGCTGACTTGTAGCCTTCCCCAACTTTGTCACTCGTTTCATCAAAGTGCATCTAGCACCTCCTCATAGGCTAGACATCACAGTTTTATGTAACGTAGCCATGTACCTGTACTCACATATATCCCATAACTTTGCTGTATTCTCTTGGTTAGAAGCAAGTCACAGGTCCTACCCCCATTCAGGGGAGGGGCTTACACAAAGGCCTGAACCCCAGGAGGCAGAGAGGTTGGTGTTTTTGTAGGGTTGTCCACCATGATGTATGTGTTTTTCACTTAATCTTACTGCCATAAATTGGGCTAATCCCAGGCACTGGTAGTTTATCCAAAATCCATACCCTTACCTTCAGGATTTTATAAATGAACTCCTTAGAAGTGCAGATGGGATTGAGGGATGCCCAAAAGGGAAGCCATCAGAGAAACTTGAAAGAAACCCAAATTAGGCTTTGAGCAGGATGGATTTTTGCTTAGTGAAGAAAAGGGACAAGATAGTTTTGGAAGGATGAAAGAATGAAAATGATTTTGTGACCGGGGAGTGAATTGAACAGCCTGCCTGGTACAAGTTGGAGAGTTGACAAGCATTGGGATATAAAAATGTGGTAAAACACATGTGCAGGCTTCTCTTTGATTTGTAAAGTTCACAAGTTCTTATAACAGCATAACATGATAAATAATCCATATGTTTCAAAGCAAGTCTCTGAGATATGTAACTCAATTGAATATAGTTCCTGTAAAGCAGCAGGGAAGAGGAATGTGAAGAAGCTCCCAGATATATAATTCATGAGTTCATGTAGGCTCTCGGCCAAGGAGCGCCATCTCCCTGTTTTTCCCTGAAGGGTAACGCCCTTCCCAGAATGTGCTAGATGAGACACCACTGTGCTTTTTGGTGTTGATGTCTAATATGCTCATTGCATTTGCATAGGGAAGGAGAGTCTATGACTGTGATTTGCAGTACACTTAAAAAGCCTGACTGTCCAAAACCCACTTCTGCTCTACTATCCCCCACTAGCTTGAGCCAGAAGAAAGGGAAGGAAGCTGAGCCAGGGAAGATGCCAGGTCCCTAGAAGGGCAAGAAGGGACTCTCCCTTAATGCCACCCACATACTAACCAACCGTGTACCATTTCAGCCACTATTACTTGACAGCCAGCTAAATCATTCCTTGGTCAACATCTCCCTGAGACAGAATCTTAGAACATTTTGTAAATTTAGAGGCACAGCTCTGTCTTAGGGAATCCAAAGAATCTATCTCCTCTGTACTAGAATTATTTCATTAATTCTCAGAGCCGTGTGTCCCCTCCTTGCTATAATCCTCTGCCTCCTTCATCATTATACTTACTCATGTACAGTTGAACCTACTTGTTTACATGTACATGGACCACATTTTACTTCTCTTTGTAACCTCAGGGGCTTGCCAAGGACCTGGCAGTGTTGGTGCTCAATATATAAGCATGTGATATTATATCCATTTTGCAGATGAAGATACTAAAGATCAGGGTGGTTCAATAACTTGTCCAGTATCACGTAGCTAAGAAGTTCTAGGTTTACATACCTAGATTGTCTGACTTTGAAACCTATCTCCTTGGCAAGGTAGAGTGTCTGTAGGGCAAAGCAGGGAAGGCCTCCTATGCCATCCTTAGTGTCTGCCTTCCAGGCTTGCAGCGACAAAGCCCTTTTAGATTCTTTTACCATACAGCTGCCTACTGTGGGCTAGGTAGAGAGAAGAAACCAGGTCATGTTGGGAACTAGCTACAGAAATAAGTAAAATGAAAATACTGTGGCCCAGGCACTCACACACAATCATATAGCTATGGAAGCTATGGAAGTTTCTGTTTGAGGTGTGTGCATGTGTTGTTTTTCATATCACTGGAAAATAATCTCCTATAACTCCTTAGACTGTCAACTTCTTGATGAATTTCAGCCATCAAAGGACTTATTTGTGGAAGGAATTTTTTTTTTCTTAATAGCTTTTGGAAATTTTCCATTCCAGCAATTAAGAAATTCTGGCACCATTGCTTCGGAACTTTTTGATTCTGAGGACCATTATCTGGCAGTTAATCCGAAGTACAGACTGTCTTGAAATTGTATCTTTTTGTAGCACGGTGGGGTGGGGGGCCATGTGGGAAGCAGTTGGGGGAGTGGAGGAGCTCAGGTAATTAGAGCTGGGTGTAGCCAAAAAGAAGTAATGGCCAGGGTATATGGTCAGGGATGCACATACAAAACACAAAGGAAAGAAAGTCTCTAGAGAATGCACATAGAGAAACAACAACCACATGTGATGAGAGTAGATTTTGTCCCTCTCTACCATGATAATTTATATCCACTATGATGCAACCAGCAAAGAAAGAAAGCTACCTCTTAAGTTCTGCCACTTGCTAACCTGGACAGTATGCCATGTAGGAGCCTTTTGTTTGCAAATGATAGAAGCTTCTCAGAATGGGATAAGCAAAAGGGAGTTTTTATCAGCTGCCATACTAGGAGGTCCATGATTGTGAGAGTCCCAGGGACTTAAACAGCCTTGTGTCGGTCATCTCTCTGCGCTTGCTTCACTCTGTCTCTCTCTCTGTTGTCACCTGGCCTATCAGTCTTCTCGCACCCTCTCCCCTTCTGTGTGTAAAGTCCTAAGGATGATCTCTCTGTTTGGCATGGCTTGGTCACATATTCCTCTGTGGGCCAATTGTTCTGGCCAGGCGGTGGCCAGCCTCTTGATTGGCATCCCATCTGGAATAAGAAAGAATAAGTGATAGTGGTCCCCCACAGGAGCTGTTATAAATCAAAGGATGCTGGGCACACACAATGGCCAGCTTTCACTCAGGGAATTTGTCTAACTAGATTGGATGAGATTGACCCAAAAGACTCAGTTGTTAATGTGTCATATACCCTCTTGTGGTAACAGTCTTTGTGTTGTTATTTCTCTACCCTAGTTTTATATTTCCAATTAGGGCTATTCCAGTTAGCTTTTTCAAACATTTATAAAGAAAATTGGTATCAAGGGCGCCTGGGTGGCTCAGCAGTTTAGCGTCGCCTTCAGCCTGGGATGTGATCCTGGAGACCTGGGATCAAGTCCCATGTTGGTCTCCCTGCATGGAGCCTGCTTCTCCCTCTGCTTGTGTCTCTGCCTCTCTCCCTGGTCTCATGAATAAATAAGATCTTTAAAAAATGGTATCATTTTGGAGATATTTAAGTCTTCAGCCTGACTTCTTTTCTGCCAGAGAACTGATAGAGTTGAGCTTCTAGATGGAGAGATTTCCTCTTGCAACAAATACCTGTTGAGCTCACACTGTGTCCTAGGCAGCATCAGATGTGGGGAGCAGGGCAGAGCCAGGAGGAAGATGTAGAGGCTGCCTCCAGGAGCTCCTAGTTAGGGGTCAGTCGACCCATAAAAACAAATTACAGAATAATAAAATCTGTCTGATCTCAAATGGATACCAGTTGCTACTTGGTTTGTGTTGTTATTTGAAGTGTCAGTATGTGCCCAAAGCAAAGTGGTTGTATATATGAAGTTAATAATTGAACTTCTCCTGATAATAAATAGGCTGAACAAATGACTTCTTAAAAATATACCCAGTTGAAGTGAAATGGAAAGGAATAATTTAAGGGGGGACTGAGGAAAGATACCACATTCCAGGGACCTTGCTGAGATTAGGAGATCATGGGAACCTTAGCAACTGGGAAACACTGACTACTTTGTTAGAAGAATCAGGCCTGAAGTAGAACCAGCAGGATTGCTAATCCATGTAGATATGAGTGTTTCTAATCCCATCAGTGACTCACCGCAGAAAAGTATTCTTACCACATTAGCATGTGGAGCTAGGAAAAAAATTCAGGACAAAGGAGGAGTTGCCCTCTTGGGAACCTGCTATGACCACAGATAGGAAAAAGGGTTTTGTTTTTTTTCCAGGAGTGAATTTTTATACTCCTTCTTTCTGGAATGCATTTCTTCACACACAGTCACAAGTATTAGACAAATCATACCCTAAATCTGTAAATGTCTGGAGGGCCAAGATTTCATCTTTCATCTCTGTATCTTTGTTGCCTAATGCATAATAAATGCTCACTGAAGGCTGACAAGTGACTACAAGATTGTGCAGGGACTCACCCAGTGGCCAGGAAGGGTGACTTTTCTTCCTAAGAATAAGAAGGGCTCTTCTGTGATGTCATGTGGCTCGACTCCTGGTAGTCTCCTTCTGAGCACTGTGGACCACACTCTATTTCATTTGCCTGAACTGGTCTCCCAGGACTAGGATGTCTGCTCTCAGTGAGGGCTGGGGTCATTGTACATCCCCAGTGTCTAACATAATAGACTTTTCATCAACATTTGTTGAAGGGAGGAAAAAGGGAAGGAAGATAGAAGAAGGAATAAGAAGAGTTTTCAAAATTCTCTCTGTGGCACAATTTAGGCTTGGAGAGAATGTAGAGGATAACACCTTTATTTGTGAATGAGTCAGTTTTACCTGACTAGTCTGTAGAGGTCCAGAGGTAAGGTCTGTGTCTTTTTCTATGTCCTCACTGCCTACCATTGTGCCTCACACATAATAGGATCTGAGTAAGGGCTAATTGAAGTAAGCAAAGAAAGGTGAGATAGATTTAAAACTGGAATATGAATTTAGAAATTAAGGAACACTATACATCTGGAGAGAATAATGCAAAATATGTGGGGTTTCTAAAATATCCAGAATTTTTTAAAACCTGAGGGACTGATGCACTAACACAGTAACAGAAAAAAAAAAAAAAAAAAAAAAGAAGAAGAAGAAAGAAGAAAGAAGAGAAGAAGAAGAAGAAGAAGAAGAAGAAGAAGAAGAAGAAGAAGAAGAAGAAGAAGAAGAAGAAGAAGAAGAAAGAAGAAGAGGAAGAAGAAGAAGAAAATGGTGTCTGCTTTTTAAAAAATAAATATTTGGGGATGCTTGGGTGACTCAGTCGATTAAGTGTCTGACTCTTGATTTCAGCTCAGGTCATGATTTCAGGGTTGTGATATTGAGCCCCATGTCATGCTCTGCACTCAGTGGGGTGTCTACTTGAGATTCTCTCTCCCTCTTCCTCTCCCCTACCCCTGCCTCCTTCATGCACACAATTAATTAACAGATTACCTGTTTATTTGCTTTCAAAGAAGGGTTCATCAAGGTGCCAGAAACTGAAGTCCATCTGTTCAGGACAGAGAACTATATCATGAGATAGGGATCTTTCTTACTGACAGCTTTGAGACCATAGTTTAGTGGAGGGGGGAGAGGTAATATAGGAGAGATTCCTATTTTAGGAAGAAGGTTGATATGTGGATAACCTTTGGGGTCTCTTTCATTATAAAAGTATATAGTTTTAGCTAAAGTAATCATTTTTTGTTTCTCTTGGGAATTTACTATTTTGAACCAGACTAATATTATTGAATGACATTTAAATCTGGTTCCCCTAACAGTGGAAGTTGTGAATATCTGTCAATTATTAGGAAACATTGAATCTGCACTAGAAGTCGTCTTAATCCACACTGTGGTTTTGAAAGCACGTTCTTAATCTGCAATTGTTGAACAAAATTAGATTGGTTCTTTAGCCCTCCCTCCAGTGTAAACACAAATGGAATATTTATAGATGATTGGCATTCCTTGAGAGATACTGCACTTTTTAGGTAGAAATCAGTTAAGATGCCCCAAGGATTTAAATTATTTTTATGTCAAGAATTTACTATAAAGTTTCCTCTCCTGTTCTCCATCTGTCCAACTTTGTCTCGTCCTTCCAGATCCAACTTTGTCATCTTTAATTTCCTTCTCACTGTAGCTCTTAGTGACCAGAATGCCAGATGCTCTAAAGACCTGTTTCTGCCTTTATTCATCTCCAGATTGCTTAACAAAAAATCTGTTTGAAAAATAGAGCTATCAGCTTTCCATTGACTAGTTAAGATTCTTCAGTTCAGCTCTAGAATAAACGATTATATCGGCACAAAAATAACTTCCTTTTAAACAAAGCACTTTGCATAGCACCATCTCTAGACTCAGAGGCAAACAAAGGAAACTACAAATCCATATGAACTATAGGCATGTTCATGTGCATATTATTTTAATTGGGCTATGGAAATGTCAGATATGGAAATGGCACTTAATGTTCTGATATTAATGTACATTACTGCTTTGCAGATTCAAATTTAAAGGACTGCACTTAGCAATGAGAATTGCTACCTATAAATAAGAGAAAAGATTTTGAAAACCCATGTCTACTCAGGGCATATATCATAACAGATACAGTAAGTTTGTATAGTGACTTCAAGGTTCTTTCTGTGCACTGTAAGTATTTTCTCTCTCTGTGTATGGTTCTCTGAATTGCTTGTCTAGTAAAAGAGTGGAATCAGAAAGAACTTTCTTCTCTCAGTGTTATATAAGGGATAGGTGGGCCCACTCCACTGACTGGAGCTCCTTGCTAATAAGGCTGTGGTTGGCACCAATATATGATTCCCAAGTGAGCCAGGCACTTTAAAGTAGTGGTTCTCAAAATTTTTAGTTTCAGGACCCTTTAAGAACTCTTAAAAACTACTGAGGTCTCAATAGCTTGCATATTAATTAATTTTACAAAGAACAATGGTAAATGCTTTATATATTAACATCAAAGCAATGATATTATCACATGACATAGGACATCTGGAAAACACTGTATAATCATGAGAGAATGAGAATGAAAAAAATGACAGTATTATCGTGAAAAAGATTTTGACCTTTAAGGCCCTTGTGAGGGTCTTGAGGGACCATGTAGCTAAAAATTAAATCTAGATAGAACGATTGTAAAGAGAGAGAAAAAAAGAAAGATAGCCAACCAGCCTGGAAACCTTATTTCCAGATATCAAGATAGATACTGATCTTCCTGCAAGAAGCATTCTTGGAAGTGAAGTCAGAGGTCTTGATTTTAAAACAAAGTTGTATGTATGTCAGGTAGGTGAAGAAGCTGGGTGGCAAATGCACTTTTCATTATCTTGGGACCTTGGCCATAAAGGCAGTTCATCAGCAGGAAAACCTGCTGAAAACTGGAGACGCCATCCAAGCCAGGTCAAAGGTGCAGAACAGCACTGAAGGAGTATGTGCTTGCCCGGACAGACTGGAGGAAGTCTGGAGGGTTAGCGAGACACTGATCCCCTGGAGCCTGCCTGCCCACAACTAAGCCTGGTCCAGAGCCACACCGGCAAGTTGGAGGAGGTCAGGATATTCAAGATAGTCCTGATATCAGGGACATAACCTGGGGTTACTTCTAATGAATGGGGAATTAATTCTATTTCAAATGTCAATAAATCATGAGCTAGAAGGCTTATGTAATTCTACCAGCTAAGTTAAATGCACTGAGGATATGCCAGAGACATGTTGGAAAATCAGTGTCCAGGAATGAGTTGGATGTTAAAACCCAAATCTGAAGATGAACTGTAAGAAAAAGCTATTAAATATATAGCAGGCCAAAATGGCCAAATTAATAGCATAATTCATGACATCGTAAAAGTAAGGAGATATAATTAGTTCATTATAATTCTGTTTCTGACAAGTGATTTGGAAATTGAGAGGGAGTGGTCGTTCCAATGCCTCCTTTTTTATACTTAAATCATTTTCAGAAACAGTTCTCCCTCCCTAGACTACAGGTGTGGATATCTTAATATGACCAAATTAATTGTATTTTTAAAAATTAACTCCAATTCCCAGAGATTCAGATAAGCTGGAGTGCGTTAGTTGACATTTTCTAAAGTCCCAGGTTTCAAGGCTAGATATGTTCAATACCAAATGCTTAGTTTTTCTAGTTCCTTTATGGCCCATCAGTCCAGGAGATGGAAAGCGATGTTCCTTACTGTTTTATGCAGCCGTATCCTGCTGGTTGTTCCCCACCTCTGGAACCATTAAGCCGCAAAAACTCATCATTTGTTAGTAGTGCTGCTGAATTATTCAGGGAGATCCTTAACCAAAATAAATGGTGACTATTCCATCCAATTTCTCCTCTTCCCTACTTTCCCATCTCTTTTCCCCTTGGGCAAATCTTCCAGACTTTCAAGCTTATGATCACTTTTAAAACAGGCAGGGAAAATTGAATATCCAAATAGTTGTGTTGCATTTGGGCAGTGCTTAGTCTGAAACATTTTTTTACTTCCAGTAAAAAATGGAAATGTGGAAATGGGCATTTGTTTAATAGCGCTCATCTAAGCTTTTTTGTGATCATCTAAGAAGTATTGAAAGGACTCCTGTTAGAATAAGATTGACCTTTTAATTTGTCTTGAGGTTGATGTTTGTATTCAGTGTCCATACCAAGCTACCTCCTCTTTTGCATGGTTTCTCAGTGCTGTTGCTGCATTTACCCAGAAATCTCTCCCTTTGAGTCCTGACAGATCTCAGCTTCCTGCTCAACCCTTTTTCTCCCTCCCCTCTTCACATTCGGTTCAGGAATCTCCTACTGGCCAGTCAGCATCTTCCATCCTTCTCAAATCTATCCTCTGTGAACACCAAAGAGAGGAAATAAGAAATGGTTAAAAGGCAATGGACCCACAGATGGGGAGAAATAAGTCAATAGGCCATTGCTTTTCATTATAAATGCTCCAGACAGTTAAACTTTTTGATCATATACTTATAGTACTTCAGTGAAAGTGAATCATTTCATCATTCTTGATCACTCCAGAGTGGTCTTACAAAAATATTGATATGACCATGTTATTCTTCTATTTAAAATCCTTTGATGGTGCCTATTGCCTATATGATACTAATGTAACTACAGTTATATATTAGTCTGCTTCTGCACACACTGTTCTGTCTGCCAGGAATGTAGGTTCTGTTTGTAAGGATCTTAGTCATTGTGTCAGAATCTTTTATCTGGACATGAGTTTTGCATAGGACCCCATGGCTGCGCTGGCTTAGTCGTGACAGGCTGCTGAGTAGTGCTCTGCCCAGGTGGAGCAGGGATGGGTCGGTCTTATGTACACTGAGGTAGGCTAATTAAATCCTTTGGGCTTACTCTCCCTGTTTCCCACAGCAGTCTGAGCTGTCAGCCGAAGAAAGTCCAGAAAAATTAGGAACCTCCCAACTACATCGTCGAAAAGTCATCTCCTTGAACAAACAGATTCTGCAGAAGACCAAACATCTGGAAGAGGTTGGTGTTTTCTTTTTATATTTTAATTCAAATAAAATGAAACTATTTTTCAAGGGAGAAACTAGTGAAGGAGTGAAGATCTTCATGTTAGAATGAAGGCTCAAGAACAGGAGTTAGCATACGGCAGCCCTTGGGCCAATCCAGCTGCCATCAGTTTTCATAAGTAAGGTTTTATTGGGATACATGCACATCCATTTTCTGTGACTGCTTTCAAGCTCCAGGGGCAGCACTAAGTAGTTGCAGCAGAGACCATGTGGCCCAGAAAGCCTAAAATATTTATTATCTGGCCCTTTCCAAATGTGGCTCACGAAACCTAAAATATTTACCATCTGGCCCAAACTGAAAAAATTTGCCAACCTCTGTTCTAGAAGATCATAATACAAGAATAACATTTATTGATTCACAAATGTTCACTGAACTCTGCTCTATGCTAGGCACAAAACTAGCTGTGGAGATGAATGAAGAACAGGTTATCCCTGCTTTCAAGGATCTTAAGGTAGCACTGAGCGAACATATAATAAACAAATACATCACATACAACGTCATTTAATTATAGCTGTGATAAGTGCTTGAAGGAGATGTCTAGGAGGCTAAAGTGAAGAGACTTGACTTCAGCTGAAAAGATGAAGAGGTGTTTGCTGGGGAGGAAGTCTATGGAAAGTATGTGGGGGCTTAGGTGGGAATTTATGGAACAACATGAACCAAGACTTGGGAGAGGAAGGGTGCTGTCCAATTTCTGTTTTGTGGCTAGAGAATCATGAATGATGCAGTTGGTTGGCAAAGTATGATCAAACCGGACCTCCTAAGCCCTGATAAGATCACTGGAAGCCATTGGAAGGTTTAAGTAAGGGAGTGGCATGATCAGATCTGCATGTTTCATATACCATTCTGTTTGCTTTTTGAGCATGAATTAATTGAACTAACCATTAGGATGCTGATCCAATAGTCTAGACTGTTGATGGATTTCCACAAATGAAGGAAACAAGATCATTTTTAAGGGCATGTTAGGGCATGGTATTCTGTAACCTTGGTGATGGATGGAACTATTTTAGGAAGACCTCCCTGTATTCATTCCGGAAAGTAGACATGAGAGACAACTATGGAGTTTGACTCAGAAACAGTCAATACAGGATAAAAAGTTGTTACATGCTTTAGTTCCATTGGCAATAAGCTTTAATTAATTAGAAAAGCACATGTGGCAGAAGATTATGGGAATGAATATGGCTTGATTTCCAAAAATATGTGCCACTTGATGTTTTGAACTTGTATATTTTTTACGTTTCCAAGTCCCACCTATTCAAAAGATGTTAATACATCAAATGGTCTTGCTCATTTTTTGTTTGAATTTGTTCTATTAGAATTTGTTCTACCATAGTTGAACAAAACGGTTGGTTTTACCAAAATGCCCTGGATCATAAGCAAAACAAAGATGCAAGGATTGACTGTGTCTTGATTTCAGTTTGATAATTTATTTAGACATTTTAATTCTTAGCTCAAAGCTTATTACTCCTGACCTTTGCCATTGTGATAAGAACCTGAAAGTGATTGGTTCAAAAAAAGCTCATCACAGAATCAAGATGAGCATGAACCAAGGATGATGCTTCTTTACCATAATGTCTTTATCCTCATGAGAGAGGATAGTTTTGAAGATACTGCAGACCCCTTGAGCCCAAAGTACCTGAGCATGAAAAGATGTTTCTCTCCCATTTAAATTTTGGGAGAAAGAGTGCTAAACTTCATTGCAGTGGCAGTCCTGGAATATTCTTAGTTCAGCTGAAAGGGCAGTCCTCTCTGACCCTTGGGTCTATTCTGCAGTTGGTCCAGAACTGTGTTTACCATGAGCCTGTTATTTTTCGAGCACACTGCCTATATGTTGCACACTCTGTAAGGGACAGCAGTGATTATTGCTGCAAGTAGTGCTGTTAAGGATGACCAGCATGTGCAGTAGTCCCTGGCCACATAACTAGCTACCTGGATGAGGAAAATGAGATAGGGAGGGAGAGATTTGCCCAGGGTCACATATCACTTATGAGTTAGGGGGTCTCAGATGATGATAAGAAGAGAGAGCTCTTCAAGGATGAAATGAAAATATAAACAGGAATGCACTTTTGATGAACCAAAGCTTTATGCAGATATAAGGAATGAAAGATTAAAAAGTTTCTCAAATAAGTGTAGAGGTGAATGTTTTATAAAGATTAAATTTTTGTCAACACTTTTTTCTGAAAGTGATTTGAGCTAGCCAGATAACTTGCTAATAAACCCATTTTAATTTGCACCATCCAATCAAAAAAAAAAAAAGCATTTTTGTCAATACTTTTTTCTGAAAGTGATTTGAGCTAGCCAGATAACTTGCTAATAAACCCATTTTAATTTGCACCATCCAATCAAAAAAAAAAAATTTGCAGCCACTGAACTTTGTTACTAAGGTTTAAATTTGAATTTGCTCCTCTACAAAAGGTTGCCTTTTCCTAAGTTTGCCCTTCTACAAAAAAGTTGCTTACCTCTGGGCTTGCTGGTCTGCAGAGTTCTTCACCTTCTAGTAGTTTCTGAATCTGCCAGTGGTTACAGGGGCAGCAGACAAGCCTCTTGTGCAAGAATCCAGGTTCCTGGAGCTTCAGCCCCAGCTCCTTCCCCCGCCACCCTCCTGGACTGCCTCCCTGGCCACCTCACCCAGCCCTGTACATCCAAATCACACCCACTTCTTGTGGGGCGCTGAACAGCAAGTCATCATGAGAGAGCATATATTCCACACCTGTGTGTGTGTGTGTGTGTGTGTGTGTGTGTGTGTGTGTGTGTGTGGTCTGCCACATGCATTTTTTTGTCTCTTTCAATTTTTAATAGCTTCAGCCACTTAAAAAAAAACTTATAGGTATAATACAAGCTCACTGTAAATAAACCAAATAATGTAGAACTATATAAAGATAAAAATGAGGGACACCTGGGTGGCTCAGTGGTTGAGCACCTGCCTTCAGCTCAGGGCGTGATCCTGGAGTCCCGGGATCAAGTCCCACATCGGGCTCCCTGCATGGAGCCTGCTTCTCCCTCTGCCTGTGTCTCTGCCTCTCTCTCTCTGTGTGTCTCTCATGAATAAATAAATAAAATCTTAAAAAAAAAAAAGATAAAAATGAGTTCCCTCCCCCCCCCCAAAAAAAAGTAAGTCTCCTTTTCTCTTTGGAAAAGCCACTGTTTGGAGACCTTTGCAAACACTTATATTTGTCCATTCACCTGGAGAGAATGTGTTGTCGGACTACAAAATCTAGGTTGTTTTTACTTATTCTATTATAGATATCTCTCTGTCAGTAATAATAATGGCTAATACGGACTTTTTTTTTACTAAGTAATTACAAAGTACTTTTCAAAACTAACTCAGTCTTTTCACACAACATCCTTCTAGAGGAGGTACTACTATTATCCTCATTTTATGAATAAGGAAACTGAGACACAGAAATGTAGTAGTTTTGCCTGTGACCACACAGCTTACTAACAGTGAAACCAAACTTTTGAATATACAGATGTACCTCATTGTTTTGAATTGACTGTATAGTATGACATAGTGTGTATGTACTATAATTTACTGTACCTGTCCCTTCCCCTGTTCATGGGTATGTAGGTTGTTTCAGGGTTTTCCCCCACAACTGCAAATCTATGCTACCATGAACATCTTTGTACAGTTGCCTTTGTGCAAATATGTAAGTATTTGTGGAAGATAGATTTTAGAAAGTGGAAGTGCTAGGTCAAAATATATGCATTTTCTATTTTCCTAGAAACCAGCCAATTATTCACCAGTCATTTTACCCATTTATACTTCTACCAGTAGTGTATGAGAGAATCCAAAACCTTTAAATCCAAGAACTCCTGTTCCAAAGTCATACAGGTGGAAAGCAACCAAGATGCACTCATGGCCTCAGTGACAGCCGCAAGGAGAGTCCTAGCCCAACCAAGAAATGGGAGGAGGGGCAAAGCAAGAGAAGGAGTAAAGAGTATCTTGTGGTCTGACAAGGGAATGTGCTGTGGAGGCATAGACTGGAACAAAGCTAGTAGGTAGCTGAGCAGAAACCTGAATTGAGGGGGGAAAGGGGAATCAAGAGAGGGAATGGTAACCTGCTGCTAATTTTGGGGGTAGGTCTAGGGGTTAATGATGAAGAAGAAAATGGGAGTAGGACAATCATGAAGGATTCCAGCAAGATGAAAAGTAAGCTAAGCTATTGGTATATCCCCTGTTTGAGAAAAGATGGCCCCATGAACAGATAGATGAGAGCTCTTATTAGTTAAATTAATTAAAGAGAAGAGATGAGTCTTCCCTTCTTAGCAAGCTATGTCCTTACCAAGATCCACCCACATGAGTCTTTGTTGTGAAGCCGTCCTTAGACTCCCCAATGAGACAGACTTTTTCCTTGGGCCTCCCCTGGGCCTGGCTCTGCCCCAGCTAGTCTCATACTCTAATCCCCGGTTTACTGGTCCACATCCTTGCCGGCAAGGACTGTGTCTCGTTCATCAACTCCTCCCACACACCTCATGTGAGCGGAGCATTCAGTAGATGTCAGATGGGCGGCTGGGTGGGTGCATTCATGAGAGGTGGGCTGGAATATGGGAAATGACAGGACCCCTTCCTGGAGCCACAAAAGAACTTAAAGAGTTCAACCGCTCATATTTCAAGAGAAAAACTCTCCACAAATATTCTTCTCTACCAGTTATAAGTAAATGAAAGTCTCATCGCACAGATGGCCTCCTTTGCAAAGGGAAAAGCCAGAGCCCACCTGCTCCCCTCCTTTATCACTTTTGCTCTCTACTTCAGTTGGCTTCTTGATAGGCCATGTTGGAAATGTAACCATCAGTCATGAAGACTAACTAGAAGCATGGTTTAGAAGCAATGATTTCTGAAGGTGGCATAATTCTTAATGGGTTGCTTACATGTTCAGGGATGGGGCAAGGTATTTTGAAGCAATCACTGAGAGTCTGGATAAGATTTCTCATTGTTAATTTTTACACAGGTAATAGCCAGAGTCTGATGTCATTTTCTGCCCCTTCCCCTTTTCAAAAGTGGAAATGTACAAACCCTTTGAGCTTTTGATTAGTTTTCAGATTTCTAAAAGTTCACAAACAGCACAAGGATATATCTTTTAGTGAGGAAAAGAGAAATGACATTTTCCTGATGTCAGTTTACAATTTTTTAACTTTGAACAGTAAAAGTAAGTCATTTTCTATCTCTTAGTGTTGAAGTCCTGAATTCTGTCTTCAATCTCAGATTGTTGTCAACCAGTTGTATTCTGTGCCAGAATCCCGGGTGCTGAAATGCAGTTTATATTCTGAGTACGGGAACATTGGTTAAGTGAACGGACTATAGCTGTACAGAAAAGTCAGACCTGGATTCGAATCTTGGCTTTATCAGTTAACAGCTGTGAAACTTCCCTTGAGTAACTTAACCCCTCTGAGTCTTTATTTGCTCATCTGTAAAACAAGAAAAATGTCTTCTTCCATCAAATATAAGGATTTAATGATAGGATTTATGCAGAGTATCTAGTTTGTCACCTAACATGTAGTTGCTCCTAATTATATGAAGTTTTTTTCACTTGTCATTGGCAGCCGTTCTGAAATTCCCCCATTGGCTCAGTTAAATCTGTTGAATTCACATTTTCCCATCTGTGATATGGGAACACCACCCACAGCTGTGCTGTTGTGAGGATTGAATGAGAGCAGATATCTTTTCCCTTTCTTTTACAGCTGCAGGCAAGTCATACCAGCCTACAAGCCAGATACGATGAAACAAAGCAAACTCTGACAGAGGTGAGTAGATTTTCAGAACCGCTTTTGACCTGCACCACTAATGGAATGCCCTGTGTCGTCAGTCTGTGTGGAGGAGTCACCGTCCCCTTCTCAGGACACAGGGCCACCTGGGGATGCAGGACAAACACATGGTGGTAGTCCACGACCCCTGCCAGCAGTTTATCCATGCTGCCATGTTTAAAAGCCTCTGATCTTGGCAGGAGACCTTGCCATGGGCCCTGAGGCCCAGGAAGGGCTTTCTGAAGGAGGGCAGCCTGATGGGCAGAGCGAGGACTACACAGAGCTTGAAGTTCTGCCCACGGAAAGTGGGCCCTGCTCCTCTACAGCCTACAAACAGCAGATTGTAGAGTATCTTCAAAATACTGAAGTCCTAAAGAATGAGAAGATTTCTTTTTATAAGATAAGAGAACTATAGAGGGCTGTAACTGGTTGTTCAGGATTGCTGGTTTTCTCCTCCACGGAATGGGGAGGATCTCAGGAGGAGGAGGGTTTGAAATGGGTGCATTTCAAACCACATGATCTCTCTAACCTGGATTTCGAGTGTGCCATCTCCCATCAGCATTACAGTGTTGTTTACCTCCCACTTCTCACTGCCTAGGCAACCAGGCCAGGGAAACAAATGCTTTTGATGCCAGCTCTGTCAGGAGGGAAGTGGAGATATTTCTGTCTCATGTTTCCATAGAAAGCTATCCTCATCTGGATCTGGAAAGCTCTCCTCATTGTGATTTTGGTACTTGAGCTCTGGCTGTCCTCTACAAGGGCCTCATGCCGGGGGGGGGGGGGGCGGCTTGTACTTTGTGAACCATATGGAAACAGGACTGATCTTCAAAGGCCTCTCTGAAACTAAGGCAGTCCCCTCTTCTCTTTAAATTTCACATTCTTGTTTCTGTAGCAGTATGTAACACTCAGTTCACTGCCTTGCTGTCAGCCTGACAAAACTTTTTAATTCTGACCTGGGCTAGTCACTTCAGTTCTTGTCGGAATGTTTGAAAAGGGCAGGCAAAAGAATGAGAGTCAGAATGAATTTTTTTTCCTTCTTTCCAGAGATGTCTGTGTTGCATTTGGACAGAGGAGCTTTCTTTTACACTGTTCGGGGGCTACATTCCTATGGGTTGGATGGCAGACTCCTGGGGTGGAACCCCTGCTGTTGTCTAAATGTTAATGCCACAGAGTGCCTGGCATGAAGTTTGCCAAGTCATGGATCAGTCTTTGTATGACCATCTGGGAAAGATTACAAGCAACACGTCTTGATATCAATTTCCTAAGACAGCTACATGCCTTAGGATATAAATCCTAAGTGGCTATGAAGTAATTTTCTTTGTATTAAACACTAAATCAGGTATTTGTTGAGCTCTTTTCATGTGCTGGAAAGGTAGGGAATGTAATTTAAGTCGACAATAGGAGATAGTCTTATCCTCAACAAATAACAGCAGTTTACTGGGCCACGTGTGCCAGGTGTGCTCTGGGCACCTCACTTGTATGGTCCCCTGACCTTCCGTAACAATGCTAGCAGTGCGGGTAGCATCCCTGTTCTGCAGATGGGGACACAAAGCCATGCACAGGGTGCCAGAATCCCAGCACTGGCTATCTGGCACCTGAAGACCTCTCCAAGAGCTCACTATCCAGTAAGGCAGTCATACTAAGTCCCATCTAGGAAAATGGGAAGATGTCCCAAACTTCATGTTCAGCAACTTCTGAAGTAGCCTGACTGGTCAGAACACTGAAGACCAGACCCCCAAATAAGTAATGAACCTCACCTTTGGGCCTCAGCCTCCTTACCTGTTCAAGTCAAGGATTGGGCAAAACGAGCACTCTGACCTCTCTCCCCCCAGTGTGCCCTGGTTCACCTTCTCAGCGATACCTGCCCTCCCAGGGTAACCTGGTGGCACTGAAAAATAGAGAAGACATTGAGTAAAGTAAAGGCAAGGAAGGCCAAGGACAGGTGACAGCACATGACACCTGCAAGGAGACTGTGTGCCCGTATATTGGTGGGCTCCCCGGTTCTAACCTGTCCACTTTTCAATTTCAGCAATCACAACTTGAATTTCCCATGTGTGAGGTTGATTCTTTGTAGTATATGCAATATTCTCTCCCATTTCTCTAAGGGAATTAATTGTGTTTCAAGTTTTTCTTGATCTATAAACCATTTCTTCAGATCAAAATTCATTTGTTCAGTTTTCTTTCTCATTTGTGGTTTTATCTTTCTTCAGATGTTTGATAATTCTTGGTGGTATGCTTATCTTTGATTCTGAAACTTCCTGTTACCAACTGTGTGGATTCTCTATCCATTTCATGCAGCCTGCCCCATATGATTATTCTGGAAGGGTGGTTGTACTGTTGGCTGAAATCAGCCAGTAGTAAGTGGTACTTGGGGCCTGGGCACTCCACCTTTTTCCTGGATCTTGCTGATTCTGGGAGCCTGCCTGCCTCTGGGGTTTGAACTCCAGCTCTCAGTCAAGGGAGCCAGGCTTCACTGCATAGCTCAGCTGGCTCTCCTACTGAGATGCCAGCCCTGCAGACATCCTTTCTGTGTCTACTGATCCTACACAGCAGGCCTCCTCAGCCCTTCCTCTCTATTGGCCATCTTCTTGTCCCTAAGGTACCTGCTTCTGTGTTTGAGGGTAATTGAGTTTTTTTAAGCCTTGAGGCAAGAAGGGTTGATTGCACCTTCTGCTCTTCTGTTTTCAGCTAGTTCCCTTGGAGGTTTTTTGACTTTTTTTTTTTTTGGAGTGGTAACATAATTCACAGGGTTCAGAATTCAAAAAGTACAAAGGTTATATCACTGTAACCCAACTATATAGTTACCATCTCCAGAGGGTAATCAGTCTTTTGTGATTCTTTTCAGAAATACTATATGCAGATACAAGTAACATATATATCCATTATACATGTATACATTCAGTGTACACATTCCCTTACACACCTTGGAAAAACATGGAATCGATGTTTTTTATACATTCTTCCAGCTAACAGTAGATACTAGAGATCATCATAAAAGAACTGCTCTATTCTTACTTTTTTTTTTTTAGCAGCTTCACATTCTGTGATACCACTGTATACCTTAAAAATGGAAATCTGAATTTCTTTAAAATTTCTTTTTTAAAACCCTGACTCAGAAAAAAGAAAGTGAAATTATTCAAGAAGATGGATTTAACCCTGCCCCTGCTAATAGCCATGACAATGGTATTGGGGAATTTCAACCAGGTCTGTCTCTCATAGCCTCATTTTATTTCCCCCTGCCTACAGATCTGCCAGAAAGCACCTGCTCTCAGCATCACTTTTGGCTTTCCACCCATCTGCTGTTGTGATTTAAAGCTATTGCCTAGGTTTCTTTTACCAACAGAATGTGTCTAAACGGGTCTGATTTTGACCTTACCATGTTGTACTCCCCACCCCCATCCTATTTCTCTTGTCCACCTATTTACTCAGTGTACAGCCAGGTCCGGTGAGCTTGGCCAGCTGCCAGAAGTGGGGCACAGATGTGAGTCGAGGGAGGGAGGACAGAAGTTCTCACTCTTCTGTCCTCCAACTCCCTACCAATAGCACCTCCTTTCTCTCCCTCAGCTGAAGAGTTACAGTGAGAAACTGGACAAAGAACAAGCAGCCCTGGAGAAGATAGAATCCAAAGCTGATCCAAGGTAAGAGGTTTCAGCATGTTTATTTTCTCCTTGAAGAAAGTAACTCTGTCAGTGCCTCGTGGTTTATTTTGTTTGAGCACAGGACTAAGGAGCCAAGGATCATTGCTTCCACCCCCATGCAGGTCATTTCCTTTCACACGCCTGAGCCACGCCTGGTCACTCCCCATTGCTTGAGCACATGCCAACATGTTGGGCTGCACTGAGCCGGCCACCTCCTTCTCCTAATTCCCCTTGGGAGCAGAAGTAGCACACTTTTAGCTTTGCTTTTGCTTTTTTTATTTTTCTGTTTTTAAGAGCCAAATAGTACATTCACAAAAGGCATGTCAGCCCTGTACCCAAGCCACCCAGGTCTCCTCCCTGGAGTCAACCCTTGCTACCAGCTTTTTTACTGGTAACACTTCAGCCCTGCCTCTTTGGATTAAAGGTACAGTTTTGTGGGTTGTTGGGGTTTTTGTTTTGTTTTGTTTTAAACCAAGAAACAGCTGCTGGGCTTTTTTTTTTTTTTAATTAATCGTCTTTAACAACTTAAATTACACATAAGACACACTTACATTTGACCTTTTTTACCACCAAAACAGTTAGGTGGTTAAGTATCACTCACTTGAATGATACTTTACATCATAAAAAGCTTCAGACACAAATTCGGCAGTCCTAGATTTGAAGGACATTTTTAGCAAAGAAATACCCACAGATTACTTGGCTTTATAATTAGAAACCCTTCTTTCAGGATAGAGAGCAAAGTACTGTCAAATACTTGACATTTATATTTTCAAGTTAATTCTTTTAATGACCCTGAGCAATTTGTTCCCTTTTTATGGAAATTAGAAATGGTTTGTGATACTGTGTTCTGAGTACTGTTGAATAATCAATGCCAAGGAGATCCAGGACTCTTGAAACTCATTGATGTTTCTGCAGTTGACATTTTAATTCTGGATTCTGTGATGTTTGTTTGTTTGGATGTGGCCTGATGGACTTGGATATATAAATGAGTGATAATGTCAGTTAAATGGTAGTCATTATCATTTATGGAGAACCCATTAGACACCCTTGGGAGAGACAAAGGAAATTAAAAGCTGGGGACTTGGTTTTAGCTGTGATTCATAAAATCATAACGGCTTTCCATATGTCATTATTTGGTCTTCTCTCTTTAGTATCCTGCAGAACTTGAGAGCACTCGTAGCCATGAATGAAAATCTGAAAAGTCAGGAACAAGAGTTTAAAGCACATTGTCGAGTAAGTGTTGCCTGATGTCAGCAGACCTTGAACCAAGACTCATGTGAAATCTCTTACCTTACTTCCACTTGTCCTGTCATGGCATCCTACTCAGGTGCCTTCGAAAAAGTAGATTCATGGAGCAGCTCTGTCAGTTGCCTAAGATGAATAGGGTGCTATAGTAAGTGCCCCCCCAAGGGCACTGGAAGTGAGTTAGATTAGTGACTGGGCATGCCAGACTCCAAATTGAGAGCACAGTCTAACAAACACTGTTTTCTGATTTATAGACATACATATATTTAAAAGTCTTATTAAGTGTGAAAGAATAACACCATGTGAACTAGGGCTGTCCTGTAAACATGGGACAAGCCCTTGCTCCTGGTGGTCCAGCAGAGGGCTGGTGCAGGCACAAGTCCATTTACTAGCTTGTCTGAGTTTTGTAAATGTTCATTTTGCTTTTAAAGGAGGAGATGACACGGCTGCAACAGGAAATTGAGAACCTGAAAGCTGAGAGAGTGCCAGGCGGAGATGAAAAGGTAAGTTCAGGCTCTTAGAGGAGTCTTCGAGACTGTTAGGTGCTGTTGTGCCTTATTGGTGGAAGGATTTCTGGAGGACTACCCAGCAAAGAGACTGATGCTAAAAAGGACCGGCTAGTTTCCCATAACCTGGGCCTGTGAACACACATTTCTTAACTGTTTCCATCACAGGATTTTCTTAGGTTTCCATCCCTCTCTTTTCTCTTGCAAGGGTGGGTAAAAGGCAGCAGTGGGGGCATGCACAGCAGACAGGAATAACTAAATTCCAAGCCTGACCTTTCCCACCACTTAGGGAAGGAGTATTTCTAAGAACCTTCTGAGCTCAGTTTCCTGTGCAGCCTGTTCTCTAATTGTTGTACCAATTAATTCATTTCATCCTCCTCTCCTGCCTAGGGACATGTTCCACCCCTGAAAGGCAGCAAGCAGTAAGCAGGAAATAAGATCTAGTGTCAGAGCTCCAGCAGCACCGGAGCATTACTGAACTGAACACTTCAGACCAGGTGCCCTCAGGACAGGACAGAGGATTTGCTCTTCCAAGGAGCTAGTGTGAATTGCTATTAAAAGTTAAGTTAAAACACAGGCCAGAAAGAAAAGCATTTCTCTCACCAAATAAGATTGTAGGGATTACCATTTTGTTTTCCCTTCTCAAAGCTCATTTCCTGAGAGCCTTGTGCAGAAGCTGTGTGAGCTGGACGAGGCCTCAGGGTGGCGCGTTGGCCAAGCCCTCTGCCTTGAGAACTCCACCTCAAGGCTCAGGGAGGGGAAAAGACCGATTCAGACCAAGCAGCACCCATCCACATGCCCTCCGCTCGGGGACCCTGACCCTGGCTGTGCAGGACATATGTCTTGGAGGTGCCTCAGCAGTGGTAAGACAGGACTAGCACAGAGTCTTAGCAGAGTCTGGCTGAGCAGGACAGTGGTGCCCCGGGACCATCATCACACACATAGCCAGCCTTTCTGGTTGTTTCTAAAACTTCGAGCCTTTGGGTCTCAAATCAGCCCGTCAGCCTCTGAATTTGTACAAATCAGACTTTCAAGATCCTATTCCTCTTCTTAGCAATCACATCTTGTTAGAGGGACTATTACATCCAAAGACAGTTGCAGTTTAGCTTGTTCATGTGTGACACACATTTAAGAACAATTTAAAATCTGGGGCCCAAAGAGGTGGTCAGTGAACTAACTCCCACTCCACCCACACCCCTTCCTACATGCAGAACCACAGCTTCTGTCCCATTTGCCTTACTCAGTCAAGTGTTCATTACTTTTCATCATTTCAGACCCTGTCTGCTGGAGAGCCACATGGTACCCTAACCCCTGTGATGACTCATAATGTAAGTACCAACCCATTCTCAGGACTGCCATTGTCCTCTGTGGGAGTGGCAACCAACTTTGTACCCTCCCCTGACACTTTCTCATGCCTACTTTAATTTTCTCTGTGACCACCACTTCGTGTGCAGACTTTCAGGGGCACTGTCTCATTGTCCTCACAGAGCCCCTCAGATGGAAGCAGGTTCTCCCCAGGGATGGCCCTGAAGGCCACCATTCTGGTGGGTTTTCTCCCAGCACTTTGTGTGAGCATTCTCTGTCTGCTCTGGCATCTCAGCTGAGGAGAGGAGAAGCCTGCATTGGCCACACATGCTGGTCACAACACATAGGCTGTTGTGAGGGGTGGAGGTGGGGCAGGGGGGAAAACTCTCTTTTGTACTTTGTTCCAAGGTCCACAAACTGTAAAGGGCCAAATAGGAATTATTTTCAGCCTTGTATGCCAACCCCACTATAGCACCCATGCTCAGTATGTAAATGAAAGAACATGGCTATAAAACTTTATTTACAAAAATAGGCAGTGAGGTCATTTTGGCCCAAGAGTTGTATGGTTTAGCTCACGGACAGTAGTTTGCTGACCCCTGTTGTGAGTTAAACCAGTGCTCCCAGAACTCCAACAAACATCCAGGAGAAAGAAAAAAAAGCAAAAGGAGGAAGAGCAAAGCAGGACAGCCTGTAAACATTTGCCTCTTTTAATGTTTGCCTCTTCCCTTTGTCCCCTCAGACTCCACTAGAGAATGAGCTTCAGGACTCCTGTAGTACAGTCGTTGGGTTGGTGTGCAGCCGAGCCCTGTGGAGGAGGCTGACTGTGCATGTGTCTGTGTGTGTGTGTGTGTACGTGTACACACACGTGCTTGGGGTGAAGACACCTCTGACCCCTTTTGTAGCTTTCTTTGATGGCAGCAAACCATCTAGCCATGTCTCTTATCTCTATGAGTTCAGTGAGAGCTAGTTTCTTCCTCATAATTCAGTGCTGTCCAAAAGAACTTTCTGCAGTGATGGCAGTGTTCTAGATCTACACTCTTCAGTGCGATAGCCACTAGCTCCTTGTGCCTGCTGAGCACTTGAAGTGTGGCTATTGCGATCAAGAAACTGAATATTTAAAAATTTCAGTTAATGTAAATTTAATAAATAACCACACATAGCTAGTGGTTATCATGTTGGAGAGAGTATCTCTAAGTAGAAACAAGAAAGCAAACCAGCATCACTGTAAATGTGGGGACAAAGAACAACAGATTCTTTTTTTTTTTAATTTTTTTTGTATTTATTTATGATAGTCACACAGAGAGAGAGAGAGGCAGAGGCACAGGCAGAGGGAGAAGCAGGCTCCATGCACCGGGAGCCCGACGTGGGATTCGATCCCCGGTCTCGAGGATCACGCCTTGGGCCAAAGGCAGGCGCTAAACCGCTGCGCCACCCAGGGATCCCCCAACAGATTCTTAAAGTAGTAATTATCTCCTTATCATCATAGTTTTTTTTGGGGGGGTACATAAATTCGGGCGGTACTTAAGAACACCAGATTCTGCCTAGACCCCAGAAGAAGGAAGAATTGTTTAAAGTGAGGTGAAAGAGTCTCAAGGGTCTCACAGGACACAGACCCTAAACTTGGCCATTTGAGAAAAGAAATTTGGGGCCTCAGAACGGAGAGGTATGATAAAATATTTAGTTTCAAAACACTTCATCGAGGAATCAAAGTTTCCTGCTCTTAGATAATTGTATCCTTTTCCAATTTTTAGGAAGACCTAGACAGACGGTATACCATGGAGAAAGAAAAACTTTACAAGATCCGTTTACTACAGGTAAGCGAAAGCAAGAACAAAAAAAACACATAAATACAGCTACATGGGTATCTGTAAAGAGCTAGAAGTCTTGGTATCTAAGAATGACTGACACGGAGGCTGCTATTTGTCAGCCTTCTGTCTGGAGCGTAACTATGTGATTTAAGATGTTGACAATAACATCTGACATCGGTATCTTATTTTCATGGTCATCTCGATAGATTTGATCCCCACCCTGGGTGGACAGTAGGTATTAGCTTCATTTACTAGATGAAGAAATTGATTCATATCAGTTACGTACTTGTCCAAAGTTAAGCAGCTGGTAAGTGGCAGAGCCAGCATTCAAATTCCAATGCTCTTGTCTAGTACTGTTCCTCTAGAATTACGTGCCCATTTTAGCTGTCTTATTTGATAACCTTGGAGATTTATAAGAAAGCCATCAGATATGGAGGAAGTAGGTTTTAAAGTTGGTTCCAAAACTAAAGTCATATAGAGTCAAAATTACTTCGTAAAATCCCTTGCATTGCCAGGATCTTGCTCAGGGAAGCTCAGAAGCCCAGGGTTAACTCATGTGTTCTTTAGTTTGTGCCTTCTTCCTGTTCTCTGGGAAGAGAAAGCCAGGCTTTCCCAGGGCTGCAGAGGCCAGTGAGCCTCTGTTTCTCCTATCTCTGGCTCTTGCTTACTCTGCTGAGCTGTTTGGTTAAATTAAGGTACATCAAATTTGCTCTTAAAACAGGGACACTGTTACTGTTTAAAGAAACTGAATTAAATAAAATCAGGAAAATGCAGCTGTATACTTGGAAACTTTGTGGCTGTGTGCTTCCTATATGTATATTCACTGTTGCATTAGGTAGGTATCAGGAGTAGTAAATGGGATGGCCCACCTTCTGGGAGCTGGCCAGCTATTTGAGAACCAGGATATGTCTATATACATCAAAGTATGAGGGAGTCAATATTATGCAATGCCTGTTGTGGTTGTGGGCAGCCTCAGACTCGCCAGAGGGAATGTCCAGTAAAACCATAAGCCTGCTGAGGCCGTGAGCCAGAGCGGGGGCCATGGGGATGGGTGGAAACCACCTGGCACACAAGAGATTGAGAAACTGTATCTGATGAGACTTAGCATCAGTTGGGTCAGAGAAACAGAGGAGTCAAGGATGGTGCTTGAGTCTCTGACTCAGGTGGAAATACTTATATTATTCATTGAGGAAAAAGCATTAAAAAAAGAATAGAGTTTAAGAATGTATGTGTGTGTGAATAGGAATATTATTGAGATCTGTTTGGGACTCTTAAAAGTTGGGGCACTTCACCAAGTAGCGATGCCCAAGAAGTGATTGGGTGTCAGGCCTGATGCTCAGAATAGCCTGGGCTGGAGATTTGGGTATCAGCACTATGTAAGTGGTAACCATGGGGTGAAATCTGTGTGAGGACAGGCAGAGGAAAAGGAGGAACCCTCCAGTGCAGTATTTGGAGGCATGGGGAAGCCAGGGTCTTATGGAAGCTGAGCAGAGGGCCCAGCAGAGAGAATGGTAACTTTTGCTAGAAATCAAGAAAGCTAGAAGCTGACAGTTATCCAGGAACTGTATCCCAGAGAAGGTCTGCAGTGACCTTCATGAGAGCTGTGTGGTAGGTGTTGGGAGAAGCCAGTTGCCAGTGGAGAGAAGGATGACTGCAGGGTGTGGGGGCAGCTCCAGGACCTGGGGGTCATGGCTCTCAGGAAGGTGGGCTATTGTTGCTGAAGAAAGAGGCTGCTAGCTGGAAGGCAATCAGGGCTTAGGAAAGGGCTTTTGAGGGGTGAGGGACTTTGGCCTATCTAAATGCTGGTGAGAAGGGGCCAGTAGAAAGGGAAAGGTGAAAGATGCAGTGAAAACACTGAATAATTGTATCTTAAGATTCCTGGAAAAACAAACAAACACAGGAGTCAGAGCCTGAGTACCCAGGGGGTGTAGCCTTGGCCAAAAGGAGAACATTTTTCCCTCTGACCAGAGCCACAGAGACTCTACTTTGGGATTGGTGGCCAGAGCCGATGGTGGGTTTCTCACCAGGAGGCTCGTACTTTCCCAGTACTTAGAGACCCACACATGCTGTTGTGAGCAGGGCAGGCCGGAGAGTGAGATGGGATGGCACAGAAGGAAGGCAGTGCAGAGAGCCCACTAGTCCTGGCCCATGAATGTCAGCAGCAAGTGGTGTTGGAGCTCAGCCACACCATACTGCTCTGCCACCACAGGTGCCATCAGTGGCCAGTTCGGTTGCTGTACCCCTGGTCCATGGTAGGGCGAAAGTGCTAGAAAGGTGCTATAGGAGTAAATTGTAGGAGTTTTTCAATAGGTGAAGAAATTTGGAATTTCTATGGAGGCAGCAGGATGGCATCAGTTCCTAGTCACCTGGGAGGCCTTCTTTTTCATTCCCATCCCCACCTGGTAACGGCAGAATCAGCTACTCTAGAGTCCTTTGGAGTTGAAGGCTGTCCTAGAAGCCCTTCCCGCTTAGAGTCATCCTTCCCTGGCTGTTCATTTGCCGCCCTCTCTGGTTCTGCTTCATAGCCACACATACCTCCTCCCTGTGTTTCAAAGTGGGAGGAGAGTGCTTCAGAATCTGAGATGGGGACCTCAAGCCAACAGCAGATTTTTGGGGTATGTGGTTGTGCTCAGAAGGAAGTAGGGAGCAGTATTTTGGCCCCCCTGAGAACATGTGAGACATTTTACCAAATACTATTGTCTCCCCCTTTCTTTTGCATTTAGGCTCGAAGAAATCGAGAAATAGCAATTTTGCATCGAAAGATTGATGAAGTACCCAGCCGAGCTGAGCTAATACAGTATCAGAAGAGATTTATTGAACTCTACCGCCAGAGTAGGTGCATCAGCCACAAACACTCTTGAGACTGGTCCTGGGAGGCACAGGAGGCGAGGGTTCTTCCCGCGTGAGCGTGGTGGATTGTGCATCATAGCACAGTTGCTGAAAGCCACCACCAGAAGGGGCTTCCTGTCATCATCAGGCACACTAGGTGCTCATTCCACACAGCGCGCTGCTAAGTGATCCTTTACCCCAGGAGCAGCACTGGGGGTGCCCTGCTGCCCTCCCTGTAGACATACTGTGCTAAGTGAGCTCTTAGCATAATGTTTCAAACCCGCCCTCTTCCTGGGCAACCGTTTGGCTCACTGAGCTCCCCATCCACTTTCCACCCTTACACAGGACTGAGCATGAGCACTCCATATTGTAGCATCTCTGGATCAATCCTCATTCATTGTTCTTCTGTATGAACTTTCTTGCCCATGTGGTCCTGGACTTTGACAGCACTGTAATCCAGGACCAGGCCTCCCTCAGCCTAAATCAGTGAGCTCGTCTTGTCGGATTCACCGTGGCTCTCAAAGTTGTCATTGCTTCTCTGTTCCCACTGCTGTTGTGATAGCTGTGCTTACTTGTGTCATAGCTCAGCTGACTGACCATTAGCTGGTCTGTATAGCCTTGTCTGAGTCCCTCACCCACCAGCCTGTCATGTTCTCTCTCTCTGCTGACCAGTCTTCAGGAGCTCCCCAGGCCTACCAAAGAAAATATCTCCTTATTAGCTCCAGAACCTCCCCAATCTAAGTGGCCTGCCTGGAGGCACCCTTTCCTTCTCTGAGCCCACATTTCAGCTTCCCCAGTCCACATACTAGCCCTCGTCACACCATGTACTTTGACATACATCTTAGGCCTTGACACCTCTCGTTACCTGTGCTTGGGACCCCTTCTCAACTCTGTCAGACCCAACTCAGATCTAGTCTGTAAACAGGTCCTAGACTACCACCCCTTCTTCTAGGTTCCGACTCGTGCATATGCCCTGGGTACCTCCAACTCAACAGATACAAAACTAAATTCAGCCTCCCTACCCCATTTATCCTCTTGGTCACGGGGATCACTGTCTAGCTGCTCTTCTGGTTCTTTTTGTAAGTAATGGTCAGGTCCGTTTCTTCTGGACTACGGCTATAGCCACCTTCTCATCATGGCCCAGAGTCTGCACTCTTATCTGAGAGGTCTTTTTCAAACAGAAGTTTGATCATTTTACACTCTTGCTTTAAAAGCTTTAATGTTTGGTAGCTCTCCATAACTTGTTGGATGATCTTCAGAATTCTAATGACACTGATCAGAGTCTTTCATCAGGCAGGCCAGCTTCCCTGGCACTTCCTCAGCGCCTCACCCCTCTCGTGATGACGTCTGCATTTTGGCCTATGAGCTGGTCCCCAGGTCCAGAATGCCACTGTCCTACAATTCCACGTGTCAGACTCCATCAATTCTTCCAAAATCCCCCTTAGATTTTGCCTTGGGCTCTTGGCCTCTCCTACATCCTTCCTGGCTCAAGCCAGAGCAGTATCCTTACTCTGGTTGGAGTCATGCTTCCTTTCACACCTACTCCCATCCTGATGTTTTATACAGCCCTGGAGCTTGACTCAGATGGTGAGAGGCAGGTATCAACTGTGGCAGCTTCCCATAAGAAAATAATTTCTGCCTTTACTTAAATTTTCCCCCTTAATTCTGTATTCCTGCTACTTTCCAGCTTTTAACAATAATGATGTTTTGCATCTGTATATTTCACAGTAAATTTGACACATGTTTAAGTCCTTTTGACAGGACATTTTTACACCAAAGAAATCTTAAGTTACACCAAAATATCTATATCATTTTCATTATTATTGTTGGCAAATATTTTCAGCCCCCACCCAGTCCTTGATCTGGATAGAGGAAGGGTGACAGGCACATTCCTGAGTAGCAAAACTAAAGATTGATTGATGACAGTGATTTTCAACCTTGGCTATATATTGTAATCACCCGACCCCACCTCCAGAAAAAAATCTCATTTAATTGGTCGTGAGATTTTAAAAACTCCCAGGCTATTCTGTGTTTCAGCCAGGCTTGAAATCCACTGTTCTAAAGCTAATATTTTATATTGAGTAGTTCATGTAGTGATTTTTATACAAATCAGACATTTTGATATGGGAAACATTTTAAACTATTGTCTCAAAATACCTGAATCAGGTTATTAATTTCTGTTACCAGATGTGTACAGCAGTACTGTCAGCCCCCACCCGTCTTTGAGCTGCACTGCTAGGGGGAGACACAGTATCACTAGGTAGTAGAATTAAAAGTTGGCTGATTAGCTTAAAGAGTCAGGTTTAAATGTTAGTGGCAGTTGCCCAAGGAAACTACAATGCCCACAGCCTGTTCTGCTTCTCTCCTCCCCAACTCCTGCTGCTCCAGAGGGAACCTGTGTTGAGGGAGCAAGAGCCACTGGGAAAGCAGATCCCCCTGTTGTCTGGACAGTGCCTTTTGACCATTAGACATCAGGATCTTTGGCTACAACTAAAATGGAGGGCTCAGTGTAGGCCCAAAGCCTGATTGTGAATCCAGGTCTTGGGATTTTTACCTGCCTCCATATGTTAAGAGAATTCAGAGCCATGAGGGAGACATATAGGCTCAGAACCAAGTGGGGGCCACTCAGGCACCCAGCCACATAGCAGAAAGACAAGCTGGCTGCCCCCCATTGACAATGTCCTCTGGTAAATATGGCCCAGTCCCAGTCTGTGAATGGGGTGCTTTCCCCCTAAGTCATTCTATAAGGAAAAGTGAAGAAAAAGAGGTGGATGGAGAATAATTTTATAGAAGAATTTTATAGGAAAGGATGTTGGGTGCCTGGTAAATAAGACGTTCTCCCTTAGTCATATGCACAGAAATGGGGAGAAAATTCACACTTATTAGGCACATATTCTGCCCTAGGTTGGGCACGTTATTCATCCAGTAGATATTTTGGAGGGCCTGCTGTCTAGGCATGTGCAAAGCATAGGGATTACAAAAGGGAATAGGCTGTGGCTCCTGTTCATGAGGGGAGTGAGGAGGAAGGAAGACAAGCAGGAAGAAGTGACATGGTGGCTTCCTCATCCTTGCCACCTCCTCCCCACCCCCAACCCCCAGGATGTCTCACCTGAGAAACCCACCTGTCCCACATGCTGACAAATTCCTTTAGTCTCTCATCCCGGCTGGGCCAGTCAGTGGGGCCAGTCCTGTGGGTGGGCCTCCTGGGGCAGTGGAAGCTTAAGATTGTTCTGATCCATTTTCTTACTCATGTGTTGATGTCTTTGCATTTACAGTTTCAGCAGTGCACAAAGAAACCAAGCAGTTCTTCACTTTATATAATACTCTGGATGATAAAAAGGTTTATTTGGAAAAAGAGGTAAGAACCTGTATAAGAAGAAAATAATCAGATGAGCAGATACCAGGGCCACTGATCCCAGGAAGTTCAGAGAAACAGTGTCTAGGATGTAATCAGGTGTAAGTGCAAGAAGTGCCTGCTGTGTGCCCAGTGCTGGGTCACAAAGTTAGAGTAAGAGACACCTCAGGGCTGCTGTAGCACAGTTGCATGGGCTGACATGGGACTAATAATGGACAGCTGTTCCATGGTGCCTGTGAGGAAGGACGTCTAGAAAGCAACACAGGTGCACATAGAGAGGACGTGGGTGGTGAAATTTTAGTTTGAGTTTGTTGTTTTTTTTTAATAATAGTGCATTATTTTTCACATTTGGATAAATTATTTTTTTGACAGAGAGAGCATGAACAGGGAGAGGGGCATAATGTGGGGTTTGATCCCAGGACCCCGGGATTATGACCTGAGTGGAAGGCAGACATTTAACCAACTGAGCCACCCAGGTGCCCCTAGTTTGAGTTTTAAAGGAAGGAAAGAACCAGCTAAGTAAAATAGAGGTGGTAGGCTTATTCTAGTTGACATGGAGAAACTAGCTATTTAATCAGCCTCAGCCAACAGGAGTGAAAGGGGTTGCCCTGGGTACTCACACCCTCTCCGCATTACTCTGACACTCAGGTTACATACACTCATGATTCAGGACTCCCTCACTTCGATGACAAATGATTGGAGCAGGGTGTGCAACTATGTTTTAAGGAGAAAAAAAAGAAAAAAAAAAGGAACGATGTGGTCTTTACAGTAGCAGCACACTGGAACAGAGAGAGCATGTGCTTTCGAGTCAGACAGATTTGGGTTTTATTCTGGCCATATTTTCTGTACCTGTAAAGAGGGCATCACACTCACTCTGTATGATATGATGGAGACAGAATGGTAAATGACGGTGAAGGTCATTGTGTCTGGTTGCTCCCTGCACATATTAGTTCCTGCCTACCCCCCCACGTCAAGGTCAACAGAATTTGTTTCCATTTCATCATCACCTTGCAGCCTGCACTGATCACCCTCTTAATGAGAACAGTACCGCAGGTGTGTCTTTTACCTGCCCTCCCCCCGCCCCCAAATAGAGGCATGTGTAATTAGCATCACCGTTATTGGCTATTGTCCATCAAACCAGATCAATCTGTATCTTCCTAGAGGACACTTCTTGAGGAGGGCATTGACTTCTGTTTTTCTCTATGCCTGAGGTCTTACACAGTGATGGGCACATGACAAGCATTTGGTAAATATTTGAATATATGAGTTGAGCGCATTTGGTAGGATTTACATCAGACCCCGGGGGCATAGCTCTGCCAAACACCATGGCTGTGGGGGCTTTCTACCTAGTGAGAGGAAGCCAGCCAACCCTCACTTAGGGACAGGCCAGCCCCTTCCAAGAAAGCCCATCACCTGCCTTCATCAGTAGTGTTTAAAGTTCTCGCATTCTTTTAAAAACTAGGAGTATGCAGGGGAAGGTAGGAGCTTTTGATTACAAGCCATATTAACATAGAACTTTGCATTTGGATAAATTATGCCTTTTATTCCAAATGTATTTACACCAGTGCTATTTTAGCTTTCAAGCATCCCTGAGGTGTCCTAAGGACAAGAATATCATTTCCATGTTACAGACTGAGGTCCAAGTAGGGTAAATGACAAGCTGAGTTAGTGACACAGCCAGAAAGAAGATCTGGGTTTTTAGAGTCCGAACTCAGAGCCCTTCCCTGAACTATATCACTGGGGCAGAGAAGGGTCCGCCTGTGCAGGCTAAGGCATTCTCCATGGGAGAGTTCTCCCCATGGGGCCTTGAATGATGCCTTCCCATGCAGGTCCTCAGAGCCGCCCCACGGCTGGCCACATTAGGAAGTAACAGGATGGGCATGGTGTCCTCGCTCTCCCCCACAACTGGCCCTCCACTAATCTGATAGCCCTGAAAACAAAGTACACTTTTGGTGAGGAAACAAGAACTGGTGGCAGCTGCCCAAAGGACCCTAATGTTAGCTGAGTGTCTTCTCATATGGAATTTTGGCCCTTCTAGGGGCCCTCTTCCTATATTCCTGGGGTCATGGGTTGTCAGAAGGTCGATGCTCTGGGAAAAACCATGGGGCTAAGAGCATGCTGCTCTTTTTCTCACGTTCTTTCATCTGTAAACAAGGTGTGCTGCTTTCAGAAGCAGTGTCCAGAGACAAGACAGCTTAGCAGTGTTTGGAGCCACACAGAGATCTTTCATCCTTTTGCTTACAGTTTTTCCTTTTTTTCCCCTTTCTTCTTCAGATTAGCTTGCTGAACTCAATTCATGAGAACTTCTCACAGTAAGTACTAGCAGTCCTCCTTCCCGTCAGTACCTTGGTGTACCCTGCACTGTGCTTTTGGCTCACCTTCATGTTAGGGAAGTACAAGGAGTGAGACGGTGCTAGATATGTGGTCTTTACACTCTCACTCTTACTGCCAAGTACACATGTGTCTTGGTTTACATGGTCTCTGCGTTCTTGCAAAAATAATGGTGGTGTTTGAGTTTGAGAAACACCAAGGAATATCTGGGGTAAAAAAGTTAACTTTGAAGTAATTTGACTGTGCCTCACTACTATAAACTCTTTGTATATTACTTCTGTCTTGTTAGGATTAGATTACTACCATTAGTTCTTAAGCACATAGAGATGCTTTATGATTTAGATAATGAAATAATCTAATTTTCAAAAAGATTTTTTAAATCTAATGATAGATTTTGTGTTTAAGTCAATGTGCATCTTTTACTTTATTCATATAAGAATTCATTTTCTCCAAAAATTGTATGGCAGGGCCCTGTTGTACCCAGGTCATACCAGCCCTCAAGCATGCTCAGTGGCCTACTCACCTTCCAGGAGCCCCAAGGCTTGCTGTCTGTACAAACCTTTCTGATCCCCTGGCAAGTGATCAGTGACTAAGATCTGAATGGATTACAAACTCTAAATGTTAGGCTTTGTTTCTAACTCAAAACAGACCAAAAAAGCCATAACTCCCTGATAAGAATCAGATTCAATTAGTGACTTATAACCCTGTGACATTTCTCTAAATGGTACCTTCATCATCATTCCTGATAATTGAGAAAGGCTGCAGTGTTTGAGTGGTTTTGTGATGAGTTCTTCTCTCTATCAGCCTCTGGAATAATTCTCAATCCCTGTATCTGAGTGCTTTGATCCTTCTGGTGCGATTCCCAGTGCACAACAGGAAGTGAAAGGAACAATTTTCAGACACCAGGAAATCCACTCATTTAACTGCTGCTTTTAGGAACAGGACCAGGTTTCCTGACCCTGGTTTTAGGAAAAGCTCAGAGAATATTTCTACCAGTCTTGAGCAGTGTCTCCAAATCCTCACATTTCTGAAAACTAAATGGGATTCATTTCTTAGGCAGTTCATGTCATCATCAAAGCAAGAAGTGTTTTTGTTGATTTTAATAACATTTTATTTTGCTTTAAGAAAATACGTATTACTTAAGCAAATTGCAGAGAAAATCGGAGAAAAGATTAGTATTCAGTTATGAAATGAAGCTAATTGTCGTGTGTCCCATGGATTTAGAATCTCTAACTGCCTGGGGCCCAAGGGCCCACCATGTCTCAAAAGAGCATCATCTGGGCACGGGGCAGACTCCTTGATGCCTCCCCCTTCCTCAGCGTCCTCCATGCTGGTTTTCACTCTGCCGATTTTTCCTTTCAGAGCCATGGCCTCCCCTACTGCCCGGGACCAGTTTTTACGTCAGATGGAACAGATTGTAGAAGGAATTAAGCAGAGCAGAATGAAGGTGAGAGGGCTTGTTTTCTATAGTGCAACCAGGACCTCATACTGGTTTTGGAGAAGACCTTGAGAAGGATAGGCTTCTTCTGCTTGTCTTAGTAATGTGTTCCCAGTTCAGAAGACACATCTTCAGTGTCTATAGTGTGGGTTCCCAGCATACCTCTGACCCTGCAATGGCCAGCACCAGATCCACAGCCTGGTGGTTTAAAGGCAGCTTTTAACAGTAGTCCCATGGATTGAACACCTGCTGTGGGCCAAGCATGGTGCTGGTCCTCCTAGAAGCTTTTCTAAGTGAGTAGTTTATCCCTGTTATATAGATGAGGAAGCCAGCTTTCACCAGCAGGCTTTCCCTCTTGCCCACAATCTATTCTTCACTGGATCTTTGGTTCCTGAAATTCTACCATTCATTCCTTAGGATCTTGAGAACATTTTAGTTTTCAGGAATCCTCTATAAAAAGTGCAAATAATTGTCGAAGTGAATTCCAAAGTAAGAGGATATTATGCCTCAGAAGTCAAAAGAGAAAAGAAGAATCGATAAGCATTGTGGGAGTTCCAGAGATAGCTTTACAGAGAATCATTCAGCATGGAGTTTTCATCACTTTGTGACTCTGCACTTGGGCCATCTTCACAGTAGCAAAGAAGATTCAGACTCTAGAAACCAGACGTAGCCATGGTTTTCTACTGTTATAATCAGATGAGTCCTCACTAATATTTCCAAATCTCTTACGTTTGATCCCTTTAAAAAATGGATCACACCAGAGTGGTCCTCAGGCCTGGCAGTAAAACCTTCTGGGGACTCAGGGCAGCTTCTCTCAGGAGCTGGAGCAGAGTGGTACAGTGAGTGACACCAGAGTGTAAACACACGAAGGATTTGTCATCATAAAAACCCACTCACAAGAGGCAAACATTCAAGCTGCCTATAATCTCATCTCACAGGAGATGAACTAAGGGCAAAAGCTGTTTCTGTCCCTTCCCTTGTAGAAAATATTAATCTCTCCATTAATGACTTCAATAAAATGATGTCAGTGGGGCAAAAAAAAATTACCAGTGACAAGACTATTCAGCCCCCAAAATGAAAGCAGTCCTAAGGCAGCACCTGACCTACTTGCACATGTGCATCTGCCCAAGGCAGGTAAGGGTATAGTGAAGGAGGACGACAACAGAGAACCTAGTCTGCAGGCTTTTACAGCCCCGATCTCAGTGTGATGGACCTTTCTACCTTGCCATCCTGCCATTATGTTCCTCCTAGGGGAGGCGCGCAGGCTCCAGGCCCCAGCACGGACCCCAGTGCGGGGCTCAACCTCACAACCCCAAGATCATGACCTGAGCCAAAATCAAGAGACAGTGGCTTAACTGACTGAGCCACACAAACACCCCGTAGAACTGCTCTTGTCCATACTAAAGAACACTAGGAATTTATTGAGGGTTTTTTTTTCCTTTGGCTTTCCCTTCCTGTTACGAGGAGATACATTCCTAGGGAAGGAAGTGGACGTAATCTCTTCATTCATGTGTGCATGGCCAGGGCGAACCTGGCACCTGACTCATGGTGGGCTTCCAAGAACTATTTGCTGAGTGAATATATCCATTCAGTTGACTGCAAAGATAGTTCTCAAAGAGGGGTCCTGGTCAGGTTTGAATATTGGCTGGCACTTCAAATGTAAGAAGTCTGTCTTTGCAGAACAACATTCATTTGAATGCATGTCTTTTGCTATCTTTAAAAAACCACAGCCTTCCCTACATGGATGCCACAATGGTTCCTGCTCAGAGTATATGTGGCACGGGAGCCTGTGTCCTCAAAGAGCACACACATCTCCAGAACTGACGGTGGCAAGGTGTACATAGAGTAGATCATAGACTGACAGTGTGTACAAGCAATAGAAAAGGTGTTATGGTGCATAGAAGGGTTTCTGAGTGAAGAGACTCACATACTGGAAGGCATTTTGACCTCATCCTGAAGACATGAAGTCTCTGGAGCTCTGGAATACTAAGGGCGAGTGCTCAGCAAAAGAATCTGGGGTTCCTGACCTAGAGTGTGAAGTGGATTAAACAAGGAGTGGAAATGGTGGGCCTGTATAGGGGGTTGCTAGAATAGTGTGAAAATAAAACTCAGACCTAAGAATCAGCTCCTGATTCTGAGAGTGAAGAGGACTCTTAGTACTTTTTACCAGGTACATTGTAGGGTGTCCAGTGTGAAGATAAAACAGTCTTTATTGAGTAGCTACCATAAACCAAGTGATGTGTCATTCACTTAACATTTAATATCATATATACCTTGTAACCTGTAATCTAGGTGATATTATCCTTATTTTGCAAATAGGCGACTGGTCATTCAGAAAGATTTTAAAAGTCTTTCCAGGGATACACAGTGAGTGATTGAAGTAGGATTTGAACCCAGGCCTTTCTGGCTTCAAGCTCAGTTCTTTGCAGGGTTGCTCTGCCACCTTCCATGGTGGGTCCTGGAGATGTTCAAATTAAATTTATTGAAGTACCTTGTTTGTATCACTAAGACATAGTCAGTCATGGCCAGATTTTCTGCTGGAGGACAGAGCAGGAAGGAAAGGTCTGAGATCCATCAGCCAGGCTCTGCTACTTAAGAGGTACGGACTCAGCAGTGAGATCCCATCCAGTGCAGCACAAAATATTCCTAGCAGCTGTGGGAAGTGGTGTACAGGAAGTAACAGCAGTGGGCATTGTGGCAGGAACCTTAGTCATGTGGACAGTATCAGGAAGCCTGCCAGACAGGAGCAGTGCAGACCACTGAGCCAGGGCTGAGTGTAGGATGGGCCTAGCCAGAGTCCCCAGAGAGGCAGGCAGGTTATCAGACTCCAGACATGGGCACAGACATGTGACAGGTGTCCATGTTCAGACCTGTGGAAAGAAGAGAGCCAGAGGGTCTCAGGATTAGGTCACCAGGTGACTTAGGAGCTAGATGCACAGTCAGGAGTAGACCAGGCAGACAAATGTCCATATGGGGTGGGCTTTCCCCTCAGCCAGGCTGGGATAGGGAGTGGGGGCACCGGGTTGCAGTTCACCAGGTGATCAACCCATGGCCTGGAGAGGGGGACAACTGGAATACAGTGCAGCCAGTTGAACTTTAACCTGTATTTACTGGGCAATCCCTTCCACGATGTAACTTGGAAGCACCGCGCAAGCATCAGAAGACCAGCGATTTCATCCAGCTCTTGAGCACGTGCTGCAAGCCAGGCACCTGCTGGCCACCACAGCTTTCTGCCCTCACCATCTGGGTGATGCTTTCATGTGCTTCTGGAGATAGTGCACAAACCACTGCCTGAATGTCACCTCCTCAGAGACCCCTCCCTGACCATCTGGTCTGAAGAGGTCATGCATCCAACCCTCCTCTCTATCACCAAACCCTGTCATTCTCTTCACAGAAGCAATCACCAGTAGAAGTTTGCACACAGAGCTCGTTGTGTGAAGTGCTTGGTTAGCATCAGCCCCTCTGGCATGCTCCCTCCATGGGAGCAGTAACATTGCCTCATCACCATCACATTTAGTCCTCAGGGTGTCCACACAATATTTGTTGAAAGACTAAGCTGTTAGGTACCTCAGGAAAATCTCTTTAACCCAAATCAACCTTTATTTATGAGGTCACCATCCTGGAAACAACCTAAATTGTCCACCATTAGAAAGATGGGTAAGGAGTATGATTGGGAATATTGTATAGTTTTTTTAAGTTTTGATTGTAGAAAGTATACAATAGCATAGAAATACTTGTTAAGTGAAAGAGAACTCAGTTATTTACATAAGAGTTTTCTACTCTCAACACAATTAACATTTTTGGACCAGATGACCCCTTATCATGTGGGATCTGTCCTCTATGTTGTAGAATGTTTAGCAGCATCCCTGGCCCTTATTAGAAGGTACCTGTAGCACCCTCTCCTCACAGTGGTGGCCATCTAATCCATCCCCAGACATTGCCTCATGCCCTTTGGGGGCAAAATAGCCCCTGGTTGAGAACCACCAGCCTGTTGATTGTGAAATGGTAAACACACACACACAAAAGTGGGACAGTTAGTGTGCAATGCAGAATTCCTGAGTAAATTAGAGAAGCCTCTATGTAATATCATGCAAATAAATAGGCCAGTCTCAGAAATGATGTACAGAAGAGAAATACTGGAAGGAAGTCCATGATTATATTGGTAATAGTCGCCTTTTGGGTGTTGCCAGCAGTCCTTGATCACAACATGCCCCTTTCCTCATCATTTCCTAAAATGTTTCAACAGATGGAAAAGAAGAAGCAAGAGAACAAAATGAGAAGAGATCAGTTGAACGACCAGTACTTGGAACTGTTAGAAAAACAGAGGCTGTACTTTAAGACTGTGAAGGAGTTCAAGGAGGTAAAGAGGAAGATGGGGCTGGGCATATAAGGCTATGGGGGGATTAGTGTTCATCCAAGATGAGCCTTTCAAAACCAGAGTGATTCCCTGGTTTTCCACTGGTCTGTAGGTGGGGAAACAGCAGGTTGGCAGTGTGATCTGACAGTAAAGTGTGGCATGTCAGTAGTTCAGGACTGCGTGGTTCAGTGACCCATCTCAAGTCCCGAATTGAGGGTTCTAAGAGACATCACGTCTTTATTTTCATTCACCTGACATTTAGTAAGCATTAGTAAACTCACAAATAAAATAGCATCAAAGGCCACCTGGAAATAACATTCGTTACATATTCAGATCTGAAATTCTCCCTCCCTCCATCTGAGGTGGGGGGTGGGCCTTGAGAAGCCGGTGGGAGGAATGAACTCTGAGCATGAGGAGCTGGGTCTGAACCCTGCCTTTACCACTTACCAGCTGTGCACTTGGGCAGTAACAAAACCCCCCAAACCTGTTTCCTTGTTGTTGAGATCTGCTGGGCCAGTGAGGGATGAGAGCATCTAGCACTGCATCTCACTCCTCTGACACCCTACACTCACTGAATTGTGTTTGTCCTGGCCTTTTCTGCATTTGGGCAAAGTTACTCTGTATGGGTCAGGAAAGAAAAGTGCTCTCTTCTTGAGATTTTCTAGAAGGAAGACTTCATTTTGTCATTTACTAGGATATTGGCAACTTCATTTTCAGGAATTCCTTCCCCGTTTCCAGGCCAAATCCATGTGGTCTCAGTGAGTGTAGAGATTGCTGAGCATAGAGGAGCTAGAGATGTAGGTTGTATCCTGGTGTTTGATCTACAGAATAAAACAGGATCTCTTCATACCAATAATTTTATTCCTGTGTACATTTTTTTAAGGTTATATTTATCTGAGAGAGATGGCATGAGAAGGGAGGAGGGGCAAGGGGGGAGGGAGAACCAGACTCCCACTGAGCAGGGAGCCCCATGTGGGGCTCCATCCCAGGATCCCGGGATCATGACCTGAACTGAAGGCAGACACTTAACTGACTGAGCCATTGAGGCGTCCTATTCCTGTGTACTTTTAAAGACTTTTTTTTCCCTTCTTTCCTTCTCTATTTTCCTTTCCTACTTCTCCTCCCCCCCTCCTTTTTTTTAATTTAACTTTTAGGGGCCACAACCCACAGACATTTCAAAATTCTCACACTTTCCATCAGTGTTATTACAGCTCCTACCATGCCCCTGGGGATATAGCTGGTTGTTAAACAGACCTGCTTCCTCTGTCAAGGAGCTTGTGTTGTGGTTGGGGAGACAGATAACAAGCTAGGAAACACAAACCCTAGTAAACAAGTAATAAAAAAAAAAAAAAAGAACTAACTTCAGTTTTTGCCAGAGGCAGGGGCACACAAGGAGATGTATGGTTAGGGGAGGTCTCTCTCGAGTCAGGGCTTGGTCAGGGGCAAAGCAGGAGTGAGACCCTGAGGCCAGGCAGGTGGGAGAGTGACGGGGTGAGGTGCTCGGGGTCTGGGAGCCCCCTGTGGTTAGCAGGGGTTGGAGCTGAAGTTCTGGAAGGGCTAGTGAGCGAGCTGGCAAGGATCAATCAGGACCCGCTGTTCCCCAACAGAGCTCTTTTTTCCCTTTAATGCAAATAACTCAGAAAGAGAAAAGGCCCAGCAGAGAAGAATTAAATGTTGCTTGGACATGCCAGCACTGCCCTTTTGACAGCAGAAACAAAAAGCAGATTAAGTTGAGGAGGATAAGTATAAGCTGTCAAATTCAAACCAAATAAAAGTGAAATGGAAGAGCTCATTCTTGCACTACACGCTCTCAGGGCTGAAGGCTTAAGATGACCTCCAACGGAAAAGGTTCCTTCAGATGTGTTAAGCATCAAGCTTTCTGTGTTCCTGCCTCCCTGGGGTGCAGAGAGGGTCACATCAGAGAAAAAGGGTGGGTCCCTCCTAACCGGCTCCTGTGCTTCCCCATGCCTGTTTTCCTTAGTCCAAAACAAGAGGGGGAAAGGGGAATAAATGTCCTTCAGACGACTAAATATATATCATTTAAAAGAGTCACCTTAAAAAAAAAAAGGCATTTTTTTTTGTTTTTTTTTTTTACATTAAAATTGATAGTATTTACTCTTTTTTTTTTTAACACTTTACTTGGCAAAAATTTAAGATTAGCGGCTGCCCTTCAGTGTTCCAATATCTTAAGCTTTTCCTATTAGCTCCTCTGAGGTAACTTGGCCCCTCTTGGGGCCACTGCAGGTTCAGGAGGAAGTGGCAGTGGAGGCTTGCTGCTCCCCAATTTCCACTCCATTCCTTCAACCAGAGTAATTCTGCTATTTTGCAGCTTGCAGTACCTGTTAAGATCTCATGTGTCATAGATCAGTTTGGAAAAGCAGACTTTCATCCCAGGGCAGGATCTTCTTCCAGAACCCTCTCTGTTCTGCTTGCTTTCTTTGCCTCTCTCCAACCTGCCTGGTCTTCTCCTCCTGGGTTCTGAAGTCTCACAGTATATCCTGGTCTCTGGCCCTTGTGTTGGCAGCAGTTACTTTTCATGCAGAGCACAGTATCATCGCCTAGAGTGTGGCCCTGGCTACCTTAGCAGTTCCTTCATTGGGTTTGGCTTATTGCACGTTCATTGAGCAACAGTGGTGCTCATCCTGACTCCCTGCCTCCTCTGGTATCAAGACACTGGTTAGAGACACCCAGCCATCTCTGAATTTCCATTGGCTTGCTCATCCCAGCAGGTTTGTTATTAGCAAGTCTGCCAGGGAACAGCACATACTCGGAAACCACTTTAATTGCCACATTACGTTCATTAATGATGTCTCTAAACCACAGTCTCTCATAAGGTCATCAAAGCAAGGTTTAAATTCTAGCCTAGCACTGACAAATGCAGACCATACATTTTCATGAAGCTGACTTTGAGTACCTAATGTCGAGGGGGCTGAAGTACCATGTCTGGTACATGGTGGGCCCCATACGGTCTTCAGTAGGAAAAAAACAGAAGCAAGGAGTTTTTTTTCCCATCTATTGTAGAAAGAAATGCTAAAGGACCTTTCCAGTATTTGCTTTGAACAGAGAGACAGTATCATTCTGTGGTTTCCTAAAAGGCCTTCAGTAGATTGCAGGAAACTTAATACCAGGTGACAGCCTGGGATGCCTTTACTGAGAAGTCCAAGCATCATCTCATCTTTGTGTGATACACAGAATTGTCCCTGCTGGGGACTGTCCCACAGCAGCAATTTGATGCTTCTAAGTTGATTTTGCCACATTTAAAAGTTGAAGTGGATAAGGAAAGGAGGGGAAACTAAGTGGGGAAAAATTAGAGAGGAAGACAAATCATGAGAGACTCCAGACTCTAGGAAACAAACAGATTATGGAAGGGGAGATGGGGGTGGGGTGGGGTGACGCGGTGACTGGGTGATGGGCATTAAGGAGGGAGCATGATGTGATAAACACTGGGTGTTATATGTTGGCAAACTGAATTTAAATTACATAGCTCCTCCCAATATACATATATATATAAATTAAAGTTGAAGTGGGTGACAAGTAAATGTATTTATTCATCATTTTGTTGTTTTATCTTTTTTATTATGGAAATTTTCAAAAAAAATCCGCAGAAGTAGAGAAAGTTAGGTTAATAATAGAATAGTATGACTGTCTTCCTGTTCTTGTTTCATCTTTACCCCCACCTACACTTTGTTTTTGGCTGGAGGTTATCTCCCTAAACAAATCTTAATAACTCACTTTATTTTATTTTCAATAACACATTTTTTAAAAGGAAAGCTTTCTTCACTAGTATAACAAATGTTATTCAACTTCTTTCCTTTTCTGCTCCCCCAGGAACAATTAACTGCCTCCCCTTCCAGAAACATGTGCTCAAGAAGTGTCAGAGTACCTTGCTACTGACAATAATTCAACCATACCCCCAGCCCAGAGCCTAGCTATTCTCCGGCTCTGAGGAGAAGGATAAGTACCTACAGGTGAACTGGCACTTAGAAAAAACAGGGTCACTGCAGCCATGAGCCATGACACTGCCAGAAAGAACAAAAGGCCTCCAGAGAGCTAGGAGCACTTAGGCAGGCCCAGGGAGATGGAAGCATTGACTTTGGCGGTCTTTGGTGCAGAGGGTTCAAGGCTGGAAGAGTTTCTTCCACACTAAGGGAATCTCCAGGGAAGCATGGCTCCTGGAGGCCTGGCCTCCCTCTCTGGTCTGGGCCCCTCCAGCTTGCCTCTCCAGGCCCTTCCCACTACCACATTCACCTCTTAGTTTTAACGGGGCTCTGGGTGACATGGCCCAAGGAAGGAGGGGACATTGTTTGCCAGCAGATGGAGGTATCCTAAGATGTCAAGACCAGTGAGAACAAGAGGGAAGGAGGATGCTTAATGAGAAGCTTTGGAACATGTTTGTGGGTACAGAGTGATGCAGAGGGGACCTTGTACCACTGGACATCAGATTCCACACACAGGGGCTAGGACCAGCGACCTCCCTCAGTAATCTCCCTCAGCACCTGTAGTAATGGATTGCATACAGCTCGTTTTCTTTAAAGATTTTATTTATTTATTTACTTACTTATTTCAGCTCGTTTTCTTTAAAGATTGATTTTATTTATTTATTTATTTATGAGAGACAGAGAGAGAGAGGCAGAGACACGGGCAGAGAGAGAAGAAGCAGGATCTGTGCAGGGTGCCTGATGTGGGACTTCGATCCTGGGTCTCCAGGATCACGCCCTGAGCTGAAGGCAGATACTCAATCACTGAGCAACCCAGGGGTCCCACATACAGATCATTTTTTTTATATGTATCCCTCACCCAGTCTTCTGTGAGTTTCTTTCTTAAAGCTAAGGATATTCTTGATCTTGAATGTTGTCAGAGTAAGAACTTTGCCATGTGCTCTGCTTGCTGTGTGAACTAGGTCTGCCTTTTGTCACTCCTTTGGCTGCTAGCTTTAAGGACCTTCTCTATCCTTATCATAGTGGTCCAAGATCAGGGCTTAAGTGTCTGCTTGCTGCTTCTGGCCCCTGGAGGATTTTAGTGGCTTCATGAAGTGTTTTGGAATGACAGTGCCTAATCCTCATCCAGTTCTTGGTCTGATAGTCCAGAACCCAACTGTCGTTTATGGTGACTTTAGCACTGAAAGGCAGGTGAACCTGTCCCAGAAGTTCCATTGTGCTAGTGGCAGCATGGACAGGGCAGGAGGGGGGTGGTTAGTCCATCAGTCGCTGTCCCTCCTGGGATGGGGAAAGAGCCTCAGGTGGGACCTAATGTCACCACCTCCCTGCTTACTTTCTCTGCTTCCTTTCCAGGAGGGCCGCAAGAATGAGGTGCTGCTGTCCAAGGTGAAAGCCAAGGCCTCCTGAAAATTCCTAGACATCAGCGTATGTCATTGATTTTTTTTTTTTAACACCATATAGCAACCCCAAGATGGAGAGAGATGGTTCTGAACACTACACTACAGTAAAGACGCAAGTGTCATAATCTCAACACCTGGATATTTTCTTTCTCCCATCTGCTTCCATTTCATCTCTCTGTTGTTGACGGAATCAGGTGGTGTAAACATGATGGCTTGGATAACACCTGTTCTCCTGTGAAGAAACACAAGCAGTTTTTATTCTGTATCAGTTCAACTTTTATTTCTCCAGTAACATCACACATATGAAGGTACCTGTATTTGTATGGACTCTCTGAATAAAAAGGAATTCATTTGTTTAGCAGATGTTAATTGAGCAACCAGTGAGAAGTAAGCACTGAGGGAAACAGAGGTATTAAACCCAGGCCCTGCATCTCAGGCATCCAGCAGGTGGCCCGGGGAGCAGAAACAGCCCACTTGACCTCAGAGCTTGGTCGCCTGAGATAGATAGATAGATAGATAGATAGATAGATAGATAGATAGATAGATAGATAGATGTTAGGTTTTTTTTTTAAGTAAACAAAGGCTTTTAGCTGAATGACCAGCCCATGTGAGTGTTGGTCACGTGGGCCCTTCACTCACCCTTGGTGCCTTTTGTTCCTTCCTTGAGATGCCAGCCAGCAACAAGCATGAAAGCTCAGTGGCTGCCGTTGTTTTAATTCTTACACACTACTCGAGTTTCTTTCACCAAAAATTGAAAACAGGGGCCTCATATTGAGGACACCACCCCAAATGACCCCTTAATATGCCCTCCTTCTCAATAAGTCCCAGCCAAACGTGGGTGGTCTTGTGCATCCCTCCTCATTATGAGCACACCCTTGTGCTCCACATTCCGGACAGGTCATAGACTAAGTGCAGACACAAGACACACACCAGTCAGTGAGGTCCAGGGCAGTATGTGGTAAATGCCAGAGCAACTGGCCATGAGCAGGAACCAGAGGACATTGGAGGAAGAAGAGCAGGGAGGTGTGCAGAAACCCAGGATACTTCGTGGGGGAGGTAGGATTGCAAATGAACGGGGAGTTGCATTTTAATAAACAGAGATGGGGGGAAGGCCCCTTTGGATAAAGTACGACTGTAATAAAAAAAAAAAAAAGTACGACTGTAATTAGAAACTGAAAAGCGCACAGGGAGAGTACCAGCATGCTTGTTGGGAAAGGAGAGGTCAGGCCTGTCTCTGCAGTAAAGGCAGACTGGAGGCCTCAGGAAATGAGCAGTCCAAACCAGACATGGAGCGCCTCCTGCCCTGGCAGCCCAGGATCTGGCAACACAGCCAGGTTCAGTTAACCCCAGTGTGACGTTTGTGCTTCGTTCTGTGTAAACCTCACACACAGACTGCTCAGCAACCTCAGACCATGAAACGTAAAAGCTGATGCATGTCAGGCAAATAAGGGCATTTGGTACAGTCATGGGAACATCATGCTCACTTTTAGCTCTCTAATGTGTGCATTAAGTAAATCCGACATGGGCACACCTAAAAAAATCTCATGCCAGATTACCAACAGCCATTGGTTTCTGTGCCCGGGAGCGAGGCCGGTCTGCTGAGCATGGCTGCCCCCAGAGCGGAGAGGAAGCAGCAGTGTTTGAAGTGGTGCTCCCCGTGTGCTCAGCGTGCCCCTCCTGGGCCAGGTACATCTCCCTCAGCGGCTCCCATGGCCACGGTCATCTGCAGACTGATTTTTGAAAGGGGCCGGGGAAGTTGAAGCTAGTGCTTGCTAGAAAGCAGGTGGCACTCTGAGGGCAAGGGAGGGGACAGCAGTGTAACTACAGAATCTTCCAGGTTCAGGGAAACATCGATGTTTTCTTGTTGAGAAACTCTTAGACCCCACTCCCTAGCAACGTTTTGAGTGGTTATGAAATTGTCTATTTGTCCAAAGGCGGTAGGGAGGAGGAGTGGGTTAGATTCTGGGGCTCCATAGCCTGCCTCTCTTCTATCAGGGAAAGTATGCCATGACTAATCCAAAGCAACTACTTAATAACCCTTTTTAAAAGTGAGGGCATCTATTGGGCTATGTGTCCAAAGTATTTCATTTGATTTGGTTTTGGTATAGGAGTTATCAGAAGATCTCTTTTCCCCTTATAATCCACAAAGCCTAATACAGATAAGAAATTCATTCCTATTCCTTGGACACATCTTAAATTAGACTGCCGGAGGCAGTTTTGAGAACTGCATGTTTGCCACAGATGACCTCCAGCGTGGATGGTGCCTTTGTAAGTAATTAGGACAGCAAGCGTGCCTTATAGTCAGGCCTTACAGGCTGAAGTGATGCCCCAAGGGCCCCCTTCATTTCAGAAGCCACTCAGGAGAGTTCCTCCCAGGACATCTTGTGTGCCCAGAGTATGGCTGGGTATTGGGCTAAGTGCAGAGACTTTTCTGGATTAAAAAAAAAAAAATGCTTAAGTTACTTTTATGAAATGTGTGCTTCCAGAGGAATGAGGTTTCCCCGGGAAGCCTTTAGCTGCCCCCTTCTGTCAGAGCCGTGAGCTTGCTAACATGGCAGCCTTCCCGGGGCTGGCCACCCAGGACCCTAGCACTCTCTGCCAGCATCTGCGTCGAGCACCACCTCCCTACACGCGTCTCATGGCGTACCTGGGGCAGCCTTGATCTAAACCAAAATCAGAGCTGCTGAGCAGTACAGACTAGAGGACCACAAGGTGTCTAGGAAGACATTTGGATGTATTTCTTCTTGTCCTTGCCCTGGATTCGGTCTCATGGGTCCCTGGGGTCAGCTCATTGTACTAGAGTGAGATGCCAAACGTTAGAGAACACTGCCAAGATGAGATGTTGGATTGAGTTTCCTTTTTGAACAGAGAGGGCAGATTGCAGGTTTGTCAGGCCTGAGTTCTTGTTAGAGTCTCATGTGTATGGTTTTCACTGGGTTCGGTCCATTGCCCATATTCTGTGGGTAGCCACGCCCTGCCGGTGTCTACTGAAGCAGGACCAGAAGGCCGGGGGGCTGGTACAGACAGCAGGCCTTGCTCAGGCTGAGGAAGCACTCCTTGGCAAGCAGTGTAGCTCTTGGGACCTCCCAAACCAGGAGCAGAGGACAGGGCAGGCCTCAGGCAGCCCTCTACTACCTGGCAAAGCACCATCCCCATGATCTCTGGTTGAATATCGATGGATCACATCTGTAGTGACCAAAGCAGACCTGCCAGAAAAGGCACTATGGACCGTAGGCACGCGGGCTGGTAAACCTGGGCCGCCTTGATTTCTGTTACCCGGACGTGGCCTTGTCTTGCCCTCTCTACAGGTGACTGGTGTACATGGGAAGTAGATATGCTAGCAATAAACTTTAACAGGTACTTCGGCTGAGGCTGAGGGGCAGTGTTGGCTTGAAGCGTGCTTTGAGGAAGAACAGTAAGGAAGCGCTTACTTGCGTCCGGTGTTGGCTTCAAGGTACAAGCACATCTGACTGCACAGCAGTCCAGTGAAGAGCCCCAGCATGGTGAGGTGCCCATCGTCTGTCTGTGTGCCTGGGCACTAGTCAGGTGGGGTGCCTTATTGGAAGCATCCTTGGAGCCCCCCGGGCCTTCTCTCAGTCCTTTTCCCCAAGTCCAGAGCATTTCTTCTAATAGCACATAGCGACAGGCTGAAGAACACTACGTAAAAAATCATGTTGTCAGGGTCCCCACTCTTCTCATGATAAATGTATAAAAGCGTTGAGGGGATCTGGTAACTGGACTATGGCTCATTCGACAGTGTGGGGAATACCGTCGGTTTTCCACATCAGCCTTACATCAGTTCCTCAAATGCGCCGAGCTCACACCTGCCCGTGGCTGTTGTCCTTGCTGCTTCCTGGACCACTGTCCATTTGAGGTCATGGGCAGCCTGACCCGCTACAGACCCACTCGGCGTCTGCCTGCGGCCTCGATCACACTCTGCCTTTTCCGCTGTTGTCTCCCTTGGTGGCACATGCTGCTGTTTGATCGCTTAGTCCTTTGCGAAGTCTGTTGCCTGCCCACCCCCCTAGAGTGGAAGTGTAGTGGAAGCAGGGACCTCGCAGTCCCCCCAGAGTCTGGCTCGGGTCATTGGCCAGCAAATTCTGGTTGGATAAAAGAGCTTCTCTAAATTGCAACTTGCATCTCTGGATTAGCAGAGTTTAGACTGAAACTTTTGTCTGATTTATGCTGTGTTTGCATACAGGTGGACGGTTTTATTCAGCAGCTTGAGAGTCTCTCTCAGTTTGTTTGTTATACTCTAACCTCTAAGGTTCAGATGTCAGAGGTGTCAGGGGTCTCAAACCTTTGAAAGAAATCACCTTCCACATGTGATTTTTCTCCCCAGACGGGGGGAAAGAGAGAGGGAACACGCAGATGTCAGAGATTAGATCATCTTTTGGCTCAAAGTGTGTCATGAACCTAAAGGTAACTTGACAGGTTGAAATGACTCAGCCACATGAAACCAGGAAGTAGGGAGCAGCACTGGGATGTGGTGTTGGCAGAAGTATGAACAGTACAAATCCATGGAGGACAGTTGGATAATATCAATGAAAAGTGCAAATGCACAAGCTTTCTGAGCCAGCAATGCTGCCTCTAGGAATTGTTTCCATATATGAGGATTTTTACTGCAGCATTATTTGGAATAGCAAAAAGTTGGAAACTACCACCAACGTAGGACAATGGTTCAATAAATTATTGGTGAATTCATACAATGGGATGTTAAATTTAACAGAGTCACACTGTATGTACTGCCATGGGATGATCCCTAAGGTGCATGGTTCTTGGTATAGTAGGGTTTGTTATTAAAAATGGGAAGGGGATGGAGAAAAATGTGTGTCACTGGGTATACACGTGTGTGTATGTGGTGTAGACACGCTCATCTGTCATGCATATCTGCTTGCATATGCCTAGACTGTCTGGGAAGATACACAGGAACCTGACAGCTTTGGTTGCCTCTGGGAAGAGGGGTGGGAATTACTTTTCACTGTATATCTTTTGTACCTTTTGAATTTTATACCATGTACATGTATTATCTATTCAGATAATAAAGTTTTTAAATTTTAATTTGATTTAATTTTCTACAAAATAGAAACATGACAAGATTCTTGTTTGGTAAGTCTGCTTTCCTTAGGAATTTAAAGCCCTATGCCCAAAGTAATTAAATCTCTCCTGTTCTTGGGTCTTGGGGGAAATAGGGAAGGGGAAAGGGGACCATCCTCTTCTGACAGAACAGCTGTATGGAGGTGAAGCAGTGAGGATGGTTCTGTTCTGATTGTGTGCATGTGTTGGGTGGCAGTAAGGCGGCGGGGTGGAGGGGGCAGTGGACTGTGAAGTGGCCACACCCCGAAGGGTTGCCCCTCTCTTTTGAGGGTCACAGCACCACCCCTGTTCCTCTGGCTTTGAGGTGCAAAAGATGGAGACAGTACCCCTGAGCCAAAGTGACTTTCCTGCTGGCAGCACAAGATGCATTAGGAGAGCTTCTGTTCTTACAAGTTGCTGGGGAAGGACAAGGTGTCTGGAGCAGCCTTAACCTTTTGAGACCATGAGAAGAGACATCCCGATACCCTGAGCTTGACTGAAAACATAGGAAGAGCCTGGCTCCCTGAAGGCATGACGAACCTCTTGAACCTATCCAGGGACCACTCACCCCTGTATTTCTTGTTCCGTGAGAAAAACAAATACCTGACAACTCAATCATTCAATCAACAAATATTTGAGGTTCTATTTTGGGTCAGGCTCTGGGAATACAGCAGTGAACAAAGAACTTAAATACACTCCAGCAGGGAAGACATACAAGCAGGGTGGAATGTAAGCTATGAAACATGTTGCTCCAGCCTGCTGCTTAAGGAAGAAGCATGGAGAGTGTCTGGTTTGGAAGTGATCTGCAATTTTATAATGAATAGTTAGGGGCTGCCTTTACATTCTTTACTGGGAACTACCTTGGTTTTCATTCTGGAAACTTCACCAGAGCGCCGGGTAGTTTGCTGGCTACTGATTCTATCCAGGCTTGCCGTAGATGACACCAGAGCATCTGGCTTACAAAATGTCCCCTGTCCCTAATAGCCTCTTTCACCTCTTAACCACCCTGATTTTCTTTGAATTCTATAAACTGCATGTTATTTTACATGCTTTCATTTTCGTCATGTAGAAAACCAGGTATTGGTTTTACGGTTTAAAAACTATGGGTAGTTTCTCTGCATGACTTTAATACTGGTATATTTTTTTAAGATTTATTTGAGAAAGAGAAAAAGCATGAGTTGGGGGAGTGGCAGGCAGAGGGAGAGGGGAAGTAGACTCCCTGATGAGCAGGGAGCCTGATGTAGGGCTTAATCTCAGGACCCTGGGATCATGACCTGAGCCGAGGGCACACCTTAACTGCGTAACCGACTGAGCCACCCAGGCATCTCTAATATTGTTATCTTTTAAAGATACGGTTCACATGCTTTCAGCTTAATTCCAATAAGAAATTGTTTTGTATTTTCTAGATTTGTGTGCTTTGTTTCAGAAGTTTGAATCGCTAGCGTTTTTATGATCAAAATCCAGTCTAGAAAAAACTGTCCATTGTTTGTCTCTTTAGGATATCTGTGTTCTTAGCATTAAATAAATATAAATAAGCTGATGAGAAGTGAGGGAAATGCCAGGCAGAGGGGGTACTGAGTGTAAAGTTGTTGAGGTAGAAGCAGGCCCAGCAGGTGAGTTTTGAGGAACGTGAAGGGTACCTGTGTGGGAAACCATTGGAGGGTTTGGAGATTTCAACAGGGATGCCTTGGCAGCTGTGCTGACCACAGACCTGGGAGACAAGGGCAACAGCGGGGAGCTCAGATAAGAGATGACTGATAATCTAAATGGAAACAGAAGTCTTTTGAGACAGTACTTAGCCTTTTTATACCACACTCTGATTTTTAATGTTCTACCTTTTTCACATATACAGCTCTGAATTATTGGTCGCCATTCTTCACTCCCCCAGAACGGATACCTTTGTCATGGCATCCTAGTGGGTGGAGTCGTCTTCCCCATCCCACTACTTTGGGCTTTTGCTTGGTCTGTGGGTTGTTAGCAGACTTGATATGAGCAAAGGTTTGGAAGTGTACTTGGGTGGTTGGGCTTGCCCACTTGCACACCCGTCTTGACAATAACATACCATGCTGGCCCAAGGAAGTTGAGGGACGCATGGAACAGACCTAGGCCCAAACAAACTGCTGCTTAAAGCTGGACCCAGAAGAGTGCAGCCAGGATCAGTGAGATCCCAGCCGACTCCCAGACATCTCAGAAAGAAATAAAAGTTTGTTGCTATCTGTATATCACCCAGATTTTGTAGTAATTATGTACAGTTAGAACATAGGTGACTGGGGCACCTGGGTGGCTCTGTTGGTTAACTGTCTGCCTTTGGCTCAGGTCATGATTTTGGGGTCCTAGGATTGAGCCCCACATTGGGGTCCCTGCTCAATGGGGATCCTGCTTCCCCCTCTCCCTCTGCCCCTCCCTGCCAGACACTCTTGCTCTGTTTCTCTCTCAAATAAATAAAAAAAAAAAAATAGCTAAGACAACCATCAAAGTGATTTCACGATCGTGACCTGAAGTTTAAAAGACACTTCTCTGTACAAACCAGCATTAATGTGGAGGGACCAGGTCAGGGGCCAGAAGATCAGGCTTCTAGGGGTGGTACCCACATGTGGCATAAATGCTCACACTGGACAGCAATCAGGATCAGAATCCAAATTCCCTTCAGACATACCTGAAGAAACCTGGAGGCCATGTTAAAGGAGAGAAAAGTAGCGTACTTTATCCATTATGCATGACTACATTATAAAATAAAATGATTGGTTAGCCATATCCATCCTACAGACCTGGAACTTTGTGAAATTGGATTCTGACATGAAGATACTTCAGCAAATGAATCTCAACAGAGAAGAGACTGATTTCTCTTACATCTTTTATGCGAAATGCATGATGTATCATAAGACCATTTCTTGAAGCACCTTCCAATGAAAGAATAAAATTCCAAAAGATGACTTCAAGAAGGCTGTCGTAGGGAGCCAGACCCAGCACCTTTGTGGTGTCCCAGCCTCTAGCCACAAAGGAATAGTTGGACCACATACTCATCCCTGCCTGCCTTCAGAATCCCTCAACAGGGCTGACATGGAGCAAAGTTGGGACTGTGGGTGGTTAGAGGTTGTACAGGTCTCAATTGCAAAAACACAAAGTTCGGTAAACTGAGGTGGTTTCTAACTCAGTGACAAAATCTGATCTGACTCAGGGCTAGCTAGATATTTTTAGTCTTTTCTCACAGTATAAATATTCATATATTTTACTGCACGGGTTGAATAGAGACTGTTGCCCCCCAACCGAGCTGGGGGTGTTACCTAATTTATGCAATAGGCGCCATATTGTCTTATAAATACTTAAAAACCAATTATAAGTTCCAAAGCCCATCTGGCCCCAAAGATTTTGGAAAAGGCAATGTGGACCTCTGTTCCCTGATAAACCCCGAAGTGTAGGTCCTCTATAGTATAAGCTTAAAGAATACCTACATACCTCAGATATCCAGTCTGAGCCGATGGTGGAGTGGGCTGTCTTGCGTAAATTGAAAAACGTAATCAGTTCGCAACCACCCCTTCTCCAAAATCAGATGGATTGTGGCCAGCATGACTTAGTCCAGGTATCCCCCCTCATCCAGGGCCTTGAACCCCTATATACCTGGGCCATATTTGGTATTTTCAGGAAGGCCAAGATTCACTATGGCAGTTTGGAGGTGGTTGTGTCTTAGTTAGCAGTCATCCCTGTTTCAGTGGCGTGTGTGTGTGTGTGTGTGTGTGTGTGTGATCAATCATACATATGAATGATTTTGAGCCTAGAAATCAACGGTTCAAAAGTATTTTTATTCCACATACAAGTCCATATGGTGAAGTAGTGGGAACATTTCTCATAGCTGCTCTCCCCTGTACAGAAGCAGAGAAAGGACCCCCTCTCCCTCACCCTCCCACCCCCCACCCCCCCCCCATCCTCAACACTGGCCAACTGCACAGTGGAACCACCTAGGGAAGCTTTGAAAAGCACTCCTGCCTGGGTTTCTACCCCCAGAAATGGCAATTTAATTGGGCTAAAGAACAGTCTAAGCATCCAGCCCTGTCTCTTACTGATGAAAAAAAAATAAAAATTGGAGGACTCAATAATATAAATTACCAGACCTCTTCTCTGAAAGTCCGATTCAGTAGACATGGGCTGTACTCGACACTTTTTTTTTTTTTTTTTTCCAAAACCAACGTTTAGATGATTCCCGTCTCCCAAGTTGGGATGCGCTGCCTTGGAGATCAGGGAGGGTAAGTTGAATCAGGTGGGTACAGGGTGAGGGCAAGGGCCGCTGGGCAAAGGAGACAGCCTCCTGGGTGGGCCCCAAGGCGGGCCCCTGGGACCCTGTGCTGAGGGATCCTCTCAGAGGAAGAGGCAAGGCAGCCTTGTCGCCCTTGGGTGCGTCCCAGCCCCGAGTCCTGAGTAGCAAGGAGAGCAGCGCCCCGGAAACGGAGCCTGGCGGGTTAGCGCCTGCCACAGCCCCAGGCGGCGCCTCTGGCCCCAGAGCACTCGGCACCGGCACCGGCACCCGCACCGCTGCTCCCACGGCCGGGCCTCGGGTCCCGACGCTCCTCGCCCGCGGCCCGGGCCTGGCGGCTCCACGCGGTCTACCTCTGCTTGCTGAAGAGGCTCCTGAAGGCGTTGTTGTAGTTCTTGTTAAAGGCCGTGTAAATCAGGGGGTTGAAGAAAGAGTTGGAGTAGCCAAGCCACAAGAATACGCTTTTCCAGACGGGGGGCAGGCTGCAGGCGCAGAGAGGGCTGATGAGCGCGGCCAGGAAGAAGGGGATCCAGCACAGCGCGAAGACGCCGATGAGGATGCCCAGCATCAGGGCGGCGCGCTGCTCCTTCTGCTCGCGCCCCGCCGCCCCTGGGCCCCGCGCCCCGGACGCCACCTGGGCCTCGGCCTCCTTCACCTGGGAACAAAGGAGACGTGCGATGAGCGCGAAAGCCCGACTGACGCTGGGCCGAAGAGCCCCAGGGGGCTGCCCCGGGGCGCCCGGACCCCCCAGCTCCCCTGCGGCCTCCTTCCAGGCGCGCCTGGACCCTGGTTCCCCCGAAAATGCTGGGCGGAAACGGTCCTGAAACTGGAGGTTAAAATAGGCCCTGAAGGCTCTTCTGGGAGTGACAGTGGCAGTCCCCGCGGTGTCAGGTGATAAGAGGTAAAGTGGGGAGGCCCAGGCCACAGGCCAGACCCGCTGGCCCAGCGGGGGGAGGCCTCGGGAGGCGAACCCGGAGCGCGGGCCCAGCTCGCTTCCATCTGAGATTCGCGGAGCGGCCTCGGGCTGGGACCAGGACCCCAAAGGAAACGGACCCCAGCCCGGGCCAGGCACAAAGTTTGCAGCTGGAGAGGCAGCCTGTAAACACCCGGATTGCAGGAAATTCTACAACTATCTGCTAAATGGATTCTGTGTGGATTCCGGGGGGTTCTGTACTGCCCAGCTTTCAAAAGACAACTGCCAATGCCTTTGTGGGGATAACCCAGACCGTTTAAGGAGCCCCCGGCCCAGTGTCCCCCCTGCCACCCCATCCTTTAGCTCCTATCTACCTCTTGGTCTCAGAGGCCACCAGCCCTCTCAGAGTGGCCTTTCTGACCCTCCAAACTCAATCACATCTCCCAGGTTGGTACCACTTTCTCCTCTTCCCTGGCAGTTTGTGCGATTATGGCCATTGCATCTGCCCCCCCACCCCACCCCCACCCGGGTCCAAGCTGAACCGGGCACGGACTGTGTCTTCCTCGAACGCACGGGCCCAGCAGCAGCACCCGGTGCCTGGCGGGTGCTCAGGAAACAGCTGCTGAGTTAACATGACATCTGCATTTCCCTTCCTCCCTGGGTGCTGCCTGCCAGCCATGGCGGCAGGTGCTGGGGACACACAGGGAGACAGGCTCCGAGGCAAGGGTGCATTTAGCTAGACACTCCAGGGACAGCCCCTCGGCCGCAGAGCGCTATACGGCCCACAGCACGTCGTCCCCTCACACTGTGTCGGGACGACCAAAGCCCAGCGGTGGAGGAGCCCCGAGGGGGCCAGGATGCTGCAAACCTGGGGTCCCCCCCTCGGCCCCACCTTCAGATTCACTACATCAGCCTGAAAACAGATCGTGGAGGTATGGACAAGACTCCTCTCCTTTCCCAGTACACACCCCCCCGCCCCCACCTGGAGAGAGACACCACAAGGCAAGCGATGCCGCTAAGACCAAACTGCATTCCCCCCCCTCCCCCGGTCACCCTGCACCCCCCCAGAGGCCAGCCAGAGCCCCTGGGATGAGCCCTCCCAACCAAGGTGTGCCTGGCCCCCCGCAGGCCGGGCGTGAGCCCCATGTCCCCATTCCCCTTTAGAAGACACATACTGGCCAGTTCCCTCATCGCCGGCCACCACCACACGTGCCATCCTGAACCCCCACCACCACCCCACCCCCCCACCCCACCCCCGTGAATAGTTAGCTGTCTCCTGGGGAGGGAACACTGTTAGCAGAGCAGGAGCAGAAGTGGAAGGGGACGTGCTTGTGTTCCTCCCTCTGGGCTCAGTAATGGGCACTTCCCAGCCACTTCTCTGCTGACCTAAACGGCCTCCCCTCCCCGGCACTGGAGGCCCTCCCGTGCTAAGGGAAATTCCAAATCCTTGTTATGCTGCTGGGGTAAAGAAATGGGGTGAATTCAGTTCAAAAGGGCTCCTGGGGGAAGAGAACCAGAAAAAGGCAAATTCACTGATTAAGTTGGTTTAAAATACCTGGCCTCCAGCACTGCGGTGGTTAGCAGAATCCAACTCTGCGCCCCCAGGGCATCTGTTTGCTAGACCCCTGCGCTCCTAGCTTTCCACCTGAGCCTGCTACGGCCTGTGCAGAGAGAGAGAGAGAGAGAGAGAGAGACGCTGGAAGACTGTAGAATCTGAGGGGGGAGGGGCAAGATGGCAGAAGAGTAGGGTCCCCAAGTCACCTGTCCCCACCAAATTACCTTCAAATCATCCTGAAGATCTACGAATTCGGCCTGAGATTTAAAGAGAGACCAGCTGGAATGCTACAGTGAGAAGAGTTCGTGCTTCTATCAAGGTAGGAAGACGGGGAAGACTGTAGAATCTTTCCAGAAACGGCTTTAGAGAAACGGAGTCAACCTGGCTGGGATGGTCTTGATTTGCAAGGAGACTGACTAGCTTGGCTTTCGTTGTCTGAAGCGTAACATCCAACAGAAAACCAAAAGAGGCTCAGAAGAGCTCCAGAGAAGTTACTATAAAACAGATACTTTACTAAAGTCTTGTAAGGGATGGCTTGAATTCATTCTCACATCAAACTGTTGAGGTATTATCATCTCCATCTTATTTTTTATTTATTTTATTTTATTTTTTAAAGATTTTACTTATTTATTCATGAGAAACAGAGAGAGAGACAGGGAGGCAGAGACACAGGCAGAGGGGGAAGCAGGCTTCATGCAGGGAGCCCGACTCGATCCTGAGACTCTGGGACCATGCCCCGGGCCAAAGGCAGGCGCTAAACCGCTGAGCCACCCAGGGATCCCCTCATCTCCATTTTAGAGTTGAGAAAACACCGTGAGAAGTTAAATACCTTGTCCAAGATCACCCAGCTGCTTACCGGGTGGAAGAGCTAGAAGTCAAAGGGGAGTATTCTGAACCTGAGACCACACTCTTAATCCCTACCTGTTGTTCTGCACCTTTAGTAAAAGTGACTGATCTGGATGGGTTCCAGTGGAATCTTTTTTCTTTTCTTTTTTTTTTTATGATTTTATTTATTTGAGAGAGGGAGAGTATGAGTGGGGGAAGGGGCAGAGGGAGAAGGAAAAGCAGACTCCACACTAAGCAGGGAGCCCAACCAGGGCTCGACCCCAAGGACCCCGAGATCATGACCTGAGCTGAAGGCAGACACGTCACTGAGTGAGCCACCCAGGTGCCCTAGAATCTATTTTAAGGATACTCATGCTTGAGATTTTTTCAGGATGGACATATATGGCTTCCTGGTGATGTCTAGGGTCTCTGGCTGCAGCTCTGGGACCATCCCTGAGCTTCTCCCTCTTTCCTCTTTGGTCTTCTCTCTCCTCAGCCTCTTTACCCTGACTTTCCATCTGCACACCTGTCTGAAAACTGATCACTCAGGCTTTAGGGAGCCTCTGACCTCTGGTTAGAACCCCCTAATTGGCATAGAAGAATGCAGCCTGTTGGATGCACACAATGGTAGGACCCGGTACTTTTGGGTCCAGGTGTAAAAGGAGTGGTGCTCCGAGTACACAGAAGTTTGGAGACACCAGATGTCATGGCCAAGGCCACACAAGCAGGACAAAGCAGAACCATGGTGCCTGCCTAGTGTGTCGGTTCCAGGGCTGTAGGGCTTCTGTGGGCCACACTGGGACGGGACCTAAAAGATGAGCTTGCCTTAACATCTCCATAGAATCTGAGGCTTTTTCATCTAAAGTTGATTAAGGACCAAATCTGCCAGACAATATACGCTTAGACGTTTGTTAGCCACCTACCGTGTGTATGGGGACTCTGTCGTGATCATCTCCCATCAAGTCCCAATTTGAAATATTCTGTCCCACAATTCCCATCAGCACTCTGATGCCAGGGCACAGATTCTGAATCCTTGTTCAGAATATTGTGTCACCACCAACATTCCAAGAGGGCAGGGAACCACGACTGGCATGTCCCCTGAAGAGTCCCCCTAGCACGCAGCATCATGTATGGCATATGGTAAAAACTCAGTGCAAATTTGTTGAATTAGAAAATGGGGGATTCCTTTGGATGTCCCTTGCATTTCTGCACATTTTGCTAGCGAAGACACGGACAGCCCCAGGTTTAGACTGGCTTCTCGAGGATGTTTGTAAAGCAAACAATTGGAAAATTGAGATAATGTCTGCCCATGGAAAAGCAGGCAGCTTTGCTTGCAACCCATTATAAAGGATTCAGGCTTCCTTTTTTAAAATTATTTTTTATTTTAAAGATTTTATTTATTGATTGATTCATGAGACACAGAGAGAGAAAGGGGCAGAGACACAGGCAGAGGGAGAAGCAGGCTCCACGCAGGGAGCCCGATGTGGGACTCCATCCCGGGTCTCCAGGATCACACCCCAGGCTGAAGGCGGTGCTAAACAGCTGGGCCACCAGGGCTGCCCTCAATTAAATATCTTAATAAGAAATAGGAGAGGAAACAGAGGATCCCTGGGTGGCGCAGCGGTTTGGCGCCTGCCTTTGGCCCAGGGCGCGATCCTGGAGACCCGGGATCGAATCCCACATCGGGCTCCCGGTGCATGGAGCCTGCTTCTCCCTCTGCCTGTGTCTCTGCCTCTCTCTCTCTCTCTCTGTGACTATCATGAATAAATAAATAAAATCTTTAAAAAAAAAAAGGAGAGGAAACAGAAAGAAAAGGGATAGTCCTAATCACTCGTGGAACAAACATACCAGTCTGCACTGTGACCCCATAGGTCAGACATCCAGTATGGCAGTGAGACTCTTTACAAGGCTGGTGGGGTGACCACACTAATCATAGTGACCAACCAAGCCCTACACCATCTGAGAGAGGAGAGAGGACATGGAGAGAGATTTCTGATTGGGGCTGAAGGCAATCCAGATTGTTACTCGAATTCCCCGAATTCCCCTTATCTAACCAGAGCTCGGCAGGTCAGGACCTGAAGAGCTGGGGCTCCAGTCTCTCTGCCCAGGCCTCACTGAGATACCCAAGCTCCATGTTGCACTTCCCAAAGGCACTTTAAGGAGATAACTAACCAAAATAATCCCTCAAAGTGAACAGAAACTGTTTAGCTTGTCTGACAACTAGATCAGGAAATTTCCTCCACTGCTTCTCATGTGGAAAGAAGAGAAGAAGAAGAGGAAGGGAGGGGGCAGGGGAGGGGAGGGAAGGGAAGGGAGGAAAGAGAAGAGGAGGGAAGGGAAGGAAGAGAAGAGAAGAGAGAAAAGAAGAAAGGAAAGAGAAAAGAAGAGAAAAGAAAAGTTCAGAAAGTTTTCTTGTGAAACAAAAAAAAAAAAAGGGCTATGCTCGAAAAAAAAAAAAAAACTTTCCCTTCATCGTAATTTTATTCACAACAGAGAATAGTTTTGCTAAGCTCTTAGGTGTGATCATAACATAAGGTACAATTGCTACCATTCTTGTCTTTGGAGAACATGGATTTTTATGGGGAGTTTAGTCACCATGGATTGGCTAAAGGTCCACTGGAATTAATGCTGAGAAGGGGAATACATCTGTATTTTCAGCTATAATATCATCTGACCTGAAGTCATCTCCTTATGAGTGGATGCTAACGGAAGGGCCTCTGTTGTGGCAAGAGTTCATACCCTGAAATCCCTGGAACGCCCGGCCAGAGATTCTTGGCACAGAGGGTGGAAGGGAGGAGTAGTGGCAAGAAGGGAGACTCTGCCTTTTGCACATGTATTGTGCACACTCAGTATTCTGATTTGCCCCCGTGGGGGCTATGCCCCGATGACTACAGGCCTGCCTCAGAGAGTCACAGTTACTCCTGCACTGTGGGTTCCATCTCCCAGGAGAGCCAGGGGGAACGAAGGCTCAGCAGCACTCTCCAGAGATGGGCTTCAGGGAGTGCCCTATGCAAATCGGGTGACTACACATCCACGTAACTTTCTGGGCCGCAAGTCCAAAGCTTTCTTTAATTTTCAAGGCATCTGCAACCTATCAAGAGGTTAAGAACCATGGAGTTCGGATCTCAGTGTTCCACTGAGAAGCTCAATCTTCTCCAAGACCTACACAAATTTGAGGAGTAGCTCGTTGCAAGGTCACTGTGAAGAGACATGGTCCCTGTACCATATTTACCTCCACCCCCTCCCTTTCCCTTTCTCCCCTCCACTCTTCCCTGACAATCTAATCAGAGAGAAGAGAGAAATGGAAGTAGATGTGAAGAGACAGAATGAATGTCCCAATGTAAGGAAAATGAAGAAGTTTGTGGAGTTGGGGAAAGCCAGGGACATTTCTGAAGGTGTAGAGAAAATGCTCCTTAACACATCCAAGTACTTCTGGAAACTCTCAGACTCTCAGGTGCCAATCTTAAAAGAATCAAGCCATAGGGGCACCTGGGTGGCTCAGTGGTTGAGTGTCTGCCTTTGACTCAGGTCACGATCCTGGGGTCCTGGGATCGAGTGCCACACTGGGCTCCCCACAGGGAGCCTGCTTCTCCCTCTGCCTGTCTCTGCCTCTCTCTCTCTCTGTGTCTCAAATAAATAAATAAATAAATAAATCAGATTTTTTTTTATTACCACTGATACAATTTGATTCATAAAATGTACTTTCCCAAAGTTAAAATAACCTTGCAGTCTGGCATGGGAATGTGTTTGAGCCCACAGTTCTTTTAATAGATGGAATCAGAACGAGGGTAGTGATTTTCCACCACCCTCTTCCCAACCCCGAGCTCTGACAAACCTGCAAGCCCACCAACACCTTAGTCTTTGGGGTGGTCCAGCTGACACCTAAACAGTGGACAAGTGACACAAAACATAAAGGGCTCTGTACAGATGTCAGGTCACTGAAGGCATATATGTACTGTATGCTTATGACACAAAAACTTATTTATGCTAATACAGAGAGCTCAGAGAGGCAAATATTTCATAATAAACATTATCTAACACTCAGGTCCAAGTTGTCGCAAGCCCTACAGCTCCACATTACACTTTTATTAGGCCCTTTATCATGTGCAAAGTGCTTTCCCATATACTATCCAGTCTCTCAGGACCATTCACTGTCTTCTGGACAGACTTCTAGCAGAGCACCTATAAGATTTTATTGAATTTTTAATTCCACAGTTATGGTCTACTAAAATCAATCCCTTGAGAACAGAGACCTGGCTTGCTCATTTTTTAGACTTCAGAGGCTACCACATTGTCTAACATACAGGTCAGTAACAGTCATGTAATTTTGAACACCATCTGTGTACCTCACAGTGGTGGTTTTAAAATCTGTTCACAAGTTCACTGATACTTTCCCAAAGGTGGATCCTAAGCCCCCTCCCCTTGAGGGTGGCCTGGAGTCGGCAACTCACTTCTAGTGACTAGAATAGAGGGGAAGTGAGCTCCTGTAACTTCTGAGACCAGGTCATAAAAGGCCCTGCAGTTTCCTCCTTGCGGCCCTCAGGAGACCTCCTGCTAAGAGCCACGTGCATGAGCCATCTTGGAAGCAGAGTCCCCGGCCCAGCCAAGCCTTTAATGACTGCTGCCCCACCCAACATCCAAGGTCTCTGGTCACATGAGACCTTGAGCCCACATGGTCAAAGACATCCCCAAGCCAGACCCACAGAAACTGTGGCTTAATACATGTTTGTTGTTTCACAGCACTGATCTTTGGGCTAATCTGTTGTGCAAGCAAAAGGTAAACTCTGCTACCTGGGATGAGTAACAGCAGTAAGGGGAATAAAATCATAATTCATTATTTATGACTTACAAGAGGAATTTTTAAAGATAATAATGAAGGTGGCACAGCAGCTTTCACTTATGGTTTACGATTTTATTTTATTTTAATTTATTTATTTTTGAGGGGGGTTTACTATTTTAGAGACTCCATGTACACCATGATCTGGTTCACTCGTCACAAGAACATTATGAGGCAGGCGCAGTACTTCCCTTTTACCTATGGGGAAACTCAGACTTAGGTTAAGTCACTCAGTTAGGTTGCTAATGAGTGGCACAAAAAGAATTGAAATCCAGGTCTCCTTGCTTCCCAATCCCATGCTCTTAACCACCGTGCCCCCTGTCTCCCACCACATGTTTATTGATTGAGTGAGTGAGGGAGTGAAGGGTGTCAACCAGCACTGCGTTGTCACAGTCATGAGCCCTAGGCATCTTTTTCTCTGTGGGCCCCTTCCTCCATTAAAAAAATATTACAAATTATATTTTAGGACCATATTATTATGAAGACTAATATAGTCGAGGATGGCTACATGATTATATATTCATTGCTATCATATTCATTCTTACCCTAATTCTAAAAGAAATTAAAACTGAGGCAGGCCGGGTGGCTCAGCGGTTTAGCGCCACCTTCAGCCCAGGGCCTGATCCTGGAGACCCCGGATCGAGTCCCACGTCGGGCTCCCTGCATGGAGCCTGCTTCTCCCTCTGCCTGTGTCTCTGCCTCTCTCTCTGTGTGTCTCTCATGAATAAATAAATAAAATCTTAGAAAAAAAAAGAAATTAAAACTGAACCATTTCCACGGGCCCCTAAAAGGGTAGTGTGCCTACTGTGCCCACTGAATAATTAGACCTTGCTCTCAACTTGGGCACAGCAGTCAAACAACTGGAAGGAAGAAACTTTGACGTCACATTCTAAAAAGCCAAATACATCATCTCCATTGATTTTGCTTTCTTCGTCTTCTAAATAGCAAAGGGCATGGGGCAGTAGGCAACAATCACACCCCATGGGGGTTGCTTGGTAGGGGCCAGAACATACCCTGTATGTGGGTCGGTCTAGAGAGCTGAGAGAAAGGAATGAACCCCGCCTCCCAAGAGAACGTGGGGGTGCCTCCGTGCTCAGCTGTGGTCAGGGAAGGTCAGAGTTCACATGCAGAGAATCGGGACCCTGCGCCCATGCCCCACCTTGCCTGGAGCCCAGCTGCCTCACTCCTGTGAAGGTGAGGTGCCTGTGGGCAGTGGATCAGTGCTCAGCAGTTACTTCCTGGGGACGGCGTGGAGGAGAGACCAAGTACAGAACGGGGACCTCAGCTTCTCCACTTGATAATTCTGTGGTCTTAACTGAACTCACTTTGCGGCGACTGAGTTCTATCCCCTGGAAAATGAGGGCTGGTGGCAAAGACAGTGCTCATCAAATAACCACGTGCTTCCCTGGATTTGAGAGCCAGCGGCTGGCCCATGGGCCCAGGGCAAGGCAGCTAAAGGCTGCTGTATTGCCATCCGTCTCTTCCCCTCACTCCGCAACCTCGGAAGCCAGTCGTTCAAGACCACGTAGCTGGAAGGGGGCAAGTGGTCCGCATCCTTGAGTTGCTGCTTGGCTCTGCAGGAGGGCTGTGGGACCCGCAGTGAGCTTTGAGAGGGAGACAAGTGGCCCCTTTGGGGGATCATTTGTGGCTGAGCATATCTTAGCTTATCCTGACTGGTAGAGATAATAGGGCCAAACTGGCAGGGTCGTAGAGATGAAATTAGAAGAATGAATGTAAAGCATCAGTGTCTGGAGGGAGGGACTCACTTAGCAGACGCTGGTTTCTGGCTCTACTTTCAAAAATTGCATTTTTGCCCCAGAGAATTAAATCACTCCGCAGGAACTATCGCTGCTCTCATTCTGATAACATCTCAGTGTTGGGACCTGGCCACGAACTGCAAAACGGGTGAAGGATGTACACAGCCCCATTACCGGAGTCTTCAGACTTCATAAATGCTCCTATTGCCCAGAGAAAGCAGTACAGATATGTTGCAGGACCCAGATTTAACTCATTTTCCCTAGAGTGCAGGAAACAGCAGATGGGAAGGAGGTGAGGTAAGGAGGGGGAAGGTGTGGACGGGGGAGGAGGGAGGAGAGGAGGTGGGAAGGTAGAGAGATAGTATTCGGGGCATATTATTTTAAAGTTCTGTTTGGGTGTCTTGTGGCCAGAAAGCTCGGAGATGCTGACTCAGCAGCATTTGGGTGAGAGCCGGGCTGAAGGCTGTAGAAGCAGGATGCTCTCCAACACTGTCACATCTAGTCTCAGAATCATGTGACCCGAGAGTCCCAGCCAGGGCTTGGACTGATACTGTGGAGTAGGGAAGAGAATTTGCAGCCCCAAAGCGGGGAGAGGGCTCGCCTTGAGGCCCCACTGTCCCCAAGTGGAAGGTCCCAACACTGGCCCTGCCTCCCAGAGTTGTCTCCTCACCCATGGCCACCCGGATTGGCCAGGCTCCTGTTCCCTCATTTCTTCTCGATATCAGCGGCCTGAATGGGGTCCCGCAAACATGACACCAGCTGAGGTTTGCCAAGGATTACCAGGATTCTCTCGGTGCACACTGGATGGATGGAGCTATTAAAAGCCAGCCCTACCTCCGCACTCAGACAGAAAAGCTATAACCACCCCAGGCATTTCCGAGGGACCTTTCAAAGAACATCATTAATTCCTGAATAAAGCTCTCCCCTACCAACACTTTCCAATTATAGTCTTGACATTCCTGTCTTATGCTACAGAATCCCTCTGCCATTTAATGAAGAGGAAAAAAGCCTGCTTTTTTAAAACGCATATGTTTGAGTAGCCTACGTATCTGAGTTAACTTTCCAAAATTAAAACTAACAACAGAAAACTTACCGTCTCCTTCTCCCCGCCCCCTCCGCCGGCTGTCCTTCCTCCTAGGACAGGGCACACTGGTCCCCTCTCCCCCTCATCCTTGGTTTCACTTCCCGAAGTTTCCGTTATCCCTGACCAACTACAGTCCGGAAGCAGATGGCCCTGATCATCCAGATCAGCAGTAGCCTCACACTCCACCAGGGTGCCTGTGTCCCCACGTGGGCCTCTTATCATCTCACTGCATCACCGGAGGAGGGGTGAGTACAGTAAATTATGTTGAGATAGAGCCCACATTCACATAATTCTTATTGGAGTATATTGTTAGAATTGTTCCATTTTATTATTAGGTACATTGTTAATCTCTGTGCCTGATTTTTAAATTTAACTCTACCTTAGGTCCGTTTGTATAGGTAAAACAATATAGACGGCTCCGCGCCGTCTGCAGTTTCAGGCATCCCCTGGGAGTCTTGGAAGTAGCCCTATAGACAAAGTGCAACCACTCTATTGTATTTGGGAAGTGGCAATAAGTCCTGTTATTACTCTCCAGGACCTGCGGCCTGACCACCCCCTCCCCCATAGGGGAAAGTTTGGGGCTTCCAGGGTGGGAGGGAGCTGACACATTAGGGCCTGGCCAAAAGGCAGAAAGCTCCAGTTCTAAATACAGTCAGAGAAGTTCTGCCAAATGTGCCTTCCTCCCTCTCATCCATTTCCAGGATTCTGTTCCCGCAGATTGCCCGGGGACACCCTGTTGATCTCTACTCCAGCCACCCCGGGGTGCCAGGCCCTGCGCTGGTGCCTCACACTCTTCATCTCCTGTGATCCTTCCTCCCCAAGAGCCCTATGAGCCAGGAATGAACTGGTTTAAAGATGTGGAAAAGAGATGAAGCAGCTGCCCCCAATGTCCCGGGCTGGGATTTGAACCCACAGCTCTACCTGGTTCCAAAGTCGCTAGAGGAAAGCACTGAAGTTGGGGTGGGGCGAGCAGAGTGACTCCTGAGTTCTACTTCACGCCGCTTCCCTCTTGGGCAGGCGGCTGGCCCACCCAGTCCGAGAGCCAGTTTCTGGACTGCCGAGGAGGGAGCAGGTGCGGCGGCCGCGGGAGGGACAGCCCCGTGCTCCTCTGCGCGCCCCAGGCCCTCTGCCGTCGGCACCAGCCGCGGGCCTCGCAGGGATACGATCACTGCCGCGGGGAGCGACAGGGGCGCAGCTCCTCAGCCCTCACCGCCGCGCAGACACGCTGCCCGCAGCCCCCTGCAGCCGCCGGACCGGAGCCAGCGCCCCCGCCAGCCCCACGGGGCGGCCGGAGAACCTCCTCTCCGCGCGCCGGTGCGCGGGCGGCCAGGCCCACGGGGCGCGCCCGGGGCAGTGATGCGCCCCCTCGGTGCGCGCTCCAGCCGAGCGGCGGGGCCCAGCCCCACTTTGAGCGCCCGAGGCAGTGACGCGCCCCCGGGGTGCGCGCTCCAGCAGAGCGGATGACAATTCCCCGGGCGCGCCCCAAGCGCGCAGGCTTCCGCCGCCAACTCTCCGCGCGGCCCGGCTGCCTCCTCCCCCGGCACCCCCCTCCTCCCCCCACCCGGCAGCCCCCTCCTCCCCCGGCACCCTCTCCTCCCCCGGCACCCCCTCCTCTCCCGGCACCCCCTCCCTCGGCAGTCCCCCCCCTCCCCCGGCACCCTCTCCTCCCCCGGCACCCCCTCCTCCCCCAGCACCCTCTCCTCCCCCGGCAGCCCCCTCCCTCGGCAGTCCCCCCCTCCCCCGGCACCCTCCCCTCCCCCGGCAGCCCCCGGCAGCCCCTCCTCCCCCGGCAGCCCCCTCCTCCCCCGGCACCCCCTCCTCCCCCGGCAGCCCCCCCTCCCCCGGCACCCCCTCCTCCCCCGGCAGCCCCCGGCAGCCCCCTCCTCCCCCGGCAGCCCCCCCCCGCAGTCCCCTTCCCTCGTTGGGCCGCCCGCCCCTCACCTGCACGGCGGCGGGCAGCAGCAGCACGGCCCTGCGGCGGCGGCCGAAGCGGAACTTGGCGGCCTTGTAGATCTTCCAGTAGACGAAGAGCACCACGCCGAGCGGCAGGTAGAAGGCGCCGCAGGTGGAGAAGACGGCGTAGGAGGGCTCCTGGCTCACCTGGCAGCGCTGGCGCCGCGCGTCGTACGCCTCGCCCCAGCCGAAGAGCAGCGGCGCCAGGGCGATGAGCGCCGAGAGCGCCCAGGTGAGCGCGATCAGGAGCGCCGAGGCGCGGCGGCGGGCGCGCAGCGTGTACTGCAGGTGGCGCGAGATGGTCCAGTAGCGGTCCAGGGCGATGGCCGCCACGTTCCAGATGCTGGCGGTGCAGCACAGCACGTCGAAGGAGATCCACACCTGGCACAGGCCCCGGCCCAGCCGCCAGCGTCGCCCGGCCGACAGCTCGCTCACCAGGCTCAGCGGCATCACCAGCGCCGCCACGAGCGCGTCCGACACGGCCGTCGAGGCCACCAAGGTATGCGGCACGCGGTGGAAGGCGCGGACGCGCAGGATGGTGACCAGAACCAGCAGGTTCCACAGGAAGGTGGCCGCGATCAGCAGCACCAGCAGCGTCACCACCAGCACCGTGAACACGGACAAAGGCGGCTCGCGGCCCGGCAGGGCGACCCCGCCGGGGCCGGGGCTCGGGCCGCTGCTGCAGGCCTCGGGTCCCGGGGCGAGCGCGACGCCGGCGGCGGCCACCGAGACGTTAGCGGCTTCCATGGCGCGGGACGCGGCTCCCCGCAGGGGACACGCAGGCTCCGGCGCCCCGGGGGCGCGGGCGTGCGAGGGGTCGCCGCGGGCCCTGGAGGGCAGACAGCGGTCCGGGCCGCAGTCCCGCTTTGGCTCCTCTGCGGGAGCGCCTGGAGCGAGGAAAGGGAGTGGGACCCTCGGGAGTCCGCCGGGCTCGGCGCGCCAGCCCCTCCCACCTCTCCGCGCCGTCCCCGGGGCAACGGGCTGTCACCCGGCTGGCGATCCCCGAGCGTCCGCGCGCGGGGGCGGGCTGCGGAGTGGCCCCCCCACCCACGGCGCGCTGCTCCGGGGCGGGGGGCGCGGGCTGCACCGGGGAGGGGGCGGGCTGCACTGGGGAGGCGGGCGGCACCGGGGATGGGGGCAGGAGGCTGCACGGGGGGGGGGGGGGAGGGGCGGGAGGCTGCACTGGGGGGACGGGCTACACTGGGGCGGGTTGCACCGGGGGAGGGGGCGGGCTGCGCTGGGGAGGCCGGGCTGCGGAGTCGCCCCCACCCATGGCGGGCTGCACCGGGGCGGGGGGGGCGGGCTGCACCGGGAGGGGGGGGGCGGAGGCTGCACCGGGGGGAACGGGCTGCACTGGGGAGGCGGGCGACACTGGGGATGGGGGGCAGGAGGCTGCACCGGGGGGGGGGGGGCGGGCTGCGGAGTCGCCCCCAGCCCTGGCGGGCTGCACCGGGGCGGGGGTGGCGGGCGCACGGGGGCGGCCCGAGGCCCCGCCACTGCGCGGGCCAGGCCTTCAGGCCGCCCCGCGGGTCCTCCCGCCTCCCGCCTCCCGCCGGCCGCGCAGCCCCAGGGGCGGGGAAGGCTCCCAGTCGCGCCGCGGCGCCCCCTCCGCCGACCCCTCGGACCCGCCCGGGGGCACAGCGAGAAACGGAGGCGCGCGCCCCCCCCCCCCCCCCCCCCCGCCCCGAGCGCATCCTGCTGCCTCCCCGGGGACAATCGGGCCTGGCAGGGGCTTCGCGGTGCCCGCACGAGTTGACTCCGGCTCGGGGCGGCCGCTGCTTCCAGGCAGCTCGGCGGAGGCGCGGGAAGAGCGAGCGCGTGGGTGTGGGTCGCCCCCTCCGACCGCGCCAGCGTGGCCCCCCCCGCCCCCCCCCCCGCGCCCCTGGCGGCAGCGGACGGACCCGGAACGTCAGCAGCTTCCCTGCCGGCTCTTCACAGCCCAGGGAACAGCTGGACTGGTTTTCTGTCGCCCCTCGGGCAGGGGTGGAAACCAATTAAATTCAACCCAACACTGCGTTACTTCTGTTCCTGGGCAGGATAGACACGTGAACGCAGACCACAACTGCCCCTCTCGGGGTGACCTCAGCGGACCCCAGGTCACCCCCGGCTCCCCACTGACACCCCAGGAGCAGAGTGAGGGTCAGCTCCCAGAGGGCCGCTTTCTGGAGAGGCCGCTGAGGCTCGGGCAGGTGGAAGGGTTTTCTCCCCGGAGCGGTCCCACCCTGGCCCACGGGGCCGTCTTTGGGGATCTGGACCAAGCAGGGAGGACACCCCAAGAATGCTCCTCTCGTCTGCTCGCCCTTCTTCACCCCTTTGGTAAGTAGGTACTTTCTGCTTCCTGCATACTGTGTAGGGCAGGTCGGGAGCACACTCGCAGGGCAGAGAGAGCAACATTCGAGAAAGTCAAAAATACAGGCAGAAGTGTCAGGTGGCTGATAAAATCTCAGAAGTGGGCTGTTCTGGGATCACAGAGACAGGGGATGCTGTGGTCAGAGAAGGCTCCCCACGTCCTGAAGTGCAGGGAGGGAGTGTGGACAGTGGACAAGAGGAACGGAGGGTTGCACGGGGCACGGGGCAGGAGCATAAAAGCGCGGGGGGGGGGGGGGGGGGGGTGCAGCGAGACAAACAGGCAGGGGGACCGGCCTTCGAAATAGTTTCACAAATAACTCCCCCCCCCATTTTATTGGACAAAATTGTAAGAAGAACAAAGTGTATCAGAAACGTGAAAGCACTCGTATTGCCCCAGACGCCCGACTCGCTGTTCTTTTGCTTTTGCTTTTAGCCACATACATTTTTTAAACCTGAAATTAATTTTTTTTTTTATTTTGCAGACTTGGCTTAACACGTTCCATGTCGCTATATATTCTCTTCATACTTGCACTTTTTATCATGTACCATTGATTACTTGAGAGACTTTGAGCAACTTAGACTCTGTTTGCTCATTTCAAAAAAAAGGCTCAGGACACCTGTCAGGAGATTATTCTAGAACATTATAGTTAAAGGAAGCCAGGGCAGGGGGCTGAGGAAGTGTCCAGCACATGGCGACGAGTTGCTACTATTCAACTTTGAGTTTAAACCTTCGATTCAGTTCTCTTGTGTCTTTTGTTTTATTTTTTTGAGGTAGATCCTGCCTTTACAGTTGTGACCCTCAAACATTGCAACAAAGAAAATTCTTCCACACATTTTATTTCCCCTTGATCTTACCCACACCCCTTTTAGGCCTCATTCTCATTTGCAGACAGAGAACAGAAAGGTCTGCGGACTTGCCTTGTGCCTCACAGCTGGGACTCAGCTCTTCTGACCGCCCCCCACCCCCACCCCGTGTCCATGAAGCCAAGCAGCCGTCTGTACACTGGAGTGGGCTCCTGTCCGATTGTTTCCCTTTAACTCTTTTGTACAAATTACTTTATATAAAAAGTCTGTTTGTCATGTTAGAGAACTATATTGTCTCTGGGACACTGCGTGGCTCAGTTGGTTAAGGGTCTGACTCTTGATTTTGGCTCAGAGTCAAGTTAGGCTTGACTTTTTTGGCTCAAGTCAGCTCAGGACCCTCGATGTCAGGGTCCTGAGATGAGTCCCACACCAGGCCCTATGCTGGGTGTGGAGTCTGTTTAAGATTCTCTCCCTCCCTCTCCTATGCTCCTCCCTCCCCGACCCTGGCATCCCTGTTTGCACATTCTGGTACTCTCTCTCTCTCTCTCTAAAAAAAAAGAAAGAAACCCATATTGTCTCAATTACAAGTCTGCGTGGGCTTCTCCACCCTCATCTTAGATCACTCTTGTCCTGCTCATGGCACTGCAGACACCCTGGCCTCAGGTTTCTTGAGCAGGACAAGCACATTCCATTCTCAGGGCTCTGGTGGGTGTGCTGTTCCCTCCCCATGGGATGCTCTTCCCTCTCGAGTCTCATTCACTCACTCCACTGCGGGCTCTGCTCCAGGGTCACCGTCCCCAGGCTCCCCTGAGCATCCATCTACAGCCTATCCCTCTCTCTAAAGGCACCCTCCTTGCTTAAAACCAAAGCGAGAAAGTAACTCTGAAATATGTTGGAGGAATATAAAGCTGGAACTACACACAGGAACACACTTTCTGATTAAGAAAATACACAAAAGGAGAAAAGAAATGAGTAACACAGAATCTATTATATAAATATCAGTTCTAATGAGACAAAAAGATTCTAAAAGTCCTAACTTTACCTTTTGAATAAAGATATAAAAAATGAACTAAACGTCTTCAGATTTTGCATTGTCAATAGCAGAAGCTTTTTTTGGTAATGAGTAAATCTGATCAGAAAGCTAAATTAATTAATCGATAAGGTGTTCTCCATCCCACTATTCTGCTTTAGCTTCACAACACTTCACAAAGTGACATCACGTTATTTCCTTCCTTTTTGTTACCTGCCTTGGCCACTAAAGTCTAAGCTCCTCCTAGACACAGAATCTTCTCACTGCTGTACCTCACCATCTAGTTCTGTCCACGCAGAAGGTGATCGAATAAATTTGAATGGCTGTGTTGAGCGAATGAAAGAGGCATTGCTGGGAGAGGAGATCCATGGGCCCGGAGCGCCTGCACGTTCCGCAGGGCACTCCAAGGATCCAGGGTCTTGACTGCTCGCTACCCAGGCCACTTGTCAGAGTTGTGTTTGCAGCAAGCGGCTTTTGGGGTGAGGTGAGCTCTCCCCGCTGGGCAAAGGGCAAGCTTGCTTCTGCTCCCATAGGAGTGGGGGAACCCCAAGCTCCCCTAACACCTGTCCAGGTGTCCATCACTGGCCCTTTGGTAACCCCTGTGGGACCTGGGAAATGTGGGGAGCCGGCACGAATGAGCTCAGGCTACAGCTTCTGCCCAGAGGAATAAAGTCCTTAGTCTCTGACCCACTGTCTCGTTTCTTCTGACGGCAGCTTTGAACACGTACCAAGGAGCTTGTTGCTCGTGAGAACCACCAAATCCCCGCCCCAACCCCCCCCCCCCCCCCCCCCCCCCCCCCCCCCCCCCCCCCCGCACTGTGCCTACCAGGCATTTTGATGGCTCATTTTTAAATTACAATTAGAATTCTTTTGCCCCTTTGGGGTGCCCCCTTTCGGTGCATTTTCTCCCAAATTTAATAACCGACCTGAAACAAAGGAACAGTATGAATGTTCTTTTTACATATTTCCAAATTGTACCTCAGAGAGATTTAATAGATTTATTGTTCTCTTGGCTCCGGCTTTGGAGGAACAAGAGAGAGAGAGATTGACAACTTTGCCAAAATCAATGTTTTTTTCATTAGAAGAAAAATGTTTAATTGGTGTCTTATGATATGTTTTTTTTTATATGTTTTGTTTTAATTTGCATTTCTTCAATGGCTAAAAATCCTGCATTTTTCCACATGGTGATTTATCATCTATATATCCTTGTGTAGAGCTGTTCATCTCATTTTAACTACTTTATACAGGAACCTGGATACTGAACTTAAGAATATCGAGAATATTGATCAATTGCAATGTAATTAGGGAGCAGGGACTTTTTTTCTTTTTTTAAGATTTTATTTCTTTATTCATGAGAGACATAGAGGCAGAGACACAGGCAGAGGGAGAAGCAGGCTCCCTGCGGGGAGCCTGATGCAGGACTCGATCCCAGGACCCTGGGACCATGACCTGAGCAGAAGGCAGAAGGCAGACACTCAACCACTGAGCCAACCAGGTGCCCCTAGGGAGCAGATTTTTTTTTTTTTTAATTAAAAAAATTTTATTGGAGTTCAATTTGCCAACATATAGCATAACACCCAGTGCTCATCCTGCCAAGTGCCCCCCTCAGTGCCCATCACCCAGTCACCCCACCCCCCACCCACCTCCCCTTCCACTAGCCCTTGTTCGTTTCCCAGAGTTAGGAGTCTCTCATGTTCTGTCACCCTCACTGATATTTTCATTCATTTTCTCTCCTTTCCCTTTATTCCTTTTCACTAATTTTTATATTTCCCCAAATGAATGAGACCATATAATGTTTGTCCTTTTCAGATTGACTTACTTCACTCAGCATAATACCCTCCAGTTCCATCCACATCGAAGCAAATGGTGGGTATTTGTCATTTCTAATGGCTGAGGAATATTCCATTGTATACATAGACCACAGCTTCTTGATCCATTCATCTGTCGATGGACACCGAGGCTCCTTCCACAGTTTGGCTATCGTGGACATTGGGAGCAGGTTTCCATCAGTGTCGTCACATATCTTTTTCTCTGTCATTCCTCTCTTTTGCATTTATTACATTGTGTTGAATAAGGTTTTCTTTTATATAGTAGGACACATCGATCCTGTCTCCATCAATGTCCTTAATTTACTCCAGAATCGTAAGTCGCTTTCCTGCCCTCTATTTCTGCTATGAAAGTTTATGAATAGCTGCAGCAACGTTACTCTGATTCTGCTGGAGCCGTGTGGGCCACAGCAGGCGGTGGGGTCCGGTCCCGGCCTTCCTATCCCCGTGCTGCGTGGAATCCTGTCCAGGGGAGCCCTGTCCTGGTTGTTGAGAGCAAGACATGGTGTTGGTACAAAGGGAGATAAGAAGCTGTCCTGACCCTGGATCCCTTTCAGCCACCAGAGAAGCAAATCTGATAACCCAGAATGCAGCAAGATGTGCCAACAGCCAATTGGAGGTATAGACAAAGGTTTCTGGTCTTGCAGGGAGGAGAAATCCCCTCCAGTGAGGAGGCGCTGAGAAGGTCTCTTGAAGGAGGCAGATTCTGACCTGGACATTAAGAGCCTGGAGGATTTTTATTGACAGGGGTGAGGGGAGAGGAGGAGAGAACACGGTGGCGCAGGAAGAGAGGGGTGAGCAAAGGCTTGCCAGCAGGGGAAGAGCAGCCACATAGTGAACACATCAGCAGAGAAGGATCCAGAAGCGCCCACCATTGACCAAACGAGGATTTATTCAGTTTAATCAGCTTGTCCATTTTTGTTTTTAATGAAAACGTAGAGAGAGAACGTTTCTATCATCTTCCGTCAGCTGATCCTTCTCTTTCTCTTTACTGCTGTCATGCCGCTTCCATGATTCTGTCTCTGGGTTGTGGTGCGGTTATTAAAAAGCATTCATTCTTTGCTAGTATTGCCCTTGTTCTTCCAGATGATTTTTTAATATCACTGTGTCAGGCTTTTTTTTCCCATTTGTTCATTAAGTCTCCGACAAGCATTACCTCCCTTGAGAAGCTCTTCTGATCCCCACTTGTGCTGCACCCCCAGACTCCACTGGTGCCCGGCTCTGGCTGGCCCTGGAGGCCAGTCCAGTGACAGAGACACATTTCTGTCTCTACTAGATGACAGGGGCCCTGAGGATTTGGTGGGGCCTTTCCCTGCTCTTCCTCCATTACTTGGTGCCTGGAGTGGCTCCTCAACCTGCATGGAGGAAGGGAGGGAGGGGGGGAGGAAGGAAGGAAGGAAGGAAGGAAGGAAGGAAGGAAGGAAGGAAGGAAGGAAGAAGGGAGGGAAGGAAGGAGGAGGAAGGAAGGAAGGAAGGAAGGGAAGGAAGGAAGGAAGGAGGAAGGAAGGAGGGATAGAGGGAGAGAGGAAAAAAGGAAGAAGGGAGGGAGGGAGGGAGAGAGGAAAGAAGGAAGGAAGAAAGGATGGAGGAAGGGAGGGAGGGAGTTAAGAAAGGAAGGATGGAGGGAGGGAGGGCCAGTTCACTGAAGATGGGGGAACAGTTGAGGGTGTTTAAGGGTATCAGGGAAAATATCTTATTATAGAAGGTGAGAAGGAGTCTGCTAAGCACAAAGCTAAGTAGAAGTGAAGAAACAGTAACAAAAAAAAAAAAAAAAGGAGGAGGAAATAGAATTTCCAAAAGACTGAAAGAAGCAAAGCACCCAAGTCTGTAGCCAGGGAGGAGGTCAGGACAGGGTCTAGGAGAATTCTTGCATCACAGCTCAAACACCACCACCTTAGAATGGTCTGATTCCTTCGTTCACAAACTCCAGCGTGCGTGGGGAGAGCTTATTAAAGTACAGATTGCTGGGACGCCAGACCCCACCACCCCAGGGTTAGGTCTGGGCTAGGGGCCAAGAGGTCGCATTTATAACCAGGTGCTGCTACTGCTGATCCAGGGACCGCACTGTGAGAACCACTGGTCTAACGTGGGCTTTCAGCCATTCTCCATCCACCCTGCATTTGCTCTCACTAACTCACTAACCCTCACTGAATGCCAAGGACTTTCTATACATTAACACATTTAATTTTGACAGTAATCTTATGAGATACTTTTACTACCTCCATTCTACTCATGAAGGAATCAGCAAGACAAAGTAAGTTTTGGTACCAAAATCCTGTTGCTGAAGTCTGTGTGACTGTAAGCAATGTCAAATGCTATAAAGAAGTCAGGCTGTCAAGGGTGGGATCATGGACGAGCTACTTCTGTGCCTCAGTGTCTTAATAAGCGGGGATTAGAGGAGCAGGTATCTTAGAGGACTGTTGGCTTAAATAAGTTAATTCACAAGAATTATCATTATAATTATCATCTGAAATGTACACGATGCTTAAGGGTCTACTTTTCCAACTAGAACACAAATTCCTTGAGGACAAGAAACTTGTTCTGTTGGCTGCTGGGACCCGGAACAAAGCCTGACACCTGCTTGACCCTCAAAAATTCATCTTGTTGTCTTTTGCCAAACAACGTTTTCTTTTAAAAGCAACATGATTCCTATTTTGGAGATTCAGCTTTTATTATATTTACATATAAATATCTAAATGCATTTACTACCTCCATCTCGGCCAGAATTTCTCAACCTAAGCATTCTTGACATTTGGGCTAGATAATTCTTTGAAGAGTGTGTGTGCGGTGGTGGGGAAGCTGTTGTTCTAGGATTACAACAGCTAGAAGTTGTTTAGCAGCATCTTTGATCTCTACTAGATGCCAGTAGGCAAGTCCCCAACTGTGACAATCAAAAATGGCTCCAGACATTGTCAAGTGTGCCCTGGGGGTCCAAGTTGCTACAGCTGAGAACTGCTGACTTAAGCCAATTGGATGTTTCTCTCTAACTGGCCTCTCCCCTGTGGAATGCCCTGCGTGACCACAGGAATTCTGAGTCTAGAACTTCCAGGTCCCCCGCCTGTGCTTTCCCAGAGAAAGCCCCTTCACAATGGCATGGCCTCCCACAGGATAACCTATATTCTTAACAAGGAATCAGAGGGAAAACCACTGGGTGCTGGATATAGCTGTTGGGGATCACCATATTGCGAGGGTTAGCCGCCTCCCTCCACGTGAGGATTCCTCTTCTCTCTAGAACTGCAGCTTCAACAACCCCTCAGTCCTCACACACCATAGCCCATTTCTAAGGTGACCAACCCCCAGAATGTTTACTCCCATCCGAAATAAATGTTCCTCCCTGGGTCTTGCCTTAGTCCCTCCCTTGCCTGGACAAATAACTAGCTCCAGCTGAAACCCCAGAAGAGGTACGTTCCCTGAAATTAGTCATCCAGTCTGCAACAAAGCCTGATGAGAAGCTTTAAGAAGAAAGTATGAAGTGAAGAGACACACTGCATCCTTCTGGCTACGGTCCTGGCGCCACTTTGCTCCTATCCCAGATGGTTATGTTCTTGAACAAGCGTGCTTCGGCACACACATACTCCTCAGGAACAAAGCAAAATATTTTAAGGACATCGGAGTCTAAATCCACATCTGGAGGAATTTTTTCACACCTAAAGGGAACATGATCAGCAGAGAAGACTTCCACACAGAGGGAAAATAGTCTTTTATGGGGACTTGCAGATCTTGTGCTCCCTGAACCTCTCTGTTCCAGAAAGGATTGCCCCTTTGCCTTGGCATGACCAAAATGCTCAAAAGAGCTGCCTGCCAGCAAAGGTGAAATTCAGGCCTCCACCTCCAGGAAAACCAGAGCTGCCTGCGACTTTAAAATAGCCGTCTCTCCCCCTCACACCCACTGCTTATCTTAATCAAGGTTTTAAAAAGCATGTAAGCTAGTCTCAGCCAGGTACCCCATTATATCTAGAGTTGGAAATAAGTCCAGAAATATATCCTATATCCTCTATACATTAACATATGCCATATTGTCATCTGCCTTTAGAAAACTATTTTCAACCACATTTCTTCATTTATGTCTTACGGTGAAATTGAATCCTTTTTATTTTTTATTTATTTATTTTTTTTTTATTTTTTATTTTTTATTTTTTTTTTTTTGAATCCTTTTTAAAAAGCACATTCCTCTTTTCTGCTATAATCTACTGTGGCTGGTCCTCAGCCCTGCAGACCTGCGTTCTCTACGGGGCTGGAGATGCCAGTCTCTCCCATCTCACACCCAGGAAGAAACTGCCCTGGCCTCTCTGTTGGCTCTGGCCTCCCCACTACTGTGGCTTTGCTTTTGAATGAAAGTGGGTGAAAATAATTTCTCCAGAGAAGCAATGGGCTTATCTCCAACCCACTATCAAAGTAATGTTAATAATCAGATGGTGATGGGGAAGAGAAAACATGTTCCAGGAAACATTCAGGCATAATTGGCGTTTGTTTTTCCATTGTGTGGGTGTCGGGGCTAATTTGTTTGCAGGAATGTGGGGAGAGAGAGAGCCTTAGAGTAATTGTACCTCCCACTACTCTTGGATTTTTAATTAGCAGATGGGCTCCCTTTCCCCCCTCCCCCCAGCTGCTTTCTTTTACAGGACCAAAGGTAGGTGGTTTTGTTTTTTGTTTTTTCATTTCCATGCATTCAAACTTCAACCCTTAAAAATCCCACCGCTCCCGCTAAAGCAAAGGCCTCTGGCAAAGACTCTTGGTCTAGAGCTGGAAGCTCTCCAGAGTCAGTGATGATAATGAAGACCACCCCGTACCTGCAGGGCCCTACACGCACGGGTCCCATCTCATCCACGGTAGGCAGCTGAAGACTCTACCCGGTTCAACAGTCTCCAGGTTCGTTGGTCCATTCCCACCGGATTCTTATTCCCTCTGGCTCATCTTGCCACTTGTTGGGGCCTCATCAGAAGAAGGGATAGAAGCAGAATAAGGGGGATCCCTGGGTGGCGCAGCGGTTTGGCGCCTGCCTTTGGCCCAGGGCGCGATCCTGGAGACCCGGGATCGAATCCCACGCCGGGCTCCCGGTGCATGGAGCCTGCTTCTCCCTCTGCCTGTGTCTCTGTCTCTCTCTCTCTCTCTCTCTCTCTCTCTCTGACTGTCATAAATAAATAAAAAAAAGAAAAAAAAAGATTCTCTTTAAAAAAAAAAAAAAAGAAGCAGAATAAGGCGTGGAAGCAGGGGGGTGCATGCAAGAGAGTGGTAAGCCTTCACAGGAAGGCAACACTGAGAAGGAGGGTTATAACCAGGTTTGGAATTACCTACATTCCATTACACACCACACTCTGCATTGAGTCTCAAGAAGGTGATTTAGCCCCAGATCCTATAACTGAAGCATCAGCTCTAGGATGACCAATAGTTGCAATTTCGAACAACCCGGGAATAAAAAAGTGTTTAAAACAAAGCAAATTCCAGAACTTGAAGGCTCTTAATTTGGAAAGGTAAGTTAAGAAATTGCCTGAAGTATAAATGAGAAAAATAGACCAAGACAAGATGACACGTGGTAAGTTTAATTTATAGATTTATAGGGTGAATAGAGAGAGCCATAAAGAAATATCCTACCAATTTGTGGCTTGTTGGTGAATTTTATTTATTTATTTTTAAATTTTATTCATTTATTTTATAACAACATATTTTTTAAAGATTTTATTCATTTATTCATGAGAGACACACACAGAGAGAGAGAGAGAGAGAGAGAGAGAGAGAGGCAGAGACACAGGCAGAGGGAGAAGCAGGCTCCATGCAGGGATCCCGATGTGGGACTCAATCCCAGGACGCCAGGATTAGGCCCTGGGCCAAAGGCAGGTGCTAAACCACTGAGCCCACCCAGGGATTCCCACACTCATTTATTTGAAAGAGAGAGGGAGGGAGAGCACGCAGAAGTGGGACAGAGGGAGAGAGAATTTCCAGCGGACTCTGCACTTAGTGCAGGGCCAGACTTGGGGCTCAATCCCATGACCTGAGACCATGACCTGAGCTGAAACCAAGAGTTGGACGCTCAACCCACTGAGCCACCCAGGTACCCCTTGTTGGTGAATTTCAGCTTAAAGTTTGGAAAAGTATGAATTATTTGGAAAAAGTAGATTCTAAGAAAAATCCCTCACTCACTGTTCTGCCTCATAATTCCTGGATGAAATCCCCAATTCTGCCCACCAACCTTGAGGGCAGAGGTATTATGATTTCTGAAAGCCCCAGACTTTCATTCTGGGGGAGGGCAGTGGCTGGTTCTGAGAGGACTTCAGATTCTTGCTGCAGTAGAGCATACCCCCGTGGCCCTGTGGTTCCTCTGTTCCTCCTGTGATGAGGTGGGGGGAGTAGGGAGGGCAGTGGAAGGGAGGGGGAAAGGAAGGGAGAGGGGGGTTGCCTCAAAGAACTTCAGAAGTGGGAAGCTGGAAATAATGCTTTCAAGTCACTGGATCACCCTGACGGGCTCATCTCCACCTCCTTGTTTTCTCCCACTGCCTTTCTCTCCTTTCGATCTTTCTCTCTGCTGGAATTTGATTTCTTATAAGTGGTAGGAGAGTTATTACCACACCTCCTCCATGGACCTTCTTTGATGTTTATCATTTCTGATTCCGACACATTTCAGGCGCACACTCTTATCTCATGAAGTCTAAACTGCTTTTTTTGGCCCTTCCAGAAAGTCTGATCTCTGGGTACTCTTAAACTTGAAGCAAACTTAACTCTTACCCTTAAAAACTTGGTTTAAGCCATGGATCAATTTTCCTTCTATGAAATCTTTCTTTCATTTTCTCAGGGTTACAGAGAAAGCAGAGGGCTTTAAAGGTTCTTTGTTTTGTACCCACTTTTCCTCCAGCTTCTCCACATACTTCTTGAACAAGGACATGACCTGAGGCTCAGTGTGCCAACCGAATAAAGAACAAAGTGGCATCTCTGGAGACTGAAGATGTGGGTGGGTGCTGGTGTCAGCTCAGCGCTGGCCAGCAGAGTGCCCTTTGGTCAGCTCTCCACCCCTAAAAACAGAGTGACTACCTTGTCACCGTCTGCTGCAGATGACACTTGACAAGTTATCATGGTGGACCATTTCTGCCATCACTTCCTCTTTAAGCTATCAGAGTTGACACCCTGGTCAACCTCGCAATGGGCTTAGACTGTAGGGGGGTGGAGGTTCAGCTGCTCACTCAGCCCAAACCTTCATTCATCCCCAAAGGAGATGTTTGCCGTGTGTGACAACCTCCTGCACACTCATCTCCACCTCAGCACCTCTGTTCTAGGGAACCCCACCTGCAACAGCTGTGAGGAGGTAGGATGCAGAAGACACGAGTTGAGAGACCAAAAAAATACACATGAAATAGACCGGTGGCAACACAAGATGACGACTAGTAAAGAATCATGAGCTACCAAACAATGCATTCATAGGAAAACACGGATGGGCTGCAAGGCATGAGGGGAGGCTTCCTGGAGGAGGCATTTAAGAGCTAGGACTTGCCTAGGGGTTGGATTTGAAACGGACGAGAAAGGCACAGGAGGCTTTAGGTAGAGGAAGTTGCTCAAGTGATTTGAGGAAGGAACACCCCCGGTTTGAGAAAGAGGAGTTGTACGCGAGCAAAGCAGATACTTAGTTGTGGGGTGGAGCGAGCTGGGTATACGGCTTCGATAAGCTTGATCGGGGTTCGACGTCGCATCTGGAAGACTTCTGGCCACCAGACAGAGGCACCCCATACTCACGAGTGGTGAGGAACAAGCCAGCACGCTGGAGCAGAACTGGAACACACGAAGCGTACTTCAGTGTAGGGGACTCTGTTGGTGCTGGGTTCGGCAGAGATTTCAGAATTCTTGATACCAGTAGTTGCAAATCGCTCTCATTTTGACTTAATTTTTAAGCTGTTGTAAAGAACAATGACCCAAATTTCACTACACTGTGTAGCTGAACTTCTGGCTGTTCCATTGCAGGCGCACATTGTGATGGGTCTGCAAGAGGGCCGGGGCACGAGCCACCAGGCTTGACCCTCCTGGGTGTGCGTGTTTAGGAGGACTATTTTGCCAGCAGTTTATACAATGGGTTGGTGTTGGGACAAGGAAATGAAGCGGGTTGAGAATTTCACTGATGTAAGTGGGGAGTGAAGGGAGCTGGGACAGACATCGGAGCAAGTGAAGCATGGATCAAGATCTCATTCCTTTTTGTGGCTGAATTAATGTGAAGCCACATTTTTTTGACCGTCATCTGTTGGTGGATGCTGGGTTGCTTCCACCTGTTGGCTATTGTGAATAACGCTGCAGTGAACATAGGCAGGTGAGGAAGTGTTTGAGTTCTTGTCTTCAGTTCCTTTGGGCATACACCTGGGGGTGGAATATACACCTGCTGGGTCATACGGTAATTCTGTGTAATTTAATAAACTAGCTCTGTATCTTTTACTCAAGGTCTTGTTGGTTTTCTAGTGCATGTCTTTTTGAAAATAGGTAAAGTTTAAATCACATACAAAGGATCAAAGTAAAAAACAAAAACGCTTAACTGCTTTCAAGGAGCTCACATTGTGAGCTATGTGTTTGTGTTATGAAATTCTGTGCAAGCTGCTTTACACTTGGGGTACCTGTGGCTCAGTCAATTAAAGTGTCTGCCTTCGGTTCAGGTCGTGATCCTGGGCTCCCTGCTTGGCGGGGAGTCAATACTTACCTTCTCCTGATATACATCCCCCCACCCCTGCCCTGCCCGCTGGCACATGCTCAAATAAATAAATCAAATCTTTAAATAACAACAAATTGCTTTTCACTTTCCAGATGATCTTGTCATGGAAGATTTTCTTGCTTTATGCCTTTTTTTTTTTTTTTTTTGAGTGTCTTGTGTTATGCTTCTATGGTCTGGTGGAGATTTTTCTGTTTCCTGAGCAATCAGACAATTGAACTCATCTAGTCAGGCAAACTGTTAGTCCTCATTGTATTTTGGGGGTAACATTTATATTCTGTTGGCCAGATAATGAAACTTGCGGGATCTTAGTGTTGTTTGAGGATGAAATGATGCAGGGCTATGGAAGCCACTACAACCAGACCCTTTACGCTGCCAAGATTGACTCCATAACAAATTCTGGAAATTCTCAGATTATCTTTCTTTAAAAACTTCTCCAAATACTAGCCATTATTTCCATTTAGGACTTCAGGAAGGGCTAATGGCAGTCGTACATGATGGAAATAAAACATGCTTTCTTTTCTTTCTCTTTCTTGCATGTTTTGAATATGAAATGGGGTAAAGATGACCTTTGGGTGTTGTTTCCAAATCTCTAAAAAATTATACCAGCATGTAATAGAAAAAGAAAGCACTTGACAAGTCTAACATCCTTTCAAGATAAAACAATCAACTAGAATTAGAAGGGAACTTCCTCAACATAATCAAGGATAGTGATGAAAAACCCACAGCTAGCATCATGTTCAATGGTGAGAGTCTGAAGCTTTCCCTCTAAGATTAAGAAAGACAAAGATGCTCACTGTCACCACATATGCTCACCATAGTTATAGCCAGGGCAATTAAATGAGAAAAAGAAAGGAAAGGCATCTGTATTAGAAAGGGAGATGACAGGTGACATGATCATACATGTAAGAAACTCTAAAGAATCCACAAAAAAAACCGTTAAGAGCTAATAAGTGAATTCATCAAAGTTGCAGGTTACAATATCCACATACAAAAATGAGTTAACTTCTATATATGAAATGAGTGATTCAAAAAGGAAATTAAGGAAAAATTCCATTTATAATAGCATCAAAAGGAATAAAACATTTAGGAATAAAGTTAACCCAAGAGGTGTGAGACTTGTAAATGAAAACTACAAAACATTGCTGAAAGATATTTTAAGAGACCTAAATAAGTGGAAAGACTTTTATGTTCACGTATTAGAAGACAATATTGTTAAGACAAATTCTCCCTGCGGCGACTGCATGGCCTGTGTGGCTCAGTCGGTTAAGCATCTGCCTTTGGCTCAGATCATGATCCCAGGGTTCTGGGATGGAGCCCCGCATCAGGCTCCCTGCTCAGCTGGGACCCTGCTTCTCCCTCTCCTCCCTGCTCATGTTCTTTCTTGCTATCTCTGTTACTCTCTCTCAAATAAATAAAAAATAAAATCCTTAAAAAAATTCTCTATCTTTTCAATGCAATCCCTGTGAAAATCACAATAGCTTCTTTGCAGAAATGGAAAATCTAATCCTAAAATTCATACTGAGTAGCCATAACAATTTTGAAAAAGCAAATTTGAAGGACTCATAATTCTCAAGTTTAAAATTACAAGGTCACAGTGATCGAAATGGTATTGGCATAAGACAAGAGACCAACAGAATAGAGCCCTGAAACAGACCCATACATCTATGGCCAATTGATTTTGACAACAATGTCAAGACCATTATGGGCAAAAGAGGATCTTCTTCAACAAGTGGAGCTGGGACAACTGAGTCTCCACACAGAAAAGAATGATGTTACATTCTTACCTCACACCTATACAAAAATTAACTAAATGGATCAAAGACCAAAATCTAAGAGCTAAAGCTATAAAACTCTTAAAAGACAACATAAAGGAAAATCTTCATGATCTTGGCATTGGTAGTATTTTCTTGAACATAACACCAAAGGTACAAGCAAAAAAAGAAAAAAAAATCGGTAAATTAAACCTGATAAAAAGTAAAAACTTTTATGCATCAAAGAACGTTAGTAAAAGACAACCTATAAAATGGGAGACAAGTTGCAAATCACGTTTTTGATAAGGACCTAGATTCTTTTTTTTTTTTTTAAAGATTTTATTTATGAGACACACACACACACACACACACACACACACACACAGGCTCTACACAGGCAGATGGAGAAGCAGGCTCCATGAAGGGAGCCTGATGTGGGACTCGATCCCAGGACTCCAGGATCATGCCCTGAGCTGAAGGCAGGTGCATAACCACTGAGCCACCCAGGTGTCCCATAAGGGCCTAGATTCTAAAATAAAGAACTCTTTCAACTCAACAACAAACCACCACCACAAAAATGACCTGAATGGCCATTTTTCCAAAGAAGATATACAAGTGGTAACAAGCAAATGAAAAGAGGCTTAAGGACATTAGTCACCAGGGAAATGCAAGCCAAACTCACAAGATACTATTTTATACCCAATAGGATAGCTATAATTTAAAAAATGAAAAATAACAAGTATTGTCAAGGATGTAGAGAAACTGGAACTCTTACACTTTTCCACTGGAATATGAAATGGTCCAGCTGCTGTGGAAAATGATCATGGTTCAACACATCTGGATGGAGTCTGAATTTCTCATTTCAAAAAGCTCTCAAGTGTTGTTGGTTCCTGGACCACACATTGAATGGCAAACTGCTAGGGTAATCTAGGAAGAGACTTACCTCTCAGTGGGGGAAAAAAAAGAGACTTAAGAAAAACCTGCCTTCCTTCTTGCCTTTAAATATTGCCATGTGAAGCTCACATGGAGCTGCTGTAACCTTTTTGCGACCAGCAGGAGAGAACAAAGGAAACCACAGAGAAGATCACACATAGCCCTGAATTACCAAGCCTGAATCCCCAAGCCCTAGACTTCTCATTAGACGACAGAGAAAAGCCTGTTATATTTTAGGCCTTTTTGGGGCTTGAGTGTCCTATCACAGATGAAAGCCCCCTAGCAGACACAGTTTCACTCTCCTGAGCATGCTCCCTGGAGGAAGAGTGAGTGACATGGGAGCTGTCCATCTGCCACCTCCAAAGCTGGTTGTCAGATTTCATGTTATCACACAGTGAGGATCTCACTTGACTGTGAGACAAGCATTTCCTCCCCTTGGAAATGGCCTTCTGTTTCTGGAAGATCAGTTTTGTCTGGATTTACTGATTTTTATGTCAAATCTCTCATCAGGCATGCAAATATGGCCAGAATGAATCTAGCACTGATGGCCATCAATTGTCACTTGAGACGTTCATGCTGTATTTTTTTGGGGTGATTTAATGGTTTTTCTAGGGAAAGTTTATCTACATAAATATGCCACATTATGGTCTGAATTTGCAATCTAATTTATATTTAAAATGTAATCTATTATTCTAGCTTTTTCCATATTAGTACCACAGAATGGCAGATCTGGAAAGACTATCTAATCCTATTTTCTTATTTTGTAGATGAGTGAAGTGAGGCCCCAAATGGTGAAATCTGAAATCACAGTAGGTCAGGACTCCTGATGTCTGGATCAGTGCCTTGCTTCATAAATAGATTAAATTATTACTGCATGATTTGTATATTGTTTCACTTAAAGCACAAATGTTCTAAGGATATAGAAGAAGTTACAGTTGCAGACAGACAGGCTGGCCCTGAATTTTGACAGGCCTGGAAAGTGAACCAACACAGAAGATGAAGAGAGCAACATATGCGGAAGTATGGAATAGAGGAAGTCAATAAACTAGAGAAATCCTTCCATCAAGGAACTAGAACATGTGGTAATAAATAAATAATGTTAATATAGAAAGAGATGCAACAAGAAAAAAAAGCAAAATTCCAAACAAAAGCAGACAGAAGGTATAAACATTAGTGGTACAACGGTGGTGATAAATTCATGGGTATTACTGAAATTTTTTTTTTTTCAACTTTGCCATGTTTGAATTTTTTCAAAATGAAGTGTTAGAAAAAAGTGGTCAGCGGTCCTCAGGAGACAATTCAAAGTAATACAAATGCCTAAAAAAGATAAGGAAAATGTATTGTAACTCCCTAATAAATAAATACAAACTACTGGACATTCAACATTTGACATTTAACTAAACATCAGAGACAGGCTCAACTCTCCCCACATCGGGGTGGGCTCAGGCCTGCCGGACACATCAAGGTGCAAGGAAGGCAGCTGAAGCAGCAGGAAGCTACCCTTGCCTGGAGTGGCTGCCTGGCCTGCATCCACCTGGAGGAGAAGCTTCCAGCCCAAAGTCTCTTTAAGGCTGTAGTGTGGCTGTGCAGAACAGTGGTGGCCATATGGATGCACAAACACTAGGTTTCCAGGGTTGGGCTTTTCCCAGAGCAGGGGGCATGTGCAGCACCCGGAGGCTCTGAGGAAGAGGTGAGACTTCTGCAATCAGTAATCCAAACTCTTCTCCCAGGTCCTCCTTGAGGTGTGAAAACAAGCAGATGGGACTCCGCTCCTGGTATTTGCGTTTGCCTGCTTTCTCTGACTGCACAAGCACCCATCTGATGAGGGGCTGTGTTACCACGGGGCAAGGAGAGTGCTGTGTGCACAGGATGGCCTTTGCTTGGATCCCCCCACCCCCACCCATGGGGCTCATTCAGTGGTGCCCTGATTCCGGGTCACCACCTCTACTGACTCACAGAGCAGAAAAATTCATCTCTCTCCTGCAGGTCATGTTGGCCTGAGCGGACTGACCCCACATTCTTAGCCAAATACATTTAAACAACATACAACTAAAAACACTCTCCAATATTCTGATGGCTTTCCCTTTCAAGTACATCCAAAACATAACTTTTAAACATATATTAAATCCATTGAGGGCCCAAGTAGTACACAAAAGTAGTGGTAGAGTGGACTGCCCTCTCTCTGAGTGGAGACAGAATGTCCTGCCTTTGGACATTCATGTTCCTGGTTCTTGGGCCTTCAGATGTGGACTGGGACATACACCACTCGATCCTCTTCGGGTTCTCAGACCTCTGGAACTGGACTGAACCATACCACTGGCTTCCCAGTTTGCAGATGGCGTATTGGAGACTTCTCAGCTTCCATACTCAGGGTAGGCTGATTTCTATAATCTCCCTCTAGATCTGTCATAGTCCAACAATTCTACCCCAAGGTGCATTCCTAAGAGAAATGAAAACCAATGCCCACACAAAAACTTATTCAAATGTCCATAGTAGCATTGTTTATAATAATCAAAATAGAAACCACCCCAATATCCATCAGTGAAGAACTGGATAAATAAAATGTGGTTATATTCATACCATGGACTGTTATTTGGCCATAAAGAAGAATGGAAGTACAGAGTTGTTGGACAACACAGAGGAATCTTGAAAACATGCCAGGTGAAAGAAGCCAGACACATAGCGCCTCCTATCATATGATTTCACTTTTATGAAAGGTCCAGAACAAGCCAATCTATAAGAACAAAATGTGGAGATGCCTGGGTGGCTCAGCAGTTAAGCGTCTGCCTTTGGCTCAGGGCATGATCTTGGGAGTCCTGGGATTGAGTCCCTTGGGAGGGAGCCTGCTTCTCCTCTGGGTCTCTTATGAATTAAAAAAAAAAAAAAAGAACAAAATGTGGATGGTGGTTGCCAGGGCCTGGGGCAGGGGGACATGGGGAGTGACTACCAACAGGTACTGGGGTTCTCTGAGGCAGTGGAAAGATTGTCACATTGAAGCTGATGGTGGTTGTATACCTTGTGTGTGAAACCATGTGGGAACCGTATGGTACGTGAGCAACACTAGAACATAAATCTCAAAGGGAAACGACTCCTCCAGCCCCTCAGACCCTATGGTGGGTCTGTGCTCTCACTCACCATAGACTGGGAAAACCCTCCAGTCTCAGCTGCTGTCCTCCGACCGGCCCCACATTCTCCTGTTCCCAGGTCCATCAGCCGTTGTATACTTCCTCCTGTATTTTGCCCATAACAAGTAGGTCTTGTGGCTGTTTGGTGCTTTGCCCCACCCACTCGTTTTGGGGACACTTGTCACCTACTTTTGTTGTAACTGTCTTTGGCCTTTTAGAATTGCTCTCTAGGTGCTCAACTTTTATATGCAGGTTCACAAAAATCCAAAAATTATCCTGGCACTGCTGCCACCATCTTTCCAGAAATCCTGTAGGAGACCTTTGCAAAACACTTTTTTTGATATGAATTACAAATATCTTCCTCCCTACTTACATTTGTCTTTTGTCATTTGAGCTTTTGGGTTGGGTGGTTTGGAAGTGAGGAGGTGGAGAAATTGGGGTGATCTGTAGCTTTCCATGATGTGTGTTGTGTGAGCAGGAGGCAGCACTGCCCTTTCCAATCCTCCAGGCAATGCATCCGTCCCCTCCCACTTTAACAGCCTCAAGACTTGTAGAAGAATTTGGACTTTCTCAGGTTATTAATGTTTTCTCCTGGGCTTCTTTCACAGTGCAATTCAGTTCACCTATTGCTCAGAAAATATTGCTATGGAAACCTATTTAGGCATGTGAAGCAGGTCCTTAAGAGGGGAGGAGAAAGATGGACAAAAGCAGAGTCCTCCAGCCATTCAGTCCCCATGTATGACCCTCAGGCCCTTCGAAGAGTGAAGGGAGACAAACACATAAAGGTAAGCTGCTGTACTTTCCATCGTAGATGAGAAAGGGCCAAGCCAACTGGATTTGTCAGAGGACAATTCTCTAAGGCAGGGAATGGTGGTGAATTTAATTTCTGGTCACATCAGGTTTGCAGTATTGTCTGCAGTGAGGCCACGAAATGTCTAATTTGGGGTTGACACATAGCTGGTCTTAAAAGTTCCTTCCGTTCCTGCAGAGTTCCATTAACATTTAAACCCGTTTTTTATGGCTGTGAAACACGGCCCCAAGGCTGAAATCAGAAGCCAGGATTTTTGCAGCTTCTCGCTTTCAAATGGTTGCTAAGAATCCTGAGAAATGTGCACATATACAAATAAGTCCTTCAACTGGCAATGGCAGAAGGAAGACGGTACAGGGAACAAAGTTGAGGCTGCTGCCCACGTGGTTTCTAACCTCATTTATTTTCCTCAAAGTTGGTCGCCCTGGCAGCTAAGGACTGGAGAGTCGGGGCTGCAAGCTGAAGCTTGCGTCCTTGCCCAGCACCGCCAGCTGTCAGGATTCAGGATCTCAGGTGCTGACTAGGCTCTCCCGTCTGCATCTGAGGACACCAGCATTCCCTCTCCTGCAGGAAGAAAGCCCTGCACAGCTGGCCTAGGAGCTGAGTGGGATGGTGGCCTGGCTGCAGGCCTGAGTGGGACAGCACTCTCTCCTGCACAACAGAGCTAGTGCTGTGAATGTTAAGTTGCTAGGCCATTGACTTAAGAGCGATTAGTAACTCTCTTCTGAGCTTCCTTTTTGTCTTTGTACTGTGGGGATATCTGTCCTTCTCAGGACCGTCTGGAGGCAGGAGTAAAGGAGTTTAAGTCTATGGAGCTCTCAGGTCAGAGCCTGGCCTCCCCAGGGGTCAGGCCCATAGCTCAGCATCCTGAACATGCTTTGAAGATGTTAGAGCCTGATGAGTGTTTGTTCCTGTTCTTCCCTACACCACTCACTTTTCTCTAGCTGGAGAGGAGCCAATCTGCAGCAGCTCCCCACTCTACTACAAAACGGAGGCCCATCAACCCCTGCCTCCACGATCCTATGACAGGTATAGGGGGAGAGCAGCATGCTTATGAGGGCCTTGCCCCTTTCAGCCCCAAAGGCCTTCTGCTGGGGAGCTCTGGAATCAGGAAGACAGAACCACCATTTTATTGTCCTAAAGCAGCCGAACCCATGACATTGCGATGGTGGGGAGAGCAGGTTAAGTCCTGAAGAACATCATTTTTTTGTTTGACCATCTGCCGCCGCCTTTCTGGATGATCTTGGAAGTGGTACCAATAGCTGTCATTTCTAAGACCTGACTGCTCCACTCTGCTAAATGCTTCTTGTGCATGACTGCATTTCATCCGGTGGACACCTCTGCCTCCCTCTACAGCCAAGGGAACTTGGCAGACCTCCAAGTACAATTGAGATTCCAAGTTCTGCCTCCCTCCAGAAACTGCTGCCCAAGACCACCCAAGGACTGTCAGCCTGTCCCTTCCCAGTGCCAGCACTTCCCAGCAGGGTGACTGATGCCAAAGTAACACCTTCTCCTGCCTCCAAAACCTCTAGTTCTACACCAGCTTTTCCAGGATCTGTCCCGAGAGGTGGCAAGCTTGCCACTTGCTCTTCCTTTGACAGATCCTTGCCTTTCACGTTCCAAATCCCTGCCTTGCTCCGAATCCACCATTTCCCCTATACTCTGGAGCAGGGCAGCTCTGGATAAGGACAGCCTGAAGGATGGGAAGCAACCTAGACATTTTACCCACAAACAAAGGGAGAGATAGAAACCAAGTCTGAGGATCATTAGATATTAGAGGGGCCTTGGAGTCTCAGTTATAAGCAACAAAGAGCTACTCTGAATTAATTAAACTGAAAAGGGATGAATTGAAACAATGGCAATTGTAGATAGCCGTAGCCCCCACAGTCCAGCTGACATCAAGCACTGCTGCCTGGGTGGCCCAACAAGCACCACCTCTGCTCCTGACACAGTGGCCTTCAGGGTGGGATAAGGCAGCTGCCACCTGTTTTACTAGTACCTTATTCAGAGGCGGGGGCAGGCATTATCTCACCTACCAAAACTAGTCCGAGCTGCAGAGGAGGCTTTTGTGATGGGAACTGCTTTGAAGACCCAGCAGGGCTTAAACGGTATGGTCTCTAAACACAGGAAGGTTAGATAGATGCTGGGCAGCGCCTCCAACAAAAAAATATCCACTAGTGCCTTCAAGTTAAAGTTGCCGCATTTCTCCTTAGATACAGATGAGGATGCTGAGTCCTAGACAAGTGGTCAAGGCATATCTGTTTCATCTCCTGTGCCAAGACCAATCAACTGCATTCCAACTGAATGGCACGTTGTCAGGGGATCTGGAGGCTTTGGCTGGAGGAGGCGGCAGGAAAGCCATAGTTGTTATGCTGACCTAGTGTGCCTTTTCCCATGTAAGCCATTTAAACAAACTCAAAGCTGTTTCCTCTGGAAAGCCTGGGTCTATGTGCCTACTCTGGGCCACCCTGGTTTGTAGATGACTAAACTTCCTAACACCACCTCCTGTACTGGGCATTTTCACCCTGCAAGATGAGAACATAAAAGGTTTATTAATGGGTTTTATGTGTACGGATGTTCCCACACCTACCCATGCCCAAGAACTATCCAGAGGTTCTTCCGTCCCATCAAAGGCCTAAATCACAATCTCCTGGCCATGGGGCGAGAAAATCTTACACCACCATAATATTTCTTAAGTAGCCAGTCTGGCACAACTACCATTTGGAACTGTTGTTCCAGAACAGAAAGCATATCTTCTATAGGCAGAGAAGGTTCCATTACCTTTCCACCAGCTAATGTCTACCAGAATCCAAGAATGCAGATTTCCCAGGCTTAGAAATGGCTAGCATCTCTCTCTCCATCCATCGAATGACTTGGAAAACAAGAATGCAATTGTTTAGGACACCTCTTTTCCTTCTCTAGACTATAGCCAGAGTCTGGCCATACTCAGCCCTGTCTTCTGGTACCTAGCAGGCTTTCAATTCATGACAACCTATGATTATCCAAAGGCATCATCACTGCCTCCACCTAATACCGGGTACAACCCAGAATGGCCGTGAGACCTGCATTCATCTATTTGACAGTTGCCTTAGGAAGGTGCTGCTGCAGAACTGGAGCGCTTTCCAAAACCCGGGTCAGATCACAATTCTAGGAGATTGGACTACCAGAAATCCTGTCTATACTTCTAAAAGTCCAAGCTGGCTCCAGATTTTCAATGAGTCCCTGTACCTGATGCTACTTAACAGCAAACCTCTCCTGTGGGATGCGCTTGACAGCTGACGGGCACAGATTTGCACCAGGCACTCTCCTATGTGGTTCCGTTCATTCAGTTCTCACCACTTTATGCTGTAGGTTTTATTATTCTATTTTATTCACTTAACAGGCCTAGAAAAGAGGCATGGCTGGAATCTGAACCCAGACCCTCTGGTTCGAGAACACTCGTTTCTAACCACTAAGTATTTTTCAATAAACAAGATCCTTTTGAGGTATCTTGAATTTGGCTTTACTTACACCAACATGGTCAGTTAAGACTAAAACAAACTTAGATAAGCAATGACATATTGTCCCTGGCAGCCCAGAGGACTCAGAGGGTTCTATTTGCACCAAGTCATCTGCTTGGCTCCCTGCCCATTATGCCTAACCTTCCTGACTGAAGCCACTTAATCCCACTTGTCAAGTTAACAGCTCCAACATATGCCACTGGCAGCTGTGCTCTCAGAACAGAAGCCTATGGATTCCTTCCTCTTGGGCAAATGAGCATTGCATTACACATGGTGCTGCCCTGACTGTATCTGATTCTAGTCAGTGGATTCCTCACATGTAAATCCTGGCCAGACTGGTCAAGGCTGGCTTTCTGGAGGTCCCTAGTCTGGACCATCCTGCCAGCAGAACCTCCTGACTCAGTAAGTACCTGAAATAAAAACCATTATTATAGAAAAAACAATCTTTCAACCTTTTTTTAATGTACTTATCTCATAAAATCTTCGTAGACTGCCTTACACTGGATGTCACCCATGGCAGGACAAACAGGAGCATGAAACATGCTAAGACAGGAAACTCCCTCTGTGATGAGCAGGTACCTAGAACCTTGGTCTAGGCAGACCAAGTAAGGGTTAACAAGACACCGTAATAAATGAAATATAAAATCGATGTAATTAATTTAATGACAGGAAAATTGACACATTATGAAATAAGCGGTTTACAAGTAGGGGCTAGAGGATGACTTCAGTTCTGATAGAAAATTTAAAAGTATATATACAAAACACCAGATGGCTATGTACGAAAATATTCAGTTTTTACTCCTGCTCTTTGATTAAAAGCAAGATTTCCCTTTGTTTTTGTGTATTTTTTGAGAAATAATTTCTTCTGAAACAAAAAAAGAGAACAAGTTCCTGGATATCTTAGATGAAGAATTGTTAAATGCCAGGAGTCCAGCAGTCAAATCCTGAACCCCAGGACAGATCCAGCCAGGGGAACAGTGGTCAAGCCCAGACACAGAGTATCACTTTTTTTTTTTAATACTGGGATGCTATTTTTGTCAGGCTGTTTCCGTCCTCCATATTCAATGTTCTCAGTGTACTAACATTTAACAGGAAACTATGAATATTAATTGGCACAACAAAATGATGCTAGCAACTTTGGTTTCAAATTGATCAAAATGTAATAACCATTTTATAATTATAAAATGCACTGGAAATAACACAAGACACATCAAACACTCCAGAAATCAAGAGTTCCTACAGGAAAAACTCCACGTGATGAAACCCCCAACTTTGCTGCTCTTTCTGAACTCTGTTCCTTTCCAATTTTCATCATAAACCTATTTTTGTTTCATAGACATAAGAGGGGCCCTTTTTCTCAAAACGATGCTTTGCCTGAGTACTCTGCAGAATTGGAAGGGTTCACCAAAATTCAAACCACTTGAAACAAAGTTGACTGAACTGTGTTATCACTCTGTGCCTTTATCAAAAAGGTTTGCTAAGTTATTAAATGGAGAAGAGCAGAGTATTACACCTATATTGGTATAAATGAGGCTCGAAAATCGGATTCCCACTGTTCCCAATAAATGTTAGAATGCCAAAGGTGCTTTTATTCAAGTAACAATGACAGCCCACATTTCTTGCTCTTAAAAAAGGGGAGAGAGGCCCATTGCTTTAAAATCTGGCATATATAAAAACGAATGCCAACTTTAATATAAGGTGCTTCCTAGCCACAGTAGCATTATCAGGGGAGGTCAAGAACTATGGTTAAGGTCCAAGAATCAACCAAATCCAAAAAAACCTGAGTCAATCTTCTTAATCACCACCCCTAGCATCTGTTCAGTGCACCAGGTTACTGCCTTCTAAGGTTGAACTGGGCGATGGACGTTAAGGAGGGCACATGATGCAACAAGCACTGTGTTACACAAGACTGATGAATCACTGACTCTACCTCCGAATAATAGGCTATATGTTAACTGATTTTGAATAAAAAATAAAAATAAAAAAATAAAACCCCCTAAAAAAACAAACAAACCAAACAATCATGACTAATTTGGAGATGAAAGATTTAAAATACTCTCTCATCACAACAAAAGCCAAAAGGCCTCTTGCTTTGCCCTTGAGCAACCTAGAGAAACTGAACTCTGTTTTACACCCCCCAAATAAGAGAAGTATTTCCTGGAAGTATCCATGTCCAGTGCTGCAACATTAATTCATACTGCTGTTTCACCAGTCCCAATCCTGAAGCCACAACAATTCCTTAGTTAGAAAAAGGGAAAAAAATCCATCTCGGGACAAAGCTATTCAAGATGCAAGGAAGGTGTGTCTTTAGTGGGAGAACTGCCGGCTGTCAGAGGACTTCCTGCTAATGTGTTTGAAGATTTTGGACTTCTCAACTTTCTTGGCTTTCTGGTATCCGAAGCCGCCACCACCTCCTCTCTTTTTAAGTTTGCCGTCGTTGCTGTTCACATCTGAAGGGAAGGTTAAGGAAATCAAGCAACATGAAGACAATGAACTCCCATCTTCTAATATCCACACATAGAACAAACCAGCACATTCACTGCTGTTCCTCTACCACAACCCCTCCCCGCACCACGAAAACATAACCATAAACCTACGTGACACATCTCCAGGAAGTCTACAGTGGTCATGTGACCATGGACAAAAACGAGCAGGTATGACTTTTAAGCCCAATGGAACAGTCATACTGTTTTCTCTGCACAAAGAAACTGAAGACACTTATTATAAGAAGTTGAGACCTAAACCATCAAGTCTATAGAAACACATTTAAAACCACCCTCAGTGTCAAAACAAGTGACTTTCAGCTCTGTTCTGAACGGATTCAGGAATGCTTAGCTACTGGAGGAGTTGCTCTTCCTTCCTCATGATTCAAGAAGTATTCATCACAACAGGCATTTACCCACTGCCTATGATGAGGATGGTGACCCCCTAGTCTCGTCCATTTGGGAGTCAATGTCATGGTGCTAACTTAAGGCCAAACTTTCACTGTTTGTTTTCTTGGTGGAAAACGTGAAGATAAAGTATAGATTAGCAATTGCAACAGCAGCAACTGGAACTGTTTCCTTTGCCTTTTACCCTGAGTAGCATGTAAGTGTTATTTTCTTTTGCTAGTCTTGCAACTTCCTTGTATGAAATCCTTCAATGGCTCTGACAGGATAAAAATTAAGGTCCCACCATTTCTTTTCAGCTCCAGGGCATGCTTCTCTCCACGACTTCATACAGGGAAGCGGCACGACCACTTGAGCCCTGCATGCAACTATACCCCTCTGTGCTTCTCTCTGGAAAGCACAACTCTCTGGCTCTCACCATCTGCCTTTGTTTTCAAAGGCTTTAACCACAGGCTGTCTTGTTTCTGTAATCTCCATTGTGACAGTTCATCCCCACTCGCCATGTGCTAGCACTGACAAGCACATAATGATCAGAATGAATTTCAGGGCTTCCAGACCTCAGCCAGAGTGGACACCAAACCAAACGCTAAGCCCAAATGCCCCTCTGTCAACTGTCTCTCAGTTCCTGGGTGAGTTCCTAACAACAAAAAAAGGATACTCAGATCAACAAAAGGAGGCACCTTGAAACCAAACGACAGAGCAACTTGAGGCAAATTTAAGTTATTAACATTGAAGATCTGTTTCAGAGAATGGGAATCATATGCTCGAATGTAGGACTTATATGCCTCCTGCGCTGACTTATGAAGGAAGTAGTTCTTTTCAATCAATTTTTCAAGCTGAAATGAAGAAGACACTGGTTTCAATAAAATACAAAACAAACTTCATATATATTAGAATAAAACCAACCTGTAAAAAAAATTTGTCCCAATACACTTGATCCAAGTTTTCTAATACTTATAAAATCAGGGCACAGTAAGAATAATGACAAAGTTCTTGTAAGGTATAAACAGAAATAAGGTAGGGAACACAGGAACCCGGTAAACAGCATAGCAAGAACCCTAAAAGATCACACAGTCCAAACCTGGTTTATGAAAGGGGAAAGTCAGAGGACAATGATTACCAACTGAGGCTACTTCTTCCTCACAAACTTTTTTTTTTTTTTAAACAAAAACACACAAACAAAAATACCAAACATACCTGAGACTGAATGTCAGAAATCTTGGACCAGGAAAATTCAAATTCACTTAATGGAACCTAGAAAACAAAAGCATGGAGATTAGTAAGCCAGGATGGATCAATATCAGGCATGTAGATGATCGAGCAATAACAAGCATCCCGTGCCATGAAGAACCAGGACAGCCAGGCATGTACAACTCCCTCAGGACAGACAGCTGCTCCTCTGGTCTCCCGAAGCCAAAGGAAAGCTTTCCTACCTCTGCTACCTTCACATGCATTGTGCTGAGGAACCTTCCTGAAAGGAAAGGTGAGGAACTGGACAGGGAAAGTGAATAAACAAAGCCCTTTTCTCTACAGAAGGACCTCTATGGATCTAACATGAGGCAGCACGATGCTTCCAGTCAGAAGGACCACTAGCCCCTCCCTCTGTGTCGAGAGCTGTTTTAGGACCATGTAGCCCCGTGACTGGGGTCTGTGATACCAGAGCTCATGAAGACCACATACTCCTACAAGAAGGATCTCTCACCAGTCATCACCTATAACTGTAAAAATGCCAGACCTTGGAGAGGTGCTGGAAAAATAGCCACCAAGTTCTGGACACCACCCTCAGGGCCTGTCTTGCAGAGAAGACAGGTAGGGGGTAAGACGACAGCTGGATGAGCACTTGCGGTGTGGGAACACAAACCACAGGAGATCAGTGATGGCATCCCACAAGACAGCACAGCTCACTCAAACAGAAGCATCCTAAAGATCCAGAAAAAGGCATTCTAGGGACAAGATGAAAAGGCCATTTCAGGGAATTGCACATACCTACAAGGTGGAAGAAAATCCACCTGGTAATACAGTGGCAAGGGAGGCCAAAGCAGGGGAGAGTGTCAAGAGAAGGCTTGATGGGTGTGCACAAGATCGGAGGTCAGAGCCAGATGAGGGTGGGCTGGGGATCAGGGTGAGTGGAGATGAAATAGAGGAAAAAAAACCAAAACCTTTCCAAAACAGAAGGAAGAAAGGCAATCATCAGCAGCAATGACAAAGGGAGAAGAAGGAAAGTGGGTTTTAGGGTTGAAGGTTTTTTTTTTTTTTTTACTGGGAGACTTGAGATGGTAATGGGAGAGACAGAGGTAAAACAGAGTCAGTGAGAAGGGTATAGGAGGAGGAGGAGAAAGAGGCAGGAGTGAATGGAGTCATCATGAAAACAAGGCTGTAGCAAGGGAGGGCAGGTGGAAGTGACCAGGTGTGAAGATGCTTAGGAGAGGCAGAGGTGTTTTCAAACAGGGCCGGGGAAAGGGACAGCGCCTGGGGACGCTGGGACACAGTGCCTGACAAGAGGTCAAGGGCTGTTCATGTGAGGCCAGACCCGCACTGAATCTCCCTTGCCCAACCTAACTGCTTTGTTCCCATAGCACCGCAGTGACTCCCAATACCTCAGACCCATCCTGAAATGGTGCTTAAAGCCATTGGCCTTGGCACACAATTCCTATCAAGAGGCATTGGTTCCCACTTAAAATTTTCCAAACCAAGATCTTTACCTTGGATTGCTTCAGGTAACGAAGGAAACCCAACTCTTCAGGGCGTAAGATGAGCAAGGCGTGACCTCTTCCGTTTAGGCCTCTGGCTGTTCTTCCCACACGATGAATATATTCCTTTGATGGAGAGAGAAAACCTGAATTAATACATTAAGTTCCATGGGAACCTGCCTTTCTAGGACCTGCATGGTGGCGAACAGAAGCGTGTCAGCACATCTGGATTAGATGGTGCTCCTCCCACAGGGCGGTGCCACACACACCATGGCCACGTCCCCGGCGTCTGCATGTGCCATGACCAAAGAGGTAACAGCGCAATGACGGAGGCCCAATAGTCACTGGACCTGATCTTCACATTAACTCTGTGATCTAATGACTACTAAGTGTGCTTCATCTTCAAAATAACATTTTCAACGTGTTTTCCTGCTAGCTGACAATTTATGTAACCTATTGCTTGTTGAAAATATTTAGTAAAATTTATTTTACTACATAGGCACAGAATCTTACCTATTTCTGGAAGCAGATTTTATTTTCTTCTAACACCTACTGCTCTTAATAGACCATTCCAAGCAAGCACATGACATTCCTAACTCCAACCTCACTGAGGCCTCTCAAATCTTACATGTTCCTTTTGGGTCCTGCAAAAGCCCTAAATATCATCAGCACCAGAGAAATACCACGGTCAGTGCAGAGTAAAACATGACCTGAATGACTATGGGATACACCTTGGAGTATGAAATACGGGAGGTCTCAGGGAAACCAGAAAGCTCATTCCTTAATGTAGAGCCACTGCGGATGCCAGTTACCTTGGGGTCATCTGGAGGGTCATACTGAACAATCCAGTCAACTTCAGGAATATCCAGCCCTCTAGCTGCCACGTCTGTACACAACAATATCCCCGAATCAGCATTGCAGAACTGGAAGAATGTGGTTGTACGCTTATTTTGCTTCTGCCTTCCCTAGAATCAAATCAAAGCATCCATTAGAGCTGGAAACTTGAGGTCCTTTCTAGGAGGTCTAATTGTACAAGAACCCCCAGCTACGGAGTTGTTAACCTGCTTCATTTCAATTTCACTCTCTGGCCTGTATCTTATTTCCTTAAGTCGGTGGTATGTCTTACCCCTTTGTGGTCCCTACCCTTTCATACCCGGCAAAGCTCCCTCCACATGGGATCATTCCACATTTAGAGGGCGATACCACAAACCCCACAATCTATACGACTGGGTAAGTGTTAACTGTGTTTTACTAAACTCATGATGATCACTTACATGAATGGCCAAGACAGGCAAATCGATGTAGTTCAGCAACTCATAGTGGTATTTCACGGACTTACAGGATGAAAAGAAGACCATCAGCTTCTTCTTCCGGTTCTTCTTAAGGAATGTAAAGAGCAGAAGGAACCTCTTTTCTGAGGGACAAACAACATATCCCTAGAAGTGGTTCAAGTAAATAGATAAAAAAATAATCAGACATTTTCAGGTTCATAAACCAATGTAATTTGGAGAGCACAAATAAACATTCCATATACACCATCGTGCCTTACCTCTACCAAAATTACTGTCTTTATTAAAACAAAGCATAAACTGACACTCATTTTAGCTCTTCTGGTTCCTTTTATTGGGTGCAAACACTGGATATCAATAATTTTTGTATTTCTGAGATTATAGACTTCTGGTTACCAGTTTGTGCAGCCATAATAAAGTAACACCTACTCGTTGGAACCATCAAAGCATAAGCAATGCTTCATTTTTATAAAGGTCCTTAATAGCAAGATCTCAAATAACTACAGCAAAAGTGCACTGTCCTAAACAAGATAACAAAGCTGAGTGAATACATCTTTTAAAATATACAACCAACAAAAAGTTTTTAAATGAGATAGTTATTTGAAATAGTTTTTCTTTTTTCTTTTTCTTTTTAATTTCTATTTATTTATGATAGTCACACAGAGAGAGAGAGAGGCAGAGACACAGGCAGAGGGAGAAGCAGGCTCCATGCACCGGGAGCCCGACGTGGGATTCGATCCCGGGTCTCCAGGATCGCGCCCTGGGCCAAAGGCAGGCGCCAAACCGCTGCGCCACCCAGGGATCCCTGAAATAGTTTTTCATCAGAAGACTCAAAGTTCTGTTTTTAGTCTACCTAATTTGGATCTCAATGCCACCTCATTTCCAACTTTTCACAGTAGTGTGCCTGAAACCAGCCTCTCCATCTGCTAACTCACCTTGTATCTTAGAGTAGAAGATCACTAAATAACACACTTTTTTTTTAAAAAAGAAAAGGATTTTATTTATTCATGAGACACACACAGAGAGAGGCAGACATAGGCAGAGGGAGAAGCAGGCTCCTCCTGGAGTGCCTGATGTGGTATTTGATTCCACTACCCTGGGATCACAACCTGAGCCAAAGGCAGATGCTGAACCACTGAGCCATCCAGGCATCCCAATACGCTTCTTTTCTTAACTGCATTTACAATCTGTAGTGATTAATGTCTTCTTGCGGCAAACAGTATTAAGAGGCAGAATAAAGAGAGCTGACCAAACTATTCAAAGTTCAAGATTCATGATGCCAGTGAGACAATAACCCAATTCACTGTATCTGAATTAAAAGTTCATTAATTCATCTGCTTTTTGGATGATCAAAACAACTGCAAATACACACCAAAAATGATCCTTAAATGTAAGATCTTGATGAAAAGTACCTGCTCAAGACCATCCACTGTCGCATTAGCTTTATCGTCATCAACACCAACATACAATGGCTCCTTTTTCAAAGAAATCCTTGCTAAGTCTTCAACTTTTCGAGTTTGTGTGGCAGAAAAGAGCATGGTTTGCCTGCGTGCTGAAACAGATACATATAAAAATAACTCAACTATTTCAGGGAATCTTTAGCATCACCTTACAACTAGAAATACGGAGTAGAACTATCAGGAATGGGACAGGTGATATCACTACATATTAAGAAGGGAGTATCACGAACAATTTTATGACTATAAATGTAACAACTTAGATAAAATGGAAAATTTCCTTGAAAGACAAATGGCTAAAGCCCACTTGAGATTAAATAGAAATCCTGAATAGCTTTGTATCTATTACGGAACTCGTAGTTAAAAATGTTACATAAAGAAAAATCCAGCTCCAAAGACTTCAATTGGTGAATTCCATCAAAGATTTAAGTAGAAAATATTACCAATTCTGCACAATCTCTCCAGGATTTGAAGAGTTACTTCCCAACTCATTCTTTGACACCAGCCATTACCCTGATACCAAACCCAATAATGATTTGTGACACAATCTTTTAAACAAAACTTTTAAACAAAATTTTAGCAAAGCTGAATATAGCACATAGAATAATGAATCACGATCAAGTGGGGTTTACTTCAAGTGTTTAATATTTAAAAGTTAACCGATATAAGTTACTATATTAACAGATTTAAAATTTAAAGGAAAAAACATCTAATTTAGTAGGGTAAAAGCATTTGATAGATTTAACATCTGATTGTGATGTTACTGTCCTGTTTTATGCTGTTATTGCAATTTCATTTCTAATGGTTTGGAAGCCATTTTGTAATGAATAAATGTACACATCGTACGGTACCTGTAGCATGCCATTCAGGATTAATAAAAGCAATGTAATATATGCAAATAAAAACAAAAAAACTCAGAACATCAGGAACAGAAGGGATCATTCTCATTCTCCATCTGGTAAAGGGTAGCTACAAAAAAAAAATCTATAGCTAACACGATAATACTTAATGGTGAAAGAATGTTTTCTCTACTGATAGGGGTGACCGGTTTCACAGGTGTAAACATGTCAAAACTTAAATTGTATATTTAAAACATGTACAGACATTTGCAATATCAATTATACTTCAATAAAGCATGAAAAAACCATATAATAAATGGAATCATGACCTTATTATAAACAGTTCATAATGCTGCAAGTACGGTAACGAAGGTATGGACAACTCAAACACAATACAGAAGGCAACACCTTTATGGCTACCTAGGAGATGTCAGATTGGGTGAAAAAAGGGAAAAGGGGTAGTGGGGGCAGACGGGAGTCGACCTATGTTAGAACTGTCTGACTTGCATTATAACCTCTAAAGTAGCAAAACCACTGCAAGAAGTTACTGATAAGTTGTATTGCAAACTCTCTCCAGGGATGACTGGCACAACCACTTCACTTGGCTCTATTAAAATTACAGTATTAACAGTTTTCATAGACGAACAACCCTCATCCATTTCCAACAACTACTCTGCAAACCACATGCAGATATTACCTACTTACTTGGCAGAAGTTTAATAATTTGTTTTAATTCCTCTTCAAACCCAACATCCAAGATACGATCAGCCTCATCAATAACCAGACACTGTAGATTTTTATACATAAACCCTGGGGTATTCTAACAAGACAAAAGCAAAAACTGATTAGCTGTCAGGTTTAGGTTTCACACAGACAATGAGACAGGGTACCCCATACTAGTGTTGGCTTGCCTGCATGTGGTCCAGGAGACGGCCTGGGGTGGCCACAATGATGTTGATCCCGTTACCAAGTTTCTGTGCTTCAGCAGATCTGTTGCTGCCACCCATTATTAACCCGTATGTGTGAACATGGTACATCATTAGCTCTTTAAGAACACCAAAAGTCTGCATGGCCAGTTCCCTAGTAGGTGAGAGAATAAGAACTCCTGTTCCTAAAAGGCAAAAAATGACAGATGGTATAAGTTCCGCTGTTATCACCAGGAGTCCTCAATAGCTACAATAAACTTCTAGTGAGATACTGGCAAAAACAATCAGATCAGAGACTCACCATTCCTAGGCATGAACTTTAACTTGACAATGAGTTCGACTGCAGGGATGAGAAATGCCAGCGTTTTGCCACTGCCTGTTTTTGCAGCCGCTAGGAGATCCCTAAATATTAAAAATGGAAAGGAATAGACCGTCTCCTTACTCAACAAGCATTTACTCAATATCTACTATGTACTATCACATTTTAGACATCAAGACTAGAAAACGAGTAAGAAAAAGTCCCTAGCTTCTTTATCACTGAAATCAATCACAGAGATTAAATACCTAAATACAGAAATAAGAATTGTGTTATGAAACAGAAACACTTTTCTTCAAACATCAGTAACTTAATGCCTTTAATGAAGCATAAATACTTTTGTTGTTGCAAAACAGAATATGTTCCCAATTTCTTCTAAACGACTAGTGCTAAAAATAGGCACTAATGACCAAACATCAATGATAATCTAATCATACCTGCCTTCCAGAAGTGGTCTGATACTTTTATGCTGAATTTCAGTCATGTTTGTAAAACCCATTTCTTTTATTGCCTTCAGAGTGTTCTCATTAACAAGACTAGAAAGAGAAGCAAATGAAGTATCCTCAAAAGCTCCTAAATAAAAGAAGGTTTATCGTTAGCAAATTTATCTTCTAAGTTAATGCTGCTATAGTTATGTAAAATAGTTCTGCTGTTTGCAAACATCACTGGGTGGGAATCAAACTTAGTAAAACTTTTTCCAGTAAGGAGGACTAAACCCCAACCATTTCTATACAATACTAAGATAAAGATCCTTTTTTGAAGTTTCTCCACTGCTGACGGCCGTGTAAAGTCTAGAACCTATCTTGTAACAAAATAGTAAAGGATGGAGAGGAGGTATAATAAAGGGGCTTGTATGAAATGAAAATACCAAGCATGGGGGTGGTTCAGAGAGATATTAAATATTTAGGAAATCTGAAATACAAATGGAAAGCATCCAGTATAGTAGAAACTGAGTATGAAGTCAACCACAAGTTAATCTCACTCCAAAAAAAAAAACAACTAAGAAGGTCAGATATAGCCACACACCATTAGACTGAACCCACATGTCAAATGTGCACGATTCTTGAGCAGGGGAAGATACCAAAATCATCTGGGGTAGCCCCCACCCCACACATGCTCTGCTGATTGTCCACCTTGGCCTGAATAATTCTTTGTTGTGAGAGGCTGTCCATGCATTATCAGGTGTTCTGCAGCCTCCCTGACCTCTACCCACTAAATGATAGTGGCCTGCCCTCAGTTCTAAGAACCAAACATGTTGAAAGTCACCCTTCAAGACTTGTCTGGGACAGAGGAGGTTTATGGGATGCAGGACATCAGATGCAAAAACCAGTCAAGTTCTGGGTAAACTGGGATGACATGGTCACCCCTCCTGGAAGTAAAATTGCCCTGGTTGAGAACTGCTGCCATAACCTTTGAATTTTGATTAAATAAGCCTGGGGTTATCAGGCCTCAGTATTTTAACAACAACAACAACAACAACAACAACAAAAAACCCAAACTGAAAAACCCAAGGAATTCTTACACATTTCTGGTTTGGATCAAATGATTTTGCCCAAACTTTTGACCTTATAAAGAAACAGAGGCCAAAGGAAGTTACCCTGGCCAAAATCCCTTAATAATGTGATTTTCATCCTTCCTTACTAGTAACTGGGCCAGCATTACTTAAACCTCAGATCTCTAGACTTGTGCCAACGATCTTCCTACTACAAAATGGAATGATCTTTAGAAAACAATAAACCAAAGGACTAGAGGACCCGAGAAGCTGTTGGTGTGCTTATCAAAATATTTAGTGCTAAGAATGCATAAAAGGAAAAAAGAAATAACAAGAACTAAGGCACACTAAGTAGATAAAGCAGCAGCTAGATAAAAAAAAAAAAATTGCATATAATTGTTCTAGGTAAATTAAAAATCACAACTGAAACTTCAAACTAGAATCCAGAAGGCATGACATATTTAAGGTTTCTGTGGAAAACTTTCTCAAGTTACCTGTCAGTCCCAGGGGTAGGCTGGGCACTTCACTGTCCTCTTCCTCATCATCTGGCTTCTCCCCATTGTTTTCTGTCTCTTCAGGAGCCTGGGTCCCTTCTTCAGAGTCCCCTTTGTCTTCAGTTTTTGATTTTTTGGTATCTTTGGTTTTAAAGGACACCCCCCCCCCATTTTTTTGTTAAAATATAATATCAAATGGATCACAAAATAAAAAGATCTGTAATGCAAAGAGGCATGTTTTCAAAAGCTTAACACATTCTGGTTTCAAGATGTGAAGAATGTCTTTTTCATGACTAAAAATTTAATTACATGTAATTAATGTACATGTAATCTATAGGGGGGACATGGAGATTCACCAACAAACTCTATTTTTTAGGCCTATTGTAGCATCTTAAGTGACCAAGACATTTTTGGAAAGTTGAAACAATTTAAATATACTAACTACATCAAATTCTATGTATTTCACAGAGGGGAAAAAAGGGCTATGATTAATGGTTTTTCAAACTCTTAAAAGGCACTAATTTGTCCTACTATTCCATTAAATATAAATCTTTCATGAAAGCTAGCTGTGGTATAAAGATGAGCAGAAATCCCAAAGGCTCTTCACGTTACTAGAGAGACCTCAGTGCAAGTGCAACAATTCCCTTAGCTGGGTGACTGGCAGCTCCCGGAAACTAAGTGGGGAGAGGAGGCAGGGGGAAGGCCTCCTGACGTTTCACTTCTACACACAGCTTTCCTAACAGGGCCCTAAACTACTCTTCCAGCCTTACCTCCCATCAACTCTTCAATGTTCCACTCGGGATCAAATGCGTTAACTATCATGCAGGGCTTTTATAAATTCATGGTAGCTAGTTATACTAGTTAGAACAGAACTGACCTGGACCAGAACTCAGGACTCTGTGGCTCAGGACTGGCCTCTTCCTTGCATCTGACTACTCTCCTTCTGGGAAATGGTCAATCTACAGGCAGCATGAGGATGGCTAGGCATGTTTGGAAAAATCCAAAGCTCCTCCTTTCTAAATGGAATCTTAATTTCAGTTAAGTTAGATGAATACGAAGTTCTAACCCAGACATTGACAAACTTTTTCTATAGAAGTCCAGAGTAAACATTATAGGTTTTGCAGGCCATATGGCTTGCCCTAATAAAGACCAAGTAAACAAATAGGCACTGTAGTGTTCTAATAAAGCTTTATTTCCAAAAGTAGGCAGCGGGCTGATAGTTTGACACCTGTTATAGTCCCCCTTGAAATCTCTGCTTGTTCACATCTCAATTAAAAGGCCTATCCTTCATATAAGCTTATCCAAATCTAACTATCTTCCAAAAGAAGCTGGCCTCCTCCTATCCTGGCTATCCTACTCACTTAGAAACTAGCATTCCATTTATACAGAAGTACTCGCTCTTTTTATATACACGTTGCAGTTGCATATCCAAATTATTACTAAGTCTCCTTTCAAGAGGAGAATTTATGGTAGGAAAAAAAAAAAACTGGGAGTAAAAAAAAAGGGGGGTGGTAAGTAAAAATAATCATTAATGCAAAGTCCTCTGAAATAAAGGCCCGAGAAGGAAAGAAATGTACCAGCCCAGATGTCTTCAGTGTAATGCCACATTTGATTGAAAATAGGTAATAAACCTAAAATACTGTGCCATAATATGGTCTGTTTAAAAACCTAGCCAATTGTCAAAAAGAGCAAATTTCTAGAATTCAAAGGAGGCTTTTATTGAAGCATGAGGTTTCCTTCAGTCATTAGGAAATACAAAAGGACACATTTCTCAGTGTCTTATATAAATGTTACATCCCAGCCCTCACCCTACTTCTTTTTGCTACTAGGTTATTTTCTGGTATCCCAGTGAGTATAAGGATTCTTGCATGTTGTTATGAATAAATTATAACAGAAAGATGGTGACACTGTGAAAACTGTTTCAATGCCTGAAGTTCAAAGAAACTGAAGTACTTACCAGGCCCAGCATCATCCACCATTTTTCTCTTTCTCTTCTTCTTTTTTTTTGATTCTGAATTGGGAGGCTGTGTTTCTGCTTCTCCATTGACTATTATGGTAGATTTCTTTTTTTTCTTTCTAATTTGTACAGTTTCCACTGTTTTTTTAGCTACCTCTCCATTCTGGGCTTCTGACGAGCCCATGTTCACAGACTGTTTTAGAGATTTTTTAACCTTCCCACCTCCCACTGTTTCTTCAGACACATCTCCATTTTGTGTTTCTGATAAGCTCACATCCGAGGCCCCTGTTTAAAAACAGAAAACACATTGTGACAAAGGGAAGGTTTGCTTAAAACGCTGGAATCTCAGGTTAGAAACTTCATGGTGTCTGTGACTGAAATGATTTAGCTTTTAATTCCCTTTCATGTACATTATTAAAACCACTTAAGTTTATGGCATTCTTCTACCAAATTAAGTAAGTTTCCTTTAACGAAAAATGCTGGAAAAGGAAATGCTACATCGATTCAACTTCAAAAAACTGTGTCTCTGTCCTTATGGAGTTAAGAATCTGAGACAGCTGGGCAGCCCCGGTGGCGCAGTGGTTTAGTGCCACCTGCAGCCCAGGGCGTGATCCTGGAGACCCTGGATCGAGTCCCACATCGGGCTCCCTGCACGGAGCCTGCTTCTCCCTCTGCCTGTGTCTCTGCCTCTCTCTCTCTCTCTCTATGAATAAATAAATAAATAATCTTTAAAAAAAAAATCTGAGACAGCAAAATTTCAGTGAAGTTAAACATCTGAATGGATGGGGCCAGGGATCCCTGGGTGGCGCAGCGGTTTGGCGCCTGCCTTTGGCCCAGGGCGCGATCCTGGAGACCCGGGATCAAATCCCACATCAGGCTCCCGGTGCATGGAGCCTGCTTCTCCCTCTGCCTATGTCTCTGCCTCTCTCTCTCTCTCTCTCTGTGACTATCATAAATAAATAAAAATTAAAAAAAAAAATGAATGGATGGGGCCAGACAACGGCAGCTACAAATACACATGTTAATATCAGGTATTTGATAAATACATGGCTCACGGATAGATTAGAAAAGACTGTCATCTATTCACACAACTGCTGCTTCTCCTATAATTTCGAAACACTCAACCTTAACTTTCCTCTGCAGCAGTGAATTGAAAATTCACTTATCGGTCCCCGTATTTACCTTATATATATATGCCTAAGGATGTCTTTTAAAAAGTTTCCGTTTATATAGGATAAAAAGTAACAACACTTCTTAAAATTTCAATTGTTACCTTTAAGTATCAAGAAATAGCAGTGCTGCACTACTGATAGGCATCAGAAACACACACGCGCACGCGCGCACACACACACACACACACCATTTCTAAAACCCACAACCTGTCCTCTTCAGGTTTCCTTTCAAGCAACTCATCTGTGCTGAAATCCAAGTAGGGTAAGGAATTATGCCTCCCAACACTGCCCTCGGGGGCTGAGGTTACACGGGATCCAAAAGCGGTAACTTCAAGATCTCTGGCTCCCTGTTAGGAACGGAGGGCTGCAAGTGAGGCAGCTAAGCAAGGGGACCGACAGGTAAGTAAGTCTTTATGAAGGATGCAAACACCTGGAGGCGGCTGAGGCATTCATAACCTAAAGTTGGGTGCAATGGAATCGAGGGCACGCGCTGGACACGTGCAGGGGGCACTGCAGAGCTGCAAACAGGATACACTCCAGGCCTCGAGAGAGGATGGACGAGGGGAGGGGAAGCCAATCCCACCAAGCAGCCAAGGAGTTTCCTTTGAAGCAACGCAGACATTAACCAGATGATCTGAAAGAAGGTGCGCGCAGATGAGCAAGTTCCACGTGTCTGATTGGAAATGGGCCTAGGGGGTGGGGCGGGCGAGGCGACGCGAGGAAGCCAGAAGGAGGCAGGCGCAGGAAAAGCTGCTGGGGCTGGAAGCCCGGCTGGAGGCCCGCTTAGAGACCCCAGGCGTCGCGCTCCTGCTCCGACTCTGTGCGGAGCAACGGAGGCTCGGGAGCGCGGGCCGACCCGGGGCGCCCCCCGCGGCGAGCGGCCCCGCGCGGGACCCCAGGAGGCGCGCCAGGCCCACGCGGCCCGAGGAGAGCGGCCCAGGGGCGGGCTCCGCGCAGCCGCCGGCCCCAGGCCCCCGGGTCCTCGCAGCGCACTCACCCCGGAGCTTCAGGTTTCGCTGGCGCAACTTGAGATTCCGTTTCTCTATCTTCTTGCGCAGGAGTTTCATGGGTAGATGGGACATGGTGCCGGCCGGGCGCCCTCACTGCGGCGCCACCCCTCGGCTACCGGGTTGACGTCACTTCCGCCCGACTCGCACGTGCGGCGGCAACCGGAAGTACGTCACGGCCCCCCCCCTAGGAGGTTGCCGCGAGAAAAGGATGCGTCTGGGCGGAAATGCGTCCGGGGCCCCTGGCGCCCGCAGTCTTGAGCGCCCTCTGGAGGAGCGGAGGCCCGACCGCGGTTGACGCTGTGTCCCGGGGCTGCACCTGTAGGGCCCCTGCAGGTCCCGGGGCTGGGAGCTTCCCCGGAGGAGGCTGAAGAAACGAGGACGAGCAGGAGGCCTCCGGGAGTCTCCGGGCATGTGTGCTTCCCCCTTTGTATCCTGCACTGCTGGAAACTAGGAAACAATCTAATGTCGGGGCAGCCCGGGTGCTCCGCGGTGGGCGCCGCCTGCAGCCCGGGCCGTGACCCCGGAGACCCGGATCGAGTCCCACGTCGGGCTCCCCGCAGGGAGCCTGCTTCTCCCCCTGCCTGCGGCTCTGCCTCTCTCTGTGTGTCTCTCATGAAGAAATAAATAAAAATCTTAAAAAACCCCCTAAATTTCGTGTATTTGTTGGGAAAGCAGATTCTGAAGCTAAGTGATGCTAAGAGTCCTTTGAAGCAGGGTTGGGAGGACATTGGGAAGCGGGGTCTCCGCACGCCCTGCTCCAATTCCTGGAGCACCAGCAGCTCTTGACTTTCGGCAGTGGCAGCTGGTCAGTTGCACCCCCCCCCCCCCTCCGCGCCCCCAGCACAGTCTTCCACTTTGGGCTGAAATCGAGCTAATGTAAGCTCTGCTAGCTACACCGATAATGGGGCTGTTAGATGGCCAGTTTCGCTCTGCCAGGTAATGGCAATTCTTTGGAAACAAGTCGTGTGACCTTGTGGCTTTTGGGTTTATAAACCCGTGCTCCCTCCTGGCAGCTCAAGAGTCCAGCACTTTTAACAGTGAGTTTCTAAGACCAGGCCTCACAGACAAGTTGATATCATTAGATCAGATCTCAGAAAGCCTCTGCCAGGGTTTGGGGAGGTGGAAATTGATCACGTGCCTCTGACATGCCTCTTGTCTGGGACTCTAGGGCCTGTCTTAGCATCTACGCAGTGTATGCTGAGCTCTTTGAAATCTCTTGCCCGGGATTCCCCATCCCAGACGTCTCCTTTCCCAGAACATAGTCATTCATCAGTTGTTCACTCATTTAGCAATTCTTAAGCGAGGAGAATGTGACAGGTGTGTGCTCGTTTCTGGGAATGGAACGGTGGGTAAGATGCACGTGGAATTTACAGAGTTGGCATGTGGAGAGGAGAGAAAATTAAGCTGTGGCAAACCATGCAGCGATGAGGGAAGCCCATGGCAGCTCAGCACTCTCATGTGGGGATGGGGATAGGGACTCAGTCTTTCATTCCATACCCTCTGTGCATATGCACTGTGCTAGCAGCGGGCAGAGCGGGGAATTGAAGATGCTGCCTTTATTTAAATATTATTCGAACACTTAAATTTAATATGGATCATGCCTCAGCCATCCCGTTCTTTCAGTTTTGTTTTGTCACTTGTGAGACCCCTTGGCCCTCTGATTTCAGGGCTGACCTCCTGAACCCAAGACCCTCCTAGAAGCTTGTGCTTGACTTTTTAGAAACTCACTAATGAACTGCTGACACGGAAAAAGGAACATCCGAGGATGAGGCCAGCACAGTTGAATCAGAAGTTAATCTGAAGTGATTAACTCAGTTAATCCACAGTTAATCTCAGCTTCAGTATGATGTGAAATTCCCCTCCGAACATCATCCCAAGCCCTAAAGAAAGGAGCCTCCTTTCCCTTGCTCAGGGAGTCATGCTTTGGAAATTATGGGAGAAATAAAGTGACCTTGTGAGGCAATCACCTGGTGATTTCTGTCTATAGCTCACCAAGGAGCGGACCCGCTTTGGTTCAGTAACGATTTCAGGTTTTAAGCCTTAGACAAGAGTTTATATAATAAACAGCAGATTCGTGTATGATTTTTTTTCATTTAAATAATTTAAAAAAGCCTCACTCCAGGGAACCTGGACGGCTCAGCCAGACTCTTGATTTCAGCTTAGGTCATGATCTGGGGGTTGTGGGATCAAGCCCCAGCTCAGGCTTTGCTATGGGTGTGGAGCCTGCTTGAGATTCTCTCTCCCTCTCCCTTTGCTCCCACTCCCTCTTTCTCTCTCTTCCTCCTTCTCTAAAACAACAACAAAAGACTTCACTGGGAAAAGAAAACAGTCTATTTCACAAACTCCTTAGAATTTGAAAAAGAAGTAACTGACTCACTCTCTCTAACCACTGCATGAAGACTTTTGAAGCGATTTTTCTGGGAACTTTCAAACACTAGTTGCTACAAGCCAACCACTCTAGTGTATAGGAACTTAAAAAGTGCTATATTATATAAATAAGTGGGGTGTTGCTCCCCTCATGTGGCTTGACTCTGGTTCTCTGGATTTTACTAAGCAATGGCAGGTGCTTAAGAAATGTCTTAATGAATGGTTGTGAAAGGGAGGGATGATTTCAGGGAGCACTGCCACAATTCTCTAAGGCATTAATGGTGCAGAGCTTCTAGAAGGTGGAGAGGGTACAGAAGTACATTATAGAAACCTTTCTCACAAGAAATATATTCATTTATGACTTTAAAAAAAACCCAATGCTGTGCCAGGTGCTACTTTGGGCTCCCAAGGTCAGGCAGTGAAAAAGACGGGCAAGCTTTTTGTTTTCAGGGAGCTTACTGCCTAGAGAGGGAGATTAATATGAATCAGATAAACAAGTGAGTCAACAAGGTAACTTACATGGGGCTAAAAGCTGGGAAGACATTAAAACAAGATGATGTAGTATAATAGAGAGAGATGGATAGGGGTCGGGCAGCATGCTGCTCAGTGTTAGAGGTATTTCTGTGGAAACAGCTTAGCAAAGACCTGGGGTCAGAGAAAAGACTGGAGAAGACAGCTTTACATGTTATTAAGTAACAATACAGGACCACAGAAAAAGTGTGGTGGGGTGGGAGTGGGGAGTCCTCTCTCTGCAGGGTCCTCCAGTCTGACCACTAGTGATTGAATCATAGACTGACCCTGGCTTCTCCGTATGTTGTGGAGATAAGGCTTCAGAATTGGGATTTTAAAAAAGATTTTATTTTATTTATTCATGAGAGACACACAGAGAGAGGCAGAGACATAGGTAGAGGGAGAAGCAGGCTTTCCACAGGGAGCCTGATGTGGAACTCGATCCCAGAACCCCAGGATCCCAAGGCAGATGCTCAACCACTGAGCCACCAGGTGCCCTGAGATTAGTTTTTAATACATTTTTATTTTATTTATTGTAGATTTACAAAAACATTGCAAAAAATACTACCCTCCACCCAGTTTGTCCTAATTTCAACAACTCAGATAGTGATGAGACAGTGGTCAAAATTAAGACATTGACTCTGATAAATTGCTATTAACACTAAACTAGTTTCTATGAGCTAAACTTTATTCAGATAATACCAGTTTCTCCACTAATGTCCTTTTTATGTTCTAGGATCCTAATTAAGATACTATATTGCACGCAGAGAATTTTCTGAAATAAAATTTTGACTGTTTCGTGAACAATCCATATGGAGGTTCTTCAAATGAAGAACAATCCATATGAAGAAGCTGGAAAGTCCACATCGTAGTTCTCAACATGTTATTTTTTACTGCTTCATGATTATAAAATAATACATGTACTGTTTAAGATATCCCCTCTCTCCATGTTAATTCACTCCATTTCCCAGAGTAGTGTTGGGATTCACATAACAGTCCCTTTGTAGTAATGTTAACAACCACCAAGTTAACTTATTTCTATAAACATTTTTGGAAAGTGATTACTTTTGGAGAGTAAATTTAGGAAAGCAGCTGCCATGCCCCACCCTTCTACCTACCTATTTTACTACAGTGAAAACTGCAAAATATCTGACTCTTCATTGACTGATTTTTTTCACCGACTGATTTTATACAATTTATCAAATTATCTGCCCATATTCCACCTTTTGTCTTTTCTCAGCTAATCTTGCCTTCTTGAAAACAGGACTGTTATTTCATTCACCTGGAATGAATTCATCTGGGACCACCCAGACAGAGAACTTTCCTTTCATTCACTCATTCTTTTAAACAAATATCTGTTAATCAGTGATGATCGGCCAGTAATTGGCTAGGAGCTAGCAATATAAAATCAAATTAGCCAAAGCTCCCACCCTTAAAATAGTCACACTTTTGGTGGAAGTTGAAAATTTCCAAGTTAGACTTCCAATGTCCAGCAGAGTACTTGGAGTTAGATAGGTCCCCATTAAATGTTTGACACCTGTTTGGAGAAGACCTGTGACAGAAATGGAGAGAATAGTGGTGAGATGATGAATCAGGTGGCCATTGTAATGGTTCGGTAGGGACATTATGAAGATCATGGGGTGAGAACAGAATACGTTTAGGTCTGTTTTCTGAGGGACGTCTGGGTGGCTCAGTGGTTGAGCGACTGCCTTCAGCTCAGTGCATGATCCTGGAGTTCTGGGATCGAGTCCTACATCAGGCTCCCTGCATGAAGCCTGCTTCTCCCTTTGCCTAAGTCTTGGCCTCTCTCCTTCTGTGTCTCTCATGAATAAATAAATAAAATCTTTAAAAAAAGAGATATGTTTTCTGAGAGAACTGACATAACTGGGTGGCCAAATTGGATGTGGGTGTGAAGAGAGAGGAAGGAACGGGGGATGCTTCTGAAATCTCCAGCTTGGGATGTGTCGTATAAAATACAAGAAGAAGAAAACCATTTTGGAGGATGGCGGTGGGGAGGATCAAGGTGAAAGAGAAAATGAAGTTAGTACGGAATATTTCCTTTGAGAAGAATTACATAAAATAGAAGATCCACAAGTACCCCTTGAATGAGTGAAGAACGTGGGAATGTATCACTACGTGAGTAATTGTGGGCAGATGGAAAGATGGACCAAAGGGCGGATAATGCATACCATTCTGAGTCTGTGATGCCAGTTGCCTGGCAGTTTTGGCACCTGGAGTAGGTAAGGGCAGACCAAGACTCAGTGGCATAGGAAATGGGTCCTGAGCATGCATCTAATTTGGTGGGGATGGTAAAACAGGTGTAGGGTACGGTTGATCCTATAGTCAGCAAGGGAATAGATTCATTTGAGGTTTTGGAGGAGATTGGGTAAGGAGTAGTGAAGATAAGGAAATGTGGCCCTAAAACATAAGGAACATAAGGCCCTAAAATAAGAGGCAGCAGTTAGGGAGTAATTTGATAATTTATGACAATATAGCTTCTTGAGAAGGGTGCAGTGGTGGCGGGTGATTCAAGTTATGCTTTTGGAGAACTTATTTGTCTGGGGTGTTCAGGCAGACTTGGGTAAACAGCTGGTGGCTGTTCGTTCACAGTATACTGGGGACAAAGTGATGGGACCTCACCATGCTTGCTTCCTGCCTCCACGTGGTCTCTGGCTTGAGTCACCCTCCCCCCCCTTCCCTGCCTTCGCTCAGTCTTGTCCAGCTGCCAGTCCCCTTCTCATCATCCCTCCCCCCAAGACTCAGCTTCAGTGCAGCCCCCTCTGGGGAGCTCCTCCAAACTCCTGGGCCAAGGCTGCTCACTTCCCCTCCGGGGCTGCCTGTGTGTTGTGGGCAATGTCTACTGATGCTCCTTTTTCACTAAATGGTGATGTGTTCTCTTAAATATCTTTCTTTTTTTCATACACTATGAGATACTTACAGACAGACATGTCTTTGGTTTCCAGAATTCTGTCCAGCACATAGTAGGTAGTCAGTACATTAATTTCAATTCTGTTCAATAGATTCATGACAGAAAGATCAAGGGAATATTTGGAGGATAAAACTGGTAAGCCTTGGGCAGCCCGGGTGGCTTAGCGGTTTAGTGCTGCCTTCAGCCCAGGGCCTGATCCTGGAGACCCAGGATCGAGCTCCATGTCAGGCTCCTGCATGGAGCCTGCTTCTCCCTCTGCCTGTGTCTCTGCCTCTCTCTGTGTCTCTCATGAATAAATAAATACAATCCTAAAAAAAAAAACAAAACAAAACTGGTAAGACTTACTGATTAATTAAAGGAAGATGAGCTGTAATCATAGAATTCCTGTATTTGTTGAGGGTACAGTGGGGATGGTGGGGTGTTTGGGAATGGCAGATTTGGTCTGGAACACCGATATATATATATATATATATATATATGAATATATAACTGTAACTATATATAATGTGTAAATATACTTAACATATACTATATGTAATTTAGTATACATAAACATAATATGCAATAATACATCATGTGTAAATCATATATACCTTTCCCCACACACATTTACTTTGGAAACCATAGAATGCTAAATGTTTTGATTCCAAGGGAAAAATTAAATTTAGCGGTTAAGGGTTCAGTTTTGGAATAAGACAGATATAAGCTTGAATCTCAGCTCTTCCATTTACTGCTTATCCTAATTTGGGCAAATATTTATCCTTTTAGAGCTTTAGTTTCTTTATCTGTAGAAGACATGTAGTAATAACAATTATCCTATGGAGTTGTGTGAGGGGTCAATGAGGTTTTTATATGCTAAGCACATTTAGCTTGATATTTAGCTTTTAGTAAGTGACAACTGTCATTACTATTCATCCACTTGTGGCAGAATTAACGCACAGTTAGCTAGGAATAGGGAGAGCCAGTTAAAACCTCGGACTGTGGGGAAGCCCTTGAGCTGAGCACTAGAATTTCTACCAAGGCAAGAAAATGAGGTACACGAGAAATGCATCTCTCATACATTCATGCAATCACTTCTGAGTAAGCTTAATTAAACTTGCACCTATATCATGGAAGCATCTCATGACAGAATTTCTATATTTCATACAAGAAATTTGAGTTGAAATACTAACCACATTCCTGTAACTAATTGGAAGGAATATATATAAGCCAGGATCAACCTTCTGCATCAAAGGAAAGAGAATGTGTTAGCCTTGGGTCTAGGGTTGTGATTCTTGAGATGAGATTTCTTGAAGCCCTATGCTGTCTATCCGTTTTTAGAAGACAGAAAGGAAATGGTTATCAAAGCCAAAAGGAGTATCTTCATATGCCTTAATTGACTATTATTCTGAAAATATGAAAGTTATGAGCAGCTGGTTTGGATTTCCAGCCTGTGACAGACAGCAGCCTGCCTGCTGCAAACTTCCAGGGGTTTCTTTGGGGCTTATGTAAAGATGTGCAAGGACTAACTCATCCTATTTGCCAGGATGTCTGATTTGTATTCTCAAGTAAGGGATGTGGAGGCCTGATCTGGAACAGGAAAGGCAGAGATACTGTGTCTGGAAGGATCCATGGAGTGTTAGGGCTGGAAAGAATCTTGGGGTATCAGTCTCGCAGGGAAGAGGCTCAGGAGGGAATCACAAAGGTCTTTCTTGTGGGGATGGGGCATGGAGAAGATGCAGGTGGGGACCCTCTGACACAAGTATCAGAGTTATGATTGCAGGGAACTCTGGTATGTTTGTGTGTGTTCTACACACAGTAAAACAGGTATCACTTACCTAGTTTTAGACAAGGAAATATTTCCACTAAAACAAAGAGGCCCAGTGCCTTCAGTTTTATGAAGGGAGAACGAAGTCCAGGAATGGTGGGATCCCTTGTGTTGTTCTGTGACGCCTGAGCCTGATATGAGCCTGCACCTTCAGGGTAAAATATTTTTAAGACAGAAAGAAACAACAAGGTACATTTCCTTTAGATAATTTAAAGCAACAATCCCTTTAACCTTTACAAGTTATTTTTTAATCACTAGCCATGAAAAATATGAACTAGGATACACCAACAGAAATACTGATGATGGCTCAGTGGCAAGTCTGGCCCAGGATTCAGGCACAAATCCAAATAGATACAACTTTTTCCTTTGAAATTATAATTTTTATTGCTGATCTCATCTGTCGTAGAGGCATTAATTGCTCCTCTCTGTCCAGTACAGATGAGATATATTTTACATCAGGAATTTATTAATGGTGTTAATAGATTGTATGTTTTATATCAAGTATTCATTAATGAGATGAGGATATTCATAATTAGCCATTAAGTTAGCTTCAAACTTGAGTGATCCAGCCTAGGATTTTAAAAATGTGTTTCACATTGTGGAGTTGGGGTAGTTTTAAGATACATCTTGAAATTATTTCTATATTAATTGATTATTTCTTTTTTCCTCAGACACCAAATCAGCCTGTAACTGGCTTGACTGAGGGATCTCGGGTTCTTTGGGTATAAACATTGTAGAGTTTGACTTTTTTAACTCTTATCATGTGGTGTCAGATTTCTCTACCAGCTGTGTGGTGGAGTCCCTAAACAATATTTCAGTTTGATTTTATAGCTTTTCTGTCATCTTTACTCATTAAAAAAATCTAGCCTATTGAACATGTCAATCTCTCACTGAATTAAAATCTCTGCCCTCTGCTCTACATACAGCAAGCTAGGCATTCCTCTCCAAAGACTTCAAGGAGACACTTGAGACATTTGTCTGCCCACGTCCATCTTCTGTCCTCTTCCGTGGGTTCTGCAGTGAGGGTAAGGGAGAGGAAAAAAATGTAGAGACTGACTTATTTTCTTGATTTTCCAAGGTGAGTTGGTTCTCTTTTTCTTTGTTGGTTGGATAAGATTTCTTCTTAGGCAGAGAGCCACCTATGGATGGTGGGAGGTTACTCTCCCTATTTTTCTAGTCACCACTGCCCCCCATCTAGCTCCTTATCTGAAGATTTGTACAGGTGGAAGCCCCAGCAGATTCCACAGAAAAGGAACTCAATTTTAAGAAGTTCCCATAGGCATTGGTGGTCCTCTGATTAACCAGTACCTTCTAATTGACCTCTGGATGGCAGCCTTGGTGTATCTTCATGTCATACCTGTGCCTTATTGTTCCATCAACATCTCCAGCAAGTCTACAGCATCTATGTCATCTATGTTTGTGGGCCTTTTAGCACCTGCAATGGTTCATTTTCCTCCAAGTTTCTCAGAGAAAGCATTGCAATGGAGCTAAAGTTACAAATAAAATCAATGGTTAATTTCTTTAGCCTCTTTAAAACTCTTCTCAACTTAATATTACCAAGTGTTATACTAAGTGCTTCATTATCATGGGTTTAGTTTTGCAAATAGCTATCTATTAATTTGGAAGTGTAAGACATCCTGGAGCAAGAGTACAGGTGTAGACAAAGGAAGGCCTAAACTATGAACATGGTAGGCTAGCTCAGGGTATATCTAGGTAGCTGTATTGGTAATGTTTCTCCCCTTTATCTTGAGGAATTCACTTCTACAGCTATGAAACAAGAATGTCTGTTTAATCTCCTCTGCCTTTTCGTTCGGTTTGCCTTGTGTCTGTGTAAGAGGAATGATCGACTGGTATCCCCAATACCTACAAGTCTTGGAGTCAGACTATATCAACTTGGGGCGGGTCACATAAATTTTTATGCTTGTTTCCTTATGTATAAAGTGAGGATGATGTTAGTCACTATCAAATTGCATTGTTGAGAGAATAAAATGAATAAATACATGTCAAGTGCTTAGAATAGTCTTGTCATGTAGAAAAAACCCTGCATATCATGTCAGTAGGTGTCCTCTAGTTTGCTATTTTGTGTCTGAAAAGAAAGCCTTGTGCAAAATGAAAGCAGCCAGAGAGCTCATAAAAATGTGCTTATTGGGTGCTGGGTTCTCAGTGCCAAAAGAACAGATCTTATTATATTTGTCTTCCAACATGCAGCATGGTGCCTAGCATATGTGCCTGGCACATAGTTAGTACTCAGTAGGAAATGACTGAATGAGTGAATCTGTTCTCAGTCCTTAGTTCCTCTCACATCCTCTTTGGTACATACTTGTAAGTCCCTTGGCTTGAAATTGTCCAAGGTGGGGAAAGAAGGAGCACTCTCAGAGGTGCAGATTTAAGCCATTAAGTACCAAGGACCTGTTCTTCCAAGATCACCTCTCCAGACTTTGCCCGGTACTTTGAAACCTTCGAAGAGTCTTGTTAAGAACCTCCTTCCATGTTTTTCTACTTGAAGTAATATTAGCAGTGCAGATTTTTCTCTTTGCTGTCAAGGCTAGCAAGTAGGGTCAACTGCATAATGAGTAGATTAATCAAAACTTCAGATGCTGCCTCTAGCTCATAACTTACAGACTGACAGGTTCATATTCCTTAAAAATCATAATTTTCCCAAGGGAGCAGTGCTCTTCTATAATAAGCTATTCTTTTTTTTTGTTTTCTAAAAAACATGAAATTTCTCAATGAAAGGAATACGATCTCTTTCCCATCAACAGAATGCACTTCAATGCTAACAATTCAGCTAAAAAATGTTTAAAGAAGTCTTGATGAAAGACTGATTCATACACATACACACGCACAAAGAAAAGAATGGGTTAAGCCTATAGACCTAGCTCACTGTCTTCAGTTCAGGAAATAACTTATGACCAAGGAGTCATGCAAAAGTGCAACTTGCTATTAAGTCATTATGGTTGTGGGTTTAAAGTTTGTAGTTCACAGTCTGGACCTTCACCAATGTTTGCACTAATATAGCATGGTTGTTCAGGTTCCGCATTGAGGTCCTGAGATTTTGTATTTTTGTAACTGAAACAATATATTAAGCAATAGTATTTTTAACATGGAATGGGATAAATACATCCTTTAAAAGTTCATGTGGCTCACAGCCTGGTTATGGACCTTCTCAGAAGCTAAGTACTAAAAAGTTATGGAGATAATAGTTATTCAGGTCTTCCTTGACTTTCGATGGAGTTAGAGCCTAATAAACTTGTCTTGAGTTGAAAACATCTAAGTTGAATGTGAATTTACAACCTCACCTACGACACATTGTGGCTCAGCCTCATCTACTCTACACACGCTCATAACATTGGCAGGAGCCTACAACTGGGCAATATCATCTAACACAAAGCCTATTGTATAAAATAGGGTTTAACATCTCATGCAACTTACCTACTGTATTGAAAGTGAGAAACAAGATGGTTGTCAGTGGTTGTCAATGTATTGGTTATTTGCTTTTGTGATTGCCTGGCTGCCCTGCCCAGCATCACAAGAGAGCATTGTCCCCAGCATGTACCTAGCCTGGGAAAACATCCAAATTCAAAACTCAAAATACGGTTTCTGTTGAATGCATATCACTTTCACACCGTCATAAAGTAAAAAAGCCAATAAGTTAAACCATTGTAAGTTGGGGACCATGTGTATATAATAAAAATAAAAAAAGTATTGTGACATTTATGATGAAAAACGTCTCTGATTTCAGTTTTAATCCCAGTGGTAACCTCTTTTAACTTTCTAAGCTCTTTCTTCATGTAGATATCATTATTCTAAGTAATTGGGAGATTGCTATATCTTAACTTTAGGATTTTAGGCTTTTTGACTTTACATAAGTATAGGAGTCTCTTGGGGAGCCTGGGTGGCTCAGTCTATTAGGTATCAGACTCGATCTCAGCTCAGGTCTTGATCTCAGTGCTATGAGTTCAAACGCCGGGTTGGGCTCCACACCGAGTATGGAGCCTACTTAAAAAAAAGGAATAGGAGACCTTTTCTGTTGAAGAGGGTCTCCCCTTATTCCTTCTTGATACTGATTGCTATTCTTAATTATTAACTCATGTTTACTTCATTATACACATGCAAATATTATAATGACAGAAGCATGTGGCTTTTAAAAAAATCTTTCTCAGTGATTTAATTGTCTTGTTTTTCACTAAATTATTTATTTATTTATTTATTTTTCACCTATATTAAGTTTTAAAAAGATGTCATAATATGAACATTTCCTCACCATAGAATTGTCTTTTTTTTTTCCCCCACAGAGCCATGTTTTTGAGAAGTCTCTATTCTACTGCTTCGATCTTGTTTGTTTGTTTTTTGGACCTGTTACCTGGTGTCAAAATTTTCAATAAATTGGGGCAGATTTACACAGCTTGATGAATATTTGCTTCTAAATTGTAAGATATATTGGGAGGAAAGACACATATATCACTTATAATGAGAACACTCTTAGGATATGATACTAAAAAGTAGTTATCTTTTTTTCTCATGTGCAACTTGTGCTACAGCAAGCCCTCACTTTGCTCCTCTTGAATCCAGCAGAGTTTTTAGCTATAAAATGGATTTTGTAACTTGAAACAGCCTAGTCATCATTTCTGGTCCTGATAGCCACATGTAAAACAAAGCAACAGTGATCTGAAACATTTCCAGGAGTCTAATTGTCCTGGCCACTCACCTTATTTTGTGAATAACCTGAAGGCAGTAAATTGACTCTTTTGTTGCCTCTTTCCGATTATTTTTTTATGACAAACTTGTATTCTGTTCCTTTCACCATTACTGGAGGGCTTATTACAAACTGTGTGATTTGGATCTTACTCTGTAAATGTGAGTATACGCTGAACTTGGTAGTTCTTTTTTCTAAAGAAATATTTTATTTATGAGAGAGAGAGAGAGAGAGAGAGAGAGAGAATAAGCTGGAGGTGGGGGCAGAGGGAGAAGGAGAAGCAGACTGCCCACTGAGCAAGGAGCTGGACACTGGGTCATCCCAGGACGCTGAGATCATGACCTGAGCCAAGTCAGATGCTTAACCAACTGAGCCACCCAGGTGCCCCTAAACTTGGTAGTTCTTAAAGAAAAAGGAAATGTATTAAATTCAACAGATGTTATGGACTGAATATTTGTGCCCCTTCCACCCCCCCAAATTCATATGTTGAAACTCTCCCCCACAATGTGATGGTATTAGGAAGTAGCCTTTGGGAGGTAGGAGGGATTAGATGAGGTCAATAGGGTGGAGCCCCTATGAATAGAGTCAGTGCCCTTATAACTATCTGAACTTGCATGTCCTCTTTCTCCTCATCATGTGAGGATACAACCAGATGTCTGCCATCTACAATAGGAATAGGGTCTTCATCATGCTAGTACCTGATATTGGACTTCCAGCCTGCAGAACTGTGAGAAATTTCTGGTATTTATAGCTACCCAGTCTCTGGTAATTTTGTTATAGTGGCTGGAACTGACTAAGACAACAGGAGAGATCCATATGACCTCTCTAATCAAGCTAATGTTCTGTGTTACGTCCAGACTCCTGTTCTGCTTCTTTTGTCACTAGTGTGGAGCCATGCATGAAGCTGTCTGCTTTTCTAGCACACAGCACCAGAGGAATCGTGTTAATTCATTCACTCAGCAGAACTGATTGAGTGCCCAGTGCCAGCATGCAGTGCTGGCACTAGGGACACAATGATGGAAAAAAATGCAGATTCTGTCACTGTTCTCCTGGTGCCCCTAGTCTATGAAGGGGCCAGACATTAACTGAGTGTTTACATGTGGATGTGTCATTACAAAGGAAAAGCAGGGCTCTGCCAGGGCATATGGTATGTGTCAGAGCTAAAGGTAGAGGCTGCTATAATCTGCCTCCCCTGGGGGCAGTACTGCCACCCAGGAGGAACTTTGGAAATCCATAGGAGCACTTTTGTTTGCCCCTATAAATGATTGGAGGCATTTAATGAGAGAGGAACAGGGTGTTGGACATACTACAGCTCACAGGACACTTCTCTCTACCAACTATTGTCTTAGTTTAACATGACCTTCAAATGTCTTTCTGGATACTTATATATTTAATCATCTGAGTTTGGAATTGAAGTCCACTTTACATAGAAATACTAAGTATTTTTGCATGACTTTAATGTTCATAGAATTTTCTAAGAATGTAACTTTGGTGTAAGTGGAGGGAAGATTGCACTTTATTTTGTTTGCAACTTTAATAAGAGTTGCTTATTATTTTGGAAAATCACTTTGCTGGTGGCAGAGCTGCAGATGGTATTTGAGTCATCAACACAACAAATCTGTGTTGGTCTGCATTTGGAGTTCTTTCATTCTATATATGGAATCATAGGCAAACATGTGATTACTTTATTGGATCTTTTTATGTGGCCATGACTAATCATTTATACGTTGAAATAGAGATTACTTTTTATTTTAAATTACTTTCCTTTAATTTCTGCTTTACATTATGCTTTGGATACTACACTGTTCTAGAAATTATATTTATATGGTGGTCATATGATTTGTAAATTTAATTTTAAGATACTAAAGGAGACATTACAAAATATTTGTTGTAAAAAGTGTTGGGTCTCATGAGGTCGAGAAGTACAAGTATATGACAACTTTTCAGGACAGGTAACACCTCACCTGAAGGCTGAATGATGAGTCCAGTTTAACTAGGCAAAAGGTGAGGGGAGGCATTGTGTCGGGCATCATGGTAAGGTATCCTTGGAGAATGGAGGCAGGACAATTCAACATTCGAAAGAAATTCATGTGGCTGGTGCTCAGAGTGAGACCGGGTAGCATGAGGTGAGGATGGTAAGGTGAGTGGAAGTTGGTGCTTTCTAAGCCTTATAAACCAAGTTAAGTTAGATTTTTGGTTTTAATTCTAAAGTCAATCAAAAGCCATTGAAGGGCAGAGAATAATATCATATTTTCACTAAAAAAAAAAAAAAAAAGCTAAAAAACTGTGGTGTGGAGAAAAAAAATTAGAGGGGGTGGGATGCAGGATGAATGTGAGGGAGTGATGGTCCAGGTGAAGGATGACTATATTCTGGGTTGGGGTGTAGGTGGCAGCTATGAGATATTTAGGAGATAAAGTGGATAAACTTTGGAATGAACTGTTTGTTTGTTAAAGGCACCACATTAGAGGATGGTATCCATGATGAATCACAGGATCTTGGCCTGGGCAAGTGGGAGGTGACACCATTCACTGAGCCATGGAACCTTGGAAGAGGAAGAGGACCTGGTTTGAGTAGGGTCAAGATCACAAGCCTGGACTTGGAATGTGGAAATGGTGATGCCATTGAGACCACGAGGTGGAGATGTTGAGTAGCCAATTGGAGGTTAGAAGAAGCTGACAGAAAAGTCTGGCCAGAGCTAGAAACTTGGGGTCATTTGTGTAGTCTAGTGGGGAGTTTTGGCTGTAATTGTATACAATGGGAATGTAATGTAAAATGAGAAAGTGTCCGGGATAGAGCCTTGAGGAGCTTTCAACATGTAGTATAGGAGGGTAATTCTTACAGTATGGTCCCCAGATCAATAGTCACAGCATTGCTTGGGAACTTGTTATTTAAAATAAATGAATGAGGTGTGCCTGGGTGGCTCAGTTGGTTAAACTACTGCCTTGGGCTCAGGTCGTGATCCCAGCAAGCTCCCAGCTCAGCAGGAAACTTTACTTCTTCCTCTCTCTGCTGCTGCTCCTGCTTGTGCTTTCGCCGTCAAATAAATAAATGAAACCTTTAAAAAGATGAATGAATGAATGAATGAATGAATGAATAATCTCACTAATTTTAGAACTCCAAAGTTACTCTGTGCAGTTTAGCTTATATAATTTCTGTGAGCATGAGATTTAAAAATTTATAATTGGCTGTAACCCAACATATTAAGTAGTGGGTAAGTTTATTGGCTATGTTACAATCTTGCAATCTTGCATGTAATTACAAGAGGGAGAAATAACAGAAGAGGGAAACGTGGGTGTAGAAAGTCACCCTTTAGAGTCTGGCCTCAGCCACAAGCAGGCACAGGAGCAGTCTGACTGCAGTGGCCAGAGTCCCTGGAAATAGTGTGATGTTTCTCAGCCTTGGCTATCCTTAAACATTTCATGGGGAGTTTTTTTGTTTGTTTGTTTGTTTTTACAGAATATTGATGTCTGGGTCTAACTCCAGGCCAAGTAAATCAGAATCCCTGGAAGAGTGGGTTCCTCATTTTAAAAACACTCCCTAGTTGATTATAATGTTCAGTCAAGTTAAGCATCTTTGAGCATGTTCTTCGGTGAATTCAGGTTCTACTAATTGGGCTGTCCACCTTTCAGGTAGATTTAGAAGAATGGTTTATTAGATCAATCTCATGTGTCTAGGCAGAATATTCCAAGTTTAATAGGCCACCAAGAAGCTCCTGTTTTGGGTTGTAGTTCCTAGTAAAACTCAGTTATGTATGCTTTTCTATTTTGTTAAATCCACCACTTTTAGCAACATATTGGCAATTAAAATATTTAAGCCAACTGTAATGCATTTGCCAGCACTGAGAATAAGTAAATAAATAGATTTCATGCAGACTTAGGAATTTGTACTGTTTGGCACTAACCACAGTGTTGTACAATATGCTTTTGAATGAAATTATCTGAAGCGGGAGACAGGGAGGTTTATTTGTGTCAAGGCATTAGATGTTCATTTTTTTAAGTTGCAGGGAATTGAGAGGTAAGAAAACTTAAAAAAAAAAAGATTTTATTTATTTATTCATGAGAGACAGAGAGAGAGAGAGAGAAAGAGGCAGAGATCCAGGCAGAGAGAGAAGCAGACTCCATGTAGGGAGCTCAACACAGGACTTGATCCTGGGACTCCAGGATCACACCCTGAGTCAAAGGCAGAATGCTCAACTGCTGAGCCACCCAGGCGTCCCAAGAAAACTTTTTTTTTTAGAAGAATATGTAGAGAGAAATTGAATAGACAAATGTACACACTGAAAATGCTAAGAATCATGCAGAGGAGTTATCGGTTTATAGAACCTGGTCTTGAGTCCTGGCTGCTCCTTTGATTCACGGTCATTTTTATCTGATGGTCAAGATCTAAAAATCACCACCAGGGGGCCCCTAAAGCATTTTTATCTGATTTCAAGGACGGAAGTGTCTTTCTGTGAGCACAGCTGATAAAATACCCCCAGTGCAAATTGGAGGGGTGCCTTGGTCCTTATTTAAAGTTTGGCTTTCTCCCATGGACATTTTCATCCAGAATGGAGCAGCAGCTGCAGAATGGCTTTGATATAGTCTGAATTTTATAAAAATTTTATTGTAATGTTGAATAATCTTTTATGCCTTGACTTCTTTTTGATGAGCTAAGGTTTTGTGTAAATTTGATATTCGTTGTGGTAAGGAAAAAAAAAAGGTACATTTCTTTTTAAATTAAAGGCAAGAAAGTTAACTTTATTTTCTCTACCTTTTTACTGAGCTAGAATAACTAGGTATTTGCAAGGTCCATGCTGAGTGTGTGGTGGGTTTTCTTAACATCCCATTCTTTGTACCAGATCTGTCCTGAATTTTCCTTTAGATCTTCTATTTCAAACCCGGAATTATTTTCAAATGAATAGTTAATTGTGGCACCTACAAGGCAACTATTGCTCAAGGGAATATTTGTAGCCGTAAGATATTTTTATTAATCCGGGCAATTCATTTAAATTTTTGAAGAAGTATTTCTCATATTCAGATGGATACTAACAGATTATGAATCAATTTCAAATTGTTATTGTTTTTATTTAAATTATCTCTTTTAAGGATTCATACTACTTAAAATGAGATACAGGTAGTAAGACTGTTATTTTGAAGAAGTGGAAGATCATCAGCTTATTCTGCTTACATTTTAAATTGCTTTCTCTGGGTTTAACATTATTTATCTGAAGTATGATTATCCTAGGTATTAGACTTTTATAGTTTTATTGAAAGCTACACTGAATTCAAAATTGAAGTTGTACCAAATACGAATTTTTAATAATACGTGAATATATCCTAGAAAGATTGAATACATATAGGACTGACTCAGAAAGTTCTCTGACCCTGTATTCAGTGATAAGCAGAGGAGCACTTGGCTGGAATTAGCAGGAGAGATTTAAGCATCATAACCCTGGTGAGTAGATATACCTTTTAGGATACTGCCCACAATCCAGATTTTATATATATGTGAAATCACATACTACATTCAGTTCTGTAAAACTTTTGGTTTCCCCAGACTCCATGGTTTCTTTATAGACAGAATGTTTTTGTGATGTGAAATAAACTTGAAGTTTAATTTGAAGGATGCTTAAGGCCCCTGGAGGATTTAAGTCAGAATTAAATTATTTAACTGGCTTTGTTTCTGTAACTGGTCCTTGGGTGTAAATGAGTCTGGGCACCTCCATGGTTTATCTGTGCTTTGTCTATGCATATGCCTTAGCTTTATATTTTCTTCACCAGCACTTATGGATACATATTTTATATAAGTTTAAGTTGAAACACATAGGAGTCAATCCAAATGTTTGCATTTGAAAGTTACTAGTAGATATGGTTTTTAGACTCAGAGACTTTCTTTACCTATCTAGGGGTTGCTTAGCTTCTAATATACATTTGGCAACCAGGAAATTAGAAAAATGTGTTTGGTTTTCAAAATAGATGCACTTGAGATGCAGAACGTAAAGCCTATGTCCTTTATTCAAGAAAGTGCTATTCATGTCCTGCTTGTTTCTGGACTCTTGATTTAGCCACATTCCTGTGAAGGCTGGTAAATTTGATTTTTCAATCTTCAGAAACCAGAGATGTTGGGGGTGGATGGGTGGAGGAGAGAGAAGATTCTGGGGGCCACAGTGATCAGCCACAAGAGGTGACTGCTGATGTTGAGAAGGACACATAGAACTCATTCAAATTAAAAAAAGCAGTAATTTTGGAACATAATTCAGGATTATTGAGATGGAGCTATCTTTTATCTCTTACTAGCCTTTGAAAGTGTTTCTGTATGGCACTGATATTTTCTAATGATGACTCTGTTGTTAGGGTTTTTTGTGTCCCAGGGATGCTGAGTGGGTGGGACTCGGCTGTATCCCCATCTCTCATTTCAACTCTTCTTTTTATCTATGTTATATGTTAGCATTTTATAAAAGGGCTTATCAGCTAAAATGTATATTTGAAAACCAACATTTTTGAGTACAGTTGGGTTCCATAATAAGCCTGAATCATAAAGAAAAGTTTAAATTATTCTTGCATTCTTTGTGTAAAAGACAGGGAAAGATACAAAATATGTCAGAAATATTAGTATTAAAATGGTGAAAATAAACGTTTTGTCATGATAGGCTCTAAATAACTATATGCTGAATGGATGAATTACAGAATGCAAAGAGAAACTCAGTGCATCAGAAAACTTGCCTTCCCTCACATCACTGAGTAAATAAAGCATTACTAAATGTGACTCCTTTGTTGAATTTTGTTGTGTTTATAGATACGCGGGTTCAGTCTTGTAAGAACAACTCAAATAGAGAAGTGACAACATTTGGCAAGGCACTTGTCGAAAGTGCCTTCAAGTATCATCATGCAATCTTTGAAACATCTTTAAGAAATATATCATCAAAGTAGTTGGAGCAAAAGTTGATGATCTATTCTTTTACAAATGTAGAAATTGAGACTAAAATCAGCTCTGGAGGCAAGTATTTTGTCTATATAATTAATTTTTTTCAATTTTGTTAGTTAACACACAGAGAAATATTGGTTTTCGGAATAGAATTTAGTGATTCATCTCTTACATACCACATCCAGCACTTATAGCAGTTAAAGTGCCCTCTTTAATACTCATCATCTGTAATTAATATATTTAATTAAAGAAAAGTGTGCTTATTTTTTAAAGGTATTTAATTTAATTGCTATTTTGTGCATTGAAGGTCTTTGCCAAAAATGAGGCAGAGCTAAACATAGAATCTTATATATATATATGACATATATAGTTGAGATTATAAAATATAGTATGTTTGTATATACATAAATATAACATATTTATATATGCATATAATATTATATATTATATATATATAAAATGGAAATGTGCAGCTCAGTGATTTATTACAGGGGTTGGCAAACTTTTTGTGTAAGAGGCCAGATGGTAAATGTATTAGGCTTTGTGGGCCATGTGGTCTCTGTCACAATTACCATTGTTACTGTAAAAACAGACACAGACAATATGTAAACTTATGTGTCCTGTGTTTCAATAAAGCTTTATTTACAAAAAACAGGTGGTAGAATTGGGATCTGAGTGTCCCTGGGGCAGAGAGGGAAACTGACCATGATGGCCACCTCCCACCTCCCTGCCCACCAGGCTCCTTGGGCCTATCTCCAGCCAACCACAACTGGGAGCAAAACCTGCCTACCACCAAGGATGGCCCACTCCAATAAAATGTGGCAGGGGTGGGGGGCATGGCATGGAAGGGAACAAGAATTTTTTCTCATTAGAGAAGTTCTTGTCTAGATAATATGCTCAGTTTTGTCTCTTGACCAAAAAGCCTAAAAAACTTACTATCTAGTCATCTACAGGAGAAGTTTGCCAATTTCTGTTCTACTTTCTCACCAATACTTGGGTGTTGCCAGTCTTTTTAATTTATTCTGATGGGTCTGTACTTATATTGCATTGTGATTTAGATGTGTATTTCTCTAGTTTCTAAAGACATTGGGCTCTTCATCATGCTGTCTGGCCATTTGAATATCATCTAAGGAGTGTCTTCAGGTCTCTTGCCCATTTTTCTTTTGGGCTTTTTCTTATTGATATGTAAGAGTTCTTTATATATTCTGGGGATGAGCCTTTGTCAGTTATGTGTTACAGGTTTCTTTTTCTGCTGAGTGATCTGTTCTTTTACCTCACGGTATTGTTTGATGAACATAAGCTCTACGTTTTTATTTCCCCATCTTTTCCTTTATAGTTATGCTGTGTTCAGGAAGTCTTCCCTTCCCTTGATCACACAAATATTCCCCTAAATTGGCTCTCTCTCAGATTTCAGTGAGAATCATTTGGAGGGCTTCTCAGGGCACAGGTGACCAGGCTCCACTGCCAAATTTTCTGACCCAGGAGGTCTGGGGGTGTTAGTTGGGGGAAGCTGGAGAATTTGCATTTCTAACAGTTCCTAGGTCCTGCTGGTCTGGGGACTACACTTTAAGGGCCAGTGGTCCAGAAGTTTTGTCGCTTTGCCTTTCATATTTATATTTTTATCCACTAGTAATAATGACATGAGGGTCAATTTTCATTGCTTTGCTATGGAAATCCAAGTACCATTTGTTGAAAAGACTCTTCTCTCCACTGCTCTGTAAACCAAATGTCTATATGTGTGTGAATCTTTCCAGTCTATTCCACTGGTCTCTTTGCCTACTTTGGGCTAGTAGTGCACTGTCTTCATTACTGTAGCACTACCATAATCCTACTATCTAGTGGAGCAACCTCATACCTTTCTTCCTTCAATATGCGTTTATGACCAGCTTGTCAATTCATATGCACACATCCTATCAGAGTTTGGATTAGAAGTGCATTGGATCTGTAAATCATTTTGGAAGAATTGACATATTAACAATGTTGAATCTTCTAAACCCAGTGCTTCTCAGTCTACGCCCCCCATACGCCCCCTAAAGAATCTTTCTTAGACTTTTCCCCCTAAATAGCCCCCACTCTCCCGAAATTTTAATGCCACAGATATACTGTATATCTGTGCCTTACACATAAAAACAGATTTTTGTATCCCCCCCCAAAACCACTTTTTATCCCTTTTGAGGGAGATTTCATCCCCACTGTAACTGTGAATCCCAACCATAGTGTAGCCTTCCATTTATTTAGATATTCTTTTATTTATCTTAATGATGTTTTATTTTTTTCTGCACAGTAGTCATAAACATCTATTTGTGGGTTAATACCTAGGTCATTAGTATTTTGGAACTTAGGGTTCATATCCTTTTGGATTGGCTGTGAAGCTCCCATGCAGGCTCAGGGAAACAGGTATAGTCACTGCTGTGCAGGGCACCCTGGCCTCTTGACTCTACACCCAAGGGCTTGCCACGTGGCTGCCCTATCTCATCAAGTCCTGATTTGTAGGATCCATTTTTCTAGACATCCTTGAGGGGCGCCTGGGTTGCTCAGTTGGTTGTGTCCAACTCTTGATTTCGGGCAGGTCATGATCTCAGGGTCTTGAGCTCAAGCTCCGAGTTGGCCCCATGCTGGGCATGGAGCCTGCTTAAGGTTCTTTCTCTCAAAAAAAAAAAAAAAAAAAAGATTCTTTCTCTCCCTCTTTTTCTGTCCTCCTCCCTCCTCAATCTCTCTCTTAAAAAAAAAAAAAAGACATATGCTTGAAAGTTCTCGTGTAATTCCAAACCCATTTGTCATTTGTGGCTATAAAATAAGATAATTTATTTGGCTTTAAGTGTAGAACAGACATTTGGAAAGAAGGGCCACGTCTTGGAACACGTTCATAATTAAAGGCATAAACAACAGTAATTATTTTTCTCCTGGTTTACGAGAACAATGAGAAGATGCATCAGTAGATGGCGCTGTTTCTCAATAATAGAGAAAGCCCTAACCTGGTGGAGTAGGTTTGAGAAAAACATTTTTCTGCTAAACTGGAATTAAGAATAATATAAATAACACTAGCAAAAGTTCTTTGGAGTCCTTTGTGATCTACTTCTCTGGTGAGTTTAATTGAAGTCAATGAAAAAGCTTACGCTGTCCAACACCCCACCCTCTTACCTTTGGTGGGCCCAGGCTCTAACTGTGTCTTTCCTCAGACCAGGCTGAAGGAAATGACAGCACAGCGTACAGTTGGTGTGGCCAGGATAGTGTCACCCAGACGGAAGCCCCAGGTGCCCTCCTGTGTGTGGTCCTGTGCTCTGCACAGAGGGCAGCTCTGATTTTCATTGTGAGACCATCTGTGTGGGAACTTCTCCCACATTCTTGTTATTTGATCTTGGCAAACCATTTGATCTCTCTGACCTCAGTTTTGTTGCCTGAAAACCGGAGAGATTATCTACATGACACAGGGTGTTGTGAGATTAAATGAGGCAATGCCTGTATAGCATTTAGCCTGGCGCGGAGCAGTGACAATGTGCCATTGTGATTAGTCTGTGCTCCCTGGAGCTTTGAAAGTGGCATAGAAAGTAGAGCTCATGGGCTGTAAGTAGTGACTGTCGTGTGCCTGGGGGATGAACATCATCAAACTGGGCTACTTGCAATGCTCTTGGGTTTGAACTCTGCAGCTCGGCATATGGCCTTTTGTAGCAGAACCCAGATCACTTTGCTTCCTGGCTTCCCTGGGGAGCTTGCAAAAAATAGCAATGCCCAGCCCTAGAGATTCTGTTTTAATTGGTCTGGGGGGAGTCAAGTCCAAGGAGACCCTAGGGGGCAGTTGTGTTGAGACCTCCTGTCTACAGCATGCCATCCTTACACGGTGTCACCTGCAGAGGTGAGACTAGGTCTCAGGCTTCTGGTGTGGTTGCAGGTTAGTATCTGAGCATCTGTGGAATATGAGAGCCGATCCTTTCCTCCTGGGTGTGGTGCAGGTCACTGACAGCTATCTATAATAGCCAATCCTGACTGGGCCCAGGTGTGATTAAAATATAAGGGACATGTTTCCCCCTCAGAGTATTTCCTGAAATAGAGAAATAAAGACAGATTCAAGAACAAATTATGGACAGCATCATGAGATACTGTATTTTTTCACCTTCTTCCTGTTTGTCTGCATTTGTGCCTGTTTGTATGTCTGTGTGTAGGCCTGTCTGTTCTCTTTCATCTTGTCTGCTTCTGTTCATTCTGCTTCTGTGTTTCTCTATCTGTATGTCTCTCTACTCTATGCCTGTCTAAATCTTTTTCTATTAGTCTCTGTCTTGCTTTGTTTGTGTCTGTCTCTCTTGACTCCTTTGTTTTTGTGGGGCCTGATTTATATACCCCAAGGTCACCAAGTGTATTAGTTGGGTATCCAGAGAAAAAGAAATAATAGATCATATCTATCTATCTATCTATCTATCTATCTATCTATCTATCTATCTACCTACCTATTTATCCAATCAATCATACATAAAAGGGAATTATTACAAGGAGTTGGCTCACATGATTGTGGAAGCTGACAAGTCCCAACATCTATAATTGGCAAACTGGAGACCCAGGAGAACTTATGGTATAAGTTCTAGTTTTGTCCAAGTCCAAGGCGAGGAGGAAACTGATGCCTTGGTTCAAACCAGTCAGGCAGAGACCAATTCTTCAACTTTTTGTTCTATTCAGACCTTCAATGCATTGTATGGCCCACCCAAACTGGGGTGGGCGATCTGCCTTACTCAGTCTACTGATTCAAATGTTAATCTCTTCCAGAAAAACTCCCATAGACACACCCAGAATGATGTTTGACCAGATACCTGGGCATCCTGTGGTCCAGTCAAGCTGACATGTAAAGTTAACCATCACACCTTAGAAGTTCCTATGTCTATCATCCTTGAACTTCTGGATCACAGAAATCTTAAACTGGCTAATGAAGGCTTTCAGGGAGGTCCTTGTGTTCTCCCACCCTTATGTCTATAGTACATCCAGTGATATTACATGCAGGGCTATTACATGCAGTAGTATTACGTGCAGCGACTTCGCATGCAGTAGTCAGGTAGATATTTCCTTCCTAGGCCTTTTCTAGGTTATGACCATGTATAAGACCATTGAATTTGTGATCTCTTTTCTCTCTATTCTAATATATCATTACACAACTAGGTTAAACATGGCTTCTTTCTGTCACTATTTATTAATATCATTTGGATTTTGAGAAAATCAAAACAGAGTTCCAACTTCCAGCTAAAAGAACTCAGCAGTCTAACTATGCAACTACTTGATTGCCCCCCGGTCCTCTGTCTTGAGGAAAAAGCTCACTCACCTCAAGCTCCTTCCTTACTGGAATTTTGTCCGACATCCCCTGACGGTTCAATTCTTTATCAGCCAGGACACACACCACTGGGCTGCTCTGGGTGTAAATGGTCTTCTGGAAATAGCTTAGAGTTTGAAAATATTGGTTTGTCAGGACATAAATTTTATGATTTTTAAACAAAACTTAAAAGGTTTTAAAACAAATTGCTCTACCCGACAGGAAGACAAGAAAAGGCAGGTTTATAACTATATAATAGGAATATAATATCCTGAGCTAAAGACTATGTAATTATGCTGGTATTTTGCATCCTTTTTTGAAAATCTCTGTGGCAAATTATTTCAATTTCCCTGTTTTTATATGGGACACTTAAATGTTTCCAATAGTTTTATATCTTGGAGAGAGTAGGGCAAGAAGCAGTCTCAAATATTTAACACTTTAAAAAATATGTAGTAGTCTCTGTGCTCTTGCTGCCTGGCAGACTGGAGGTGGAGTTGAGGGTTCTGGGAAGAGAGATGAGGGGCAGAGCTGGCTGGGGAGAAAGTTAGAGAAGGTGAAGCATAGACAAGGATGTCCCTGGGGTTTTCTCCCTCAGGATATCAGCAGCCACCTCTTGGCAGCGCTGGTCAATACTTAAACTTATCTCAGAAAATCCTCCACTCTCTGGGAGCAAGTTCAGAATCAATCGGGGCCATTCCCAATCAATCCAGTGGTATATACAGGTCAGCAATGGGGCCTGGGATACACTGTGGCTGTCAACTGTGCTGGATTTCTTGAAGCCTCCCAGGCTAATTTAGAGGCAGATTGTTTTTCATACTTCAAAGGAATTCAGCTTTTAAAGTAAAAGTTGAAGGAGGAGGCAAGGAAGGTCCCCTAACATTCAATGTGTTCAGGTTGGCTGAGCACAGATCAGGAATTTGGTTAGTGGCACTAAAGAAATATGGATGAGAGGACCAACAAAGGGTGTGTCGTGAAGAAATGACTGCTTGATTTGCTTTGAGGAAACCTGTGTAGGAGGCCCCTAGGGATAAACTGCTTGACTAGCCGTGGGCCAGGATGTATTTGCTTTTTCAGAGTTGCTGTGGGCCAAAAGTTATCAGAACCTGATCTATGGTCGGATCATTTCTATAGGCCCCCAGCACTCTCTGAAGCCTTGTCTTATCACCATGCCATTCCTGGCTCCTCTTCAGTGATGGCACCTACAGTTCCTCCTGTACATTCTTCTGCCCTCTTCAAAACCAGAGTCTGTAGGCAGAGAGACTTGTAGGGGAAATCCACCATCTTAGCCTTCTGGGCTGCATTTGCTGGCTGCCATCTCTCTCTCAATCCAACTATAAGCTCCTCATCAGCAGGGTGACAAAGAGGCTCTCCTTGACCAAACCGGTCAGCCTCGTCTGAGCTGTCTTCTTGACTAGGCCCTGACCTTGAGCCCTGCCTTTACCCCATTTAGTCCAGTTTGGGAAGAATCATGCCAGACCAGTTGGGTGGAAACCTCCTACCCTCCATGTCAAATTAGATTCCTCATCCTCACAGCGTCAGGGTCTTGTCATCCTGTCCTGATTTCAGCAAGAATCCTGTTGAATCGGTCTAGCAAGAATTCTCTTTTCTGCCTGATGGTTTTTGATTTTTCTCTTAGAGCAAAAGTTTGAAAACTTTGTTTTTTTTTTTTTCTTAAATTTGTTTTTGTGTTTATTCAACTATAGTTAGCCTACGGTGTTCTATTAGTTTCAGGTGTACAATAGAGTGATTCAACAAATCTCTACATTACTCAGTGTTCATCAGGATAAGTGTACTCTTAATCCCCTTCATCTGTTTTACCCATCCCTCCCACTGGAGACCAGCAGTTTGTTTTCATAATTAACAGTTTTTTGTTTGTCTTTTTTTCTTTGCTTGTTTGTTTTGTTTCTTAAATTCCACATGTGAATGAAATTATATGGTATATAGTATCTGATTTATTTCACTTAGCATCATACCCTTTGGGTCTGTCCATGTTGTTGCAAATGGCAAGGTCTCATTCTTTTTAATGGCTGTACAATATTCCATCATGTGTATATATATATATATATATATATATATATATATACACACACACACACACACACACACACACACATATATATATATATGTTGGAATATATATACATATATATTTTTAAAATATTTTATTTTTATTTATTTATTCATGAAATACACATAGAGAGAGGCAGAAACATAGGCAGAAGGAGAAGCAGACTCCTAGCAGGGAGCCTTATGTGGGACTAGATTCCAGGACCCTGGGATCATGCCCTGAGCTGAAGGCAGATGCTCAACTGCTAAGCCACCCAGGCACCCTGAGGATAATATTCCTTTTTTTTTTTTTTGATAGAGTAGTTCTGAGAAGCTAACATGACAATATGAGATGTCAGGCACTTCATATTTGTCCAATAAATGATTACCATTGTTATTATTATTAGTAACAAAAATGGCAAGATGACTACCTAGTCTGGGGCATGTTAAGAAGGGTATAATTCCTTGTAGAATTTGTCCACTTGTTCTAAGCCTTTTCCATTCTGTTATGGACTGAATTGTGTCCCCCAACCATTGAAGCCTTAACCCTCAATGTGATTACTTTTGGAGATAAAGCCTTTATGGCGGTAATTAAGGTTAAATGAATTCATTAGGTTGGGGCCTAATCTGACAGGAATGGTGCCCTTATAAGAAGAGGAAGAGACATGGGAGATCTCTCTCTCCCCACACTCCCACAGAGGAAAGGCCATGTGAGGACATAGCTTCTATCAACAAACCAAGAAGAAAGGTCTTACCAGAAACCAACTTTGGCACCTTGATCTTGGTTCCAGAACTATGAGAAAATAAATACCACTGAGTGGGTAGTATTTGCTAAGTCAGCAGAACTGACTGAGACACATTTCAAGGCCCACAGCTTGTCATTGAGCTCGGTATTGTATAAAGCCCTCCTCCTCTCTCACACTGTAATTCCCTTCCCCCCAATCCTTGTGTTCTTACTCATTCCGTCTGAGTTGTTATCAATTCAAGCCGTTATTTCCAAATTTTGGCTCTTTAAAGACTATGATTATCTTCTCATCAAACTGTCTTCCACATAAAAATTGGTATTCAATATTTTGAGTTTACAATTTTATGTGACTAAGGCACTAATTCATTTTGTAAACAGGCTTAGGGTGGTTGGGAGAATAACAGAGAAATGATACAGACTTGGAAGACTTCCTGGAGGAGCTCTACCATGTGTTAAGAAGGGAGGAGAGTTTCACTATTTTGACCAAAGAAAAGGTGGAAGGCTGCATTTTTTTGAGGCTCTAAGCCCATTAATGTTTGTAATTCAACTCTTAAAGGAGTAAATCCCCTTCTATGACACCATTTGGATAAGCAGATATTCCAGTTACGTGTTGCCTAATAAACCACCACATGATTTAATGGCTTAAAATAACAATGAGGATTTATTTTGTCCATGAATCTGAAGTCTGGCCAAGGCTTGGCAGGGACAGCATGTCTCTGTTTTATATGATGAAAGCTAGGGCAGATCTACCGGGAGCTGGAGGAATGACGTTCAAGATGGCTCATTCACATGGTTGGTGAGTCTAGTTACTCAAGCAGACTCTGGGTCAGGACCTCAATTTCCTTCCATATGGACCTCCCACAGGCTGCTTGGGCTTCCTCCCAGCATGGTAGCTGGGTTCTAAGAATGAGGTCTTAGGAGACAGAAGAAAGTGGAAGCTTCCAGTTGTTAAGGACTGAACCTAGAAATTAGCACGGCATCACTTTTGCCTTATAATCCATCAGTCAAGTTGTCATGAAGCCCAGATTATAGGGAAGTGTCTCTAGGCTCCACCTCTTAATGAGAGGCATGTCAAAGAATTTTGAGTCCATGTTTTAAATCTGGCACAGCGGATGGTATACATCAAAAGTTCTCAAACCCTAGCTATATTTTACAGATATTTTGAAGTTAAAAATAAAACACCAATGCTTGTGACCACCTCAAGAGATCCTGGTTTGACTAAATAGTGAGAGGCCTACATAGGTCTTTAAAAAATTTCTGGGTGATTCTGACAGGCAAACTGGTCTCTGGGCCAAAGTTCCTATTTCCTAGGATTGGCAAAGATGGGCCATGAGTCTCAACATGAGAATGAGTCTCCTCCTGTCATCCAGAGCCCAGGAAGAAGGATATACAGCTCAAGAAGTTGACTCAAGAGTTGTCCCAACACCACTGCCTACCAGGTAAATTACTTCCAAATGAGTGTAAAGGAAAAACTTTTGAGTAAATGGACCTGCCATTGTCATACACGCTTTTTTTTTTCACATTATGTTTTACCTGCAGTTTGTAAATATTACAAACAAAAATCAATAATGCTGCCATATTGCCATAATCTAATTTGTCTTTTCTGATTGTGTGAAGCATGAGTAGGCATTTGACATCACATTGCCAGACCTCAGAGAGTGATGTTAAACATTTATAGTGCATTTAATCATCTGTCAGAAATGTTTAAAGGCATAATGTCTCATTAATAATTATTAAACCATTGAGTCGCACAGAAGGAGATGTTTCCCTCCTTACTTACATAATGACCGGTAACCACTAAAATGTAGGTCATTTGTGATGCACAGCCAGCACCTCTGATAGTGGAAATCTGCTTGAGGAAATTAATAAAAAATCTTATTAAGAGATAGGCTTTTAGAATGGAAGAAAACATGCATACGGATTGCTCACAATATATTCAGCCAGGGCAAAGTAGATGCTCCCTCCCGATTCAGAGTCAGGTTGAAATTCAGCCAGGTAATTGCTAGGAATGAAGAGATGTGAAAGGAAATGATCTTATTTGCTTTCAGAGGTTAGATAACTCATTTCAAAATGCCCAGCTTTGGGCTTTTATTCATAAGTATATGTATCATTTTATGAATAAAAGAGATACATAGTTTAGATTTGGAATGAGGCTGGGATGGAAGGTACAATCTGAAATTTTTAGGGCTTGCATTTTATTTCCAATGCTGTTTTTGAGGATTTTTTTATTTTATAAGAACTTTTAATATCAAGCAATGCCATTTTAGCTTCATATAACATAAGAATTGAATTACAGCTGTTGTAGATCCCACCCCATCACTCCATACATAGCCTAGAGAATTTAAAGTGTTAGCCCTCAGAAAATTTGCAAGTTGTATTTGTCTTTACAGCAGCTGTTGTGATATCGACTCTTCTTGTTTTTCATTTTTAACCTTAAAGTTTCTTCATTCTGAGTGAAAGGGAAGCTTCACAATCTGTACAGGTGAAATGTACATGCAATCGCATGTACATGATTGCATGATACAATCAACCAAGGTGGTGGGTCAAGGTTGTATGGAATAGTTATGGATGTCCCAGGCACTCAGTTTTGCTCTGGTGTGACATTCTGTGCTGCCAGCATTCTTTCAGTCAAGCTTTGGAGTCTTTCACACCTGGCTCCTTCCTATGCTTGGGCTAGTCTTTGGCACAGGTATTACATACACAACATTTGTCTTTGTTGCTCATCCTTCCAGTCCTGAGTCAATAATTAGTAACCACATCCTTTCCTGCCAGTTGTCCTTCTGTGCAGTTATTAAACATAGCATTGCCCATTGATCTTAGAACCGCTGTGGGTTGAAGCCCTTTTAGTTGCAACTCATGGGGAAAATAATCAGAACACTTGTTTGTGTCATCACATCTCACTAAGGTTTTGGGAAGGAGGACTACATTTCAAATGCCTGTCAAAATTTGATAAGATGGGATTTCATGTTAATGTGCCTGAACCAATTAACAAATTTATGCCCTTCCCTTGTCCATAAATGATTTAAAGCACTTACAAGAATACATTCAATTTTTCAAAACTCCATAAAGACATGTAGGTGAGAAATGAGAAGAGAAATTACTGGTGGAGATAGAAAAAGGAGCCAGGAAAGAAGCCAAAGCAAAAATGCAGACCATACAATCTGTTACTCTTGTAGCAGATGGGCCTCAAATTGCTCTGTAAGTATTCTAGAAACTAAATGAAAAGGGATATTTGATTGGTTATACTACTGAGTTCATGAGATTAAAAACAAACCCATCCGTAAGGAGTGCATCATTCATTTCGATGCCATGGTAAGAATAACATTCCTTCTGGGATTCTTCCCGATGAGAACACTGTGTAATGCAACAGTACTCTCAGCTTCCTCTGTGTAGATATTTGGGGCTCCCTTGGAGTGCCTCTCATTATGTTTCTCAATGTAGACTGATGGTGTCACACCATAGCCCAAGTCAGTGGAAGCTTTTCAATGGGAGGCAGTAGAGAGGGAAAGGGGTCAGAGACTTTGTTAGCTAACAGATTTCTGCTGGTCTTACTTAAATCAGGAGTGGACTTTAGAATATCTGGATGGAAGGATAAAAAGGATAGATTTCATATATCCTCCAAAACAATTTTTTTCCTCTAAGTTGAGCTTTGGATAAGTACCCAAAGGCAGCAGCATGTTTAATGTTATACTTCCAGGTGAATGCTTAGGGTGTATGCCTTTAGTGTCGCCAGTTAAGTGTGGAACCCAGATGCCCTAACTGCCTGGCTGGAGTAAGGCTGATATGCCCTGTGAAATTGAGGGGCTGGGACGGCATTTCCCTGAATCAACCTCCATTTGGATCTGTTAGGAGGTGAGCTGTGTACGAGGGCAGAGGGCTGAGTTGTATTTTACTGTCTCTGAGCAGTTTTGCAATTACTGTCTCAGGAACATGAGAATCAAAGATGAGCTGACAAATAATAGTCAGGGTGAGTCAATGCCAAAGGCAGAAGGAGTGAAGAGGTAAGGTGGCTGATCTGTGCAGATTGCCAGTTACACCTAAATGGAGCTTTCTGAGAAAGCAATGGGTTCACTTGTCCTTTAATTCATGCAGTGCATACTGCGTGAGTACTGGTAAGCACCGTGCTGGGTGCTGGGCATTCTGATAAAAAAAAAAAAAAAAAAAAAAAAAAGCAATGGCTTAATTGTTTCTTTCCATTTTTTCTGTTCTCATCTTCCACAGAGAGATCGATGTTCCTATGCCTCCCACCAGAGGTTCTGGAGCTCACAATTTGTCTTCCAGCTTCTCAACACCAATGACCTTCAGAAAACAGAGGGTCAAGCCTACTCCTCTGTGTTCTGATAATGACAGAGGTTCTGGTGTCAAGAAGAGCATTGCTTTCATTTTTTCATTCTTACATCAAGTAATAAGATGATGGTTAGGAATTACTGTCAGCAACACAGATATGAGAGGGTCATTCTAGCTTCCTTGCTAGAATAATTGTTGGGAAGCCATAGTTTTATGCTGAGTGATTTTGAGACCTAATTACTGAATCTGAATGGCTATGTTTTAAATGTCAGTAATAGTAGAAAAAGATCCTTTATTCTTAAGGGCCAGCAGGGAATGAGCAGTACAAAATGTTCTCATTAAAATTTCCCTTCTCTTTTTAAAATAGAGGATCAAAGACTTCCCAGAGTTCCCATCATTTAAAAGAGATGTATACATATATGAGGAATGACACATAAGAAGACTCAGATCTTTACCACGGCACACAGAGTCCGCAGAATAAGAGAAAATTCAAGCTGGAAGGCAACGTCTAGCTCAACCTCCTCATTTTGCAGATGAGGAAACTGTCCTAGAATGGGGCATCACTTATAAATGTCATAAGGTTAATGGCAGAGCAAGTATTGAGTTCAGTGCTCCTCTTTCTGAGTTTAGTGGCCTGTCAATAGTGTTTAGTACATACCAATTGTCTCATTCTTCCTTGCTCCCAGAATATTTACTTGATGGTTGTCATAAAGTCCCTAGCCCCAGGGGCATAGAATGGTGATTGTCATGGTAAGCATGTTCCCCTTTGCCAGCCCATATGCTCTGGAATATGATATGTAAGAAGAGGAGCTTTTCTAGTGCGCTTTGGAACAGTTCTGCCTCCTGGGGAGGAGGGAGGCACTTGAGAACAGAGACCTTGGGCTAATCCTCCCTTTACTTTGTCCTATGGACACTGTCATGGAGGACACAAGGCTTCTAGCCATGACAACTCACCTTTTGATTGTAAGAAGAGTTGGTTGCCATTTCCTTGAAGTTGACAGAGTGGAAAGATGAGATCAGTCTCATCCCTGTAGATATTATCGATCTTCTGAGCAAGCCTGTGGCTGATTACACCTTCCCATTAGATTAGCAGAACTCTTCTTTGATTTAAATCAGGCAGGAGGGACGCCTGGGTGGCTCAGCAGTTTGGCTCCTGACTTCGGCCCAGGGTGTGATCCTGGAGACCCCGGATCAACTCCCATGTCAGGCTCCCTGCATGGAGCCTGCTTCTCTCTCTGCCTGTGTCTTTGCCTCTCTCTCTGTATCTCTCATGAATAAATAAATACAATCTTAAAAAACAAAACAAAACAAAAACAACAGCCAGGAGTAATGCCTGGTATGTTCTTTTTTTTAATTTTATTTTTTTATTCATGAGAGAGAGAGAGAGAGAGAGAGAGAGAGACAGGCAGAGGGAGAAGCAGGCTCCATGCAGGGAGCCTGCTCCCGCTCCCAGGTCTCCAGGATCACGCCCTGGGCTGAAGGCGGTGCTAAACAGCTGAGCCACTTGGGCTGCCCTCATGCCTGGTATGCTCAAGAATAAATGAGGGGCCAGTGTGCTTGGAGACTAGTGAAAATAGAAGATGAGGTTAGGAGGTAAGGGGAGACCAAATCAGGCAGGATTTTGTAACATGGTAAGAGCTTAGCTTTTACTCTGTGAATGAGAAGCCATTGGAGAGTGAGCAGAAGCATGATGTGTTCTGACTCGTGTAACTAACTGAACCACTGTGGCTGATATGTTGAGAATAGACTGTAGAAGGTCAAAAATAGAATCAGGTAGATCTGTTGAGACCCTATTGACATAATCCAGGGGAGAGATGGTTGGTAGCTTAGACTAGGAGAGTGGTGCTAAAAGAGGAGAGAAGGCATCAGGTTCTGGAGATATTCTAGAAGTAAAGAAATTTTCTTTCCTTCCTTTCTTTTCCTTTCTTTTCCTTTCCTTTCCTTTCCTTTCCTTTCCTTTCCTTTCCTTTCCTTTCCTTTCCTTTCCTTTCCTTTCCTTTCCTTTCCTTTCCTTTCCTTTCCTTTCCTTTCCTTTCCTTTCCTTTCCTTCCCTTCCCTTTCCTTTCCTTTCCTTTCCAAGAAAGGCAGACTGCTACATGCAGCATCTCATTTGGATGAGTATGGAGTCTTGGAAACTCCACTACCCTGTGTTTTCCTATGAATGGATTTTGAGAGCTTGTTTGCAGGCTCCAGAGGGGAGCATAACTTCCCCTTGACTGAGGAAGGGTCCTCCTTTATCAAGGAAGGTTGTCCTCTTTTATCAACAGTGCAGCTTTAAAAGGGATGCACATGGAATGGTGAGGAAGGAAAGGGGCACCTGCTTAGACATACAGATCAGCCCAGTCAACCCTGGAGATCAATGGGGTGACAGATATTGCTGCCAGCTTACCTTCACATCCAGAACATTTCTTGACATAAGAGGATATATCTCTATCAATTGCTTAATTCCTCATTTTATCTGTCTATATATCTATGAGAGAAAGGGGAGTATCTAGAATGACTACTAGATTTTTGGCCTAAGCAATGGGAGGATGAAGATGCCACATATGAGGTGGGGAAGAATAGTTTCAGGAGGAGCAGTTTCACGAAGCAATTAGGAGTTCTGGACACATTAAGTTTGAGGTACCTATTCTACTTATCAGTAGAGATGTTAAGTTGGCTGTCAAATCTTAAAGTGGAGTTCAGGGGAGAAGTCATGATAGAGATTTAAGTTTGGGAATTTTTATTACACTGGTTGTGTTTAAAGTCATAGCACTGGACATGATCTGCAGGGGGATGAAGATAGATAGGAAAGAGGAGAGACCCAGAAACTGAACTCTGTAGTAATCTAACATTTGAAGGTAAAGTGAACCTGGAGACTGAGAATGAGCACCCAGGAAGGTAAGAGGAAACACAAGAGAGAGGGTGATCCTGGAGGCCAAATGAAAACTATTCAAGGAGGAATGAGTAACTAACTGTGCCAATAAATTCAGATCAAGTTGGCTCAAATCCATTCCATAATATAAAGACAAGCCCAGGGTTTCCTCCTCCTCCTCATTCTTCATTTCTCCTCACCCTTCTTATTTTTCTTCTTCTTTAGAATGATAGAGAGACATGGTGATGGTGGGGGGAGGGAGTGGCAGAGGAAGAGTGAGAGAGAATCCTAAGCAGGCTCCACGAGTGCAGCCTGATGTGGGGCTTGATCTCATGACCCTGAGATCATGACCTGAGCTGAATTCAAGAGTTAGATGCCCAAACAACTGAGCCAGTTTCCATTAGAAGGAAACCCAAGCACCTCTGGATTTCCTTCTAATATTCTCCAATTGTCTTGGATGGGGGGAGATGCTTGCATTTCTCCAAGATGGATGCCTCTGACTTCAAGGTCTGTTTGTGTAGAGTTCTTAATCTCTACTTGGCATTTTGACTCCTCTGTGCACTGCCCGATTTGCTACCACACCACTATACTGGAGATCAATCTACCCTCCCCTTCTCACTATCTTTAGGCTATGTTCAGTAGACTGGTAGATTTAGGGATACCTAGGATTGGTAACATCACAGGGCAGCACAACATACAATGGAATTCATAACTGGGATAGGCTAGGTTATGCTGTGGTAACAACTCTAAACAGCAATGGCTTAAACCAACAAGTGTAACTCATCAAATGGGCATATAGGATTTGTTTAAGCCACTTCATATGTTTTATATTTTTCAAAATATATATGTACATTTTGCCAGAAAGATAAGTACAGACAAATATGGGTTCTACATAGCAATATGAATTCAGAAGTGTTTAGGAATGACATTTAAAAAAATTTTTTTAATTAATTTATGATAGTCACAGAGGGGGGGGGTAGAGACATAGGCAGAAGGAGAAGCAGGCTCCATGCACCGGGAGCCCGATGTGGGATTCGATCCCGGGTCTCCAGGATCGCGCCCTGGGCCAAAGGCAGGCGCCAAACCGCTGTGCCACCCAGGGATCCCCTAGGAATGACATTATATTGACACCTGCAACTTTGAAATGTATCCAAAAATAAAATGGACTGATGAATGGATAGAGGGATGAAAGAATGGATGGAAATGAGACAAAGCAAATATTGCAAAATGTTAATTGTAGGATCTAGGTGGTGGCTACAAAGATGTTCACCATAAAATTCTTTCGATTTCTGAATGTTTGAGAATTTCCATAAAGGAATGTTGGGAAAGCAACTATAGCTCATTATACTCCATCAAGGGTCAGCAGGGGGTTCTGCTCATCATGGAAACTCAGGGTCCTAGGCTGGAGTAGTCCCTGTCTCAAATGTTTTGGATCACAATGGGAGAGGGGAAGAGAACTCTAGAGGCAATGAAATGTACTGAATAGGAAGGGATTCATGTCTTTTTAGAGAGAACTAGTCATATGGCTCCACTCAATTGCAGAGTCTGGGAAGTACACCTCAACTGTGTGCCCAGAAATGGAAATACTGGAAACAGTGGATGATTATCACTAATGACTTCTGCATGAATGGCTAGATGTCCTTGTTCTTTAAAGCAACTTGGTCATTTCCACCTTTGGAGAGTTGTCACTGACAGCATTTTCTATCCAAATTCTGCCTCTTGCTGTGTTTGTAGGGGCCTCATTTTCCACTTCTACCTAGCATACTTCTTATACTCTTGTTAATTTCTTTTTTTAAGTAGTTTTCCTATGAAAAAATATATTAATTTATTTCAATTCAATTCAATTAACATACAATGTATTATTAGTTTCAGAGGTAGAGTTCAGTGATTCATCAGTCTTATATAACACCCAGTGCTCATTACATCACAGGGCCTCCTTAGTGCCCATCACCCAGTTACCCCATCCCCCATCCACCTCCCCTCCAGCAACCCTCAGTTTGTTTCTTATGATTAAGAGTCTCTTATGGTTTCTCATTAATTTCTTGTATAAAACAATGAATTCTCAGGGTGCCTCAGTGGCTTAGTCAGGTAAGCATCTGCCTTTGGTTCAGGTCATGGTTTCAGGGTCCTCGGATCAACTTTAGGTTAGGCTCCCCGCTCAGCGGGGGGTCTGCTTCTCCCTCTCCCTCTGCCCCTCCCCTTGCTTGTACTCTCTCTCTTTCATAAATAATAAAAATAAATATATATATTTTTAAAATTCACAAGGTCACAAACAGTGAACTCTGTAGTTTCAGTTCTTCCGGGCTATGCCTACTGGCCTTCAAGTCCCTATCAAAAAGGTCCATGAAACCTGATTTGCTTATTTAATTTTCCCTGAGAGGAATTTTATGGTTATTTTCAAAGTAATCACCACCTCCCCTGCTTCCCTGCTGCATCATGTTGCCCATAGCTGGGAAAAACTGGCTGTGGATCCTACTTCTGTAATGTGTGACCACAGTCTGTGGCAAGTTGACATAACACTCAAGAGCCTGAAGTCTTCAGACACATTTTCTGGGTTAGGTTCTGTCTTCCCCAGTTCCTGGCCTCTGACTTGCGCACATTGCTTCTCTATTCATCGAAATCCTCATCTTTAAAATGGGGGTGCTAATAATATTCCCCTGGGGTTGTTATGAGAATGAAATGAGTTAATCCACTAAAGTGTTTATCTTGCTAAGTAGCAGCTATTATGCTTACTAGCAGTAAGTAACCTTAGGCAGACTATCGAACTTTTCAGAACTGTTTTGTTCTTTCTACATATAATAAAACTCCTGATGACCCTAGCCACTTCATCAAACTCCTTCTTTGTTAATTTTTTTTTTCTGTTCATGCACTGCTGGGAGAGTTACACGTGCAATACATACCAGGATTCTGTTCAGATTGCAATTGCCCCAGAAGGCAATTGCCCAGCATTTGCATAGCTCATTGTTGAGGCAGACTGCTGCTTGATAAAGACTTGATAATGAGGAAGATTATAAGCATTGGGCTTAGGATCTCCCTTTCTCCAAATGCCTTCTGGATTCAATCTGAAATCAGGAACAACTAAAATGTTTGAAAGTTTTAAAAAGGTGACAATTACACAGTCAAGGAGACCATTAAAGAGACTTATATTGAATTCTGATACACTTTTCCTTCTGCCTTTCCTTCCTCTACCTCTAACACATCAGTCTATGCAGGCACTATGCTAGGCTCTAAGGGTAAAGTGGTAAACAAAATAAAATTATTGTGGCTCCCATGGGGCTTATAACTAATGGAAATGCAGACAAGCAGTCAAGTAACTGTAGCCCAGCTTAGCTGGATCAGAGTAGAATGAGTGGAAGTTATCGAGTTTATCACCCCGAAAATGTTGTTTATTATAAACTTCCCTAACCATATCATACCCATCTTAAGTAACAGACATATTTTTTTTCCTGTTCTTTTTTTTTTTTTTTTTCAGTTTCAGAGGAAGAATTTAGTGATTCAGTTGCATAGAGCACTTGGTGCCCATTCCATCAAGTACCCTCCTGAATGGCCATCACTCAATTATCCCTTGTTTTCACCCACCTCCCCTCCAGCAACCCTCAGTTTCCTAGAGTTCAGCATCCCTTATGGCTATTTTAGAACAGGTAACCTTGTACAATATGCAGGATATTGTTACAGATACTTTATATCCATCCATTTATATTTTTCTATAGCCTCTTTGGGAGGTGTTTACTTAATTATTTCTCCATCTCTCCATCCGTGCATCTATCCATCCTTCCAAACTTATTGAATACCTCATACATTTTATCGAGGCACTGCACTAAAAATTGAGTATAATGATATATGGTTCTAGACCAAGAAAACCTTGCTATCAAATAGGAAATTATAATAGATAAACGCATAGTTATTTTATAGGTGTATAAATGTAGGTGTGGTATGATGTAGGTGTGGGCTTCTCAGGGGAGAGAGTGTTTCTGGTTATTTATTTATTTATTTTTAAGATTTTATTTAATTATTTATGAGACAGAGAGAGAGAGAGGCAGAGACATAGGCAGAGGGAGAAGCAGGCTCTCTGCGAGGAGCCTGATATGGGACTCGATCCCAGGCCCCGGGATCACAACCTGTGACAAAGGCAGACACTCAACCATGGAACCACCCAGGTGTTCCCTGGTTATTTGTTGTTATGTAACAATTCATTCTAAACTTAGCAGCTTAAAATAAGAAGAGTCATATGTTATCAGTAATGGTTTCTGAGCGTCAGAAATTCAGGAGCAATTTGGTGGGGCAGTTCTGGGTCAGAGTCTCTATGAGGTTGCGATCAGGTGGTGGCTGGGGCCAGCGACATTGCAAAGGCTTATTCACTCATGTGTCTGTCACCTGTGCTGAGAAGACACAGCAGTTGGGGGCTGGAGCAGCTGGGGTGGTTGGTGACCTTTGGACGTCTTTCTCCGTCGGTTTGGTTTCTCCACATAGTCTCCCCTGCTTGGTGGCTTCTTGGTAAGTGGACTTCTTATGTGATGGCTCAGGGCTCTGAAGGTGTATCTCCAAAGAGGGCACAAAACATAATTTTTCACTGTTGTCATCTTTTATAAGGTAAGACTTGACTCTAGGCTTTCATGCATTCTATTTGTGGAAACTGTCACAAAGCCTTGCTCAAGGTCAAGGGAAGGGGAAGTAGATTCCACCTCTTGATGGAGGAGGAGGAACAGGGGAGCAGGCTACTGGAAGAGCATGCGAGACTACAGATACTGCTGTAGTCAATTTAGAATCTGTCCACTGCTGCAAATACTTTTCTTAATGGGAAGGTGTGCAGGAGCAGTGCCAAGGTGTGGTGATGCTTGGACATGGTTTAAGGATGAGTAGGAGTCGGCAATCTGGATTAGGTAGGCAGGGCATGTTTATTATTTCCATTTTGTAAATGGGGAAACTGACATATAGGAGTTGATAATACACCTAAGATCATGAACATTCCTAATGGAAATGCTGGACGTGGTTTCTAGTCTCCTGAACCTCAGTGTGGTTCTCAAGATAGCCAAGAGAGTGTCACCCATGCATGGGACATTTCCTCACCCCAGCTCCAGGAGGTAGATTCTCCAGGAGTCAGAAGTGAGGGCTTTTGTTTACCAGAAGGCTATTATATATGAGCCTTATATATTATATATATATATTATATATGAGCTCTTTGCTTCTTAAATCTATTATTTAATTAACAAAGACTACTTAACACAAATTCCCAGATACTGGAGATTCTAGGAAGTATGCTTGAATTTAAGGAGGAAAGAAAAAAACCTTTACTCCACAGAGTTAATTCCTTAAGGAGTTACTGAGTGAATTGATGAATTGAGCTGGTAACTTATTGCTTCTCCTCCCCCCCCCCCCACCCCGCCCCACCTGTTTCCTGTAAACTTTTGGAGATGATTGGATGAGGAGAGTACTCTCCTTAGGGATCTTCAGGTCAAAAAGTGTTTACTGAGAATGCAGCGCCAGAAACTGCATTATAGGTTGAGAGAAAAAGTGCACATGCCAGAGAATTTCCTTCCCCAAAGCTTACACATAGTTAGTCTGAGGGTCAAGCAGGAACCTCTGTGTATATAATGTGCATGCACTGCTCTGCTGGTATTGAACGGGGGCCGGGGGGAAGGGCTGTCCTGTAGGATGGGAAGGCAAGCAGGGTGAGGAGGGATGTGCAGACATTCCCCAGGCATAGGCTGGTGGGAAACAGGCAGAATAAAACATAATCTTTTGGGATTTCATGCAATCCAGGATTAACTGGACTGGTAAGAATAGTGAATAAAATTAATTTGCTCTCCTTCTGGCCTAGTAGATTCCACTTGCCCACATTAGTAGGTTTCCTTAGCCAGTGTCTCCCTGCACCTTTATGGATCCGATATAGGACTAATCTATTTTCTCATTTGCTTCAAAAGAGGAAAAATATTATAAATCTATAAAAAGAGCATTAAAGCATGGGCTGCATTTCAATACTTGTTTAGTTTGAAGAGCTGAAGTTGTACTTTATCAATATTAACCTCTCAAGTTGGTTTGGGTTTGGGATGCATGGAGTCCTCAGTTTTGTAGGGCTTGCTTTAATTATTCCAGGGAAAATGTAACTACACTTGTAAAAATTTTATTTTGTCTTTTGTTTTTGCTGTGTTAAAATAATGACATAAAATTTGCCATCTTAACCATTTTTTAGGTGTACAGTTCAGTAGCATCGAATGCATTCACATTGTTGTGCACCTGTCACCACCATCTATGCCCAGAACTTTTTTTTGTCTTGGAAAACTGAAACTCGATACCTATTAAGCAAGGACTCCTCATGCCCCCACCTCTCCAGCCTCTGGCAAACACTATTATACTTTCTGACTTTATGATTTTTAGAAAAGATTTTATTGATTTGTTCATGAGAGACACAGAGAGACAGGCAGAGACATAGGCAGAGGGAGAAGCAGGCTCCCTGTGGGGAGCCCAATGCAGGACTTGATCCCAGGACCCTGGGATCACACCCTGAACCAAAGGCAGAACTCAACCACTGAGCCACCCAGGTGCCCCTGACTTTATGATTTTTAACTACCCCAAATACCTTGAAGTAAGTGGAATCACACAGTATTTGTCTTTCTGTGGCTGGCTTGTTTTCCTCAGTATAATATCTTCAAGATTCATTCATGTTGTGGCACATGCAGAATTCCTTTCCTTTATTTTTTTTTAACAGATTTTATTTATTTATTCATGAGAGAGACAGAGAGAGAGAGGCAGAGGCACAGGCAGAGGGAGAAGCAGAGGGAGAAGCAGGCTCCATGCAGGGAGCCTGATGTGGGACTTGATCCTGGGTCTCCAGGATCATGCCCTGGGCTGAAGGCGGCGCTAAACCGCTGAACCACCCGGGCTGCCCAATTCCCTTCCTTTTTAGGGCTGGATAATATTCCACCGTATGTATATATGACATTTTCCTTATTCATTCATCTGTCTGCTCTTGGGCTAGCATCCATGTTTTAGCTCCCGTGAATAATGCTGCTATGAATATGGGTGTACAAATCTCTCTTTGAGAGACTGCTTTTAGTTCTTTGGAGTATATTTGGAACAACGGAACTGCTGGATCATGTGACAATTCCATTTTTAATTTTTTGAGGGAACCTCCATACTGTTTTCCATAGTGACTATTTCATTTTACATCAACTATACTTTTTAAGTGTGTTTTTTATTTGCAGTCTCCTCTTTAAACTGGAAGGCTGCGTCTGGCTTTCACAGGAACTTCTCAGTTTCCAACAAACGTGATCTGTGGCCACTGGGGACAGCAGGCTCCCCTGAGCATCCCCTGCAGCCATCACCACTGGAGCCTCCTCGCTGGGTTAAAGGTTCCACATCTCTCTATCTCCTGGGATGCTTTCTCAGATAATTCTCAGAGGTCTGCCTGTGTTGGGTCCTTAAATGTGCCTGGGTCATCACCACATGTCATGGCAAGACTGTTACATCAGAAAAAAAAGCTAGTCACAACTTAAATGCCCGACAATGGGGGAATGTCTACATAAGTCACACTGCACTGCCAGGCTACTGAATGCATTGCTATGGTTAGGATGAATGAGGTAGCTCTGGGTGCTCTATCAGAGAAAGATCTCCAAGATGCACTGTTGAGTAAAAAAAGAGCAAGGTTCAGAGCAATACATGACATCATTTCTGTGAGAGTTGCTCCCACGAAACAGTGCTATGTATTTTCATGGGTACACATATGTGAATGTAAATGCAAGAAGCTCTAGAAAGAGACATGCCAAAGGGTAGCAGCAGTTATCTGTTTAGAAGACAGGATGGGGCATGGTGGTCTAGTAGGACTTTGACTTTATCTATAATAGTTGAGAGTTCTTGTTGCTTATGTTTTTTATTGTTTATAAGGAAGAGACCATACTCAGGTGTTACCTATGGGATTTAAAAACTAAAGAGAAGCCAGGTAGAGGTGACTCTTCTAGGTGCTGATTCTGGGCTACAGGGAGATGGATGCTATAGGGATATTACATTAATTCAACAAGGAGGCCTTTTGTCTGAGGTGGCTCTGAAGCCATGGCAACATGCGTAAGCAAACCCAAATCTAAGCCCATAAGTGCCTCAAGGTTATGAAATCAAAACACTAAGGACAACCAATCACAAACAGCCAAGGAGGCTCTCAGCTATAGTCAACCACATAGTTTGCTTGCTTGCTTTCTGCCTCTTCTCTCTAGAAGTCTTTCCCCTGGCTCCTGTCCATTGAACACTCCTAACTGTCTGCTTTGGCACTGCCTGATTCAAATTGATTTTTGCTCAAATGAACTCTTAACATTTTCAACATGCCTTGGTTTATCTTTAACAGGAGAAAGGCCAGGGCTGGCTTACATACTAGTTCTGCTGCTCAGAACTGTGTTGATTTAGCGGGTCACTTACCTTCCCAGCCCCATAACAACACCTTGGAAGGTTATTAGGAGAATTATGTGTAATAATTGATAAAAATCACCGGACTCTTCTTAGTGTTCTTGAATTTTGGTCCCTGACTTCAGGGCCTCAGCCTAACTACTGGCTTTGAACTTTTCAGGGTTAGACACCCACTTAGAGTCTGCTGTTGTACTTTTGTTTCCAATTCCTGTCCAGGTACCCAACATTCCACTTGGAGGGTTAGTGACTTCCCTGGGGTGGAGGGTGCTCACTGTTTGCACTCCTTGTCATTTGCATTCTCATCCAATTAACACAAAAAGGACCGTTTTCAATTCCTAGCACATTCTGGGCCTTTATTCTCCTCTGGCAGTTCTCCTCCAGAAATTCTTCTTTGTGTGGGAAGTGGGCATTTGTAAATCAGTGGGAGTTTTGCCTGAAAGCAAACAGCAAAAGGAGAGCCCGCAGTGCCTGTGGATTTATTGGGATCTGGTACAAAGAAGGTAGGCTCTTGGTGGTGAGTTGGCCACTTTGGCTTCCTGCAAGAGCAGGGCTGCTGCCTCCCTCTGTGAGAGAGGAAACACTCCCAAGTTATTACATTTACAGGTCAGTGGAGGACTTGCAAGCTTTAGTTTCTTCCTTTATACATATTTTTGTTGTTTTACAAAATTATGTGCCTTTTGAGCTCTCCAGGGTGACGAAAAACATGGCTTTTAATTCCTTTTGTTCTCCCCCCAAGAACACACTGCCAAGCAAGAGATTTGCTGCATGCTTATTGGTTTACAGAGTATGTGTGAGACCCAAATTTCTTGTAGTCCTTCTTTCTTGTTGCTAACATGAAGAATGTGGATTTCTCATTGTTGATTCAGATGAGACTTTGTTGTAGATGTCCTTGGTGAAATGAACACTCAAGCCCAAGGAGGTGTCCGTATTTCTGGAAGGATTGGCTCCACCTATAAATGGTCCAACAGCTACAGAATGATGGAGGTTTAGAGAATTTGGTCTCTTTGCCCACTTTTTCTTCCTGGTCCTCTCACTTTTTTGCTAGAAACTTCTGTAGTAAGAGTCTTCCCTGGGAGTGGTTGCAGCAAAATGCAAAATTGTCTAGAAAGGGGAGCTGATCAAGTCAGGGATCCTCAAATGGTTTTTGTGTCCTACTAACCCCCAAAATATTCTTAAAAAAAAAGCACGCCTAAGAGATATGACATTAACTACATCCTATCAGATATTGACAATATAAATCAGCACAGTAAAAGTTTGAGATGTTCTCAAGTAAATAAAGTCATTGACATTTTTCAAGCAGTGTAAACTCTTTCATCATCTCGAGGAACCAGTGTTCTCAGAACATACCGTTAGGGTATTTTGAGTTGTCTGTGACACTTAGCAACAACCTCATGGAATTTGGTTGTTGCTTTTCCCAGCTACCCAAGCTGGGTGAGATCCTGGGACCAGAGGAAGGAAAGTATGAAGAAAGTAGCAAAACCTGGAGTCTGCTCCAGGGGCGTGGGTATTCAGTGACATCTAAAGGGCATAGAGAGCCCTGGTTAATTGATTAGCAAGAAGAAGACTTCATACAATTACGTTTTTTATGTATTGGCTCCAATTGTATTAATTTTAAGAAAACTTATGTTCAGCCATTGTCAACTATTAAGCTGTTTCAGTGGTTTTTGTTGTTTTTCTTTTCCTTTGTTTTCTTTTTCTTTTTCTTTTTTTAAGCAAGCTGTGGATCCTTATATGACTTATATGGAGTAAATCCTAAATGGGATTATGTAGTAAACTAAATGTTTTCTTCCTCCCATCTCTCCCTCCTTCCCTCCTCTATTTTCTTTTTTCTCTCTTTCTAATTTTTTTTCTTCTCTCCTTTCCCTCCACTGTCCCACCTTCTTTCTTTTCTGCTTCCTTAAAAGGCTCAGTCCCTTTGCCATTTTAGATTCCCATTTGACTCCTTTGGAAGATTTCTCAACTAACCGGTTTTAATAGTCTATACATTTCTGAACTTCACTCTTGGAACTTATGCTTAGCTCCTTTAAAGCTTCATTGGTTGGCACTTAACAAAATAAAGCAGAGTCTGTAGCAGTAACAACTAGGAGAGTAAGTCCCAGCATCAAATAGACCTCAAGTCCAAACTCTGGCTCTGCTGTGGGGGATACTGCAGCCTGGCTTATCCAATCTCTATTCCAGCCTCCTGTTGTTCATCTAACTCTGTTAGGAAAGCTGTAGATGCTAAGAGCCCGAGCATCTGGGATTGCTCACATGATATTATTCTGGTAAATAAGTTATTACTTAAATATATGGTGGGAGTAATGGGGGAGAGAACATGGAATGCCAGGTGCCTTACTGTTTTTCATTAGAGCTCTTTCTTCTATCTCTATGGGTGCCCCAGTACAGAATTTGTGATCTTTTTTAATTGAAATGTTGCTGAAACCTTACTCCCCAAATAGAATTTAGTCTAAGTTGAGGTCTGCCTATGTCTCTCAACAAGTCCTTGGGACTGAGGGTTCGGAGGCTCTTTGGAAGATCATGTTCTCAGCCGTCTGTCTAGAGATATGCACTGTCTGCTTCCATGTTGGGGTGGGCCAGGACTGAGCATGGCATGGAGAACAGAGTTCCAGAGCAGGTTAGCTGAGCTGGGGAGGCAGTAACAGCTGGAGTTGTGTATTATCAGGATCAGTGTTAGGATAATGAAGGTTATACCTGGAGAAACAGGTGAGGTTTCAACTCTGAAGACTATGATGATGATGATGATGATGATGGAGAATTGTGAGTTCAGCACACCTGAGAATAAAGACAGAGTGGGCCAGGAAGCAATTGTCTAAGTGGTGACTGCGCATGGCACTCTGGTTGTGACATGGCCCTTGTGAGCTGTGTGGAGTGTGAACAATGCACTACCTCACAGGTAGACAATTGCCTGATTCTGATAACCTTGTTTCATTGAGGTGGATTGTTACCATGGGGGCATCCACCAAAAGATTTTCCCTGTAGGTCTCAGTTCGCTGATAGCAAAAAGATGTATTGTCCGTTCTCCTTGACTATTTCCTGGGATTCTTTTCTCCAGCTCTGTGGAAGTTGGCATGATGGAATGTACCTTGGCTTCACCATACACCCCCCCTCCAGGCATTTGAATGATCTTTTTATCATCCCAGTTCTCAGAGCGTGGCTCCTTAGCCCTCTGCCAAAGATCACTCAGTGAATGAAGCCAAGTGTGATGGTTTTAGAGCTTTGTTGACTCCTAGTTTTGGAACAATTGCCTGAGCACAATGTATAGAGTGTTTTTCTTGTCACTGGGCCATGGAGACAGCTTGTCCCTGGCTTCAGTGAAAAGCCGGCATTGGAGGGTTGATGACTGGCTTCTGTGGTCTTTTCTCCCAGTATGGGAAGGTCCTACATACTATTAAAGATTAAGAGAAAAGGTGCTCCATTTCCCCTGCCCACCTATTCTGGAGGCCTATCGTCTGCATTCTACATAAACGTACCTCAAAGAAGACTGTTTGATGCATAATTCAAATTTAGAAACAGGCACTGTGTGAAAGCCATATAGAATGCATACATTCTCTAAACAGGTTAGAATATTTAGCATCCGGGGATCCCTGGGTGGCTCTGGTTTAGCGCCTGCCTTCAGCCCAGAGCTTGATCCTGGAGTCCCGGGATCGAGTCCCACATTGGGCTCCCTGCATGGAGCCTGCTTCTCCCTCTGCCTGTGTCTCTGCCTCTCTCTCTGTGCATCTGTCATGAATAAATAAATAAAATCTTAAAAAAAAAGAATATTTAGCATCCTTATCCTTTTATGCTGGGTTTTCTTTTGGATCCTACTTTTTTCAAGTTTGCTCTCTGCTTTCAGAGCCTCCAATGAAAGTTGTAAATAAGGCTTGTAGGTTGTGTGGGTTGTGCACTGCAGAAAGACATCTCCTCTAAGGGCTCTAATATACTGTATACATCATGACTTCTTGTACTTACTATAAGAAAATCTGGCAGATGGCAATATGAGTTTTGTTCTAACAAATATGGAAAATTTTCTGACGACACATGATGTGTTTTGAGGAAGGGGTACATTTTCTTTATTTGTATGAGGGTCCCAGAGAAGCTGGCTTCAGGAAACTTGAAAGAGGTTTCTTCCCCTTGCTTCATTATATGAAGGTGGCCAATTGTCTGTGTGGCTCCACCTAGATATTATCTGGGAGCTAGAAGCTCATCCAACAGATGGGGAGAGGAATTAATAGGAATTGAGGCAGGCACTGGCTTGTGGCCCTCTTGTTCCTTAGAAATTCCAGTGGCTACCCTGGAGTGGGCAGTGGTCTCCACGAGACGTGGAAGCCCAAGGCCTGCCTTTCTATAGCACTCTGGATGGAACGGTGGCTGTACGAAGCCAAGGGAGAATGGATCTGCTTAGAAGTCTTGGCAATAGATTCCAAGGCCCACTTGGTACAGGTCAGGGACATCCCACCTCCTAAACAGGTCTTGCTAACTTGGACACTGAGTATCTTAGCAGCAACTGCTAGGGATGTGATGACATAGATCGTCAAATTTTCTGGTCTATGTAAGCCATTCCTCTCTTCCTAGGACTTCTGAATTTGCATGATGGTAAGGGTCTCACCAAATTAAATTGAACATAAAAATAAAGCAAGGTGACTTTCCTTGTACTCAAGTCGAATGGAGCATGTTTATATACTCTACACCTGACCATGGATGACATAGTTAACTGATAATCACACTATTTCTAAAGCAGGCCTCTAGTGCCATCGTTGGAAATAAGTATGACTTAGGTAAAGATGTCTTTAGCATTTTGTCTCTTTCTTTAAAGAGCTTCATCCACTTCACCTCAGAAACCCAGCATATATCTAGTGCACGTTTGCCAGGCACCCCATTCTCCATGCCTCAGTTCTGTCCCTATCTAAGCATATGTGACACATCTACCCCTTCCAAATTTACCCTTTGGTAACAAATCAGGGGTGACACATTAACGACTTACAGTGAATTAGTAAGTTACCCTGCTGTCAAAGACGAAAATAAGCCAGAGACCCAATTAGCTGAGGCCATTTATTCATAAGCTTGCAGCTACAAGGAGATGGTCCGCTGTCACTTCCCTTTCAGCAGGGGTTTGAAGGAGCTGGGAAGGTTTCATAGAATAAAAATTGTCCTGAAGATCATCTCTGCTGAGCATTCCATACGGGTAGGTTTCTGATTGGTCTTTAAGTATATTTGGTAGTCTTTAATTAATTCCCAATGTGTTTTTCCATGACTGCTAAATTTTCAGGTTGGGCAGAATTGGAAAGGCTTCTCTGCCTTTTCAGGGCTAGCTTAAGATATTTCTTAACTCCAGAGGGCAGAGTGGGATATCTGGACCTGGCAGAGACCAGGAAGGATTTCTTTCCTTTGTGAAAGAATGTGCTAGTCTTACTTCCAAGAATGCAAGTCCTCAAGAAATAGTTTCTTGTGGGGGTGCCTGGGTGGTTCAGTTGATTAAGCAAATGACTCTTGATTTTGGCTCAGGTCATGATTTCAGGGTTGTGTGATTGAACCCTGCAACGGGCTCCATGCTGGGCGTGGAGCCTGCTTAAGATCCTCCCCCTCCTCTGCCACTAAGACAGTGGCTTAATCTCCAAGGAAAAAGAGATAGTTTCTCATTTGTGGGACTCCATTCCTCCTCCTTTCTTATTTCAACAGCACAGAAACAGCAACAATCACAAAAGAAAAGAAGACTTGTGTTACTGAGTACTTACTAAGTACAGACTCTACAAGGTAAGTGGAATTCCCATTAAAAAAAAAAAAAGAAACTGATGCTCAGAGAGGTTGGGTGAGCTAACCAAGGCCCTTTAGCTATTCAGCTTATAAGAATCAGATTTGAGACCAGGGCCTGTTTGGTTCTGATACTGTGATCTCTCAACCATATCATCTCCTTATTGGGTAAGACTGAGGAGGGTAGTGACAGCAGCCATTCAGACTTTCAGGCAGGACTGGAGGGGGACCAGTCTTGGGTAAGGAACACTACTGGCATCATCTAGCTCAAACCTCCTGTTTGGGCCAAGCTTTAACAAGCTCACGTGTAGCTCCAGCTTTGCACGGGAAACTGTCTACTCTGAAGTCCAGCACCTTTCAGTTTCAGGGGTAGTCGCATTAGGGAAAATGGCCAAGGAGGAGGTGGAGGTAGCAAGAGGACTGTAGGTAGGGTCTGGAAGGGACAAGCAGACAGTGGCAACCCAACTGTTACTAAGCGCATTTGCTACTAACATCTGCCACCAAAACCTTACATCTTTAGACAGAGGGTAGAAAAGAAATATGTTATTAAACTCTCAAAAGGCAAAAGAAAATGCAGCAGAGATGAGTATTTAAGTTCTAGATATTTTCTCCCTTAATATACAATTGTGTGCTCTTCTTCCGAAATTTTCAGCTCAGTCACATGACTCCACACACTCCTTTTATGGACTTACTGCCTCAGTAATTTGACATTAAGGCATGATGATAGGGCACGGTGTCGAAACAGCCTCCACGGAGTGAGGAGAAGTGATAGCAACCATCCAAGAGGAGATAATGTTCTCTTTAAGTGACTGTCTGATGGGACTTTATTGTATTTTGTGGTGCATCATAAAAACCTCTCCTTCTGTCACTTTCACATCTTTAGGGACCTGATACCCTTGGATCCCAGGTGTGAAGGCCTTACCTAAAGCTCCCTTCCCCATGCCCTTGGGCATGCATACTTGGCAGGGAGGAAGATGTAGACCTTGGGGGATATTTCCAGGACCTCGCTGGCTTCCCATTCACCACCAGGATGATTCCATCTGCAAATGGGGTATATTATTAGTACTTGAAAGCCATCCAAGGAAACTGGTTTTAGTTACAGCTTTGGAAGGGGCCCCTCTGGGTGTAACAAGGGAACTGGAATCAGATGTTGTCAGGGGAGGCATTGATGAGTTAGAAGTTTCTGACACCCCCACCCAGATGCCTAATGAATGCAGATGGGAGACAGGAGACCCATAAACAGATGTTTCTGTTGTTTGTGAATTTTATTGTGGAGGAGAAAAAAGGTTACCATGTAAATCAGAGCAGAAAGCCACTATGAATTACTCATTACTTTTTAACTGCCAACAATTAATGTCCCTTTCCCAAATAGTGTTTTGCTCTGTCTTTATTACTTAGAAACTTGTACTTTCATTCCCCAGAGCTGCTAAGTCACACTGGAAAGATGTAGATGGTATTTCTTCTAGAAGCATGAGGACTGCCAAACTTCTGCATGTGAGCCATATTTTAAAGAGTGTTAACAGTGTACTGAGCCAGGAACCTCCATGTTTCTTGGGCCACCTGTGAAAGGTGATGCAGAAAGGAGGAGCCATCAAGAACTATCTAATGGTTCCCAACCTAGAAACCCAAACTCTTCTTGTGCTGCAAACTACTTAGAGCAGTTTGGTATTTACCAGATGTCCCTTGAGGTCCCCTGACCACTGAGATATAAATGAAGCTGCTTCTGATCCCATGCCAAATTCAGTAGGAAGTCTGAGTCATTCCCAATCTCTCCAGGGTTTCTGGGAAGGGGTGGCTTATATTTCTGCTGAGGGAGTGGCTTGTATTTCTGCTGGTCACACCTCTCGCTGTGAGCCTCTGTTCTAAGTCACTCAGTTCAGAGAGCGCTGCTGTCCCGACATGCTGTCGTGTTTCAAAATGCATCATCTGAGCTACAGTATCAGTCTCTGCGCTTGCTTTATCACCTCTTTCCTGCATCCCCACCACAAGGCCTCTGCATGGTGCTGACTTTCATGAAGACTTGGCAGATAGAAAGGACTGATAAAATATATAAAATACATAAAAATGCAAACAACCTAAAATTGAACAATATTCTTTGTAAGCCCTTCACCATCTTTACCAACCCAAGTTCCAGCTTCCTACATGTTGCTCAGTGGTACTTCTCACTCCTTCTTCTGGTTTCACTCTGTTTATTTTCCTTCCCTCTTCTACTTCTATCCCCTTCCCATTAAGGAACAGCAATAAAAAGCTCAAAGCACTCAGATCACCTCCAGGTCTCCTTGCACATCCAAGGTCTCACAAAAGTGTTTTGTGGCTTAGTGGACCATGACAATGGCCTCTGCCTTTCCCCCTCCCTAGCAGTGTCTGCTGAAAGGGAAAAGAAGCAGTGGAGAGATTTTAGCTCTCACTGAAGTGGTTTATGACACTCCTCCCAGCCCCCTCCTTTGAAGGCAGAAGCCTGTGGAGCCAATTTTGGGTTTAGTCATTCTCCCTTTTCATTACTAGTGTTTCACTGCATTACAGGTCTTATATAGTCCAGCTAAGCGGACTTATGTTCAAAAATGTGTCCATTACTGTGAATCTCAAGTATTCTTCCTCGGCCAACAATTTGGGAACTTGTTGGAGATGCAAATTTCCAGGCCCCACTCTAGACCTACTGAGTCAGAGACTCTGGGGGTGGGATGCAGCAGTCTGATTTAACATGCCCTCCAGCTGATTCAATATACCCTCAAATTTGAGAACTGCTGAGCTAACAGATGGGCCTAAAAGACATCTGGGCAGAGAACACCGACCACAAATGCCAACAAATCAGTAACTAATTAAAGTACATCAAGATACTACATTCTTCCAACAGGGTTGGTGGTTGTGGAGGGGCTGAGAGCCTTGTGGGTTGTACCAAGTGAGGCCAAAGAGGAGAGTTAATGGAAGTTAACATTTACTGGGAACTGACTACGTGTGGGCACTGCTCTAAATTGTTACATGGTGGTTCACTATTCCCCCTCAATAATCTTGTGATGTAAGTATTATTATCATCCTCATCTTATAGATGGGGAAGGTGAACCACAGGAGACAGCTAGCTTGATTAAAGACATACAGCCAGGAAGGGAGAGTGCCCACACTAGAGCTTTGGTGTCTCCAGTCCCTTCCCTCTTCTGTTGCCACTTCACAATACCATTTTCTTTGCACCTATCTTTTTTGAAAGGACAATTTTAACCTCCTGCTTAGCCTCTTCCCATTGGTAGTGGAAGAAATGCATTAAAAAGGCTGTTGGCTACTCTGCTTAAAAAGAAAGGGAACCAAGACAACAGAGTCATTTCAATGGCTCTCTTTTCTTATTTGTAGGGAAAAGAACTTTGAGAGGCAGTATACTACTATAGGGAAATATAAACTTTGAAATCAGATGGATATGGGCTTAAAGCACTACTCACTGCTGGCTGAGTCTGCGGGCAAGTTACTTACCTCATCTGTAAGATGAATATGATAATACACATCTCAGGGTGGTTGTGTGAACCCCCAAAGCCTACATATGCAAAGCTCCAATGAAAAACCTAAGAATGTGAGCCCCTTGCTTGCCTTTTCCTTTCTCCTGCATAGAATGATTTCCATGGAAAAGTAGAGTTTAGGAATAGATTATAATTTTATGGAGTATCCCTAGATATAAACAAATAAAAATGGAATGTTTCTAAATTTTTTCTTCTTCTGCAAGGGGATTTCAAAGCTTCTGATTGTTGATACAGTGGTAAAATCCACTGGTGTTTTTTAAAGATTTTATTTATTTGAGAGAGAGAAAGAGAGCACAAGAACAAGCACAAAAGGTGGTAGGGGGCAGAGGGAGAGGGACACATAGGCTCCCCACTGAGCAGAGAGCCCAAGATGGAGGCTTCATCCTAAGATTCCAAAATCACAACCCAAGCCGGAGGCTGATGCTCAACTGCCTGAGTCACCCAGGCACTCCTAAAAGCCACTGGTCTTGAGCATAGGTTATTAGGAAGCAGGGGGAGCTACTTACCTATATCCTGGGTATGTGGGCTGCTGTTTATCTCCATGACTGATATATGGAATTGCTCTCGGGATCATCTGGATTCTGGGTAAAATCTTCCCCAGAAGACCAAAAATTTCCTGTTCCTCTGGGGCTTCCTTACCGTCTTACTTAGAATCTGTGCCTTCTAAACATGGCAAGACCTCTTAGCAGCAATGAGCAGGGACAAGTATTCTTGAGATGAAAGTGTGAAGGAGATAAATGCACCATGGAATGTTTAATTTTCTTCAATAACCTCACTTCCAAATCCCTCCTGACCTTAAAATGATTAAGATAATAAAAAAGCTTTGTCATTTCGTTGACCTACCATTGGCCCTCATAAAAAAGTCATCATGAACTTCAAATGTTAGTGTGTAGTACTAATATCATTTTAACTTTCCATATTCCTTACTTTCTCTAGTAATTATGTTCCTTCAAGTAATTTTTTTCTCAGTGACTATCCATGGTACATTTTATGCAATTCCAAAGTTTCAAAGAAACTTTTCGCTGGCCTGAAAGATGATTATATGGTTATGGAAAAGGTGTGTGACTTTTATGCCCAACATAAATGTTCTTTTTGTGTGTGTGTGTGTGTGTGTGTGTGTGGCAAGTGTGCCCTGATCCTCCATTGTCAGCCCATGTGCTTTGAGGAAATGCGACCACTCTGGATGACAGCATGTATCACATGATGTAAGCTAGTCAGTCAGTGCATTCTTTCTGGCTGTCATGACTAGTTCAGGAATAGGTCCAAGATCCAAGTCAGGTCTATTGGGTTCAGTAAGGCCCTCCTCAAAGATTGCATGTACAGTATTATGGGAAACAAAATCTCTCTCTTTCTTTGTACTTCATATCATATCAATGGGAATATAGGATGCTGGGCCTGATCCTGAGGATCTTGAGGATAAAGCCATCAAAGAGAACACTGAGTTGAAAGCTGATTTCTGATGGTATTATCAGCTATCTTAGTCTGCTTGGGCTGCTATAACAAATTACCCTAGACTAGGTGGCTTAAACAACACACATTTATTTCTCATAGCTCTGGAGGCTGAGAAGTCAAAGATCAAAGTGCTGGCAGATCCAGTGTCTGATGAGAAATTGCTTCATGGCTTGTAGACGATCATATTATTGTATCTGTACCTGTTAGAGAGCAGAGAGGGAGCAAACTCTCTCCTGACTTTCACAAGAGCACTGATCCTCCTTAGGTTTCCACTCTCATGTCCTCAGTAAATCCTAATTACCCCCCAACGGTCCTGCCTCTTTTACCAACATATTAGAGCACAGGGTTTTGTTTTATTTTATTTTATTTTATTTTATTTTATTTTATTTTATTAAAGATTTTATTTATTTAGTCATGAGAGACACCGAGAGAGGGGCAGAGACACAGGCAGAGGAGAAGCAGGCTCCCTGCAGGAAGCCCAATGTAGGACTTGATCCCAGGACCTCGGGATCATCACAACCTGAGCCAAAAGCAGACGCTCAACCCCTGAGCCACCCAGGTGTCCTGAGCATAGGGTTTCAACACATTTAACATTTATGGGGGTAACAGAATTTGTGGCGGAGTGGGCAAATAACTGAGGCTCTCCAGGCGCCCGATGCTCGCACCCCGTCGAGGCGCAAGCAGTGCAAACCCCAGCACATCAACTCGGAGGAGGACCCGGGCGAGCAGCCCCCGCAGCCCCCGCCCCGGAGTTTGCAGATGCGGCCGCAGCGGCGCGGGCAGCGGGGGAGCCGGGGGCTCCAATGAACCACCCCGGGACCGGCAGTGAAGCCAACAGGGATGGAGTGACTGCAGAGAGGACTCGTCGGGTGGAGGCTCGCATCTGTGAGCAATGCTGGGCAGAGTTCTTCAGCTTCTCGGAGTTCTTAGAACATAAGAAAAATTGCACTAAACCCCAGCGGTGCTCACCAGGAGCGACAGCGAGGGGCCGGCGGCCGCGCTCAGCACCCCCCGCCCCCCCCCCCCCCCCCCCCCCCCCCCCCCCCGCCCGCCCCCAGCACAGCCCAGGCGCTGCGGAGGGTCCCGGAGAGGGCGGCGGCGGCTCGGGAGCTGAAGGAGAAGCCGGGCGCCCAGTCTGTCGTGTACCTGAAGGCGGAGACCGCTCTGCCGACCGAGTCCCAGGCCATAAGCTACTTACCCAAAGGCAAAGTGGCCAACACCAAGGTCACCCTGGTGCACCAAGGTGCGGGTGAGCCGCGCAGCGCCCAGCGCCAGCAGCCCCGGTGGGGCCTGGAGCAGATCCTGCGCCGCAGCAGCAGCTGCAGCAGACCCAGCTCGCCCAGCACATCGGCGCGCAGGGGAGCACGTGGGCCTCGCACGCCCTCCACTCGGGGGCGCGGCTGCCGACACCCTCAAGACCCTGGGCAGCCGCAGGTCCCAGCGGTTTCCGCGGCCGTGGCCCTGCTCAGCCAGAAAGCCGGCAGCCAGGGCCTGTCTCTGGACGCCCTGAAACCAGCCCAGCTGCCTCACCAAACACCCCTTCCACCGCCAGCTCCCGGGGCGGGCGCCCTTCGCCCTGGAGCCCGAGGGGACCAGGGTGCTTGCTGCCCAATGTCATGTCGCGCCTTCCCGGTGCTTTGCTACCTCAGGCCCCAGGCTCTGTGCTCTTCCAGAGCCCTTTCTCCACCTGAGAAAGGGTGGCGTTAGACCCGTCCAGGAAAGGGAAGGGGAAGCCACCCAACATGTCCCCGGTGGAGGCCAAACCCAAAGACGAGGCCGTCCTCTGCAAGCACAAGTGTAAGTACTGTAGCAAGGGTTTTGGGACCCATAGCTCCCTGTAGATCCACCTCCGCTCCCATACCGGAGAGAGACCCTTCTGTGCTCTGTCTGTGGCCACCGGTTCACCACCAAGGGCAACCTCAAGGTGCACTTTCATGACATCCCCAGGTGAAGGCCAACCCCCAGCTCTTTGCCGAGTTGCACGGCAAAATGACGGCAGGCAATGGCTTTCCCTGCACTCTCTGTACCCGTCCCCATACATGAATCGAGTCTCTCTTTAGACAGCAGACAGCAAACCTGTCCTTTTTTTTTTTTTTTTTTTTGGTTTTATTTTTAAATATTTTATTTATTTATTCATGGGACACAAAGAGAAAGAGAGAGAGGCAGAGACACAGGCAGAGGGAGAAGCAGGCTCCATGCAGGGAGCCCGACCTGGGACTCGATCCTGGGTCTCCAGGATCACGCCCTGGGCTGAAGGCGGTGCTAAACCGCTGCGCCACCGGGGCTGCCCGCAAACCTGTCCTTGTAAGAGGGACCCCCGTCTAGGGCTACCTCAGAATCTCTCTTCAGGGACTAACCTCAAGGACCTCCTGGGCACCCGCTGCCCAACCACCTGCAGCCTGGGCCTTCCCCTGAAAGTGAGGACGGATCCCTACTGTCTGCGGGGGGGGGGGGGGGGGGGGGCGGCAAACCACACTTCCCCAAGGGTTGGTGGCTTCCAAGAGAGGGGGACCCCCGAGCCAGGGTCACAGACCCTAAAATTAAAGCGGCTGGTGGAGAACATGGACAAGGCCACCACCGACCCCAACAAATGTCTCACTTGTCACCGGGTCTTGAGCTGCCAGAGCTCCCTCAAGATGCATTACCGCCCCCGTGGGGGGAAGCTGGCCAGCGAGGACAGCAGGGCTCTGCTAGGAGCTGATGGCAGGAGAGTCCCTGAGATGTTTCCAGAGGAAATCCTGGCCCCTGCGGTGACCATGGACCCTGTGGTGTGGACCCAGTACACCACCGTGCTCAACGGAGGTCTGGCCATGAAGACCATGAGCTCTCTGTGATCCAGAGTGGGGGGAGTCCTACCCTCCCAGTCAGCCTGGGGGCCAGCTCCACTGTGAACACCGCCACTATGTCCGAGATGAATGGCCCCCAGCCTGCCATCAGTGCTGAAGTGGAAAAACCAGGTGCTGCCCACAGCGTCCCCAAACACCAATTCCCTCACTTCCTCAAAGAAAATAAGATTGCAGTCAGCTAAGCTCTTTGTCCAGGGAGAAATGCAGGCAGAATGACCTCTAGAACTCTACTTTTCTTTTCTTTTCTTTTTTTCCTTGTTAAAAGAACCCATCTCCTGTTTTGCTTACTGATGTGCAAATGATGTTTACAGTTGTGATCACAACCTCAGGCGAGTCCTACAATCAGATGTTGATGTTGTTAATACTGCTTTGCAAAAAAAAAAAAAAAAAAATTGAAAAAATTGAAAAAATAAAAAAAATTAAAAAAGAGAAAAGAAATTGAAAAAAGAAAATTGAAAAAGAAAAAAAAACCCTAAAATATATACAGACTAGAATTTTTTTTCTTTAATTTTGGAAAGAAGCGGGTCTTGCAAAGTAGCTTTGTTACTTGCAACAAACTGTATACATAAAACCTTTGTACAACCGAGAGTAACTATTTCCAAAGACCATCCTCCTATTTCAAGTTGGAACTTACTGAACTACAATGGACAAGACAACTGTTAGCCTAATTGAGGAATTGGGGGAGGGGATACTGTATACTTCCCTGGTGACTGTATGCAGGTAGGTGGACGAGATCTGGCATCTGTTTAGGGACCTGTTTTGTATGACCCCCCCCCCCCCCCCAATCCCTGTACCCATCCTTCCTTTTTCTTTTTTTTTCCCCCTCAATGTACTTTTTTTTTTTAATTTAAACTAAGGTTGTAGAATTACAAAATTCTTCATTCAGCCTTGGGACCTTAGGTAGCATACCCTCAAATGGACTGGTTTAGTCCTTAGGGAGTCAATGTGTGTTGCTGCTTATTAGAGTTCATTAGGAGCCCCAAGTGTGCCAATGTACTCCCTACGCTTTCCAGATGCCTCCTTCCTGAGCCACCAGGAGGGCTAGGCACCTAAGCAGGGACCCTCAGGTGACTTAATTAGGTTCGCCAGTGCCTACTTGAAAAAGACCTGGGTTTTCCTTCTTGAAGAAACTCACGGAAAGGGCATATTTCTTATAGGTTCACATACTACTTTGTACAAAAAAATGTCCTTTGGTGCAGCTTATGCCAAGTTAGTATGAAGATTGTTCTTGAGTATTGCATGAAGGCTACGATGTTCGAACCGGCAAGTCATGGGTGTGAAAGCTTTAATTTATCTACCTCATTTATTTTTTTATTTTTGTAGCCATAATGTCTGTTTTCCTATGTTATGACCGCCGAAGTGTTCTGACGCCCTGTCTTAAACCTGAGTTGATGTGTGGTGGGAGCAGCTGGACGTTGGAGATAATTTTCATGATTCTTTTTTTTTTTTTTTACCCCCCCGCCCCCTTTTTGTATATGTAATGATGAAACACGCTCTGATGGTTGAATAAGGAAGGAGAAAGAAAGACCTTAATTTCCGAGTGGAGAATCTCCTTCTTTGTGGAAAAGTAGATCAAGACTGTTAACAAAAGTTGGTCTGTGTTATTTCAACTGACTTTAGGATCCAAAATTTTTTTTTGCCACATTGTGCCTTTCCTTCTGGAATTGTAAGTTGAGAACACAATGCTAGTACCTGTTTACACTGTAAAGTGGATATTGTTACAGAGAACACACCAGAGCCCTTCTCCCTGTTAAGCAAATCATGCCCATGTGAATGTTTGATCTGTGGAGAGAAACCCCTGTAAGTTTTTACCTGCTGATGCTGTCTGTCTTGTTGGAGAATAAATTTTGGATGTTTCTTTCTCCCCCCGCCAAAAAAAAGAAAACATTTATGGGGGTAACAGTTATTCAGTCCATGATACTGGAGCTCTGTGCTACACCCCCAAATTAACTTAATTTTACCTATAGACTTTTCAGCATAAATAAACAATAACTTTTTTTCTTTTGCTTTTTCTTTTCTTAAACTGGCTGGGTTAAATCATCTACAATTTGCAGCTGCTCATAGTACCGACTCACACTATTATTTATTAACATTAGAAAGCAACCATATACAATATGTAAATGAATGGGCATGGCTTGTTCCAGTAAAACTTTACTTACACAAATGTGTGGTTGGCACACAGGCTGTAGTTTATCAACCACTGATCTAATTGAATCCTTCTCATCCAACCAATGAGGAACCAAGGCCTTCTATAGAAGTCAAGTGGCCTGCCAACAGTGGACCATTCAGTTCCCGGTCAACTGAGAAAAGACACTTACCTTCTGACTTTCCTAGTATACCATGTTGTTAGCCCTTAATAGAGTCTGGCTTGACATAAGTTTGAGGTTAAATGAGCTTCAGAATAATGCAACAGCCTGACTTGAATTCTTGAAATGTCTGCCCATGAGACTGGATGAGATAAAACCTGAACTATGTTTAGTTAGTGTGAAACAGTCAGACCAGACCAGAGCTGGATCATCTCTGCTCACCAGAGAGGTTTTTATTCTTGTTCTTTACAGTTTGTTTTTGAAATTTTTATTGTTTTTTCAGTTTTCTGAGGTATAATTACAAATGAAGTTGTCGTATATTTGAAATATACAATGTGATGGCTTGGTATACATGTACATTGTAAAAAAATTCCCACCATCAAGTTAATTCATGCAATACCTCTGGTATTCGCTATGTGTGTGCGTGTGTGTGTATGTGTATGAACATTTAAGCTCTACTCTCTTAGTAAATTTCAGTGTACAATACAGTATTACCAACCGTAGTCATCATGTTATACATTAGATCTTTAGAACTTATTCATTTTATAACTGAATATTTGTACCCTATAGCCAGCCTCTCTCTACTTCCCCCACTCTCCAGCCCCTGGCAACTACCATTCTATTCTGTTTCTATGCATTCAACTTTGTTAATTTGTCTTCATGTTTAAGTGATACCATGCAGAAATCTCTTTCTCTGTATATCTCTGTCATATTTTACATACCATAATGCTCTCTAGGTTCATGCATGTTGTTGCAAATAGCAGGATTTTCTTCTTTTTAAAAATGAATTAGTATTCAGTATATATACACACATATACATATGTATTATATATATATATATACACACACACACTTTCTTTTTTTCACATTTTCTTTATCCATTCATCTACTGATGGACATTTAGGTTGTTTCTATACTTTGGCTATTGTGAATAATACTGCAATAAACATGGGAGTACAGATGTCTCTTCTAGACACTGATTTCAGGGGCAGCTGGGTGGTTCAGTAGGTTAAGCATCTGACTCTTCCTTTTAGCTCCGGTCATGATCTCAGTGTTGTGAGATCAATCCCTGCATTGGGCTGGGCTCTATGCTAGGTGTGGAGCCTGCTTGAGATTCTCTCTCTCCCTCCCCCTCTGACCTTCCTCATATGTGTGCACTCCCTCTTTCTCTCTCTTATTAAAAAAAAAGAAAAAGGATAGTGATTTCATTTTCTTTTAAAGAACCCAGAAGTGGGATCACTGGATCATATGGTACTTCCACTTTTAATTTCCTGAGGAACATCCATACTGTTTTCCGTAGAAGCGTACCAGTTTACATTCCCACCAACAGTGCTCAAAAGGTCTCTTTTCTTCACATCCTTGCCAGCTTTGTTATCTGTTGTCTTTTTGACAATAGACATCCTAACAGATGTTAAGTGATATTTCATTGTGGCTTTGATTTGTCCTTCCCTGATGATTAATGGTGGTGAGCACTTTTTCCATGTGCTTGTTGGAAATTCATGTATCTTCTTTGGAAAAATGTCTATTCAGTTCCTTCGCCCATTTTTAAATTGGGTTATTTGGATTTTTGCTATTGAGTTATGTGAGCTCCTTGTATATTTCAGATACTAAACCCTGATTGGATAGGTGGTTTGCAAATATCTTCTGTTCAGTAGGTTGCTTTTTCATTTTGTAAATGGTTTCCTTTGCTGAGCAGAAGCTTTTTAGTGTGATGTAGTCCCACTTGTTTATTTATACTTTTGTTGCCTTTGCTTTTGGTGTCAAATCCAAAAAACAATTGCCAAGACCTATGTTAAGGAGTTTACCCCTCATGTTTTCTTCTAGGAGTTTTATGGTTTCAGGTCCAATGTTCAAGTGTTTAATCCATTTTGAATTGATTTTTGTGTACAGTAAAAGATAGAGGTCCAGTTTCATCCATTTGCATGTGGATATCTGATTTTCTCAACACTATTTATTGAACACTTGCACATGTTTAAGAACTGCTTCTTTGTTTGCTATAGTCCTTTGGAACTCATGAATGCAAATCCCACTGGCTATTAGGTTAGGTGATTTGGGGGACTATCCCTTGAATAGCAGCCATACAAGTTGGGGCACTAGATGCATGAGCAGTCTCCTTCCAGGGTGATACTGGTGACTTGATTTTATTGTTGGAGTGAACTAGGAGATACTGGTGACTTGATTTTATTATTGGAGTGCACTAGAGGCAGAAGGTAGGAGAAATGTCCATCAGCTCCAGAGGATTGAAGATAGCACCTAGCCACATGCTAATTAAAAGCTGAGCCCTCAAGCAGCAGTTTATATACATTCAAACGTTTATATACATTCAAACCTCTTCTAGGAAAGACTGCTAGATGGGTGTTTTTGCCTTTTTCCTCTGCGCTAGGCTCTGGGGATAGGTACGGTGAGTGCTCACGTGTTTGCCTGTTAACAACCACTTCTCCTCTATTACATTCTTGGGGGACTTATGTATGCAAGCTCTGTTGGCTCTCTGAGTAGAATCCAGTAGATCTGGGGTTCTGTCCCTTGTGTGGCAGATGCAAAAGCTGGGACACTAGATATGAGCTCAAACACTTTAGTTATCAGGAAGAAGCTAGTTGGACAGTGGGTGTTTCCTTCCTACTGTGTAGTGCTGTGCTGAGGGTGTGGCTTATGGAGGGGGTGTGTCTCAGCCTTTCCTACTTGGTTTTAGGTGGGTATTTTCTCATTTGTTCAATGTGTAGGAGCAACTCAGCTAGTTTCTGGAATTCTCTGAGAGGGCACTGCTGTGTAGCTGCACATTTGGTGCATCTGTAAGAAGAAGGAAATTCAAGAGCCTCTGTGGCTTAGGGTTCCCGGAGAAGTTTATAGGAAAAGGTAGAGTTTTTTAAAGGTCAGATTAGACTTCAAGCATTTTCTGAGGTAAAGTTATTTTCATATGGTTAGAGTAATTTGAATCTCTTTGTCAACTTTGTATTGCTGAATGATAGAGGGAGGGCCACCATCTAGCTCATTGTTTCCATGCATTTACACGTTTTAATGTCTATTTTTCTCCCAAATCTTCTCTTCTAATTCCCATTTTTTGTTCTCTTTGATTTTGGACTCAGAGTTCACATTTTCCATGAAATCTTTCATTGGTGATCTAGTTGATTTTTTGGTCAATTGTCTCTGATTAGGTGTCGGCCTGGGGTTAACATAAGAATTTGCACCTATTGACATGTTCTTTTGTATTATTTCCTTCATGGGTGGGTAAGTGCTTACTTGCAGGAAGGATCTCTTTATCCCAAACCAAAATCATGTTGGCTTCTATTTCTCCCCTAGATCCAGGTTCTAGTTATGGTTAGTGGGTCTGTAAAGTGTGTATGATAACCCATGGGTTCTTGGTGTGCATATGAAAGTGACACAATACTGAATGTGAAGTGATGACTGGGGAACCTGCCATTACACTATGTCCGGTAGGAGTGGGAGGATATCAGATGGTGCCACACTGGAATTACTGTGGTCTTCAGCATCAGAACATCAGCTTTATGATGGATTCCAAATAGAAAGTACCTGTCTCATCACCACAGCCTGTGGAGAAGCTCACAATTCAGACAAAATGCAGCTTCCAAGAAAAGTAAAGATCATATAGTTTAGAAAGCCAGAGAACTGCAATATTGTACAGCTATTTCTGTGATGAGCAAACAAGCAAGGGAGGCTGCCAAATGTTTGCAGATGTATAAGATGAAAGTAATTTTGAACATTACGGAGCAAATGCTGAGAGTGCTTCATGATTCCTCAAAAGGAACTAGAGCAAGAAGTCAATCCCTATACAGAGGGTATAGGTGGGTCGATGTGGGTGGGATTCACAAAAGGATCCGTAGGACCTGAAAGAATATAATCCAGATCAGAATTGTCCCTTTAGTCACATTGGTGCTTTTTAAATATTTGGCAAATAATTATTATTGATTGAGTACTCTCTCCCTAACTCATTACGAGTTTCTTGGGAAGAATGAAATGGAGATGAGTATCAGAACCCATTCTTCTTTGTGATCTATTAGATATTTGAGTGTATAGTAAATTGTATTTGTTTTCACCATAGAGTGTTGGGTCAGTTACTCAACAAATTCTTTTATAGTCTTTGTAATATTATTTATCAATGAGATCTCTAGGCATTATATATGCAGCTATATCGAGGTGCCTTGATTAGGTGGCCTGTACCTGATTTTTTATACTCATGATTTTGGTGTCCAGTCTGCAGATAAGCAAGCTTCCTACAGGAATCTGTCTTAACAAGGCTTATTCCTGCCTAGGCTTGGTGCACATTATACTAGCACATGAACAAACCACTATCTTGACAAATATTTTCATGACTTTCTATGGAGAAAGTCCTGTTGACAATCTTTACTGCTAAAGAGTTGTATCCTGTGTCTATGGAAGGCTTGAGGAAAATTCTGGCCCCATCATTCCCTAAATAACACCATCCAGTTCTTTACTTTTCAAAAAAGCTTCCTTTTTTTCCAGCTGGTTTTGAGAAAGTGAGATCCGCTTCTGCTATGAATTTAGTTCTTGCTGTGCATTAATGCAGATTATGAATTTCCCCAGTAGGCTGAGCCTGAGTAAGGCATAGTTTTTATATCCTTCACTCCTTTCCAAGCTGTTAGGATCCTCACGGTGGAGGTACACACTCCACGTCTTCCAGATGCCGCCAATCACCATTGTGGCACCACCTCCAAGGTCACCTTCTTTGGAAAGGACACCTTTTGAAGGACCAACATTAACTGAGTAGCTATGATGTGCCATACACTGTAGAGTCTCTGCATTTGGTATTCAAGCAAGCCCATGAGGTAGGCATCATTGAATCTAATTTTTTAGAAAAAGGAAACTGAGGCTCAGAAATTTTGAATAACTAGTTCAACTCAGTCTGATTCCCAACTCTTTATTTCTTCTGGTATACCTAGGAGCTCTCTTCTTTACCCTGTTCCCTTTATACATAGTAAAATTTGCCCCAAGCTCTGACCAGTTATGTTCCATCCTCCAAGGCCCTAGTGCTGGGTGTTAGTGCTAAGGTTTTTGCTAAGATGTTGACACCTGACTTTATCTTTCTCAGGCATATTTGCTTTTTAAGAGTTCACCCAAGCAAAAAATATTTGCTAATACTTAATGTTTAAATATTTATAAAGAGAGTCCATGTAACGTAGCTGTTAAGTGTGGGCTCTGTGGTGCCAAACTGGATTTAAGTCCTCACTAGTTGTGTAACTTGGCCAAGTTGCTTAAACCCTATGCTTCATTTTAACAATATGATGATTGTGAGAATTAAACAATTAAAGTTACATCAAGATTTTAGAGGAGTGCCTGGCACATAGTAAGTGCTCAAATTCTTCTTTTTAAAAAAGATTTATTTATTTATTCTAAGAGGGGGTGGAGGTAGAGTAAGAGAGTCTTTAAGCAGACTCCCCACTGAGTGGGAAGCCCAAGGCGGGGCTCACCCCAGGACCCTGAGGTGACGACCTACCCCAAAATCAAGAGTTGGAAGCTTAACTGACTGAACCACCCAGGCGCCCCACTCAAAATATTCTTAAGAAACAGGGAGTGGCCCAGCAGGCACATACTCTGTGCCAGGTATAGAGGATCCCCAGAGTCACATGGGCTCAACTCAGCTGTCTAACAATATTACTTAGGCTATTTCAGAAATGAATTTTTGGGTAATAACAGAACTGTAATGAAATAGCTGAAGTGGACTGAGCATTTATTATATGCCAGACTCTAAGCTCAGGGCTTTACTCGGATCATCTCAAATAATCTGCAACAGCTCCAGGAGGAGCCATGATCTCCGTTTTATGAGGAGAACGTCTGAAGGGCAGAGCTGGGATCTGACCCCACTAACCAGTCTGACTGCAGAATCTGCCTGTTGTGAATGTCCACTCCTTACTGGGATGCTTACCTTGATGTTAGTTTGATGTGGTCTCTCACGTCTCTCTGTTAGAATCCCTCAGCCTCCCCTGTGTGCCATAGCTTTATTTCCCACATGAGTTCACACAGTGATGTATTGCTAACTAGAAATAGACCTTTTCTTTTTTTTTTTTTTTAAACCAGTGGGGTCTATATTTAAGAGCTTTGTGCAGATAAGCTGTGAGACACCGGCTGAGGCTGCTGTTTGCAGAAGAGATACAGAGGGAGGAGGGAGGAGGAATTTGGCCAAATGTGAATATTTATATTTTTCCAGATAATTAACTATGGCAGCTTGTAAGTGAAATATTTGCCAGTGCTCATGAACATTACCCAGTGTAATGTTATCTTTTGATTAAACAACATATGTTCCCTAATAATGCATATGTAAGAAGGATAAAGAGAAAGGTGCCAAGATACTTGGAATTCTGGATTTCTTAGATTTGATGGATGTCAGCCAGATTTGTACACAGTTCAGGACTTTCCAGGGAGAAAGGGAGACTATGGTTCTGTTGATTACGTATTGTTCTTTTTCTCATCCACCTACAAACAATATTGTCAGTGTGATAATGTGAGTAATACTACATGCAAAGGGCACTGGATTAAGTCTGGTAGAGGGAAAGAAAATGAGCTATTTCATGAATTAGGCTTCAGTTTAATTTCTCACTGAAACTCATTTTCTAGGTCAATGGGTCTCAAACTTTAGCTGCATCAGCATTACCAGGTGGTCTTAAAATAGATTTCTGGGCTCCAGCAGAGTCTCTGCTTCAGTAGACCTTGGGTAGGGACTGAGGATCTTCATTTCTAGCAAGCTCCCAGTTGTTGCTGGTGCTACTGGTCTGGGGATCACACTTTGAGAACCACCGACCAAGGTTGAGTTTCAGATTACATGGAGCATGCTGATTGACAAGAGGTCCCACTGTGATATTCAAGGTGCATTTATTCTAACATACTCTGTGAGATTCAAGTCACACACATTTCCATTTACTGAGGTACCAGGGGTTTGGTGAAATGGTACCTGGCATAAAATCAAATTGTGGCTAGCCCAAATTGTAAACTAGACTCTAATTATAAACTTTTTTTGTATATTTTTTTTATTGAAGTTCAATTTGCCAACATATGGTATAACACCCAGTGCTCATCGCATCAAATGCCCCTCTCAGTACCCGTCACCCAGTCACCCCATCCCCCTGCCCACCTTCCCTTCTACCACCCCTTGTTCGTTTCCCAGAGTTAGGAGTCTCTCATGTTCTGTCTCCCTCTGATATTTCCCACTCATTTTCTGTCCTTTCCCCTATAATCCCCTTCACTATTTTTTATATTCCCCATATGAATGAAACCATATAATGTTTGACTTACTTCATATTACTCTCCAGTTCCATCCATATTGAAGCAAAAGGTGGGTATCTGTCATTTCTAATGGCTGGGTAATATTGCATTGTATATACAGACCACATCTTCTTAAAAATCTTCTGCACAGCAAAAGAAACAGTCAACAAAACTAAAGACAACCTACAGAATGGGAGAAGATATTTTTGCAAATGACATATCAGAAAGAAGGCTAGTAGCCAAGATCTATAAAGAACTTATTAAACTCAATAGCAAAGAAACAAACAATCTAATCATGAAATGGGCAAAAGATTTGAAGAGAAATTTCACCAAAGTAGACATACACATGGCCAACAAGCACATGAGAAAATGCTCTGCATCACTTGCCATCAGGGAAATACAAATCAAAACCACAATGAGATACCACCTCACACCAGTGAGAATGGGGAAAATTAACAAGACAGGAAACAACAAATGTTGGAGAGGATGCGGAGAAAAGGGAACCCTCTTGCACTGTTGGTGGGAATGTGAACTGGTGCAGCCACTCTGGAAAACTGTGTGGAGGTTCCTCAAAGAGTTAAACATAGAGCGGCAGCTCTATGCCCCTGCCATTGCACTGATAGGGATTTACCCCAAAGATACAGATGCAATGAAGCACCAGGACACCTGCACCCCAATGTTCATAGCAGCAATGTCCACAATAGCCAAACTGTGGAAGGAGTCTCGGTGTCCATCTAATTCTAAACTTCTAAGCTGTTTTTCTTGCTATCTGTCAACAGATCTTTTTTTTTTTTTTTTATTGGTGTTCAATTTACTAACATACAGAATAACCCCCAGTGCCCGTCACCCATTCACTCCCACCCCCCGCCCTCCTCCCCTTCCAACACCCCTAGTTCGTTTCCCAGAGTTAGCAGTCTTTACGTTCTGTCTCCCTTTCTGATATTTCCCACACATTTCTTCCCCCTTCCCTTATATTCCCTTTCACTATTATTTATATTCCCCAAATGAATGAGAACATATAATGTTTGTCCTTCTCCGACTGGCTTACTTCACTCAGCATGATACCCTCCAGTTCCATCCACGTTGAAGCAAATGGTGGGTATTTGTCATTTCTAATAGCTGAGTAATATTCCATTGTATACATAAACCACATCTTCTTTATCCATTCATCTTTCGTTGGACACCGAGGCTCCTTCCACAGTTTGGCTATCGTGGCCATTGCTGCTATAAACATCGGGGTGCAGGTGTCCCGGCGTTTCACTGCATCTGTATCTTTGGGGTAAATCCCCAGCAGTGCAATTGCTGGGTCGTAGGGCAGGTCTATTTTTAACTCTTTGAGGAACCTCCACACAGTTTTCCAGAGTGGCTGCACCAGTTCACATTCCCACCAACAGTGTATGAGGGTTCCCTTTTCTCCACATCCTCTCCAACATTTGTTGTTTCCTGCCTTGTTAATTTTCCCCATTCTCACTGGTGTGAGGTGGTATCTCATTGTGGTTTTGATTTGTATTTCCCTGATGGCAAGTGATGCAGAGCATTTTCTCATGTGCATGTTGGCCATGTCTATGTCTTCCTCTGTGAGATTTCTGTTCATGTCTTTTGCCCATTTCATGATTGGATTGTTTGTTTCTTTGGTGTTGAGTTTAATAAGTTCTTTATAGATCTTGGAAACTAGCCCTTTATCTGATATGTCATTTGCAAATATATTCTCCCATTCTGTAGGTTGTCTTTGAGTTTTGTTGACTGTATCCTTTGCTGTGCAAAAGCTTCTTATCTTGATTAAGTCCCAATAGTTCATTTTTGCTTTTGTTTCTTTTGCCTTCGTGGATGTATCTTGCAAGAAGTTACTATGGCCGAGTTCAAAAAGGGTGTTGCCTGTGTTCTTCTCTAGGATTTTGATGGAATCTTGTCTCACATTTAGATCTTTCATCCATTTTGAGTTTATCTTTGTGTATGGTGCAAGAGAGTGGTCTAGTTTCATTCTTCTGCATGTGGATGTCCAATTTTCCCAGCACCATTTATTGAAGAGACTGTCTTTCTTCCAATGGATAGTCTTTCCTCCTTTATCGAATATTAGTTGCCCATAAAGTTCAGGGTCCACTTCTGGATTCTCTATTCTGTTCCACTGATCTATGTGTCTGTTTTTGTGCCAGTACCACACTGTCTTGATGACCACAGCTTTGTAGTACAACCTGAAATCTGGCATTGTGATGCCCCCAGATATGGTTTTCTTTTTTAAAATTCCCCTGGCTATTCAGGGTCTTTTCTGATTCCACACAAATCTTAAAATAATTTGTTCTAACTCTCTGAAGAAAGTCCATGGTATTTTGATAGGGATTGCATTAAACGTGTATATTGCCCTGGGTAACATTGACATTTTCACAATATTAATTCTGCCAATCCATGAGCATGGAATATTTTTCCATCTCTTTGTGTCTTCCTCAATTTCTTTCAGAAGTGTTCTATAGTTTTGAGGGTATAGATCCTTTACATCTTTGGTTAGGTTTATTCCTAGGTATCTTATGCTTTTGGGTGCAATTGTAAATGGGATTGACTCCTTAATTTCTCTTTCTTCAGTCTCATTGTTAGTGTATAGAAATGCCACTGACTTCTGGGCATTGATTTTGTATCCTGCCACGCTACCGAATTGCTGTATGAGTTCTAGCAATCTTGGGGTGGAGACTTTTGGGTTTTCTATGTAGAGTATCATGTCATCGGCGAAGAGGGAGAGTTTGACTTCTTCTTTGCCAATTTGAATGCCTTTAATGTCTTTTTGTTGTCTGATTGCTGAGGCTAGGACTTCCAGTACTATGTTGAATAGCAGTGGTGAGAGTGGACATCCCTGTCTTGTTCCTGATCTTAGGGGAAAGGCTCCCAGTGCTTCCCCATTGAGAATGATATTTGCTGTGGGCTTTTCATAGATGGCTTTTAAGATGTCGAGGAATGTTCCCTCTATCCCTACACTCTGAAGAGTTTTGATCAGGAATGGATGCTGTATTTTGTCAAATGCTTTCTCTGCATCCAATGAGAGGATCATATGGTTCTTGGTTTTTCTCTTGCTGATATGATGAATCACATTGATTGTTTTACGGGTGTTGAACCAGCCTTGTGTCCCAGGGATAAATCCTACTTGGTCATGGTGAATAATTTTTTTAATGTACTGTTGGATCCTATTGGCCAGTATCTTGTTGAGAATTTTTGCATCCATGTTCATCAGGGATATTGGTCTGTAATTCTCCTTTTTGGTGGGGTCTTTGTCTGGTTTTGGAATTAAGGTGATGCTGGCCTCATAGAACGAATTTGGAAGTACTCCATCACTTTCTATCTTTCCAAACAGCTTTAGGAGAATAGGTATGATTTCTTCTTTAAACGTTTGATAGAATTCCCCTGGGAAGCCATCTGGCCCTGGACTCTTGTGTCTTGGGAGGTTTTTGATGACTGCTTCAATTTCCTCCCTGGTTATTGGCCTGTTCAGGTTTTCTATTTCTTCCTGTTCCAGTTTTGGTAGTTTGTGGCTTTCCAGGAATGCGTCCATTTCTTCTAGATTGCCTAATTTATTGGCGTATAGCTGTTCATAATATGTTTTTAAAATCGTTTGTATTTCCTTGGTGTTGGTAGTGATCTCTCCTTTCTCATTCATGATTTTATTAATTTGGGTCTTCTCTCTCTTCTTTTTAATAAGGCTGGCTAATGGTTTATCTATCTTGTTAATTCTTTCAAAGAACCAACTCCTGGTTCTGTTGATCTGTTCCACAGTTCTTCTGGTCTCGATTTCGTTGAGTTCTGCTCGAATCTTTATTAACTCCCTTCTTCTCTTGGGTGTAGGATCTATTTGCTGTTTTTTCTCTAGCTCCTTTATGTGTAAGGTTAGCTTTTGTATTTGAGTTCTTTCCAGTTTTTGAATGGATGCTTGTATTGCGATGTATTTCCCCCTTAGGACTGCTTTTGCTGCATCCCAAAGATTTTGAACGGTTTATCTTCATTCTCATTAGTTTCCATGAATCTTTTTAATTCTTCCTTAATTTCCTGGTTGACCCTTTTATCTTTTAGCAGGATGGTCCTTAACCTCCACGTGTTTGAGGTCCTTCCAAACTTCTTGTTGTGATTTAGTTCTAATTTCAAGGCATTATGGTCTGAGAATATGCAGGGGACAGTCCCAATCTTTTGGTATCGGTTCAGACCCGATTTGTGACCCAATATGTGGTCTATTCTGGAGAAAGTTCCATGTGCGCTTGAGAAGAATGTGTATTCAGTTGAGTTTGGATGTAAAGTTCTATAGATATCTGTGAAATCCATCTGGTCCAGTGTATCATTTAAAGCTCTCGTTTCTTTGGAGATGTTGTGCTTAGAAGACCTATCGAGTATAGAAAGAGCTAGATTGAAGTCACCAAGTATAAGTGTATTATTATCTAAGTATTTCTTCACTTTGGTTAATAATTGATTTATATATTTGGCAGCTCCCACATTCGGGGCATATATATTGAGGATTGTTAAGTCCTCTTGTTGAATAGATCCTTTAAGTATGAGATAGTGTCCCTCTTCATCTCTCACTACAGTCTTTGGGGTAAATTTTAGTTTATCTGATATAAGGATGGCTACCCCTGCTTTCTTTTGAGGACCATTCGAATGGTAAATGGTTCTCCAACCTTTTATTTTCAGGCTGTAGGTGTCCTTCTGTCTAAAATGAGTCTCTTGTAGACAGCAAATAGATGGGTCCTGCTTTTTTATCCAGTCTGACACCCTGCACCTTTTGATGGGGTCATTAAGCCCCTTCATGTTCAGAGTTACTATTGACAGATATGAGTTTAGTGTCATCATGATATCTATTCAGTCCTTGTTTTTGTGGATTGTTCCACTGAACTTCTTCTTAAAGGGGAATTTTAAGAGTCCCCCTTAAAATTTCTTGCAGAGCTGGTTTGGAGGTCACATATTCTTTCAGTTGCTGCCTGTCTTGGAAGCTCTTTATCTCTCCTTCCATTTTGAATGAGAGCCTTGCTGGATAAAGTATTCTTGGTTGCATGTTCTTCTCATTTAGGACCCTGAATATATCCTGCCAGCCCTTTCTGGCCTGCCAGGTCTCTGTGGAGACGTCTGCTGTTACCCTAATATTCCTCCCCATAAAAGTCAGGGATTTCTTGTCTCTTGCTGCTTTAAGGTTCTTCTCTTTATCTTTGGAATTTGCAAGCTTCACTATTAAATGTCGAGGTGTTGAACGGTTTTTATTGATTTTAGGGGGGGATCTCTCTATTTCCTGGATCTGAATGCCTGTTTCCCTTCCCAGATTAGGAAAGTTTTCAGCTAGAATTTGTTCAAATACATATTCTGGCCCTCTGTCCCTTTCGGCGCCCTCGGGAACACCAATTAAACGTAGGTTTTTCTTTCTCAGGCTGTCGTTTATTTCCCTTAATCTATCCTCATGGTCTTTTAATTGTTTGTCTCTTTTTTCCTCAGTTTCCCTCTTTGCTATCAACTTGTCTTCTAGGTCACTCACTCGTTCTTCCACCTCGTTAACCCTCGTCGTTAGGACTTCTAGTTTGGATTGCATCTCATTCAATTGATTTTTAATTTCTGCCTGATTAGCTCTAAATTCTGCAGTCATGAAGTCTCTTGAGTCCTTTATACTTTTTTCTAGAGCCACCAGTAGCTGTATAATAGTGCTTCTGAATTGGCTTTCTGACATTGAATTGTAATCCAGATTTTGTAACTCTGTGGGAGAGAGGACTGTTTCTGATTCTTTCTTTTGAGGTGAGGTTTTCCTTCTAGTCATTTTGCTCAGTGCAGAGTGGCCAAAAGCAAGTTGTATTGGGAAAAAGAGAAAAAGAGAGGAGAGAAAGAAGGAAAGAAAAGAGAAAGAGAAAAAAAAGGGAAGAAAAAAAACGAAAAAAAAGAAAGAAAAAAAAAAGAAGAAAAAGAGAAAGAAAAAGAAAGGAGAAAAAAGGGGGTGGAGGAAGGAAACAAATCAAAAAGCAAAACAAACAAACAAAAAAACAAAACAAAACAAAACAAAAAGAACCACGGGGCAGTATCTTTTGATTCTGTGTACTTTTAAGCCCCTTGGCTTCTCCTGGAAGTTGTCCGTCTAGCTGGTGTTCTGGGGGAGGGGCCTGTTGTGCTGATTTTCAGGTGTTAGCAGTTGGGGGAGCTGCTGTGCCCCTGCCTGGTGCAGGGCTCGGTGGGGGTTGTTTACCCCGTGAGGCCGCAGGAGGAACAGCCCCAGTGGCGGGGCAGCTCTGGAAACCTGGATTCAGCTCCGGCAGGAACTCCGTCTGCAGGGCCTGGAGGCTCCCGGGCGGGGCCGCTGATCTGCTCAGCTCGGGGCAGGAGCGTCCTCGCTGTCCTGGGCCCTCCCGGCCTCTGCCTGTCCCGGGGGAGGCGGGATCCTGGGCTGTGTCCCGGCGCCCTGTGCTCCGGCGCCTGCGCTGTTGGATTCGCGCTCCCGGGCCGCGCAGCCCCCTCCGCGGAGCCGCCGCCCGAGCCCCTCCGAGCTGCTCCTGGAACCGCGCAGCCCCCTCCGCACGGAGCCTCTTCCTCTGCCCGAGCCCCTCCGAGCTGCTCCCGGGGCCGCGCAGCCCCCTCCGCGGAGCCGCCGCCCGAGCCCCCCGAGCTGCTCCGGGTTCCGCCGTGCGCGCTGCAGCCCTTAGGGAGCTCGGCGCACTCTCCTGGGCGCGGAGTTGCTGTTACTGTCCCCGGGAGCCCGAGGGCATCCCCGCCCTCCTGGGTCCTGCTCCACCTCCCTGGAGCCCCTTTCCCCCGGGAAGGTCGGTGCAGCTCCTGCTCCTCCGGGACGGGGCTCTCCTGTCCTGGGGACACTCGCCCCGGCCTCAGCCCGGCTCCTCGCGGGCCCCTCCCCCTTGGAGGCCTTTGTTTCTTTACTTCTTTTTCCCCGTCTTCCTACCTTGATAGAAGCGCGAACTCTTCTCACTGTTGCATTCCAGCTGGTCTCTCTTTAATTCTCAGGCCGAATTCATAGATTTTCAGGATGATTGGAAGGTTTTCTAGGTAATTTGGTGGAGACAGGTGATTTGGGGACCCTGCTCTTCCGTCATCTTGCTCCTCCCCCCTCAACAGATCTTTAGAAATGCAATTACAAGAAAACAGTATAAATGGCAAAGTGCCCATCTGCAGGCATCACTGTGCTCAATGGGCACTAGTCTCTGGTTGGTCCACTGGTTGGTGCCACTATTTTTCTTGGCACTTTCTCCCTTCCGGTAGGCTTAAGTTCTTAGGACATGCACTTCAGAAGGATGAGAACTTTGTATGATATTTTGGGTTACTTTGAGTGGTATTAATATCCCAGTGCAGATACAAATATTGGATGATATCTAACTGAAACCAAACCAAATATGAAACTCTGGCAACCAGATTGTCTATATCATGGCTATTGCATGGTGTCCCATGATAAATATTATCTGTAGACTAGGAAGACTCAGACCCCAAGTTTAAATAAGTGTTAGAAGTAGAGCATGTCAGATCCAGCACAGTCAGAAAAAGAACCCCCTAAAAAAAGAACCCCCTAGAATTCAGGGACTCCTCTTTTTTTTAATAAAATAATTTTTTATTGGTGTTCAATTTACCAACATACAGAATAACACCCAGTGCTCATCCCCTCAAGTGTCCCCCTCAGTGCCCGTCACCCACTCACCCCCACCCCCCGCCCTCCTCCCCTTCCACCACCCCTAGTTCGTTTCCCAGAGTTAGGAGTCTTTATGTTCTGTCTCTTAGGGACTCCTCTTATTTCAATCTCAGATGAGTGATTCAGCCATTCTCTTGGGTTCTTGCATTCTGTCATGACCTTGGTACACATTTTCTCGTTACCATAAAGAATATGTTAACTTTAATCAGCAGGTGAATTGTCCAGGTTGTTGGATTCTGAAGTGAGGATTTTGAACAGCCATGGGACAACATGAGGACACTGAGGTAGATAATTAATAAATCTGTCCAGGCCAGATGTTATCCACCAGGGACATTTGGCAGGGTCTGGAGATATTTTTGGTTATTACAACTGGGGAATTGCTACTGGTATCTGGTATACCAGATAGAGGCCAGAGAGGCTGTGAAATATCCCACAATGCCCAGGACAGCCCCTCACAATGAATTATCCAGCTCCAAATGGCCATTGGGCCAAGGTTGAGGAAATCCTGGCCTGGGGGGTGAGGAGAGAGCTGAGACATCCTCAGTTCATGTGATTCCTTGAAGAGGGTAAGTGGTTCTAACCTGTGATATCTCAGGTACCAGCCAAAGGATCTGAGAGGGCCATACAGTGACTCAGGAGTAGCTGGGACTGTCAGGCCAGCCAGGATGAGGGCATGGACAGATAGGAGGGTCCGCTTGAGGCCTCTTGGGAAGCAAGGCTATACAGGTCACATCCATCAGCGTGAAATCCAGTGCCTGTGAGAACATGGCATTCACTCCAAGTCTGAGAAACAAATAGGCCCATTCCTGTTATCCTCATGTGGGACTGTGGAAGTCATTAGATGGCATTTTGAAGGGAGAATGATGATTTCTTTCCCTTCAAACACAACACTCAGTTAATTTATTCCGACTGGATGTGGAGCGAGCCAGTGCTGGACAGTGTGTGGAAATACATGCCTATACCTCATTATCTCTGATGGGAGTTTCAAAGGAGCTCTCAGATTTAGTGTCCTGTTTGGTCTGACTTGTATAACACCTGTCAGTAGGCTGCTTTCCTGCTATGTCATTAATATTTAAATAATACGATTTAAAGGTCAAGCTGTGCCTGCGGCAATATTAAAATACATCATTTAGTTTTTCTAGATGGTAATGCAAAGGACTAGGAGCAAAAGCTTGCAGGAGGCAGTGAAAAGGTAATAGCCCTACTACCTAGCAGACAGAATCAGCCACATATATTTTCATTATATTAATATAATTAATAAATTAAGGAGGCTGCTTTTTCAAAAACAAAATCTGGACCAGAAATTTACATTGTTGGGTTGAATTGTTACAAAGCCCAACTAAAGGGTGTGGGTTCTACCTAGACTAACCCTGAGTGAATAGGAGAGGACGGGGGACTTGCCTTCCCTTTGCTGTCTCTCTTCTGAGGCTTCCATTTCCCTCATCTCAATGGTCTATCAGGTCTCCTCGGAAATGCCTTAGTGGGATCTCTCCACCCATATCTGCCTGCTGTGCACTCATTCTCAGCAGAGGGAGCTAGTCTCCACCATTGCTACTTTGGGAAGGAGCTCATTAACAAATTTACAATGTTCATCGAGAAGTAGTGGTAAACATCTGCCAGTTCTGGGCCACTCAGCATCCACCTGCCAGCCCCTCCTTCTATCTGATGTTGGCTTGACAATAAATCCAGGTGCCTGGCTCCCACCATGGGGAACAGGAACCTGAATTTGTTCCTCTCCATTTGAGATTTAGTAGGTACGATAAATTGACCTCAGTGGCCTCACATTGAGTAAAATGTTCCTGCTTTTTGGAGCTCTGCAGCTTTCTTGGTCCTCTCTGTGACCAGCCCAGGTTCCTTGGACCCTGAGCTTCCTGATGCTATCCTCCCAAGAACTTCCTTTTGCACAATGAAAAAGAACTTTGGTGAGACTTTACCCATTATATGAGAGTTTTGTCTGAAGGCCAACACTGAGAATCGATACTTGACAAACACTCCACAAAGCCACACTAGTTTTGTGAGCTTGAGCCCTTGCACAACTTCTTGCCTTGATAAGAATGGCTGTATTGGCTTCCTGTTGCTGCTGTACCACGTTAGCACAAACCTGGTAGCTTAAGACAATACAAATGTGTTATTTTAAGTCAAAAGTCCAAAATAAGTCTTTCTGGGCCAAAGTCAAGGTGTAGGCCAGCAGTGTTCTTTCCTAAGGTTCTAAAAGAGAATCTGTTTATGCTTCTGCATTCTGCCCGGCTTCCTTGGGTTACGCCCCTTTCCATCTTCAAAGCCAGCAACCACATTACTACAACCTCTGCTTTTGTCATCACGTCACATGTGACTCTGGCTTTCCCCTTTCACTCATAAGGACCTGTGATTGCATTAGATCCACCTGAATAATCAAGGAAAGTCTCCCTCTGACAATATCTATAATTCATTTCTTTTGCTATGTAAAGTACCCTATTCATAGGTTCTAGCTGTTATGATGTGAACATCTTTGGGGCCATTATTCTGTCTACCACAAAGAGAGAGGAACATATTTTTCTCCCAGATTTGTTTCCTATACAATATTTCTTTTCTCTTTTTTTGGGCATACTTTTCATTATAAAATAAAGCACATAGGAGTTTTATTTTATTTTATTTTATTTTATTTTATTTTATTTTTTAAGATTTTATTTATTTATTCATGAGAAAGAGAGAGAGAGAGAGAGAGAGAGAGAGAGAGAAAGGCAGAGACACCAACAGAGGGAGAAGCAGGCTCCACACAGGAAGCCCGATGTGGGACTCGATCCCAGGACTCTAGGATCACTCCCTGAGCTGAAGGCAGATGCCCAACTGCTGAGCCACCCAGGCGTCCCAAGGTGTTTTATTTTAGATGAAAGGGATTAAGAGTATACTTACGTGATGAACACTGTAATGTAAAAACAAAAACAAAAACACAGATCCAGAAACCCCAAACTTTAAGCTTAGTAAATTATTATAAGGGACATACCATCCAGATTGAGAAATGGGAGTTTACCAGCTGCCCCAGAAGTCCTCCATATGTCCCACCTCAAATGCTGTCCCCCTGCTTCTGCAGAGTCTAACTTCATAGTAATCAGGGCTTTGCACTTTATATGATTTTATCACTAAGTATATATCTCCAGACACTGTGGTTTAGCCTTGCACATTAAAATTTAATATGTCTTTTAAATCTCTTACAGTTTTCCTCTCCATTCCTTTCTTTTTCTTACAATTTATCTGTTGAGCTATTTGACCAGTAGGAGCTTATCATAGCCTGGATTTTGTTGATTGCACCTTAAAGGCACAGTTCAACATGCTCCTTTGTCCTCTGTATCTCCTACAGTATGTGGCTAGATCCAGAGGCTTGATCAGATTTAGCTTTGATCCCTTTGGAAAGAATGTAGGTGATGGTGTATTCTTTTACCAAGAGCCTCACGATACCTGCTTTTTGCTCTTTTTCTGATGTCAGTGCTGTTATTGCTCCATGCCCAGGCTCATTCATTCATTGAGGGCTGGCTGCAGGATGTCTTAATGACATCATTTAAAATATATATATATAGTTGTGGGGAGAGAAGGATTTGTGGGTTATGGGCATTTGTGGGTGTGGAACTTCCCAACCACTATGCCCTTGACTGCCAAGTCATAGGAGGAGGGCTTCAAGAAAACCCCTGTAGAATAATCCAGAATATAAGATGTCATAAGCTGTCCCCTTGCTATGACAGGGTGAGGACATGGAAGCATCCTCAGGAGAACCTGAGGCATCTCTTAGGATTCATGTGAGTGTAACTGATAAAGATAGAGGCTGGTGGAGATGTACTATCAGCAGGATGAGGAGAAAGGGCTCCATGGGGCAGCGAGTCATGGTTCCAGGAAGCCATTTGGACCTTGTGATGAGTAGCTAGGTTAGAGCCATCCCAGACTTCATCTACCTCACAGGGCTGCCTGCTTGGACCAGGAGACCCAACAAAATCATACCTTGTGGGGAGGCTGGCTGGAATAGCTGAGGAGGGGCAGCTGAGGGTGCAGATAAGGCTAGGATAGGTCACCTGGGTCACCGGATTATGCTTCTTAGAGGTTCCTGTGAGGGGGTCACCCTTAAGAGTCTCTCACAAAAAAGATCCAGATTTGGATATCTACTACACAGCCCTTTGCTGCTTTACCTTTTGTCCTTCCTTGCTGTGTTGGCCTGGAGAAAGCCAAGAAGCGGTGGAGAAGAGGAGTGTAAAAGAAGGTGGCAGGAAGGTGGAAGAGCAGTGCACCCACCTTTGCACTCCCACTGCTATTTGTAGATTTGTGGGGTCTGTCCCAAGCTGAGGGTGAGGCCAGGAACTCAAGTAGGGACGAGACATTACAGTCTTGATGCCAGCAAATTCGACCGGAATGTTTATGCCTGAAAATGACACTGTTCATTAATATGAAAAAAAGAAAAGCTGTAGAATCTGACCTGCCTCAGTCGTTGCCAGGGACCAGGAAGGAAGTTGCCCTGTTAGAGGGTGTTTGTAGGTAGCAGAAGAGAGAAAGAGGGAAAAACCTACCCCCTCCCCTAGATTGTATCTTGGCGATTACTGGTTTCACTTAAGTGGCCCAGAGTCCTACCAGAGTTAGCTTCCCACACTTAAAACCGTAGCTCTGTACACAATACGTGTTCTCACCTCTCAGAGGCATTTGCATTGCGAGGCAGGATTCCTTTTTAAATTCAAGGTTAGATTTTTCTGACATCCTTCACGGGGTAGGAGTGTGGGAGGAGGAGACTCTCCCATTCCCTCATTAAATGAAACCCAGGGAGCTTCCCCTGTGCTCCGGCTGCCAAGTCCTTGGTCCTTGTCACATGCTTTTGGCAGAGTAACTCACTGTGGCCTTGTCTCTATGGCTTTTGCTAGTGACCCCCTCCCAGGTCACTTAAAGATTTTAAGCCTAGTTTCCTTATCTGTAAATCGGGAATAGTAACAATTTGCAGGATTATGAGAATTCAGTGAGGTGACACGTGTGAAACAGGGTTCTAAACTGTAAGGGACATACAGACAGGAGGGATTTTTCTTTTTAACTTAGTTTTCGAATATGTAACACATTTGCATGGCTTACAGTCCTTTAAAAGGTGAAAAGAGAAATTTCCTGCTTACCCCTATTCCTCAAACACCGTGTTCTTCTTCAGGAGGAATTATTTTATGAATAGGTGTAATTTCATGTGTTCTGTGGGGGAGATGAGTTGGGGGGAATCTTCCTATGGTGCCATCTTGGACTGGAACTGAACTGGAGCACCCAATTCTCATCCCAGCCTCCTACAGGCATCTAACTGCAATTGGTTTCTTTATGTGTATGCAATAACAACATGCATTCTCATTCTTTCCCCACTTTTTACTCAAATGTGTTATACTAATATACTATTCTTCTGCAACTTGCCTTTTTCCCCTTCTACTTGAATATGCTTCTATATCAATATATAGCTCATCCTTAAAAAAATAGCTAGTTTAATAAGTTCTCTACTGATATACAGCTAGATTATTTCCAATATTTTTCTATTCAGACAAGTCTGCAGGGAAGCATTGTTTGTATGTGCACGCGTATGTTTGCATACTGAAATTTCTGTGTCAAAAGGAGAAGAGTTTTTCTTTCTTTCTTTGCTAGTACCAGTGTCCTGCTTGGAATGGCAGATTTTAGGAACCTCTCCCTTTCTGAAGTGTTCAGCAAGTTATGGTTATTTTCCCTTGGACAGGACTGACCCATGTCAGGGGCCAATTCTTTGTGACTTTTAAATTTGAGGGACAAAAAGGCAAATGGAAAGGCTTGGTCTAGAATTGAATTTCTTTCCTTGGGGCACAATGAGTCTGCCTCTAGGAAAAAGGGACCACTATTGCTTTCTTTCTGTATTTTATTTTATTTTTAAAAAGATTTTATTTATTTATTTGAGAGAGAGAGAGAGAGAGAGAGTGCATGAGTGGGTGGAGGGGCAGAGGGACAAGCAGATTCCCTGCTGACCATGGACCCCAACTTGGGGCTCAATCCCAGGACCCTGAGATCATGACCTAAGCCGAAGGCAGATGCACACAAAACTCAAGCTTTGAAACGATTCCAAAGGCTATGGGTTCCACTTAATCTTTTCAGTAAGTGTGTAACTTGCAATGTGTCCGTATTTGTATGTAGAAAAAGCACTCAGGCAATATGTGGAAAAGGATGGAAAGGGAGGATGCTGGGCAGGAAGCAGGGTGGGGGCTGTGGGGATGTAGGCTATGTCCCATTAAGAGAGTGCAGAGTGGGGGACCGAGTAATGGGTAAGGAGAGGGCCCAGGTCAGAGTCCAGAGTGACGTCTGGGTTTCTGGCTCCATTGGCCGCGTGGAAGGCGCGGTGCCATTTCTTGAGCTGAATGCACAGAAGAAGCTGGTGTTGCAGGATGCCTGGGGAATTCTGTTTGGCAGTAAGCTTAAGTGGTGGGGGACATATAGATGGAGGCATCCAGCAGGCAGTTGGCATGTGAGAGAGATCAGGCCACGCAATGACACAGACAGGCCTCTACATCCTTGTGCCATTATTATTTATTGGGCATGTTCTTTTCTTTCCTTGGAAATGTTCTTGGGAATGTTCTTTTCTTTCCTTCATGTTCATATCCTCTCCCACCCCCTCAAAGCTGTCTTCCTCCTCTAGCAGAGACCATGCCACCCAAGGTCCAACACAGCATCCTAGGATGCTCTTCCTCAGGTCATGGACCCGTGAAGACCATTGCCACCTGCTTGCTGAAGCAGAGCTGGGTGCGCACATCTGAAAGTAAGTACTCAAGGATTTCTAACCTCTGATGGACACTGTGTCCACTAACTACACTCACATGTAATGAAATCACAGATTAAATGTTTTCTTCTGTGATGACAGAAATAATGAGCAACTATTTAGCTGTTTGTTTTATCAATGTATCAGCAGGTCTCCTGACTGAAATTCTTTATTTATTTATTTATTTATTTATTTATTTATTTATTTATTTATTTATTTATGATAGGCACACAGTGAGAGAGAGAGAGGCAGAGACACAGGCAGAGGGAGAAGCAGGCTCCATGCACCGAGAGCCCGACGCGGGACTCGATCCCGGGTCTCCAGGATCGCACCCTGGGCCAAAGGCAGGCGCCAAACCGCTGCGCCACCCAGGGATCCCCTCCTGACTGAAATTCTTAAACTCCATCCTTTCCCAACATCAATGGTAGCTTGCTGCCCACCCCCCCACACTACCTGTTTCTTCACCTAATGAAGTTAATTAACCATTGTTCTTCCCGTCCCTAAGGATGTCTGCAAGCCTACAGGCAGACGGCCTAGGAAGAAACCCGGCTGTTGAGAAGAAAGTGAAAGCTCCTTCCACATATCTTTTTGAACATTGTGAACAAGCATTACATGAATCACCCCAAATTTATCAGCTCTGGCCTATCATCAAAGAAGAAGAAAGATGTTTAATGGGGTGGTGAATCTTTGTAAGTCCAGTAGCTCCTTTGAGAAAAAAAACAAAACAAAAACCAAAAAACCTCACATTTCCTGCTACCATAGAAACCATCTCCTTCAAGTGAATTGTAAATATAAAAAGGGCCCTCTGGCTTCATGTTTATATTAATATGAGTATTCCTTTTTTTTTAATATGGAGAAGTATGCCTTATTTCTCTTTAAGGTGTCTGGTCTGTTGATCTTATTCTCGTCGAGTCTGATGATAGTCACTAGGGAGACTTAAGTCCATCTTTCTGGGGTAAGAGATAAGAAATGCATGCAACTAGAAGGTGCCAATATTCATTTCAGTGCAGTCAGAGGTTTCGTGTTCCTGAGAGCAGATGAATCACGGAAGAGGATTTTGCAAAATCTCTCCCTCGGCATGGCTAAAAGTGTCATGGATCTGTGTGGAATTGCTTGTGGACCATCTGTGACATGGAGGCTTCCTGCACTTATCACAGTTCACTCTCTGAGAAGAATTCCAGTATTTCATCAGGGCCATGGAGGGTTGCCTTCATTGGAGGTTTGCCCTTTGCACACTCTTCTCGGGTTTTGATTGGCAGTCCTGTTGAATAGCACCTGGGAGAGCCTGCATCTGGATGGGAGCACGGTGGCTGGGAGTTGCTCCTGCCTTCAGCTCCACCTGCCAAATGCCGATAGTGGCAGTGAAGCATTCTGGGAGCCCTAGGGCTTGAAAGCTTTCTCTGCTAACCTTGAATTAAAGCATCACTGATTTTGCACATTTAAAATACACACCAGCAGAAGTCTCCTAAAAAAAGCTGCCTGTTTACCTTGATTTAGCTACGTATTTCTAATTTGCATTTCCATAGACTACATCTTGTCGCTCAAAGAATGTTGAAATTATGTGTTTATGTTTCTGTGTTCCCCACCAAATTGTTCACTTTTAAAGGTAGGGGCATGGCCCTATTCATTCATTTTCTTTAAAGATTTATGTATTCATTTGAGAGGTAGAGAGAGAGAGAGCGAGAGAGCCTGTGTGTGTGCACAGAAAGAGGGGGGACAGAGGGAGAGGGTGAATCCCAAGCAGACTCCCTGCTGAGTGTGAATCCCAACACTGGGATGGGGCTGGATCCTAGGAATCTGAGATCATGATCTGAGCCAAAATCAAGATTCAGATGTTTAATCGATTGAGCCACGTAGGGGCCCTGGCCTTATTCATTCTTATATTACTGTGTTCAGTCCAGCTCCCTGCATATAGTAGGTTCTCAATAAGTATCATTCAAACAGAGCTGAAGTGGGTTAAAGGCCCCATCTCACAGCTTGGAGTGAGCTTCTCCAGGGGAGTACGATATCTCATTTATCTTTGAAATAATAAGGAAGAGAATAGGTTACATTATCATCTCCAATCATCTAATCAATTCTGTAAGATACATTCTATTATTGTCTCCATTTTTCAGATAATGAAACTGAGTCAGAAAGGTACTTTGAGCCTATGCTGCTAGTAAGTGGAAGATCTGGGATTTTTCACATAGCCTCCCTAATTCCAGAGCATGTGGCCAGTGCCATGATGTTATACTGCCTCAGAGGCTGAAGTACAATTTCTTGTTCAGAGAAGATATTGATAGATGTTTGTCGAATGAATAACTCTCACAGAAACTCTGGGAGCTCAGAATCATTAAATATGTCCAGCTTGCTTTGTAGAAGTAGCCAACACCTAATTTCTCAGGGACGTACTGGAGACTATTGTAGTGATCAGTCATGAGATTTGTTCATAAATATTTTGGTTCCTATTCTTCCAGACACAGAGTACAGTTCACTTCCATGTTACTTTCTGTTAGTCATGGACATGTGACTTGCCATAGACCATTAAATATGAGCAGAGGTGATATGTATCATATATGGGCAGAAGGTTTGAGGGCCAGTGTGCACTTCGGCATTTACTCTTTCTCCTGCTGGAGAGTGTGGACATAAGTGCCAGGATGATACATTCCTCAGCCTGATTTCTTTTTTTTTTTTTAATCTTTTTTTAAAATTTTATTTATTTATTTATGATAGTCACAGAGAGAGAGAGAGAGAGAGAAGCAGAGATATAGGCAGAGGGAGAAGCAGGCTCCATGCACCAGGAGCCCGACGTGGGATTCGATCCCGGGTCTCCAGGATCGCGCCCTGGGCCAAAGGCAGGCGCCAAACCACTGCGCCACCCAGGGATCACCTCAGCCTGATTTCTTGAGTGACCTCAATAACAGAGTCCCTTGACAATCTGTGATGGCCATGCGTAGTGTGAGGGAGAAAGAAACCATTTTTTTGTTGTTAGCCATTAGGGTTTGGTTGTAATTGCAGCATAACCTTATGCATCTTGACTGGTACAAGTATCAAATGCTTATTTTCCTCTCCTTTCAACCATATGGACATCCCTGGCAGTGGTGAGGGGTCAAAGTATAAGAGGTCCTCAGAAGATCCCTGGTCATTCAACAAATATTAAATTATTTCTCCTACCATCCCCTTTAGACCTCAAGAGCAAACAGTCTTGTCTTAACTTGAAAACTCTAGATATTACTCCTTTTGAGGCTATTGTTTCTGTGATTTCATTGCTGGGTTTGGCTTGTCTTAGGTTCGGCTCCCCAGAAACAGACTCAAGAGATGAAAATGTATGTGCAAATGTTTTATTCAAGAAGTGCTCTCAGAGGGGATGAGGGAGGGAATTGGGGAGCAGGCAGGGAAGGGGACAAAGCCAAGCCAGCATGTGGTCTCAGGTGAGGTCTTCAGCAAAATCCCTGGGGGACTCTGGAAGGTAATTTACACTGGCATGTTCTCACTTGAAGCAAAGGAGTTAGGCCTCCTTGCTCTCTTGTTTAATAGCTATTGGCTAATGGTTGCTGGGGGGTGAGATATACATGGGGGGTGGGATATACACTCTCAGGAACTGACCTTCTAGTAGATCGAGGGCATCCCCAAAGAAGATATGCAGGTGCTGCTCATGGAAAGCACAGTGAAGGAGGGAGGAACAGTTGCATAGAAAGACTTAATTCTGGGAGTTTTAAAATTTTGGATAATTTTTAAATTATCCTTGTCTAGGCATCCATCAAGGAAAAATCAGGGACTGGCCTCCCTGTTTCCATGTGACAGTGAAAGACAGTGACATAGAGGCGCAGAATGACCGTTCCATCATCAGAGAAGGCATTGTGATGAAAGATGAAGTTGGTAGGACTTCTGAGCCTGGCATTGGAGAATCATCTGCCAGCCTTTGGGCACTCTGCGTGTGAGTGCTGCATGTATCAAACTCTAAGTGGGTTCTTCTTTAATAAAATCCAACATGCAGAAATCTAAATGGACCACAAAGACAGATTAGAGTATGTCCATTCACCTTACAAAAGCATTTACTGCAGCTGAATTGGCAAGTGGCAACATTCCCATAAACACTTTCCAAAACATCAAAAATAAGAATCTTACTGTGTAGACTGTTTAAAAAAAAAAAAAAAGGAAAAAAAAAAGATTTACTAAAAGAGGTTGGAAGCTTTCTTGTTTTCTTTTTTTTTAGGTTTTTAACAATGACTTACGTGGGGGCCTTGGATGACTATTCAGATAGGATGTGAAAGAAAGACCTTTCAAGGTCACTCAGATATTGTGATCACATGGCAACAAAATTAGGATTCCATGTAAGTGTGATCAGAGTTGTTGATGCGTGACACCAGGCAATGCATGAACATATGGAGGGAACGCAGACACTGACAAATGTATAGATTGCATCATTATGTTTGTGTGACTTCTGTTTTATGCATCTGTCACAAGGAAAGAACGAAGCCTGTGATTATCTCTATCTTAGACCGGCAAATGAATGTGTAAAAGTTGGAGACAAGACAGACATTGTATTTACCAGAAACTCATAAACTACCAGCAGCTGTAAGTAAATGTGTGAGAATCAATTTCTTAGTGCTTGAGAATGTTATCAACATTGCAGTAGTAACTGCAAATAATGTGAGATTTAAAAACAAATACCAAATACGTTTCTGTTTTGCAATGTTTTAAACTTTGGTCTTTATCAATAAATCTGAATCTCTTCATTCCACAAAAGCCTCTGACATTTTATTTTCAAAATGTTGTTTTTCTTTTCTGGCTACACAATTCTTCAACTCCTTTACCCCTTCTACAATGAGGTATCATACAAACAAATAAACAAAAGTTATCCCAAACTTTGAGAGTTCACTGTGTTGGGCTCTAACTTAGAAGTTGTCTGAACTCCTTAGAATCATTTTTTTTTCATTTTTATTTATTTATTTATTTATTTATTTATTTATTTATTTTTTTTTTTTTTTAAAGTTTTTTTGTTTTTTATTTATTTATTTATGATAGCCACACAGAGAGAGAGAGAGAGAGGCAGAGACATAGGCAGAGGGAGAAGCAGGCTCCATGCACCGGGAGCCCGACGTGGGATTCGATCCCGGGTCTCCAGGATCGCGCCCCAGGCCAAAGGCAGGCGCTAAACCGCTGCGCCACCCAGGGATCCCTTTTTTTTCCATTTTTAATATGGTTTATTTTACTGTATAGCTAGTATACTTACCTTTTTTTGTAGAAAGAATAGCAGAAATAAAATACACTTTTTATTATAATTTTTTTCTAATCAGAAGAAAACAGGGCTGTGCAACTGCCGTCTTCTTCTTCTTCTTCTTCTTCTTCTTCTTCTTCTTCTTCTTCTTCTTCTTCTCCTCCTCCTCCTCCTCCTCCTCCTCCTCTTTCTTCTTCTTTTTCTTTTTGGAGTTCTTGGATTCTCTCCATCTTTGTAAAGTCTTACCGGGTAAACTCTAAGGCACCTGTTATAGTGGAATTGTGCCTCTTGCCTCTCAGTGCAAAAGGGGCATGTTCAATATGATCCCTGGCAGGCAGATTTAACAAGAAGTAGAACATTAAAGCTAATGGGTACAGGTAGAGCGGGTGTGGTGGTTTAAAGTGTACAAATTTTTAAGCTCTCCTCCCTTCAAGAGATGGAGCCTAATATTCATCTCCTCCTCTTCCCCTGAGTGTGGGCTACCCTTGGTGACTTGCTTATAAAGAACAGAGTAAGGCAAGAGAGGAAGTGACAATTTGGTTCCAGAAACTAGGTCATTAAATGTATTTTGGCCTGGTCTTTACTCTCTCTGTCTGTATCTCTCGGATTGCTCTCTGGGAGATGCCAGCTGACACACCACGCGAGCATACTCAAGCAGCCCTGTGGAGAAAGGTCCACTGCCAACAGTCATGTGAACAAGGCATTTTGGAAGTAGATTCTCTAGCCTCGTCAAGTCCACAGATGACGATAACCCTGGCTAACATCTTGACACCAACCTCATGACACTCTGAGCCAGAACTACCCCTCTAAGCTGTTCCCAAATTCCTGACCCCTAGAAACTATGAGATAATGAATGTATGCTGTTTATAGCTGCTAAGTTTTGGGGTAGTTTGTTATGCAGCAATAGATATTTAATTCAGTGAATAGGGAATCCGAAGAAGGACTGTGGATCCTTATTTCTGCCCACCTGCCAGCCACTATGCATGGAGACTTAGACTTCTTCATGGGGGATGTTGGCATAGTAGAGATGCATTGAAGATGAAGGAAAGCAGATGCCCAGCAGAGGGGAGGTGAATTTAACGTGCAGGAGCTTCTCCATTAGCCGAGATTGCACTTTCTGCCATTTCCACCTTACTCTGTCCTCCTGGAAGCCTGGCCTCTGTGGACTGCCCTATTTGAGCTCCCATGTTCTCTGGTTTCTGTTGGATTTGGCCCCAGGCAAAGCCAGCAGGTGATAGTATGGTGAGAAGAGAGAGAAGCCAGGGAACTGATTGCCCATGCTCCCTCCTTGCTGGCCAACAGACTGGAAATCACTGGATTCTTTCACTGAAGGACCAGACCTTCATCGACAGCCTTCTACAGCCTGACTCACCTGTTTTCTCTCATGGCCGAAACCTGTTCAGTAGCCTTGTAGAACCTAACTCCACTGCTTCCTCTAATGGCCTTTTCAGGTGTAGGAGTTTTGAAGGTTTCCCACTACAATTAGCCTTAGAATGCTTCACCACCAGTTTGTGGCTTCTCGAAACTCTGGACACCTCTGAAAATAGTTCTCAATCACCCCTTTTGAGTATGCCATCTGTTTCTGGCTGGGACTCTACCGGACACATTCTTTGGTATTCTCTGGTACTCATATAGCACTGATGGGAAGAACTGCTTTGGCCTTGAAGATTGCAAATTATCACTATTCTACTGCTACTGCTACTCCTTTTGCCTCTTTTCTTTCTTCTTCTTCCATTTTTTCCTCTTTCCCTTACTTTTAACATTAAAAATTTCTTTCTGAATGGAATTTTATGCTGAACTCCAAAGATATATGGATATACTGTATAAGATTATAAAGTGAGGTCTGCTGGGTTGAAATGGGTGAGGAGGGCAGGCCTCCCATCCAGAGGCCCTTCTCTCCCTCTTCTCTAATATTAGTTCCTCGAGGCACTGACTGACTGTGAAAGCTCAGAACTCTAACAGCCATCTCCTGGCACCCCCATCTTCCTCCTTCCTTCCTCTGAATCTGATTTTACTATTTACTATTTATTATCCTGTTCTCGTTCCTTCTTTGTTTGGATGCTCTTATTCAGAGAAATCCATACTTGTCTATACTTTTCCCGGCATCCACAGCTTTCTTATTCCCCCAGCGCTTCAGCTGTGCCTGCTTTGACAATCCCTCACCACACACGACTCCCCAGTGTCTGCTTTCCCAGTGTTTACTTCCGTATCTATTTACACGTGTGCATTGTTGTGGAAAACCTAGATGAGATTGTCTGAGTGTAATAAGTATCCACGCCCTCCTTTCTCAACTGGGGCAGTTCTATTCTGTTGATTCTCTGTTATGTCAACTTGGGGTCCACACTGCCCTCATGTCATCTATTCCTCATTTTTTTCCTCCCAGCTAACAACAGTACCTTCTGCTTTGCTGAGAAGATGGGTCTTTCAAGGAGAGCCTTCTTAAATAATTAACTTCTTAGCCTGGTGTTTGTTAGGAAACATCCCCTCATATGGCAGTGGCTCAAATAACATAAAGTCTATTCTTCTCTCTTATGTATAGTTAGGAAGTGGGAGGTTCCAGGCTTTCGGTTGGCTTCACGATCCTCAGGAACCCAGGCACCTTCCAGTAAAATGATCTCCTGTACCTTGGGTGTGGCCTCTAGCATCGTGATTCAAAATGGCTGCTTGACATCTAGCTGTCATTTCACATTCCAGAAAGGAGGATGAGGGAAAGGAAGAAAACAAACCTGTCCCTCTGTTTTAAGGACACATCCTGGAAATCCCACACAAGACATCACCTCACAGTTCACTCAAGAGTCAGTCCCATGGTTTTACTGAGCCTGCAGAATGCAGTCTTCTCTGGATGGCCATTTGACTGCCTACAATGTCAGAGCCTCCTTTCTAAGGAAGAGGAGCAGAACAATTGGTGATCTGCTTTGTCACTTCATGGTAGCTCTGTATGATCACCCATTCTCTGCTTTTGTTCTTCTGCCCAGGAATCTGAGACCTTCCTCCTTTCTGAGGAGACACTTTCCACATGTGCCTGGGATGACACTCACTTTATAATCATTAAAAACTACACATTTGTCAGAATTATGCTAAGTGTGTTCATTTCTCTTTGTAGTTCCGACAACGGACATTTTCTCTGCATCTACTATTTATTTCATTGGATTTTTGTGAAGTTGAGGTTACTCCACAAGAGCTAATCCACTGTGTTTAATGAATAACATAAAAGTACTCTTCTGCCTGCTACCCTTTTGGATCTTTTGAACTTGCTTTAATTTAAAAAAATGTAACTCATTTTTAAAATAACCTATTAATGTTGCTATTTAAAAATCAATATATTGATGAGGAATACATTATTAGTCTCGTGAAATAGTAAATTTGTTCTGCTTCATTTTGGCGGAGCTCTTCAGATCTAAGGGATTATCTGTAGTCTTGTACCAGGGAGGATGCTTTGGAGGTGAATTTTCATTTCAAGATAAAATGTTATCTGGGCCCATGATCTGAATCCTACCCTGGTCTTAATTTATAAAGGAGACTGAATGATGACACAGAGGCCAATGTCATTGAATGAAGAACTTTTCTTACTTCCATTCCCTGATAACAGGAGTCATGCATGCCCTCCAGGGCCACGTGGGTCTTACCAGGTTTGGTCAGGAGGCAGAAGCAGGAGCAAGAGGAAAGCTTAGGCCACAGCCTCATTTTTAAGTTTCCAAAGGGCAGGGCAAGGTAAATATCTTATGAGGAGGAGCTAGTTTGCATAATTTTGGTGGGCTTTGGAACATTAGGGTTCTCCCCAGCTATCTGGTTTGTATCTGGCCTGGGTGATCAGGCCAGTTAAATTGCCTTCTGGAGTCTACAAACTAGATGGAGGAAGTGGTTTGGAGTAAGGGCTCTGGCTTAGTTTATATATCTAAGGTGTGTTCTGGACTGGGCCCGTTTTTATCTGTAGTAGTTGGCTAGTCCAGAGACAGGCAGTTTCTCCCTGGCCAACAAGGTTTTTAAGATGTCAGCACATCAGGGGCCCCTGGGTGCTCAGTCAGTTAAGCATCTGCCTTCAGCTCAGGGGTCATGATCTCAGGGTCCAGGGATTGGGCCCCGCATTGAGCTCCCTGCTCAGCAGGGAGCCTGCTTCTCCCACTCCCCCTGCCCCATTCCTGTCAAATAAATAAATAAAATTTAAAAAAAAGATGTCAATATCAGAAAATAATTTAAAAATGATTAATAGAGCTCCTCATCATTCTCTTCTCTTCCTAATACCCTAGGTCTTTTTTCTCTTGATGCCAGCTCACGTTCTCTCCTACGGGTCAGACCACATCCCTCGTCTCCTCTCTCTCTACCTGCTTTCAACCTGCTGCTGACCACATGCCTTTGCAGGTCCTCATTCAGTGCTCCAGTATCTATCAAGGTTAGACACTGGTTAGGTGCATGGTCTCGGCTTAAGTAAGTTAGTGCCTCTTTCTGGACCTCTGCATTCTCGTCTATAAAATGGGAAGAGGTGGGGATGGAGGCCTTCATTTCCTTGGATCTATGCCTTTCATTTCTGAGTCTGTGGCAGTGCCTATGAAGGGACTTCTTTCTGAGATAAGGGAGGGAGGACATTCTCTATTACCAAAGCACTGACCTTGGAGAACAGAGGTGGGAAGGTGGGCTATTCTGGGTCAGACAGGGAAGGAAGGGGAAGGAACAGTTTTCAAAACTCTGCCATCCAGCTGAGCATATTCTCATTCTACTTGAGTACGACTCCTGTGGTTATAGATTTCAGGCCCCATAATATTAATGTCTGCTAGCTCCCAACACAAGCCTAGCAGGTGCTTGTTCATTGTCTGGCTTATTTCCACCAATGCGCTCTTCCTCATCTGTCCCCTCTGCCTTGCATACTCTCCCTCCTTTTTCCCTTCTATGATTAATCTCCATGGCCTAGCATTTTGACTCTGGATTTTCTTCTCTGATTTTTTTTTTTTTTTGGCTTACACTGAGCTCTACTTTTGGGCTCAGAATCAGCACCATGCAGTGATTCCTTAACTAATCCTAATTGTTACATCTGCTTTTTAAATTGGATTCCAAGCTTTGGGATGTCAGGGGTCACTTTTTGCATGCCCTGCCAACTTCAGATGTCTGTGGTCAAAGTTTGTATGATATGTTTTCTCCATAGATCTTTCAATGACATGCTTTCTTCCTCCTGTACCAGCTGAGAAAGGGTTTCTGAATGCCTTGTTGCTTTAAAATCCAATGCTTCTATTCATCCAGTGCTTTATATTTGTACATACCCTCCATCCCCACTACTGTTTTATTGGCCTCATTATTTCACCTATAAAACTCAATCAGTTCTATAAGCCTTGGTTTACTTATCTGACTCTCCCTCATCTGTGAGCCCCTTGAGGAACACAATTTCAATGCTTGGCACAGAGTAGGTGCTCAAGAACTGCCTTAGTAGAATAAAAAGCCCAGCTGGCTTTTCACATTTTATACTCTCCTCCATCCAGAACTCACCACCTCTAAATTATCTGGAAGGCTAAGTTTTCACCAGCACAGAGAGGGACTGAGTGTGCCATGAATTATAGCTTCCATTTGACCCTTGTAGAGAAAATCTGAATATTTTCCCTGCGGGTGCTTGAGTGAACCAAATTAGCCCCATGCTTGTCAGATTCCTCCCTCTCTTTGTGCTGCAGATGAAAGCATAAGAAATGAAAACTGGAACTCTCTTAACCTTTTCAAGTCTTCAAATAATGATTTTTTGGACAGATAATACTAAATTGGTATTGGATCTCTGCTCAGGAGCAGGAAGGGTGGCTGTTTACTGGCTGCCTGCGGATCGCTCATGGCTTCATCATCTTCTTTGTTGCTCTGTGGAGGAAATTAAAACTCTGATGGGCAGATTAGGTGGTTCCGAGCCTCTGCCCCTTGCCTGCTGCTGCAGATGTGAGAATTAAGCTTATCTACCGGTTCAGATGAGGTGGTCAATAATTTGAACACTTGAAGAAATAACTGAGGTAATAAGATCCTTAAACTAAAGGACTTGTAAATTGTCAAAAAAAAAAAAAAAAAATCCACAACCGAAAGGAAACAAACAGCCATCACCCGGAACTTCCTATCACAGAGCAGAGGGTCATCTACCTAGGGTAAAGTAGAGGGCACTGTCAAAATCATCCACCTCTTAGGACTGCCTCCCTGTCTGGACTGTCTGAGTCCTTCCTTTGGGTTAGGAATCTGTCTACAGTGAAGCTGTGCATGAACCAGGAGTTAACCTGCTATAGGAGTATCAGTCAATAACGAGTGTTCAGTTGGGCTTGGGGAAGCTGGACCATGGGCTAGGGAAATCATCAAAAAGAGAGTTGGTTGGCAATATTTCAGAGGTCAGGGGCTATTCCTGAAGGCCCATTATTTAGGGGAAGGGGCAGAGGAAGAGAGAGTGAGAGAATCTCAGGCAAGCTCCACATCCATTGTGGATGGAGCCCAGTGAAGGCAAGGTTTGATCTCAAGACCCTGAGATCACGACCTGAGCTGTAATCAGGAGTCACATGCTTAATCAACTGAGAGGCCAAGACACCCCCAAAGGCCTGTTTTGATTGCATTATACAGGGAAAGTAACCAGAGAGTACTGGCTGATTTCCTGAAAAAGAAAGATCAGTGGTTGGGAGGAGAGATCCTCAAAAACACATGTGACTTACTTCCCTGTGTTGCCAACACCAGCTACGAGCTCTTCCAAGCATCTTTATCCAGGGCTATTAGTTAAGCCACATTTACTGGGTGTTTAACTTACAGTGAGTGAAAATTATAAGACCAGATAGAAAATTTAAGTCATCAGACTTCATTCAGTTTAGTGGTAGGCATCATTATGAGATATACTTCTATACCTGCTCCTCTGTTACTAATCATGTTAGGGAGCAGCTTTTAATTTCAAACCATATAATTCAGCACTCTCTAGGTTAGTCTTAGCAGAAATAAGCCCTGGATATTCAGTCTATAGCACAAATTAAGCTTCACTTTTTTTTCATGCTCTGCCGTTAAATGATGCAGACTATCATTGTTTTTGATCTTTAGAACATTGTGACTTTTCTTCAAAACCCAGTGGAGCAGGATTGGGTTTACACTGCCACATAAGTAAAGAATCTGAGATTCATAGTGGACTACCGGGTAAAGCTTAAGTAACACTGTACCCAAATTTTTTTGGGTACTATTAAGATGCTGGCCTTTTTTTCTCCATCTCTTGATCTCTTGTTCCTTCTCCATCTCTGTCTCTCTTTTTCTGTTTCTCTTTGTCTCTGTCTCTCTCTCCCTCTGTGTCTGTGTAGAATGAAGGGGTCTCTCTAGACAGCACATGGTCACTTTCTCCTGTGACCCTTCCATCTCATGAAAGCCTCTCTCTTTGTTGGGCAAAATTAGGTTCAGAAAAGCGCGTGCTATTGTTCTTGAGGGTACTTAATGAAAGAGGAAGTCATTATTATGGGAAGTTTAGTGAATATTTACAGCCCCCAAACTGAAGGTTGTAAATTGTGTGACCCCCCCCCCTTTTTAAAAAATAAAAATAATAAAAAAAGCTGACTAGTTCTAGCCTGCAACGTGTCCAGAATGTAGATGGTGAAAGCTCCAATCTCTGTTCTGAGCAGACTCTGCCATGTTAATCCTGAGCCACACCTTCTTTTTTTTCTTTTTTAAAATTTATTTGAGAGAGAGATGGAGGGGCAGAGGGAGAGAGAGAATCTCAAGCAGACTCCCTCCTGAGCACGGAGCCTGATGAGGGACTCAATCTCATGACCCTGAGAGATCATGACCTGAGTTGAAGCCAAGAATTAGGTGTTTAACTGACTGAGCCACACTTTTTAAGAGGCCATTGATGAGACCTAAAAATGAGTCTTACTGAAAAAAGGTGTCTTAAGAGCAGTGGCAGATGGAGCTAGGGTATCTAGGAAACAAGGAAAGTGAGAATGCATTTGTTGTCTTGAGATGAAGTGTTGCCCTGTTGCCAAGAGGAAGATTTTGTCCAAAGGTGGCCTGACATCTTGAAGTTCTGGGCAGGGACATATGAGCTAATTATAAAAAGGAATGGGGACACCCGGGTGGCTCTGCAGTTAAGTGTCTGCCTTCAGCTAGGGTCGTGATCCTGAAGACTCGGGATCAAGTCCCACGTCTGGCTCCCGCATGGAGCCTGCTTCTCCTTCTGCCTGTGTCTCTGTCTCTCTCTCTCTTTCTCTCTCTCTGTCTCTCATGAATAAATAAATAAAATATTAAAAAAAAAGGAATGATTCCATCAGAATTACCAGGTGAAGTAGTGAGCCCTCTGTCACTTGAGATATTCAAGCAAAGGCTGGATGCTCTCTCATGAGAATGTTGTAGTTGAGATTAGGCTGGGTTATTCTGTGTGCCTCCATCTCAAGTGAAGTTTCCCCAGAATTAACTCTCAAAAGAGCAAGAATTCCTTTTCTTTCTTTCTTTCTTTCTTTTTTTTTTTTTGAGCAAGAATTCTTTTATGTTTGAGTTCTTGCACAGGAAATACAATCAATCTCTACTTGGAGAAGACACATAGCTGGTAGTACTTTAAATTCTTTAGCTGGTGCTACTTTGAAAGTAGTATAGATTTGAAGAATTATAATCAATGAAAGATGAAGCAAAGGAGTTTCTAAAAATCTTGGTAACTATTTCTGGGTATTTGATCTTGCAATTCAAAATATTGAGATTGTTGTGAATAAATAATTTTAAAATCATGTAATATAATGGTAAGAAGACACTCCAGACACTTCTGTTCTCTGGGGGTGATGTCCCCCTGGGGATCATTTGGAAATTTCTGGAGACATTTTGATTGCCATGACTGATAGGGGTGGAATGTGGTACCACAACTCATGGACAGAGGCCAGGGATGCTGCTAAACATCCTGCAGCCCACAAGACCAGTCCTCATCACAAACAATCTTCCAGTCCAAATATCAATAATTTCAGCTGAGAAGTCTTGCTTTGTGGAAATCATGGATCTAACTACAAGACTAATAAAAATTGTCTAGTGACAACATCATGTGGATTCAAAAAATGCCATATCTTAAACAACAATTATAGGAGGAGATGATGTGTTTGGGGAATTTTATGTTATGTGCCTCAAAAAATGGCTTTGGTGGGCAGCCCCGGTGGCTCAGTGGTTTAGCGCCGCCTTCAGCCCAGGGTGTGACCCTGGAGATCTGGGATCGAGTCCCATGTTGGGCTCCCTACATGGAGCCTGCTTCTCCCTCTGCCTGTGTCTCTGCCTCTCTCTCTCTGTGTCTCTCATGAATAAATAAATAAAATCTTAAAAAAAAAAAAAAACAGACAACTCTCCTGTTTTTAAAAAAAAAAATGGCTTTGGTGATAGCGGACCCTCTGTTGTCAGCAATGTGTATGAAGAGTTCCAGGAAAAAAGCTGTTTCATAAAATATGGGAGTGAAGAAAGCGGTATTTCTAAATCAGTATGTTATTGTATATGATATGTAGTTTTAAGTATTTGTAACCAATTTATTTTTATTTTTTTTAAATTTTTATTTATTTATGATAGTCACACACAGAGAGAGAGAGAGAGAGAGAGAGAGAGAGAGAGAGGCAGAGACATAGGCAGAGGGAGAAGCAGGCTCCATGCACCAGGAGCCCGACGTGGGATTCGATCCCGGGTCTCCAGGATGGCGCCCTGGGCCAAAGGCAGGTGCCAAACTGCTGCGCCACCCAGGGATCTCCTGTAACCAATTTAATAAAGCAAATCTACTCTAACAGTTGACATATTTAAGTGGGCCAGAAATCAGGGTGACTGGGTGGCACGTCGGTTGGGTATGCATTCAGCTCAGGTCATGATCCCAGGGTGCTGGGATTGAGTCCCGAGTTGGGCTCTTCACTCAGCGGGAAGTCTCCTTCTTCTCCCTCTTCCCTGCTTGCCTCTTTCTCTTTCTCTCTCTCTTTCTCTTAGATAAAGAAATAAAATCTTTTAAAAAAGTGGGTCAGAAATCATTTTTTTGATTTTGTCATTGGGAAAAATGGCTGCATGCCTCCCAGCCAGGCTAATCTTGTATTTGGATGTGTGCAGAAAATTGAATTCCAGGGTCCTAGGCTCTGTGTATGTGTGTCTACGCATTTGGTCATGAAATACATTTTTTTTGTTCATGCTATGAAATTCCTTCAATCTTCTGAATCTGGAAATAACTTACAAAAGTAATCAAGTCTTTCCTCCTTTTATTTGCTTTAAAAAATTACACTCTGTAAAATTCAGCACGTTCTATGAGTTTTAACAAGTGCATACAATCGTGTAACTACTGCCACATTCAAGATGCAAATCCGTTCTATCATCCTCCAAATTCTCTCACACTGCCCCTTTGTTATCAACCCCTTTCCTCCACATTCCTGCTTTTTAGGTTGCACATTTTACCAGTAGAATGCTCATTAACTTTTATGTGGAGACCCAGCATCTAAATCCGACCCACGCAAATCTTCTTTGGCAAATTAGGTCATGGAGTCCTGAGCTTACCTACTGTGTCTGGTCTGTCTCTTTCTGGCCCCTGCTGGGGGCTGGGGACTTTTCTGGGAAACTGATGCTCTGCAAAAACAGTCAACACCACTGATTAAATCCTTTCACTGATCAAATGTTAGGTGAGCCCTTAGAGTGTGCTTCTGGGCAGAGGAAGCTTCATGAAAGCCCAGAGGTGGAAGCTGTATCAGGAGAAAGCTGATGTGACCAGATAGGCAGGGAGTCTCTAGAGAAGTGTGCAAGAGCTAGACTGAGCAGGGCTTTGTGTACCATTAAAAAAAAAAAGATAGAAAAAGAGAAAAATTGATTCTCAAGATTTGGAGCCACAGAAGGCTATTAAAGAGGAGAGTGTATTATATAGGAGAGATGGTCAGATCTCTCTCACTATCTCAATCACACTGGCTGCTGTTCGCAGAGTGGATTAGTGTGGGGTGGCCAAATATGGATTTGGATGGAGTAGCACAAAACTGTTTCAGTGGTTCAGGCAAAGAGGATGGTGGCCTCACCAGGGAGGTGACAGTGAGAATACAGACAAGCTAATGTATTGCAGGTGCTTGCTAGAGGTGAATGAGGAGAGGCTGACAGGGAGATCTACCAGGTTCCTGGCTCAGGGATGACATAACAGAGGTGAAGCCTCCTGGATGTGGATCAGGTTCTGGAGGAGAATCAAGAGTCCACTTCTGAATAGGTAAGACTGTGGGCTATGGGAGGCAGCTTAGAAGGAGATGCTGAGGGGGCAGACACATATTAAGGTCTGGAGCTTCTAGTTTACTCTCCAACCAGCATTTACTTCTTCTTTGGAACGGCTCACCATACCTTGGTCCCTAAGGTAGGTGTTGGGGACAAAATAGAGCTGTGACATGATCCCTGCCCTGAAAGCACTGGAGAAGGTAGTAGGGTACATATGGGTTAATATTGTAAAGAAATATGTTCATGCAGTTGTGAGGGCTCAGCAGAGGATATGATTTCTTTTGCCTAAGGGAGTCAGGAAAGTTGTTTTCCAGCCTTGCTAGATGGAGGAAAAATGGGAAAAAAAACCCACTCCAGGGAAAGAAAGAAATATGTTGGGTTTGAAAATTTGCAGGGCATGAAAATTGATGTTATCCGTGGGGACGTTCATGTAGGTGATGTAGAGTCTGTGTACTGTGGGTAGCGGTTGCAAATGGGGACTTTGAGGTGCAAATGTTGAACTTGTAAAATGCCTTATAAGGGAAAAGCCAGGATGGGCAGGAGGGAGGGAGGGGACATGATCGGATTGGTGGTGCAGAATGCAGTGCTGGCTGGGCAGGGAGGGAGTGGGCTCAGGGAGGCTGCCCTGGAGGACATGCAGCTGTGCAGATGGGAGGCTGTGGCAATAGGGGTGAGAGAAAGGGGTGGTTTGGGTATTTGGAGGCCGAATCTACTGGTCTTGTTGATAGAAGAGCTGAAAGGGGCAGGAGATGCTATTACTTCCATTATGAACAAACAGGTGGAGTAATGGTGTTAGCTACAGCTGCAGGCTGGGGATGAGAAGCAGTTTTGTGGGGACTATGGTGTATTTGTGTTGCACACATCTTGTGTGAGTTCCTGAGGGGCCTCTGTGGACCTCCAGGGGGCAATCAGGGCCATGTGAGCCTGGCGTGTCTACTGGGATTCTTTGGCAGATCGTAGCTGACCCAGCCCTGTCCACATGGCATTCCAGTGGCTTGTTAGGAATCTTTCTTTAGATTATGGATATTCCCAAAGACAGGAGCTGGGCCATATTTTCTCTTGCTCTCCAGTGGGTGTGTTGTAGAGCATGTGTCTTTCAAAATATTTTTACTCTGACTGCAGTAATAAATTTTACATCATGTGCGGACACATATCTAGAACATACCTATAGCATCTGCAGTGCAGTTTATGACTCCCCTCTCTTCCTCCCCAATTCTCTCTCTCCATCTCTCTTATGCTCTTTTCATTTTCTACTCTCATTTAATCTTTAGAAGCTCTTCCTTCCTATATTCACTTCGGGACTATTGGGCAGCAGGCTGCAGTGAAGATGCCACTGATGTAGAGCACAGGACACAGCAAAGATCCTGGGATCTGTAGTCTGAGACTCCGGCTTGAATTTTGCTCTGTCACTGTGGCCTTGGGCAAGTCATTTAACCCCTGTGAGCCTCAGTTGTTTATCCATAAAGTGGAGATAAAAAGTCTGGGTCTGTGAGGATCAAATAAGGAAGTGAATGGTATAGACAAAACGAATCATACTAGTTTGTCTTGTTACAAGCTACCACAAAATTGATGGTTGAAGATTTTTTTCCTCTTATGGTTCTGGAGGTTAGAAGTTCAAAATAGGTCTCACTGGGTTAAAATCAAGGTATGGGGAAGGCTTTGTCTTTGTTCCTTCTGGAGGCTCTGTGTAGAATCTATTTCCTTAGCTTGTCTAGTTCCTAGATGCTGCCTGTAATTCTTGGTTCATGGCCATTAACTCAGTTTTCTTTTCATTCTTTCTTTCTTTCTTTCTTTCTTTCTTCCTTCCTTCCTTCCTTCCTTCCTTCCTTCCTTCCTTCCTTCCTTCCTTCCTTCCTTTTTCTTTCTTTCTTTCTTCTTTTTCTTCCTTCCTTTTTTTTTTTTTTTTAGAATTTGTTTATTTATTTTAGAAAGAGATAGAGAACTTAGTAGGGGAGGAGCAGAGGGAGAGGGAGAAAGAGAATTCCAAGCTGACTACGAGCTGAGCACAGAGCTTGATGTGGGACTCGATCTCACAATGCTGAGATTGTGACCTGACCAAAACCAAGAGTCAGATGCTTAATGGAATGGGCCACCCAGATGCCCCTACTTCCTCAAATTTTAATGCCAGCAGTCTAACATTTCGAATTTCTTTCAGACACTGACTTTCTGCCTTTTTCCACATTTCCTTGCGTACACTTGACTCACTCGAATAATCCAGGACAATCTCTTTACTTTAAGGTTAGCTGATAAGCAACCTTAATCCTCCCCTGCCATTTAACAGAGTATGCTCACAGGCTCCGTGGGTTAGGATGTGGACATCTTTAGGGGCCACTATTCTGCTTACTGTGAGTAGAACCCCATAGATGTTCTAGGAAAGTTGATGACACTGAAGTTCCCTTTTAATTGTGACATTCTGTGAAATTAAAAAAATACATAATTTAAGCCAATGCAACAAAACAAGAAATCTAACTTCTAAATGCATACTCAACTTTAAGCCAAATTCCCATTTTACCTGTAGAAAACTGATGATTGAACCTAAGTACAGGACTTTGCATTTGAACACAGTCAACACCATCAAAACTGCTTCTTAAAATGTTTTGTTTCAATTGAGAATTTGGTGAGCATGATCTCAGTGCCACAGTTCAAGTCCACTATAAAAATGTTGCTCAAGTCCAGTCGGTTAAGTGTCTGCCTTTGGCTCAGGTCATGATCTCAGGGTCCTGGGATAAAGCCCCACATGGGGATCCCTGCTCAGTGGGGGAGTCTGCTTCTCCTTCTGTCCCTCTCCCTACTTGTGCTCTCCTCACTCTCGCTCTCAAATAAATAAATAAAATATTTTTTAGAGAGAGAGAGAGAGAGAGAGAGTACAAGCAGGGGGAGTGACAGGCAGAGGTAGAGGGAGAAGCAGGCTGCCCACTGAGCCCCTCATGTGGGGCTCGTTCCAGGACCCTGGGATTGTGACTCTAGCTGCGGGCAGATGCTTAACCGACTGAATCACCCAGGCACCTCAATAAAAAAAATCTTAAAAAAAAAATGTTGAGCAAGCCAAGCCTCAGGCCAGAGTCTTGCTTGGGAAGTTCTCTCTCCCAGAGGCTTCTCTTTACTCTGAAACTGACCAGTAATACATCCCTGTGACCCAAGAGAGGAACACGAGTGACAGCAGAAGAGAGAATGAATCAGAGCAAGCTATGCTTCTGGGAATATGACATAAACAGATGCTTTTTCTGGGAATTGGTGCCTTGGGGGGGAAAAGGTGAAGTTGTAATAAGGCCAACTTTCAATAAATATTAGCTATCATTATTATTCTACGTATTTCCGGCATTGCTCCTAGATTACACCTGGAGCCATGTACAAAGCTCTTGCTGTTTCATGCTGGAAAATTTGCTTCCCCTGCTGATGAGATTAAAGAGCTAAATCCCTGGATGGTTAGTTAGCCTCTGCAAGCCTCAAGTCAAGGCAATGCTTAATTCCCTGGCACCTGGACTGCAAGAGATTTGAAGCAAGGTCAACAACAGCACAAAAGGATCCCCGGGAGCCCCTGAAGCATCTTAAGCAGCACGGAATAGTGTGACCCTAGGCTGGGAGTTAGGATTCACAAGGATGTTTCTGGCAGCTCTGCCTTCTCTGAGGAGGAGTGATAAACAGACTCGGAGCACGGCAGCAGTCAGGTAAAAGCAGGCAAAGGACATCAGCGCTCATTCTAATGTTGGGCCCACATAGCAGAAAACATGAGGCCTTCTGCAACCATCTGAGTGACGGATTAACTTTTTTGGGCTCCATTTGTCCTTCAATGCTCACCAGGAATCACAGTTTTCTTTATTCCAGGTTATTTTGCCTCTAGATGCATGATTGAATCATGCAGTCAGCTGAGGTCTGCCATATTGATTTAGGTCAAGGTTGTTCTAGAATATGAGATTGGTTGTTCTTCTGAAACCACTAGCAGGGGGCTTGTTGAACTCATTTCTGTAACTCAGTGCCCAAAGCAGAGCAGACCCTCAGTACATTTTTGTTGAGTTTAAGAGATAATGGATTCAAATGGCTTCCCAACAGACTTTCATACCCATTTTCTTGACTCTTGGTCATTAAGCAAATAATTTTCTAGGAATGAACTCTGCCTTTCTAGGGTAATAAGAGTTCACAGTGGTAAGAGCAAACTTTGGAATTAGGCTCATGGTCAGATCTTCACTTGGGCATTCACTTAGATGCTATGTGACTTTGAGACAATTAATTAAATTGCCTGAGTCTCAGTTTACTCACCTGTAAAATGAGAATAATAATATTACCTACTTTCTATTCCACTGGAGTTAGGATACTTTTGCCTGCAGGTAACAATAACCTTCAATGAATATTGGCTTGATTTATGAAGATGTTCATTGTTAATTTACAATTTATAGGTAGGCATTTCCAAGGTCTTTCAATGGCTCAAAAATTTCAGCAAGGACCCAGATTCTTTTTTTTTTTTTTTAAGATTTTAAAATTTATTTTAGCAAGAGAGAGAGGGAGAATGAGAGAGAGTGCACAAGTGGGAGGGGCAGATGGAGAGGGAATGGCAGAGACAATTTAAAGTAGACTCCACGCTGAATGCTGAGCCTGATGCGGGGCTCGATTTCTCGACCCTGAGATCATGCCCTTAATTGAAACCAAGAGACAGATGCTTAACTGATTATGCCACCCAGGTGCCCCTAGGACCCAGATTCTTTATGTATTTGTGCTCCAACACTGTGCTGGTTCTTTGCTTTAAACCTATGGCCACAAGATGGCTGCTCCAGCTCCAGGATGCCGTGTGTTCAGGGCATCGTCACAGGAAGAGTGGTACCAGAAAGCTTTCCTGGTAGAGTCTGTCCTTTTTTTCTACAAATGAGAGTCTCTCATGGATGCCTTCCTATGAATCATTGGCAAAATTATGCCCACCGCAAGATCAATCTCTGGTAAAGATAAAGAGAGTCCACATCAACTTAGAATGATCATGATTTATTTTCTGGAAGGAGGCGTGGAGGTATTTACTTCCTTCTCAGTGTCAAGGAGTCTCTGCAGGAAGATGGAGAGGATTGTCTGTTGGTTTGACTATGAGCAATGTCTGCCCTGCCTCTCCCATGCTCTCCTCTCCCACATTCTTCACCCTGCCTGCCTTTTTTGGTACCTAATGTGTAACCCACACTTTGACCTTTGCTTTTTTCAGAGGTCAAAATCCCCAGGAGATTGGTCATTTTAAAGAATTCAGAAGTAATCCTTTGCCACATATTTTCTTTGTTTAGTTTGTACAGTCTGTCACTCCAATACAGCATAAAGTCTTTAAGGATAAAGATCATATCACACCCATTTTTGACTCTATACCTAGCACATTTCTTGGCAGATGAGTTGTGTTCAAAGTGGAAGTGCTGAGTGAAACAAAGTGGCCAAAACTTGAAATTTAATGAAAAAGTCATATATATTGGGGTAGGGATAAGGTTCTGGCTCAGTAAAGAACTCATAAGCACTAGAATGGAAGAATAATTTACCTAAACGCCTGATGGATGGAAAATCAGGTATTTAGTACCTAACTTGCTGTTGATTTGCAAAGTAATGTTTGCAACTTCTGCCTGGGAAGCGGGGGAGGGGCTGATGAATGGTATGAAGCAGCTGGGTCTAGCACAAATGTTGCTGTATGTGTGTGCTGAGTCAGGTGGAATCTCTAATGGTCTATGATCTTTAACTTCTGCCTCATGCCCAGAAGTTTTTGGTCCAGCCCTACTCTTAAGCCTCTGCCTTTTGTGTGTATGATGCCCCACTCCAACATACACACACAAGGCAAGGGTAATATCACACTCATGACTGCATTCCCTGAATGAGAATGTTGTGCCATTGCACAGGACAGCTCAGTAAGTATTTGCGGCATCGAGTAGGATTTTTTCAGAAGAGGAAGAAAACACCACCCTGACACTAGGGCTTGCTTGCCTACATGGGGATTCTTTAGTCAGCCTTTGGAGAGGCCATTCAGCATTGCTTGAAACTTCACTTCATATTATGTGGTTCTTCTTTTTGTTTTGTTTTGTATTTTCTACTCTCTACATTGCTAATTTTTTAAGCACCCCAGAATCTCTGGAGCCATAAACAATGATTATTGCATAGGATTGGGGAATCCTTTAAAAATACCCTTTTAATGAACATTTTATAAATTGCACGAACCTTTGGTGTTTGTGGATGGAAAATCTCAAGGTTTACATTACTCTAGGTGTATAGAAAGTGAGTATTTAACTAACAGATGGAGGTCAAGATGGAAGTGAGAACAGTAGGCAAGTGGAGGTGAGAACAGTAGGCAAATGGGAAGGAGTGAAGCATGGCTTGGCAAATTTATTCATCCATTGCCCTCACCATCCCCTTTAGGTTTTTTCCACTTAACTACGGGTGTGAAGCTGAGGGCATAATTAGGGCAAGACCACATACAAGGCATAACTCATATGAGAACACAGCGAAATTGAAAACAATTATACGGATGAAAATGCAATAAATGATTATTAGACCTTTCATTACTTGGAGCCAAATGATAGCTTTATATTTCTAAAATCCAGTGAAAATCATTCATTACGATCATGATCCTAACATTAACCCCAAATTCATATGATAGCTTTCTGAATATGTCAGATGCTGAGAGAATGGATTTGTGCAATGAGTTTGTTTGAGATAGAAAAAATGAGAACCACATGGAAGAGAATGCTATTGAAAATATACATGTAGATTCTAAAATGACTCCTTCAATAGGATGAACTGAACTTGGCCCATGTATTTAGTCTCTGAGACTCAGGTTCCATCATATGATAGATTGGGGCATTACCACCTACATCTTAGCATTCTTGACCTGGAGGGTCAAATGAGCTCATACATGTAAACAACATGAAACAATGCCTGGTGCTTAGGAGGTGCTCCACACATGTTAACTTTCTTCATTGTATGCTGTAAGTTTTTAAAGTGTTAACTTAAGTGTAATAGGACTCTTTTTGTTTCTATTTTGACTGATACCCAAGGCATAAGGTGCCAACGATCACCATATAACAAAGTGAGATCCCCTAGTGTTAAAGGACTTGCAAAGTAAATTAACAGCTTATTTTGGTTCATAAACCCCCTTGTCCATGTAAGGGGTTGCGGGCGGGGTATGAATGCTCACTGTTACTTCCTATATTTTCCCACATTTCCTAGCCTGCTTGTAGTTAGGTGGAGCCACATGACCAGTTCTGATCAATGGGCTGTAAATAGATGGGATACCTGTCACTTCTAGGTCAAAGGGCAGAAGTGTGGGTGTGTTTTCTACATGTACTCTTTTTGCTAGCCTGGGTGGTTGTGGCTGAGCTAAAAAGCTAAAGTTGCCTGGAACACTGGGTCACCTGATGGAGCAGCAGCCCTTGCAAGACATCCAGGTTCTCAGCAGGCTTTGCTTGAGAGCAGAATAAAGTTCTGCTAAGCTGCTGACACATCAGGGTTAATTTGTTATTGCAACCTAGTATTTTTATATAAAGGAGAATCTTGCAGGTCAGGAGAGGATTTTTTTCAAGGGAGTTGTCCAAATATTGTAGCAAGTTCCTCCCCTTGCCCTGAAGGGAATGCGCAGGTGGGTGCTTCTTTTTCACTTCTACTCATTGAGAGGGTCTTCAAGGAGACCAGGTGGAGGGCTTGACCTATTCATCTGAGGATCCCACGAGGCACAGAGATGATAGGATTGAGAGCAGTAAGTCTGAAGGTGGGATACTGTGTCCAGCTGGACAGCTGGCTGCTTTGAGGATAGGGTACACTTCCAGAGCTCACCTGGGGGTACCTTAAATGGACTGTATCCAAGACAGCTGTTTGGAGGATGCAACTGGGCCATGCTGTGTCTGGAGGGGTACAGGGGCAGAGGCTGAGGAGGGACCCTGAAACAGTCAGTTGGAGGAGATAGTGCCTCCCATTGGCCTCTGAAATACCCCTGCCAAAAGGGCCCTGAGAGAAAGATTTGACCTCAGCCTTTTGCCATAGCTGGAGGTAATCCTTTCCTGCCCAGAATTCTCCTCTCCCCATCTTTGGAGAAATAAGAGTTAACTTCTTGAGTTGAGGAGATCTCGAAGGGAAAATGGAGAATGTGGCCTTGACCTTTTTCCTGGATGAAGAATAAAGTCTCCAATGAAATGCATTGAGATTTTTGACTCTTGCTTGGGACAGAATAGTTTTATTATGGAAAAAAGATTGGAGATCTAAAAGTAGGGGATGTTTTAAAACATATTAACAGGAAAAGTAGAAAAACAAATTTTAATATAAGGAAGAATTAGTCCCACAAAATAGATTTGAAAGAGCAGAGGGGAGAAAAATATTTCTTTTACTGTTGTTATTGTTTGCTGAATTCCCTCCCTCAGAGATAGGGTTTCACAAGCATCATATAATCCATACTATTGATTACATTAACACCAAAGAACTCCAAACAGAACAATAACCTGAAATATATAATAGAGAGATGTTTTCTCTTGAATTATATCAGAGAATATGAAATTGTTATATGTCATTCTCCTAATATAATCTCCTGGTATGGAATAGGATACTGAGAGCCAGGGGCTCATGAGCTTTCTATACAGTGTCTTAAGCCTCTTAAAACAGAGTCTTAAAAAAAATCAATTAATTGGAATGCAAAACTGCTTGATGGAGCTCAGAGAAAAATTTAACAATAATTTTCCTAAATGCCTTTTATTGTTTGTAGCAATGGAAACAGCAAAACTAGAGATTATATTCTGCAAACATGTTCTATGAAGAAACAAGTAATTACATTTTTATCAACTGCACTTCCTGCCTTTTTTAAATGGTTGTGTTTTATCCTACTCTAAAATGCTTTACCTTATCTGCTGGTGCCCTGCAAGAGCAGCAAATGGTGTGGTGATAAGCACAATAATTATGGACACTGTAGGTTCTGGAAGATTTTCATGGCTGGAGTCAATGGGCAGCATTATTATCTGAGGCCATCACACTGGGTTAAGTATCTTTCAGGATGACTTTTCAGAGGATCTCAGTGTGTGTTCCATCTCATCAGTAGAGCCCAGTGGGTGGTGGTGTGGGGTAATGAGGAAATGAAGAGGTTTGAAGAATGACAACCCCAAAACAAGCCCCTACCTGACCACACTGAAATCTCAGGCAAGTCACTTAACCTACACAAGCCCCTAGTTTCTTCTGTATAATAATATTATTACCTACTGAGTGTTGCTGTGAGGGTTAAGTGTCATGTCAGTGTAAGATTGTTAGGGCCCAGTAATTTAAGCCGAAGTACTTATTTGGGATCGAAGAGTTGCAGTTTGGGGTACACAGATTTGGGAAGCAACCAAATAGTTTCCCACTGGGGAGTCAAAGTCAGGGGTTTCTAAATACAAAAAGGGGAAGCTTGTATATACTGCTTACAAAGAACTTTGATTGGTGTTGGTGGCAGAAAACTAATCTTGCCTAAACGGAATTGGTTGCTAAGGCTATCGCTAGGCGAGAATGCATTACTGCAGCAAGTTGCAGGTGTTTGTTTGTGTAGAGAATATTTGGAGTATTTGTGGTTTGGCCCAGCTCAGAAGCTCATGGTTCCACCCAGTGAAGACCTGGGTAAGGCCACCTCCTAAATGGCTTCCAGGCTCCATTTAAAGCACCTGGACATAAATGATTCCATTTTATTTCATCTTCGGCAGTAATAATATGTGTCAAGCACAAATACCATGTCAGATAAATGGCATGAAAAAAATTAATAAAATAAAGAGCATTATTTCGGAATGATGAGACAATGTTATTGACCAGAGTTATAAAAGAACAGATGTTACGAAAAGGATAAAACAATAATGAGAAATGATAATTAGGTAACTGTCAAAGGATACGATGTTAAGACATGTAAAATTTATAGAATTATAATGATAACAAAATGGGCTTATGTTCGTGTTCCTCTTTCGAATTTGTTTTATAAAAATGATAGGGCTGATATTCCCTTTTAAAGTTCAGGAAAGAAAAATATTTAAACCATATCAGGCTATTCCTTCTACAATAATGTACGTAAAGCACTGTACACATTAGAAGAGAGTCTACGAAATGTGTGTCCATCTCATTCATTGTTGTGATCGGCTTGGCCCAAGGGAGAGGATTCTCACCAAGGGCTTTGCTGATGGTCCCCTTCCAACTGTGCTCTTGGCACTTGCACAGAATTTGAATTTCCCTAAAAAGGTGTGGGCATGCTTGTCTGAATGGGGAACTGATTGCTCCATAGGGACTTCTTTATCTAGAAATACAGGTACATTTATTAATCTCTCTCTTGCTTGCATACATACAAAGATGACAGATGATTGCTCCTTGCTGAGGAGTAGGGTGTTTGAAGTTAGTTTTTTTTTTTTTTTTTTTTTTTTTTTGAGAGAGAGAGAGAGTGAATGCGAGAGCATGTAAGTGCCTGTGTGGAAGCTTAAGCAAGCTCCATGTGGGGCTCAATCTCTGGACCCTGAGATCCTGACCTAGGCTGAAATCGAGTCAGACACTTAACCAACTGAGTCATAGGGTGTTTGAACCTAATGCAAAGACTGCAAAATCTTAGGAATATCCAACTTAGAGTTTATTCCCTACTGAGCATGAGTGTCCTGGATTTGCATTTGTGACAGTTTCTTGCAGAATAAGACACTGTCTGCAGTTTTCAATCTGCTGAGATTTGGTCCAAGGCTCAGAGCTCTGAGCATCTCCTGGAGCAGTGCTGTGTTTGGGGAGGGGCTGGGGATGCCAAAGGGAAGGGGCTGGCTGGCTTCTTTCCTTCCTTCCTTCCTTCCTTCCTTCCTTCCTTCCTTCCTTCCTTCCTTCCTTCTTCCCTCTTTCCCTCCCTTTCTTTCTTCCTTCCCTCCTCTCCTCTTTCCTTCCCCTCTCCTTCCCTTTCTTTTTTTCTTTTCTTTCCCCCCCCTCCTATTGGTTATTCTGTTGAGGCTGTCCTGACATTTGTTGGAGGAGGGTCAAGGTGGAAGAAAAGAGAAAAAAACAAAACAAAAACACAAAGGCCCAGTGACCCAGCGTGCTGAGCTCCATTTGTGCTCAGGTGTGGCCCATCCAGGTGTTCTCTGGCTTACAGGTTATTTAGACCTTTCTCTTTGTTTCTGTCTTCCCCTAGTGGAGGTGCCATCTGGTCTCCCCCTATGGGTATCATTTTTAAGACTGTAACGGTGACAAATAATAAACAGAAACCACTCATTTTCTTCCTGCCAGACCCTTTCTAAAGCCCATAAAGGCACAGATATGGTCGGATAGACGTGGTACCCTTCTCTGCTTTAGCTTTTATTCTACTGCTCTGTGTTTACGGCACGAGTAACTTGCCAGAGATCACAGGACTCCTCGATTTTTCTTTTGTTTTCCTCCCATTATAAAAGTAATATGCCAATTTCAGACTCTTTGAAACATTTGAAAACAAGTAAGATAAAACACTCTTTTGAAATCTCACCACTGAGAAATACTAGCTATTTATGTTTTGTTGGGTTTCCATTTTGGCTTGACCTTGTTTATACATAAAGTTGAAATCATGCTACATATTGAGTTTTACGTCTTGTTTTATTTCACTTAACATTATCTTATGAGCGTTTCCTCATGTCAATAACCATTTTTCAGAACTTTAATGGCCAACAATATGCCATTGTATGGATATTCCTGATTTATTTAACCTTTCCCTTTGGTTGTATCTAATTTTTCAATGTCATAGATAATGCTGCAGTGAACATCTTCCCCCATAAATCTTTGTTGGCTCTGCAGAGGTTGGGATGCACAGGGCTAAATGCTTTCCAGAGGGCTTGTATGCATTTACAGTCCCTTTGGGTGTGTGCCAGAGTTCCAGTTCCACCCAATTCCCTCTATCGTCGTGAAGCATATCTTACAGAACAAAATTTTAGAAAGAAGAAATGGCTTTTCACTGTTATTTTATTTTATTTTTTAAAAAGATTTTATTTATTTATTCATGAGAGACATAGAGAGAGAGGCAGAGACACAGGCAGAAGGAGAAGCAGGCTCCCTATAGGGACCCCAATGCAGGACTCCATCCCTGGAACCCAGGATCACACCCTGAGCCAAAGGCAGACACTCAACCACTGAACCACCCAGGTGTCCCTTCACTGTTATTTTAATATACATTTCATTGGTAATTGTAGGTTTCCCCTGCTTTTCAAAAGCTTGCATGATGCAATGTCACATTTATGAAAGACCTACATTAGTAGCTGTTTTTACTAACTGAGAGAAATCCAAATGTGTTTTCACTTTCATGTAAGAAGCTGAACATAGAAATAGTGTTTTGCAGTGAGCAGGGCTGTAACAGAGATAGCGTGCACCCCAAGTAGCAAGGGTGTCCCCAAACTCATCCCAGGGGATACACCTGGCATCTCAGCATCAAGCTGCCAGAGCTTTGAGCATAGTCTGTGAGCATCTGTACTTTATCTGGATTTTTTGTGTGTGCCCATTATCAAGATGTGTCCTAAGGTATCAGAAAAGTTTTTTTGGGACTGGGAACACTCAAAGACTTTTTCGTATAAATTAGTGGTAATTGCTTCTTCCCTTAACACTGTTTTGACTTGTGGAAGGTTTCATGGGAACAATCTAGTTTTAGGTAGCAAGGGAAACCTGTAGTACAATCTGTATGACCTGCTTTACCTCCTCAGGATATAAATATAATGACATCACTCTAAGTACTTCAAAGGATTATTTAAGCACTTATAGCCAATATATTTTTAAAAGATTTTATTTATTTATTCATGAGAGACACAGAGAGAGGCAGAAACACAGGCAGAGGGAAAGCAGGCTCTCTGTAGGGAGCCCGATGCGGGACTCCATCCCAGCACCCTAGGATCACACTCTGAGCTGAAGACAGACGCTCAACCACTGAGCCACCCAGGCACCCCTGTTTCCTTTTTATTTTTAATTAAACATTTAATCTTGAGATAAATGTGTTGAGATGCAATAATAAGAAATAGTAGAGAGAGATTCTGTTAACTGTTACCCCGGTTTCCTGTGTACGCGTATATGGGTGCATGTGTTCCTGGTTTCTTTCTCTCTGTTCTTCAGATTGTACCCTTTCCACTGGTCATGAATTCTTATGTTGTGTATTTCCTGCTATGGAGTCCATAGCTTACTGTAGTTCTCAGTTCTAATGTTTCTGTTGTTTCTTCTTTATACCCTCTTTCTTTGCTGAGATTTTGCATTTCTTTGTTAAGAATTTCTATTTTTTCATTTGTTTCAACCATGTTCTCAATTGCTCACTGAAGTGTTACTTGATGGCCAATTTAACACCTTTGTCAGGTAATTCTAACATCACCCTGTTGGTGTCTATTTTTTTTTCTTCCATTCAAGTTGAGGTTTGCTTAGTTCTTTGTATGATGAATGATCTTTGGTTAAAGCCTGGAAATTTGGATATTTGGCTGTGAGACTCTGGGTGTTAATCAACCCTTCTGTTTCTGTTTTAGCTGGTGTTTGCAACACAGCTCCATCGGAGGGAGAGGGGCTATTTTTCATTCCTGCTTGCCAGGGGTGGGAATCCTGGCTCTTCACTCTCTGTTGTCATCTGAGGGTGGTGGGGCTGCTCCTGGCCACTGGGCAGGGGTGAGAGAGCTGGCTTCTCACATAGTCTTCATCCCTCCCTTGTCTGAGAGGGCAGCGGTATCTTGTCACTGTTCCTACTTGGCTTCCCTGGGGTGGAGGAGCAGGGTGACCTCATTAGCACTGGGTGGTGATGAAAGCCCTGACTCTCCCTGAGGCCTTCTCTGATCCCCCAGCATGGAGGAAGGGCTGGTAAGGTTACATGGTGCTGTTGTACTGTGGCGTGCCCACATATTCTCCACAAGGTAGGAGTAGGTCGGAGTAGGGAATCTCCTTACTGCCCACTGCATACCTGTCACTGCTTAGTTGAAAATCCAGCTCCCTGCTCTGCTTTATCTGACATCACTCTAATGGAGATGTGTAGGGCACCTTGTTATAGTCCAAAAAAAGAGTGGAAATCTAATCTCCCCACCTGGCCTTTGCTGGCATGAATGTGCTCAAGCCATAGTTTTAGCTGTGATGCTATTATTATGTAATAGTTATTGGTGTTCCTAGGCTGCTCTTGGGTTGGTCTTTTTATTAGAGAAAATAAGGTTTCTGGATTTTTTTTCCCTTGGGTCTACCTTCATGGGCATTTTCAGGTTGCTGTCTGGGAAAAGCCAGAGAGCTGACTACCATTGTTGTTCATGTTCCCAGGCCCCTAGCTGGTTTGCATTCTTCTCTCTACCTTTCATAGTTTTCTTGTTTGCTTTATGTATAACATGCAGGCATTTTAGTTGTACTTAGTAGAAGAAGGAGGGAAAAGTGCATCTATTCCATCTTCTGAGAGATAGAAGTTTCTCTTTGCTGCCTTAAAAAAAATAAGATCTTATTTGTTTTTCTTATAAACTTTTTATAAGTATATATTAAGGATAACAGCCTCCTGAATGTCAGAAGTATAACATTTTTTTCCCTATTTGTGGTTTGTGGATGCCTTCTCAAGACCCGTGCCACATTCTGTTGGACACCTAAAAAATTCAGGTTGATGATGGTGGTGATGGAGATGAGGATGAAGCGGAAAGTATTGGCTAAAACGAAGTGCTTAGACCTTCGGCCAAATTGAGTTATCCAGGCTGTGTCTTGCTGCCATGGATAACTGAGCATTGGTTTCAGAGGAATGAAGCCTCAGTAGCAGATTTAAGGCTTGCCTGTCCTGGCCTTGACTAAGAAAGTGGGGCTTTCAGAGGATTGAGCAGGCGGCTGCTGGCAGCTGGTGTGCCTTGCCTCTGGCTGGGCCAGGGAAGTTTCTGTCAATGATCCATGTGGACTCTGCTGAAGGATCTTCGTGAGGCCTTAATACTTTGGACATTTAGAGTGCAGCGAACACCTTGTCCCCTTGACAACATGCTGGGGACCTGCCCTTTATGGCTCAAATGTTGCAAAGTTGAGACCCTCCTGGAACTCAGAGACTGGGATTATGATATGCATGGTACTTCCAGGTAACTGCTGGACTTTCTGGTGCTCATACTCAGAGGAGGCCCTTGGGAAAAGTACTTGGATGATGGTTTTGGGTGACTCTACTCCATTTTTGCCCTTCATTCATTTACTTTTTCATTGAATCATCTACTTCATTGTTCATGCACTTGTTAAATTACTACATTATTTTTGAGAGGCACGGGGAAAACATGAATGACAATTGTTCTTTTTCCTGATAGAATGATAGTCAGTGGGAAAGACAATTAGCTTTACATTTAGTGTCATGGTGGAGAGAGGCACACGATCATCCTGAAGCTGAGTTTTGTTGGGGGGAAAGGACTTTGCCAAGTAAAGACAGGGCAGGGTGGGTAGAGAGGCTGATCCTGCAGCAGAGGGGTGTGGTTGCAGGATGGTGGGACTGTAGCATGGGAAATGGAGTGTGTGTGAGACATGGGACTGGAGAGGCTGAGAGGTCTGGCAATAGGCTCTCAAGTCAGATCTCAGGCCTAAAGGCAATGGGCAAGCATGAGGGGTTTCTATGCAGAATAGAAGTACAATCTTCCAGAAAACTCATTCTGAACATCATGTGGAAGAGGAGTGGACTGGTAGGGATGCATCATTGTCTTGAGGGTGCGCACTGACTATTTCAGTCTTGGAGGAGCTTGTTCACTTGTACTAAGATATTAGTGACTTTCTATGATCCTAAGAGCAGTATTTTGGTGGTGTTGTGGTTGTTGTAAATGAGAACTGGGAGAATGGAAGATGCTCCAGTTTTGTGGTAAGCCCTCAAACCATCCCAAGTAAGTAAACATACACTTGCAGAGATCTAGAACCTGCTGGCCTTTCTTATAAGCCACAGGTAACTGAGAACTCTTATCACATAAATTCTTTTCCATCTATCTATTTATGTAAATAACAGGAAGGAAGGGCCTTTCCTGTGAATTGTGAAGATTGCTCTGAATGTGAAAATAGCTGCTTTTCAAAGTTCTGAAAAAATGATAGGAGCTGATGGTAGAAGAGGGGAAACGAAGGCCACTTCCTATTCATTTCCTCCCTTTGGATCAGAAACTATTAAAATGTAAATCAAACCTTGAAACACTCAGACAAGCAGACTCAGGAAAACAAAGGACAAAGGGTGTTTGAGACTTAACTGGTGAATTTGGGGAGGAGTGTGAGGTGGGGGGAATATTTGCTGTCCCCAGGAAATGATATTGCTTTCATCAAAAGGAAGAAAAAATAAGTTCTCTGGTTTCCTATGTCCTGAGGCTGAGTTTAATTAAGGCAAGGAAGGGCAGAGTGAAGTGATAAATAAAACAAAACCTAGATCTGTAGGAAACTGCCCTAGAGAAGTTAGAGGAGTGTGGGGCTGGTAATCATCATTACATGAGGGATGAGATATGTCAAGGAGAGGGGATGTCATGTGGACAGTATAATGAAGCGCCATATGGGAGGAGATAGTAAAATCCAAACACCTTTTATAATAGCAAAACTAAGATGCAGAGTGCATGCATGAGCACGGGTTCTTTGTAGTTTGACAAATGGGGATCCTGGATGTCTTCCTTTTTATCAACCTGGGGGAATGAGCTAGTGGTACCTGCAAGGTGACGTCCTTGGCTGAGCGCCACTTAAAAGTTTTATTGGAGATACGAAATGGGAGAACTGAATGATGGATGATTTGTATAATAATGATCGCATTTCAAATGACCTTGGGGAAAAGAAAAATGTGGGTGGAAACATAACTGAAGGCAACAAGCACACTTGGTGCAAATAAAAAGTCATGTTGTCAAGTGCAGGATGGCAAACCCAGGTTTACCACTTTGGGGCTGGGTGACTGTGGCAAGTCGCAGCTTTGTTACTCATCAGCAGTCAACAAATGAGCCTTAAGTGCACGTCTCTCATTTTAGGTATTGTTAAAAGGATTAAATGAATTACTACATCTAAGGCATTTAATAGCACCTGACACACAGAAAATGCAATATTATTTTTTTAAAAAAGCTTAAAAACTATCATGATGAGAGTTGTCTGCCCAAGTGTTGGAGTGTCTGGGGACTTAATTGGATAGTATAAAAAATAAGGAAATGTCATTGGGTAGTTATGAGCCAACTTGTAGCAGTCTAGAGCCAAGAAAGGGGGTGAGAAACCAATATTAGCATCTACTGGAGGGTGGAAAGGATCAGGGTCAGAGATGGGAGTCTGAGCCGTGAGTCAGAGTGGGCTGGAATCAGAGTCAAGCTGGGGCCAGCCAAGGGCAGTATGGAAGCTCTGAGTGGGCACGGATTTGTGTCACTTTTGTAAAATACTATGAACCCAGTGCCTAGAACACTGCCTGGCACATAGCTTGTCCTCTCTAAGTATTGGTTGAATAAATGATTAGAGTGTTGAGTGGACAAAGGACCTGTGGGCCTGGTAAAATCAAGATGGACAATTGTTGCAGGGAAGTCACCTCAAAGGCCAAGACAACTCCTATAGTAAGCAGTATGGGTTCTCTAGGGTGTTCAGAATTAATAAATCCTGAAATGAAGATGGTAGAAGCAACTGAAGGTAGGATTAAAGCAATGGAAAATGACATTGCTGTAGAAATGAAGAATAATTCGAGCACCTGGAGTTATTGAGCTAAAATAAGGGAAGCCAAGGAGTATCAATTGCCATCTTTCCCTTTCTCTTCTTCTCTCTTTTCTTCTTCCTTCCATTTGGGTCTCTGTCTTTCATCTACCCTGATGGAAAGGAAGTAGTGGCCACCCAAGTTTTCTTTCTTCTATGGACAGAGCACGGACACAGTTGAGTAAGTTTGAGGAGGAGCTGACAGATTTCAGTTTTTTTCAGATTTCAGCAGCTTTAAAGAAACATTTGTGATTAGTAAAGAATGCTCAGTCTTGGGGTGCCTGGGTGGGTCAGTCAGTTAAGCATCTGACTTTTGGTTTCAGCTCAGGTCTGATCTCAGGGTTCTGGAATTGAGCCCTGCGTGGGGCTCTGAGCTGAGCAAGGAGTCTGCTTGAGTTTCTCTTTCCTTCTCTCTCTGCTCCTCCCAACATCCCCCTCCCACTCTTTTTCTCTCTCTCTCAAAAAAAAAAAAAAGAAAAATCTTATAAAAAAAAAAAAAGAGTGCTTAGTCCTGAAATCTCTTAGTTACTGAGGCAGGTGGGGAAAACCTTCTCGGTTAAGAGATCTTTGCCAGAAGCAAAAATTCTCCACTCTCTAGAATGTGATTTCACATAAAGGAGAAAAACTCACGAGGACCCTCTACGAGGGAGGATGTGAGACTAGAAACACCTCAAATACTCAGGCTTACAAAATGGAAACAGATGATGAGAGGAAGAGGAAGTTCAAAGACCAAGTCAAGGCAAATGGCAGCTTTCTCTTTTCAGCAGATCAAAGAACAGAGACATGAATCCTTGGTCTATTTATCATTAGGTACTTGTTTAGAGTTTTGAGTTTGGGATATGGTGATAAAGCTGCATATGATGGTGGTAATGGTGGTTGTTTGTGTGTAGATATGAGTGTGTGTGTGTGTGTGTGTATGTGTGGACAAGAATAAAAAGAGGAGTCTATATTTTCAAGTGCTGCTAAAGTGCTTGGAGATCCTCCGGTTCTGGGTTTCCACGGAAACATGGGAGGCTGTCTCAGAAACAAATGGCAGGATGCTGGAAGAGAGGGCACAAATAGTCATAGTTAATATCTTTTTGTAATCTACCTATTTTTGTGCATTCATGAGGATATGCAAGCTAAAAGAGTGATCAAAGTACTCAGAAATATTTTAATGATTATTAAAAAAAGATAGGCATTGGTCACTCGGCTTTTGTTTTTTCAGAGCTTTCACATAATACAAAGGTTATTTCCAAGATTCCTTCTTTGATTTCTTACTTTCTTCAGCTTGTGTACCAACCAATTCTTATTAAATATTTATGGACAAGATTAAAGACTTTATAAAACTTAGCAGCTGGCAGCTGTCCTCGCCTAAAGGATAAAGCAGAGAGTGTTCATTTTAATTGGATAACTATGTGACCGAAATATCTAACCCTCGAGGGAAATACAAGAATTAAAATATGTAAAGCAATTTTTAAAAGAGAAAACCGCCTTTTACATTCCGTAGTTTGTATTTCCTTGGGTAGTTTTGTGTGAAGGTGAAGTTACAGCATTGCCTTTTACAGTTTCCTAAGGTTCAAGACACATCTCAATGGTTCAGGATGTTTTCTAATAAAATTCAGGTGGTAAACACACAATTTTGGTCTTTGTTGTGACACTGAAATCACTCATCCTATCTCACTTCTAAGGATCTTTAACACAGCTCTCTCAAGACCGAGTGAGAAAATGACAGAGTAAAGGGGAAAAATCCAGGGGGTGGAGGAGTCTGCTGAACTGACTCTCTGACACTGAAAGTAGTAAACAACAGTTAAAAAAAAAGGGATTTTTTTCCATCTTCAAGCCAGAAAATACCTCGTGTTTTTTTAAAAAATTATTCATTTGTGAAAAGACAGAGAGAGAGAGAGAGAGGCAGAGACATAGGCAGAGGGAGAAGCAGGCTCCATGCCAGGAGCCTGATGTGGGACTCGATCCTGGGACTCCAAGATCACACCCTGGGCCAAAGGCAGGCGCTAAACCACTGAACCACCCAGGATCCCCAATACCTCGTGTTTATTTAACTTTTATTTTTATTTTTTAAGGATTTAATTTATTTATTCATGAGATACACAGAGAGGCAGAGACACAGGCAGAGGGAGAAGCAGGCTCCCTTCAGGGAGCCTGATGCGGGACTCCATCCCAGGACCCTGGGATCATGACTTGAGCTGAAGACAGATGCTCAACCATTGAGCCACTCAGGGATCACGTTTAACAACCATACACTTTCTGTTGAGCTTCTTGTATGGATCTGAGAGACCCAGCTGGTCCTGGAAAAGTCACTTTCCCTCTGTGGCTCTGATGCTGGACTGCAAATACAGAGATTGGACAAGAGGTTTCCTGAGATTTTTTGAAGGCCCAAGTGTCTCAGTCAGGGTTGGCAAGCAAAGGAGCATGAACCAAATCCTGTCGCCTGCCTGATTCTGTGTAGCCCTGCAAGCTAAGAATGACTTCTTACATTTTAAAAGGTTGTTGTTTTTTGAACTAAATTTTAACTCCAGGGTAGTTAACCTACAGTGTTATGTTAGTTTCAGGTGTACAATACAGTGATTCAACAATTCTCTACATTGCTCAGTGCCCATCACTCTAAGTGTGGTCTTCATCCTCATCACCTATTTCACACATCTAGATCCCACCCTCCTCCCCTCTGGTAACCAGCAGTTTGTTCTCTAGAGTAAGAGTCTGTTTCTTAGTTTGTCTCTTTCTCTTTTTTCCTTTGTTTGTTTGTTTTGTGTCTTAAATTCTACATGGAAGTGAAATCATGGCATTTGGCAGAAAAATCAAAAGAAGATTAACATTTCGTGGTACATGAAAACTATCACATTATCAAATTCTGGTGTCTGTAAATAAAGTTTTATTGCAACACAGCCAAGCTCACTCATTCATGTATTGTCTGTGGCTGCTTTCATATCACCATGGTACTGCGGTACTGCGTTGGACTTGTGGCAGGGTCTCTATGGCCCAGAAGTCCTAAATATTTACTGTCTGGTCTTTGTAGACAAAGGTTCCCAGCATCCACCTAAAGGATTCTGAATCAGTTTGAAAGAATTTTTCAGATCATCTTTTTGTTTGTGTAAATGGTAATGTTCTTCACAGAACTGATAGTGTTTGGACAAGGCCTTTGTTAAACTTTTTCATTGTTATTACTAGGGGAACAGGCAGTTTTCTTCAAACCAACCGGAGAGCTGATGCCTCTGGGTAATCCTTCCTCATTAGCTGCATTTCTCAAGGAGTGAGGTAGATGGGTGAATGTAACAGATGGACCAAAGTTTTCAAGATTCCATGCCCTTGAGTCTCTCTGTTGACAAGTTCTCATATCTTGAGTCGTGGGAAAAACTCTTGTCTGGCTGAAGTGCAAATGAAACCAGTTATTAGCAGAACCGGGGGGTGCACATTTATGGATTCCCTGTTCTGCACCAGCCTCATTGTTAGGCACCTGTGTGCACTGTTTTATCTATTCCTTATAACAATCTCATCTCCCAGGAGGGAGGGCTGGGGACACAGAGAGGGTAAGACAGCTAGTAAGTAGAGAAGGGCAGTAAGTAGAGAAGGGCAGATCTGAGTCTAGGTCTGTCTGACTTCAGGGCTCATGTTCTTACGAAGTCAGTTGTTCAAGATTTACTAGGCGGATTCTCTCTTCTCAGAAGAAAGTCACCCAAAGAAACCAAAAGTAAGTCTAGACGATCTATTTTCGATCACAGAAATCTCCAAGAACCTCCATCCATGGCTTTGAATATGTCTCCTAAAGCAGATACTGGTAAAATTCTCCCCAAACTTCTTCCAGTCTCTGTTTTCAATCATCAGGGTTCTCCTTTATGATATTTTGTTTGTTTGTTTTTCCATGCTATCACGCTGGTTGCTGATGTCCCACCTATCTTTAGGGGCTAACTCCCAGGATTCAGAATGGAGTCCGCCATCACCAAGGGCCACCTCCTCCATCTGATCTTAGGAACCTGCTTATTCCTGCAGATTACATCTTCCTTGGAGCCCTGAGTCTGTAAATTCCTCAGACTTGACGTTCTGCTAAGGGACCTCACTAGATTGCAAGCTTTTTGAGGGATGGTGTCTCACACCTTCTTGTTCTTGTAGCACTGAGCATGGTGAGCTATAAAGGCAATGAACATTAAAGACTTTTTGAAAAGATTTATTTATTTGAGAGAGAGAGAGAGTGAGAGTGAGCAAGCAGGGGGAAGAGTAGAGGGAGATACAGAGGGAGAGAATCTTTTTTTTTAAGATTTTTTTAAAAAGATTTTATTTATTTATTTACTTATTTACTTATTTATTTATTTATGATAGACACAGAGAGAGAGAGAGGCAGAGAGAGAAGCAGACTCCATGCAGGGAGCCTGACGCGGGACTCGATCCTGGGACTCCAGGATCACACCCTGGGCCAAAGGCAGGCGCCAAACCACTGAGCCACCCAAGGATCCTCAAGGGAGAGAATCTCAAGCAGACTCTCTGCTGAGCACAGAGCCCAACGTGGGGCTGGACCCCATGACCATGAGATCGTGACCTGAGCTGAAACCAAGAGTAGGACGCTTCACCAACTGAGCTACCCAGGTACACCAAGGCAACGAACATTTGTTAAGAAGGATTACACGGAAAAGAATTCTGGTCTAGCAGCTTACTACATCACCTGTTTTCCAGTACTTGGACAACAGTTTCCTGTTTTCCACTATATACTGAGGCCAACAAGCACATGCTTAATAAATGCGAAAGCATTTTATGCTTATTTCAGCAGAGAAGGGGCAAGTTTGAGCAGAGAAGTGACACGTGGGCACAGCATTTTTGAAGGAGATCCTCATGTTTACTGAGAGGAAAGCCTCTCTGTGTTACTTGAGAAGGTCTTCTTACTATGCTTCATCCCAAGACACGCTGGCTCTTCCTGCTAGAACTGATAGAAGTACTACCCCTTGCTTGGTCACTCCTGACTTTCCAAATCCTGGTCTTTTTTTTTTTTTTTAAGATTATTTATTTATTCATTAGAGACACACAGAGAAAGACATAAGCAGAGGGAGAAGGAGGCTCCCCACAGGGAGCTTAAAGCAGGACTCGATCCCAGGACCCTGGGATCATGCCTTGAGCCAAAGGAAGATGCTCAGTCACTGAGCCACCCAGGTGCCCCAAATCCTGGTCTTGATGCCCATCTAACCTCTAGGAAACTGCAAGGAAACAGGCCTCATGGAGAAGAGTATGTGCTCTGAAGTCAATAGCTTTGGGTTTGCAGCAGTCATTCTGCCAGTAAGAAGTGGTGCGACTTCAGGCATTTACTTAAGTCTCTGGACCTCAGTTTCCTCATTTGTAAAATATGAGTAATACTAAGCATTTACTTAGAGAGGTGTCTGAGCATTAGATGGGAGAAAGTACCTCATGGACTTATATGGCAGCAATCATACTTATGCTGCTAAGGTAACTTGAGAGCTACCCAACAGTGCTTGTCGGCTCAAGAACTGGCATTTTGATTTACTTTTCCAGGGGCTGGTGTAGTCATTTGAGAGGGAAGAGATACAGGAGAAAATGCGAAGTCCTGTTTCCCCTCCTTGCTCTTTCCCCTTCCCTGCCCCTACTTCTGTCCTACACTGTGGACCATGGCATAGTATCTTCCATTTGTTTCACCAGCAGAGCCTTTTCCATACCGCAGAGAGCCATTTTAGATATCCATCTGTGACAATCTGTACCAGTGCTGAGTGGATGGAACCCAGGTTCGTGAGCCTTCCAAAGCGCACCGGGTGGGACTTGTTGCTCTGTCATAGTGCTGCTCCCTGCTCTCCACCCCATGTGTGAGGCAGCCTGAGACACGGGGCGGGGGATGCCTGTTGTCTCCAGCTGGGCTCTAGGCATAGAATGATAATGTAACCCATTTGGAAGACTTGCTCAGTCCCAAACATTGTTCCAAGGACTTGATAGATATTATCCTATTGAACATTTGCAACCATGCCCATTTTAGAGATAAGAAAATGAGTTATACAGCTGGCAGAGCCAAGAACTAAACCCAAGCCTTCGATAGCATAAGCCAAGCCAAGCCAAACCTGAGTGGCTTGGTGTTTTTCAGCTACCATTTGTTCAAAAATCTCTGGCAAAAAGATTTGTAGCCTTTAAGATAAATTTTTGACTCAGGTGTCATAGTTCAGATGCCCAGCTTTGTTTTCTTAGGGGAAAAAAAAAACACCCAGTTGGGAAAAGATCATACTTGGGAGTCATTTAAAACTGAATTTGGTAGCTGTAATTGTGCTTTAGAAATAAAGCCCTTTCTCACTTCATGCTTCTGGAGCCGTTATTTCTGAGAGCCGAATGGTGGGGGAGGAGGGGAGCTGGAGGTGGGAAGTTGGATGAGCTATCAAAATAAGTGGATTTTGTCTGATGTCTAATCCACTAATTATGCAGAGCAAAATTGGATCATACTTGTAATTCAGTCTTTACTGTTTGCATTAAGAAATGCTGTTGGCAGAGTTGTGAGCCGGAGAAGGGGAGAAGGACATTGCAAATCATTACTTAATGTGGACAGAGTGTATGGTAGTTTTATTTGGGGGGTGCACAAAGTGTTGCATTCAGACTGCCCAATTTAGCTAATGTAGCTGCTGCACTAATGACTACAGTGGCAGCAGAGAATATTAAGGAAAGTAGTGTGGTAAGGGATTTGAATATGTCATCGTGACTGCTCTGTGTTTGTATACAGGGTGATGAGGGAAATGCAATGTGTGAGTTCTTTTTCATTGAGTTTAAGGGAACTTTAGCATCCAAATTGACTCTAATGGTAGAAATTTCAAGAAGGGGATAAACTATTGGCTGGACAACAGGCTGGCCAGCACTTGGACCTTTCTTCAAGTTTGCTCAGAGACCCAGGCTACCATCTCTCCTCTGTGTTTAACAGTGCTTGGCTCTGTCATGGGATTACTTTTATGTTTCCAGACATCTTGAAGCCACTTGGGGGTGCACCACCCTCTAGTCCCTGTGGCATAGCAAATGCCCGCAAATGCTAACGCTCTGAGGAAGACATCAAGGGAGTGATTTTCTTCTGACTTTGAAAAGAGAGAGGCCGAAAAAAGAAAAGAAGAGAAGAGAAGAGAAGAGAAAAGAAAAAGAAAAAGAAGAAGAGGAAGAAAAAGACCAGGAGTAAAGGCAGCCCTGGGTGGAATGTATGTGGGAGAAGTAAGGTTTTCCAGAAAACTTTCATGGTGTTGGGCTAGGATTGTCTCTGTTCACTACTTTCCCTCACACTTTCTCTCTCCTTGTGTCTCTCTCTCTCTCTTTCTAGAATTTCTTACCAGCTTTATGAAGTGGTCCTTTAGTAAGAGGCTTTGCTTAAAGCCTGTAGTTCAGTGTGGGGCCCAGTTGACATCACTCTTCATTTGGGACAGTGTGTTTCGTTGTCTACCCACTGAGCAGGGAGCAAACTAGACCTCTAACCTGACCCTGCCATGAAAGATTCGGAAATCACAGGGTTCTTTTATCCAGCCCGAGGCCTGAGCTCACCTCCACCTCTTCAACTGGGTAATTCTCTGTCAGTCCCAGATGGAGTTGAAGCCACTCATCAATTCAACAACTTAAAGTATACAATTCATGGTATACTCACAGACTTGCACACCATCACCAAAATAAATTTAGAACATTATCATCTTTCCCCCCAAATCCCACACTCCTGGCAGTCAGTCCTCATTTCTCCCCTCCCTCAACCCTGGCTACCACTAATCTATTGTTCTTTTCTTTTCTTTAATTCAATTAATTAAGGGGCACCTGGCTGGCTCAGTGGTTGAGCAGACATCTGCCTTTGGCTCAGGTCATGATCCTGGGGTCTTGGGATGGAGTTCCATACCAGGTTGGGAGACTGCTTCTCCCTCTGCCTATGTCTCTAACTCTCTCTTTGTGTTTTTCATGAATAAATAAAATCTTAAAAAAAGTGAATTCAATTTAATATATAATGTATTATCAGTTTCATAGGTAGAGTTTAGTGATTCATCAGTTGCATAGCACACTCATTCCATCAAGTGCCCCCCTTAATGCCCATCCCCCAGGGACCCCATCCCCCTGCCCCCTGGGGAGGTGGACTCAGAGGGTCCAGCGACCCTCAGTTTGTTTCCTAGAGTTAAGAGTCTCTGGATTTGTCCAATCTGGACAATTCATACATGTAGAAACATAGAATATGTGCTCCTGTTTATTGCTGAACAGTTATTTCCTCCGTATGGCTAGAGTTCGTTTTGTTTATCCAATAATCAGTTGATGGACATTTGCATTGTTCCCATTTTTTGACTCTTCTAAGTGATGCTGTGTCAACATTTGTGCACAAGCTTTAGAGTGAACTTACGTTTTCTTTTCTCCTGGGTGCATTCCGAGGAGTGGAATTGCTGGGTCCTGTGGTAACTGTTTGTTTTTTCTTTTGAGGAACTTCCAGACTCTCTTCCAAAGCAGTTGCATGGGTCAGCTTGAGGTTTGCTGAGCTGGTTTCCTGTGTTCCCTTCTTCCAGTGCCTCCTCCCTCAGAACGGGTTTCAGATACCACTTCTTCCGGGGTGCCTTAGCTGATCTCAAGTCTTCAGAGTTCTTCATTGTATGCTCTTATCACAATAAATTATTTTGGTGTGTAAATATTTAGTTGACTTTCATGCAAATATTTTATTAACTTGAGACTTTTTGTGCTTCATCTTATTGATCTGTTCATGTATTTGTAAAACAGGGGTCATTATATTTAAATTACACATGAGACTATTCAACTGCCCAGGGTCCTGAGAGTACACTAAACATAGCAGTTAGTATTTCAGTATTCTCTGTGTGAAATACAAAACCAGGACCATGATTACACACCCAGTAAGCATGAATTGAACAAAACTGGCTTTTCCTAAAGTTTTCTATTAATAGCCAGTTGATACTTGCTTTATGTGTTTTGTTCCTTAGGAGAGTTTACCAGCAAACAAGCAGGTAACCAAAGTGTAAGAAAACATAATGGAAAAGAGGTATAAATAGAGAAATCTCTCTCTGTTAATCTAGTTTATTTGAATCTGGCAGTTTATTTGAATTGAGAAAATGGCTAATATTTTATTTGAGAAAGAAAGACCTTGGTCTAGCTCTGAGAACCCCAGGACAGGTGGGACATACTTTATGAGCCATGATTCCTAATAATATATATAAAGATTTTTTTTTTTGGTGGCAGATGTTCATTTGCACATCTCACAGTCCTTGAGAATTCTGAAGAGCCAACATCCACATTTGCCTTGGCTTCTTTTCTCCCTGATGCCTGACTGAGGCCAAGACCAATTTCTTAGCATGGTAGTTTCAGGCTGAGAACTGGGCTGTCTGATTCATTTCTCAGCAGCAACTTAAGGCTGGCTCAAGCTGAGAAGAAACCAGGACCATCTGGAGGTGAGGGTTGTCAACATCTCACCCCTGACCGTATTTGCAGCTTCGTGTAAATGTCATGTTCCTAGTACTAACATTTCTAGAGAGTCAAGGGGAAATGGCTGTCAGGGGCTAGCAGTGGATACAGAGACCCTTGACAGCCTTTGTGACCTGGAGACCGAGGAGTTGGGGTCTTGCAGTAACAGCTGAGAGAAGGCAGATCAGGGCTTTGAGAGGGCTCTCACTGCTAGATTCTAAAGCCTTTCAAGGCTGAGCGTTGGGCAAATGCTGAACAAAGTGGGAGAAATACTCCCCTCAGGGAGATGTCAGAGGGGAAATACAGAGTTCCTTAGGAACTGTTAGGATTCTCACAGGTTGATGGGAGTGTCATCACATCTGTGTACGTGCACTCATACACACACACTAAAACCTTTGCGAAGTGTTCCCTTTCCTTTTTTGGCCTCATTCTCATTTTTGTCTTCCAAGCCTTCCATCAAGTGCCCTGGGAATGCCAGGGCACCTTGAGCTCCCTGCTGGATCCTGGCCTATTGGGGATACTGTTGATGCCTACCCACATTTGCTTGAGGGGCATGCATTCCCTGCTCTGAGGGATGGCTGATAACCACTCCCTGCCAGCAGGAGCCTCCTCAATCAGTGGTGGCTCTGCACTATTCCTTTCCTCTGCTCCTTCTTGCCTCATGGTGGGACCAATCCGGAATCAGATCAAAGCTTATGTCTGGCTGAGATCACCTCCTTGCTTAGTTTGTTCCCCTGACCTATCCTGCTTCTCTCGCTCTCCTCCTGAGAGCACTCCTTCATAAAAAAGAAAGCATTTGAATAAGAATCCTTGACTCAGGCCCTCCTTCCAGGGAAGCTAAGATTGTGCTGGTATGCAAGCCATCCTTCTGTTTTCCCTTCAATTAAGAGCTGGCCATCCTTCAAACTCCTAGTCTCTAATACGTAAAGATGGGTCATATCAATAATTAATCATAAATAAATACTCCTAGTATATTTGTAGGCTAATGTGTTACTCGTTTCTAATAACATAATACCTTAACACCTTAAGAGTTTATTTCTAAGGCTTGCCTAAGTAGCAATCTCAGTGGGAAAATGGCATTGAAATTTTATGAGCTTTAATGGTGCCTGTGGGAAGGAGAAGGAGAGGTACTTTTGGTTAGGTGGGCCTCTTAGCATCCATTCTGGAAAGACTTTCTGAATCACTCTTACCATCTGCAATGGACTGAGTTTTCCCATGTCTCCACAACTCATATGTTGAAATCCTAACCCCTAGTGGTGTGGTATTTGGAGGTGGGGCCTTTGGGAGATAATTAGATCATAAGGGTGGAGTCCTTCTGAATGGGATTAGTGATCTTTTTATATGGGACTGCAGAGAGTTTTGCCTGTTCCTCACCAAATGAGGATACAAGGAGAACCTGGAGGACAGCCTTCACCAGGACCTGTCCATGCTGACACTCTGATCTTGGACTTACAGACTTCGGAACTGTGAGAAATAAATTTCTGTTGTTTATAAGCAACCCAGTCTATGCGGTGCTTGTTATAGCAGCCAAACTGACCAAGATACCATCCCTTCTCATCAGTGAATTGAACTCTCTCTTCTTGGTCTGATGAGTACATCTTCATTACACTTGCATATCACATTGCAAATATTTGTTTTTCTGGTTGTCTCTTCCACTAGATTGGGAGTGCCTTAGAGGCCTTGTCTTCTTCATCTCTATATCTCCATTGCCTACCAGGGTGCCTGAGACCCAGTTGGAACTCAGGGCATGTGTGTGATAAAAGGAATTAGCAATGTTGATGGAAGTGCACCTCCTTTTCTTCCACTTTCACCTATATTGGGACCTGGGCACACATATGACATTTATAGTGGGATAAAATGTTTAGCATAGTGATCACCTTTTTGCCTCTCTGGTATTTTCTAAAATTTGAGACTAGAAAATGATACCCAAACTGAGGAAAGAGAAGAGGGAAGGAAGTGATGAGAAGTGGGAATATGGTGAGTCTCTAAAATAGTTTTGAGGAGTGATGATCAGGGCAGAACCCAAGATAGACTCTACAAGAGGAGAGAGGACCCTGCTGCCTCTCTCTCACGGATCCTCTGTTAGGAGGTAAGACCCACAGAAGAGGCAAAGGTGTCACGAGTCTGAGCAAAAGGGCCTCATATGGAACTTCAGGGTTTCCTGGGAACTAGTCTAGTCTGAAAGCAACAGACAATTTCCCATACACTTGAGGAGCTTGGAGTGGCTGGAATGAGAGCCAAGTAGGTTGGATAAGGTATGACTCAGCATCTACTTGATCCTACAGATTGAGAGCTAACCAGATGAAATAACCCCCTACAAGAAGTTAATCCCAACTCAGGGAAATTGTTTGCTATTGTGGTAAAATAGTCAAATTTAGGAATAAAGTTGAGCTATAGAAAAATTTTAAAGATGTCACTTAACGTACAGCTGAACTTCAGACCATGACTTTTATCTACTTAAGGCTAAGGAGTAAAAGTGAAAACTTTGGGTAAATGAATGAATATTGTTGAGTCAACAATGGACACGATGGTTAGAGAGACGGAGGCTGAAGGATGACCCTGGTTCTTGGGTGTGGCTCACAGGATCCCAAGGACCAGTGAATTCAGAGGTAGGCCCCCAAAGATATGAAAAAAGGAAAGTGAGAGGGTATCTCGTCTTCTGTTTTTTTTTTCAGTTCTGAGCACACCACCCAAAAGCATCTTATAATCCTAACAGAAGGGGCATTTAAAAAGGACAATCAGAAGAACTCTGACAAAAAAGTAGTCCCAGGCACTGTCACAGTGGGGGTATTGAAACTGCTGGGCTATGAAAATTGAAAACCATGCCCTAGTACTTACTCTGCCCGAGTCAGAGAGGCAGCCTGGGAAACTTTGCTTGATCAATATTATTATTTTCTTTCCCTGGATACTTGCAGGCAGATTCAAGACTGCTTGGAGAAATGGATATCAACACATAGAGATAAATACCCATCAGCAGACATAAATGCGTATGGATAAACACTCATATGCAGACATAAATATATAGACGCTCTCATTTATTGAATACTTGCTATATTAGAAGTTGTATATATGATCTCACATTTGTTATCTCATTTTTTTCTCCTTTCAACAATAAAAGGTAGGCGATATTCTTCTGTTTTTAGTCAAGAGGTAATTGAGGCAGAGAGAGGTTAAACAAGTTGCCCAGGGAGTAAGACGGAATAGGGTCCACTGACCTTTCTCCGGGTAATTATGATGGATGAAAGCTTTTGGATGACTCTTGCCCGCAACTCCTCAACCCCTATTATTTAGCTTATTTTAATTCCATTATTAACATTACTGGCAAGAGCTATATGGGGATGATCCTAATATAATTGAATGAAACAGAGAGAGCAGTTCTAGAGAAAAGTTGTGTGTATACACACATACGCATATGCAGGCACACATGCATGTGTTTCACATGTGGAAATAGAAGCTCAGAGAAGAAAAGGACTTTTCCGAGAGTCCATGAACCAAATGGCAAAGTTGCCCAGTGTGCTTCTGCCTGAGAGACAGAGCTGACAGTCTACAGCTCAACCTAGAACAGGGGAGGCCATGCAGTGGGAGGGCAGGGAGCTACCTGGCTTGCAAACTCTCCCGGAACCAGTGCTCAACTTCAGAATTTGACTGCAATGTGACTTCTCAGAACATCAGATATCCCTGCTTTAGCACGAATGCTTGGATATATTTTCTTAAGCTAAATTGAAATGGATTTTGGATTATCTCCCATTATTCAGAAAGATCTTGGCATTGGTTGCTGTAAAGTTTCCTGGCCTCCCAGAGCCAAGTCTCTTTTGGGAGTTGTGTTTGAGAATGTTCTAAAAGCCTTCTTTCTGTCTCTGACCAGGCAGGTCCACATGGCTCTCATCCAGCAAGTGCTGACCTGTCTTTCTGCCAGACCCTGTGCCAGGCCCTGTGGTATGGGCATGACCCGCTGGCCACCCTCTGAGGATCAATCCAGCCCTGCCTTCTCTCAAAAGAGTGAAACCTGGAGGCATTGATATATATGTTTGTTACATAAAAATTTCAAAATTAAAGAAAATGTGGAAATAGAAATATAACACTCATATATCCCCTACTCAGATTTAGTCTTTAAGAAATAAAAATTATAAATGTAATTAAAGTTTCTTCTTTATCTCTCCCAGATCCAATCTTCTCCCAAAGCGAGTACTACAGTGATATTTATAACTGTTCTACATGTATTTCACATTCTTATTACATATTCATATGCACGTAAAATGTTATAAACTTAAAAGACATAACCTCATACTGGATGTGAATTAAATTTTATATTTAATATAAATATAATCTATACATATTACACACAATTATATAAAATTATATACTGCATAAACTTTGAGCTTAAATTAAATATATTAATTCAGTGAAAAATGCAATTATATGTTTATATAAATATAAACTAACTTAGATGGCGTGTAAATGCTGTATGTATATTACATTTTGTACTGTATGTATTGTATGGAAATTAATATGTACAAAATTAGCATTAAACTCTTCGCATGGTGGTATAGCTCAATTTTTCATTTAATACTATATTTTTGGTCTATTCTGATCCATATCACTTCCCTTTCTTCCTCTGAATTGCTGTGGAAGCTTCCATTTAAGACTGTGCCATGATCCATTGATGACTGCCCTGTGGTTTGCAAAGACAGTTTGAAATGTCTTGTGATTACAAAACCCTTGCCATATACATTCTTGTGGCTGTGTCCTCATGCAGCTGTGTGAGTGACTTGAGGACCCATATCTGTGTGTGGGATCATCAGGTATAAGGCCGTAGACACTAACCAGAGCAGGGATTGTCAAATTGTTGAACAAAGAGGTTGTGCTTGTCCTGACACACACCCACCACTTCTCCCCCATTAGGATATGAAGCTTCCATCCCCTGCATCCTTGCTGCCACCAGGACTTATGAGTCTTGAAAACTTTTTTGCCAAGTGGATGGGTGTGAGCTGTTTCTCATTGGTATTTTATTTCTATTTTCCTGACTGCTCATAAAGTTGATGGTCTTTTCCTATGCTTATTGACCCACTGGGTTTCCTCTTCTGAAAACATCTTTTCATTGCCTTTGTCTGTTTTTACTTGGGTTATTAATTTCTAGGAAGTTTTTAAATATTTAATGTTTTATTTTATTTATTTACTTTTTATTGTTTATTCATGAGAGACACACAGAGAGAGAGGCAGAGATATAGGCAGAGGAAGAGGCAGGCTCGCTCCGGGGAGCTCCATGTGGGACTCAATCTGGGACCCGAGGATCACGCCCTGAACAGAAGGCAGACTCTCAACCACTGAGCCACCCAGGTGTCCCTATATTTAAGGTTTTTATCCTTTGTTGATTTTGAGCACTACTAAGTCTTCTCCTGGTCTGTAACTTTGGATTTTGTTTCTGATGCCTTTTGTTATATAGAAGTGTTTAATTTTGATGTAGTCAAACTTATCAGCTGGTATCCTCATGACATGTGCTTTGTGCTTCCTGTTTAATAAATCCATTACCTGACATGGGTTTATTTATTTATTTATTTATTTTTTTATAATAGTCACAGAGAGAGAGGCAGAGACATAGGCAGAGGGAGAAGCAGGCTCCATGCACCTGGAGCCCGACGTGGGATTCAATCCCGGGTCTCCAGGATCGCGCCCTGGGCCAAAGGCAGGCGCTAAACCGCTGCGCCACCCAGGGATCCCCTGACATGGGTTTATTGGCAAGGGGACATCTGTGAGTATATGTGGGGGATGGGAGGCAACTTTTCTTTTGCTTTTTCTTAATCACAACAGCAGATTAGGCAAGTTCAGGTTTGCTGTAATGGTTCCAGATTATTTTCGACCATAGGGTATAGTGTGGTGCTTAAAGGTATGATTCTGGAGCATGACTGCCTGGGTTTGGATCACTTACTTTGGGCCCATTACTGAAACTCCCTCTGGGGATGAGACTGTAGTCCCTACTTTGTAGGACTGCTGTGGAGATTTACTTAGTTTATCTATGCAGGGCACTTAGAATAGGTTCTGGTGCATTGTAAGAGCCAACTGTTAGTACCTACTATTATTGTTGTTAGCATTATATTCTCAGTATGCTACTCAGTTCATCTCTGGCCTCGATTTCTAGAGGCTGTTTGTCCAGTGTCCCTTTCTGTTCTGGGTTAGTGTCCTCTCATTCTTAGGCTACTTAAGCAATCTGCCAATGAAAGCATCAGCTCTCTCCCACATACAGCGGTGGGCATGTTATCCAAATTTTGATTATCTCTGGATGTACTCATTTTTCTAGGAGCCACCTCCTAGAGTGGCTCATTCTGGGACAATCAGAGATCATCCCTGAGATTTTTTTGAACTTGAATAACTGGGGAAAAATCATTTCTTGCCTTGTGGTAAATTGGAAAGAGGAGTCTGTGAGATGATAATTCATTTAGTGTATTATGGCACCAGATTTTTCATCTCATATATCCAATCTCATGGAGAAGCCCATCAGAGATAAGAAGTTGGTCTCAGAGAGAAGAAGAGACAGACATGGTCCCGGGGATACCTGAGTTCTATTCAATTTCCTTGGACATTGAATTGAGAGCAGAGCTGGAGGGGGATTAGATGGTCAGGCTCATGCTTTTCAAACCCAGGTTGGTAAGCTCTTGTTTTGATTCTGAGAGCTTCTACAGTAGCTTTAGAACTTCCTGGGTTATAGGTTGTCAACTTTATGAGTTGTAGGTTCCTGCCACTTGCAATGGAAAGAGTTCTATTATATATATTTCATATATAATATATATATATGAAATAATGGAAATAAATATTAATACCTTTTTAAAATGATTTTTTTAGATTAATGGCTTTTGTATCAGATCTGGGTCTGCATCTTGCTTTTGCCACTTTTTGGTTATGTGGCTTTTGCTTATAATTCAATTTCATTATCTATAAATAGTGAAAAATCCTTTGTAGGCTATGTTCAGTTGTTGTATTGTGGTGATGGACAATAGTTATTCTGGAGGAAAAATCATCTCTCATTATTATTATTTTTTAAAGATTTTATTTATTAATTCATGAGAGACACAGAGAGAAAGGCAGAGACATAGGCAGAGGGAGAAGCGGGTTCCCTGCAAGGAACCTGATGTGGGACTCGATCCCAGGACCCCGGGATGATGACTTGAGCCAAAGGCACATGCTCAACCACTGAGCCACCCAGGTGCCCCCACCTCTTGATTTTTAATACTCAAACTCATATAACCTATATATTTCTTCATATAATGATTTTAGCTAATGTTTATAGAAGAAAATTTTATATTCGTGTCTCCCCAAACTCAATACAATACAGTTTTTAGACAGAATCATGTGTTACATGTCAAGTTGTAGTATAGTATATTCCAGTCCAGATAGTAGATCCCCTGGATGTTTTGTAAAGCACCAGGTATCAATAGAAGGGTGAGTGGTAACCACATACAAAGCGACTTTCAGTTAGCCCCATGGCAATCACATAGTCATCCAGAATGTCGAGTACTTAACAACAAAACCTCATAGTTTTTAATTTATCTTAGTAAATTGATCAGGACTTTGGGTTGATTTCTACTCAGTATTTTAATGCCAGAAGTCTACTTTTCAGAATTCTGACATTAAGTGGGGGTGGCTGAGGTATACTTCTAATGTAATCAGACTTAACCAATTTAGACAAATGGGAGAAGGCAAGTCTGAGTTGCAGATTCTGTTTAGAAAGATGGAGTTTTATTATTTTAAAGCTCATATGGAATTGAGCATCGGGTTGACAACCTGTCACCTGCAGGAGATCCCTGGGGGATCCACAGTAGTAAGTACAGAAGGATGGTTTATGTGAAGCTACGCAGAGCCATAAGTGATGAATTAAGCAGTGTTTTCTTGAGAGAGTTAGCCACTCCCTCCTCCCTGTCCCTGCACAGCCACTTGTTTAGCAAATCCTTTCTTCCAGATGCCATAATGCTGTATTCTGTAACCTGCAGCTCTATACTTGCACTTTCATACTTTTCACATGTGTAGTTGTCAGCCTGATAGAATCTGAGCCCTGGGGGTCAGGGAAGATGTCCACCTTGCTTGCTACTTTCTCTTTTGCATCAAAGAACCCAGGACCTGGGCACATGATAAAAGTAGTTGACTAACATGGTGCTTTCCTTCCAGAAAGCTACCAAGCCATATGCTGTTCAACTATCCTTGTTGAAACTTATACTTCCCTGGGTCACCTAGTTCTGGTCCTCTACTCAGAGGTTCATTGTGATTGACCAGTTTGGATTTGGCCTTCAGGCTTTACCTGGCATCCTTTCCAGCACATAACTTGTAGGTCCACCCTTTTGCTCCATCCCGGGTGATTGTGGGGAAGATAGTCCTTGTTTGTGTGATCTGCTTCAGATTCTTCTGGAGTGAGCACCTGAGCTCACCCTACTCCCGCCCCAGCTGCAGTTAAGGGAGAAGTATTCAGTCAAGTTGAGCTGTGCTCTTTGTGCTCAGAGGCCTATGAAGTGTGACTGTGCAAAATGAGAAGCATATAGGTAGGTCAGCAAGTGGAGGGAAAATATTTATGTACAAAGCTGTTGGTTGGGGAATCACATTGTCCTGTCCATGTCCTCATTGAACACAGAGCTTGCTGTCAGGATTTGATGGGTTTTTAGGTCAAGGGTGAGTGCATGGATCTGGGATCTGTTGCAGAAATAGATACTACACTAGGTATTTAAAAGGGATTTCCTACAGGACGTTAGGAGCTGATGTAACTATTGGAAGGGCTGGAGGAGTGGCTTTCGGCTGACATCCAGGAACAGCTCCTGAGACAAGGTGGCTGTACCAGCTCCATGGTGGAGCATCTGTCTCTGCCCCAGTAAGGGCGGTGGGGGATTGGGAGCTCCTGCTGTTGGCGCTGCTGCCGTCCAGGCCCTGCTACCCACAACTGCCACTGCTCACCCCTGAAGCTGCCGTCGGCTCATGGCTTGTTGCTGCAGAAGAACCCCACATCTCTATGACTTGGTGGCTGGAAGAAAACGTCTGCCTCTCCTTCTGCCTTCTAAATATCAAATACATGCCTCCAGGGTTCTAGCACAATGGACTGTGTGTGGTTTTTTTGTTTGTTTGTTTGTTTTGTTGTTTTTACAAAATCCATCAAGGTGGGGCTAGGAAGAAACAGTTGGGGAGGGACCAACTCTGTAGGAGCCTGGGACTCAGGGATGTGGTTAGCACAGGCAAGCTTTGTAGACTCAACTGCTTTCTAGATGTTCTGACCCGACATGAGCCACTGGCTCTCTCTGGGCATTTGTTTTCATTTAGACAGTGAGAGGAACGTCTGCATCAGGGCATATAAGAGGAAGAAAATAAATTTAGCTAAATGTGCTTATGCTTTTGAAAAAAATAATAGCCACTATAGGAGTATTTGTCATGACTCCTATACTACCATACATCTACTTTGTCTGTTCCAGGATTTCTCATCCTTGACACTATTGACATTTTGGGTTATATAATTACTCGTCGGGGACCGTCTTGTGTGCACTGTGGCATATTGAGCACATCCCTGGCTCTACCCACTAGACGACAGTCACATTTTCCCATCTCAGTTGTGAAAACCAAAGATGTCTTCGTTGACAAAGTCCTTTGGGGGGCAGAATTACCCCTGCTTCAAACCATAGTTGTGTTCAATCTTTAAGACATACAGTAGTCCGTGGGATCCCGGGGTGGCTCAGCGGTTTAATGCCTGCCTTCAGCCCAGGATGTGGTCCCGGAGTCCCAGGATCGAGTCCCACATCAGGCTCCCTGCATGGAGCCTGCTTCTCCCTCTGCCTGTGTCTCTGCCTCTCTCTCTCTTTCTTTCTCACTCTCTCTCATGAATAAATAAATAAAATCTTAAAAAAAAAAAAAAGACACATGGTAGTCCAGCAATTGTCCTTACTGAAAAGATAAGGAGGGAGAAATCTCACATTTGTGACATATTTGTTCTATTCCTGGCATGGTGTTAGATGCCACCAAACCTCATCCACTTTGAGGCACCTACTATGGTACCAGAATGGACCACAGAGGCAGGCAGAGCTAGGTTCAAATCCTGACCCCCCAGACCTGGCCTTGGGCGAACTACTTAATCATTGCAAGTGTATGTTTTTTTTTTTTTTTAACCCCTGTAAAGAGGAGTGAACCTTTAAGGGTGGCTGCAAGGATTAACAGAGGTCATTTATGGCACATTATCAGGAATTATTACCCAGAATTTGCCTGTGGATGGGGATGTGCCCTTTCTTTTCCCTCCAACACACCAGTTCCAATCTTGTCATCAGTGAGGGCCATGATGCCACATTCAATCTTTCTTTTTTTTTCTTCCTTGTGAAGAGACATTAGACGAGAAGGAAAGGACCATGCCTTTAAGGGCAAAGGAGAAAATGAGGAATGCAAAAAATCTGGCACTTCTAAGTAGCTGGGTTTTCTTTCTCCTTGACAGGGCTGCTGACAGGCCCTTTAGCAATACAGAGGCTAATTACTTGCCAGGAGTAAAAGAAAATGTGTCATTTGGTTGTTCTGGCTTTTCCTAGTGCAATAAATCACCACCATGGGATCCTAGCTTCATTTGATTTAATAAAGATTTTAAAGAAAAAAGAGTTTCTTTGCTTTTATCAAGAACTATTGGTCATTTGTGTCTGTTTCATCTGGGCTCTTAATTGGAGGTGACCTATCCACATTGCAAGCCACTTTTGGTACTTCAGAGTTCAGCCGCTGCATTCATATATCTGTATTACTCTCCCTCTTGTTCATTGGGTCTATAGTTCCTTGTCTTCATCTTCCTAGGTCCCTAAGTCCTCCACTCAGTTCATCAACTTCCTATAGGGGACATGAGCTTCCTGGGGACAGGAGGCTCTCCTCACTTTGACAATGCATTTGGCCATTTGGCCTTGCTTGGTCTGTGCCCTCAACATTGTCCCCTGAAATATTCTTGCAACAGTCTGCTGGTCCCCACCCAACTGTGAGTGGCAGGTATTTCTGCCCCCCATCCCTTTCTCCCTTTCTCATATCAAGTCTATACTATACTGGTCTGCGTCCTCCATTGGACATCCCCACTACGTGAGTGGCATCAGATTTTGAGTGTAGCAGTAAAACAGGGGAGTCGAAATCAGAAGTAGATTTTGCTTCTCTATGGGAGCCCAAGAGCTCTTGGTTGAGAGTATCTGTGCAACAGACTTCATTTCTCATCTCTCCCTGGCTAATATTTGTATTTGTCTCATTTCTGGAAGGCCTGGCTCTTTTTTTGTATTATTTTAAATCACTATTTCACAGTGATTGCAAGTTCACAGCTGAAATGAATCCCCTGACAACTCCAGACCAAAGAGAGGTGACAGTTTCATCATAGCGATGTTTAAGGAGCTAGGGACAAGGTTGGTAGGATTAGGTTGAGGGATTGGTTTGATGGGTCTGCTCCTATGTAACCAAACATGAAATCAGAGGGAGGGTGGTGTGCCGAGGGGTGAATGCACAGACTCATTTCCCTGGAGCAGAGTTTACCTTCCTGAGTACAGCAGAGTGTCAGAACCTGAAAATGCCTCTGAGACAGGCCTCCAATTCTTCTATCAGAAACAATGAGGTCCGGAGAACTTGAATGACTTGCCCAAGGGCATCCAGTTACTGATTCAAATCAGTCAGGGAGGCTGAAAGCCAAGTGTGAACTCTGTTTTTCTGATTTCATAAAGATCTGAAGCTAAGATATTATTCCCCATAAGGCAATGTTCTCTTTGTTTTGAAGCAGATGTGCGGGTCTCTGGCCACTTGAGTATCCTCTCCACCTATACAATGGTATTTCTATATAATGGTCCTGACTTTTGATTTCAGCCCTCTGTCTGGTTGAAGATGGGTGGGCAGGTGAGTTCCTTCTTCATCCTGGGAGACAGGGCTTCCTGGCCTGTGGGTGAGCTAAGCGCATGTGTGAACTTGGACAGGACTATTTTCCTGTGACTCCCTCCTACCCCATCCTGAGACCCCACACCTTTCTGTCTTCCTCAATTCTCCATCTTTTTACTCCTGACCTTCTATGGACAGTGCCTTAATATTCAGAACTCAGAAGTCCCTTGCCTGCCTCAGCTTGGTGGTCGGGTTTGAAATTATCTCAAAAATTAAATCATTCTAGGGATGTTGATGACTGGTAGTTGATTTATTTTTCTTTTGTTTTTTGTTTTTGCTCAAAATATTTGCATTTTCGCAGGGGAATTTCTAGGACTACAAAGCTTTGACAGAGTGGCTCTCAACTGTGGTTGTGTGCTAGAATTAGCTGGAGAGCTTTAACAAACTACAGGAGCCTGGGGTCCTCATCCTCACATATTCTAATTAAATTGGTCGTGGAGGGGCCCTGGGAAATAGTAAGCTCTCTAGGTGATTCTAAAGTACGCTACTGTTGAAAACCTTTGCCTAAATATGAAGGATGACACCTCCAAAGGCTTCTAGCTTCCTATGGCCACCAGGGAAATTTGCTGCAGTAAACACCCCAGTTCCTTCCTAAGGCAGATGCTCTTTCTACGGCATCTCTGTGTGGGGTCCCAGAAAGTCTCAGAGGAAGTTAGGTGACCAGCAGTTGACCAAAGGGCCAAGAAAACTGCCTGGAATGGAACATTTCCAGTCAATCTAGTCCAGTTGAGTCTTAATTAGAATGTTTAGTTTTCTCTAAATCTGTCCAGCTGGAGATTAAATCAGAGTTTGTAATCTGGCGGTTCATGAACCAGTTCTGGCCCACATATAGGGTTTATTTCACTTACATAACTTTTTTGATTTTTAAAAATAAAATTAAAAACTAAGAGACTACATAAAATCTAGATTTCTGCCTTTCCTCCCCCAACCCCTGTTTTGAGAAAGAGGCAACAGACATCACTGTATAAGTGTATAAAGTGATGGTTTAATTTACATATATTGTGAAGTGAATACCACAATGGGCTTAGTTAACACCCATCATCTCATAGACTTGCAATAAGAAGAAGAGAAAAAAAAATTTCTCCTTGTGGTAAGAACTCTTAGGATCTACTCTCTTAACAACTTCCCTATGCATCATAGGGATGCATGCATGCTGTGTTCACTACATTGTACATTCATCCCTAGGACTTATTTATTTTGTTACTGGAAGTTTGTACCTTTTGACCACCTTGCTCCCATTCCCCTCCTCCCACCCATATTTCTGATAGCAAATCTGATCTCTATCTTTATGAATTTGATGTTTCTTTTTTGCCTGCTTGTTTACCTGTTTTTCTTAAATTTCACATAGAATGAGATTATATAGTATTTGTCTTTTCTCTGTCTTATTTCACTTAGCATAAGCCTTCAAGGTCTGTCCATGTTGTAATTGTAGGATTTCCTTTTTAAAAAATGAATAATATTCTGTGACACACACACACACATCCAATGGAATATCTATATCTGTCTATCTAACAACTTCTTTATCCATTCATCCATCAGTGGACACATGAACATTTAGGTTGTTTCTGTGTCTTGGCTATTGTGAATAATGATGCTGTGAACGTAGGGGTGCAGATATCTTTTTGAGACAGTGTTTTCATTTCCTTTGGATATATTCAAGAAGTGAAGAGAGTGGAGTTGCTAGATAATAAGTTAGTTCTATTTTTAATATTTTGAGACATCCCCGTACTGTTTTCTATAGTGGCCACACCAATTTACAATTTCACCAGCAGTGCACAAGGATTCCCTTCTCATGAAACCCATGCCAGCATTTATTATTTCTTGTCTTTTTGATGTTGGGCATTCTAACAGGTGTGAAGTGATATTTCACTGTAGTTTTAATTTGCATTTCCCTAGTGACTAGCAATGTTGAGCATCTTTCCATTTACCTGGTGGCCTTTTGTATATCTTCTTTGGAAAAATGTCCAGTCATGTCCTTTGCCTATTTTTAAATTGGATTATTATTATTTTGTTATTTTGCTGTTGAGTTGTATGAGTTCTTTAGACATTTTGGATATTTATTCCTTATCAGATATATGGTCTGCAAAGACTTCTTTCCATTCTGCAGTGTGTCTTTATACTTTGTGCAGAAGTTTTTTAGTTTGATGTAGTCCCATTTGTTTATTTTTGCTTTTGTTGCTTGTGCTTTTGGCATCATGTCCCTTGTAAAACATTAATTGACCATATATGTGACCATTTATTTTTGGGCTTTCAATTCCATTCCATTGGTCTGTCTGTTTTTATGCCAGTGCCATATTGTTTTAATTACTATAGTTTTATAATTTAGTTTCAAATCAAGGCATACGATGCCTCCTGCTTTGTTCTTCTTTGTCAAGATTGCTTTGCCTATTTGGGGTCTTTTGTGATTCTACACATATTTTAGAATTTCCTTTCTATTTCTGTGAAAAATACCATTGGAATTTTAATCTAGATTGCCCTGAATGGAAAAATATTCCATGCTCATGGATTGGAAGAATTAATATTGTTAAAATGTCAATGCTACCTAGGGCAATTTACACATTTAATGCAATCCCTATCAAAATACCATGGACTTTCTTCAGAGAGTTGGAACAAATTATCGTAAGATTTGTGTGGAATCAGAAGAGACCCCGAATAGCCAGGGGAATTTAAAAAAAAAAAAAACATAGCTGGGGGCATCACAATGCCAGATTTCAGGTTGTACTACAAAGCTGTGGTCATCAAGACAGTGTGGTACTGGTACAAAAACAGACACATAGATCAATGGAACAGAATAGAGAACCCAGAAGTGGACCCTGAACTTTATGGTCAACTAATATTCGATAAAGGAGGAAAGACTATCCACTGGAAGAAAGACAGTCTCTTCAACAAATGGTGCTGGGAAAATTGGACATCCAATGCAGAAGAATGAAACTAGACCACTCTCTTGCACCATACACAAAGATAAACTCAAAATGGATGAAAGATCTAAATGTGAGACAAGATTCCATCAAAATCCTAGAGGAGAACACAGGCAACACCCTTTTTGAACTTGGCCACAGTAACTTCTTGCAAGATACAGCCACGAAGGCAAGAGAAACAAAAGCAAAAATGAACTATTGGGACTTCATCAAGATAAGAAGCTTTTGCACAGCAAAGGATACAGTCAACAAAACTAAAAGACAACCTACAGAATGGAAGAAGATATTTGCAAATGACATATCAGATAAAGGACTAGTATCCAAGATCTATAAAGAACTTCTTAAACTCAACAGCAAAGAAACAAACAATCCAATCATGAAATGGGCAAAAGGCATGAAGAGAAATCTCACAGAGGAAGACATAGACATGGCCACATGCACATGAGAAAATGCTCTGCGTCACTTGCCATCAGGGAGATACCACCTCACACCAGTGAGAATGGGGAACATTAACAAGGCAGGAAACCACAAATGTTGGAGAGGATGTGGAGAAAAGGGAACCCTCTTGCACTGTTGGTGGGAATGTGAACTGGTGCAGCCACTCTGGAAAACTGTGTGGAGATTCCTCAAAGAGCTAAAAATAGATCTGCCCTTCGACCCAGCAATTGCACTGCTGGGGATTTACCCCTAAGATACAGGTGCAATGAAACGCTGGGACACCTGCACCCCGATGTTTGTAGCAGCAATGTCCACAATAGCCAAACTGTGGAAGGAGCCTCGGTGTCCATCGACAGATGAATGGATAAAGAAGATGTGGTCTATGTATACAATGGAATATTACTCAGCCATTAGAAACGACAAATACCCACCATTTGCTTCGACGTGGATGGAACTGAAGGGTATTATGCTGACTGAAATAAGTCAATATTTCAGGACAAACATTATATGGTCTCATTCATTTGGAAAATATAGAAAAGAGTGAAAGGGAGTAAAGGAGAAAGGATAAAAAAAATGAGTGGGAAATATCAGAAAGGGTGACAGAACATTAGAGACTCCTAACTCTGGGAAACGAACAAGGGGTGGTGGAAAGGGAGGTGGGTGGGGGGGTGGGGGTGACTGGGTGACGGGCACTGAGGGGGGCACCTGGCAGGATGAGCACTGGGTGTTACACTATGGGTTGGCAAATTGAACTGCAATAAAAAAAAAAAAAGATTGCCCTGAATCTATAGGCTTTGTGTAGTATGCGCATTTTAATAATATTACATCTTCTGATTTATGGCCTGGAATTTTTTTTTTTCATTTTTTGGTGTCTTTGTCAATTTATTTCCTCATTATCTTATAGTTTTTGGTATATAGATGTTTCATTTTCTTGGCTAAACTTATTGCTAAGTATTTTATTATATTTAATGCTATTGTGAACAGGATTATTTTATTTCTTTTTTTTTCTTTTATTTCTTTTTAAGGTAGTTCATTTTAGTGTACAGAAATGCAACTGTTTTTTTGTGTGTTGACTTTACCCTTGAAATGTTACAGAATTCATTTATTAGGTCTAACAGTTTTTTTTTTGTGGCATCTTTAGGATTTTCTATATATCAGATCATATCATCAGCAAACAGAGACCATTTTACTTCTTCTTTTCCAGTATGGATGCCTTGTGTTTCTTTTTCTTAACTAAATGCTCTGGCTTAGACATCCGGTACCCTGTTGAATAGGAGTACCGAGAGTAGGCACGCTTGTCTTATTCCTGATCTTAGGGGAAAAAGCTTTCCATCGCTCACTGTTGAGTACAATGTTAGCTGTGGGTTTATCATACGTGGACTTTATTATGTTGAGGCATGTTTCTTTTATATTCTGATCTGTTGAGAGTTTTTGTCATGAAGCGGTGTTGAATCCTATCAAATTAATTTTTCCTCATGTATTGAGATAATAGTAAGTTATCATAAGTTATAATCATACATTTTGTCTCTCATTCTATTAATATGGTGTGTCACACCTACTGATTCGCTTATGTTGAACTTTCTTGTATTCCAAGGATGAATCCCATTCATCATGATATATGATCCTTTTATTATCTTTGAATTCAGTTTGCAAGTATTTTGTTGAGCATTTTTTGCATCTATGTTCATCAGGGACAGTGGCCTGTAATTTTCTTATAGTATCCTTTTCTGACTTTGGTATCAGGTAATGCTAGCTTTGTAAAATGAGTTTGGGAGTGTTCCCTCCTCCTCAGTTTTCTGGGAGAGTTTGAGGAGAATTGGTGTTAATTATTTTGTAAATGTTGGGTAGGATTCAAAGTGAAGCCATTTAGTCCTGGGCTTGACTGACTAAAATTATTAAGTTATCTTTTTTTTGGTAGGTCTAGCTAATGGTTTGTCAGTTCTAACTCTTAGTTTCTTTGATCTTTTTTATTGTTTTCGTGATCTCCATTTCATTTATTTCTGCTCTGATCTTTGTTATCTCCCTCCTTCTGCTAACTTTGGGTTTAGTTTATTCTTTTTCTAATTCATTGAAGAGTAAAACTAGGTTTTTTTTTCAGTTCTTTCTCTCACTTTTTAAAAGGTTTTATTTATTTATTCATGAGAGACATGGAGAGAGAGGTAGAGACATATGCAGAGGGAGAAGCAGGCTCCCAGTGAGGGACTCCATCCCAGGACCCTGGGATCACGACCTGAGCCAAAGGCAGATGCTGAACCATTGAGCCACCTGGGTCCCCAGTTATTTATTCTTTCTTGATGTAGGCATTTATCCCTAAAAACATACTTCACAGCAGTACCTTTGGCTTATTCTATAAATTTTTATTATTGTTTCCATTGCATTTATTTCAATTTATTTTCTTATTTCTCTTTTGCTCCATTAATTGTTCAAGAGTGTGTTATTTAATTCACATATTTGTGAATTTTCCAGTCTTCTTCCTGTTATCAATTTCTAGTTTTATACCATTTTTGGCCAGAAAAGATGGTTAGTATAATTTCAATATCTTAAAATTTTCTAGGACTTGTTTTGTAACCTAACATGTGATATATCCTGCAAATGTTCCATGCCTGCTTAAGAAGAATGTGCATTCTGTTGCTGTTGATGGAATGTTCTGCATATGTCACCCAGGTTCATTCGGTCTAAGGTATAGTTCAAATTCAATATTTCCTTATTGATTTTCAGTCTGGATGATTTGTCCATTGTTGAAAGTGGGGCATTAAGTTTCCCTATTTGTGTTGTATTGATGTTTATTTCTCACTTCAGATCTGTTTGTATTTGCTTTTAAGATTTTGCTGCTCCAATGTTGGGTTCAACATTGTTATCTCCTCTTGATGAATTGACCCCTTTATCAGTATATAATGACCTTCTTTGTCCCTAGTTACAGTTTTTGACTTAAAGTATTTTTTGTCTCATATAACTATAGCTATTCCTATTCTGTTTTGGTTTCTACTTACTTGTGCAGAATATATATTTTTTCCATCCTTTTTCTTTGAGCCTATGTGTGTCGTTAAAGCTGAAGCAAATCTTGCAGGCCATAGATGAGGCATTTAAAGAAATCTATTCAGCCACTCTGTGTCTTTTAATTGGAACATTTAATCTATTTACATTTCAAGTAATAATTTCTAGGTAAGGACTTGCCATCTTAATTGTATCTGGCTATTTTGTAGTTCCTTTCTTTCTTTCTTCCTTTTTTTTGCTGTCTTCTTTTGTGAATTGATGATTTTCCAGAGTGATATACTTTGATTTATCTTTCATGTATAAATTTCTTTATCTTTCATGTATAAACTTTAAGTTTTTGTTTTGTGGTCACTCTGAGGCTTACTTGAAACACTTATATTTTAAGCTAATAACTTGTCTTTGATCCCATACAAAGAAAATCTGCCCTTTATTACCCCTCACACACATTTTATATTTTGGTAGTCACACATTGCATTTTTTTATATTGTATATACATTAACAAATTGTTGTAGATATAGCTCTTTTTAATACTTTTGGTCTTTACTTTTATACTAGAATTAAACGGTTAACGTACCTTCGTGTGACAGTATTAGAGTCTTCTGAACCTGACTATATACAGACAGACTTTATTTATTTATTTTTAAAATTTTATTATTTTTTTATTTTTTAAAATAAATTAATTTTTTATTGGTGTTCAATTTACCAACATACAGAATACCACCCAGTGCTCATCCCGTTAAGTGCCCCCCTCAGTGCCCGTCACCCATTCACCCCCACCCCCCGCCATCCTCCCCTTCCACCACCCCTAGTTCGTTTCCCCGAGTTAGGAGTCTTTTTCTTCTCCCTTCCCTTATATTCCCTTTCACTGTTATTTATATTCCCCAAATGAATAAGAACATACAATGTTTGTCCTTCTCCGATTGACTTATTTCACTCAGCATAATACCCTTCAGTTCCATCCACGTCGAAGCAAATGGTGGGTATTTGTCGTTTCTAATGGTTGAGTAATATTCCATTGTATACATAAACCACATCTTCTTTATCCATTCATCTGTCGATGGACACCGAGGCTCCTTCCACAGTTTGGCTATCGTGGCCATTGCTGCTACAAACATCGGGGTGCAGGTGTCCCGGCGTTTCATTGCATCTGAATCTTTGGGGTATATCCCCAGCAGTGCAATTGCTGGGTCGAATGGCAGGTCTATTTTTAACTCTTTGAGGAATCTCCACACAGTTTTCCAGAGTGGCTGCACCAGTTCACATTCCCACCAACAGTGCAAGAGGGTTCCCTTTTCTCCGCATCCTCTCCAACATTTGTGGTTTCCTGCCCTGTTAATTTTCCCCATTCTCACTGGTGTGAGGTGGTATCTCATTGTGGTTTTGATTTGTATTTCCCTGATGGCAAGTGATGCAGAGCATTTTCTCATGTGCCTGTTGGCCATGTCTATGTCTTCCTCTGTGAGATTTTTCTTCATGTCTTTTGCCCATTTCATGATTGGATTGCTTGTTTCTTTGCTGTTGAGTTTAAGAAGTTCTTTATAGATCTTGGAAACTAGCCCTTTATCTGATATGTCATTTGCAAATATCTTCTCCCATTCTGTAGGTTGTCTTTGAGTTTTGTTGACTGTATCCTTTGCTGTGCAAAAGCTTCTTATCTTGATGAAGTCCCAATAGTTCATTTTTGCTTTTGTTTCTCTTGCCTTCGTGGCTGTATCTTGCAAGAAGTTACTGTGGCCGAGTTCAAAAAGGGTGTTGCCTGTGTTCTCCTCTAGGATTTTGATGGAATCTTGTCTCACATTTAGATCTTTCATCCGTTTTGAGTTTATCTTTGTGTATGGTGCAAGAGAGTGGTCTAGTTTCATTCTTCTGCATGTGGATGTCCAATTTTCCCAGCACCATTTATTGAAGAGACTATCTTTCTTCCAATGGATAGTCTTTCCTCCTTTATCGAATATTAGTTGACCATAAAGTTCAGGGTCCACTTCTGGGTTCTCTATTCTGTTCCATTGATGTATGTGTCTGTTTTTGTGCCAGTACCACACTGTCTTGATGACCACAGCTTTGTAGTACAACCTGAAATCTGGCATTGTGATGCCCCCAGCTATGGTTTTCTTTTTTAAAATTCCCCTGGCTATTCGGGGTCTCTTCTGATTTCACACAAATCTTAAAATAATTTGTTCTAACTCTCTGAAGAAAGTCCATGGTATTTTGATAGGGATTGCATTAAACGTGTAAATTGCCCTGGGTAACATTGACATTTTCACAATATTAATTCTTCTAATCCATGAGCATGGAATATTTTTCCATCTCTTTGTGTCTTCCTCAATTTCTTTCAGAAGTGTTCTATAGTTTTTAGGGTATAGATCCTTTACCTCTTTGATTAGGTTTATTCCTAGGCATCTTATGCTTTTGGGTGCAATTGTAAATGGGATTGACTCCTTAATTTCTCTTTCTTCAGTCTCATTGTTAGTGTATAGAAATGCCACTGACTTCTGGGCATTGATTTTGTATCCTGTCACGCTACCAAATTGCTGTATGAGTTCTAGCAATCTTGGGGTGGAGGCTTTTGGGTTTTCTATGTAGAGTATCATGTCATCGGCAGAGAGGGAGAGTTTGACTTCTTCTTTGCCAATTTGAATGCCTTTAATGTCTTTTAGTTGTCTGATTGCTGAGGCTAGGACTTCCAGTACTATGTTGAATAGCAGTGGTGAGAGTGGACATCCCTGTCTTAGGGGAAAGGCTCCTGATCTTAGGGGAAAGGCTCCCAGTGCTTCCCCATTGAGAATGATATTTGCTGTGGGCTTTTCGTAGATGGCTTTTAAGATGTTGAGGAATGTTCCCTCTATCCCTACACTCTGAAGAGTTTTGATCAGGAATGGATGCTGTATTTTGTCAAATGCTCTCTCTGCATCTAATGAGAGGATCATATGGTTCTTGGTTTTTCTCTTGCTGATATGATGAATCACATTGATTGTTTTATGAGTGTTGAACCAGCTTGTGTCCCGGGGATAAATCCTACTTGGTCATGATGAATAATTTTCTTAATGTATTGTTGGATCCTATTGGCTAGTATCTTGTTGAGAATTTTTGCATCCATGTTCATCAGGGATATTGGTCTGTAATTCTCCTTTTTGGTGGGGTCTTTGGTTTTGGAATTAAGGTGATGCTGGCCTCATAGAATGAATTTAGAAGTACTCCATCTCTTTCTATCTTTCCAAACAGCTTTAGTAGAATAGGTATGATTTCTTCTTTAAACGTTTGATAGAATTCCCCTGGGAAGCCATCTGGCCCTGGACTCTTGTGTCTTGGGAGGTTTTTGATGACTGCTTCAATTTCCTCCCTGGTTATTGGCCTGTTCAGGTTTTCTATTTCTTCCTGTTCCAGTTTTGGTAGTTTGTGGCTTTCCAGGAATGCGTCCATTTCTTCTAGATTGCCTAATTTATTGACGTATAACTGTTCATAATATGTTTTTAAAATCGTTTGTATTTCCTTGGTGTTGGTAGTGATCTCTCCTTTCTCATTCATGATTTTATTAATTTGAGTCTTCTCTCTCTTCTTTTTTTTTAAGATTTATTTATTTATTTATGATAGACACAGAGAGAGAGAGAGAGGCAGAGGCACAGGCAGAGGGAGAAGCAGGCTCCATGCCAGGAGCCTGACGTGGGACTCGATCCCGGGACTCCAGGATCGCGCCCTGGGCCAAAGGCAGGCGCTAAACCGCTGATCCACCCAGGGATCGCCTCTCTTCTTTTTAATAAGGCTGGCTAATGGTTTATCTATCTTATTAATTCTTTCAAAGAACCAACTCCTGATTCTGTTGATCTGTTCCACAGTTCTTCTGGTCTCGATTTCATTGAGTTCTGCTTGAATTTTAATTAACTCTTTTCTTCTGCTGGGTGTAGGATCTATCTGCTGTTTTTCCTCTAGCTCTTTTATGTGTAAGGTTAGCTTTTGTATTTGAGTTCTTTCCAGTTTTTGAATGGATGCTTGTATTGCGATGTATTTCCCCCTTAGGACTGCTTTTGCTGCATCCCAAAGATTTTGAACAGTTGTATCTTCATTCTCATTAGTTTCCATGAACCTTTTTAATTCTTCCTAGTTTCCTGGTTGACCCTTTCATCTTTTAGCAGGATGGTCCTTAACCTTCACGTGTTTGAGGTCCTTCAAACTTCTTGTTGTGATTTAGTTCTAATTTCAAGGCATTATGGTCTGAGAATATGCAGGGGACGATCTCAATCTTTTGGTATCGGTTCAGACCCGATTTGTGACCCAGTATGTGGTCTATTCTGGAGAAAGTTCCATGTGCACTTGAGAAGAATGTGTATTCAGTTGAGTTTGGATGTAAAGTTCTGTAGGTATCTGTGAAATCCATCTGGTCCAGTGTATCATTTAAAGCTCTCATTTCTTTGGAGATGTTGTGTTTAGAAGACCTATTGAGGGTAGAAAGAGCTAGATTGAAGTCACCAAGTATAAGTATATTATTATCTAAGTATTTCTTCACTTTGGTTATTAATTGGTTTAAATATTTGGCAGCTCTTACATTCAGGGCATATATATTGAGGATTGTTAAGTCCTTTTGTTGGATAGATCCTTTAAGTATGAGATAGTGTCCCTCTTCATCTCTCACTACTGTCTTCGGGGTAAATTTTAGTTTATCTGATATGAGGATGGCTACCCCTGCTTTCTTTTGAGGACCATTCGAATGGTAAATGGTTCTCCAACCTTTTATTTTCAGGCTGTAGGTGTCCTTCTGTCTAAAATGAGTCTCTTGTAGACAGCAAATAGATGGGTCCTGCTTTTTTATCCAGTCTGACACCCTGCACCTTTTGATGGGGTCATTAAGCCCCTTCATGTTCAGAGTTACTATTGACAGATATGAGTTTAGTGTCATCATGATATCTATTCAGTCTTTGTTTTTGTGGATTGTTCCACTGAACTTCTTCTTAAAGGGGAATTTTAAGAGTCCCCCTTAAAATTTCTTGCAGAGCTGGTTTGGAGGTCACATATTCTTTTAGTTGCTGCCTGTCTTGGAAGCTCTTTATCTCTCCTTCCATTTTGAATGAGAGCCTTGCTGGATAAAGTATTCTTGGTTGCATGTTCTTCTCATTTAGGACCCTGAATATATCCTGCCAGCCCTTTCTGGCCTGCCAGGTCTCTGTGGAGACGTCTGCTGTTACCCTAATATTCCTCCCCATAAAAGTCAGGGATTTCTTGTCTCTTGCTGCTTTAAGGATCTTCTCTTTATCTTTGGAATTTGTAAGCTTCACTATTAAATGTCGAGGTGTTGAACGGTTTTTATTGATTTTAGGGGGGGATCTCTCTATTTCCTGGATCTGAATGCCTGTTTCCCTTCCCAGATTAGGTAAGTTTTCAGCTAGGATTTGTTCAAATACATATTCTTGCCCTCTGTCCCTTTTGGTGCCCTTGGGAACCCCAATTAAACGTAGGTTTTTCTTCCTCAGGCTGTCGTTTATTTCCCTTAATCTGTCTTTATGGTCTTTATTTGTCTGTCTCTTTTTTCCTCAGTTTCCCTCTTTGCCATCAAGTTGTCTTCTATGTCACTCGTTCTTCCACCTCGTTAACCCTCGTCATTAGGACTTCTAGTTTGGATTGCATCTCATTCAATTGATTTTTAATTTCTGCCTGATTGGATCTAAATTCTGCAGTCATGAAGTCTCTTGAGTCCTTTATGCTTTTTTCTAGAGCCACCAGTAGCTGTATAATAGTGCTTCTGAATTGGCTTTCTGACATTGAATTGTAATCCAGATTTTGTAACTCTGTGGGAGAGAGGACTGTTTCTGATTCTTTCTTTTGAGGTGAGGTTTTCCTTCTAGTCATTTTGCTTAGTGCAGAGTGGCCAAAAGCGAGTTGTATTGGGAAAAGGAGCAAAAGAGAGGAGAGAAAGAAGGAAAGAAAAGAGAAAAAGAAAAAAGAAAAAAGGAAGAAAAAAGGAAAAAAGAAGAAAAAGAGAATGAAAAAGAAAGAAAGGGAAAAAAAGGGGGTGGGGGAAGCAATCAGAAATAAAAAAAAAAGAAAAAAGAAAAACAAAAACAAACAAAACAAAACAAAACAAAGAAAACAAAAACCACGGGGGAGTGTCTTCTGATTCTGTATACTTTAAGTCCCTTGACTTCCCCTGGAACTTGTCTGTCTACCTGGTCTTCTGGGGGAGGGGCCTGTTGTGCTGATTTTCACGCGTTAGCCCTTGGGGGAGCTGCTCTGCCCCCTGCCTGGTGCAGGGCTCAGGGGGGTTGTTTACCCCATGAGGCCCCAGGAGGAACAACCGCAGTGGCGGGGCCAGCTCTGCAGCCCTGGAGTCAGCTCCCGCAGTAGCTCCGGAGCTCTCAGTCTGCAGGGCCTGGAGGCTCCGGGGTGGGGCCGCTGATCTGCTCAGCTCGGGGCAGAAGCATCCTCGCTGTCCTGGGCCCTCCCGGCCTCTGCCTGTCCCAGGGGAGGCCGGATCCTGGGCTGTGCCCCGGCGCCTTGTGCTCTGGGGCCTGCACTGTTGGATTCGCTCCCGCCCCGCAGCCGCCTCTGCGGAGCCGCCCCCGAGCCCCTCCGAGCTGCTCTGGGTCCCGCCGTGCGCGCTGCAGCCCTTAGGGAGCTCGGCGCACTCTCCCGGGGCGCAGGTTCCTGTTACTGTCCCAGGGAGCCCGAGGGCATCCCCGCCCTCGGGGGTCCTGCTCAACTCCCTCCGAGGCCTTTCCGCCCGGGAAGGTTGGTGCAGCTCCTGCCTTTCGGGGACGGGGCTCTCCTGTCCTGGGGACACTCCCCCCGGCCTCAGCCTGACTCCTCGGGGCCCCTCCCCCTTGGAGGCCTTTTGTTTCTTTATTTCTTTTTCCCCCCGTCTTCCTACCTTGATAGAAGCACGAACTCTTCTCACAGTAGCATTCCAGCTGGTCTCTCTTTAAACCTCAGGCCGAATTCGTAGATTTTCAGGATGATTTGAAGGTTATCTAGGTAATTTGGTGGGGACAGGTGATTTGGAGACCCTACTCTTCCGCCATCGTGCCCCTCCTCTCCAGACTTGGTTTAATTGCTCTTAGGTTTATTGTGTCTCACAGACATTGCATTTCTTAAAAATTGAAGATTTGTAGCAACATTGCTTAGAGCAAGTCTTTCAGTTCCATTTTTCCAATAACATTTGTCCACTTCAAGTCTTTGCGTCACATTTTGGTAATTCTCACAATATTTCAAACCTTTTCACTATTTTCATATCTGTTATGGTGGTTGTGATCAGTGAGTACAACTTGCTAAAAGCTGAGATGATGGTTAGCATTTTTAGCAGTATTTTTAGATTAAAATTTGTATATTGTGTTTTTAGACATGATGCTATCGCACACAGAATGGACTACAGTATAGTGCAGTCATAACTTTTACACAGGCTGGGAAGCCAAAACATTCATTTGCCTTGTTTTATTGCAATAGTCTGGAACCAAGCCTGCAATATCTCTGAGGTTTGCCTCTACTAGACTTTATCAGTGTGTTGTTTACTCATACGTGTTCAGGTTACTAGTTAGTGTCCATTCATTTCAGTTTGAAGAACTTCCTTCAGCATTTCTTATGATGCAGGTCTAGTGTTGATAAACTGTATCTGTTGTTTGAGGAAGCCTTCATCTGTCCTTTATTTCTTAAGGACAACCTTGCTGGGTAAAGCACTTTTGGTTGGCAGTTTCTTTCTTTCAGTAGGTTTTTTTTTAAGTCTTTACACCCAATGTGGGGCTCAAACTCACAACTGTGAGATCATCATCATACTCCACTGACTTAGCCAGCCAGGGGCCCCATCTTTCAGCACTTTGAGTGTATCCTGCCACTCCCTCCTGGCTGACGAGTCTGTTCTCATAAATCTGAAAATAGTCTTGTGGGGAGTTTCCTTGTATGACAGAAACTTTTTTTCTGTCATGTTGCTTTAAAAATTTTCTCTTTGTCTTCGATTACAGACAAGGTTATTTTAATGTGTCTTGCAGAATATTGTTTTGGATTGAGATTCTGGGGATGATCTATTAGCTTCATGAGCTTAGACGTCCTAATCTCTCTTCACATTTGGGAAATTCTCAGCCATCATTTCTTTAAATATGTTTTCTATCCTTTCTTCCATCTTTTCTCTTTTAGAGACTCCAATTATGTTTATATTGTTTCTTTTAGTCGTGGCCCGTAAGACCCATAGGCTTTCTTCATTCTTTTTTCTTTTTGCTCTTTTGGCTGGATTATTTGAAAAGACGTGTCTTTGAGCTTATGGGTTCTTTCTTCTGCTTAGTCTAGTTTGCACTGAAGCTCTCTATTGAATTCTTCCATTCAGTATATTTTTCAGCTCCAAAATTTACGTTTGATTCTATTTTATGTTTTCTATCTCTTCGTTGAACTTCTTTTGTTCTTGTATAGTTTTCCTGCTATTGTTAGGTTGTTTATGTGTATTCTCTTGTAGCTCTCTGAGCATCTTTTTTATAACGATTTTGAATTCTCTGTTGGGCAGTTCCTGTATCTCCATACCTTTGAGACAGTTACTGTATTCTTTGGGAGGGCTTATGTTTCCCTGACTTTTGTAATCTCTGTAGCCTAGTGTGGTTGTCTGCACATTTGAAGAAGGAGTCACCTCTTCCAGACTTTATGGGTTGACTTCAGTAAGGGATGACTTCCACCTATAGGTAGGAGCATGGCAAAGCACACTGTGACCCTGAATCTAATGGTGCAAGGTACAAAGGGCCGGAGTGTGTGGCTACATCAGATCTGGAGGGTCCTGGTGGTTCACTGACTCAGGCTATTGGAGTCTATAGCATCAACACATGCATCGTCCTTGGTAAGCTCTGCTGAGCATTCTCAGAGGTACAAATGTTGTTGAATTTCCCAGCAGCACCTCCAGGTCTACCAGGTTGGTACCAAGAAAAGCAAGGGCAGTGGTCAGAGCCAGTGGTGTGTATACACTTGGTCACAGGGGCTGCTTGCAAACACAAGCATAGTGGCAGGGCCCGGGGCAGCAGCAATGAACACTGGCAGCTATTGGGACCTTGGCTATCAGCATGCACAACTGTGGTGCTGGTTTCCTGCCACAGGTGCTGGGCAGTGAAAGCAGGTGAAGGACATCAGGCAGGAGGCATGCAAGTGCACCACTGGAATGGCTAGTCATGGATGCAGGTATGGCCATGGGAGTTAGCTGTAGGGATCTAAGCTGGCATCTTGCACTCCCCTAGCTACAGATGCCTGGGGTGGCTGTTGATGTGCTTCCTAGGCTCTGCAGAGACAAAGCAGGGAGAGAGCAAAGAAGGACTCATGTAGCTGGCATTAGTGATCAACATACCTGTGGGTTAAAAGCCAGTGAAATCTGCTGGGGATCTGATGCAGTTCTGCTGTTGTAGGTTCTCAGGGTTGAAAGCTGGAGGGCTCATATGCAGAGCAGGTCACTGGGATCTGTGATTGCTCTTGTTGTGTGGCTGCTACTGGTAGCTGTTGCTTTTCTTCCTAATTCCTAGCTGTTTCTATGTATCAGCATTGCCAGCCTCTGGATGGGGTGAAACCTAGCTTCCTAGGAATGTCATTGTCTGCCTCACAAATATTTCTATGGAAGTTGATCTGGAGAAGCCCCATGTTCCACTGAGAGGTTAAAGCTATCATGCTGGTGTATAGCCATTTTGTCTCTATTTTTACTGAATAGAAATTTTTGTTCCCTGACTATAATCTACATTTCTAGAAACATCACGACCAATTGAACTCCCTTCTTTAATTAAATACCTACTATGTATCAAGTACTACAAAGACATTGAAATGTGTGGTTTTATTTAATCCATGCAACAACTTATTTAATCCACATAGTTTGTAGATGAAATAGAGACTCAAAGAGGTTGAGGACATTATAAAAAACCATATAGTTGACTGGACAATATGCTGTCAAGTGGATATCCTATTAGTGGTCAGTTAGTTAGTACCTTTTCATTATTATTAAATCGGACCAAATATCTTAAATTTATTATTTAAAATTTTTTTTTGAAAGTAGTAGGTTTATTGTTGAACTTTTGGTAAATTCAACAAAATCAAAGAAGAAAAGAAAAGAACTTTACCTCCCAGAGATACTGTATTACTTTGGTGTATTTTTTCTGTATCATTTTGGTATTTTATGGGGTATGTGTGCAATATATAAAGTGTACTTGTTTCATATGTATTTAATATTTGAAAAAATTCTTGAATGTTGACAGTGTCATATTAAACTTCTTAAAAGGAAACTTCAGTGAATCACAGATCAATGCGCCAGCTATTTACTGAATATTTACTCTGTGCTAGACATTGAAGTTTCAGAGATAAAAATAACCTTCAGGGAATACATAAGGTGCAAGGTGTGTGTGTGTGTTGTGCGCGAAATAGACTAGTAAATGCAAAATTATAATGCAGTGTGAGGAATGCTTTGATAGTGATAAGCCCCCAGAGCTTTGGAAATCATAGAAGAAACTATTTACTGTTCTCATCAAAGAGAGTGTGCAGGTGACGTCTTCATTATGGGGGACAGATGACTTATGAGCAGAGTATTGCAGCAAGAGTTGAAGATACCTAGGTGAACAGGTAAGATGGGCAGGAGGGGCAGCATGTGCAAAGCCTCTGATGTCGAAGGCTATTTATGAATGCAGTTATTTGACCTCCATTTCATCTAGGAAGAGTAGCCAACTGGATATATTTTCTTTTACCAGGAGAAATCACAAGTTACGGACCCATCAGCATAGGGCTTTTTCTTCTACCTGTCCCACTGAGTCACTTAGAATTCTAGGCTCACTGTTCTGGGATAGACTTATAGGGCCTTTGCTATCTCCTGTGAGATATATTTTCTACCCATGGCAGAAAATCTGTTTAATCATTTGCACATAATAGACCATATGCTGGTCCAGGGGCTGGGAGGTGACATGATAAAGTCAGAGAAAATCACTTGCTACCGGTTCAGGTGATTAATGTATCAGGCAGGGCTTCGCCCCAGGAAAGAACATAGATTCAAGTGTGATCAGGTAGGGTAAAATCCTCCCTCCACCCCTCTGAGCGCCTTGGCAGTTATTACAGAGGTTGTGTAGGGCAGGCACACATCTTGCTTAATGAAACATTTAAAAGGGCAAAGTCCCTGCTCTCGTTTCCTCTAAAATAGAATAGGGAAAGAACCAGTTATCTTTATCTGACCAGATCACTTAAAAAAATCATGAAGCCATAAAAAAATCTCTTTGGTACGTGGAAATTTCCCATTTTCACAGACAGAAATCCTCTTTCCCACTCTGGCTCCTGCACTGCACCTGGAAAACACGCCGTGAAAAATGCATGTGAAAAAGAGTAATTAATGATTGTGGTAGTGAACACTGCAGAGTAATGTACTGTGTGCTTTTGCACATGTGTCTTTGATTTTCATCTCAGTAACCCTCAGGGGCAGTTATATAGCCAAGCAGGCTGGGAGAGGCTAAGCACTCATCTGAGGACACAGAGAGTTAGTGGCAGAGCAGGGATTCAAACCCAGGTCTTTGTCTGCCAAGGTGTGTGTATTTGGTACAATTGTTGCCACAGTGGATGTTCTGGAAAGGGAGAGAAGAGTGTGTGCTGGAGTGTTCAGTCTATGTGTCAGATGTATAGAAGAATTTAGTAACTGAGGCAGAGGAAGAGGGAGATGTGCCTACTTGCCAAGCATAGAATGGGGCTGTGGGTCCCGACCTTCTCACCTCATCAAAAACATCACTCGGATACTTGTCCGTGCTCCCTTCCTGTGTTATCTCTTGTCCCTTGCTACTGGGTCATTCTGACCATCATCCCAAACACTGTAATCTTAAAATTAACTTTCTCTGATCCCCATATCCTTTCTTCAGCTAATGCTCCATTTCTTTCCTTCCTTAACGGCCAATCCCAAGTGTATCTGTGCCCACTTCCACTGCTTTTATTTTTTTCTCTCCTTTTTTTAAAAAAAAAACATTTATTTATTTGAAAGAGAGAGAGAAAGAGAGTGAGTGAGTGAGCAAATGCACAAGCGGAGGGGGGGAGAAGTGGAGGAAGAGAGGGAGAGAGAAGCAGACTCCTCTCTGACTGTGGAGCCTGATGAGGGCTTGATCCCAGGACCCCAAAATCATGACCTGAGCCAAAATAAAGAGTCAGCTGCTCAACTAACTGAGCCACCCAGGCGACCTTACTCTTATTTTTTCTTGAGCCTACTCTAGTGGGACTTTTACTGTCACCTCTCAGCAAGATCATTCTTGTCACGCTCCCCAATATTCTTTGTGTCACCAAAACCAACAGCAAGATCTCAGTATTCTATTTACTCAGACTATTAGCAGGATTTGACCCACTTTCCCCAGGAGTTTTTTTTCCCCCACTAGGTCTCTAGGACTCCACTCACTCCACTCCCTCGTTCTATTCTGCTACCCCTGGTCAATGCTTAGCTTTCTTTCCTGGCCCATCCTTATATCAGGAATTTTATTTGGCTGCTAGTAAGAGACTTCATATAGTGGCTTAAACAATGTGTTTCTTTGTCATGTAAAATGAGTTGCACAGGAAGACAATCCAGGGCTGGTAAGTGGCTTCATGTATCATTAATGTCCCAGCCTCCTTCTGTTGGCCCCACCTTCCCTGGTACAAGGCTTCTAGTCTCTGTGCTTCCTCATGGAATTAAAATGGCTCTTGCATTCTGGTTATCTCTCCTTCCAGGTGGATAAGAAAGGTAAGGGGAAGTACAAAAGGGTGTCGTTTCCAGCTGAGTTCAGCTCCTTAGCAAGATGACTTTCATTTATAAGTCATACATTGTACCTTTCTATGAAGGGATCTGGGACATATTTTTGGGTTTTTTATTTTGTTTTGTTTTAAGCTTGCGATATTGCTGCTTTCCCATAGTATCAAGGTTCTTTTTAAAATTCTTTATTTAAATTCAATTTAGTTAACATGTAGTGTATTATTAGTTTTAGGGGTAGAATTTAGTGATTCATCAGTTGGATATAACACTAGTGCTCATTCCATCATGTGCCCTCCTTAATGCCCATCACCCAGTTACTCTATCCCCCCACCCACCTCCCATCCAGCAACCCTCAGTTTGTTTCCTAGGGTTAAGAATCTTATGGTCTAACTCCATCTCCATTTTCTTTTTTTTTAAAGATTTATTTATTTATTTATTCATGAGAGACACAGAGAGAGAGAGAGAGAGAGAAAGAAAGAGAGGAAGAGAGAGGCAGAGGGAGAAGCAGGCTCCATGCAGGGAGCCTGATGTGGGACTCAATCCCAGGTCTCCAGGATCGTACCCTGGGCTGAAGGTGGCACTAAACCACTGAGCCACCCAGGCTGCCCCTTCTCCATTTTCATCTTATTTTCTCTTCTCTTCCTATATATTCATCTCTTTTGTTTCTTAAATTCTACATATGAGTGAAATCATATAGTATTTGTCTTTCTCTGACTGACTTATTTTGCGTAGGGTAATACTCTCTAGTTCCAACCACACTGTTGCAAATGGCAAGATTTAATTCTTTTTGCTGGCTGAATAATATTCCATTGTATATACATACCACATTTTCTTTATTCACTTATCTGTTGATGGATGTCTGGACTCTTTCCATAGTTTGGCTACTGTGGAAATTGCTGCTAAAACCATTGGGGGTTATGGTTCTTTTATTAGGAAGAAGAGTAAGGTTTTATAGAAAGGTGACTTGAAGTCTGCCACATTCATCATTACCATGACCTCTAAAACTCGGTCTTTAAACTGCTTCTCTTCTCTATCTTACCAGCTTCCTGCATGTTATCATCCACTAGAGGTGCTGTCCTGACTCCCCAAATCATCTGTCTTGTCCTAATATTTCCTAGTAATTCCAAGTTGAATATTTGGTTATCTGCTCTCTGGTTCCATCTGGATGTCTCATAACTGTAACATACCTAAAACTGAATATTAAGCTGTGTTCCCTCACCAACTTCCTCATCTCAAGAAATGACAACTATATCCACTGGAATATAGAGTCAGCTTTAATTAGGAAGTGTCTTGGATCCAACCACTGTTTACCACCCCCAACTTCTATCTCTGTTTCATTTGTTGCTACTCCCCACCTGGTTGATGTGATCACTTGTTTCCACACTTGCCTACCTAGTTTAAACTCCACCCAGTAGCCAGAGTGATCCTTCTAGAAAATAAGGAGTTCATTTTCTTCTCTGTTCACTTCCCCATCCCCAACCAATGTATTCTATCAGGTGGGATCCAAGTCCTTTACCTGAGCCTCAGTGTCCTTTACTATCTGGCTACATTCACACTACCCTCTCTCTCCCATATCTTCACTCAGCTCCAGGCTGAGTGGCCTGGAGCCAGACTGGCCATCTTGCTCTTCTTTGGACACTCTGGACCAACTTGAGGTTTAGGGTCTTAGAACCATGTCTTTCTTTCCCCAAATATCCTCATGCAGTTACTGTCTCAATGTCATCTTTTAAAGAGGCCATCTCTGACCATCTTATACGAAACTGCACCTTGCTCTCTCCGTATGCTATTTTTCTTCTCTGCTTCATTTTCTCCATAGTACTTACTGGCACCTAACACACCTGTTACTCATTTGTTAAATCTCTCTCCCTTCTCCCAATCATATCTGTTTTGCTTCCCACTGTATCTCTAGCTCCCAGAAGAGCGCATGGCCCAAGGCAGATACTGAGTAAATATGCATTGAACTAATGACTGAATGAGTGTTTTGGCAATGGGACAGTGGAAATGTGTGTGTGTGGGGGTTTCAGATCCTCTACAGAGAAGTGGACTGTCCATCTGTTTGACCTTTAATAGAATGCTCCCCCAAATCTTGGAGTTGTAGCTGATAGCCAAACAGCGCAGCAGAGGCAGTCTGCTTCAATAGAGCTGTTGAGTTGAGATTTTGCTCTGCATTTACTTTGACTGATGGTTTGGTTCAAGTTATGCTTTGTGGGAAATTTATTCCCTCCCAGAGTTTCTTCTACCAACAGAGGGAAGACAATCATTTCTTCCTGGCATGATTTCCAACTCAATCTTCTTTGTCTTCAAGAGCTCAATTGCAACCATACAACCGTTCCAAATCTCATCTTTGTTAAATCAAATGCTGCACTTGTAATTTAACCATCCTTCCCCTACTGCATCTTGTTCTTCTTATTTTCTTAGTTCCATTATGGAAGATTGATTTGCTTTGCTTTCCAGTTAGATCCCTAAGTCCATGGCTTTGGAGTTCTGGTTATAAAACATTTTACTTCCTCATGGTGTGTGTGTGTGTGTGTGTGTGTGTGTGTGTGTGTGTGTCTTAAATTCACATATATGGGATAGCTAGAACAGGGATTTTTGCAGTTAGATATAAAATACTTGGAATAAAAAAACATCAGATGTAGTTAAAAATGTATGATTGACATTTTCATCCTGGTTCTGGATCTAATGGGTTAGATGACTATATCTAAAAAACTGTACCCTTAGTGAACCTTATAATAAATGATTTACAAAAAGAAAAAAAAAAGAAAAACCAAAAACCTTTCAGTAATTAGGTCAGTTAATATTTTTAAAAAGAACCCCTTATAGACAATAGAAAATTGATCATTCTTACTTTGTAGAAAGTTGTAGAGAATCAGTAGAATAAATCTTTTTTTTTTTAAGAATTATTTATTTATTCATTTGAGAGAGAGAGTCTTTGAGTGGGCGGATGGTCAGAGGGACAGAGAAGAAGCAGACTCTCAATGCAGGGCTCCATTCTTGAACCTGAGATCATGACCTGAGCTGAAATCAAGAGTCAGATGCCTAACCTACTATGCTAGCCAGGCACCCCATAGAATAAACTTTTGATTAAGTGGAAATAAGCCATGAAGTTTTATTTCTATTTGTTACTTTCAGGGGAAAATCAAATGACCTCTCTAGTCCAACAAAAATAATTCTTGCTTATTTATTAATTTATCTAATTATGAAAACACATTCATTTCCTATTCATGACAAAATTTCCACAACAAATTTGCAATTTTAGGATCTGGAGTTGGAAGAGGCTGGAGTTATTTTGATTTAGATTCCAATGTGATGGAGAACCAAAGCAAGAACTGAAACAAGACAGAGATTTGTTTCTCCCTCACATAGTGTTCCCAAGATAATCAGCATGAACAGTTTTGTCATTCTCTGCTTTTGGGTACTGAGGCTCCCCCTCTTTTACTGCCACACCAACCTTAGGATATTGTGCTTGTCTGTGTGGCCCAGCACTTTTTGCCTTCATTTCTGCCTTCCAGTTCTTGAGAAGTAAAGGGATCAAGAAGAGCATGATCAGTTCCTTTACAAACATGACTGAAATTTGTATCCATCCCATTGGTAATTATGTACTCATGGGTCTTAGTCACATGACCATACCTAGCTGTAAGGGGACAGGGGAAATATCACATTATGCCACGTACCTAGCTAAAAATTGGAGTTCTAATTCAACGAAAAAAAGAAAGGAGCAAAGGCGTTTCCTGCCACAAATAGCAACATCACTCTAATTTTATAGATTCATGAACCAAGACCACTAGAGAAAAAATATGTGGTCCCAAGCCTTACAGCCTCGGTGATGGTCTAATTAGGTGTACAGCCTTGGTCACAGTGTTATGATGGAAAGAGTATGGGTTTGGAGACAGGCAGATCTGAGTTAGAATCTCAGTTTTGTCAATTGTTGACTGAAATTTATTAAACTTTCTGAATGACAGTTTTCTTATTTGTAAAATCCTTCTCAAATATTTCCTGGGATGGTCAATGGTTAAAGTATGAAGGCACTTTTCAAGGTACTCAGCACATCATAAGCACCAAGGAAATCATAGGTTCTCCTGTATCCTGACCTTCCAGGTATAATTTCATGCTATATGATGTGGTTATATTTAAACAGGTATTACCCTATAGAAAAACATTATGCCCAACACAAATCTTCTGAACTTCTCTATCTTGTACAATATGAGTTAAAATTTAGTTACAGTTTCAACGTACTTTAGGAGATGGGGACAAACAAAGGGAAGAGATTTTTAGGGAGTTTCGATTATCTAGAAAATTGAAACTGACTAGAATCCCTCGTATCCTGAGAATTTCAGTTAATTAACTGAATATTTAGTATTATTTCAATAACATTATATTCTGCCCATAGGCTTTGTGCTATTGGTTTTTGTCACTTTTATTTTTAATTTTTTTTCTGTGTTTTCATTCTCCAAATTCTAATTTCAACATCCGAGTCTTATTTTTCTTTTAATGATTTTGGGACTTAAGTGAATGGATGTCCAAAGTTTGGAAAACATTAGGTTGGCTATTTAAAAAATTCGAGAGAGCAGAAAAACGTTCAGGTCTTGTTTAGATTTTTTGGGGGGGGTTTACTTTAAAAAGTTCTTTCTAAACTTTTTTTTTAAGTGAAAATATCTAAAAGAACACACATAGATTCGCTTGAGAGAAATCCCTCCAGTCTGGGGAGAAATCATTCAAATCCAAACCATATGTGATATGTAAAGTAGCACTTTGAATATTCATATTACAATGTGGAAATCAGATCCTTGGAACAGTAAGTCTCACAGAATGAATTGAAATGAAGACAGCAGTATGAATGTCACTTCCCTAATGCCTGATACTGCAGTTCTCTCCAGCATCTTTTTTTCCTAGATCGAATCACTGGAGAACAATCATACTTACAGATATGGCAAACATGCCCTCATTCCAACTGTAAAGGCACTCTGAAAAGAAAACACATTTTTGCTCAATATCTTGCTGAATGGATTCTAATTCTGGTAACGTGACACTATTACTCTTGCTCATTCCTCTTGCTTAGCTGGGTTTTGCAACATCAGCATTTCACTTCAGTCCCACAAATTTTTGAGTCCTGGTTGGAATTGCCTCTGAAATGGACTGGATGTTTGTTTGCAGCTTGCGAATTCACGCCTCCTTTTTAAGCTCCTACTATGAGTCCAAATCCCTTTTTTTACTACTTTCATTCATCTTGTGAGAATCCCTGTCATCAGATTTATCTCAGAATGATCTAAGTTATCTTCCTTGGGAATCCCTGGGTGGCTCAGCGGTTAGGTGCCTGCTTGGGCTCGGGGTGTGGTCCTGGAGACTTGGGATCGAGTCCCACATCGGGCTCCCTGCATGGAGCCTGCTTCTCCCTCTGCCTCTCTCTCTCTCTCTCTCTCTGTGTCTCAAATAAAGAAATAAAATCTTTAAAAAAATTATCTTCCCTGTCTTTTAGTCAAGGAGAGAAAAAGTTGGACAGCTTTACAGGAAGTATTTTACCTCACTTTCAGAATGTATTTCAATCCCTATTTTGGCACACCTGCTCAATATTGTTGGCAATATTCATCTCCATTTGTGCTGTTAATGGATTTTCAATTGCAAATTAGCCACAGAACATGCATCAGAATACTTTTTACAGCTGTATGAATTGATTCATACACCAGTGATATTCAATCAGCCTTTGGTTTGTATCAACAAGTTGTCTCATGTAAGGACTCTTTTCCCCTCTGGAAGCAGGTAGCTAATAGGGAGCCCCAGCAGACTGGTGTTTAGTCGTGATTCCAGAATGTTCTCTGTATAGATATAGCTAGAGCATTCTTTCACCACCAACAAGGGTTATACTTGAGTGAGAGAATTAGAAGCTGGAGAATATAGGGATTTTAAGCGGTTGGTCTTAAGAGGAAAGCTTCATAAATATTTTAGTGCTCATAAAATGAAAGAATGGATCCAGCAGACAAAATTAAGAGAATGTCAATGATCTTGTTATTATTATGTAGTTAAAGACTAAATGTCAGTTCCAAAGAGAAACTAAGAACAGTTTCCTTTTCTCTGAACCAGTGCTGCTAAAAATGTGTCCATGGACCATTGTGTGAATTCTTTGTTCACCTGAGATGAATACAAAAACTGGAAGTATTTAGAAACTGTCACAATGATCTGATGTTGCTATGACATCTGTCCTTCTGCACAGAGAGTGTGAGAAGCAAGTGTTCTCAACAAGTAGGGGGGCATTCCTCAGTAAACAAAAGAAAGCTTTGATATTGCTTTGCAACTTCATAGAGGTGGAGATAAAAAGAAAATGGGAGCCCTTAGTCCAGGGTAGAGTAAGGCTTATTTATAGGTCTCACAGACTCAGAAAATGTATGACAAATCATAATGGTGGAAGGAGATGGATTGGCATTGTTCAGAATCCCATGAAAGCCTGAGTTGCTATTGGTCAGTCAACCACATTCGGCTAGAAAAAAACATGAGATACTGAACTCTAGGAAACAAACTGAGGGTTATTGGAGGGGAGGTCGGTGGGAGGATGAGCAAACTGGGTGATAGGCATGAAGGAGGGCATTTGATGTAATGACCACTGGGTGTTATATGCAATTGATGAATCACTAAAAATTCTACTCCTGAAACTAATAATACATTATACGTTAACTAAATTGAATTTAAATAAAAAATGCCAAAAAGAAAAGAAGAAAAGAATAACAGTTCTGGCTTCAGATTCTAGCAGGTGTGATCACCACCGCATGTGCCAGAGCATGCATCTTATTATTTCAGGCTGTCCTAAAGAGCACCATGGAGAGAGCTTCCTAGAGTATCCTAGTTGGAGCTTTACTTTCATGGGCAACCCGAGGGTAGTCATGGATCTCACCAAGAACAGCAGATGGGCATTGATGTTAATTTATCAATCTTTTCATTGTGTATTGCTAAAAGCCAATCATTCTTCTTACAATTAAAACATATTTTCAGCTAAATTCTAACCGCAACACAATAATGTATTTACCTTACAAGGCTTAAAGTTAATACTCACAAGCTTCAATTAAGTTAGGATAGAGTCTAATCATGAGAGAAGGTCTTGTGTGAGTGATATTACTTGATAATGTGCCATTTGCTTTTCCTTTTTCTCTAGAAATTTCTTAGGAGCCCCCTCTTTGGAAATGTCAGCAGGAAGCTACTTAATTTTTGTTCCAGGGATAATGTGTATGTCCATAAAGTTGGTAATTTTTTCTCCTTATGTGTAGTCTTTCCTACAAATTCCATACTCTGAGATCCTGCTTTGTTCCCAAATATGTTCAGTGGCTTGAATATCTGAGATATAAAATGTTTTATAGGACAAGGTGCAGAAGAGAGAGAGGGAGAGGGGAGGGGAGGAGAGAGAGAGAGAGAGAGAATATTTATATAAAATGTTTATATACATAAAATGTTTATATATATATATTCTATATAATATTTATAGAAAATGTTAAGTGTCTGTCTTTGGCTCAGGCTGTGATCCCAGAGTTCTGGGACGGAGACTCCAATCTCTCTCTATCTCACTCTTTCTCTCTCTCAAATAAACAAATAAAATCTTTAAAAAAAAATTCTTTTTTTTTTTTTAAAGATTTTATTTATTTATTCATGATAGTCACACAGAGAGAGACAGAGAGGCAGAGACACAGGCAGAGGGAGAAGCAGGCTCCATGCACTGGGAGCCCGATGTGGGATTTGATCCCGGGTCCCCAGGATCGCGCCCTGGGCCAAAGGCAGGCGCCAAACCGCTGCGCCACCCAGGGATCCCTAAAAAATTCTTTATAACCTTTATTTAAACACCTTAGCTGACCATGGTTGAATAGGTGTTTCTCAAAATTTTATCCTAGTGTCTTCACTTTACCTGTGAGAACTGTGGCTAATACTGTTAGCCATCATTGTTACCCATCATCTCCTCCATTTTCCCTTCTCAAATGTGGAGATTGGACATGGAAATATTCATTTACCCCAAGGCTTCTTTGCAGCTACGGATGGCTGTGGGGCCCAGTTATGTCCACAGACTTGCACAGAATTCTGCCTTGGGCTCTTCTGGGGAATCATGTGCTTTTCTGAAGGAATATATATTGGCTAGTACAACCCTTTGTTCTTCTTCCACTGTGAGAAAGGACATGATGGCAAGGGTTACAGTGGTCACCTGACATTCATGTGCAGAGAGAAAAAGGAGCCCTTATATGTTAACATCATTGTGGTCAAATTTCTGTTGCTTGCATACAATTGGCCTCCCAACTGACACAGAAATCTTATTTTCTGAGTAGCATGTTTATAAATTTCCACAGAGCTTTTCCCAAGTTGCATTCTAGAATGCATTTGACTATAGTAGAACATGTGGCCCTGGCTCTGTTAGACCCTAATGTGTCTTTTCTTCCAGGCAATCTAAAAAGTATCACGGTGAAACTCAATGGTTTAAGTTAATTTCTTCAGATTCCTCCAAGGCTATAATATAAAAATTTCTACTCCACTACTGCTATTAATTTATTGTGCTCAGCATTCACTTCTAGGGCTCTCCCCACCCTTCTGTTTCTCACTCCTCCAATTTGAAAATCTGAGATTTGAGTTGAACTAAAGAATTCTCATCATTATAGAAACAGCCACAGAAGTCATTTATATTAGAATTTTAGCTAAGGGGTATTTGAGTATGGCAAGGATTGTGAGACTTTTCAGAAGTTCTTCCCCCAGTAGGAATCAGGAAGCAAAGAAGGTATTTGAAGGAATGCATGACACTGAGCTGTGGCATCGCGAGGGGGGAGGGGAAGAGGCTCCCAGGGACTTGTGCTTTCAGGTGACCCCCCCTCCTGCCTGGCCTCTTCCTTGTATTTAATTAAACCTCTTTTTAAACCCGAAAAAAAAAAAGTGGCTCAGAGCAACAGAGTGGAAAATGAAACAGAAGGTGACAAAGCCATTACCCATGAACTTGGTTGGTTTAGTCAACACCTACCAGGTGGTTTAGACTTCTCCTCCTGTCTTCTCCAAGGTGCTTGGTGTGTTCAACTGCTCTAACACTACATCAGACTGTGATTTATTTGCTCACATGTAGTCTTCCCTATGTGGCTGTGATGCTCTTGTGGGGCCAGCACATCTCTGCATCCTTAGTGCCAGTAGCAAACTTGGGATCTCAGAAAAGATTTACAGACATGAGGAAAGAAAGAAGAAAGATATAAAAACATTAAAATGAAGAAACGGTCACCTGGAATAGGTTTGGCTCCAGAAAGTCAGAATGTTGGTCACTTAAGTGCATTTGTCTGCCAGAAACATGTATTTTCTTTGGCACCCCCTTCTCCCTTTTTTGGTATAAATGATGATATGCAATATATAATAAAAGACTTACAGCTTGTCACAAAGCTTGCCATGTTGGACAGCTTTCCATCCCCTTCTTGTCTCTCTCTCTCCCCCCTCTCGCTCTCTCACTCTTCTGCACCTTGTCCTTCCTGAGAGCCTCAAGCTCTTACACCATCCCTTGGCCACAGGGCCGCCCAAGCTGAAGGACCCTAAAGACAACACTGTGAGGTCCATAATGTTTCTCATCTTTCTCCTCAACAAAATTTTGCCAGCTTGATCTTCTATCTCTTAGTTCTTCACTCTTTTTTGAGTTTAATCCCTTACGCCACCATGATCTAGGGTGCTGTGGTCATCAATCTGCAAGGTTTTCTATTTTGCACTCAGAAAAAATATCCTTCACTGCCTTCATGCATGGAAGGATGACATGCCACCTTATTCACCTTATTCTCTCAACTTCTCAGGACTGGTCACTTGTACCCCACAGCTGTATTCCTCTCCCAAAGCCACAGAGGTGGTCTTGCCAAGTTTGTGCCCTAACCATATTTGATGGCTAGGGACCCAGAAATACAAAGGCTAGTCTGCCTTGCCACATTGAGGGACCAGTGTGAAAGACTCTCCTAGTTGCAGAACTCACTACGGGCTTGGCTGATGTTTGTGTTACCAAGGCACAGCAGTTCAACTTCTCTTTGCTTGCCTGACTTCTCTCATTTCTGCAGGGGTTTTGTTGCTGGGCACACCCTTCAATAAGATTGCTGCCTGCAAATCTTTGACTTGAGAAAGGTGATAGCAGAAGTGGTTTAGGAAGCAGTCTCTCTCTCGTCTTTTAAAAGATTTTACTTATTTATTCACAAGAGACACATAGAGAGAGGCAGAGACATAGGCAGAGAGAGAAGCAGGCTCCCTCTGGGGAGCCTGATCCCAGGACCCTGGGATCACGACCTGAGCTGAAGGCAGACGCTCAACCACTACCCAGGTGCCCTTGAATCAGTCTCTTAAATGATATTTCAGAACTAATCACTCCCTGGATGGCTGGCAGAGGAGGACCCTGGGGCATGCAGTATAAAACCTCTAAAGCCAGGATGAGGTGTCAGTGCAAGGCACTAGCTGGTGCCATGGTTCAAATGCTTCGGAGGTACACGGAAAGTGATGAATGAAGGAATGGATGTTGGTAAGTGCTATCAGTGCATTGGAGAAGGACAACAAAATGCTGATGGTGACTAATCACCAAATTAGGGCCAAGTATGATAGCACAAGAAGGCCTCCTTGGTAGTGTAAGAGATCCTGATTCTCTTGTAGTTGGAGAGTGGACAAAGCTGAAGATCAGGGGTGGTGGGACTCCAGAGAAGGCACAATTCTAAAGGCCAGCAAGGCCAGCAAGGCCAGCAAGTCTTCCATGCCAAATTCAGGACCCTGGTTTGGTTAGAGTGGGACTTTGAGACTTGAGACAGTGATATCTGTGTCATTGTACTCAAGAAGCTTGAAACTGTCTTCCTCCCTGGCCCCTCTAGCTTGCAGAGATGGCACACCCTTCCTGTGAAAGACAAGTGGGTGGCTCAGTCAGTGAAGCATTGACTCTTGATTTCAGCTCAGGTCATGATCTCAGGGTTGTGAGATGGAGCGCCGCATCAGGCTTTGTACTCAGCATGGAGAGTCTGCTTGAGATTCTCTCTCCCTCTGCCCTACCCCCTGCTCATGCACATGCACTCTCTCTCTCCTTCAAACAAACCAAATAAATAAAATCTTAAAAAAAAAAAAGACGAGTGTTCCCTCTTTTGCTTAAAGACAATGCAGTGACCTCTATCTGTAAGACACCATATGTGGACCTCATGATAAAACTCCATCCCTCACTTGGCTACCAGACCAATAATTATTGTCAAATCACCACATAACTTGGCCACTGAGATATTTGGTCTGCTGAGGGAAAAAAAAGGCACTGCAGGACCTAGTTATTTACATACCTGCGGAGCCCAGATAGAACGTGTGGGAATGGGTCCTGAGGGTGTTGAATCAAGGGATGATAAAACGTGAAGTTGGATAAGGGAGAATTGATCAAAATGAGAGCATTCACCTGTGATACAGGATTTATTTCTCCCACGATACAGAAGAGGACCCCGGGAGACTGTGCTAACAAGCTGCCCAGATGACTCTTAGATGCTGAGACAAGGCCATGGGAAGTAGAAACATTGGAACTGCTATAGCAGACAATTGAAGAAAAGATCACAAGGCATGGGAAAAGGGGGCATGTTAGTGTGGATATGCTATGAAAAGGCAGAAGGCTGCCTGTGTGTTTTAGGAGGGCCTGCAGGATACTCCATTTAGCAAAGCAATTAGGGCCACCCTGGTGAGAGCGAACCAGAGGCACCAATATTAGGCCAGGGCTGACAGTAGGAGGTGCTGTTACAGAAGCAGGTTCCCTGACTGCAATGGAGATGATCAGATCCCAAATAATAGAGGATGGGTGGAGACACTTAATCAGAAGCAAAATGGGCAAAATTGTAATGAGTGGCAAAGTCAGCATGGCACAACCCACAGAGAGCTCTAGAGATGGTTAATAGAACATAACATTCCTAGGGGTAAGAGGTACAAGCTGAAAATGAACTTAATGCTACACTTCAGCCCCATTCAAGGCTTTCCCTGAAAAACAGAGCAATGGGAAAACTTTTTAGGAGCAAAGATTTGGCTGCTGCATCAGACCATCCACTTTATGTAGAAATGGAGTCAGTCAGTCTTAGGTAAGAGCATCCATAAACTCTTGGTGAATGTCTTGGTTAGTTGGTCAGGGATCTGGAATGAGAAAGACTGGTCAGGAGCATGAATGCATGTGGATGGTCCTATGGGAGTGGGCACAAAGTGTGATCTTAGAAGCCATTAGTCACCAGTAAGCACCCACGATGGAAAAGTCATCAAACAGCCAAAGAAAGAGGGAGTCTTGGTGAATTCACTTCAGCGAGTGTCTGTCATTAGCCTCTCTAATGCAGGTACAATGGGCTCACAAATGAATGCCGTGGTGGTAGGGGGATGGGTGTAAGGCCAGCAGTAAGGGCTTTCTCTTATCAAGGCTAATCTAACTATGCTGCTGCCAAGTGTTCAGCCTTCCTGCAACAGAGACAGACACAGAGTTCCTGCTGTAACAACATTTCTCGAGGACAGCAACCAGCCACTTGGTGGTGATTGATTATATTGGAACTCTTTCACCCTAGGAGGACAGTGATTTGCTTGAGTGGGATCACCATATATTTTGAATATGGTTTTTCTTTCCCTGCACCTGGAGCCTCAGCCAGGACCAGTAGCCAGGGAATTAGAATGTGTTATCCGTTGATAAGGGATCTACATAATATTATCCAAGATGAAGGGACCCACGTTACAGCATAGGAGATGAGACAGTGGGCATGTGGTCATGGGACCCTCTGGTCATATCACATGGCACACTACCCAGAAGCTGCCAGCTTGGTAGAAGAATGAAATGGACTTGGAAAGGAACAGCTGAGCATTAGAGAATATACTCTAAAAAACTGCATTCTCAGAGTACAAGGGTCTGAGAAATAAGGGATAGAAGTAGAAATGGCGACCCATTTGGGGAGTTTGTGTTTGTCTTTTTTCTTTAAGTCCTAAGTCAGTTTGGTTGCCAGATAAAGAATGCCTCTAGCAGAGAAATCCAGTAAGAGTCCATTCAGCTTTAGTCTAAGGTTGCTACCTACCTACTTTGGACTCAGGTTGAAAGGCCAGCAAGCAAGTTAAAGAATCACTATCTGGCAGAGGTCATTGATCTAGATGGTCAGGAGGAGATAGGGCTGCTTTTCTACAATGGGGACAGAAGAGAGAGTTTGTCACACAGGTGATCCACTGGGGCATCTCTTGGTAATCTCTTGCTCAACTTGACATAAATGAATGCATGCAGAGCTTGAGAAGGGATCAGACCTCTCAGGGATGAGGGTCTCGGTCAGTTTAGTACTTAAACCACCCAGGCCAGAGAGGTGGTAACCAATGATGACAGAAATCTAGGATGAGTAATGGAAAACAGAGACAATGAGTTTCACTTGTGGCCTTGACCGCAGGTATAGCAGCAGGAGATGTGGCTCATCCCACAAACCTTCATCCCAAAGTTTCTCCAGGAAATAGAACAAGCCTGAATCCAGGAGGAGCTATTCCCACGTGAGGTGAACTTACAAGAAGTAGCAGCAAGTAGATCCAAATGTACTGATGGAATGGAAACTACACTACCCAGTGCCCCCTTTCTTATGATGGACATATTTATTCCTCAGATTCTGAGAATGCCAGCTGTTGAAAGCCCTGAACTGTGTTCTTCTGGCATCGTCTTTGTCCTTTTGGAGCTGCCTTCACTAAGTTCATGCCCCTTGCAGGGGCTGCCTGCATCTGATATTGGTTGAGGCTGGGGATATAAATGTCTAGCCTCCTTACCTCAACTGGGGGCAACTTTGAAGGGTTATATAGCTCAAGAGCTCCCTGTAGAATCTACTGAGGTCTCTCTTGAAACTGTATTGTGGTTCATCTCCTCCCTCTGCCCAACCCAGTCCTCATTCCCTTACAGGTGCTGTTCCCAAACATACTACCCCACCCCCCGCGCCAAACCTCTTACATACAAACCATCATCTTAGAATCTATTTCTAGGGACCTGAGTTAAGACAGAGTGGTAAGGATATTCTGAGAACAAGTAGACGTTTCCTTTAAATCTTACCACATATGTGGTTGGTAGCTACTTTTTTTGTCTTATCAGGGCTGGTTGCCCCTTAGTGAAAGGTTTTTCTATAGAAAAAAAAGTGAAATTCTTGGGGAGAAGATACCTCCATAGATATGACTGATTTAATTCCTCAGCAAATGGGCACAGTCTTGATGATTAGTATGTTTACTTTGTGGCACCTAATAAATTTGAGAGGCTCTAAGAACTAATGTTTATTTTAACAAAACTAATGATACATGATTTGAGTCTATTAATATTAATTCTAATTCATTATATATATATAAAAACTGATAAAAAATCATGTTAAGATGGAAAGAACTTGACTTTGGGATTAGAGAGGTCAGGATTTAAATTGTAACTGTCCATTTACAACACATGTATTGTACAAATGATCTTTGCTGAGCTTTGTTAATCTCTAAAAAGAAAACAGTACGTGTGTGTGTTTGTAAGAATTAAAGAAGATAATATCTATAGAGTCCTTAGGTCTGTAGCCTCCAGGTGTGATATGAAGACTCATCCTTTTGTTCAACAAACATTTAGCATAGATCTTTAAGGAACAAATACTTATTATGTGCCATGTCCTGTGTTAGCGCTTGGGGTAGACATATGGGAAAGCACAGTATTTTGAAGGAGCTGATACTTTGGAGCAAGAAACGTGCACATAAAGAAGAGGGAACTGTAGTAAAGATGGTCTTAGTCCATTTGGGGATTTTATAACACAGTACCCCAGACCCGGTGGCATACAAACAAGAGACATTTATTTCTCACAGTTCTGGAGGCTAGGAAGTCTAAGATCAAGGTGCTGGCAGATTTGGTGTCTGATGAGAGTCAGCCTCCAGTTCATAGACAACTGTCTTCTCACTGTTCTCACATGTGAAGAGGGGAGAGAACCTCTCTGGAGTCTCTCTCTCTTTCTTTAGAGAGAATGAGATCTGGGAGTTAAGGGGGTGAGGAATAGAGAGAATTCAAAGCAGGCTCCATACCCAGCACAGAACCTGATACAGGGGGTCATCTCACCCTGAGGTCATGACTTGAGCCAAAATCAACAGTCTAATGCTTAATCTACTGAGCCACCTAGATGCCCCTCTGGGGTCTGCCTTATAAAGACGTGAATCCCGCTCATGAGGTCTCCACACTCATGACCTAATCACCACCCAAAGGCTTTCACCTCTAAATGCCATCACACTGGGGATTAGGTTTCAACAAGTGAATTTTGGGGGGACCCAAACATTCAGTCTATAGTAGTTTGTCCACCTTGATGGATGGTAAGGCTAAGGATCTCCCAATGATTTTTTTGAAGTAGGCAGGGCTGGATTAAGGATATGGTATTTAGATGGGTTTCCAGGGAACCAATTTGTAAGGTATTACAACATCCATGGGTGACATGGAGAAGATTGTATTTCCCCGACCTCCTCCTCCCGGGAAGAGTGGGTCACATAGGCTGGGGGCCAGAGCTGAACTGCTGGAGTCCATTGTGGTGAGCGTGAGCACTGTCGCCCCTGTCTTCCTCTGTGCTTTTGTGTCGTGGTTATGTTCAGCGGCTCCTCCAGCCCATGCCTTGGAGGAACATTTTAAAAGTAACATTTTGAAGGAGCAACTATTTATAAGTCTACTGTGGGTGCCCACGTGTCTCAACTCAAGTCACTGCATCAACAGTTTCACTAAAGAAACCCAGGTTTAGAGTCAAGGATACAGCTGGTTTGCAGGTGGTAAAACCAGGCCGGTCTTCCCAGATCCCACCTCGTTCCCTCAACAGTTGAGCACATGACACTGAAACACTGGCACCAGAAGACGAGGCATACGACAGTGGCATAAGCTCTCAGTATCGGTCTTATTTAAACAGACTTCGTAGTGGTCATTTTGTTGTCAGTTGCCCCAATCAGTGAGATGGATATAGGGTGTCGGGGCTGCAGCTCTTTGCTCATTTAACCTCCAGAAGCAGATTTTATTAAAGTGTTCCTGTTGCTGAAAATGAATTACAAAGCTTTCCTTTTTCTGTAGGAAATCAGAGTGCCCAGATGAGATTACATGGCTTCCTATGATATCTAAATAAGATTAGTTTGCTGAAGATCACATTAAAATCCCATTAAAGAGACGGTTCCGCTCCAGCCCCCCTTCTCCTCAGGCAAGTTCTGAGCAAGTTGACGAAAATTGTTCAGGGATGACACACAGACTTTGAGCACCCCGTGGAGACAGAGGAGTGGGGGCGGAAACAGTCCCCTAACTCTGTTCATCGAAGGAAGAGGATCGGTGTACATGGCCCATTACTTACAGATGACAGTTCTGGCTCTAAGGAGGGAAGACTTCAGGGAGGAAATGTAATAAGGTAAAAGGATCAGGGGATGGAGGCATTGAGGTCATCCCCAGAGACGGTCCAGGAAATCATTAATTCATTTTGTTTCTGTGACAAGGGTAATAATATTAATGCTTAAGTATTTATAGCCTTCCCTCAAGCCTGCTTCTAAGGGGGAGGGATCCTTAGAAAGATCCTTTGCTCTCAGGAGGCTACTAAGCCTGCATTTTTGTTGTACTGACCTAAGTGTCAGTTAACTTTGGTCGGTGCTGAGCAGACAGTTGGAAACACTCAAAAGTTAAGTTGATTTTCATCAGAAAGGGAGGCTGGCAACTTCTGCAATGCCCAGACAGGGCCAGCCGGTGATTGGAGTTTTGAGAGAGCAGAGGAGAAGCCTGGGAAAGGAAAGAAGGGGAATTGATTGAGAGAGGACATTGTGATAGCGGGGCCTTTAGGGGAGTCAGACCAATGAGATCTGCAGTGCAGTTACCCTCTTCATCTCTTCAAGGGGCTTCTTTGAAGATCTGCAGTGCTTTCCAGTGTTTTTTTTTTTTTTGGGGGGGGGTGTGGAACTGAGGTTTTTTGAATTGTTATGATGTAGCCATGAAATACCCAAATTTCACCTGTTCATTAATTTAATTACCAACTCTGCTTCAGTGCTAAGAGTTTATTAGCAATATAGAGAAGATGGATATGGATCTTGGAGTTGAAGATCATAGATGGAAGATCATGGTTAAGTTCTGGGGATGGGTAAACAAATAGACACAATTCAGTTCAGTAGGCGCTTCTGTGGAAGCAAGCACAGGGGGCAGAGGAGAAATTGAGAAGGGATATCTTTACTGGAAAAGCAGAGAAAGCCTCACAGAGGAGTCCTGGGTCATGATAGCCCTCAAGGGTCAATCTACCTAAGGCTTTAAGAGAAGGTAAATTTGAGTGTTTCCAACTGTCTGCAAAAGCACCTCCTGCTATTCTGGTTCCTCCTCACATCCTGTGGAGGCCTGATGCTCAAACTTTCTAGAATTTTCTCTAATGATGGGAGATGGTGACTTTTATCAAAAAGTAAAAGTAATAAGGAGCCATCTTGAACATTTAGGGTCACTAATGATCTTTGTTTTGAGAGTCTTCAAGAGACAGGCACCAATAGAGCCTCGTCTTATGTCTTATAAGGGCACCCATTTCATTTCTCAGCATACCTCTTTATTAAAATTATGTAGCTTTTGTGCTTACTAAGTGGGGAATGGAATCCAATTCAGTCATTTGGAATATTTTGTCTTTTTCCTTCTTTTTATTTTGGCATGAAGATAATCTGCATGTTATAATTTCATTGAAACATTTCAGGCCACTTATTTGTTAGAGCTACATGAACACAATTTAGTGAAACATAAAATAACATTAGACAGGATGAGTTAATAAAAAAATAGCTATCTAAAAAAGTATATAATTCTTACAGAGAAAAAGTCAAGTTTCACAAAAATGAAAAAAAATCTATTGGTAAAAACACCAGTTTGCTAATAGCACTTTGTTTTGGGGGATGGATGGTGTCAGTTGGAGTGGGGATGAATTTTCTTCTTTAGTTTTTTCAAAAATTTACAAATTTGCTAAAAATAGACATGTCTGACTACTTTGGTAGTCAGAAAAAAATAAGTATTACTTAATATGAATTTGGTACAGGGGTCAACTGGCCAGGTTAACATGTGTACTCTTAGAAGAATTCTAGTTCATCACCTCAAATTATGGTACTGTTAATTTTTTCATAGGTAACTTTTGAAAAGTGAAATTAGGCCTTAAATCTTTGACATTTGTGTTCAACTAAGTAAAAGTTACTGTAATTGTGGAAGCTGACTGACACCATGCTTTCTCTAACGGTGGTCTTGATAGTGCATATGAGGGATATGGTGACAATGAAGAACACAACTTCAAAAGGCTGTGGATCCCTGAAGATTTAAATGAGATCAGCTCTGAACTCTTATCTTACAGGTAAGGAAATAAAAATTTAGAGCTTTATTCAAAGACACTCATTTTCTCCAAGGTCATCTACCACAGATGGAAATGAACCAGAACCCAAGTCTTCAGATTTCTAGTTAATTTCTCTCTCCACTACCCCACGCTATTATTGTTATATTATTGTTAATGTTTCTTTGCCTGCCAGCAACTACAATGATTAGTCTTCAGTGTGTTTGTTCCATCCTTTTTAGACCTTAATGTTTTTGCATGCTCATGCATGAACCTAGATGGTTAATCTTGGAAAAATGAATTCTTTTCTTTTTTTTTCTTGTGGGGGTAGCACGTGGTAGTAGTAGTAGTTTCCTTTTTCAGCTTTGACTTTGATTACTTTCAATGTAGACTAGGCTTTTGTATTTATTTTTTAAGAAAGGTCTTATTAGGATATACATTTCACTGCTCAGCATATTTTTTTATTAGTACCATGTAGTTTTTTGCTGTTGTTGTTACTAAGATGGGAAATTCAATTCAGTAGTAACTCTTGCTTGAGCTTTTATTTTCGGCTAATTGTACCTTCATGGAAACACTACTTATGGGCACAACTCTGGTCCTGTTTGAACTATGGGTTGAGTGTGTCACTTGTGTGATGTGGAAAGTGAATACCGTTTACTCTAAGCCACAAAAGAGCTCTGAACAGAAGGCATAAACATAATCAAATTTATTCAGAGAACTTAAGATTCCCAGATTTTGTTTTTGGACCACCAAAGGAGAGGGCTAAAACAAAATTAATCAGTTTTCTATGTTATGATTCAATTGAGTAGGTTCTTACTATTTGGGTGACAAAGTGTAAGCATTTGAGAGTGCAATCTTCACCTTGCTTATCCTTGTTAAAGATTCTGACTTTGGAGAAGATGTATGTTTGGCATTTTCTGTTTTCACCAGTATCTAGCAATTGTCACCAAATTGAGGAATTTGTTTCATCCTCAATTTTCTTTACTGTGTTTATCTTAAGGCAGATTAACTTTGGTCAGACCTTCTATCCTTCCTATGTTAAAATGGACAAACAGTGATTCATTTCCTGCTATTTGTTTTATTTATGAAAATGAGTTTGACCCAAATGTAAATGCAGCATGTGCTTTTGACTTTCTGGGATATTTTAAACTTTAGCTTAAGAAAAAAAAAAAAAACCCTCAGCCAGATTAAATAAGGGCAAATTAATAATAAATACATGACTTAAAGAACAATTGGAATGTTTTCTTTGGAATTGAAAAATAGCTTAGTTGGGTTCTCTACCAGTGAGATGACAAATACATTTAACGCATCTATAGGTGTCACTGTTGAGATACATTACTGAAATAAACTCTGCGCAGATTTGAATCTGAGAAAGGGCTTCCGGGATGCATTTGATAATAGAGCTTTTGACTAACTCTTGTAATATGTATATATATATTTTTCTGATATGAACGTAGTACTTAAGTCTGATTTCCTGGCACAATTAAAGCAATTAATTGAATAAATTGAATGTTCTATTCTTTTGGAGCAAAGAAATCACTTTGGACAAGGATGTATAGATACAGAGTGGAATAAAATATAGAAACTATCCCTTAAATTTTGCCTCAATGTTCCTAGGTTAGTAGTTTGCAAAAATTAATATTTTCAAACTTCCTTTATTCTCCTCCTCACTGTCAACACATGCCTGTAGAAGCTCTGCTCATGTCAGGCCTTCTGCATTTAGGGGTTCACTTCCAGAGGGTATGTTTTCTTCATTGGGATTCAAATCTGTGTTTAACTATATCCTTGATTTTCTGAAGGGAGTTCCTAAATTAGAACTGGGATAAATTTCAACCTTTTGGGATTCTAGCTTCTGACTCTGTAGGCATTCTCCTCTTACAGTTTTTGTTCATAAAGTGATTTGAGAATTTGGGGAGATCTCCTGGCAGGGCTAATCCTCAGGAAATTGTTAATGGATGATTTATTATTGTGCATATAGGTGTGCTTCTTAAGTTTTTTATTTTTCAAGTTTCTCCTCCCAACCAATATTTGAATTAATTAAATTATTGAGTAATTCTTGCTCTTCTACTATGTATGTTTTATTTTTATAGAAATTAATGATATAAAGGAACACCAGGAACAATTCTTATCTTTCAGGATGTTAGCATTCAATGGCAAGGAGACCCAGGTGGAGTGAACAGTAAGGAAGCTATAAATTAGTTCATGTGGAATCTAAAGAGGAGACCTGCCAGATTTGTGTGGGAGTCTGGAAATGTTTCAAAGAGAATTTTGTTGAGTCAATTTGAATAGAGTTTACTGTGGGGATAGAGTGGTGGGGAGAGTTAGGACCATTTGAGGTGGATGGAACATTACTTAAGAGGACTAAAGACACAGAGCACTGGGTATATTGGAGGACAGTGAGTAATTAGGTGTGGCTAAAATATTAGGATAAGAGTGAAGTGGGGTAGACAGTGTTCTATGCTGCCCCTTCTATGGAATGCTCTGTTTCACTGAAAGGACTGACCTCAGAAGTTAGTACCACAGATATTCTTTTTTAAAAAATATTTTATTTATTTGAAAGGAGTAAATGAGTGAGAGTGAGAGTGAGAGAGAAAGAGCACGAGTGGAGGGGGAGGGACAGAGGGAGAGGGAGAAGCAGGGCACCCAACAGAGGATCCTGGAACATGACCTGAGCCGAAGGCAGACGCTTAACCAATTGAGCCACCTAGGTGCCCCTTATAGATATTCCTTTGATTTTATTTTTTCTGAATAGACCGCTGCTTGTGTTCAACTCCTTCAAATAATAAGGTAGATTTCTGAATGAATAGTTTCTGTCAGAGTTGACATCTGTCATTAGGTTTTTTTAGATAATAGTTATCTTGACTATTTGTTGGTCTTGGCAGATGAGGAAGTTAAATGGAAGGATCACATTGCCGGGTGTTTTGTGACTGATATGGTTAACTAAATGATTTCTATTACACATAGGTTTTAGGCGTTTTGGTTTGCACTGAACATTAGCCAGCCTTCTGCGGCTGATATAAAGTGCCTATTACTTATATAGTCCTTACTATGTGCCAGGAACTGTTCTAGATACTTTATATATATTAACTAACTACCCTGTGAAGTAGGTAATATTATCACCCCAATTTTATACACCCCAATTTTATAAGGAAACGAGGCACAGAGGATTAGAAGTTTTGTCCAAGGTCATATAAGTAACAACTGAAATATCTGGGATTTGAACTTGAGTAGTTTGGTTAAGGCTACATATTATTTAGTAACAGGATATTGCATATTAACTATATTGTAATATATAAAAAGATAAGTTACTTTTGGTAATTTTTATTTTATGAGGACAAGTATAAACCTTCAATTTGGGTGGGTTTCTGGAGAAGCAGTTGAGAGAGATTCATGGCCAAAGAGAAAATGGGGATGGTGGCAACTGATAGCTCCTCTGATCAATTCAGGAAGGCTCCTGGGTGAATGATTTCTTTATTCTTGGAGGATGACTGAAACAATGAGCTCTGGAAAAAACAAACGAACTTTCTGTGATCTTCTTATAAATTATTTTCTAAGTAGCTGCTAGGAATTGTCCCAACTGGATGTATCTGACTCAAGAGGTTTGAAGAAATATACATGGGAAACTATGAATATTATTATCTTATTTCATGTTTATAGAGCAACAACGGTATCCTTGGGGCTGTACAGATTCAAAAAGATATCATTCCTGCCCTCAGGGTTTACAATTCAGTCAGATTTGAAATATTTTACCAGATCCAAATGTTTGAATGTTGCACATCACTTGCCCCCTCTGCTTCCCTCTATTTTAAATTAGCACATACTCCCAGGGCAATCGACACTCCAATATCAGCCACACTGATTTTACCTAATGCTTTAGTCAGGGGAAAAGTAGAATGTGCTTAAAATATTCTTTTTCTTCTTTTCAGCAGTTATACATTAGAAATGATATTCACTAACTTATATGTATATGGCAATCAGCAGTTCCATTAGCCTTCCCGGTTAAGCTGAGATGTCAGATCAAGAAGTGAAGGGATGAGAAAGAAGTTCTAGGAAATTCCATTTACCAGCAAACTCCTCACTTGCAGTGTTGACCATATATGTGAACACAGTGGGTGATTTAGATGCTTCTGGCAATTTTATGAGAGCTTGTTATAGACAGACAGATGTTTCAGGGTGGAGGAAGGAGCTTAAGATTGGTGAATGCCTAAAGCGGGGAGGGGCGAGACTTAAGCTCATCCTTTTGCATATTTCTTGTCATTCAATCTTCTCAGCTAATATGGAAAGCAGGCACTATTTTATTTTTATAGTCAAAGAATTGGAGGCTCAGAGAGATTACATGATTGGCTTAAGGTCACACAGCTGGGAGAAGTGGCTAGAAATCCTGTGGCTCTCAAGCCATGTGTTGTCTACTTTGGACAATGCATGCCATTCAGGGTCAAATATTGTACTCCCTTACAACATCCCATTTGTTAGTCTTATTACTCATCCTATTATGCTATCTTCTTTTTTAGAGGCAGGATGTCAAGATTATTCTTTTAGCTTTCCCTCATTTGTGAATATTGCACTTGGCAATGGCATATTATCATTGGGATTTTCACTTAAATCTGATGTGATTTGATTCTTTATTTCTGTTCTTTTTCAAGAGCAGGTGAGAAGATGGCAACACAAGTTGTTCCCAACTTCAGTCCTCCTCACATGAAAACCAGCTAGTAACCATGCATAGATAAGACATCAGGTTGAAAATTCCAGAACCTGGGCTGAGGTTGAAGCACCCACCTGGATCACAGAGACTGAAAAAGAGTGCATTAGAAGGGCAAGAAGAGTGATTTCATTTTGACAATATTGCTCCTTCCCCAGGCCATCTCTGTACTACAGAGAGGGCTCCCATGGACCTATGATTTCTCCAGTGGGAAAAGGGAGCCCACAGTAGGATCCAGCTTCCCCAGTGTTATGGGATGCTTCCCAGAAGGAGCTCCTGGCTCTTGCCTCTTGGGGATCATTGAGGGACTCTACAGGGTTTGACCACTGGGGATCAGATGGAGTCAGAAAAGGGAGGCAGAGATTACAGCAACCCGTGCTCAGATCTAGGCAGACTGCATTCCTGCCTGAAGTGGCATCTGAGGAGAGATCCTAGCTGGCTAGCTGCTCTGCCAAGCTAGCAGTTCCATCTATCTAGGGAGTTTGGTCATCAGTTCTGCCTCATTTGAGTCCCTAGCCAATGGGTGCTGTACTGGCTGTGGAGCCTGTTATATAGTCTTTTCTAGGAAAGGAAGCAAATTCACAGCCCTGCATGACAGCTGAGCATAGCTGCTACTGGTCCAGCCTCAACAGGAAGCCTGGCCACTGAGCCTGGCCAACCAGGGAGTCTAACTGACAGACTCATTCAGGCAGGGAGTTAGACTTGCATCATGTCCAACTGTTTTTTTTTTTTTTTTGTATATTTTTTTATTGGAGTTTGATTTGCCAACATATAACTGTCCAACTGTTGAATAAATCCTGTAGTTCTACATGACCAGGGAGCCTGAGCAGTGACCTTGGGCAGCTCTGGAGGCCAGCTTATGGCCCTACCTTGATTGCTGAACACAGCCTGTGACGTGACATCATATAGGCAGTGAAGCCACCCAGTGAGCACACCCAATTGTAGAACATAGCTTGTGGCTTCACCTGACCAGGTAGCCTGGAGAGTGACCCAGTTCAATTACAGAGCATAGTCTTCAGACCTACCCAAGTTCAGGAGACAGCTGGAATTCCTGCCCAACTGGAGAGCCTGGGCATGACCTTGCCTACTGGAGTACCGCCAGTGGCCTACCTGATTGCAAAGCCCAGCCTGTGGCTCTACCTGACCATAAGACCCTCCCTGCAGGCCAGTCTGAATACAGAATCCAGTCAGAGATACCATCTGGTCAGGAGCACAACCTGAGAATCCACCCAACAAGAAGTGCTTGTGTGGCGCAATTCCCAATTATGTCCAGTTGTAGTGTTCAACTGGAGGCACTGCTCTGTCAAGAAACATAGCCTGTGTCCAGAGGTGCTGCAGAGTCCAGCTAGTGGCTCCACCTGACTGCAGAGGACAGCCAGTAGGCCCACTCAACCATGGCGCTCAGCCAATAGCACCACCCTACCTGAAAGCATGGGCAGTGGCCTTGCCCAACTGGGACTCCAATAGAAGGTCCCAGTTGGGGAAGGACAATGTCCAAGGACATTACCATATAACCCATCCAGCACTCCAAGTTGAACTAACTGATTAAGGTCTTTCTCTGCTTATGTAAACCTATGGAATCTGAAGGAGGAGATTGCTTACTCGTATGCCGAGATACCAGCGCAAGGAATAAAGGTTCACAAGGAATCAGGTAAATGTGATACCATCAAAGGAAACTAATAAAGCTCTAATAACTAACTCTAAATAAATTGGAGACATATGAACTGTTTGACAAAGACTTCAGAATAACCCTTTTAAAGAATTTCAATGAACTAGAACATGCAGATAATTAAATGAAATTAGGGGAAAATGCATGAACAAAATGAGAAATATATTTCAACAAAGAAATATAAACCAGCAAAAAAGCCATCTAACTGAACAAACAGAAATATAGATGCTGAGGAATATAATTACTGAGCTGAAACATTCAACTGGGAGCTTCAACAGCAGATTCAACCAACCAGAATAAAGAATCAGTAAGCTCAATGATATAGGTCATTTGAAATTATTTGGTCAGAGGACCAAAAAGAAAAAAGAATGAAAAAGACAGAAGAAAGCCTACAGGACTAATGAGATAGAATCAGAAGAAACAGTATATGCTTTATGTAGATTGCAGAGTAAGAGAAAGAGAAAGAAAAAGAGACAGTTTATTTAAAATAATGCCAGCTGAAAGTTTCCCAAACTTAGGGAGAGAAATGGCCATCCAAATTCATAGGGCCAAAGAACCCCAAATAGGTTGAACTGAGAAACATTATAATTAAACTCTTAAAAGACAAAGACAAAGAGAATTTTGAAGTATCAAGGGAAAGGCCACTTATCACATGTAAGGGAACTCCCATAAGACAACGAGTGAATTCCTAGGAGAAACTTTGCAGGCTGGGAAAGAATAGGATCATCAAAGTACTTAGGGGGGGGGGGGGGGGAACTTGCCAACCAAGAAAATTATACCCAGCAAAGCTATTTTTCCAAAGTGAGAGAGGTAGCAACAAAACAAACAAAAGCTAAGGGAGTTCATCACTGCTAGACCAATCTTACAAGAAATGCTAAAGGTCATTCTTCAAGCTGAAGTAGAAGGATGCTAATTAACATTACAAAAGCAGGATAAAACTCACCAATACAAGTAAATATATAGTAAGAGTCAGATTCTTTGTTATTGCAATGGTAGTGCATACAGCACTTACAACTCCAATTTAAAAGTTTAAAAATTGTCTTAAAGTTACTATAACTATTATAATTTGTTATTGGATACACAATATACAAAAGATGTAAATGTAACATTAATAACCTGAACAGTGAGGTGTGTGTGTGAAGGAGTAAAAATATAAAGTTTTTGTATGTTATCAAGTTCATAGGAGCTTATTTATTTATTTTTAAAAGATTTTATTTATTCATTCATGAGAGAGAGAGAGAGAGAGAGAGAGAGAATGAGAGAGAGGCAGAGACACGGGCAGAGGGAGAAGCAGGCTCATGAAGGGAGCCTGATGTGGTACTCAAACCCGGGACCCCAGGATCACACCGTGGGCCAAAGGCAGGTGCTAAACTGCTGAGCCACCCAGGGATCCCTGTAGTTCATATGAGTCTAACATAAAATGTTACAACTATAAAATATCTTATGCAAGTCTCATGGTAACCACAAAGGAAAAACCAGTAGATGTTACATAAAACATGATAAAAGAGTCAAAGCATACCACCACAAGAATGTCATCAAATCACAAAGGAAGACAGTAAGAAGAAGCAAGGAACAAAGGATCTACAAAACAGTCAGAAAATGGTTAACAAAATATCAACAATAAATCCTCACTGATCAATAATTACTTTAAATGTAAATGGATTAAAGGCTGTAATCAAAAGACACAGAATGGCTGAATGGATTAAAAAAACAAGATCTAACAATATGCCATCTAATAGAGACTCATTTTGGGGCAGTTCCGGTGGCTTAGCGGTTTAGCGCCACTGCCAGCCTGGAGTGTGATCCTGGAGATCTGGGACCGAGTCCCACATCGGGCTCCCTGCATGGAGTCTGCTTCTCCCTCTGCCTATGTCTCTGCCTCTCTCTCTCTGTGTCTCTCATGAATAAATAAATAAAATCTTAAAAAAATAAAAAGAATCATTTTAGCTTTAAGGACACATATAATCTGAGAGTGAAGAGATAGAAAAATATATTTCAAGCAAAAAAAAGCAGAAGTGGTTATACTTTTTATCAGATAATACAGATTTTAAGCTAAAAATATTCACAAGAAAAAGGTTATTATATAATGATGAATGCCAAGTAATCAAGGATATGTAACAATTGTAAATATTTGTGCACCCAACATCAGAGAATCTAAATATCTAAAGCAAATACTAACAGAACTAAAAAGAGAAATAAACAGCAATGCATAAATAGTTGGGATTGTAATACCCCACCTTTAGTGATGGACAGATCATTCAGAGAGGAAGAAAATCAATCAGTAACGAAAAAGAGAATTTGAAAAATACTATAGATCAAATGGATCTATCAAACACATGCAGAAAATTCCAACAGCAGTGCACATGGAACATTCTCCAGACTGAGTCATCTGTTAGGTCACAAAATAAGTCTTAAACAGTTTAGGGGAATTGGAATTATATTATCTTTACTTATCACAATGGTATAAAACTAGAAATCAATAATAGGAGGAGTGCTGGAAATTTCAATTTTTTTTTAATTTATGATAGTAACACACACACACACACAGAGGCAGAGACACAGGCAGAGGGAGAAGCAGGCTCCATGCACTGGGAGCCCGACGTGGGATTCAATCCCGGGTCTCCAGGATCGCGCCCTGGGCCAAAGGCAGGCGCCAAACCGCTGCACCACCCAGGGATCCCTGGAAGTTTCAAAAATACATGGAAATTGACCCAGTCTTGAACAACCAATATATCAAAGAAGAAATCAAAAGAGATACAAAAGAATACCTTGATGGGGCACCTGGATGGCTCAGTCAGTTAAGCATCTGCCTTTGGCTCAGGTCATGATCCCAGAATCAAGTCCCATCAGGCTCCCTGCTCAGTAGGTAATCTGCTTCTCCCTCTGCTCCTCCCCTCCTCTTGTGCTCTCTCTCTGGCTCTCTCTCTCTCTCTCTCTCTCAAATAAATAAATAAAATCTTAAAAAAATACTTCAGGACAAATGGAAATAGAAGCACAATATATCAAGACTTATGAGATACAACAAAAGCAGTTCTAAGAAGGGAAATTTTAGCTATGAGCACACACATTAAGAAAAAAGAAAGATCTCAAAAAACAAGCTAACATTACAGAAGAAAGAACAAACTAAACCCAAAGTTAGCAGGAAGAAGGAAATAATAAAGATTAGAACAGGAATAAATAAGAGACTATGAAAACAATAGAAAACTAATCAAGAAAAAAGAGAGGACTCAAAGAAATTAAAATGTAAGTAAAAGAGGAGGCATTACAATCAATGTCACAGAGATAGAGACTACTGTGAACAATTTTATGCCAACAAATTGGGCAACCTACAAGTAATGGACAAATTCCTAGAAACATACATCCTGTCAAGACAGAATCATTGAGGTGACTGGATGACTCAGTCAGATAGGTGACTGACTCTTGGTTTCAGCTCAGGTCATGTTCTCAGGGTCATGAGATCAAGCCCCAGGTTGGGTTTTGTGCTTAGTGTGAAGTATGCTTGGGACTCTCTCTCCCTCTCCCTCTGCTCCCCTCCCTTGCTGTCACTCTAAAATAAATAAATAAATCTTAAAAAAAAACCTGAATTGAAGAAATAGAAAATCTGAGTAGACTGATAATGAATAAAAAGAATGAATTAATAATAAAAAAACTCATAACAAAGAAGAGCCCAGAACCAGATGGTTTCACTGATGAATTCTAACAAACATTATGAAAGAATTCTAACAAACAAGAATGGAGTCATTTTTTTTCCAAAGTCTTCCAAAATATTGTAGAAGAGGAAACATTCCCAAACTCATTTTACAAGGTCAGAATTACTCTGATACAAAAGCCAGATAAAGACATTATAAGAAAAGAAAATTGTAGGCCAATATCACTGATGAACATAGATACAAATCATTCTCAACAAAATACTAGCAAACCAAATTCAACAGCACATTAAAAGGATCATACACCTTGATCAAGAGGGATTTGTCCCTCATATGCAAGGATGACTTTACATATGCAGATCAATAAATGTGATACATCACATTAATAGAATGAAATTTAAAGAAGGCCACGTGACCATCCCTATAGAGGCAGAAAATACATTTGACAAAATTCAACATGCTTTTTTTTTTTTATAAAATCTAAAAAAAATTGAGTATAGAAGGAATATACCCCAACATAATAAAGTCCATATATAATAGTTCCACAGTTAAAACTCTTTCTCTAAAATCAGGATCAAGACAAGGGTGCCAACTCTCACTACTCCTATTCAACAGAGTACTGTATGTTTCTTAGCCAGAGCATTTAGTCAAGAAAAAGAAATAAAAGGCATTCAGATTGGAAAGGAAGAAATAAATGTTTCTGTTTGCTGATGATATTATCTTATGTATAGAAAATCCCCCCCAAAACTCCACCAAATACTGCTAGATCTAATAAGTGAATTCAGTAAAGTTGCAGAATACAAAATCAATATATAAAAATCAGTTGCATTTTTATACCCACAATGAACTATCTGAAAAGGAAAACAATATTATTTGCAACAGCATTAAAAACAATAATATACTTAGGAATCAATTTAATCAAGGAAGTGAAATATCTGTAGACTAAAAACAATGATATTGATGAAAGAAATTGAAGAAGACATAAATAATAGAAAGATATATCATTTTGATGGATCTGAAGAATTAATATCATTAAAAATGTTCATACTCCCAAAGCCATCTATAGGTATAATTTCATGGCATTCTATTTTTTTTTTTACAAAAATAGGAAAAAAATTCCAAAGTTTACATGGAACCATAAAACACTCTTAATAGCCAAAGACATCCTGAGAAAGTAGAAGAAAGGTGGATGCATCATACTCCTTGATTTCACACTATATTACAAAATATACTAATCAGAATATATAGTACTGCATAAAAAGAGACACATAGATCAATGGAAGATAATTGAGAACACAGAAACCTAATGTATATACTGTCAACTAATACTTGCCAGGGAAACCAAGGATATTCAGTGGAGAAAAGAAAAGTGTCTTCAATAAGTGATGTTGGAAAAACTGGATATTCATATTCAAAAGAATAAAACTGGGTTGCCATCTTACAATGTCCACAAAAAATTAACTCAATATGGATTAAAGATGTAAAAATTAGACTTGGAACCATAAAACTCTTAGAAGAAAACATAAAGGAAAAGCTCCTTGACATGAGTCTCAGTAATGATTTTTTTGGATATGATACCAAAAGCACAAGAAACAAAAATAATTAAGTGGAACTACAACAAACTAAAAAGCTTCTACCTAGCAAAAGAAGTGACCAACACAATGAAAAGGCAACCTCTGGAATGGGAGAAAATATTCCAAATCACATATCTTACAAGAGGTTAATGTGCAAAATGTGCAAAGAACTCATACCACTCAATGAGGGAAAATAATAACCTGATTAAAAATGGGCAAAGGACCAGAATAGACTTCTTTTCTAAAGAAGATGTAAAATGGCCAATAGGAACATGAAAAGACGCTCAACATCACTAAACATCAGTGAAAGGCAAATCAAACCCACAATGAGACATTGCCTCACATGTGTTAGAATGGTTATTTATTACAAAGACAAGAGGTAAGGGTGGGCAAGGATGTGAAGAAAGGGAAACCGTTCCACTGTATTGGTGTAATTGTAAAATGGTTCCATCACTATGGAAAACACTATGGAAGTTCTTAAAAAAATTAAAATTAGAACTACCATATGATCCAGCAATCTCACTTCTGGGTATATAACCAAAGGAAATGAATTCATTATATTGAAGAGATATCTGACCACATGTTTTTTGCATCATTTTTTTTTTAGTAGCCAAGGCATGGAAACAACCTAGGTGTCCATGGACAGATGAATGAATAAAGAAAATGTGATATACGAAATGAAATATTATTCAGTCATACAAAAAGAAATCTTACCACTTGCAACAACATGGATGGACCTTGAGGCATTATGGTAAGTACAATAAGATGGAGAAAGACAAATGCCATATGATCTTACCTATATGTGGAATCTAAAAAACGGAGCTCACAGAAATAGTAAATTGGTTGCCAGGAGTGGGTGAGGAGAATTGGGTAAAGTTGGTCAAGAAGTACAAACTTCTAGTTATACGATGAGAAAGTTCTAGGGATGTAATGCACAGCAAAGTGAGATACTGTACTGCCCACTTGAAAGTTGCTAAGAGGGTAGATCTTAAGAATTCTCACACGATTACTATTTTTGTAGTTTGCATTTTGCAATATATCAAATCATCACATCATACACCTTAAACAATGTTACTTGTCAGTTATATCTCAATAAAGCTGGAGTGAGACATCACCTTGGACATCACCTCATGCTGTGTGCAAGGGATGGATGTGACATATTCCCTAATTCCTGGGAAATGAAGGGCTGCCTACATCAGAGAAGCCTGGCAGAGTTCAGAGAATGGTGAGTGGCTGTCTGAGGTTAAGAATGGCCCAGGATTTGTTAGCAGGATGGAGATTGGAAGGTGACCGACCAAGTGACTTCCCCATCTGGCTGGTCTCTTCTGTGATGAGCAGGAGTCCCTTGGGTGCCATGTAAAGCTTGCATGTCACAGATCTCTGACCCTTGGTCTTTATGATATTCTGGTTTAATTATCCTGGGGTTAAATTGGTTGTTTTCTGATGACAAAATAGCAGTTAACCTTTGTTCCTAAGAGTGGGCACCAATAATTGGACCTAAGCAATTTGAAAGGATCTGCCCATATATTCACAAGCTATTGTTGAATTTTCAGGCTACAAACAAATGTGAAAAGACCCACCCTTAGGGTAAGTTGATTTCACAGTTGAAACATTAGAATCAGTCTTGAGAAAGTATTGTCTCAGCTTTAGAAATTCTAACAACTTGCAATATAATTGGTTCACTGATTTATTCAATAGATGTCAACAAATGTCCATTGTGGGTAGGCCACTCTGCTGGTACTGCAGTCTGAAGTCAGGGCTTATTTGGTCCCATTGTGAAGAAATGCTAGGTAGATCCAGTGGATTCTGTGTTTTTTTTTGTTTTTTTTTTTTAATTTTACTTATATATTTCTTGCTTTTGCATGGTCAGTGGGGGTAGGGAGGATGGTTAAAATCTCTGTAAGTGGACATTCAGGGCACAATTCCAAACTTCTCATTCCATTAGTGCTTGGCAGATGAACAAAAATTTGAAGGGAAATTCAGATCACAAAGAAAAAAAAAAAGACATACTCCACAAAATCCCAAACAACAACCACCACGAAACCATAAGAGAAAATCCAGTGATTTAGATAGTTAAACAGTTGTTAACTATCTTTTAGTGGGTTGATTAGATAGTTAAACAGTTGTTAACTATCTTTTAGTGGGTTGATACTCAATAGCATAATTTCGTGGGGGATTGGGAGTGGTTTTGCCAATAACTTGCTCTGCCATTAACTAGAGATTTCATTAGGAAATCCCTTAATGTCTTAATTTCCTTTTCCAAAGAGATTCCTGTGAGGAAAGTCCTCTGGCGCACATTTGCTGCCCATTGTGCTACTCTCCTGTTTTATCACTCAGCAATAATCCCAAGGACATTGCTTCAGTGATAATCTCCTCTCTCTAACACTTTTTTTTTTTTTTCCTCCTGGATCCTACCCGTGAGCCTACAGTCCGCTATCCTATCTCCCATCTTAACAACTCCTGTAGCTCTCATTTCTTCTGGCTCTCACTCTATTTCGCCTTAAACAGTGCTGCTTCTCAAAGTATGGTTAACACTTCCTCAGCTCCTTCTTTCTCACAGCTTAAAACAGGCTTTGGTGTCCGACACAGCTGGGAATTGTTCTTGTCAAGGGCACGATGCTCAAACTTTGCCAAGTCCAATGCTCAATTTTCTTTCCTCATCTTATTTAACTGGTTTCTCAGCACTCTGTGAAATAGTCCTTCACAGGTTCCATCTTAAAGCATCTTTTTCTCATGGCTTCTAGGTCATCCCCTTCCCTAGATCCATCCCTGCCTATCCCGTTGGCTCTCTCCTCTCTCCTCTGTAGTGGAAGGAAAGCCTCTTGATAAACTTTAAAGGTGAGAAGATTCCAGAACTTAGTCCACCACCTTCTTCTCTGTCTCTTTTCATTCCCTAGCTGAGCACTCTCTGTTCCATGTATTGAAGACCTACACAGAGGAGTCCTCCAAACCGTGAGGTCATGACTGATGATCCCTTCCTCATTCACCCACAGCTGAATGCATCAGCAAGTCCCAATGGCTCCTACTCTTTGACATGTGTCTAGAAACGGAGCTCTTATTCCCATTACCTTGATAACCAGGTTTATGTCATGTTCATACCTCATCTAGACTGCTTCAAAGATCTCTCATCTGATACCCCTATGTCCACTTTTCATCATCCTAGACTGTTCTCCCTATGGCTGCCTGAGAGGTCTTTCCAAAGGTAAATCTGATTATGTTGCTCTCTGATCTGGAGTCTTCTAGTAACTTCCTAGCACATTTAGAAAGAGATCTTATGCCTTACTATATTCTATAAAGCTCTGTATTATCTGTACTCTGGCTTCATCTCTCATTTCATCTCCTATAGTCCTTGAACCTGAACAAGGTTCTAAGAAACTGCACTGAATGCTTTTTGCACTAAGGTTTGCTCCCTTAGGAGTACACTTCCCACATCATGGGTGTGGCTCACTTTCTAACTTCATTTAAGTCTGTGCTCTAATGTCACTTAACCAGAAAGGCCGTCTGTGGTCTTTCTATAAAATATCACCTCTATTGTCTGTCTACTCATCTTATTTTGTCTCCCCACACAAATCACTCACATATCCTATATTTATTTGGTTATTGTCTCCCCTAGTAGGATATAAGCTTCATGGGATCAGGAACTTTGTCTTCTTTAATTCATTCCTGTATCCAGTACTTAGGACTTTGACTGGGATATAAGACATGTTCAATAAATCTTGACTTATTGAATGAATGATATAATTAATGAATGAGAGGATTAATGAGCAGGTGACTTCAAGAAACTTGGCTGCTAGAGAATGAGGTATTTGTTGTATCATTTTGGATCGCAATTTCTGGGACTGGGTAAGTAGGTAGGTATAGGGAGATTTAAAGACAGCCTTTCAGATTAGCACTGATTCATAAATAATAGTTCTAAGTTAATTATCTAATACTTACTATTAGATGGATGTTCAAGTACTTACATGTATTAATTTTCACAAGTTGATGAAGATCTATTATTTTCAACATTTTACAGATGAAGAAACTAAGGCACAGGGAGGTAAGTAGCTGCTGAAGATTAAGGGTAAAGATGTAAGTCCATGTGCTCTGACTTCAGGGGTCACTATCTTAACCACTGAGTTGTATTGCATTTTTAAAATTTTTTTTTTAAATTTTTAAATTTATTTATGATAGTCACAGAGAGAGAGAGAGAGAGAGAGAGAGAGAGGGGCAGAGACATAGGCAGAGGGAGAAGCATGCTCCATGCACCGGGAGCCCAACATGGGATTGGATTCCAGGTCTCCAGGATCGCGCCCTGGGCCAAAGGCAGGTGCCAAACTGCTGGGCCACCCAGGGATCCTGCATTTTTGGACTAACAGAAAGGCACCATGCAATGAAGAATCTTCTCTAAGGTCTGGTAGTACTGATAGGAGGAGCTGAGTGGTGGCTTCCAAGATGTCTTTCTAGCCCACAATGGAATCTTCATTGGATTCTTTTTTACAGAACTATCAGGACTACCTTGGCTAAATCAGGGCTAGGGGTTGGGCTTCCTTTTGTACCCCCTGGTGGGCCCTGACACACTTTTTTGGTTAATGGGACTCTGGAGAGTCATGGTGCCATGGGGTAGAATTGGAGTCACATAGACCTAATCATGAACCTGCCATTCCTCTGCTCTGTAGCCTTGGCATGAATCTTCCTTCTGAAGCTCAGTGTCCTCTTCTATAAAATGGACTTAATAACACTCACCTTCCCTGGCTGTCATGGGGTTTAGAATTTATGGACAAATAATATATACCTGGCACATAGTAGGCACTCAAACTATTGCAGATGTATTATTATTATTTGTAATAATGATATTTGACAAAATTGTTATTATGACCAAAAGTTACTTAAGGTGTTTTTTCCCTTTTGCTTGGAAACTGTTCCTCTGGTGGAGCCTTACTGCTTGCAGTTTTTCCCCTGGTAGTCTGGGATCCACTACTCTTCCAGGTCCAGTGGGCCTTCCTGGATGGGAATCCCTGCTACTGACCTTTTCTCTTTTTTACGAGAAGATCCACCTAAGTATTCTCTGAACTTTGTGACTATCGTCCGACCATCCATGGTCCTCCCTTTATGGAGACTCATATCATAATCCTTTGTACTAAGTCTTATCTTTTAAAAAAAAATTATTTTGGGCACCTGGGTGGCTCAGTGGTTGAATGTCTGCCTTTGGCTCAGGGCGTGATCCCAGAGTTCTGGGATTGAGTCCTGCAATGGCTCCCTGCAGGAAGCCTGCTTCTCCCTCTGCTGTGTCTCTGTCTCTCTGTTTCTCATGAATAAATAAAATAAAATGAAATGAAATAAAATAAAATAGATTTTATTTTTATTTATTTATCCAAGAGGCAGAGCAAGAGAGAGAGCATGAGTGACAGGAGGAGCAGAGGGAGAGGGACAAGTAGATTCTGTGCTGCGTGTGGACCCCCATGCGTGGCTCAAACCCTGAGATCACTACCTGAACTGAAATCAAGAGTCAGACACTTATCTGACTGAGCTGCCCAGGTATCCCTTATCTTTTCAACTAAAATAACATATTTAGCATTGGGCACAAAGAAGGCAGTTACTAAATACTTGTTAGATAATAAAGATATGACCTTGAACAGAGGGTATGTCACAGAACTTGCTTCCATTTCTGGGGCACCCGTTATATCAGATCCTAGTACCTCAAATTCTCTCAGTGAGGATAGTACCATTTTATCTTCTTTAAAAGATGAGGAAACTGAGGTTAAGATATCAAGTGGTCTTCTAAAATCACCCAAGTGGTAAGTGGTGAGAGGCTGAGTGGACTGTATGACTCTCAAGTCTGACTCACGGCCCTCCGTCTAATCGGGAGGAAGAGCACCTGTGGGAGTCAGGAAGCCTTACCCTGTAGCCCACTGTTGCATGCCTATGATATTGTATCCTTGAGGCACAACTGCTGAGGGGGCCGGGAATAGAGCAGGGCTTGCTGCCAGAGGAACGTGCACCAGCATATGGGAACAAAGCACAGATTCAATGAAAATGGAAGAGGTACACAGGAGGAGAGCAGGTATGCAGGGCTGAAGAAAACCATCCAAGGAAGTACGTAGCCTGGGCTGGGAGCAAATTTCTCCCAAGTGGCAAGGTCCAGGAAGGAAAAGGCAAACATACTTTAGTTCTTTTGTACCTCTGCAAACTGTGAACATGGTAATTAAGGACAGTGAGAGGAGCATAGGAGGGAGAGGCTCTGAGCAGTCTGCAGGCAGGTGACAGGGACACAGGACATCTGACAAAGTGGATCCCAGCAGACTTTCCCTCTTACCCCCACTGCTTTGAAACAGGAACCTCCATCTCGAGCCTTATCTGAAATGTGGCATGGAGAGATCAGTGCTTTTCAGAGTGTGGGTCCCTGACCAGCAGCAAAGGAATCAGCTGGGAATTCGTCAAGAATGCAACTTCTTGGGTCCCACCTCAGGCTGAATCAGAACCTGGGGCTGGGCTTCAGCTGTCTGGGCCTTCACGAACCCTCTGGGTGATTCTAATGCTCAAGTCTGAGGACTCCTAGTATACGCCATTCTCCTGAGATTGTAATTCTTTCCTTCCTGTGTTCTAAGTTATTACCTGTTCTCTTGTATCTTTCCCCACATATTAGAATTATTTCTATTCCTCAAAGCCCTATTTAAGTTCCTCCACCTTCCTGCAGCTTTCTCTGGACCCCAGTCACCAGGTCAAAGCATCTCCTCCATTGGTGGCCTTGCATTCTGGATGATTTTTCCTTCCTGTGACAATGTCATCTGTGTCTGGGCTATGCTGGAAGTATCTTACTGTTTGTTACACTTATTTGTAGTCCCTACAATTCCTTGTACATAAGAAGTGCACAATGAATGCCTTGCGGTGACTGATGGAACACTGAGCCTAAATATTTTATTTCTGACTATCCATCATTTTACGTGCCTGTGTGTAACATAAAAGTGGAAGAATTCTTCTGGCAACAAAGGGGAAATCTGTTTTTACTTTGTTATATTGCTTCTTGTTCCAGAAAGGATTTAAGGAGGCTTAAAATGCAGCAAAATAACATATATTAGAAATAAGAAAGGGAGAAAAAAGGCAAAGCAAGGTTAGGAACATAAAATGGATCCAAGAGTGAGACCAATCCAAAAAAAGCTGCTACATAGTACAATAACCTTACTATAGACCAACCAAAAATATAGCTTTTAGCTTTCTTATCAGGGATTTGGAAAATAATGGCTTTTAAGCCGCAAACAGAAGTCAGAATAGATTTGCCTTTCATGAAGTCATATAAACCCTCAAGTTATTTCCTAGCTCCTTTCCCTGCCTTTGGATTGGCCAAACAAATCCAAGTTGCCAAGAAGCTATTCTACATCTTTTTGAAAGAAGATTCCAGAACATGATGGTCCTCATCACTTGCAGATGGCACGGTAGTCACTATTGTGAAGGAAGACAGCAGAACATTTTTGCCTTCTCTGCATCTCAGGGGCTGGGAAACATCCCAAAGGAAATGATTGCGTGGAGAGAGAGGGCCCTGGCCTCTGTGGCACCACTGCCGAGCAAGGAGACGTGGTCTCTGTCTTAGATATTGTCTCCATTGTCAGAAAAAGCATTTACTAAAGTGGGTACCTGTATTTTTTAGAGCTGGTTTTGGATGACAGTAGCAGAAACTCATTTGAACTAGCCAGTATAGAAAATGGAATTTTAATAGAAGGGCAGTGAAGTGTTTCCAGGAATGTGCAAAGGCCCAGGAATAGACAGGAACCAGAACATGGGAAGCTGTCGGGCGTACTTTTATTTGGCCCCTGTCAGCGTTGCTTGTTTCTTCTTTCTCAGCAGACTGGCGACTTTAGTCATCAAGTCACAAATTCTTGTCACTTGAAGGAACTTTAAATTGCTCTTCACACCAAGTCCTGTTTCCTCTGGAAAGGACTCTGGATCAAGTGTCCACTCTTGGTCCATTAGATAGAAATGCTCTGCCCAATAATCTGTATGAGAGCTGAGACCCTAACTTCTGGAGAAGTTCTGGGTCTTGCATTTGGATCACGACAGCGTCTCCTATTTATAGGTGAAGTGTCAAGTTATTTTCCCACAAATCAGCTCATGTCATTCTTGCCACACTTCCATAGGGGTAAAAAGACTAGAGTCCTCTGTCCATTTGATATACAAGGAAATGAAAGTCCTGAGAATTGAAGTGACTTTTCTACAGTTACCCAGCTGGTTACCAGCAAGGATGATCGAGGGGTCAAAAAACCATTCTAGACCTGTCTCTGCCACTCACTGATTTGTTATTTTGTCAAATCTCACCTGTTCCCTCTTTTCTCAGCTATAAAATAGATTAGTGATTCCTTCTGAAGCCAGCACACAAGGTGATTTCAAGAATCAAATAAGTGGTCCTTGAATCTGATTGATCATTAGAATAATGAGGGATCTTTAAAAAAATCTTTGGATTCCAGCTCTGTATATTCTGATCCAGTAGATCTGTGGTAGGACCCAAGTCTGTGTTCTTATGAATGTCCCCAGGAAATTGTGGTGATCAGTCTGGATTTGTTAATCCTTCAACAGCTTCAGAAAATAGTCCATAATTTGCACAGCTTCTGTGCAAAGAAAAAGAGATAGAGAACAACCTCCCCTGAATTACATTCTGTACTGGGTGCAAATTGCTTTCTCCTCCAGGATTATTTAGAAAGATTACTAAAGAATTGTGGGGTAAAATGGGCCCCCATTCTAGGAGAGGCCCATGTGTTTGTGTGTGTGTGTGTGTACGCACGCATACAAGTGTCTGAATGTGTATATATGCATATGAATGTGTTCATGTGTGTGCATGTGAACATGAGTGTGCATGTGTGAATTCATGTGTGTATATGAGTGTGTGTGCATGTATATGAGTGTGTATGGGGAGTGGGCAACGATCATGTGTGGAATGTGTTTATTGTAGGACATGCTTCTGCCTTAGGTTGAAGAGGCTTGAATAATTTCTAAGTTGAAAGAGACAATGCATATCAATTATTTGTGGCACCCTTCCTAGGAATCAGGCAGTTTAGACATACTACATTGAATTTCTCAGATAAGCATGTGGTGTAGATACCATTACCTCCATCTTATAGAACAAGAAGTGGAAATAGTTTTTCTTTTGTCCGAAGTTGGACAGACAGGAGACCGCAGAGCTGGGATTCAAGTTTAGTTCATGGTTTGATTTGATTTCGAGAATTTTTCAGGAGATAAAGGTTAGGAAGGAAACCTGAGTAAGCAAAGAATGTTGACAGAAGAGCCTTGACATCACCACCGAAACAAACTTTTGAGGTCACCACCTCCTGTTACCACTACATTTACCTTGGCTTTGGACTGATGTTGGCTGTTTCGGGTATGAAATAATAATGGGGTACTGTCAAATGAGGCTGAAATTTTAGCCAGAGTAGTGACAACATGACTAGTAGCTATAAATGTGGCATTATTAGTGGTATCTGCCATGTATTGCCCAGACGTTATGGATCCGGGACTACACTGGAAGAATATAGCTGTTACTGACAGCAGCTCTATGAGGGAGATATCGTGATCCCATTTCACAGATGAAACAGGCTCAAGGAAAACTAAGCAAACAGCATAAGGCCATGATGCTCCCATGTAGCAGAGTGAAGACTGTTTAGAAGCCAGGTCTGTTTGGCCCTTTGTGATTCATGCAGCTGCTTCTGTGTTCTGCAGCTTCCACTGCTGTCTGGGTGATGGGGCTTCATATAAACCTATTCCATCTGCTTTTCCCCACCTCAGCAAGACCCTTTCTTCCCTGGCTGGCACTTTTGTTCCTTGATTCAGAAAGTGAAAGAGACATCAGCTGTACTTGTGTGATCCCTTTATAAGCAGAGTTTAAAAATTTAATAAGTGTCTTTTGGAGTTAGTCGAGGAAGTAATTAACACCAGGGCATGGAGGGCACCCTTAGCCTCCAACGTCTGGCAATAAGGAAGTCGACTCTTCATCATTAGCACATGATTAAGTAGTTTATCATGGGAAGGCACTGCTTGTAGTGTGAACACACTTATTTGTATTTATTTGAGGCTTGATTTTGTGTTTTTTTTTTTCCCTCCAAGGCCTGGAGAGGCTGGAAAAGGGGCCATCCCTGAGGGCCAGCGCGTGAGGAAGGGAGGTCTCAGGTCTGCATGGGGCCAGGTGGAAGAGCAACAGGGTTGGGAAGGAAGGTATCAATTACTGAGAACAATGACATTAGGAGGCAGTTTCATCCTCAGTTTTGTCCAGGTGAGGGGTGAAGATCAGAAACGTGAAATGATTTGCCTAAGATTAGTTGGGTAGCAAGAAAGGAATAGTGTTTTGCTTTCTTCTGACCCCAAATTCAAGCTGTTATGCCTTAAAGCTGTCGGCAGATAACTGAGGTGAAGGTGGAGACCTGGGAGCAACCAGACTGCCATCAAAATGGAGGTGGAACCAGAAGAAGAGAGGTCAAAATATTGACCAAAGAAGAAAGGTAGATGGAGCAGATTGTATTTTCTAGAGATGGCCACACTATATCTATTCCACCCCACTTGCTCTTCTTACAATGCATTGAACTTTACCATCAAGATGTAGGGTCCATTTCCCTTCCGTTGAACCCTGGCTTATTCATTCTTGGAACATGTACCTTCGGAGTCCTGATCCAACAGGTGTGAAATCTGACTACCCTGAAGCTTCCTTGCTGGAGAGATCTCATGGAGAGAGCATGGTGAGAGGGGAATTCTTGAAAAGTTTCAGCTGTTTAAGGACCCAGCTATTTGAGCCTCCCCAGCTCAGACCCCGGACATGTGAATAAGTGAGATTTCACAAGATGATTCTAGCTCTATCCTGGAAACTGCCCCATCTGTTAGAGTAGAATGGGACAAATGATCCCTGTGGAGTCCTGCCCTATTTGCAGATTTGTGAGCAAAATAAATATTGTCATTGTTTAAGCCACTAAATTTTGGTGTAATTTATTACACAGTCATAGTAATTGCTGAAGTAATTGGTGAAGCAGATATTTCAGACTCTAAGTATATGTGATCTGAATAGCTATCTGGGTGTCTCTTCTATGCAGGCTCAGGCACAATGTCTGAAATGAATTAAGAATGCCATGAGGCTTTTGATCCTCTTCTGAGGATCATTCAAACATGGCTGCCTTCATTTGACTCCAGGAGTATCCTAGCAGTGTGCGGTTGTAGGCTAGTACACATGAAAATATCACCGTCAACACAAGGCAATGAAGTCCAAAGGCAAACTCAGTGGGAGCCAGATGGTTGTAGGTTGGGCATGTGGGGAAGAGCCATAGTAGATTGCCAGAGCAGTTGAGATTTGGGTTAAGTTCAAAGGATTTTGTTTGGCGTGGGATCAACAGGGCATCCTGCTCAAGAGACTGATCTGGGCAAGGGTATGGAGTGGCCAAGCTTGAGGTCTGAAAGACCAATGTGGCCAAAGTAAAGGGTCCAAATCTGGGGAGAGGTCAGGGGTGGGTGTGGAAGATTAAAGTACCTGAGGGAGTTCCAGAGAAAGACATTGAGAGCGGAGTCTAAGGGAGAGCAAGGACAAGGTCTCCTGAGGAAGGAACATGAATTCTAATTCATTCATTCATTCATTCATTCATTCACTTGCTATTCTTTTGTTTAACATTCCCTAGGATTACAAGGTTCCCAGGGCCTGCTCCGGAATCATGGGGGATACCATACATTTCCTTAGCAGAGCACACAAGGAAAGATCTGAGGGTCATTGTAACTTTTCCACTTAGACCCTAAAGAGCACCTCTTCCAGTATCTTCCAGATTCTTACTTCTAAAATTAACTCTCCTCTGGCCCATTCCATCCCTCTTCTCTACTCCCTTTAAACTCATATAGCATAACCATAGCTAGTATCTTAATTTTTGTTTTATTGGCATTCTTCTTCAACAAATGCAACTACTGTTTCATTTACTCTTCAAAGTAACTCTTTTTAGTCCAGCACTGGCCACAGAGCTTTTCCACTACCTATGTATTTCCTATGGCCATGAGATCATCGATGGTGTTCCTTCTCTCTGTTGCATTGGAGGATGCCAGCCACCTTCTCCGAAGTAGCCCCAGTCCAAACCATCACTCTTCATTGCTGCCAACTGCAGCCCCTTGTCTTCTGCTTGTCCATATCTCTTGTGTTTCTTTCTTCTCTTCCTAAATGAAAGCATTTTACAAGGATGTTCAAAGACCTCTGCTCTCCCTTATACCTTCCCCCTAATACATTCTCCATCATTTTCCATCCCCCAGGCCATTCACACTTAATGTATTCAACTATCAGTTCTATGCGAACAGCTTGATAACTGTGACAACAGTCAGGGCCCTTACATACTGTGTGCTAGTGGGTGCTGGCTACTATGAGCACTTCATGCTCATTTAATAAGTCCCTGTGAGATTGCTGTTATCACCATCATCAACAAGTAGGCAATCTGAGGCTCATGGAAGTCTAACTACGGCCAATCAGAACCCAGTATTACCTGCCTTTGAAACCAGTGTTTTTAATCCTTGGGCTGAATTGGTGTTTTCTTCACTCTCCTGAGCACCCCAGCTGTCAAGGGATAATTTCACCTGGATGGCCTTCTGTCATTTCTAGCTTGTTTATTGGAAACCAAATATCTCCTCCTCAGAACTGCCTCCATTCTCAAAACCAGAACTGCCTCTAAGCTTCCTGAACTATTTTTGTCAACCCTTCTGCTATGTTACTAACAGAATGTCTTCACATACCATCAGGGCGACGATGGACAGGTCAATGTGAAAGACAGTGACCACCATGGGGATGAGCACCACTCTGCCCCCTTAGGAATGGTGGCCACCTCATGAGCTTATGATTCAGAAACCAGGCTGTAACCTTGAAAATGCACATTCACTCATTGAATCAGAGTAGAGGATTGGAGCGTGCAATCTGCAACCATCATTAAGGGCCTCTCTGATCAGCACCCCTAGTAGCCCTAAGCACCTTCCTCTTCCTGTTCTTGTGGCAGACCAGAGAAGAGGAGCCCATCTGTTCTGGATCACTGATTGTGCAGTGTTGGACCTTGTGTGCAATTTTAATTAATTTAGGCTAACCTCTTTCTTTTATGGATGAGAAAATGGGGGCTCAGAGGCATCCCTTCCTCCATGAAGGCTACTCTGACCACTCTATTAAAAATAGCTACAGGTTCTCGTTCCCACCCACACTCCAGACTCCCCCCGCTTGGTGCTACTTCTCCTTTGTCCATGGCTGGTGTAACCGTGCACCCCTGTTTGCCACAGATAGTTCCAGTGTGTCATTATTATTTCAGAGTAATAATTTTTTTCTTTTAAAAAATTCAATTAGCTACCATATAGTACATCATTAGTTTCAGATGTAGTTTCTGGTAATTCATCAGTTGTGTATAATACCCAGGGCTCATCACATCATGTTCCCTCCTTCATGCCTATCACCCAGTTACCCCAGCCCCTCACCCCATCCCCTCCAGCAACCCTCAGGTTGTTTCCCAGAGTTAAGAGTCTCTCATGGTTTGTCTCCCTCTCTGATTAGTATAATAATTAATGGTGCTTTCTTTCACTTTTGAGCTTCCCAGGTTGGATGATAAATTATCTGGTGACCCTATCCATTGGCCTTAACACCTTCTAACACCCTGTATTATTTACTTGTTTTCACTTAGGGTCTATCTATTGCTAATTGTCTTACCATCGCTCCCCTAGAGTTGAGGGTCCCCTCAGGCAGGGATCTTCGTTATGTTGATTGCTGTATTCTTCATAATCGGAGTAGTGAAACCACATAATCAGTAACACTGATAGGTGGGCTTCTGACCTCTCCCTTCCCTCCCTCTAGCTCTTCCCAAACACTTGGGGGTGGGAGTCAAAACGAAGTAAGTAAGTGGAATTCAGTCTTATAAAAAGCCTGCACCTGCAAAATTCTGAAGAGTGGAGGGTGGGGATGGGCGCCTGGCTGCCAGCACTGCAAAATCCCTATATTTTCCACCTCTATGAGGGATGATGAGGAAGTCAGGGATGTGGGGACAGAAAGAGTGACCTCCTAGAAAACCATATTTCCTCCTGCTTATTTTGTTCTTCCATCCCCTGGCTTCCCACCTTTTCCTTGCTCACCCTTGACCTTGCACTTGCCCTTCGATTTTGTAATTATACTTAATTTCTTGAGTTTGGTGTGATGTAGGGTCATCAGTCCATTGTGAAGATTTTTTTCTGTTAAAGATGCTTTAAAATGACCTTAAGCCAAAAGAAAACTGTAATTTATTAAAGTAGGCTTTTAGAATTTTTGGTTTGGTTTGGTTTTAGAAAAAATTGAGCAAGAGCAAGTCCCCACTCCCTCTTTTCTCCCTGTCTCTTCCTGGACTATCTCCAGAAAACTGCAGACTCTCCTGGACATGGGGAACGGTTGGTTATTTTTACCAGGAATATATTTTTGTCTTTATTCCTTCCATCTCTTTAGATCAAATGCTGATGCACTGGCAGATTTTCAGTGTGTTGCAGGCTTGTTGCCCCCCAACCGCGAGATCATACTTTTTCATTTAGAGTCAAATCATGGAAAGAATCAGGAAGGATTATATTGTCAGAGGTAGAGGAGGGAAGTAAACAAATGTCTTATTAAACATCCTCAGTGGAGCCTCCAGGTGCAGGCTGATTTCCCTGTTGAAGGATGGAAGTAAAATCCCTGGCATTTCCACAGGGCCCTGGAGACCCGGGCTGCAAGGTTGTCTGTTTGTGCTCTTGCCCTACATGGCTATGGTGTCAGCATTATTGATACGTGTGTGATTCATGTGCAGCCCAGGCCTTCCCACAGCTCCAGAGGTCCACAGTAGGTGGGTGGGGATGAAGGGGGTGCAAGTGGGCAGCCTAAGCCCCTGAGGAGGGAGTTGTTTGGCAGCTTCCAGCTCCAGGGACTGACTGGATTCTAGGCACCACAGCTGCTGCAGAATGCATCCCAGCTTCTGAGAGGAGTGAGGCAGGGCATGGTGAGATGAAGAGGAGAGTTTCTTTATCAAGCTTGGTGTGTTACTAATTATCACCCAATGCCATGTGTGTTCTCAACCCTGTGCTTCTCTAGAAAGTCCTTTCCTGCCCTTGGCTTCTCTGATTCTTTCCTTTATGGTACAGCTGAAAGCCACATCATCTCAGGACACAGAGGTCTCTCCTTTATCCTTCTGTCTCTTTATCACAGCTTAGGTATCAGTGATGGCAGGGGGTGTTGGATTCTGAACCTGGAAGGGGACATGGAGATCATTTTGGATCACCTCTTCTTTCACAGAAATGAAACTCAAGAGCATGATGGAAGAAATAGAACGTTAAAAAAATACACAACTAGATAGAGGCAGAGTAAGAAGTACCTCATAGGTTCCATCTTCCCTGAAGTCTTCCTTCATTAGGACACTCTGAACCATACTAAAATTGCTACAGTTTTTCAGAGACTCAGGCTCATTATAGACAGGGAGTACTCTGTGTGCTTAGCTCGGTGTGACTTGTCTTGCTGATGTTAAATTATTTTACCCTTGATGTACTCTACTTTTGTGTTTGTGTTTTCCTGTTGTTCTGACATCTTTCAATTATTCTGGTAATGGTATGCAGCAAATGGGAGGTAGAGGGGTGATAGAAGAGATGATTGTTGGCAACAGGGTCAAGAAATTGAGACATTTGGGAGATATGTCATCTATATGGATAGAAAAGTCATCCAGGGTCACGTCTGGACTCCTCTGGTGAGAGACCCTCAGCTGGTAGACTAGTGAGGTTAGACCACAGTGGATAATGTGGGTTTAAGTTTGGCTACAAGGATGTTTTGGATCTGACTAAGGTTGTATTTACATTAGTTTCTCCAGAACCAGCAAAGGATATATGAAATTGAGGGTGTCAGTGAGGGGCTTCATGTCTAATTTCCCATGGAGGTACGGTAGAAGCACGACAGCCTGCATAGCTTGATCAGAGTGAGGATTGACAGAGCCAGAACTCAGATTTCTCTGCCTTTTATATTAGTGCCTCAACACCATTCAACTAAATCTTGCTGCCATAGCTATATTCTTCTGCTTCCTGTTTCTCCTCAGTCCCCAACAAGCCTGTAGAGATGACAGTGGTACGGAGTGAAAGTGGATCACATAAGCAAATGTCATACATTTCAAAGGAGGAGAAGCGATTGTTTGCAAAGGCTGTGGGAAGAAGAGAGAACTGTTATAGTTGGAACATGAGAGAAACAGTAGCTATCCAGGCAAGAAAGCCAGGTTACAATGAACAGAGTAAATAAGAAGAGGGATTTCTCTGGGAAGATGTTGAGGAGCTGGAGAATCTGCTGTGCATGGAGGCCATAAGAAGTGTGGTTAAGCGTCCAAGGATTCCGGAATCAGATTGTTTGATTCAAATTTCTGTTCTGTCATTTGGTATTTGTGTGACCTTGGGCACTTCATTTAATGCTTTTTGGGGGCAGTTCCTGAGGGCACAGGGGAAGGGTATGGGAAGTGATGGAGGAGTGGGGAGCTGGATGAGGTCAAGGATGACTACTGGGGATGATAGTACAGAGGAAATTGGCCAGGTTGGCATGCACTTCAGCTATGGAATGCTGAAAAGAGTGAGAAATGGCCTTGTGCACATGGTCTCAATAGTCTCTTCAAGAAGGGGAGGGGTCGCTGGGACTGCTAGGGGATTCAGGGCACAAGTCCACAGATTATCTCTATTCATGCAGCCGTGGCCTAAAAAGAGCAAGGAAGAGATGTATGGGTCAAGGGATACAGATAAAATGATTTAAAAAATCATGCTGATAGAGAAGGAAGTCGGGTTGATTTCATGCATTTGTTACCAAGGCCATGCTCAAGATAGCTCTGAAAACAAAGAGAAGGCCCGTTTACAACCACCTAGATGAAAAGATTGTTTTTGTTAGAGTTTGTCACCAAGTATTACATATTTTACTCAAAATTTAAAAGTACAGTTAATTTCAAACTCAGATTTTTCTCATTACTGGTGAGGGGAAAAAATCTCAGTTTGCTGCTTTGCAATATGAAGAGTGTGATACTTAATTTCACAGCAAATGGGTTTTCTATTTTCAGATACTATTCTAGTTCTTTTTTTGAGATTTTCCTACTAAAGACTTTATAAAGCCATGTTGCAGCATTTTTCCCCACAGTACTCATGAAATATGCTTCTTAAACTTTCTTTGTCCATGGATGGGATGGAATTATGAGAGGTGGAGTCTCTCTGGTTCACACAGTAGATGTTGAAATGGTCCTTCACAATAACACAGACTTTCTGGCTCAGCAACCTTGCTATTATCTTAGACATTGGTCCAAACTGGCATTCATGGTGGGAAATACCTATGCACACTAAAGATTGGTTTATTGGAATACTATTTACCAGAATCGTTAGCATTTTTGCACATCTACAGATTATATATAGTTACTCTGTAATAAAACTAATTGACATTTACAAATACCATTGGAGTTTCAAAATGCTATCATATATTGTGTTTTGTTTGATCCTCAGAAACCCTGTGACATGGGTGGGTTTGACTTCTTAGTTTTGTAGTGATCTGAGTCATCTGCATCAAATGGCCCATCCTGTCACATTGCTAGTGAGTAGGGGGTGGGCATCCCACCCACTCTATAAGTTTCAACTTTTTAAATCTAGCTTCTTTTGAAATAGTATAGAGATGAATGGGGTAGGATTTTAGTATTAAGTGTAATATCTTTGAAATTGCTTTGATATGATAATATGAAAGGTAAGTATTAAACCAAAATATTCAATCATCCATTTTCTCCCAAGTAATAACATTTGCTATGTTATTACATATTAGTTCAAGTAGCTTTTGTGGTAGAAAAAAAAAAGTCAGGCTGTTACGGGCAGGCAATTGGCCTTTGGATATTTCCTCTTGACCAAGTGCTGGGGAAACCAAAACCAAAACCAAGCCAAAGCCAAATCCAAGAGGATTTGGCTCCTTGTGGCAGTTATTTAAGCAGGGCAGTTATCCAGCATGTTAAGTGAATCAATCAATGTTCCCATTAAATTTGGGAAAAAGTTTCAACAAGCTTATTCATCCAACAAAGACTTTATTTCCTTTTATTAGAAAGAATAAAGCCAATAACACCTGGCTACCGTCATTAAAATTCCTAATAAAACATAATCTGATTATTTAAAAGGATAGACTGAGCGAAGAAACAAAATATTACAATACCCAAACACATATCCCCCCACATATGCACTCTAACACATCCCATACAAACTCTCATATGTTACCCTTTACATCATACACAATCCCACCCAACAAATGCAGTGAGTCTCTGATAAAATCTTCTATCAGCTCCCATGTATAAAGAGACATACTTAGACACAGACACACAGATGTACACACCTCCACCACACACCCATATTTTGCACACATTCATTAACATACATACTCTTGATGCTCACTCATTTCTACCAGTTAATGTTGGCTTATAATCCTTGGGGTATGTACCACAATTCCCACACACATATCACAAACACCTCCAAATAACCATATTCAATGACTAATACAAACAGATGAGATGAGGTTCCTACCTCCCTCCCCCATACACAGAACAACAGGGTTTTTAATTCCTGTGTCTGTGAAATTGTCCTCTGCCTAGAAGCTGCTGATGCTTGATAATGCATCTCATGTAGCTAATTTTCTATTTTGCAAGCACAAATCTCACTTGATCCCTGCTAATCTAGAGAATGCTGTTATCAGGTAAGAAGAAAAAAAGTATAACTAAATGAGTCTCTTCTATTTTCCATTCAGGAGGTTAGCCCATGTTTCTGGGTAAATAGATTAAGTGAAGGAGTTCAGAAGAGTCTTCAAGGAGAATGGGGACACCAAAGGGTCTCTTGATTCTCTGTGTTGTGTACTAGAGAGCAAAATACTTCCTCAGTGATGCTTTTTTAAAAAAATTAGTTTTCTATGACTTCCAAAGAAGGTGTGTAACATGTATATACATATATATATGTAAGTTATGAGCATAAGCAATAACTCTCCATCCACCCTAAGTTCTAGAATATAACCAGCACTAATGCTCGCTTTTCTCAATCAATGTGTTTTTAAAATTGCTGTGATATAAGAACTTGAGAACATTTTGCTTCTGATCACATACCCACTCGTAGCTGATTTTTGTCCAATATTTTATTTCTGTTTCTTTAGGCCCACAAATTCAATATTATTACTTTAAATTTTTTATAAGATAATGTTTGGTTAGATTTATATACATGTCATTTTATTTGCTCATATTTTTTTCCTTATCTCTCTCCATCATTGTCTTTATTTAACAGCTTTTTCTTAGGAGTCTGGTGATACAATACCAGGTTTGGTGATTGTTTTACCAAATATTATTCCATTGTTTTCTGGCTTCTGTTGTTGCCTCCAGCTTTGTGTTATCTTTTTTCCTCCCTCTTCCTCTTTTGTCTTTTCTTTGGTCCCGATATTGTGTTTTCACTAGATATTGTGTAGCTAGGGATAGATTTGTTTATTTATCCTGCTTGGGATACATTATGATTCATGTTAAGCAACACCCTATTTTCTGCTTTTGAGAATCTGATTAGTTGGTTGTAAGACCATATCATTCTATTTCCCATATGTCTTAACTCCTAGCTCCTGTTCCCATCTCTGTGTTGTGTTGTGTTCATGGCCAGTTCTTTTACTGTGCTGTTTTACTCTTCATTATGTGTAATTTGATATTTAACCCAAACTCTTTTCTAACAACTTTTTTTTTTTAAATTTCTGGAAGCAATTAAAAATTATGTGTTATGCTCATAATTATATAATTTTCTATATTTTGTCATTTCAGAATTCAAAGTCCTTAGAGATCTAAGCCTGTTGTCTGTTGTTTCTGTTGAGTGTCACTCATGATGGTTTGTTTCCCTGTCTGTTTTGTGAAATTTACATTGAATTTGTTTGATTTTAATTTCCAGGAATGCTATAAGTTTAAATTGTGGAGGATTTCCTTCAGAGAAGATTTGTGTTGGCTTCTGTTGGGGGATTCTCAGAATTTGGAATTATATTGTCTTCTTTTGATGGTCTCTGGCTTTATTGTGAGCATTTAATTTCCAATGCCTGACTTTGCTGCTATCCCAAGATAGGGTCTCTGGATTTCAGTGTCTCTGTTCTCAGGGCAACCCCACCTTTAAATTTGCTCACTACTTCTGGATCTACTTTTAGTGTTGCTGGAAGGGTAAGAGCCTTGGAGGTTTCCATTCTTCTTGGAGAGCTAGCAATGTATTAAAAAGAATATTTCATGTGAGATGTAGATGTTTTCATATAGTACTTCTTTGGATTATGTAGTCCTTGACTCCCCCCAAAATGGATTTGCAAACTCTGACTTTCATCGGTAATCTGCTCACTCTACTGATATTGAAAATCTTTCAGTAGGTTCTCTGCGTATAAAAAGACTTTGATAAATATTTCAGGGGATATGACCATGAGAACTTAGAGAATGATGAAAGATATAGGCCAGGCATATTAAAAAATATGTAGCCAACAATGATGGAGTCATTACTGCTGAAGAGTGAAAACTGACTTATGCCTGCGGCAAGGAGGAGGAGAGGCCCAATCTGTAGTGGAAGTTATTTTACACTTTTATTGTTAAGGTATTATTACAATCTCTTTAATGAAGACTTCTCTGACTTCTCCTGAAAACTAATCTCCTGCCAGCCCCTACTCGGCCCAACTATACTTCGTCTCTCTTTATTAGGGGTTCCAAGGATACTCAGTAAACTCCCTGAGTCCAGTGGGAGGACTTTACATCTTTGTCACATCATCCCAGTATTTGGTATAGTGGCTGGAAAGTTGTGGACGGTCAAAGCATATTTACTGAATATATTAGTTCTATGCTGTGTTGTAACTATTTATATTGTGGGTCCCTGGACTAGGTTTTACTTATCTTTGTATTCTTTCAACGCTTACCCCAGAGCCTTAAATAAGATAAGTATTGGAAGGTATAAGTAACTGAATTAGGTAAATGTCAAATAAATATGGCTTTGAGTATTGAATAACTATTTTAAGTTCTTATGCCTTTATTAAAGGTATTAGAGCTTGTAAGCAAGTGAAAACACAGTTTGCATTTCTATATGTGATCATCTCATCCCATATTTTCTGGTGAATAATCATAGCAAGCCGCCATTCTTTCATGTGCTGACCCTTGTACTTTGTACCAAAAATGATTATTTTCCAAAATATAAGAGTAAATAGAATTTAGGATGCTAAGCTTCTTGTTGTTCTTATGTTTAATCATTACAGGTAATATAAAATATCATAATAATTTATTCCTCATTTTATCCATGTCTGAGTGCTTGGAGGACCTATAGAAGGAAACAACCGAGTAATGTGGGATACCTTTTGGGAAACCTCTACTTTTATTACGTTTTAAAGGAGGCTAAAAAATGTGGTTTATTTGAGGGGGGTATATTGGATTAGGAAGAGATACAAAACTGAGGCTTTTTCAGAATGATTTCAGAAATCATTAAGATTTCTCTTAATGACTAATCTGGCAGTTAGTCATTAAGAGAAATTACAGACTTCCTTCTGGTGCTGGGTGTGGAGGCCCAGGTTTGGTGAAACAAGCTACAAAGAAACTCTGAGAACATGAGAGATCCATTGATCTCACTTGAAGAGGTGCATTCACCTTCCTGGGTATGTGTAGTGTGCTCATTAGTCTCCTTAACTATTTTGGGTCAGGGATGGTGCACGGGGAGGGAGTCATCTTACGAAGTATTTTTATTATTTTTCTATGTTTTTAATCCCTTGTTTGGGATCACATGCTTAATTAAGAATTGCAGTCAACCTACAGTTTTTCTTTGTGTCACCTCATTTCATGGTCATTCTTGTTGTCGGGAATGGACAAGAACCTCACCTTGACCTTAGACAGCTGGATAAATTTCATGTGGGGCTATCTCTTGAAACAATAAATTGCTTTCTTCTCTGAGCTAAAGTATAATGCTTTCCCTGACAAATGAAGCCCACCAACTCCCACCTATCTGAAATTGAAAAAGAAGGGGCATCAGATTACCCCTGAACTCCTTTTGAGAAGGATCATAGAGATGGACTTTCAGCATGTGTGAAACTTAATGACCATACCTAATAACCAGTATAGCCCATCAAATGGTTTGCAGAGAAAAGCTGTTCTGTTGTCATTGATCTTTACCAGCTATAGTTACAAAAGAACAGAGTTAGACCATGAAATAATCATGTGTCCTATATTACTGCTCTCTTTCAGATTGCAGAAAAGCAAGACTGCTGCCTTTTTTGGAGATTTAAATAAGGCAAAAGATTTTATTTCCCTATAGGAGGTAAAAGAATAATTGTTGCCCTGCATTTAGTTGTTTAGTGTCTAATTTGAAGCAGAGGTACTTGGAATGGACTTGATACTGGCATTTCCCTCCCGTACTGACTCAACACTTATTTCAGAAAGATTTAGAGGAACTCTTTCTGTCTCTGAAATTACAGTAGGCACTGAGAAAGACAGGACAGGTTTACAACATTGTCTCTGCCCCCTGAAGCTCTCATCTGTGGTTCTAGACAGAAGAAACAGATAAAACTAAGTGCTAATGTTACTTGGTTCTGGAATTTTTGGAGTGCTTCCTTTGGTGCAGATGGTAGTATAGGGCCGTAGGGTAGTCCTGTTTTGGAAGAAAAACTAACCTTGACAGTACTCTTTCAAATGCTGTCTGATTGTAAAGAGGACATAGCATGGCTGAGCCAGGAAAGCTATCTCAGAAGTGAACAAAGGCTGCTTTTATTGAAGTCATTGACAGTTTCTGATGGTCTGGTTCGCTTTTGATAGAGTCCTATGAACACCTTGGAGCAACATGCCAGGGCTACAAATAAGAACTCTTTTGCTTTTTATAACCACAAAGAAAGGCTTTTTATTTTTTATTTTTTGGTAGAAAAATGACGGAATACAGAAAAGGAGAAAATTAATAAAAATCACATGAAATTTCACTACCCATTGACAAAAATTAACTTTTAAATGATTTACACTTTTAAGCTACACATAAATAGTTGTGACTAAAATTTATCTTTCACTGGTTATTTTGTTCTAGTTTATTCTATTGTCTTTTCAGGAAACACCAATTATCTGCATTTTGTATTGCTCTCTTTCTCTCTCTTTTATATATCTTTAATCCTGTCCTTCCCAGTTTTTTTTTTTAGCATTATGTGTGGTACACTTCTACTTCTAATTCAGTTTAAATCTCAGCAGTTATATTATTTTTCTCTTCAGTTTTCCTCCTTAGTTCCTCATACTTCATTTCATTCATTCCATTGTCTCTCACTTCTCATCTTTTTTTAAATGGAGTCTCAGTGTTCAATTTCTTTGAAAGTTCAAAGCAGTTGTTTGCCTAAGATAGTCTTCATCTTCCAGAGAAAGGTTTTTGTTTGCCTTTTCTTGTTGCTTTTTTCCTGTATTTGTCTCATGATTTTTACGAGATGCAGTTAATTTTTTTTAACGTGTTTTCTTTTACCTTCAGGCAATTTTTTTCTTCCCAGTGGACCTTTGTTTGCTGGTGTTTTATGCTATTCAAGACAATTATTTCTAGATATGCTCAATCTTCCCTCTGCTCATGCCGGCAAATTTGGTTGGCTTTTCTTTCCTGGCTACAGGATGCTCTTTATACTCAGTTAGAGAAAAAATTCAAGTGCATTAGGCACATATCTCTCCTTGTCCACCCTCCTTCTTGTCCCCACGTTACAGAGGAAGTAACTGAGTCACAGAGAAGCCAGATGGCAAATCTTTGTTTATATAGTCAGTGACAGGGTAAGGGCTTGAGTGTCTTCCCGATAGACTCTTATCCTAGCGTTTATGCTACAAAAGCTACTGTGTCACAAAATTCATAGGGATTTTGACCTTCTTGTTAAGCTAGTCAGCTGAGACAGATGGTAGTTTTGTGCAGGTATCTCATTCTAGGCCTGATGCAGTTTACACGAGCTGGCTGTTTGATTGGGTTTATTTATAAATGTAATGGTTCAGTCAAAGGATATATGGTACATGTTGCACCACATGTAACATGGATCACCATTTTTTTCTGGCTTCTTATGTAGCAGATCTCTTGTCATTTTTCCAGGTGTGTCTAACAATTTCTCAGGACTTTTTTCAGGATTCTAAAGTAGTTTTCTCAGTATTTTCTGGTCCCTGTTTTAGTTTGAGATGCTATAACAAAGTGTTATGACTGGATGCCTTATAAACAACAGAAGTTTTTCACAGTTCTGAAGTCCAGGCCAGAAGTCCAAGATCAAGATTTGGCATCTGATGAAGACTTGCTTCCTGATTCATAGATGGCTGCCTTCTCTGCTTAGCTTCATGCAGTGGTAGGATAGAGTGAGCACTCTAATTCTCTTCTATAAGGTACCAATTCCTTTGACAAAGTATCCACCCTCAACTCCTGGTTACCTCAAAGGGCCCACCTACTAATACTATCAGGATTAGGATTTCAACATACGCGTCTTGGAAGGACATAGTCAATCCATAATACCTTTTATAATAATTTCCTTCCTACCTGTGGTTCATTCCCAAAACCAGTTCCACGCACTTTAGGTTATTGTTATATCAGAGCTCACTTTTGGTACCAGCTTTTGTATTAGTTATCCATTGCCTTCATATAATGCTGCATAACAAGCAAGGCATCTGATGATGGATGATCTGGGTAGAAAATGTAGCCCCAGCTGATTAATTCAACAGGCAACATATATTGAGCAGCTCCTAGTCTTGAGTATAGTATTGTGCTAGATGCTGAGATTGTCTTTTAAACAAAATTGATGACAACAGCTGTCCTGGAGGGGAGAGGAGGACAATGCAGCAGGAGATGGAAAATGCAGACAATCACAACCTTGCCAAGGAAAGCATGGTAATAAAACTCAGCTAACAGTTCCTCAGGGACACCACAACTACTTTAGACATCGTCAACCTTTCTTTACAGAGAGTAACATGACAAATGCTGTTCACATGGGAGACTTTCCCACAGATGCATTGGTCTTGTTATGATTGCTTCTTGGCATGCTTGGTGTAATGTCCTCTCTTTTGCTGCAACTCAGAGAAACCTATCACAAGGTAACTAAGTGTTATGGATATCATTATAGGCCTAACTTTGAATTTGTAGTTTATTAAAATAATCAGGTGAAAACATCAGTTGTTTCAGCTTTTATTGGTCATATATCACTTAGGAACTCTCTCATACCTGGTTGTAAAATACCAGTTTGTTTCCTGGCTGTCCAGAATAATGATGGGAAAATGTCTGATGAGGCAAAGTCCAGATACACTAGCATTTAGTGATGCAAGACCCTTCACATCTTCTCTGTTTAACACCTTCACCCTCCAATCTAACTGGTCTGCCCTTGGTTTATCAAACTTATTGTAGGGACAATATTGTGCACAATATCCTATTTCTAGCCTACACGTGTGTATCCATGCTCAGCTGTGTCTCTGGAATGATCTACTCTTCTTCCCTTCTTCCTCCTCCTCGAATTGGTTAACTTTTAAGATTTTTAAATTACTTATTCAACCATTTTCTCAGGAAGTCTAAACTTCTCTCCCTTTATATGATTTCCCCATATCCTCCTCTGAGTTCTCATAGGATCCTATGCATATCTCTATCCTTAATCACATAGAGTACTTTATGTATTGGGCCAAGGATAGACTCAGCCAACCTTCTCGTGCTTGAACTCCTAGGAAGACAGAAGACAGTTCTCTCTAGAGGTCTCAATTCTATTGCTTTCCAGTCGAGGGTGCTGCTGATTTGATTATCTTCCAATCCTCCTGCCACCCTTTTTCTTTTTCACATAATTAAAAATGCTTAACACATAACTATTAAATTGTTAATAAGCAGGAGTAAGTATGTCATTAATTTTAAAATACTTTATTCAGAGGATGGACTTGCTGCAAGATTTTGGTGGTGGCTGCACAATAATTAATGAATTTAATTTCCAGTGCTAAATACATCATCATTTGAGGCTGAGTTTATGAGCTAATTACAATTAGACCCAGAAGACAGGATATTTTCTTGCACTACCATCATCTGTTTATTTATATTTGGTCTTCCTTTTGAAAAGCACATTCCTAAAATGGCAACTTCTAGGAGGTAGAGTTGGCAAGAAACCTGTCACACTGGGCCTCACAATGCCCTGGCTTTGTGTCTGCCAAGAATTGTGACTGCTGGCTCTGATATGGTCATGCAGGCAGGCCTGGATCTGAGGGTCAACTTTGGCTCTTGCTCCCCATCTGACTTTGAGCAAGATTTCACCCCCTGAGCTCTCCTTTCCTCATCCAGCAGAATACTTAAACCACAACTAAATGATGCATGTTTAAAGATCTGCCACATAATAGGTGCTTAATACACTTGATGCTACTATCATAATCTTTACTACAACAGAGTTGAGGATTTCTGTATCAGTTACAGGCTAAGTGTTGAATACATTGAGATTCAGGCCTACCTCTCCAACTCCCTCATGACCCACAGCCTGGCTCAAATGCTTCAACTTTGAACTGTTATTCTTACAGCAACTTGTCACTTACTACCCTTTCGATCCATCACCTGCTGCTCCCTGGGTGTACAATGAGAAGAGCTGTCATCTGCAAAGGCTGAATCACCGATGGAGGGGACCCTTCTGGCCCTGGGGCTTTGGCCTTCACTCCTGTGACCTCCCTGTGGCTCTCGAATGCCCTGGCTTCCCATTAGGAGAGCCCATTTTCAAAACTCCAGAATAAAGGCAGGCATTGTGTGTTTTTTAAAATGTATTTTTCCTGTGCTGCCTACAATTGCATTCGATGCTGCAAAGTGAAGAAGAAAGGGAACATGGTTGGGGGTGGGAGCTCTGTGGTGTTTGATTCCCTGAGATGCAAGCCCCTGCCAACCAACTGTTTGGCCACCGTGGGCTAATTACACACCACATCCACCAGAGGAACCTCAGCGCATCCAAAACCAGACTTAGCAGGCAGTCTCCACCTTCCCAACTAATTGAAAGGCAGCTGAGGGGATAGGCTGTTCCTGTTACCAGCCATAAAAGGCTCCTGGGGTTTGTGTTTGCAGTTCACCCTGAGGGAGCCATTGTCTCAGTTCAGGATGGTGCGCTTGGGTTTAATTAATTCAATGTTTCTTATCAAGTTGAAGTCAGGAGGGTTTTCAGGTCTGCTTTCATGGGAGGCCATTTTCGGTTTGTTGGGTAGTGAGTTCTGTAAATAAGAAAAAGATGGAGACCCTGTTAGCTGTGGATCACGGAAAATGCCCAAACTAAGGAAAACACTATTTAACCAGATTCCTCAGTTGACTGAGTTGTTTTGTTTTCAGTTTGAGTGGGAGAGGTCGGATGAGACCTTTGCAGTTTAATAATATGTTTTTCCTCCACAGAGGAACTTCTGGGCTGTGATCTAGACTTAGAGTTTCCCTTTATAATGATCTTCATTGAATGGTCATTTTAAGACTGGGATTAATTAAAAGAAGATTGAGCTATCTTCCATAGGTTGAGTTGGGATCAGCTTTAGCGATAGACAGAGTGCTCTTTGGTGATCGGTTATGATCTCAGTGGCGCTAGTAACATACCTACCTTTCATTTCTTCTGTGTTTATTGTCTCTTTAACTGAATGGAGAACCTTTTATTCATCATTTGAGGGAAAGCTTAGAACACAGATTTGTTACAAAGGAAGTAACCTTAGACTGACATTCCGCTGTCAATGACCTTTACGTGATTTTTCCTAGTTCTGCTGATGGGAAAGGAGGTCAGGGAGAAGGCCCGGTCACCTGGGGTGTACACAGAGCCACCTAGAGGGCGGACCGAGGAGGTTGCAGAAAGGAGACAGGCTCCATCCAGGGTCATTTTCTAACCTACCCTCAGCTTTTCTTTAAAATACCCACGTGTGTGTTCGTTTTTATTCCTCTTGCCTGAATCAGATGGTAGCATAAGTGGATAAAACTTCAGAGTCAGTACTTGCAGAAATAGCTGTTGTTGTTGTTTGTTTGTTTGTTTGTTTTTGTTGTTTTGTTTCTTCGTTTTTGTGAGGGGAATAAACAAGGGGGTAGCTTATGTTACAAGTGGTTTGGGAACAAAATCAGGCTTGAATGCCTTTGGGAATGTAGTCAGACTAATCATACATGAGTCAGGTACCATTAAATGCCACAGCTGAAATTTGGAAAGATTAAATAATTTTTCCCAGGATCACAGAGACCAGAAACTGCGCAGTGGGTTACTTTGCTAACTGCCTCTAGAGTCAATTACAGTTCCTGGTTCTCGAGTCTTCTCCAGCTTACTTAGAGACATCACAGAACACTATCCTTGAGTTTCTTAGGTTGGTGGGAAAAGTTTACCCACTCTGTTGGCCTTCCTGTAAGTTTCCAAAATTTTCCTTCTGTTTCTCTCATTGTCTCTTGCTCTATCCCCTTCCTTAAAATTATGCCAGCCTTGTCTTGGTCTTAGGAGAATCCCCAAGATCAAAGTACCTTATTACAAGGAAAATAGATTTCCAAGAACATTGGATGAAGTAAAAATTTCAATTAATTTACAGTCTATTTTATCAAAAGTTGTTTTCCATTCTCTATGGACTCCAATCAATTGGAGCTTTGCTCTAACATGCCAAAAATATTGGATCAAAGAAAGGAACAAAGGGCAGTATTCTTTTTTTTTTTTTTTTTTTCTGAGACAAGAGCACATTTATTCCGACCAACTCCAATCCAGGCCCCGGGGCGTCGTGCTGGTGAGCTGCTTGGGCCGCACACACCCGGGGACCCTGTGCTGGGCAGTGGCCCGCACAGCCGGCTGGACACGCACTGTCCCACGGCCCCGGTCCCCCCTGGTTCCTCCCCCCCCCCAAAGTGCAGTATTCTTGAGATGAGTAAGCAGTGTTTTTTGACCCTGGAAATCTGGATGTTGACTGCATGGAGTACAGTAGTTGGGTATTATGAAATATCACAAACCAATGTGAGATTTTTGGAGAAGATGAGGAATATCTCACTAATGGTACCAGGCACTTGAAGCTCCACTGAGAAGGGCATGAAATATTTACCATCTCTTTTTAGGTGAGAAAGAAGAACCCTCATTAAAATTTCATATTTACATTTCCATCCATCAACCAGCTTTCCACTTTGTGCCATGTTCTCAAATTGTTCAAAGAACTCAAGCCTTCAGGGAATGAATTGTGAGGGGGACCCTCTACAATATGTGTGCTGAATTTTCCCTCAACTGGGATGGCTGGGAAAAGCTTGAATACTTTTTTGGACAGGGCAGGCCACTCGTTTCTGCTCTTATAAAGAGCCCAAATCTCATAGAGAGGACCACAGATGCAGTGGCCACTCTCATTACTGCACTTACAAGGATAGGTCCTTCCTCCATGACTCAGAAGAGTTGAATTGACAAGGATAAATGGTAGTGAATGCTGACTTCATCTGTCTTAATTTCTGAGTGTACTGTAGTTTGCTAAATATTTTTTGAATATGCTGACATATTTTTATGTGGAAACTTTGTATACAAGATAGCAGATTATCTATGTTAGTCCTCAAATAAGGAGCTTCCTGATTACACATGTTCTTCGTGATGTGCAATTTGCGGTGCTTTCATTTGTAGTTTACACCTCCTATAATCATTTTTACAGGTTAGTAACTAATTATTCTATTTGTTTCAGGGATGCCCAACTCATATTTTTGCTAGAATTTGGAATTTTCTGTAATTATTAAGCATTTATTTATTTATTTATTTATTTATTTATTTATAAATTTTAAAAAAGATTATATTTATTCATTTGAGGGACAGAGAGTGAGAAAGCATGCATGAATGGAGGCCGGGGAGGTGCAGAGAGAGAGAAGCAGACTCCCAGCTAAGCAGGAAGCCTGATGCAGGGCTCTATACCAGGGCCCTGAGATGATGACCTGAGCTCAAGGCAGATGCTTCACTGACTGAGCCACCCAGGTACCCCTGTTGAGTGTTTATTAAACATTCATTCAATGAATATAGGTTAAGTACTTCCTAGGTATCAGGCATTATGCTCTGTGGTGGGGTTGCAAATATAGTTGCGCAGTTCTTGTCTTTCAGGTTCTCTTTAAAATGCTACATAAGTAAATAGAAGGTCACAAATGTGTGTGTGTGTGCACAGACTTACTTGGGTGGCTGGAGTGCTAAAAGAGAGCCTCACCTGCATTGCACAAACGCAGGGAAGAGACAAGAACAAAGAGAAGTAATTTTTGGGTCATGGGCCCATGACAAGCCTTCCAGGAGACCTGGTAGAGATGCTGATGGAAGGCCCCAGAAAGACTTTGGATGCCCATATATAGAGAAATGGAGGCAGAAAACAAGAGACAAGAGAGAAAGGGTGATAAAAATTGAGACAGAGAAGGGAAAAGGGAAACAGGGAGAAAAACCCAGATTCCGTCCCTGTCACTAAGGAAGTGAAAAGGCAACCAGTTGAGCAGGACAAAAGATAGGCAGGAGAGCAATGTGAGCACCAGGGTAGGGGGAGCCCTGTAATGAGGAGAGAGGAAATCCAACTTGCAAGTGTCATCACTTCTGACTCTTAAGGAATCAGTGACAGGCGGCAACCTGGTGAAGGAATCCAGCTGGGGAAGCTGCAGGTGCAGGCTGAGGAGCCTTCGGCTTCCTCTGTCACAGAGTCCTCTGGCCCAGGGCAGCTAAGACTGTGATGGGTACAGGGAGGCTTCCCCTGATGACTCTCTCTGCCCGTGAGCACTGAAAAGCAGGAGACCCATACTCTTGTTACTTTTGCTCTGACAGTGGAGAACCTACTTTAAAAATTTTGTGGGTTTATTGTGTAGACCTTCAGTTCATATCATTTTTATTTTGAAAATGATTTGTAATCTTTTCTCCAGTTATTGTTTTCAAAGTCTTATTTGATGATTTAGGGATAGGTCCTGTTCTGATTACCTCATTCATTCAGAGAATGTTAACCTTCTCATCTGGAAATCAGAAACTTGGGTGGATCCCTCCTTCTTAGTGCCTGCTGAATCCATCTGTGTCTTTTAACCCCTATTGCTTTGCCTTGCTTAAGGGTCCCATTCTCCTCACCTTCGCCTTCCTCTCCCCCTCTCCTCTCCCTCTCCCCTCTCCCTGCCTCCCGCCCTTCCCTCTCCCTCCCCCTCCTCTCCACTCTCCCCTCTAACTCTCATCCCTGTCCCTTCCCTCCTTCTCCCCCTTCCTTCCTTCCCAACCTCACCATCCCCTGTCCCCTCCCCTTTCTGGGATGGGAGCCTCAGCATCTGTCTTTGTTGTCTTCTTGCCTTTTATCTTACCACTTCCTCATCCTCAGCCACTTTCTATTCTGTGGCATCTCTGATGTCAAAGACAAAACTAACTCGAAAAAAATCAATGCAGGCTGTTTTTTCACAAACTTATGGGGAGGGACCCATTTGCTGTCACGTTTATTTCAGCAGTTTCAAAGCATAGAAAAGAGAGTCATTTTCTAGAATAAAAAAAAAGGAGATTCTGAGACAGACTCTGATGGACAGGTATTCTATTTGGAGTTTGGAAGTGGGGGAGGCTTTCTAATTGGTCTTCAGTACATCTGGCAGTCTTTGGCTGCAAGGGGACAAGCAAGCAGTTTGGTGACATTTCAAAAGATGAAGGACTGTTCAATAGAAAAGGTGGAGGTTGTTCTGTGACCTGCTGTTTCCGGGGCAAAGAGGGAGTGGGTGCAGAGCTTTTCAGGGTAATGGTCCATGTGGAAAGCCAACTGCCATGGTGGGCTATTTCTCACTGCTCATGTCATTTGTGGCTTCATCTTCTTCAATGGCTTCCCTTCACTCTCAGTAAAAGGCCAATTATTTTGGCCTGATAAGTAGGGAAGTCTTGAGTCCCATAAAGTAATTTATTTGCAATTGCCCAAACACATGTAAGATATCTTCCTGGGGACTTTATATATATTTTTCTTTGTATCTACAGCTTTCTTCATCCCCACCACTATTTTTACACCAGCATACATATATATGCACATATGTGTACTTACATACAGTATCTTCACCTAGCTAATTTTTGTGTCCTCTTTGGGAATCAGCTCAAGTGTCTTTTCCTGTGGGAACCTCCTTGTCTATACTGCAAACCTCTTCTGCCCCAACAGCACCATGGGTATTTTTGGAATTATTACATTGCATCCCCTTACTCATTGTTATTATTAGTTGTGTACTGTGGGTCTCACTTTACTGTATATTCTTAAGAGTAGGGAGTTAGAGACTCTGTGTCATCATCTTTGGAGCCTCACAGATCAGCCTTAGCAGAAGCTCAATAAATATGGATGAGCTGATGAAACCATTCATCAATTCTTGCTTGGAGTTCTTTTGCACCGAAAGCTTGCTCAAAGGAAATGAGGATTTAGGGCTGAGTGTGTGGATCTCTGCTTTCTGCTCAAACATCACCCATAATTTCTACAACAGCCATAGTGAAGCTTCTCACTAGGTATCTTCTTAGAGCATAAACATCCCCTGTGTGCTGGTATCCTGCACACAGCAGTCACCAAATGCTTATGCCTTTGCTTTTGTTTTCCGGTGACTGACGACTTTCCTTTTATTTGCAAAGGCAGACAATAGCAGAAACAATGCAAGTTTCTCCTAGGGGAGGTGGCAGTAGATGCAGGGCTGAAAGGGTTTCTAACAGACTTCTTTTCTAATCCTTTGTACTGGTCCTCTGCAGTCCTGCAGCTAATAGATGATAGAATTGGAAGCAGTCTACCAGGTTTCTGGCAGCATTGTCTGCAATCATCACAGCACTAATTCAAATGTACTTTTGTTTGAGATTCTTTTTTTCTAACTTTTGGACTGGTGAGTCAATGCTTAAAATCATTTATTTTATTTTTTTCCCTAGCAGGTGCTAATGTGATTCTCTTTTCAACAGTCTCTACTTAAATATTTAAGAGCAAGTTTTCCCTGAGTCCAGAGTAGATGGCAGAACTTACCACATGGAAGAAAAGGAACATGGAAGAAAGGAAACCAGTTGTGTTCTCAGGCTTTTCTCTTGTGACTACTGGCCAGTCAACTTCTGAATCATACATGCCCACATGAATTTTGTATTTACTTTTGCCTTCAGTACATCAGAAAATACTATTTCATAAGCTTCCCGAGTCCACAATGAAATATTAGCTAAATTCAACATCATGTTAAAAAATAAATCAGGTTGAGTTTAGCAATGTAAGAGAGTTTTAATCTTAGAAGAATCTATCAATATAACCCATTACGTTAATGGATTGCAGGAAAAAAAAAGAGTGGTTATCTCATGAGATGAGAAACAAAACAGTATTGGATGAAGTTCAACACTTATTTGTGATAAAGCCATTTGAAAACCTATGATCAGAAGGTAATTTCCTTAACTTGACAAAGTCATACACAAACATTTTATATAATGGAGAAATATGATATATTGGTCTTAAGATCAAATGAAAAATAAGGAAAAATGCGTACTATCTATGGTTATTTAACGTAACATTAAAAGTCTTAGATTAATTAATAAGAGATATAAAAACACAAGATAAAATTGAAGTGGAGGACTCACAGTCCATTCCTTACAGGTGATAATTATTTATTTACATTAGTAATTCAATAGAATCTACAGATATTATTAAAATAAAATAGAATTCTGAAAGGTTGCCAGATCCAAGATGTATCTGTATTAATTAATAATCAATGGCATCTCTCCACCTCAGCAGACATCATCTGAAAAAAATAACAGTCACAAAATAATGTTTCCAATAGAGAACAAAAACAACAATAACTATGGATTCATAATTTTTCTTTGCAGAGAAAAATCAACAAGTGTTTAATAAGCTGAATAAATGGAGATTTCTATTGGATTGATGATGGCAAGACCTAATCTTGTAAAGACGTTATCTCTCAGAATTAATTTATAAATCCAATGCAATTACAGTAAAAATTCCTGGAGGAATTTTTGAATAACAATAAACATTCTAAACTTGTATGTGAGTGTTAGTATTCACAAAAAGCTAGGTCCATTTTGAAAAAGAAGAGCAAAGTATGGGTCTTGCTACATCAGATATAAAGGCATATTGTAAGTTACTATGATGAAAACAGCGTGGTACTAGTGCAGAGGCAGAAAAATATGTTCATGGGAAAATAGATATGGTAAGAATAGATTCACATATACATCCAAGCTTGCTAGCTTTATTTATTTATTTATTTATTTATTTATTTATTTATTTATTTATGAGAGATTGAGGCAGAGACACAGGCAGAGGGACAAGCAGGCTCCATGCAGGGAGCAGGACTTGGGACTTGATCCCGGGTCTCCAGGATCAGGCCCTGGGGCGAAGGTGGTGCTAAACCGCTGAACCCCCCGGGCTGCCCTACACCCAAGCTTTAGATGATAAACATGGCATTGAATATCAGAGGTAGGTTGGTGTGATACTGTGATTTATATATTTCTTGTATATATTTGGTACTCATCTACGGTTCCTGGCTCACAGCTCCCAAAACCCTTAGATTTTCCTAAGTGTTGGGAGGTAAAGGTATGTTTTGTTATGCTAATGACGTGACTTTTTTAAAAAGAAAGAGGGGAGGGGCAGAGACAGAGAGAAAAAGAGAGAAAGAGAAAAGAGAAAGAGAGAGAGAGAGAATCTTAAGCAGGCTCCATGCCCAGTGCAGAGCCTGACTTGGGGCTTGATGTCGTGACCCTGAGATCATGACCTGGGACGAAATCAAGAGTCAGATGCTTAACAGACTGAGCCACTCAAGTGCCCCACTGATGTGACTTTTGAAAGCACCCAAAATAGGGCCTGGTTGCCAGAGAACCAACACTTGGATTAGAGGATTGGAACTTTTAGTTTCATCCCCCTGTCCTCTGGAGAAGGGAGAGAGGCTGGAGACTGGATCAATCATCAACAGCTAATGATTTAATCAATCATGCCTGTGGTATGAAGTCCCAGTAAAATCCCAAAAAGGATGGACTCAGAGACTTCACGGTTGGTGAAAAAAGTGGAGATTTGGGAAGAATGGTGCCCCTGGAGAGAGCATGGAAGGTCTGTACCCTTTCCTCTGGAGGTGCCCCTGTAGAGATACCCCTGGAGAGAGACCCCTGGAAGGTCTGTACCCTTTCCCTATACCTTTCACTATGCATCTCTTCCATCCGATTCATTCTGAGTCAAATCCTTTTCTAATAAACTGGTAATCTAGCAAGTAAAATGTTTCTCTGAGTTCTGTGAGTGGCTCTAGCAAGTTAATTGAACCTGAGAAGGGTGTCATGAGAACCTCTGATTTATAGTGAGTTGGTAAGATATACAGGTAATTACCTGAACTTGAGACTAGCATCTCAACTCCAAGAAGGAGATTGTGGGAACCTGCAATTTGCAGCCAGTTGGTCAGAAGTACAGATAACAACCTGGTGCTTGCAATTGGCATCTGAAGTGAGGAGGGGATATAGTTTTGTAGGACTGAAGCCTTAACCTGTAGTATCAGATGCAATCTATGGGTGGATTGTGTCAGAACTGAGTTGAATTCTTAGATACCCTGATGATGTCCTGAGAATGCATGGGAGCCATTCCTCCACATGTTGAAATCAGTGATTAGAGCAGCCAAGGAATTGGCTGGCCGGGAAAAATGGCCTCACATAATACAGAAAAATATTTGGTCCATATACCAAGGTGAGCTGCACAGAGATTAAAGCCCAAATGTGATAGGTAAAACTATAAAATTAAGGAGGAAAAAAAGGAGATGTTTACTCTATGATATTGGAAAGACCTTCAAGGTACACACTGACCATATAGTGAAAAAATTCAAGATTTGTCTATATCAAGAGTAAGATTTCTGTTTAACAAAAGGAACCATGGACACTGTTAACAGAAGCATAACAGGCTGGGAGAAGACATTTGCATGATCTGAAAACAATACAGACTCAAACTTAGACAATACTAAGAATGGCTGCAAATTAGCAAGGAAAAGATGGGACACTCACTAGAAAAAATAAGTATAGGACATGAGTCAATGAGTTAATAAGGGAGAAATCTGGAATCAGAACATGAAACTAAATGGATGCTCAACCACACTGGTTGGCAATCAGTGCAATGCAAATCAAAATAAGAAGCAAAATATCACTTTATTTTCCTCAGATTGCTGAAAATCAGAAATGTGGAGAATTCCAAATACTATATGGATGTGGGGAAGCAGCAGGATCCCTCACACACAGCTAGTAAGAGGCGATAATGATATAGTCCTTGTGGAGTGCAAAATGACAGCAATAAGTGGGTGTAAGTAGATAGTCTATGACCCAGCAGTCCCACTTCAGAGTAACTCACAAGAGTCCCTGGAGGCATGCTTGAAGGTGTTCATTACAGCGCTCTTGGTGGAAGCAGAGAGTTGGAGGCAACCCAGCTGTCCATTACGAGGAAATGGATTCATAAAATATGATGAATATAAATGATAGATTATTTTGCAAGAGTATTTTTGTGAACTGCATGCACTTACCATAACATAAAAATATTTAAAGGCAGTATCGAACAACAAAAGTAAGAAACCGAATGAGATCCACATAAAAGCATTTCACATTTCTCAAGAAAACACATTTATCCAATGATATATATGCCTATATGTTGGGTTGGAACATATAGAAAGTTTACAAGTGGCGATCTGAAATGAATTAAAAAATTACTTAAAAATAAGATAAGTGTTTTGCATGACCTAAAGATGGTAGTGTGCTGTGACTTGACTAAAATAAAATCTGAACAGAATTTATACATGATTCTGAACATATATGTTGCATATTTAGGGAAGTCTTCCAGGGATCCCAAAAATTCCTCTAAGGTAAATAACTTAGCTGGAGTCTTAGAAGAGATACAACGTTGGGATATTGAAAGGCTTCTCTCTATTCTAATAAATATTCATGGAACATAGTCTCATACTTGGATCACTTTTTAAGCTATATTTGTTTCAAATACTGTGTCAATGGTATTTTTCAAAAGAAAATTGTAAAATATATTTTTATTATTTTCAATTTTCTAAATAACTTTTCCTGCAGTGTTATTGAAACTTACATTTTCTGACTAGTAAAACTGAAATTGGCAACACCTTCATTTGACTTTGTTGCAGATCATAATTGAGAAAATTCTTTTTCTAAAGTACTAGTATAATTAGATCAGTGCAAATGGGAAATAGTCTCAACTCTATTTTTAAATTTTGAGTGAATATTTTTGCTCAGATATATTCATAGATACTGCTTTTTTCCATTCAGACTTTCTTTTTCTTTCTTTCTCTTTCTTTCTTATTCTTTCTTTCTTCTTTCTTTCTTTCTGGCGTTGTTCGGTATGTGATTGCTTTCTTCTGCTTGCGTTCTTCGTTCGTTATTTCTTCTTTTTTCTTTCGTCTTCTTATTCTTTCTTCTTTCTTTCTTTCTTTCTTTCTTTCTTTCTTTCTTTCTTTTTCTTTTTCTTTTCCTTTTTTTTCTTTCATTCATTTACTCATGAGAGACAGAGAAAGAGGCAGAGACACAGGCAGAGGGAGAAGCAGGCTCCATGCAGGGAGCCCAATGCAGGACTTGATTCCAGGACTCCAGGATCATGACTGGAGCCAAAAGTAGACGCTCAACTGCTGAGCCACCTAGGTGCCCCCATTCAGACTTTCTTCAACAGATATTTTTATAAATCCATCAAGTAACTTATGACCATTTTTCTTTGATGTTGTAAAATTTCTTTCCCTTCAACTAAAAATAGAGGCTATAACAAAAAACTCTTCTTACACATGGAGATACTCCCAAGTTCAGTGCCATAGTTTAGGGACCAAGGTCAGATCACCTCAAAATGTGCCACTTGGGTATATTGATTATTTTTAAACATTAAAAAAAATGGTTTATTTCAGGCAGCCCAGGTGGCTCAGCGGTTTAGTGCCGCCTTCAGCCCGGGCTTGATCCTGGAGACCAGGGATCAAGTCCCACATCGGGCTCCCTACATGGAGCCTGCTTCTCCCTCTGCCTGTGTCTCTGCCCTCTCTCTCTGTGTGTCTCTCATGAATAAATAAATAAAATCTTAAAAAAAATTTATTTCTTTATTTTAGAGAGAGATTGAGGGGAGAGGCAGAAGAAGAGAGAGACTCTCACGCAGACTCCCTGCTGAGCATGGAACCCCACACGGGGCTCCATCTCAGGATCCTGAAATTATTACCTGAGTAGAAATCAAGAGTCAGTTGCTTAACCAACTGAGCCACCCAGGAGTACTTGATTATTTAACATAAAAGTTACTTACAAATATAGCCTTGAAAAGAACACTCTGGCTCCTTTCTCTTTTGCCTCTAGAAAGCAAGAAATAAATTTCTCCTGTAAACAGTACCCTCCCTGTAGAAGGAGGTAAAGAGACAGCCTTATCACCAAGACAGGAAATTAGGGCCTAGAAGTATGTATGAAAAATCTTCGTTACTTTTTACTTATTTGCTATTGTAGCCCAAATTGTGTTAGAATTCCTGACTAATTGAAACTCCTAAAGTTTTCTTTGTTTTGTCAATTCCTTACAGATTTACTGTCTGTCTAAAAATTATAAAAATAACTGCTTGCTTTAGTTATTTCTTTGGGTCTCAATTTCATTATTGGGCTTCTGTAAGCACATAATAAAACTTTTTTTTCTCCTATTAATCTGTCTTATGTCAATTTAATTCTTAGTCCAGCTGGGAAACTTTGAGAGATAGAAGAAAAATTTTTTCCACTCTATAATAATTAATTAATATAAGTCATTTTCATCATTTGAGATTTCATCACTTAACTGATTGAACCCCCTTCTTACAACAGTAAGGGTAAATTTCAATGTCTTCTTGTTGAAAGTTTTTTTTTTTTTTTAAATAATAACTTTAATTCACAAGTAGCTTTGAAAACTGAAGACTATTGGTATTCTGCTTGTTGAATAGTATGATTAAGATTTCCAGAAAAATAAAAAATAAAGATTGTGTTCCTCTAAAATCTGCATCTTTATTATTACACCTCAAAACCTATAATTTAATCTTCAAGTTTGAACATTTTAACTCAGGTTACAATAGCATTTTCAACGATGGCAGATGTTACTCTCTCAGTAGAATGAACTTCCAAAAAGTTTACTTTGTTCTCAAAAATTAAATAAAAAATGGAACCACTATTGGAAATCATTGCTTGTTAATTATAACACCTGATGATAGTATTGGCATCACTAGGCAGTTTGAATGTTATTGATTGGCTGATTGATGTTTTGCAAAACGGCCATCTATTCATATCTGCCCAAGAAGGTTCAAAATTGAAAATAGAATTAACTGATGGAAAAAAAAAAAAAAAAGAATTAACTGATGGGCAGCTCCAGTGGTGCAGCGGTTTAGCGCCGCCTGCAGCCCAGGGCGTGATCCTGGAGACCCTGGATCAAGTCCCATGTCAGGCTCTCTGCATGGAGCCTGCTTCTCCCTTTGCCTGTGTCTCTGCCTCTCTCTCTCTCTATGTCTCTATGAATAAATAAATAAAATCTTAAAAAAAAAATAGAATTAACTGAGAATAACAATTATTGGATCTAAATGAAAAGTCATGCTTCAAAGAGTGATGAGTAAATACATGTCTGCTTCTCATATGTTAAATAGTTGCCTTTGGGTACAGTTGTCTTAAAGCTTAATTATAAGCTTTTCAGATAATGTGACTGTTTCACAAAAATGTTTTTGTATTTCTGCTTTTGTGTGTGTGTGATCAGTGCTCTTCCTCTCCTATGGATATATGTCAAAAATTGTTCTGTGCAAATCACATCTTCATCATCAACTTATAAAATGGACTGTGAATTAGGCCAAATTTATGACTTCAGTTTAGGTATTAAGAATGCACGTTTTATTCCAAACAGAATGATTTACAAGTCATTGTTAATGATGATAGTAGAGCATGATTTTTAATTAAGAGCAGGTCACATCTTCCACTTGATGCTTTCTTTTTTTCAAACATCTTGGGCTCAAAATGCATCCATCTGTCTCTATATTTTAAGTAGGGAGTGTAGATTAGCTATCTGTAATTGCATGTCTTATTGAGTTTGAAATGAATTTTTTTGACTCTTTATGATGAGTGGTATCAATTGGAATTTGTATTTTGTAGGAAGAATCTTCCCAGGACAATGAAGACAAAGGTGATTCACCATAATAAAGGTCTCATGTTAAGAGATTTTAGTGTGTAGCATGATGGACAACAGTTCATGATCAGAGCAAAACTTTCAGAAGTTAATATGCAAGGGGTGCCTGGTGGTTCAGTGGTTGAGCATCTGCTTTTGGCTCAGGTTGTGATCCTGGGATCCTGGGATCGAGTCCCGCATCAGGCTCTCCACAGGGAGCCTGCTTCCCCTTCTGCCTATGTCTTTGTGTCTTTCTCTGTATCTCTCATGAATAGATAAATAAAATCTTAAAAAAAAAAAGAAGTTATTATGCAAGCAGGATACAAATGTCAGTTTACATTAAAGAACATTTGGTTCTTTCATCAACCATCAGTTATTGGTGAAAATTCTCCTTTCGGAGCACTCAAATGTCCTACTCCAGCCATAAAATTACATTGGGACCTGAAATCCTGACAGGTGGAAACAGTTGCATAGAATGTGGAATGTGACATGTTGAAAGAAAAGAGGAGTGATAGGATTCCTTCTTGGAGAGAATCAAAGGCTGATCAGCTCCCACAGAGCAAGGTGAAACCTCTTGAAGTTTCTGAAAAAAGAGAAAGAATTTTGGACAAAGAAGAGCTTTGTATTCCTGTAAGCAAATACTAGACATCTGTATACAAGAGTAATGTATGAAAATAAAATAAAAATGTGTTTTTTTTTATTTTAAACACATAAATCATATGTGTTTTACCATATGATTTTTAAATATTTTTTTCTAGTTCAGCATTTGGTTTTAATCTTTGATACAAATAAAACGTTCACACACATGCACACACACACACACATTACCTCATCCTCCCTTCCCTAACATACCCTAACAAACACATTCATTCTACCACTATCCCTAAAATCTTGATCATGGGTAACTCTACATCTTTATCTTTGGTGAAAGCAAACAAAAATTTCCATTTTACTGCTTTACTGAGACACCCATCCTGGAGTTACCACCATCTAGTGACAACTAGGGGTATATAATACTTTTATTTTTCAAAACTAAAAATTGCTGAAATTCTTAAAAAGTAAAATAAAGAGGAAATAAACAAGAAAATGAATATAAAAACTCTGAAAGAACTCTTTAGTTTATAATATAGCTGCTACAGGACTGTTTGTAAATGAAAGTAATTTTGTTTTCAAATAAATTGGACTTCTTTCAGGTTTCTAACATATTAACATTTACTTTCTGATGAAAATGTAAACCATACAGATTATGTATTCCTTTGCATTTTAAGCTTATTGAAATTCTATGCTGAAATAATAGTTCTTTTTATTGACTGGTTGTTTTCAATAATAATAATTTGCTATTTTTAAAAATTCACACTTTAGTTCACAGCTGCCAATGGTGTTTATTGCAAAATAAAAAGAAAAAAACATAAAGTAAGTAAACATTAGAGAAGGATGCCATGTATCAAATGGCAAAGCCATCAAACAAACCATAATAAATGTGTGCCAAATCTGTGTGCTCCACCACATATGTATTTCTTATACATATGTTACATGTTATAACTCATATTTTTGCAATTTATGATGTCCCATGTTTCTTAAGGACCCAACTGACTGAAGGCATTTTGTAGGCGGTGTCCCACGCCGCAATGTAACTGGCTGCTATACCAACAGCAGTTTTGAATACTTCTCTCACCAACACTTCAACTGTTCCAGTGGCTACTGTCTGAGCACACTTTGTTTTAATGACTAAGCATCCTAACTGATGTCTTAAAAAAGGAGGTATTAGTTATATTATTCCTGGAAAGGTCCAGGAAAAGAAACATGAGTTATAACTAGTCATCTCAGATTTTACCATGTGTCCAGGTCAGAAAGTTCACATCCTACCATATGAGATGATGGCAGAAGCTGGAATACAGAATGGAGGTCTACCAAACTACCTTATCTCAACATAAACATTAATAACAGTATTTTGTAAATAAATGGAAAATCCAGGTGGGGTTGGACAGAGAGGCAGTAGGAGCAAATCAGGACTGTCCTGAGAAAGCTGGAAGCAATGGACACTGTCTGTATCACTAATCTTTTGGATAAAAAGAATTATTTTCTGAGAGGAAGTATGCATTTGCATGCATATTTACCCAACTGTCATTAACCAAGCTAATGGAGATGGGGCTTAGTAAGGGTAAGACTAAATTGCCAGCAATATCCTGATCTTTACTGTCATGGTCACATGATCTGATGTTTAAAAGATTAGATGTCTAGGGGTTTATTCATTACGGATTCAATAAGCTTTTACTGAATAATAATTTGGATGATGATTGTCTTCCAGTTCTGAGAGAGAGACCCAAACTCTCTTCCCTCCCTGACTCTTAAATTCTGGGTATCAGCTTGTGGTTAAGTATAAGATATTTGGGATGACAGACACAGATGTGAATCACATAATAAAAATAACAATGATCTAAAGGCAGTATTTGAAGAAAGTCAAGTCGTGAAATTGGACAATATTAGGAAAAAGAATGGGAGAAATCCTTCCAACGGGGTCTGTGGGGCAGTACAGAAATCGGTCTGACTGGCCAAGACACAACATAGCCTGAAAACTGCAGTCCTTGAGACCACTAGATAATGGATGTATACATACACAAAATAATGGGAATTCCAAAGAAGGATTCCAACCCTTTTCTGGGGAATCAAGGCAAGTGTCAGCCCTTGTAACCACTAGATAATAGAGATATATATGCAAGTATATGTTTTATACACATTTGCACACACACACACACAAACACACACACACACATATGTATATGCAAAACCATGGGAATTGCAAAGAAGGATTCCAACCAATCAAAGCAAGTGTCACAAAGACAGTTACATTGAAGGAGCAAGAGGGCCATGACAAATGAACAAAGGATGGAATGTTCTATGCGGAGAGAGAAGTGTATGCAAAAGCAAAGCAATGTGAAAGCCCTTGTTACCTAGAGATAAGTTAAAAAGGCAGAAGCTGAAATTTTTGAGCACATCAATTTATGTCTGCTAAAGGATGGGACTAGACAAGAATATGGGAAAATGGAAATTGTTTGGTTTTAGAATCGTGGAACTTCTCTTTTTTGTTAGCTGCTAATAAAATATAATTGTGATAACAGTCTGAAGAAATTATTTTGGTTGAATTGAATTCATAAAAAGAGTAATTTTTCAATTGGATTTTTCTCTGTTTTGGTCACTGTGCTCATAATGAATCAGCACACTGACACAATTATAATATGTTTATAATAATTGAGGTTAACACATTCCTTAGCCAACTATTGTTATTCTGAATACGAGTAGGACTTTTCTCCAAATGTGGAAAGTATGAACTCTTATTAATTATCTACTTTCTTATGATTTCATCACCTTCATCCCTCCTGAGTGCCTTGAGAGCTTTCATCAATGCGAGGTTTAATTTTAGTCCAACCAAGCTGAGTGCCTGTATGTTTACCCCTGATAAGTGCTATGCAAAAATAGATGGAAACTGGTAGGAGTTGTCACTATTATTTTAAAATGCAGGAGTTAATTTGGCTTTCACAGAAAAGGAAACTCTCCCTAGCTGTGACAGGTAGATGTAGATCCAGAAATATTGTGTCTTTTGCTCTCTAGCCTGTCCTTTTTGGCTCTGCTATGCATAAAGCCTGGACATCTTCCTCCATGAGAAGCATAAGCCACAAATCAGGGGTGGAGGCAAAGGTACCCTTAGCAATTTAAAACATTTCTGAGTTGCCCTGGGTAATTTTAGTCACCTTTAATTCTTCTTGTACAAAAAGAATAGTTTAATTGTGCCATTTTCTTGTCTTTATTGGTGGCAATTATGACAGTGATGTCCTTGCCAAAGTGCTTGGGTGGCTCAGGTGGTTGAACGTCCAGCTGTTGATCTCAGGTCTTATCTTAGGTCTTGATCTCAGGTCAGTGTCATGATTTCAAGCTTCATGTTGGGCATGGAGCCTACTTAAAAAACAAAACAAAACAAATAAACAAAATCCCCCCAAAACATCATGTTCTTTTCAATTTCAGACTTGAGGTCTGGCTTGAAGAGTGGATGAGGATCTGAGATATCTGGAGGTAATTTCAGATTATCTATCAGTTTGACATACTATCTTCAGTGAGCTGCTGGGGGCTCAAGTTTCTTTGTGAAAAATGGGATAGTACTTACTCCCAGGGTTGTATCCAGGTCAAATACAATGATGCATAGGAACTACTTTCTAATAGTACAAAGTACTAGGAAAATTTGTGTTAGTTTTCATATTTATCAGGAAGTTAACTCTGGGTACCTGGGTGGCTCAGTCGGTTAGGTGTCTGCCTTCACCTCAGGTCATGATCTCAGGGTCCTGGGATGGAGCCCTGCATCTGGTTCCCTGCTCAGCAAAGTCTACTTCTCTCTCTCCTTCTCCTCATCCCTGCCACTCCTCTTGCTTATACTCTTTCTCTCCTTCTCACTCTATCTCTCAAATAAATAAATAAATAAAATCTTAAAAATAAGAAACTGATTCATACATAGAGGTATTAAATTGATGCATTTAAATATGTTGGTAGTTTTGAGCAGTGGTTTCTTCCATGATTAAATTAAATTAAATTAAATAATTAAATTAAATTAAATTTCTTCAAGGTAAAAAACATAGTATGTGAGCTTCTACCATTGTGATAGAAATGTAATTCCTTTTTATTGCCTTTTTATTATCCAAATCAAGCTAGTATCAACATTTTATGACAAATATGTATATCTATTCATTTAAACAGCAAAAACTTGGAAGCCAGAATCATATGCCTAATGAGAGGAATAGCTACTATTTATAGTGCTTATTATGTGTCTCTGTAATAAGTGCTATATATGAATTTGCTAATTGAACATTCAGAATGATTTCATGAGATAGATTCAATTCAGGTCCATTTTGCACATGAATAAACTAAGACCTAGAGAGGTTCGGTTGTTTTTTAACCAACACTGGGCTTCCCTAAGCTCCTTAGAGACACTGTGTTGTATTGGACCTTGGACCTTGGACCTTTGACCTGAGCTTGAATTTCATCTTCATGACTAATTAGCTAAGTGACTCTGTGTGAAGTTATTTCAAATGTGTAAGACAGAGTTTCTACTTTTGTAATGAAATAGGTTAATGTGAAAATAAATGTGCACTAATGGATTGTGGTATAGAGATTTGTGGAGTATTTTTTACAGGGCTTAGCATACTGCAAGTACCCAATGACAGGCGGTTGCCATTATGATGATTATTATTGTTGTTCTTACCTCAATGATGCTTTTTGGTAGTTGGCAGTGTTACAAAAGTGAGACAGGTCCCTGGCTGCAAGGTGTTTAAAGCAAATTTTTCCAGGGGTTATCCTCTAATCATCATTGCTGAGCATAGTCTAAAAAGTGTCACCAGCCTTGGTTGTAAATTACCAGTGACCAGCCTGGTTAAGTCCATTTCCACCCTCATATTCTCCCTTTGGCCTGATGCAGGCCCTTTGTATGACAGAGGCTTTGGCTCTCCCTTAATAATGATTTTGACTCTTCTTCAAGGTGAAACCACCTTGGGCTGCCCTGGTGGACACCTTCTTGCTCTTGTCCAGGGAAGATGCCCACACTCCTTCCCCTGTGTTCCACTTTGACTTCCTGAGGAACTCTTTAATGTGGTGTATGATAGAAAAAATGAAATAAGCCTCTCAAAGAGGTCTCTCTCAGTTTCAGAGCTGGTGGGTTCACTGTGTGCCAGGCTCTGTGGAACAGGCCATGTCTTCCTTGAGAACCGTTATCCAGAGAATGAAAGAGAAGTACTCTTTCATACATAGTTGGCACTCACCAAATATTTGATGAATGCACAGATTTTCCAATTTCATCTATACAACAACTCCAGGCAAGAGGTAGGTGGTGTCATCCATACTGTACTGAAAAGTGCAAACCGAAGCTCAGAGTATCTGTCATGTGCTAGGCTACCTGGCTAGCTAAGGCTACCTGGTATCTGCTAAAGATTTGAGTCAGGATCCTAATCTGAGCTGTTTGACTCTGGTGTCTGCCCCTCAGCCACTATGAAGCTCTCATGCTTTGGGTCTCTAGGAAAAGTCTGAAAACATCAGACTTAAAAGTCAGATGTAGCACTTAGTGCAAGGTGTTTGAAATGCTGTACATTTTCTACTCCCTATCTTATACTGGTTTCTACTGGTGCTTTGGTTATAACAACACGTTAATTAGAGATCATTTTGTTACCAAATTGTCCCCATCCCTAAAGTATGAATATGAAATTAAAGTGGACACTTCTCAGGATTGGAAGGTCCTAGAACTACATTTAAAAATTGAGATGTGGGGCCTTAGGCAACTTGTGGTATTTAAATGTCTTGTCCTTCTTGTTTCTCAGCTGGGTCAACCTATTACCATGGCACTGGAAGTCAATGAAAACAACCACTAGGCTTCATGACCCTGTTTTATGTGTCCTTGAGCCCTTTAGCTCTTGCCTAGCTTACTCTTTCCAATTCTATGACATTTTGGATTTATTTCTTGCTTTTTAAAAAATATTTTGTTTATGCATTCATGAGAGACACACAGAGACAGAGAGATAGTGAGGCAGAGACACAGGCAGAGGGAGAAGCAGGCTCCCCGCAAGGAGCCTGATGCAGGACTCGAACCCGGATCCCAAGATCATGCTCTGAGCCTGAAGGCAGACACTCAACTGCTGAGCCATGCAGGTGTCCCTTATTTCCTGTTTTTTTTTTTTTATTTTTTATTTCCTGTTTTTAATTATAAATTTGGCTTGTCTGTTTTTTAAGCTCAGGATTCCTTAGAATATGGCTTATACTAATTCTTGGCTCCTCCTCCTTTTTTTTTTTTCACTCACTCCTTCTTTCACATGTTTAGACTCTAAAAAATCCAATGTACTCAAGACTTGAAACTTCATCTTATCACTTGCCTGACTATGGGAAGTTCCTTAGTCTCTCTAGACCTTATTTTTCACATGGTAATAATGATAATATCTGTCATAGATGGTTATTGTGAGGATGAAATGAATCAATGTATAAAAATGCTTGGAACACTGCCTGTCATATAGTGAGGGCTCTATAAGTTTGCCATTCCTTTTATTATTGTAATTCATTTCTTCATAATTTATTAGGTATACTCTGTGCCAGACATTATGCTTTAGTAAATGAGGGATATAGAACACATACCCCCTGGGACCTCATAGTTTATGAGAGAAATAGATATATAATTAAATAAGAATTGATAGTATGTTTTATGAGTTATGGGACAAGAAATTACAGAGAAATGTGAAAGCACAAATCAGAGGCATCCACTAAGTGCATAAATTAGGGGATCAAGGAAGGCCCTACAAAAAAAAAAAAAAAGATACTTAAGCAGAGACCTCAAAGTTAAGCAAAGAAGATAAGCAAATACGTATAACACATAGGCCTCCTTCAGCTTTTACAGGGCCCAGGAAGAGTGTGCAAGTAGAGGCATACATATCACAGGCCTATTTGAAATTTTGAATTAAACAAATAATTAAATCAACTACATTTTATCTTGCCTACACTGAAAAGATACTTTTTTTAAAAACAGATTTTAAAAATTTATTTATGAGAGGGAGAGAGAGAGACAGAGACACAGGCAGAGGGAGAAGCAGGCTCCATGCAGGGAGCCTAACATGGGACTTGACCCAGGATCAAGCCCTGGGCTGAAGGCGGCGCTAAACCACTGAGCCACCAGGGCTGCCCTGAAAAGAGGCTTTCATAACAACCTGGAAAACTAGCTTCAAAAGACGCCAAGTTCTGTGTTCTAATGCAGCAGCACAGGGACAGCTGTCCCTGGCTCCTTCCTGGTCACAGAAAAACTCTTTCTTCTTTGTGTCCTCAGATCTGTCAGGCCCCCACAGACCCAGAGAACACAGACCCTGGAAGCGAGCTTGAGGCCACATGAACAGAAAATTCTGGCTCCTGGTACCAAGGGTGAGGTCTAGAAGGAGAAAGCATGGTGTCTAGGACTCCCATTCTATGAAGAGGGCCACTGTTAGATGGGGACCAGACTAATGCTTTGAAAGCAAGGATTCTCAAAGTTTAAGATTAACCGAAATCATCTGGAGGGTTTATTAAACAGGTATCTGGGTTCCACCTTGCTGAGTTTCTGATTCAGTAGGTTGGGGTTGGGGTTCAAGAATCTGCATTTCTATCAAGTCCCGAGGTAATGTTGATGCTGCTAGTCTGGGAACCATGTGAGAATCACTATTGTCAGCCTCTCTTATTGAAATCTAGGGGAGTGGGGTTTATTGAATCCAGGACTGCTTCTGGTGGAGGGGACAATATGATAAGTGATGCAGAGACAAGTGGAGCCAGTGTTACATACATGAAAGTGATCCCCGTACCTTCTCAAGCTCTAGCACTGGGAAGTTACCCTGGTACAGGCCAATGTGTCCATGTTGGGATATTGCCACATAAAATGACATCTGACCAGAATACCAGGGTCAAGGGCCAGAACTCTGGGGTGAGAAGTCTTCCTTTCTTGTTTGTGTAGCAGCAGGGATCGTGGATCAGAAATCTGCCAGAACCTAGATGGTATCTTATGTACAATATTTTTTCCCCTTAAATTTTCATATATTGTCATTGCTATTCAGTCTCTATAGCTCAGCTCCAGGTGGACATGGTAAGCCTCCAAGCTGCTGATTTTTGTAATGAAACACCCAATGGATTAGATTGCCTAGTAATCTATAAAGGAGTCATCTGATGAGCAAAAAATAACATGTTTAGTTTCTTCTAGGAACTATCTGTTTACTCTACTTTGATGGTAAGAATTACATTAAGGCTGAACCTTAGCTGTGGAGATCAATACCAAATGGATTTATTTAGCACGTGCAGGAGAAAATGGCAGAAGCGTCTGTTAACCTGATGACATTTTGTGCTGTTATTGAAAGTTCATTATTTAACTGATGTTGTTACACAGGAAAGCAGAACTTTCAAGTATTATTAGATATGCTGACTGAAGCAAAGGCTGTAGCACAAGAGTCTGAACACTGTTTTGTTTTTTCCTTTTTTTCCTTCCTAGTCTAGTGTGTCCCCAAACATGTGTGTGCTGTGCTTTAGTATTTGTACTACACAGATTTTTTTCCTTTGCCTCTCTTTTAATTTCTTAGAAGGACTTTATCTTTTTTTATGGAGTTCAGGACCAATGGGCAGTGTTTGCCAAGTTATAAGGATTGAGTCCAGGCTGAGTCCAGGGCAGAGCAAAAGCAGGATAGGCAGTTGCAGAATTTATAGAAGCAGGTGTAGTCTGACCAAATAGGTAGCAGGATCATGCAACAGATCCAAGAGAGGAGAGATAAGTGACAGGGTATGACACAGGAAGAACAGAACAAAGAACTAACATGTAAACTGGTAAACTGATATGATCAGATATAGGCCATGGAGGCTGCTCAATTAGTTGGACTGCTTTCACTAGCTATATATTCTAATGCCCATAAACCATTTTTAATATTCTGATTAAACTTACTTTGGTCTATTTCATTACTTAAATGGATTAATTGGGCCCTGTTAAAGTATTTGGAAATAATTGAGTTGCTTGTAGTCACATGATTTTCCTTTAATCAAATGAAAAACAATAAAACAAACAAACAAACAAACAAACAAACAACACCCCAAATCTTTAAAGGCATTTGCCCAGATTATTGTCTTTGTGGTGAAGGTTCTAAGTGCACTCAAGAAAAATGTATATTCTACTGTTACAGATTGGATTCTTCTGTATCTATTAGCCCAAGGTGATTGATGGGGCTGTGTGGTCCTTCTATATCCTTAGATTTTTCTGTGTCTTATTCTATGTATTACTGAGAGAGAAATATTGAAATATCCTAGTGTAATTTGGATTTGTCTATTTTTTTAAATTCTTTAAAATACTCCTCCATGCATTTTGTGTTCAGTGTATATACATTTAGGATTGCAATGTATTTTGGCTAAATAACACTCTTATCATTATGTCATGTCTTCTTTTTATCCCTGGCAATTTTCCTTATTCTGAAGTCAGCTCTGTGTGCTATAAGTAGTGACTCCAGTTTTTTTTTTTAATTAGTGTCTGGATTATATATCTTTTTAAATTCTGTTATCTTAAAATTATCTATAACATCGTTTCAAGTGGATTTTCTGTAGAGAGCATATAGTTGGAATTTTTTGGTTTTGTTTTATTCAATCCAACAATCTCTACCTTTTAATTGGTACATTTTAACTATTTACATTTAATATAGTTATATGGTTGGATTTAATGCAGTCCTTTTCCTATTCATCTTCCACTTGTCCCTTCTAGTTTTCATTCTTTGATTTCCCCTCTTCTTCTTTTGTTAAATTAGTTGAATATTTTCAAATTTCCAATTTCCTATTTTGACTTGGATAGTTTTTTTTTAGTGGCTAAACTGGGGATCATAACAACACACTAAACTTTATACATTTTACTTATAAATAATATTTTATTTTAAGGAATGTACAAGAAGCTTATGACCATTTAGGTCTCTTTACCAGCCTCCCATTATGAAGTGGCTGTCATATGTTTTACATCTACATATGTTAAAAATCCCATCAGAGAGTGGGATAATTTTTGTTTCATTATCACACATAATTTTAATAAATTTAAGATATGACCTATAGTGTATTCTCTTTACACATGCTTACCATTTCTATTGCTCTAACTTCATTCCATGATTTCTTTTGCTATCATTTAACTTTCACCTAAAGAAGTGCCTTTTTGCATCTCTTTTAAGGTGGGGACGTTTACTTCCCTCTGAGAAAGTCTGCATTTTGCTTTTATTTTTGTGAGATAATTTCACTTATTGTTGGATTCTAGGTGGACAGTTCTTTTCTTTGAGAAAAATATGGTCCTACTGTCGTTTGGACTCCCTGGCCTCTAATGGCAATCTGCAGTCATCTGATTCTTTGTCCTCTGATATGTAGTATGTCATTTTCCTTTGGCTGCTTTTGAGATATTTATAAATCTTTATTTTTCAGAAGCAATGTGATTATAATGTGTGTTGGCATAATTTTCTTTAAGTTTACCTTGTTTGGAATTTTCAGTGGCTCTTGGATCTGTAAACTTATATCTTTCATCAAATATAGGCATTTTTCAGTCTTTCTTTCTTTCTTTCTTTCTTTCTTTCTTTCTTTCTTTCTTTCTTTCTTTCTTTCTTTCTTTCAAGATTTTATTTACTTATTTGACCAAGAGTGAGAGAACACAAGCAGGGGGAGCTGCAAAGGGAGAGGGAGAAGCAGACTCCCCACTGTGTAGGGACCCTGATGCAGGGCTTGATCCCAGAACCCTGGGATCATTACCTGAGGCGAAGGCAGATGCTTAGCCAACTGAGCTACCCAGGTGCCATTTTTAAAAAGAAAATAAAAAGATTTTATTTATTTATTCATGAGAGACATAGAAAGAGAATCAGAGATATAGGCAGAGGGAGAAGCAGGCTCCAATGTGGGACTCAATCCCAGGACCCTGAGGTCACTACCTGAGCCAAAGGCAAAGACTTAATCACTGAGCTACCCAAATGTCCCCAGTTATTATTTTTAAAATATTTTCTCTGCATCAGTCTCTTACTTCTTGATTCTGGTACTCTTATCATGTTAGACCTTTGATGGTTGGTCCCAAAAATCCCTGAGTCTTTTTAAATTTTTCTTATATTATTTGTTTTTTCCCTCTCTGTTGCTCAGATTAGGTAATTCCTATTGCTCCCTTTAAGTTTACTGACTCTTTCCTCTGTTTTCTTGATTCTATCCTTGAGCATCTTCAGTGAACTTTTTATATAAGATATTATATATATTTTTAAAAATTTCCATTTAGTTCTTGGTCCTATTTTATTCTTAAAGAAGCTTACCTTTTCTTTATTTTATTTTTTTTTAAAGATTTATTTATTCATTCATGAGAGACACACACACAAAGAGAAAGAGAGAGAGAGAGAGAGAGAGAGAGGCAGACACACAGGCAGAGGGAGAAGCAGGCTCCATGCAGGGAGCCTGATGTGGGACTTGATCCCGGATCTCCAGGATTACACCCTGGGCTGAAGGCGGCACTAAACCGCTAAGCCACCTGGGCTGCCTTCATTTCTTTATTTTTTAAAAAGATCTAATTAATTTATTTGAGAGACCGAGAGACAGAGCATGAGTAGGGGAGGAGCAGAGGGAAAGGGACAAGCCAACTCTGCACTGAATCTGTGGAGTCCAAGGTCGGGCTCGATCTCATAACCCTAAGATCATGACCTGAGCCAAAATCAAGAGTCATTTGCTTAACCAATTGAGCCACCCAGGTGCTCCAGTTCTTGGTCCTATTTTAAGGTTTCTGTTATTTTTTGGTGAGAACTTTTATTTCTCTGTTTTTTTTTTTTTAAGAGTATTTGTTCTCCCTTTTCAGAGCTAGTTAGAATTTTAGCTTTAAAGTTGTTGTATGATTGTTCTAACATTTGTTTGATCTCAGGGATGGCATCTATTGATTGCTTTCCCCCCTGAGAGTTGTATAAGTTTTTCTGGTTCATTGTGTATTAAGAAAATTTGGGAATACTGTCTATGTTGAATATTATGATATTAGACTCTGCTTTCTGTTTAAAACATGTATGTGATGTTGATTAGTTTTTGGTTTAGTAGTCAGTCTGGTTAGGTTCAGACTGCACATCTTGATCCACTTTTTTAAAAAACATTTTATTTATTTATTCGAGAGAAAGAGACAGAGAGAGACAGAGAGAGAAAGATAGAGAGAGGCAGAGACATAGGGAGGGGGAGAGGCAGGCTCCATGCAGAGACCCTGATGTGAGACTTGATCCTGGGACTCCAGAATCACACCCTGAGCCAAAGGCAGATGCTCAACCGCTGAGCCAGCCAGGCATCCCTTGATCCACTTTTTTTTATGCGAGCTCTTGTTCTAATGTGAATTATTTTTTCAAACTCCTTGCAGTGCTAATTCCAGTCAGTTTCATGCATATGCAATTTCAAGGGTAACTCCTGAACCTTATATGCAAGTTTAAATATGCCTTTTCTCTAGCTGCCTCCTTTCCATTATGCCCTATACCTCTCTCCTGGTTCCCATAGTTCCCTCTTCCTGGGTTCTATCCCACAGCCTTCACTAAAGAGGAGAAGGAGTCCGCTTCTTTTCCTAACACTTACTTGGTTGTACTACACTACCTTAGTTGCTCGTGGGGGAGCAGAGAGATCCTCATTCTCTGTTGGTGTTTGCTTGGTGTACAGTGAAAAGAACTGATATGAATCGACCCTGCAGAGTTCACAGACAAATACACAAAAGGCCCACCCAGATGAACAGTATGGGGGGGATGCAGGGATGCTGCCTTTTGCTGCCATTTGGTTGGCATGAAGTTAGGAAACCAATAGGACTCTGCCCCACAATGACAGGGCAGGGAAGGAAAGGGATCCCATTTCTTTGCTGGCACATACTTGATTCAGGGTGGGGACATTCTGAGGACTCTGCTTATCAGGGTCCACACCAGGCTTGTTGGCAGAGTGGGGAGAATTATACCACTTCTTTGGTACTGTGCATCTGTAGTAGAGCAGGTAAAGTCAAGGGTTCTGTCTCATGGGAGGCCCCTCTTTCCAGTCCTCTGGCTGGAGAGAGTGAACTTTCCTTGGGATTTTGTTTGTTTGTTTATACTTGTGGACTATTCTGTATTTTGGACTGCTTTAGCACTTGAGCTAGGATACATAAAATGCAAACATGTCTCCAACTAATTAACCACTTGGTTATGCCCTTATTCTCAAAATCCTTTTCTGGTCCACTGCTTTTTTTAAAAGATTATATTTATTTATTCATGAGACACACACACACACACACACACACACACACACACACACACAGAGAGAGAGAGAGAGAGAGAGAGAGAGAGAGAGAGGAAGAGAGGAAGAGAGAGGCAGAGGGAGAAGCAGGCTCCATGCAGGGAGCCTGACGTGGGACTCGATCCGGGGTCTCCAAGATCATGCCCTGGGCTGAAGGTGGCGCTAAACCACTGAGCCACCCGGGCTGCCCTGGTCCACTGCTTTTATTACCTTTCAGAGTCTTCTGATAGTTGATTTATGTATTTAAGCCAAAGTTTTAAATTGTAGCTAGTGAGAAAGATAGAGTTGAATGTGCTTACTGCCTTTTGTCTGGAACCAGACATTCCAAACCTCTAGCATGGGTAGACTCTAGTTGCTGACTTCATTTCTTTTCCACTCACTGTTCAACGCACTCCAAGCAACATTTAGTCTCATATCCCCACCAAATCTTTCACCAAGATATCTAGGATTTCCATAGTGCTAAAGTCAACCAGATTTAAACTTTCAGTAGAATTTGTCATTCTTGAAACAATGTCTCCCTGATTTTTGTGACACAGTAATCTATAGTTTTTATTCTACTTATGTAGTTGTTCTTCCTCTAGCTTCTTGGAGGATCACAATCCTTTGCCTAGCCATTAACAATTTTCATTCTTCAAGGCTCACCACTAGACATTCTTTTATTTTATTCTCCTCTCTGTCTCCCTCCACAATTTCATCTGTGTCCAAAGCTTTCATAACAATCTATATATAGATGGCTTATCAACTTATATCATCAGCTCATATTTCTCTTCTGAGCTCCCGACATTAATGTCCATCAGCTTCCTTGATGTCTCAATTTTAAACTCTTCATGTCTGGAATGGTCTCATGATCATGCATGCAAAGTCTGATGATTTCCAGTGTCCCTTATCTATCCTGTTCTGTGGTTATCTGACATTCTTCTTCCTCTCAGTTATCAATATCCAGTGTTTTACAATTGGTTTCACCTCTTAAATATCTCCACATATGTCCATATCTCTTTATCTTCATGGTGATGATCCAAGTTTAAGCCTTATCATCTTTTACCAGGATTATCACAATCATCATCTTTTAGCATGTTGCCCTACATTGCATATTTTCTCTTCCAATCAGGATGAGCTCTTTAATAGACAAGTCTGATCATGTCAGTCTGTGTGCTTAAAAGCAATTTGCTTTTAGGATAATTTTTATCTTAGATCACAAGACCTCTTCTGATTTGGTCCCTGCTTAACTCTCCAGTTTGATCAATTAACTCATTCCTGCACTCATCCGGTAAATATTTATTGATTGTCCATCATGTGTCAGCAAAGTGTTCTTATTGCTGGGCATATAGCAGTAAACAGAACGAAGTCCTTGTTTGTATGGAGCTTATATTCTTGTGGAAGGACAAATACACAAAAGGCCGACCCAGATGAACAGTATGGCATTTGTCGATGACTGAGAACATGAGAACCTCTTGATGTAAGGGGATCGTGGGGCTGTTATTTTAATAGGGTTGACAGGGAAGTTCTCACTAGGAAGGTGACATTTGGGAAGGGACCTGAAAGAAATGACTGGGCAAGCATGCCAACACCCGAGGGAAGAACATTTTAGGTTTAGGGAACAGTCTGTCAGAGCTTCTTCCACATTGTCTCATTCCTTCACCATTTCTATGCATTGATTCGTGGCCTGCTTTTGCACCTAATAGTCAGCACCTGTATATCTGTCAGAGGGTTACCCTCCGGCTGCCACAGCCTGCCTTCTTGAAGTGCTTGGTAATTTATATCTCTCCAGGGACATCCTTTATCCAGGAACTGTTGGATGTGATGAGTGCATGAGTGTAGATATTTAAGCTCCCCTGTCCCTAGTCAGGAGAACTCTGGGTGTGACCTACCTTATCCCCAGGGGTTCTTTGCAGGATTAAGACAGTTATCCTCTGCAAGAACTTTTCTTGACATCAAGATCTCATTTGGTTTCTCTTCTTTGGTTTCTCATTTCTCCATTTCCCCACTTTTTTTTTTCCTCCTGAGAATGTTTTCTAGTAAATTCCATTCATTAGGATTATTGTGTTAGGGATTGCCCCTAGAACACCCAAATGAAGTCAGATGCTATATGACATATAACAAAAATCCTGCATTGGTTTGAAAAAGAGAATTGCAAAAGTAGAATCAAATCTTCACATGAAATATAATAGTAAGAATTGTGGAACTAAAGGGCTAATGACACATGTGTCTTGTCATTCAGGGCCATATCTGTGTGTGAATTAAAGATTTGTATGGGTTAGGTCATGGCACATATCAACTTGCAATAAATAGATCACTAGCAGCAGGAGTATAGTAGTAAATACATAACGAGAAATTTTTATGTTCCCAAGTTCAGCAATAACTGCATTAAGTAACTATTTAATCCAGATTTCAATAGCGTCACAGTTCTCTTAGAAATTTGCTTCACAAGGATACTGGAAAACATCTTATTAAAACTGCCATTAATAGTATTCACTGGCAGACTTTAGATTAAGTATAAGATTGGGAACAGGGCCTGGAAGTTATTAATATTGTTTTGTAGACTATAGTTATGCATATAGTCATTCTTAACCCAAGCATTACAAAAACAGATTAAAAATAAAATTGGTTTTGGGGTTACATGTCTTTTTCTCTTGAATGCAACAATGGTCCTTTAATTTCAGCAGAATTATATAACATGTTACATTAAAGTTAATGTTAATTTGAATTTTATTAATTTCTTACTTCATATTTAATTTAAATATGGTTTATATTTGTTGCATATGAGCTATCAGCATAAGGACTTTATACCTTATTTTATATCTCCATATTTTTAAAGTAATATTATGATAAAAATAGAGGCAAGGTATTGGTAGTCTCAATAATTTATTTCATTAAAAGGGGTCCATATATTACTGATGTTTGAGAAACACTCTCTAATCCATTTAATTGTAATCCATTTTAATTTAAAATGTGGTCCTTGAGCCAGTTACAAAGTTTTGGTCCCCAGCCAGACTTGCTGAATCAGAAACTCTGCAGTTAGAGCTCCAGCCCTCTAAGTGATTTTGATGAGCACTAAAGTTCCAGAACAACTGCCCTAACCCTTTCTCTCCTCCTCTGTTTGTACTCTCATCCTCTCTTGGGTTTCTCTAACTATACTCCCCTACACAGCTGGGAAGGTAATCTTTCTAGAGCATATTTATCACCCCACTTCTCCTTTATGTACCTTAGTGGCTTAGCCTCTCAAAGACAGTTATCTTTAAAATGGAAATAATAATGCCCTCCATCCAGTTGTTGAGGGTAAGCATAAAGTAAGCATTAATTGTGAGGGTCACTTTTTATTCTTCTCCCCATTTCTTTTGCCATTAGCAGTAGCACCCTGCCATTGCCTAAGGAATTAATTATACATGTTTTGTAAATTTGGGAATTTACGACCATATGAATTTTCATGGAAGATGATAGCCAACTTTCCATCCTCCTTTGTACTGATGTTAGATCTCAGATGTGCCCGCCTCTGACTGAGTTGAGAGTGAATGACTCCAAGTAGCAGAGAAGGACCCGTGTTGGCCTGGTCATGTAGCAGTAGCAGTGGCACTGGTTTTGGGGAGCAGCAATGACAGAGTTTCTAATGGTGTCCACTGTCTGGTACTCGCAGTGTCTGTGGGAGAAGCGATGAGACAAGGGTGTGAGCCTAGGACTAATTTTGAGGATGATTTTGGCGGTATCTCTGGCTCCTTAGCTTCTTTTTTCTTGCTTGCCTTCTGTGCCTGATTTTCCAGGATTTGAGGAGATTCTGTGAGCTGTTCCTCATGTTTTAACCTTAATTTTTTTCTTGGGGGTAAATCGCCTAATCACAGTAACTCTTGCTTCTTTATCTGTGCCTATGACGTCCTCTGTCTGGGAAACTCTTCCTGCCACGTTTTTTGCCTGGAAAAATCCTATATATCTTTTAAGACCCATTAATTCTAGCTAGTGGTAATTTCTCACTATTGATGATTGGATATCTAATAGGTGGCTTTCTTGTTTTCTGAACAAGAACACTGAAATAAAATACCGAGATACTTAGAAAAGCAATTACTAAAAATAACAAAACTTCCTTTGGCTAGTAAACCAGTAGGACCTTTCTTTCATCTATCATTTCTGTAATTGGTACTGCCTGCTTTTTTCCTGAGAGATTTATGTCATTGAGGCAATTGTCATTGTAATGGAAGATAATAATACATTTTAGCGTTATGACATACCTAGCCCACTATATAATGAGGGGCCTGGAATATGATGAAGATTACTGATAAGAGGAAACAATGTACAAATAAAACCACGAGGTCAAATTGTCTCATAATGTACTCAGGCCCAGTTCTGGGTACAGTGCTTGATTTCCAAGATATTTTCCATCCTCTCTCATATGTATCAAGCTGTGGAATTTAGAGTTCTGGCCTTGGACCCTGTTTAGTCTGAGGCAACCTGATCATCAGTGGTTTAGGAATCTAAATTTAAACCAATTGCACCTGATATTATACTTGTCTAAGTGAATATGGCTCAATCCGACTAAAAGACTTGATTCTTGTTTCCTCCCCACTTTATCTATCTATCTATCTATCTATCTATCTATCTATCTATCTATTATCTATCTATCTATCTATCTATCTATCTATCATCTATCTATCTTCCTGGACAGGAGACATGAGGCTTCAATGACCGTCATGGACCAAACTGCAACCTCACATTTGAAGCCGACACTATAGACAAGCAGAAAGAAAAGACAGAAAAATATCTGGGTTTGGTGACATTGAACTACTAATCCACCAGCTTTGAATCCTACCCAATGCAGGTCTACTCCACAGAACCATATAATGATTTTACTTAAGCTTTATAAAACATAAGCATAACATAAACATAAACATGAATTTTATTTTTAGTTTATGCATTTTAATTTCTATAGAACAAAATGTGACTGGAGGCCTTGAGGTCCTTAGTCTGAACTTACTGATATTAAAAACAATACGTCACCTTTAATAGTTAAGGCAGTTTGAAATTTGTGTTGTTTTTTTTTTTTTTAAGATTTATTTATTTATTTGAGGTGGGGAGGGAAGGGGCAGAGGGAGAGAATTTTCAAGCAGAATTCCCACTGAGAGTGGTGCCCAACATGGGGCTCATTCCCATGATCCATAAGATCATGACCTGAGCCAAAAGCAAGAGTCAGATGATTAATCAGCTAAGCCACCCAAGGCAGTTTGGACTTTGAATTTCAAAGTTACTACTCACAGATGAAAAGAGTCTGATATTCACATAACTTGTGCCTTATTTTGTCGCTACAAATTTTTATGGCTTCCTGTGTTGCACTGATACCTGCTTGAGAGTAGATCATATATGTGTCATTTTTGTATAGCTTGGATATGGCCTACTACCTGATACAAAAGGATTCCTGAATTTGGTCAAATTCGTACATTTATGTTCTATTTGTCTGATTGCATTTAATAGTATTTGAGAAAAAAGACAATGTATGACAACTTTTTTATATCTCTGGAACCTATTATAGGAAACACACTTGATATAATTACTTGTTAATAATAATTGATAGTAAAGTTATCATTTATTAATGATACACAGTATATGTCAGTTGTGACTCCGAATACTTCACATATTTTAACTCATTTAATTTCCACTAGCGATTTTCTAAGCAATAATATCTTCAGTTTGCAGGTGAGGAAACAGTCTTAAGAAAGTACTGACCTCTCCATGGTCACACAGTTACCATAAATATAAGACCATGATATCTGGCTCATTGATAAAGATTATAGTGATAATAATGTAATAGAAGTTTTTCCTCCTATGATACTATATAATTATATAACTTTATTCCGAGAAAATAAATCTGGGCTTCAGGGAATTCATGCTCAAAAAATGAAAATGAGCCCAATGATTTCATCCTTGCTCCAGGCACCACACTCCTACTCAGAAAGTCAGCAAATGGTTCAAACCACCTACTCTCTGAGATGGTCTGAAAACCCAGTCAGCAGTGCTAGATGCCAGAGGGGCAAGAATCAATGAGAGCCAAAGTGCTGATGAATATGTTCATGTGCTGAGAAGTCATTTACCAGGACCTTCTGCTATGCTCCCATATCTCAATAAAAATGAAGCATGAGGCAATCACACCAAGATACCAATGTCATATCATCAGTAACTCAGTCATGCAACAATACTTACCAACTTCATATGCCCAACAGTGGGCCAGGCCCAGCAGGAGGCTGAGGAGAAGTAAATGGGCTTGCAATGCAACTGGGGAGATGAATAAAATATTCAATGAAAAGATTCCTAGCAAACAAATGCTAAATGCTAAATGAATAATATAGGGACGAAATATGAGACTAAGGTGGCTGCAGGCCGAAGTGATTAGAAAAAGCTTAAAAAAATGGTGGAGCTTGACCTGGGCCTTGCCAAGCAAGAAATATGCAGAGAGGCAGAGAAAAAACACACCAAAGCTCACCATAGAGATCACTATGTGGCAAAGTGCTGTTAAGAAAGTGGAGTGAGAAGATCATTGAGTTAGATGGAGGGAGACAGACTTAATGATGTGGAATTCCAAGATAAGGTGTTTGGAGTTTATCCTATAAGAGTGAAGTTTCTAGCAGGTTCAGGGCAAAGAGATGATGTGAGAAAAGAGAAGCAAGACTGACTTGCTAATGGCTTTCTCAGACTTAGGTGTTCCTGTGTGACTAAAACTTTAACAGTATTTGAATAAATGTGGGGTCCCATAAGACTAATACCCCAAATCTGCTGGTATTCCTCCCTCCTAGTTACCTCATTTCTCCATAATCTTTCTGAGTCTTCTGGACTCACAGTGATTTGTTCTGCTTTTCTCCCTGATGACCAGGGTGGCTAGGAAAGGTTAATCTCTCACAACTGCCATTGCTACCAGGGCCAGTACAACAACACAGATGCCTCTGACGTAGGTGTCCAGTATTGTGTTGAGCTCTGCTGGCACTGTTGTTTTTGTCATGTGAAAGCCACTCATAGAAGTGGGCATGTGGCCACCTCCTTCACCCACTGAACATTTTCCATCTCTTTATTGTGCTTTATGACAATAAGATGGTCATCTTCTGTCCCCAGGCTCAGAAAAATGACTAGATCAGCCTGAGATCTAATATCTCATTAAACATGATCTGGGCTTCTAATTCTAGTCTTTTCCCTAAGGGCAAAAAACCCAAAATGAAAAACATAAAAACCTTGTGTAAATTGGCTCCTGTCACCTTCAAATATGCTTAGGTACAGGTATTTGCAGACATGCCCTCAAGATTGGGCATGTTCTGGTGGGGAATAGTGCTGGACTAGAGACTCAGTGTTTACATTTGGGAACCCTTCTTACCAGGCTCTAAGTAGTCGGAACACGATCTCCTTCTCTCTGCGGCTGTACCCATGCATTTTACAAGCATTACGTCTTCTTCTTCCCAGGTATGCTGTATCATGAAAGTGCCTACATCAAGCAGCACCATGGGCAACTGTCTCCAAACCCAGTCTCCTGCTGGCCTCACCCATAGAGGATTTGCAGGTCTAAGAGGCAGCCAGTCACTGACAACATCATCTCATCATTTTTCAAACTCATGGTTCATCAAATTCCAAGCTCATAGATTCTACTTGGCTTATAGGGAATAGGATGCTCTAAAGGGAAATGAGACTACTTGGAAGAACTGTGGAGATGAAAAAAAAAATAAACTACATAAAAACACACATTGGGGACACCTGGTTGACTCAGGTGGCAAAGCATCTACCTTGGTAAAAAAAAAAAAAAATCTGCTTTGGGCTCAGGTCATGATCCCAGGATCCTGGGACAGAGATCTATGTTGGGCTCCCTGCTCAGTGGGGAATCTGCTTCTCCCTCTCCCTTTGCCCCTCTGCCTGCTTGTGCTCTCTCTTTCAAATAAATAAATAAATAAATAAATAAATAAATAAATAAATAAATACACATTGATCTCTGATGTATGTTTCCTTCCAACTTTTAACTTTGACTTTACAAAAAAGATTTCCGCAGCATCTGGATTTAACCTCATATCTGATCCATAGAGGTTCTCACCTGCTCTGTGTTATCTGTAAATACTTCCTTCAGGCCTTAGAACAGAATTCCCCTTGGCCTTTCAAATGCAGGATCATAAATGAAAAATGACTGGAGTTATATTATCTGCTTATATCAAGGGTCCCATTAGGTTTTATATACTTCTCGTTGGCTTCAACTAAGCATCTACCACCAGTATGATGAGGTGGTTTATATTCAACAGGTCATTAGATTCAAAACTCTCTTAGTACTGACTTTATTTCTGATTAATTTCTGAAATTGGTTTTCAGTTGCTTAGGGTTCTTTTGGGAGAAAATAGGGGTGACTATAGTTGCAATAAGCAAAGATCTTTATCTACCCTAATACTTCTTAAATATCCAACCTCTTCAGTGCCATTGCTAAGAGGCCTGACAAGACAGAGATTACTGTGTGAGGTCAGCCTCTGCATTTCAGGATGACTCTACGCAGATATTTGTCATGGTGGAGCAGGAGGCACACCATAGTGTTGTTAACTGATGGAATGTGACCCATGTGCTGTTTACACTGGCATCACAGTTTTGATAGACTATGAGGCTGGGTCTAACCAAGCAGAAATTTTTTATCAATGGATGGGTTAGCAATCTGGAATTCAACTAATTACAAACAAACAGGGAAGCAAGGATTCAGAAACAGGAGGTAAATAGATGTTAGGTCTGTCTGTCCTAAACTCAGTAGGTGGTAGGAGGAGGAGACCGATAAGACCTGAGTGTAGCCATGTTGTGAGGGAAGCTAGACTATCAAAATCCTTGTATTCTGGTTGTTTTAATTCATAGTCAATACTTTTAGCCAATGAATTAAGGATCCTAAATTTCATGATATTCTTAACTAGGTTTGGTACAACATGAATATTTGAGTAACCAAAACACACCAACTTTTGAAGTGCTGAGGCTATTGGCTTCTGTATATGTTTATACATTTATACACATTATACAGATATGTACAAATATATATGTGTACCCATCCCTCTTACAGCCCTGTTGGCTGATGGAGAAGACCAGGAAGGTTAGAGCTTTATCATTTGCAGAGGAAAAGAAAACTCGCAACTCAGTGAGCCTGCCACCATCCTAGAATCAGGATTGGAGTCATTTTTCTATGTATTACATGTCCCCATTCCATCTGTGATCATTCATCAATTCAACAGATATTTCCAAGTGTGTATTATACTCTGGTTACTCTCCTGAAAATTACAGATCCAATTCTGAACAAGATGTAGTACTTCCTCTCCAAGAACTTAGAGTCTCCTGGGAGAACAGTCACATAGGCAGGCACAGGATTGGTACAACATGAGAGCTGGGATGGCGGACAGTGCCCTAGGGACAGGTAGGCAGTTAATCCAGTCTTTGTAGAGTCAGGGAGTCTGGCAGGGGTAGAATTTTGAACACACTGTCCTCTTCCTACTCCCCGTTCTGCTCACCAGTTTCAGGAGGACCTCTTAGATTAAAATCCCAGCTTTGGCCACATTCTACATGTCACACTGGGGAGTCACTCGTCCTCTCTGTGCTCTGCTTTCCTCATCTGTGAAATACTGATGATCATACCACAAAGTGATGTGCAGATTAAATGAGAAAACAGAGGCCAAAAAAAATGTAAACATGGACGGAATAAACCCTGAATAAATGTCAATTGTCACTGCTGTTTCTCTCACCATTGGTACTACCACTGCCCTGTCTGGGACAGGAAAGACCTCTATCATGGGAAAAATGGTCTATGGATCCAGGTCCTTCTTCTCTAGGGTGTTCTTTCTTCATCTCAGCCTGATTGTCACCAATGCCAGTGTTGTCACCATCCCCTAAACCCCTAACAAAAAGGAAACAGACATTATAACTAGAACAAAATGCTTCCTCAAAAAACATTAAACTATTCCCAATTACACAAAAATTGATTCTTCTGTCTTCAGGGAGATAGAAATAAAATAATGTAGCTGAAAGAACTTTGAGGAAAAAGTCTCTTGACCAGAGTATGCATTATTTTTATATTAGCAACAGGATTGCCACACTTTCGATAGGCATAATACATTCGAAATTCTTTTATTTCTTTCAAAGAGCAGCAGGTCTGGAACAGAGAAACCGAGGAGGAAAACAGCCTCACCCAACCTGATAGAAATTGGACACAGAGGAGCTGCAAAAGGGGATTTGTTCCTGACCCACAAGAGAGCAAAGAGCAGGAACACCTGAGGTTCCAGAGGCCACACTTTTATCAAATCAACTTCTAACAACATTCTGGATAATGGCTTTCCTGAGAATCACAGCTAAAGGAGCTTGGGACGTTAAAAATAACATCAGGACTCCAGCAGCACAAGCTTTGATCACTAACGAATCCAGTGTTCCTGCTATCCAAGTGACTAAGGCGGCTGTCCTTTGAGCCTCTGTGTTTTCAAGAACAGACAGTTGTGAAATGACCCAGCCCTGGTCCGAGGGACATGTGCTTGAAATGCATTCATTCTATGGGAGAAAGGACCTGGCGGATGCTGCTACTGCAATGGCCTTTCTCTGCTGCTTTTGGCATTTCGTAGGCCAGGCTATCACTGATTATCTAGGGATTCAACAATGGCCTCATTCTGGTATCAATCATTTTGATTTTGTTGAGACATAAAACTCTTTTTAATTGAAACTCTGGACTGTGGGACAATGAATGAGGGAAACAGAAGGTTGAACACCAGGCATCCTTACTCTTTCTCTTCTTTGGGCTAGAAAGGAAAGAGCCTAGAAGAGCGCTCTCCATTGCAAACCGGTTGCTTTTGAAAGTCAGGTATTATTCCAATGATGGGCCATAACTCAAAACATTAGTTTTCTGTTTTCATGAACTGCCTTCTGAGTTGGTTTACAACACTCACAAGTGAACCAGTCTATGTCTTTACTAAAGTCACTTCTTATTCATGATTCTTTAAATTGTCACCTGCTGACTCCAGTTCCAAACAGCCTTAAGTTGGCTCCAGGAGTCATATCTTCCTTAAAAAATATGATTCAGCATCATTTAAATATACTGAAAAGGAAGTTCTTTAAAGGTAAATGCAGAAGACTAGTTCACAAAAGTCTAGACCACTGTCAACATCACTGGAAAAAATACATAATATATAACCTACCAAGATAGTTACTTTGAAGAGGGGAGCTCTCATTGTTGATATATATGTCCTGGTGTGTTTGGTTAAACAATATTATGTTTTATGACCATATAGTCATACCTTAAATGTTAGTTTGTCTTTGTCTACAACAGAAGGTGACTTATTATTTTATATCTGTTTGCCATGTATATTTCTTGAATTTCTGGGAGTTAGGGACCTGTAGCCTGACATTTTGTAAGTCTTAGGAATGTACTTGTTTCATGGCTATACTATCCCTTTGATGCTAAAAAAAGCTGCTACCATCCAGCAGTGATGCAATTTGATTCATCATATATTTGAGGGAAATTTGAGTGCAAAAAGATAAATTAAGGTACATGATAAAGATGTTTTACTTATATATATTCCAATTTATTTAGTTATATTCATCTATATTTCTCAGTCTGGAAACAAAGTTGGAGAGAGGGTAAGAGAAAGAGAAGTAGGAGGATGTGGGAGAGAAGGAGGAAATAAATGAATTAATTTTAAGTCTGCAATGATCATTTTATCTTAGAGCATGAAAATTTGATCTCTAATAAACAATGCTTTCATACTTGAGGGTTGAAGTTTCAGAAAGACCCCAAATTATCTATATTATCTATGAGATTTACAGAAAAAGAATTTCCCCATTATCCCATCTTCTCAGAGAAAATATCTTAGACATTTCAAACATAACACATGGTTAATAAAGGAGGAAACCATTCGAATATAAAATACTCTACAAAGAATTCAGTCTCAAAGTTGATAGGAAAGCACTATTGGAATCAATTGCCAGCCAAAAATACTTGCTGAATGCCTACTCTACTTATGCTGTAGAGTCTATGTAGCCACACATGCCCAACATGTGCCCAAACCTAATCAATTACCAGAAATGGCCCCACCAATCTCAAGGATTCCATCTCTGAACACTTTCTATTTTTTCTAGAATATTCTCTGTGGTATGTGTACTCTAACAGTCCTTCCATCTATTAACCTGACCACCTTTCCAGTGTCCATTGCCATTCTTCTGTCATGCCTCCTTACCCAGTTTCTACTTCACAGCTCTTCAACACTTTCTCCTTTCCCTTGCCTTATACTTCCTGACAAGAGCCTAACTGGTGAAATCCAGCTCTCTTACCACTGGGTTCCTGATTGCAAGCAGCTGTACATGGATAAAAAAAATACATAGCCAAGCTAACTGGTCTAATGTTAAATAATCACCACTAATTTTGAGCTGCTCATTATTAGTCTCACTACATTTCCTTAGTCAATTTACTTTCCTATCCTCCAATTTAAATATTTTATACCATTTTATATTTCCCCTCACTTTAAGTGTTCAAAACAGGCTCTTCAGCACCTTACTCTCAGCTAATATGCTTGCTTTTTTCCCCCTCATCAAGAAAATAGATTATATCTTCTATTGAATTGGCGATTGCTTGCCCTTTGTTTTTGTTGCCAACCTGTAAACAAATCATGTGAACGGTAGATAGACCCAAGACTGCATGTGAGTGAATGTGACTGCCCACTACCTCCATATTTCCTCCCAGAAATCCCTGTTTGTTCAAACAACTTGAACACATGGAGGCATCTATCAAGTCAGAGGAACTCAGAAATAGAAAGACTCACTGCCCCTCAGACTTTTAGCCAGGGGGCAGCCACAGCAATACTCAAGGTTCTATTTCACTAAGATATAAGGAATTTCTCTCACATCTCAGGCTTTACCTTCAAAACACGTTCAAATCTATTATCTCCACTGCACATGTCTTTCTCCAAGCCACCATCATCTGTGAACTGGATTATTGCAGAAGGCTATATTTCTATCCATTCCTAGCAGCCAAAATAATCCTTGGAAAGCAGGAGTCAGGGCATGGGCTTCTATTGCTCATGACCTTCCAATACTTTCTCATCACCTTTGAAATAGCACCCTAAGTCATTATGACGGCCACACACATGATTTGCCTTGGTTGTGTTTCAAATGTCATTTCTTACTCTCCTTCTCCCTCTGATCCAGCCATACTGGTGTTCTTGTTATTGCACAAACACACCAAATATGCTTGTGCCATTCTTTGTGCTTGTTATGCCTTTACTAATTAATTATTGTGCCTCAGCTCCTCACATGGCTCATCTCTTATGTAATTAAGATCTCTCTTTGAATATCGCTTCATCAGAATAGTCTTCACTAGCAACTTGTCCAGAAGCATTTCTGCACTCAAATACAATTACTCTCATCTTATTATCCTGCTTTATTATTTTCCTTAGCACTAATCACTATCAATGATTGTATATTTATTTGTTAATTTATTTATGTTTTTCTTATCCCCTAAGATATAAGATCATAAGGGCAAGAACTGTTTAACCAGTGAATTCCTTGCATTACAGTAGTGCCCATAATATCTTAGGCACTTGGTGAAACATTTGTTGAAGAAATGAACAAGTTATTAGCACTTTACTTATTCTGTCATGTTTTCACCAAAACACTTTGAATGAATTATCTTACGTTATTTTTTTTTTTTTACATTATTCTCTTACATTATTCTCCCCACAAATTTATCAGGTAAGTAGTGCAGAGATTATTGTGTTCATTTTTTTAAATTAAGAGAACTATGTCTCAAGATTTAATATCTTGCCACAAAGCTTATAGTGGCAAATCTGGACACCTGTCTCCAGAGTCCTGGTTCAGTTACCATGTTTGCCATTCTGAGCAAGGCTTACTTCCATAGTATATTTTAATGAGCAACTCCAGGTCACTTTGCAGGACAAATGTTCTAGAATGCTACTTGCATTAAAAACATGCTTCTCCACTCCACATGGCTTTTAAATATTTATGGTTTTCTAGACAAAGTATGATTACAATTCCCATTAGAAAAAAAGGAAGGTGAAAGTAGTCTTACCGTTTCTTTTTTTTTAAATAATATAAATTTTATGGTATTAAAGAGCATTTTTAGCATGATAAAGGACCTCTTCTTCCAAAACATCATCTATACCTTAGCCCCTTGTCTCTTCTGTCATGGAGATTTAGTTTGAGAATAGTTATACTCCCAATTTTATTTGTCCATGGCCCTTATCATGTACTTAGTTCAGAAACACTGCTAATTATTGTAAAGTACTTTCTTCAGTTTAATGCCACTTAGCCACATATTGCTGGCAGTTTCCACAGCAGACTTTCGCTTAGAGTTTCCTCTCAACTGTAGGATGCATGAACAGTGAGCTGTTTTCCACCTTGCTGAATGAAGACATGGGAATGTGATTCAAACAACAATTTTAGCTCAGCAGTTGACAATAATTTTGAGGCCACCAGCAGCCTTTGTCTGCCTGCCATGGTGTCCTAGAGTTTTCCAATGCATCATGGCAGTAGGTGGTAAGCAATGTGCCTTTCAGTGCTCCCAATAAAATTTTGACAAAGACAAGGCAGGCTCTCATCACTCATGGTCAAGTCACAGATAATGACACTTGAGGGATGGAATAGTTAAGTATAATAAAATCCTGTGACTTTGCCTTCCCACACAACTTGCTGCTGTGCTCATGTTCACGAACAAGCTGTCCTTCCCTTGTACTCGCTTTACTTATAGCTCCCAGTGGGGAGCAACAGAAATCACATTTTATATTTATACTTCCTGCTGCATCATGAATATTTACATCTTTTTTGCATTTCTCTGCCATTAGCATTCACTGTCTAACTGGTTAATGGATAACAGTTAGTACCACAGAACAAATGCTGAGTGCATTCAAAATTCCAAATATTATAATATAGTAGAAATATGCTCCTTTGCCCTGTAAGTGGACTTTCCTAGGTAATCTTCTGTCATTAGAGGGCATCTATAATTAGTGTTTGATTTTACATTTTACAGCAAGGAAGGATGTTTAATATTCAGAAATGGAGGCTATCAAGGTAAAAATGAATATTTTTTTCCTGTTACATGCTTATATCTGGACATCTAGTGAGACTCATACTGGTCTCAGGAGAATGTAGTCTTGGTCCCTGCCCTGTATGACAAGGGGACAAATATGATGGAGGGAGATTACTTTTGATTACCAGGGAATAGGGCTATTTGTTGGCAAATATTTTGTACTGTGCTCAAACATTCCTGGTTATTTTTGCAATTCTGGATGCCTCTATATCCACTGATAATTTAAGAGTGATTTATTTGTCTTGAAAGACTGTTCTTCCTTTCCTTCTTCCTATCTTCCTCTCCTTCTTCCTCCTTCCTTTTTCTCTCCTTCTTTTGAAACTTACATTTCATGGAGAGTCCCAGCTTGAGAAGACGCATAAGTAAGATAGCAACCTCCACTGCTTCAGGACCAGTTCAGCAGCTGGAAGTTATGGATCCTCAAGCAAATCTGTCCACCTCTTTCTTTTCATAGGAGAGATTGAGTCCTGGACTTTGTCAAGGACAACATTGCAAGTGAGTAGATGCAGCTGCTCATACCTCCTTAGCTCCCCAACACCTCCCAGAGGTATTGTAAGTTTAGTTAAAAAAACTTGCATGGATGGAGGCATCTATAAGGTCAGAGGAGTCCAGAAATACAAAGGCTCACTGCCCTTCAGACTTCTAGCTAGGGAGCAAGCACAGCAAAAAATTGCTGGAATGTTTCTTAAATTATTGCAGAGGACTGTGAGAGGTGGAAAATTTCCAATATTTTTTCTCTGAGTCCATTCTCACTCTGATAATATTGCACCATAAAACTACAAAGCAATCTCACTTATGAATAGTAATATGAAATTTTAAAATGAAATATTATATTAGCAAATGGAATTCAGCAACGTGAAAGAAGACCTTACTACAATTAAGAGCAATTACATTAGGAATGCAAGGATGGTTCAACTTTCATAAATCTATTAATAAAATGTGCTGTTAATAGGGATCAGAGGAGAAAAGTAATATAATCCTTTCACTATCTGTGAAGAGTATTCTAATATAGTATTTGATAAAATTTAGTAGACATATTGCATAAATACTCTTAGTCAAATGCTTATAGAAATAAATAAATACTTCCTTTATATCAAACCAGAAACCAGAATCTTGGTTAACAATGAAATATTAGTGGTTAACAATAAAATATTAGTTTTGTAAGTACTAGGTAATACAATTAGATAGGAGAAAGAAGAAGAGGTATAAAACTGTAAGAGGTAGAGACAACATTGTGATTATAGGCAGATGGTATGATTACACATTTGAAAACACCATGAAATTAAATAAAATTATTAAGGGAAAGGATTTAATTATTTAGTAGATTACAAAGTTAATATTACAAGGTAGTATTTTTCTCTAAAGATCATAAATTAGAAAATATAACAGAAGGAAAATAATCTCATTATAATGGTCATGACAGTTATAAAATGTCTTGGAATAAAATTGATAAAAATATACAAAACATAAATAATAGTGAAAGGGAATATAAGGGAAGGGAGAAGAAATGGGCAGGAAATATCAGAAAGGGAGACAGAACATGAAGACTCCTAACTCTGGGAAATGAACTAGGGGTGGTGGAAGGGGAGGAGGGAGGGAGGTGGGAGTGAATGGGTGACGGGCACTGAGGGGGGCACTTGACGGGATGAGCACTGGGTGTTATTCTGTATATTGGCAAATTGAACACCAATAAAAAATAAATTTATTATTAAAAAAATATACAAAACATATAAATGAAGAACTTTAATTACCTACTGAAAGACATCAAGAATTTGATATTTTTACAAGATTAAACTTTTGTATTCCAGAACAAGAGGGTATGAAAATTTAACAGTGTAAAGATATTATCTTTAAATTGTCCTATGAATGTAATTTAATACATATTTTTAAAATGGCAATATTAATTTGTTTGGGAAAAAGATGCAACTTTTGTATGTTTACATAAAAAAATAAGATAGGAGAATAGCCAAAATATTTCTGAAAAGAATGGTGATCTTGTCATATATTTTTATTAATTGAACTTTGATGCAGATATGCATCACTCATCCATCTCATCTATTGCCTGTTTATTCGTGAAACTATATGAAACTGCTGATTTCCAACCCTTTCTGACCTATGAAAACGGCAGTTTCATATGGTTTAAGATCATATGTTGGTGGCATTATGAGGCACCTGGCTAGAGGTAGAGCATGTGATTTTTGATCTTGGGGTTGTGAGTTCAAGCCCCATGTTGGGCGTAAAGCTTACTTAATTAAAAAAAGATACGTAGGTGGTATTTCACATCAATGGGAAAAAGACATCAGTTCACAAAAAAGCCTTGAATTGCATGGAAACCAATTCAGCCTCACTTATAATTAATAAAACTTGTGTTTAAATATAGCATTTGGAGATGAAGAAAGTAAAGGTAAGTGTAAATACACATTGTGTTGAAAAATGCATGAGGAAACAGACAATATTTTACATTCTGGTGTTTAGATTGCTACTGACTGTTAGAAACTGCCATCAATAGTTTCTGTCAAAAAATGCACAGTTTTTTTCCTTATTATTTCCCTTTGAGGAGTGTATCTTACAGATGCATTTAAACATGTGTGGACAATCTATATAAGAATATTAAGTGTTGCCTTGTTTAAAATAGCAAGAAAGTAGAAAACAACCTAAACGTCAATCAATCAGGGGATAGGATGAGTAAATTTGGAGTGTGTATATTATGGAATGATATGCAGGCATTGTAAATAAGGTAAACACATACATGTGCCTTTACATATATATTTCTAAGAAATAGTTAAATGGAAAAATGCAAGATGTAGAACAGCAAGAATAGTAGATCCTCAGTTGTGTACAAAATTAAAAGGAATAAATATGTAATATATATTCTATATATACATACACATGATATATATACATATGCATATATCTACATATTATGCATTATGTACATATGTATATTATATAAACATGCACATGTGTGTATATTTACATATTATATATTATATACAATACTTCATAATATTTTGCAATACTTTGTAAAGGCTATTTCTGGAAAAAAGACATTGAACTCAGTAATAGTGGTTATTTCAGAGAGAGAACAAGGAAACAAGATCTAGAGTAAGAACGAGACAGGCTTTTCATGTGATTCCTCTCTTATTGTTTGAGTTTTTATAATATTACTGGAAAACACCAATACTTCAAAAGAAAACAAAACCAAAATATATTTGTCATATAAAATTTTGGGAGAAATTTTTGCTTTGTTTTGAACATTAGAAAAGTTTGATGTATATGTAGAGAGCCATTTGTATTTCTATTACAAAATAAAAGGAGTTGAAAAACAATTTTGATATAGGAAATTAACATTAGTCAATAAATATCACAGCTAAAAAGATATGTGTCTTCTCTCATGATTACCACTTCTTGAGTTGGAGGGTGGGGCAGGACATAATGTTCCTAATGAGTCATAGGAAAATTATCTGATCTATTTTCTTGGTGAAAACTTGCTGGCCACAGCATGCCTATTTTCCTGTGCCCCACAAACATTTCTGTGAATGGGGGTATACTGCCCCAGGCATATTCCAAAACCCACATATACAGTTTGTATCTATCCTTGAAAAAAGTGTGTTGGGAAGAAGTCTGAATGTTGAGAAATCCCTTTTTACATTTCCTTCTCACTCTGCAATAGTAGCACCAGCAGGACTGGAAAATAATGTTCGAGTCTGAAGGCACATACGGTAACTACAGAAACCTCCTTTGATACTTCTGAAGTCATTTTAAATGGGCCGTCCATTTGTCTGAGTCGTACAACTCATCCAGAACCTAGTACAGTCATCTATCATCGCCCGCTGATCACCTGTTCCTCCCATGATCTTTGTGTTTGATCTTGGCGACATTAAGCAGCATGGAGAGCAAAAGCATCATTGGGTACCCTGCCACCTGCCCTCGTCAATCGACTTGATGGAGAGAACCTTTTTATTTGCCATTTACCCACTGCCAGAGAGGGTATGCTGGGGTGAGTAGTATATGTCTGAAGAGTTCAGCAGGGGGTTCAGCCTGCAAAAAGATAACCAAGTTAAAACACAGAAAATGGTAATGCTTTTAAGCAAGGAAGTGATGTCAAACACCAGGTGATCCATTTAAAGAATGGAGTTCCACTAAGAGGCTTGTACAATTGCTTCATGGGACATCTTCCCTCTTTCCTTGAAGGGTCAGCTTGGTCTGGGAGCTCCTCTCAAAAGACTCAGCAGGTAGCACCAACAACTCCCTGGCTAATAAAGAGCTTTTTCTATTTCTTTTTTTTTTGTTTCCATCTGGACTCTGATATTTAAGTAATCGCCCTGTGAAAAGCAGTTTATGCCAGGGCACGATCATCTGCCCATGCAGCCAAGGTCAATAGCAAAGGAATTGATGCCTAGGGTAGTCGATTGCTGGGGTTGGGTACACTGCCCAACAGTGGAAAGCTAGACTGGGCTCAGGGGAAATGAGGAGTGGTCTATAGGGGAGAGCCACTGTGGTGGCAATTGAAGAGAACTAGAAAATACAAGCGTCTCTACCTTTCTCATAGTGAAGCACTGTGCTCCATGGCACAAGAAAAATCAGGGCCAGACTTCTAAGCACATGGACCGGAAGTTGTAACCTAACATTCTCCAACCCTGTTTTCTTCAACAGGTTCCAATGAAAATGAAGGAACTTGTGCAGTAAAGGGCACCCTGTCTTCAAGTTTCCAAATCAAACTCAATACATAGAAATATATTTGAAAAAATTTCCAGTTGGAAAACAAAGTTGAATTTATTCCAGTGATACCAAATTATTCTTTCTAGAATAATCAATATATGCTTGTTATATCAAAAGAGATACTATTTGTGGCATATTATAGGATTCAACATATCTAAAATTTAAATGGTTTTATTTTAAATTAATTAAAAGGAATGTGTGTTTCTGCTGTTGCAATTGAACAAACTAACCAAGAAAGTCAGATCATCCATTTTGCAACATAATCCAGGCTACATGGAGATGGTGGTGTAGGTTTTGTCTCTGGTCTCTGGATTAGTCTCTTACTAAAACCTCAGTTCATACATTGTGTAGATGGAGATGGGCACTGACCTCTGTAATTGGACTAGGGACCAATGAAGTGAATGCCCTATGCAGTAATTCTAGGAAAAGAGGATAATGAAGGGAATTCTTCTTCATCCTTGGCTTAGATACATTATAAGTCTGTTAAGTGTGGACATTTTCCATCTTCTCATTTGGCTATCATCCTAACTGAGACTTCATCAATGCTTCATTAAAAGCATCCAATCTTAATACTTTAATTTGGGGAAATAATATAAAATTTCTTGCTCTTTAAAATATGCTACCCAGAAACGTCTTTATGGATTTTCTAATAAGAAACTCAGCATGATTTTCACATGCCATGATTTCTGTGCCAGAATGTCTGGTATGAAGAAAAGGTTGTCTTGTTTTGTGTAGATATACATAGAAATATACATATATATTTTAAAATATATGTATCAATTATCTATTTTTTATATATGGGTATGCGCACCCAAGCACACACATATGTGAATTAGTCGCTGAAAAGAGCAGCCCCTGGCTCAAAATACAAACAAAATTTCTATCTCCAGAGTCTCCTCCATAGATGGTCCATAATCTTGACTTTCCTGCCATCACTCTGCCTGTTTTACTCCGGCTCAAACAAAACCAATAATTCCTTTCCATGGTTCTGCTGAGTAGAACTGTGACATCGTGGCATTTCTGATAAGAACGTTACCAAGGAAGAAAAAAGCCATGGTGAAAATGTAAAAGCATCCTCTTTCTGGTGGACAGTCTTCCACTCTCTAGCTCAAAGCTGCTGGTCCATCCTTATGAGGTTCTCTCCTAGAAATTACCTTTCTTGATTGTTTGTGAGAAATAGATACCTCTTTCCTCCTACCACAAGGGAGTGACATTTAAATATCATGTTTCTGCTACCTAACGTACCTCTCCAGCTCCAACCTCACCTTGAGGACACCTGATACCTTCATTTAGCAGCCCATCGATCTTAAAAACTCCTTTTCCTTTCTCCCCAGGCTCTGCAGTCTCCTGTTTAGTAAATGAGGCCACTACCTAATTTCTCAGGCCAGAAACTCAGATCTTGCTTTCTCCACTTCCTTCACTGCTCATTCCAACAGTGAATACATGTGTACATGTTCACATAGACGCCTGCACCTCATTTGTCATCAAGTCTTGGGGATCCTTCTTCAAACACGATTTTGACCTTGCCTCTTAGCAAGTTCTCTGCACCATTATCTGTCGATTACTGAATTCATCCCCTAACTGTATTCACCCTCTCCTTTGTGTGTCTGCAACCTGCACTCCATCTGAGATGTAAGCATGATCTTCCTGACCTAAAAAAGTGGCTCACTGCATTCTTCTTTCTTATTTTGAAATAATTCTAGGCTTGCAGGAGAGTTACAAGTATAGATGGTTCCCATAAAATCTTACCAAGTCCCCAGCAATGCTCACACTTCACATAACTGGGGCACAATTACCAAGTTGTAGAAATCAGCATTGGCACAAGCCTGTTAACAAAACTGAAGACATTTAAAAAAATTTCTCCAGTTTTCTTACTGATGTTCTTATTCTGTTTCAGACTCCCATCCTCGATAGCATTCTTCTACTTGAAAGCTTACAAGGTTTTCCTACTGTACTTAGAATAAAATCCCAATTTTTAATCAGAAAGCTCTGCATGCTCTCTGCTTGGCCTATCTTTACAATTCCAGTTTTCTGAATTCTACCCTTTATTACGCTTGACCTTACTGGACATCTTTTGGTTCCCTGAATACGCTGAGCTGTTCCGCACTGTAATGCCTTTGCACGTCTGTTCCCTCTGCATGGGATGCTCTTATTCTGGTTCTTTGAGCTCCCGGTTCCTTCTCTTCCTTTGGTCAGCTTAAATATCACTTTTACCAACAGCTCTTATTACATAGGTCCCCTAGGGCCTTCTCCATTTCATCTATTTGCTTATTTCTCACATAGCAATTATTTTACGCTTTGCAATTGTTTTTTCAGCCGATTTCATTGTTATCTGACCCACTGGAATGCGAACTCCAGGAGAGAAGGGATCAGGTCTATGTTGGTTTTCTCTCGCTGCTATAATAAGCTGCCATAAACTTTGCAGCTTCTATGAACATAAATTTATTAGCTCACAGTTTTGTTTGCTAGAAATCCTGTAGGTTCAGCTGTTTGTTCTGCTCTGAGTTTCAAAAGCTGAAATCGAGGATCTGATGGAGCTGTATCCCTTGCCGAAGGCTCTAGGAGAGAATCTGTTCCCAGGCTCTTTCAGGTTGTGGGTAGAACTCAGGTCCATGAGGCTGTAGGACCGAGTTCCTGTTTCCTTGCTGGTGGTCAGCTAACGTCACCCACTGTTATGTTGTAAAAGCCACTTGCATTCTCTGGCCAGTGGTTCAATCTCTCCTCAAAGCCAACAACATCAGGTGGACCCCTTCTGGTGCTTGGAATCTCTCCTTCCCCTTTTCTATCTCATTTCTCTGACTTCAGCCAGGAGAGTCTCAGCTTTTGAGGGTTCATGTGATTAGATTGGGTCCACCAGGCTAATTCTGGGCTCCATTTGTTACATGTAGATTTGTTTTCAGTTTCTTGAATTGGCAAAAGTTGAAGTGGGGATTTCATTAAGTGTATTTCTGTCACTTTAGCTCTTTCTTATTTTGAAACAAGCCATGTGTATTGCTGAAAAAACAGAAATCGTCTTTTTCTAATGTAGATTTTCTCAGCTATGTACTGTCTCATTCTCTGTGCCATTTGATCTGGGCATAAGACAGGAAAAAACAACAACAAGAAAACCCTAACTTCTTTGGTGAATTTTTGTTTGAGAAAAGGTTTTTAGGCATTCTTTAGTTTTAAATGACTCCCTTTGACTTGGTCTTGACATTTCTTCCTTCTTTTCCATCTTCATCTCAGCAGGTGGTGTCAGTGTGAGAATTAAACACAGGAAGGGTATGGTCTGTTGCCTGTGTTGGTTCTTTGGCATTTAAGTGTGTATCGGAAGCCTTGTGACCTTGACTATGACCATCTACCCACCCTACTCTTTAACCTCATGTACGTATCTTTGGAGGCAGTAGGATAAGTTGAAGAGAATGAACTTTTTGTCATCAGCACCTTAAATTGAAATTATGGCTCCAAGCGTGAACAGCCACCCGTCCCTTAAAATGCTCAAGCTTCAATTTCCTCACAGTGACGGTCCTTTTCTCACAAAGATTAGAACATGTCATAGCTCCTCAGTCAATTCAGAAAGAGTCTGGGAATAGAGGTTTTCCCATACATTTTTGAATCTCCAGAATCCATCAAATGCACTTAGACTTGGAGTGGTACATAAAGCTTTGGTCAACAAGGGTTATCGTTTGATCTGGTCATGGGAGAAGACATCTGCTCAGAGGTAAGAATCAGAAAGATTAAGTAGATAGGATGAGTAAAGGAGAGATAGACGCTTGTCCACATCACTGAGTCCAGAGAAGGAAGTAAGAGTGGATCCATGGAGAGATTTTTAATCAGTTCATCTCTTGCTTGAGGAGTTGGGGGTGGGGGGTGGGGCAAAATGTTTTAATTGGGATTCGCACCCTTCCTTGGCATCTCCAATCACGAGATAAATAGATTTTAGAAAAGGGAATACTATAGGGTGGGGGGTGGGGGGTGGAAGTAGAAAACCAGAGAGAGAGAGAAAGACATGGAGAGAGAGAGAGAGAGAGAGAGGAGAGAGAGGGAATAGCTAACATTTTTCTTTTTTTTTTTTTTTTTGCCATATGTTTGTTTTGTTTTTTTGTTTGAAAGATTTTATTTATTTATTCATGAGAGACACGCACAGAGAGAGAGAGAGAGAGAGAGAGGCAGAGACATAGGCAGAGGGAGAAGCGGGCTCCCTGCAGGGAGTCTGATGGGGGACTGGATCGCAGGTCCCTGGGATCATGACCTGAGCTGAAGGCAGACACTCAACCACTGAGCCACCCAGGTGTCCCTTCCATTCATTTCTGTACCTGCCCACACTCCTACAATTTCCCCTCAGGGAGCACCCTGCTTTTCATCCAGCCTCATGTTGCTAACTTTTATAAGGAAACAACATGAATCCCTGAGGCACTCCTCACCCCTCACTGAAAGAAGAGTAAGCTTCGAGAGGCCAGCCTCATCAGACCTCTTCACAAAGGCACAGGGAACATATGTGGCAGCAGGAGCCCGGAGAAACCCTTCTGTCACCCTTGTGAACAGAGTTGGCCTCAGAAGCCCCAGAGAGTCCTCATCACCACCAGTGTAGAAAGGGGCGTGGGGCTGTGGGGGAGTGAGCAGGTTACAGATCTCTGATTTCTCCAAACGGGTTTCTGGTAATGTAGGAAGAGATTATACAGTTTTGAATAATAAGGCCTGCTGGGGTAAGGTGAGGCCAAGTCAGGGGAGGTGAGTGAATCTGTACTTAGAGCAAATGAGCAGAAACCCTGGCAGCTAAGATACACTAGCGTGTACTTTTGTTTTTCAAAAATAAGCCCATGTCTTTGCTGAAGATCAACACCACAGGAATCAAAGCTCACTGCTGACAGATAAGTATGTTTAGAAGAACAGTGGCTTGTTGAAAATTTTGACTGGGGAAAAAACACAGATGATTTCTTGAAAACAAAAAGAGAGATAAGATGTGTAGATTCAGTTGTTTTTCCTAGACTGACCCAACCTTGAGAATTGACATTATGTCTATGCAAGAACTTACTCAGGGCAGAATTTGGATGCTATCACTATGTCTGTGTATGTTTCAATCTGAAAAATGAAAAATATATTTAATTTTTGGGATCCTTATAAGATACTGGTTTTCTGTGGTAGGATCAGGCCTCTGGTATCCCTTCTCTTCTCAGATATCACCTTTGTCAGCAACATTAGTGCCTGGGAATCCTTTTCTTTCTTTTTTTTTTTTAAGATTTTATTTATTTATTCATGAGAGACATGAGATCCCAGGACTCCAGGATCATGCCCTGTGCAAAGGCAGGCACTCAACCGCTGAGCCACCCAGGTGTCCCATGGGAATCCTTTTCATTTACGTCTTCTCATGGGCAGAAAGGAAGGAACTTCACAAAATGCAACCATTAGGCTACTAAGCAGGACTAAAGGGAAATTTGTCTTGATTCCAGACAGAAGATTTAGATAAAAATGTTAAGAAAAATATCAAATGTGGGAGTCCTTGTCCCCCTGTAGATATCCCTTGTGGCTGTCATCTACATGCCTCTCAGGTACATCTGTAGACACGCACACATGTAAATTCAGGACCACTAGGTTCTTGGATTGGAGTTTGCATCAGCAGAAAATAGAAACAGCAATGAAAGTGCAAAGTTCAAGTTCCCATATTCCCTTACTTGTCATTTCTTGTTTTACCTATGATTATCTTGAATAGGCCCCTGAAACCCAGAAACCAAGGACTGATTATGTACCATGGTAGCTCCTGACTGGCTCCAGAGTTACTGGTGTTCTCCTCTATGCTTTATTCCTCAGGGCCACCTTCCTTTTCTGGCAGGTTCATGTTTGAATTTGACCCTCCTTTAAGATGGTTTCAGATATGGGAACCTAGCTGGTAGATTTCCTCCTGGTGTGTGCTTGACTTAATTTCTGGAATGACCCTTGGCCTTGGAGACTCTGCCTTAGACCACAACTGTGGATAAAGGGCATGGATACTCTAGATCCCTCACCCTCCCTGTGGCATACTCTTGGGATGGGGTCCCTCCTTAGTCTTTTTAAGAAGGGAAACACAGGTAGAATGAATAGCTACCAGTGTCCAAGGAACTGAGTTGGTGTGAGTGGATCAAGCATTCAGTTTCAGTCCTTTGTTTGCTTTTAGGATCTAGAGGCTTAAACTTATTTATCAGCAGAGGAAAATTGCCAGGAAGAAGGGAAACATATAATGTGAAAAAGAAAGGGAATTATTAATAGGAAAAACTCCCAGAGAAGGCAGATGGGAAGGCATGTCAAGCCGGAATACCCTCCTGAAAAGAAGAAACACACTTCTCATCTAATAGAAATATAGAAGATGACAATGTATGAAGATATAAAGAAATTGAGTAGGAAAGGAGCACAGTAGATGATATTTATTTTGACTAGCCTTAGTATTTCCTAGGGATAGTGATTTCAGATTGATATACATGGAGGCTGCACCAAAATTCAGGATAACTCTAGACAAGGTCTGGAATATCTTAACCAGTATATCCCAGGTTTAATTCATTAGTGAATAAAATGTTCCACAAAATCTGAATGTCACAAGCACCCAACTGTTCCAGCACACGAAGCCCAGTCTTTTCCTATAACATCTACATCTCTTACTTCTTCCAAAGATGCCTGGGAGGGTCATGCAAGTCCATGATGAGGGCAGGGGTCGGGGGGCAAGAGTACCTTCTCACAGGAATCAAGATGGCAGGCTGGTGGTCCACTGCCACCTTGTCCACACTACTCATCCCTAGGCTCTCCCCTCCTCTACATTCTTTTGCTTTCATTGCCATATTTTGCAGTGGAGTGGTGGCAAACCACAGAGAAGCTGCTGGGCCCTTGTGAATTGACTCTTTACAGCCACTGATTTCTGCTTCTCATGGCACACACAGACTCTAGTGCAGAGACGAAAGGAGAGTAGATTAACAGAAAGCCAGCTCAGATCAGACCTAGAACTACCAGCTACTTTATCTTCCATACTGGCTACTACTAGTTCAGTCCATTCTGCCAGGCTTTTCTCAAAATGATTTTCCTTAGGAGTCTCATTATCTTGTTTTTTGTTTGTCCTTCAAGAACTCTTATTCTAACATCAGTATATACTCAAAGGATAGGCTAGATTCTTATCAACAGGACTCCTTGACTCATGTCAATGGAAGGATGTGGAAAGATATCTATCTTAGGGACTCAGACCCAGACATGGAACAGATTCCTAAAGGACCACCATTGTTTTGACTGAAGAGTGTGCTAACAATGCTAATTCTCAAATGAGTATGATGAACTCATGTAATTTGGTGGGTGGGAGTGAAATGAAATGTTGCTGAGCTTAATTCTGACCCCTTCTGAGAAATTAAACTTTTTAAGGGTTAGGAATGAGATACTTTCTTCTGAATTAACTGGATGTTTCAGTCCTATGGAGTGGTTCTCGAAGCACTCCATTATTGTCCATAAGAGTTGGGAGAGCAGTGTGGAAGAATGCCACAATTCCAAGATTTAGCTCTACACAGGTTTGGAGCTAAAATATGCACTTCTTTTGTGTTCTGGAAAATCCCAAAGACATTGACATACTCTCAAACTATGCCATCTCAGGTTCCTGTAGAAAAAATATCCCATCCCCTTAAATGCACAATTCAGTATTTCGAAGCCCATGATGAAATGAGCCATAACTCAATACAATATATTAAAACACGTGATGAAACAGCCATAGTGAGTGAGTCAGTTCATAAAACACAATAATGGAATGAGATTCAGATGAACTTGAGGTAATAGAATTATCATACAGGATATTAAATAAGCCTATTTTAGAAATAAGACAGCAGAAGACATGGGAAGGAAACAACATATTCTAAAAACAGTGGGAACACATTTGAAGAGAAACCTAGAAGATACACAAATGGAAATCATCATCATTCACATTAAAAAACTTAGTGGATTAGATTATAGAAACTAAGGAAAAAAGCAACAACCTGAAAGTTAGATCTGAAGTTATGAAGATTGGAGCACAGAGAGTCAAATGATAGCAAATATGAAAAGGAATTAAGAGATATGGAGGATGAAATGAAGACAAACACACATTCAATTGAAGTAAATGGCTGAAAAATTTCAGAATTAATGGAAGACATGAGTCACCACATTTAGGAAGCTAGAAATCTCCAGTGTATTTATTGTAGATTTATTGCAGTAAACTATAAAACATTGAAGACAAAAGAAGCTCTTAAGAACAGTCAGAGGGAGACACAGATTACCCGTGATAGAAGAAAAAACTAAAATTAAAGCAAACTTCTCAAAGTAACAGAAGGCAGAACAATGTGATGATATCTTCAACTTCCTGAGAAGTAAATGCCAATCCACATTTTTGTGCCTTGACAAATTGTTGTTTCAGAACAAGTGAAAAATAGAAATATTTTCAGAAAAAAGAATATGAGTTTTCCTTGAGTTGATCTTTGACAATACAGCTTTCAAAGGATCGACTGTGGGAAACTGAGTCCAAAAGGAATAACTAGAGGGTGAAAGAAATGGTGAACAAAGAAACTGATGAAACATGGGAAATCGAATAAGCGATGACCATAAGGTAATAGTAGTAGTGGCATAATAAAAAGGAATAACATTTAATTCAGGAGTTAAAAAACAATATTACAACAAAATATATCACTTGGCAACTGTGACAGATATGAAGAAAAGGTGATCAGAGTTGAAGTATTCTAGTATACTTAAATTGTGTGGTAGGAGATGTTGTTTCGGATCAGACTCTGTTGGGTTAAACATGTGTGGTAGACATTTAGAGTGCTCCACAAGATCTCAGCTGTCCTTCCCAAATACTTACTTACTTACTTACTTCCCAGTTCCTTCACAGTTTGGAAGGGCCAAGTGATTACTGCCAGGCAAAGAAATGTGACTGAGTGTGGCGTGTATGTAATCACTTCAAGGCTAACTCCTGCCAAGTCACTTGCACAACCTTTTTCCTCCTGTGCCTCCAAACGTCCTCCTGGCAGCCTGGGCGGTCTCTGCATAGCAACAAATGAATTTTGATGGGTTAAATCACTGAGATCGAAGGTTACTTTTTTTGTAGCATTGCTAATTTCACCCTGATGAGTACCGGATGAATGTTTAACTTTAACTGTAATTGCGAAAATAATCTAAATATATGATACAAATTCAAAAAAATATGGGGAGATATTTTGAAATGAAGATGGAGAGGGAGGAAAACTGCAAAGAAATCAGGGTAATATGTATAAGCTTGAAAATATGGTAAATTCAAGTTTTTTATGTACATAAAATACATAAAAATACGTAGAGAAATGAAAGCACATGTTAACTGGCAAAGCAGTCCAGTTAAGAGACAAAGGTTATCAAGGGAGTGTTAAAAATTTAGCTATCTGCTGTTTATGTGACACTTATCCAAAATATATTGAGGTAGAAAAATTGAAATTAAGATTCAAAAAATGACATATCATAATGAACAAGCAAACAGACAAAGACTGGTGTGGCTCTGTTAATATCAGGAAAAATAAAATTTAAGGGAAAAAAGTTACTAAGGATGAAACAGTTACTACACAATTATGAGTTTCAATTCAAGAAGATACACAATTCAAAACTTTAATACCATAGCAACAAAACACTGTATGATAAATTATGAAAATATGAAAAATTGATCATCCTGTTAGGAGCTTTTATTTATTATTATTATTATTATTATTTCTTAGAGAGAGAGAGATTGAGAATGGAGGAGAGGGCATCGGAAAGGGAGAGAGAGAATCCTAAGCAGGTTCCATGCCCATTGTGGGACCTGACATGGGGTTCTGTCTCATGACCCTGAGATCACAACCTGAGCCAAAATCAAGAGAAGGATGCCCAACTGATTGAGCCACCCAGGTGCTCTCTGTTAGGAGCTTATAATACGTTTCTCCAAGAAAGGTTAGATCAGATGAACAAAACAATATCAATGACACAAAAGTTTGGATCACCCAGTCTACAGACTTAAAGTAATGGGTGCAAAACTTGATATAGAACAATTAGAGAATATTCCTTTCTCTTATGTGCTCATTAAATATGTATGCAATTTACCTTATGAAGACTTAAACTGTCAAAAAATTAATTCCTGGCTTTCTACAGACTGCATTTGCTAGCTAAAATAAAATTCAATCTGATATCAAAAACTAAACTATAACTTAAAAAAGACCTAAAACTTTAAAAGCACACACACCTAAATAACCCATTACTCAAAGAAAAATTCATAATAGAAACTAGAAAATAATGAAAACAATACCTTACAAGACTGATGTGTATAGATGCAGTTTTTAGGGAGAACATATGGACATATGTCTTTGTGTTAAATGACATCTCATTACTTAGGAAAAAAGAAAGATTGAAATTTAATTGGAAAATCATCCTAAAAAAGGAGTTTTATAATAAAAGAACAAAAAAACAATACAAATACTGTAGAAAAAAATGTAATACAAAAATGAGGAGAAATTAACAAATTAGAAGAGAAATTAATATCAAAATGTTAAAAGTTAATTTCCCCAAATCACTAATAAAATAAGTATCTTTGTGACAAACTGGATCAAAAATTAAATGAGCTTTAAGAAAGCATATGTTTATAATAATAGTAATGAAAGAAAGACATAAGTATAGGTAGAGTTGTGATTCAAAGAGATTAGAGGATATTAATGAACAATTTATCCCAATATATGAAAATGTATACTGGATAGTTTCCAAAAAATTATTCAAAACTGATTCAAGAAGAAAAGTGTAGTTACCATTTTTAAAAATTTTCATTTGTTTCTTTTTTGAGAGACAGTGAGAGCATGAGCAGGGGGAGGAGCAGAGTGGAACAGAGAGTAAGCGGGAAAGAATCCCAAACTGACTCCGTATTGAGTGTGGGGCCTGACATGAGGCTCGATTTCACCACCCTGAGATCATGACCTGAACTGAAACCAAGAGTCGGTTACTCGACTGACTGAGCCACGCAGGTGCACAAACGTAGTTACTTTTTTTTAAATTATAGCTATATCCAGAATTAAATACCTATCATGTTAAAAAGGTTAAATATACCAATTAAGACAGTTTTACCAGTAAATTCTTCCAAACATTCAAGGAAGAAATAATATCAGATTATAGGGGAAAAAAATCACACAATGTATTTGATAAAGTTTTTTTTTTTTTTTTAAGATTTTATTTATTTATTCATGAGAGACACGGAAAGAGAGCCAGAGACACAGGCGGAGGGAGAAGCAGGCTTCCCGGGGAGCCTGATGCGGGACTCCATCCCACTGATAAAGTTTCTTAAGCTGGATGGCAGATCTAGAAAATGACATATTAAGAACTTCAAGAAACTGTACCAACAAAACTAATAACATGAAGCTCAAATTATTTCATGAACATAGGTGCAAACTCAAGTCAACCACGTAGCAAATACTTCTATCAATATCTGTATCAGATGCTGCCATTTATCTCTCAGATCCCCCATTCAAGACTAACACTATTTTCCCAGCTATCAGGAATGTTAGCTTTTGACAACCCACAGCTAAGTTGATGCTTCACCTAAGGTTATGTACCCTCATTCTGGTGTCAGCCCACATCCGATGACTGGTCAGTGCCGCGGTACAAAGGCCCTTACCTCACCTGGAGACAAGTCTGGAGGGCAGTCCTGGCTCCAGCGCCATCTGCAGTTAACTTCGGGAATGGAAGATGAGTGAGAGATGCGGATTGGTACCTATAGGGCTCCCAACTGTACTTTTAAGATTCTATTTCTTAAACAAAGTGGCCAGTACTGAGATCTTCATTATATTATATGCTATCCCTCTGTGTGTTTCTGAAATATTTAATGATAAATAAATAATTTTAAAATAAACTGATATCAAGAGCTTGTGTTTTTAACCAAATAGATGAGTTCACATTCCACTGATTTATCTCGTTGTCTCATTAACTTGACAAATCACAACTCACTAATCCTCTGTTTCCTTACCTATCATAAGAATAAGAATTCTGTTTGCCTCTTTACAGTGTCTTTAAAGAAGCTCAATGTATGCAAGTTAGAAAATAAAATTTGGGGGAAGAGAAGATCAGCAGAATACAATGTTGAAGAGATGGGAACAGATATAAAACCAGCTAGTGTGGAATTTATTTATTTTTAAATTTTTATTTATTTATGATAGTCACAGAGAGAGAGAGAGAGAGAGAGAGGCAGAGACACAGGCAGAGGGAGAAGCAGGCTCCATGCGCCGGGGGCCGACGTGGGATTCGATCCCGGGTCTCCAGGATCACGCCCTGGGCCAAAGGCAGGCGCTAAACTGCTGCGCCACCCAGGGATCCCTAGTGTGGAATTTTAACCAGTAAAGTTCATGGAGAGATTTGAGCTCTGTAGTAATTATCTGAAAAATTCAGAGAAGAGCAATAAGCGTATGCATTGGATGAGGATAGAGTAGTGGTCTCCTTTGGAGATGCTTTTTTTTTTAAGGAAAATGGGTGCCTAGGGAAAATTCAAAACACCGTGTGGATGAGATGGTGGCAAAACATTTATAGAAAGACAGGGGATCTCAGGAGGATTGACTGGCTGATTGATTGATTGATTTTTAAAGTATAATTAACATTAGCATTAGTTTCAGGTATATAATATAATGATTCAACAATTCTATACATTTCTCAGTGCTCATCAAGATAAATATACTCTTAATTCCCCCTTTATCTATTTTATCATCCTTCTACCCCATCCGCTCTAGCAACCACCAGTTTGTTCTCCATATTTAAGAATCTACTTTTTTGTTTGTATTTTTTTCTTTGCTTGTTCATTTGTTTTGTTTCTTTAAATCCACATATGAGTGAAATCATAAGGTATGTGTCTTTGACTTATTCGACTTAGCATCATACCCTTTAGGTCCACTCATGTTGTCACAAATGGAAAGAGATCTCATTCTTTTTTTATTAGCTGTAGTTTAAAAACAATTAAAAAATGTTTAGATTCTTAATTTAAAAAAATTGGAAAAATGAGTGGGTCCTGCTACAACAAAAACAATACATGAAAAAAATAAAGTTTAATTTACAATGAAAAAGGCTTTACAGAGAGTTGGTGCAAGAATTGGTTGGGAGAGATATGATCTGTAGAAGGTAGATAAGGATGAGTTTGCAGGGCCCTGGTGATGGCAGGAGGTTGCACACAGAAAGATAAGTTTGGAGACCCAGGAGGGCATATGTGAGAGGTAGAAGGAGGGGTTAGGGATGTGTTAGTGTTAGTTTTGAGATAGTGGTAAGATCTGCATGGATTGGACTTGGAATGGTGTTGGCTATCCACCCCTTTTTCCTCAGAGTCTAGACTGGAAATTTCCTTTCTTGGCTTGCTTATCCTGTTAGGACAATGCAGACATTCAGAGGTAAAAACTGTAGTCCTATTGGTTACCTTTGACTTTCATGTCCTGTGATACTAACAAGAGAGAAACCTAGACTGTCAAATACCTCTCAGGACACTGACATCACATTCTTTAACTTGAAGAGATATCTTTAGGCTACAGAGATTCTCAACCCTGGTTACACATTAGAATCCCTTGGATGTTTAAAAAAAATAACTGTGCCTAGGCAGCCACCCTCAGAGATTCTCAAATATTTGTTCTGGAGTGGAGCCCATGTACAGTTCTATTTAAAAACTTAGGGGATCCCTGGGTGGCGCAGTGGTTTGGCGCCTGCCTTTAGCCCAGGGCATGATCCTGGAGACCCAGGATCGAATCCCACGTCAGGCTCCCGGTGCATGGAGCCTGCTTCTCCCTCTGCCTGTGTCTCTGCCTCTCTCTCTCTCTCTCTCTCTACCATAAATAAAATAAAAATTAAAAAAAATAAAAATTAAAAAAAAAAACTTGGCAAGTGATTCTAATTTGCAGCACTGATAGGGAGACACTGATCCAGAACCTCTCAACTCTCAGTCTACCTGCATATAGCTTCTTACATCTGATCCTGAAACCATGAAATCAAAAACTTGAAATCTGGGGACTGGATCTTAGAATTGTAAGTGGTCCTCATGGACTCAAAACTTGAGAACCACTGCCTTAGGACTGAAACATCTGTTCATTCAGAAGAAAGTATTTTAGTCTTAACCCTTAAAAACCATTTAGATGGGGAGTACCTGGGTGGCTCAGTGGTTGAGCATCTGCCTTTGGTTCAGGTTGTGACCCCAGCATACTGGGATGGAGTCCCACATCAGGCTCCCCCGAGGGAGCCTCCTTCTCCCTCTGCCTATGTCTCTGCCTCTCTCTCAATCTCTCTCTTTCTGTATCTCATGAATAAATAAATAAGTACAATCTTATAGAAAAAAAGTTTAGATAGATTTTCCAAGAGGAAACAGAATGAAACCCAGCATCATTTTATTTGATTCCCACCCATCAAATTCCATGAATTCAGTAAGCTCCTTTGGGAATTAGCATGGTCAGCTCACTCTTCAGTCAAACTGAAGGATGGTCCTTTGAGAATCTGTTTTCAGAGATCTTTGAGCTTGGCTACAATAAAGGACTTTGGCTCTAACTGGCATCCTGTTCTCTGATTTCTTTTCTCAAACAAACATTTGACTTCACACAGAGCCTTTACTGTTGATCATAAAAAACCTCTGCTTTGTTGGTTGGCTGCCTAATTGAGTCTCTCTTCTCATCAGACAATCTGTTACTTCCTAAAGAGTGAGACTTTTGAAACACACACATGATAAGAGCAATTGCCTTTTCCTCAGGAGTCCTTGGATGTGTAAGCTCAACTCACAAGACAAGACTTGTCTATATCGAAAGGACACACTTTGGCAATAAGCTTCAGTCTAGCAATGGAATGACTGAATGACTTGTTACACACTCCAGAAATAAATGTCAATATAACAAATAGAATTGCTGAAGTACCTTCAATAATATTTTAAACTGTATCTATACAACAGCTCATATAGGAAAATAAGCTCTAACATATTTCTTTGGTGAATGAAGAGTATGAAGTTTGGAAAGGTAAACTAATTTAGTCACATAAGCTCAGAAACATAGTTGTGTGATTGAGACTTGAATCTAGTTCATACTGAAACAGAGTCTGGGTTCTATTTACATTAACACATTGCCCTGTGCAATATAGTGAGGATTCCATCCTGAAACTCAGTTCCTGAGTTTCTTTGTAGAAATTGTCAGAGTTTCAGTTATCCTATCTATAAAAATGCAACTGTGTCTAGACAAAGGATTACAAACTAAAAACTTTCCAAGTACATCCAAACTAAAACCTAATTTTATTTGGAAAACTCATGTTATGTATGCACTTAGGAAGGGTGTGGTAGTCAATACTACTACTTTTTTAAAAAAAATTTATTTATGATAGTCACACAGAGAGAGAAAGAGAGAGAGAGAGGCAGAGACACAGGCTCCATGCACTGGGAGCCCGACGTGGGATTCCATCCTGGGTCTCCAGCATCGCGCCCTGGGCCAAAGGCAGGCACTAAACCGCTGCGCCACCCAGGGATCCCGTTAATACTACTATTAACCAAACACATCTAACTCACCTCCTCTGACACATAATTAGATTGCTCTTCTTCACTCCCTTGTATTTATTTATATCTGTGCAAGTTGCTTTGGCCAATTAAACACAACAAAGGTGAGAGCCAGTGCACAATTTGACACGTTCTTGTTTTCTGTGTGTCACGGTAAGTGACAGCATTTGAGATGGTGGTTGCTTCATTAGTCTGGGTCAAGGAGTGAGAAACATGGATCAGAGTCCATAGCCAACTCATAGCAAACATGCAGCATCAATAGGAAATAGCCATATACTGTTAGAAGTTTCTAAAATTATGGAGGTTGTTTGTTGCAATAGCATATGCCAGGCTATGCCTGACTGCCATAGATAGAGATTGCTGCCTAGTAGTGAGTTCTACATTACAACATCAAAAATCCAAAATTAACAGCAATCATAACTGAATATCCGTTGCATTTCCCCTGGTTATTTGGCAAGTGGTAAGTAAACGTCTATCAAAAGCTAAAGGACTCGTTTTCTATCTTACTCAGTAGCAATCATTTGGTAAAAATATTACCTGCAGTAACTGGAAGAAGTCAGAAGACAAATACTAGTACCAAGCTATCACATGAAAGAAGCTCTAAAAACATCAAGTCGTTTGAGAAAAGAAATGAAAGGGAATAGAAAGAGTTGTGAAATTCAAGGATTTGTAGCATTGGAAGAAGTAGTTGCTTCTTCATCCAGAAGAGCTGAAGCATAAAACCTAAAAAGCTTTTGAAAAACAATTGGCTAAACTCAGCCTTACAACAAGGATCAAATGGAGAGCATGATTGGACTAAGATGATTTGGTGGGACTCAGTATATCCCTTAATTGGACAAATTGGCTCAGAGAAGAGTGGACAAGAAGGGCTTATCGAAACTTGCTGTGCTTAAATTAAGGTCCCTACAAATAAATCAAGAATGCAGGAGTAAGAATCATGGGGTTGAGAAAGTGAACACGCACACACAGAGACCAGAAACACACACACGTATATACATAACCTAGGAAGTATAACTAGAAAACAACTCCAAAGAGTTCTGATTAGGATATAATACATCATTGGCTCTCCTGACTCTCAGCTTTGTGTCTGTAGATCTTAGTATTTCTCAGCCTCCAAAATTGTGTGAGCCAATTCTGCATAATAAATATTTTTTTCTTTCTCTCTCTATACATCTTATTGGTTCTATTTCTCTGGAGAACCCTGACTAATATTCCTTACAAATTTTTATGAGAGTTATATAGCCAAAGAAGCTTGCAGCATGTACTAAGCAATGTGTGATCATATTTATTGGAAAATGCAATAAAATGTAAGCTGATTTTGAAAACATTATCACTAATTATATTATTGTTACTTAAGAATGCTAGCCAGGATCTCAGAGTTCTGGGATAGAGCCTCATGTCTGGTTCTCTGCTCACCGGGGAGTCTGCTTCTCCCTCTCCCTCTCAAATGAATAAATAAAATCTTAAAAAAAAAAAAAAAAAAAAAGGAATCCTAGCCAGTCTGTGAGTGCTTCCCACTTTCTTTGGTCAATCCAAGTAAGTGTGTTTTTTTGGTAATATTAGCAAATATTATTACCTAACTAGTTGAATTGAAGGTTCATCTTCTAAGTGCTTTGCTAATATCTGCCTGAGTTATATTTAATAAATAAAACAGCAAAGTCATTCTTTCAATTTTTTGAATGATACTTCAAAAACATCAGAAAATCACCATTTTAAAATGTGTACTCTGTGTATCTAGTAATGACTTCTTTATTCCATCTGAGTTGTGAAGAATATATATTAAGGGTATGTCAAACAACAAAAATGTACTTTTCTGAGGAAGAAATTTGTTTACTGTGGTTCTTCTTGAGTAGAGGTTTAAATCACCTCAATTTAAATCAAAATCAGCTGCCAAATATTTTTAAGTCTATGAATAAAATATTGGATAGTGTACAGAGTGATGTTGATTAAAATTACTTTTGTTCTTCACCTCAAACTTCTCTGAAAATTTGCCAACCTCTATTTGCTCATTACTTAGTGTACACTAACGTCCTTTATTTCACATCATCAGAGAGTGGGGCTTCACCCCCAATAAGCCATGTTTCTAAAAAAGTTAACTAACATCTTTTTATACTAAACTTTTTTAAAAATTGCCATTCCTTTCTTGGATGGGACGCTTATTAACTACATAGCACTCTAGCATTCTTTAAGTACTGAAGATACATAAGCACTGCAATGCTTGTGCATGTTCTTGCTAGTTCAAGGTCAACTTTGACAAATTTTCACTTTCATACTCCACAGAATTACAATGCAAGAACTCTTGAGGTAAGTGCAGATCTGCTTGCCCTTACTCTAAATGATCCCAAGCTATTGGGTGTTGCATTTCTTTTACTAGATTCATTGTTCCTTACCCTACTGGAAGCAATTTTTTTATTTTTAAGACAAAGAGAGAGTGTGAGTGGGGGTGGCAGAGAGAGAGAGAGAGGGAGAGAGAGAATTTTATTTTAAGCAGACCCCATGCCCAGCATGGAGCCTGATGCAGGGTTCCATCTCACAACCTTGAAAGCATGATCTGAGTGGAAATGAAGAGTTGGATGCTCAACCAACTGAGCTACCCAGGCACCCTTCTACTGTAAGCAATTTTATCCATATGCTGTCAGTTCATCCAGATTTTAGTCATAGATAAAAATCAGTATGTTTACTGTGGAGAAAGAAAGCAGAAAACTCAGTGAGAAAGTGCTGAGAAAATTTTTCTTAAAGATTTTATTTCATGACTTATTTGCCAGATTGTTGCAGAAGCTTTAACTGTGGTATTTTTGTGTTAGTTCAAGACGACTTTTGTTGTTATTGTTATTATAGGGGTGGGTTAGTTTCTTTGTTATTGTAAAGTTTTAAGCATGTAGGGTCCTTTGCAAAAATTGTTTAAGAACTGTTGGTCTAACACATGTATGTCCTACAGTCTAACCTCATGATGCTAGACGATGCTAGTTTTACAGGATAACGTAGACGATGCTAGTTTTACAGGATATTACTAGGTGATATACAAAAATAAGGCTTTGTAGTCAAAGAAACTTTGAAAATATAAAGTTAAAGTTATTATATTACAGGACACTGATATGCAATTTTGGACTACACATTTCTATTTGCAGAGTCATGAATATGATGATGCACATCATAGATTACCAAGAGAGATCACTGCTAGGATACCCATATCTTGTTGACCCAGTATAGTCTTGGATCATATAGGTTATCAATAATAAAAGCCCTTACTCACTCTTTAAAAGAGTTTTTAATAAATTTTGTACTCCTTCACTCATTTCTCCCACTCCCAAACCCCCACCTCTGGAAACTACCAATCTGTTCTCTGTACCTATGAGCTCGTTTTTTAAAAAATAATTATTATTTAGATGGCACATATAAAAGAGATTATATAGTGTTTGTCATTCTCTGTCTTATTTTACCTTAGCATAATACCTTTGCAGTCCATCTATTGTCTCACAAATAGCAAGATTTTATTCCTTTTATATGGCCAAATAATATTTCCTGTGTGTGCCTGTGTGTGTGTGTGTGTATGTGTATCACATAATTTTTTTTAATCCATTCATCCATCAGTGTACACTTAGATTGTCACCATATCTTGGCTATTGTAAATAACGCTGCAATAAGCATGGAGGGGCATGTATCTCTTCAAGTTAGTGTTTTAGAGTTTTCAAAAAAATAACCAAAAGTGGAATTGCTGGATCACATGGTAGTTCTATTTTTACTTTTTGAGGGCCCTCCATACTGTTTTCCATAGTGGCTACACCAATTAACATTCCCACTAACAGTGCATAAGTGTTCCTTTGCTCCACATCCTCCCCAACACTTGTTATTTTTATCATTTTGGTCCTGGGTGTGAGACGAGAACTGACTGTGGTTTTGATTTGTATTTCCCTGAGGATTAGTGATGTTGAGGATTTCTTCATGTCCTATTGGCCAGCTGTACGTCTTCTTTGGAAAAAATGTGTTTAGACTTCTGCCAATTTTTAAATTGGATTTTCCTTCCTTCCTTCCTTCCTTCCTTCCTTCCTTCCTTCCTTCCTTCCTTCCTTCCTTCCTTTTTCTTTGCTCTACCCATTTTTTAAGGTTTATTTATTTATTTGAGGAGAGGGACAGGTGCAGAAGGAGAGAGAATCTCAAGCAGACTCCACACCAAACTCAGAACCCAATGCAGGGCTCAATCTAGTGACCCTGAGATCACAACCGGAGCCAAAAACCAAGAGCTGGATGCTTACCCAACTGAGCCATCCAGGTGCCCATTATTTTGAGTTTTTATTATAAATGGATGTTGAATTTTGTCAAGTGTTTTTTCTGTATCTATTGAGATGATCATATAATTTTTATCCTTCATTTTGTTAATGCAATGTATCACATTGCCTCATTTGCTGATTTTGAACTATCCTTGCATCTCTGGAATAAATTCCATTTGATCATGGAGTATGACTTTTGGAATGCATTTTTGCATTCAATTTACAAATATTTTGTTGAGGATCTTTACATCCATGTTCATCAGAGATACTGGCCTGTAATTTTCTTTTCTTGTGGCATCTTTGTCTAGTTTTGGTCTGAGAGTAATGCTGGCCTCATAAATTGAGCTTGGAAGAGTTCTCTCCTCTTCTATTTTTTGGAAGAGTTTGAGAAGGATTGGTATTAATACTTCTTTGAATGTTTGGTAGCATTTATCAGTAAAGCCATCTGATGGTCCTGGACTTTTGCTTGTTGGGAGGTTTTTGATAATTGGTTCAATCTCCTTATTTTTCATTACTATATCATAATATTAATTCAAGATGACTTTTTGATATTATAGTGGTTGGCTAGCTTTGTCTTATTTTAATATGGTAAAATTACCTAATGTAAAACTTAACATTTTAACCATTTTCGAATGTATAATTTTGTGGCATTAAGCACATTCATGTTGTTGTGTAACCTTCACCACTATCCACCTCCATAATTTTTCATCATCTCAAATATAGAACTCTGTACCCGTTAAACAATAACTCTCACTAGTCTTCCCTCTAGTCCCTGGTAATCATTCTTCTACCTTCTATCTCTGTGAATTTACCCATTCTAGGTGCCTCATATGAGTTAGGACAAAGTATTTATTTCTCTTAGCATAAGGTTTTCAAGGTTCATCCATATTGTAGCATGTATCAGAATTTCACTCCTTTTTAAGATTAAACAATATTGCATTGTATATGTTTACCAGATTTTGTTTAGCCACTTATCTATCATTGGATATTTTGGGTAGTTTCCACATTTTGGCTATTGTGACTAATGCTGCTAGTAACATTGTAATACAAGTCCCTAGTTTCAAATTTTTGGGGGGGTTGTATATCCAAGAGTGGAATTTCTGGATCATATGGTGACTCTATGTTTATCTTTTTGAGAAACTGCCAAACTGATTTTCCTAGCTGCTGTATCCTTATACATTTTTTACTTGTGATGTCTAAAGGTTCCAATTTCTCATCCTCATTGATACTTGTTATTTATTATTTTTAAAATATCAGTTAACATATAGTGTAATATTAGTTTCAGGTGTACAATGTAGTGATTCAATCAGTGCTTGTTATTTAAATTTAAAAAATAACAGCTGTCTTAAATGAGTGTGGAGTGATAGTTTAGATGACCTTTGAGTAATATAGTTTTAAATGTTAATTGATCAGGCTAAGAGTTATGAGGATATACAGCATCTGAACAATGTTCAAATTCAAAGTTCAAGTTTACTCATCTTCAGCTAAAATTTCCCAGATATAAAATAAAACTAAGATGTACCCAGTAACTGTATAAATATTGTACCATTCACTGTGTTGAGAGACCTACTAGGCATAAGAGTTGTCAAATGCTCATGATGAATTCCAGCGTATTTGGGAAATTAGGCAAATGGCTCTTTAGATGTGAGTGATATTATCTTATCTTGAATTCTTCATTTCAGAACTTTTAAGGTAGTTTGACACGTACCATCACATTTGATAGAGTCTTTTCTTTGTGTGTAAAATAGTGATGTTTATTCTGAGAGGTCAGTATGTAAAACCGAAAAGTGTATCAACTCAATTATTCCTAATGGCTCCATCTAACTCACAAAAATCCTTCAACCTCCAGGACATCTGACCACTGTATTTTGTATGGATATGCTCTTTGGAACTGAATCGTCTTCAAATATAACATCCTAAATGTTCTACTTCTGTCCTCACCCTTCCTTCTCTCTTACAGTGAGAAGGAAGAAATCTGGCTTGGTCCATGGTCTGTCTCCATTAATTAATCATCCTACTCTACCTCTGGGCCAGGAGACCACACCCTCCTCCTTAGGACAAGCTTCAGCAGCCACTAGCAATGACTTCTATTTTGGTTCCAAGCTCTACCTGTCAACCTACCCTGGATTAATATAACAATCTCAAATTGCAGAGGTTCAGAAAGTTGGTCTTTCTATTAGTGCTCCTATTATGTATCTCCTTTCAAAGAGAGAGTAATCCAAGGACAGATAGAGCTGAGCTTCTTGGTTAGAATTTCAAGTTTCCTGAATCTTAGGTTAGTGGTCCTCCTATAAGTATAGAAAATTTCTTACAACAGTAGAATTCGTCTTTCTTTTTTTTTTTTTTCTGGGCCAAGACTAAAAGCAAGAAAGCTATGCTAAAATAACTTTTTAAAATCACTTTTTAAAGATTTTATTTATTTATTTGAGAGGGGAAGAGAGAGAGGGAGGGAGAAGCAGGCTTCTTGCTGATCCCAGGACCCTGGGATCATGACCTGAACCAAAGGCAGCCTCCTAACCATGTAACCAATGAAGCTACCCAGGTACCCTAAAATCACTTTCTTATTTCCTCTGTAAGGCAGATGTCTTTAATTAGGACAGTAAAAGTTAGAACAAAAGTTCTGACTATAAATTTAGATTTTTCTTTTTTTTTCTGACTTAATATTTGTTCAGTACAAGTTTATCCTGAGATTTGCTACTAATATTGTGCTTTTAAGCCTCATTGTTTTCTCATGTATCTTTTATTTAACCAAATAAATTAAGAGGATAGATATACTTATGAGCTGAAACTCCAAATGTAATCCCCCATAACTTAATAATATTGCAGTCTGGCCATGTCTCTCGAATTCCAAATATTTATCTTAGGGACAATCTTTCTTTGCCTAGCAAATCAGAGCCAGACTTCAAATTGGCAGGCAACCAAACTCTCCTAGGTGACTTTGATCCCTGAAAGAATGACTGTCTTTAAAAGGCTCATGTTTTATTAGAAGATGTGATTAAAACATGAAAGCAAGTGGTGAAATCATGGCCAGGGAAACCGTCTGAATATACGGTCCACTCTCTAGAGAGGACTGATTTGAGGTCTATTAAAATGAAATTATGCTGAGCCATAATGCAGGGCAGTTGTGCTAGGAGGCACATTACAGAGCATTTCCATATGCACTGCAACACTATATCCATGAGTGATCACACTGGCAGGTTTGTATGGACCAGCCCATATATATAGAGAGGTCGCTTCTGCCCATAGAACAGTCTCTTACCTAGCCTTTAATAAACAATCTTTGGTCTCTACCTTCAGCCTTCAGCCTTCTCTGATCCTTAGGCGGGATATTTAACATTCTCCCACTGTCCTCTGTGAGTATCTTTGCCAAGACCCTTACTATGCTTGAGTGTAAATGTTAACTTTCTTGTATGTCACACTTGGGAGATTGTGAACTCCTTAAGAACAGGAAATAAATTTCATATGCTTTTATATCCTTAGTTCCTAACATAAGAGAAGGTACTCAATAAATATTTGTTGAAGGAATGAGGATAAACTGTGGGCAAAATTCCATGAATTGATTGGCTCAGTTGGTCTCCTGTCTGTGCACTATCTTTTTTATGGTACTTAGCATATGCCTTTGTAAATATTTAGTGACTTACCTGTCACCTTGCCATGCTGTAAACACCTGCAGGGCAGGAATGGTAAGACATGCATCCATATGCTCCACATACCTCCTGATAGTAAGGGCTCAGCCTGTGTTTGTTGAAGGGCATCATGACCTGCTGCCACCTCCACCCCAGCATGATTTTGCATCACTTGTCACCTCTCCCTCTATGTTGGGTTACACAAAATATCTTCCAGGTGGCTCTCTTTTGCCTCTATTTGCACTTGCTATTCCCTCTTCTACCCTGAATGCTACTCTCATTTACTCCTCACTGAACTCCTAATTTCCCTTAGGTCCAGCTTATACATTTCATCTTTCATATGGATTTGCCTGGCAGTCCTCTCAGATTGAGCTAGATGGTCCTCTGGCACGCTCAGGCAGTCACTTGTGTTTGCACTCTCATCACCTTTATTCTACTATGACATTCCTTTGGAATGAAACATCTTTTTTTTCTGAACTACAAAGTCCATGGACCTTGCTCTTCAATTGCCCAGTGCCCACCACATGTATTACATATGAAAGAAACATTTTTTGAAGAAATAACATTCAGGGGTGCCTGGGTGACACAGTCGGTTAAGTGATGTGGTGCTTTGATGGGTTGTGAGATCAAGGACAAGCTTAGCGTGGAGTCTGCTTGAAGATTCTCTCCCTCTGCCCCTCCGCCCACTTGTGCATGCTCTCCCTCCCTCTTGCTCCCAAAATAAATAAATACATCTTTAAGAGAAAAAAAAGAAATAACATTCAAATTTTCCCACAACCTGGCCCCACCCTTCCATTTGCCGAGCTTCCCACTGTTCTCCAACTCAATGGCTGTATCCCATGACATTATAGTCCAGTTCCTCCCTTACAGTTCTGCCTGGAATGTCTTGTCACTTCCTTCTAACTCTGCTTAAAGCCTGTGTCTCCAATAAATTTTCCTTGGCTTCATCAGCACCCATTTATTACTTGATCTTCAGAAATCTATTATATTACTACCCATACCCCATATATTATATCCTAAGGATATTCCATCTGATGCTGCTTGTTGAATGTGGCATTTGTCTTCTTGACCAGAACATTTGCTTTGGTAGCTTCCATGTGGCACTGGCTCTTCTCTATGGCTCCCCTTCACACACCAGTTAGTTCAAGCTGGGCTAGACCAGAGTCCATAAACACATAAAAATCCGGTATTACAATATATGTGTGAAGGGAAATAGAAGGCATGAAACACCTTGTAAAAATTGTTTTTGATATTGTGAAAGAAACATCAAAATAGTTGTCATGAACAAAAAATAAGCAAACAAAAACTTCAGGATTTTGTTGGACTTCTCTGCCCTTGTTTTATGGTTTTGTATTGCTTTATACTTTTTATTCTTCACTTTTTTATTTTACAGTATCTTTTGTTTGTTTGTTTGAGACCTTTAAGTTTCTAAATCTAGCCCAGAGACAAGTTATCTTTGACATAGATTTCAGACTATTGTATACCAGCCTGGGAAACAAGAGACCTGAATTCTAGTCCTAAAAGTGTGTCCTTAAGCAGGTGTGTGATCCACTGCAAGTCACATATTCTCTCTGTGACTCCAAAATGGTAGGCGATGTCTGGCTAAATGGCTAGAGTAAAGAAGACACACCTCTCCAAGCCTTCCCTTCAACATTCTCCTCTCCCACACTTATCTTTCCATGAAGCTAGTTACTACAGTTTCATTACCACTTGGGCCAGGCATAGCCTGCATCGAGAAAGCCATATTGATTGTTTTCCACTAACAGATGTTCACTTCCCTTGCCCACTGTGACCCAAAATTTGCTTCTTCAAGATATCATTAAGTATCCCACAAGGATGTCAATTATCTCTTTGTACGTAGTTCATTTGATAAGAGTCTTTACTTTCCTAGTATTCCTTGGTTCCTTGCTACAGACTTCTTTTAAATTATCCCCAAATTGTCATCTCAAATTTTCATCAGATCTCTGTCCTCTAATACATCATAACCTGTACAGTGTGTAACAAAATTCTCTCCCAATAATAAGAACCAGAACACAAGGTTCAGGAAAAATGATAAGATGGCAAAAAGGGCTTCATTTAAGTTTTGATCAGAGAGACAATATGGACAAGAAAAAGACTGACCTCTTGCTTAAGGAGGAGGATGTCATATTAAAAATGACAAAAAGCTGGGGCACCTGGGTGACTCAGTCTGTTAAGGGATGGACTCTTAGTTTTGGCTCAGGTCAAGATTTCTGGGTCCTGAGATCGAGTCCCGCACTTGACCTGAGTGTGGAGCTTGCTTATGGTTCCCTCTCTACCTCTTCCTTTGCCTTTCCCCCATTGCTCTTGCTCAAGCAAGCAGATATGTCCAATTCTTTCTTCCTGCTTTTGTGTTAAGGATCTGGCTTGCTATTTATTTATTTATTTATTTATTTATTTATTTATTATTTTTATTGATTTATTCATGAGACACACACACACATACACACACACCCACGGAGGCAGAGACACGGGCAGAGGGATAAGCAGGCTCCATGCAGGGAGCCTGATGTGGGACTCGATCCTGGGACTCCAGGATCACGCTCTGGGCCAAAAGCAGGCGCCAAACCTAGGATCTTGGCTTTAAACCACTAAAGCTTGAGCAGCCACTCAGTGTATCATTGGGAAGAAGGTATGAGAGCATCCAGTACATTTAATAATGAAGTTTTCATATTGATATCTGTGAAATCTTAAGGGTAGAGGGAGTAAAGGATTGCATGTGTATTTTAAGTTGCTGCTGAGAAATCATGAACTGGAAGAGAGCTATGGGAATGAAGGAGGAAACTGGCAGAGAACAGGAACTGTGAGTGTATTCAGAGGTAGCAGCACACCAAGAAGCCAGGAAAAGTTGTGTGGAGTGACTAGGAGGATAGGAGGATACATTTTGGCACCAGCTGGTCCTGGTTTGCATCCCTGGTTCTACCACTTTCTAGTTGTGTGGCCTTAGGCAACTGACTTACCTCTGTGTCTTGGTTTCCTGACTATAAGACAGACAATAGTTATCTTTTGTTGATTGATGTGAGCACTAAGTTAATTAATATTGCCAAGCACATGAGCTAGCACCGACCAATGGGTGAACACTCAAGAAATGTTGGAAATATTTCTATTGACATGGTTCTTCTTCAAAATTCTTGAGTGGACAAATAAATAGGTTGCACTTCAGTGTTTAGGAAAGAAAAAGTTGATTTCTAGGCAGCCACATGGTTATCTCATTACCTATTTGGTAATATACAAGGTGACAGATGAGTGGAATTCTATAGTAAGTGTCTGCCTACATTCAAGTAGGCATGAAATGGCCCTTCTCATGGTGACTGTATAGACATAGAGAAGACACCTGAAAAACTTATTACAATGTGATATGGAGATAGAACAAATTTCCAAAGCTTATTGATTAATAAAGTGCCACCAAGCTGCAGAATCTTTATGTGTAAGACACAGGATTCTGTTCTTAGTCTTCTCCTGCTTACAGTCCTATCCCATGACCTAATTGAAACATAAAAACAAGGTGATTGGGTCTACATCTTTCACCCAAAGGAGAAGGTTATCAGATAAAGAAAAACAGCTCAAAGATTCTGATTATCTGCAGTGTTAGGACAACACCAAGATAGTTTTAGGGGTTAAATGTAAAATGCTCCTTTTTTTTTTTTTTTTTAAAGGTCAACCGGGATAGAATCATTCATTAGAGTCGCTAGAGATTCTGAATTTAGAAACCAGGCTATATAGCTCAGAGTTAAGTTTGGGTTTCATGTGAAATGTAAAATGTTACATGTAGATTGAAAGATGTGAGAGGTATGGCTTGGCACCAATTCTTTTTTTTTTCCAATAACCCAAGTCTAATATTAGGGAATGATATCACATATCAGGGCACTAACAGAAAAACTCCAGATGAAGGAAGGATATACTCCCTCTGTGTTCCCCAGAGGTGGTTAGAACACACATGCAGGCGAAGTGCAACCCAACCACTCCAGCACTTGCTATGTGCAAAGCATTGTTTGGGCCACTCTGTACATACGTTGGTGGATTGGAGAATATTGAGTGCTTGATGAGACATTTTAAAACAGAGGCTGAGAAATCAGACAGAGCCCAGAGGAAGTAATCAGGATTGTAAGGAGGTAAGATGCCCCACAAGGGAAGTAAAGATGAAGAGAATATGATCTCCTTTATTTTTAAATATTACCTTGGAAAGGAGAGTGAGGATCAAGAGATGGGTGTCAAAGTGAGGTCTGACTTTAAAAAAATTTTTAAATTTATTTATTCATCATCATCACACACACACACACACACACGTAGAGACATAGGCAGGGGGAGAAGCAGGCTCCATGGAGGGAGCCCAATGTGGGACTTGATCCCAGGACTCCAGGATCACACCCTGGGCTGAAGGCAGGGGCTTAAACCCTGAGCCACCCAGGTGTCCCATGAGGATTGACTTAAAGCAGACCTTCTAGTTAAACCAGAGAGAGTTCTCTGACCGCCCAAGGGCCCGGAGCCAAGCTCGAGCATTTCTAGTAGAAGAGCCTGTGACACAGACCATGTGTGATTCAGGTTGGATGACTCCTGGGATTCCTTTCAATTCTGCATCCTGCAGCTCACTATTAAACAAATAGTAATTGAATACTACTTTTAAATGAAAAGAAATAAGATTTAGTGATTTATGACATTCCATCAAGCCATAAAATCTATTCTCACTCTAACACTTCACCAGGTTCCCAAACCACAAATATGCTATTGAAGATAAATCACAATTTTAGATGAAAGCAAAGTAAAATAATGACCTAAAAAATGTATAATATCCAGGAAAATGTACCTCATAACCATTCTTTTTTTCTTCAAGTCCACAAAAAAAGAGACTTCAGGTCTAGCTCCATCTCTCATCTGATTCCATAAATACTCTGTCCCAGGGAACTGAAATAAGGAGCTGCAGTACGATTCCTTGCCCCTGTTTCTCTTTCATCTTCACTGAGGTGGGTTAGTGAAGGAAGGTGATCTGTGCCATCAGGTGCTTCTAGAATATCAAAATCTGGCCCTCCTTAAAAGTCCTTTTTCCTCTTTAAGGTTATAATGCACAGAATAATTTTTTGACGTATGGCTTCTCTACAAACTTTTCTCTTCACTCACTCTATTCTTACAGACCCAGGGTAGAGCACAGGTTTTCAAGCCTTTCCACTGTTACCTGTCTCTTCATACTCCAGCCAAAAATGTTTGCTTCCAATGTCTTTTTAAGATAAATTTGCTGCCTAAACTGTACGTGTTCCAAAAATTACTAATAATTCTTCACCATCCTTTTTTCCCTTCTGAAGTAAATAACTTGTTGCAATCAATGAAACTCTGACTCTATTTATAAGGAAGAGGCTGCACCTCTTCCAGCAGATTTTATGATCCTCTGGCATGAAGACAGACCGACAGGATTTTCAGCAAAATTGTGTTCGCATAACTGCTGAAGTAATTAAGCTCACACTGGGACTATCTGTCCTGCTGTCAGGGACTTGGGGGAAGTCCATGGCCCAATTTAACATGGGAATTGCTGGCACTGAGTCTCGGGAATATACTAGATTGTGGGAGTCATTTTTCCTCTGGTAGGTCATTGTCACCCGTAATGAAGTCCGGCCTAATTTGTAACAAAGCAAAGCACATTGAATTCAGGCAGAAACCAGAGCTGCCAAAAGTTCTGTATTCACAGATCAAGAGAAATCAGAGGAACCATGATAACACGGTTCATATTGCGAGCCCTTCCAAGCAGGAGGCCTATAGGATAGCGGCAAGAGTGTGGGCTGTGGGTTTAATTTCTGCCGATGGACTGAGTCTCAGGTCTCCATGATGCTAATGTCTGTACTGTGTCCATGACATTAAACTGCCTGCTACTCCACCTTTATGCTTACTTGAGAACCTGGAACATAAAGTTTTCATAAATCTGTGTGGAATAAATGAAGAGCCCAAGATGTTGCATGTCGGATTAAAAAGATACCAGCTTAATTCAAGTTCCTGAGCTCTACCTTTGCTGATAACTTCTTGTGGCCTTAGACAAGTCACCTTGGTGGTCGGACCCTTTTTTGTGATCAGTACAGTGGGGCTAACACCATTAGCTCTAATGCATGGAGTTCTTTGAGCACAACATGGAGGCAGGGGTAGTGCAAGCACCTTTGATAAAGCTTTTATTCCAATAAAGGCAACAAAAGCTATTAAGACTCCCAGGCATGGCTAGATGTGGATAGCAGCCTGGGATGTCAGTCTGCTCTGCCAGGGTAGGCTGACTCTGCCCAGGGTAGGCTAACCATGTCCATGTGTGTCCTCTGCCCTATGATGAGGTGCATAAGAAGTGTTTTTTGCCAAAACTGAGGATGCCTCTGCATTAGAGGCATCTTCTTTTTGATACTTCACATATAACTCTTGGACAAGAATTTCCAGCAAAAATATAATAATATAAACACACCTACTGTCACTAGTGTTTCAAACCTACAAGAAGGAGCATTTCTGGAAGAATGGAGGAGACAGGGTACTTGTCGCATAACCAGTGGTAGGAGATGGGAAGAGCAGATGGCACTTGTGTGTGTGTCTCATCCAGCCTAGTTATGTGGTGTGGGCAGCTTCTGATTAGTTAACTTCACGGTCAAAGCAGATCGAGTGTGGACATATGCACAGAAATGCCAGGATCAAAGTTAGCTCCGTGCAATTTTTATTTACTCACTCATTGATTAAACAATTGAGTCACACATTCAAGAAATATTTTTGTTACCTAGTATATTTGCCAGGCAATGTTTTTGGAACTGGGCATGAAATATTGAAGAAAATAGCAGGATCCAATCTCAGGTTGTACTCGCCTTAGAGTAAGGCAAATAGGCAGCAAAGCAAGCCCACAAACAGAAAAATGTATTTCATATATTCATAAGTTCTCTGATGAAAATAAAACCAAAAAAGTGTCACTTAATTTCTTTCAAACTCAGGTTCATTATCAGTCAAATGGAGTTTCCAATATCAAATCTGTAGGATTCTTGCGAGGAAAGTACCGAGCATGGTGCTTGGCACATGGTGGGTGCTTAATTAATATTAATTCCTTTGAACATTCTCTTTGTTATGATTTTCCTTCTTGCTCTCAATTTTACAATATGCGTGAAAACAATCTGAAATAAAATTTGAAAGATAAAACATCTTAGGAGAGTGGTGAATAGTCTGAAAGATACAATGTAAAGGACAAAGAGTGGTTGTGTCTGTTTGAGTTCTATTTGCCAAGTTTTGAGTTCTGAATTTGAGAATTCAAATGTCTGCTGTTTTGAGGGAGAGAGCAATACAGGTGACTGCCTGTACATGAGTGTCAAGAAGGAGCTTAAGTGGGAGGTGCTTGGGTGGCTCAGTCAGTTAAGCATCTGACTCTTGATTTTGGCTCAGGTCATGGTCTCAGGGTTGTGGAATCGAGCCCTGTGTCAGGCTTCACTCTGGGCATGGAACCTGCCTAAGATTTTCTCTCTCCCTCTCCCTCTGCCCCTCCAACCTCATCCCCCATTCTCGTGCTCTCTTTCTCTCTCAAAAAAAGAGCTTAAGTGGAATCTGGCAACATTTATCTCCTGTTCCCTTTTTGGAAATTTCCCTGAGTCTTCTCCAGCTATGGGTAATGAAGGCAAGGTCCTCACTTTCATCCCATGACTCCCCCAAATTGAGTCCATTGCTACACATCTAAAAATTGCTTACATCAATTGCAATAAGGATAGTGGTGCCCACCATTTACTGAGCCCTGATTTTGTGCTAGACCCTGTGTTTTACACAGATGATTTCATTAATTCTTCAAAGAACCCTTTGAAAGATATACAATCCATCCTTTGCTATGGATGGAGAACTTGGGAGAGGATTTAAGACACTTGACCTATTAAGGAGGTAGCAGAGGCACTATGTGACACCCTCTAGGAATTACCATGATGATTTTTTTTTTTCAGTTTATCATCTTTCTCTAGACTGACCTGGCTCCAGACCTTGATTATTTTTTTTAAGATTTTATTTTTAAGTAATCTCTAATCTATCATGGGGCTTGAACTTACAACCCTGAGATCAAGAGTCACATATTCTACCAAATGAAATAGCTAGGTGCCCCTAGATCCTGATTCTTGATCTCTGGTTTGGCTTTTGCCTTTAACTCTCCTAGCATCCCTTGGCTCTGCCAAGTTTATATGTCAGCTCTGTCTAAGTATCCACTTCCCTCCTACATCCCTGGTGTGGGCAGGTTTAAGCAAGGTTAAATTCACTCTAACCTGGATGTGAACCCAATATCTATGGTGACCTAGGCAAACACAGCAAGGCCAGTGTATAATGTTAGGAAGTGGTGGGGACTGTGGCATGGGAAGCACACACTCCACCCTAATGGGGCAGATGCTACTTAGCTTATTTTTAGTTGCCTTATGAGAAAGCAAGTATTGTCAGTGATGCTGAACCTTGGCTTTCCATGTGAAATTTCCTTATTTTTAAGACATAATGCAGTCCAATAAAACACATTCACACATTGATAGGCTGCCAGGTTTTGAGTTCTGAATTTGAGAATTCAAATGTCAAAACATTACTTGGGGGTTGGGGAGCTCAGGCATATAGTTCAAATGCTTGTGATGGCAGGTGTCTTGGCTTTTAGTATGATATAAAGAGGGAAAGAACTATTTATGGTCTTGTAGCTGATCAGTGGCACAGCTGGGATGCCAGGCCCATCTCTCAGCTCTCAAACCAGTGGTTCCTCTGCAGCACCTGCCAACTCTCAGTCACAGTTTAGGCCAGTGCATAAGACTAACCAGAAATAGCCTTCCACACTTCTGATTGGATTTGGAGGTTAAAGAGACAGGGTAAAAAAAAAGGATTGGATTTAGAGGGATTACATGATTGATTCAATGTAGTATTTCCTAAGCTACTGTGTAATTGAAATCATCTTTATAATGTGTTCACTTCTTCAGAAGTACTCAACCTTTGAGGGCCATCACCATTCCTGTACAAATTTAAAAAAAATGTGTTGTTTTTTTTTTTTTTTGGTATTACTTAGAATGAAAAAAAGTTAGCTATGATCTCCAATAATGCTAAAAATCTGAATAGTGTAGAGTAAAACTTTTTCCTTCACACTAATTCCAATGCAGAGATTCCTGGTTGAGTAGAATTTCTCCAAGATCTCAGGAACATAGACTCATTCCACCTTGGGACAGTACTATCCTCACATGTGGCCAGCAATGAGGAAGATTCACACCTGGGGGGCTTTTTGTCACGGTCAGCCTGGGAAAGGAATACATTACTTCTCCCACATTCCGCTAGCCAAAACTGGTTAAATGGCTCACACTTAGATGCAAGGAAGGTAGGAAATAAAACTTTCCTATGTTCCCAGGAATAAAAAAGAAATGGATTGGCAAGCATACAATATTATCTCTATGAAGGAACAATAAATAAATGGAAAAAAGGAGAAGCCAGCATAGTTTCACAAACATGATTTTTTTCCCATTGAAAACTTGGGATTGAATTATAAGGATCAAGTTATATTGCTGGGAACAGATTTATTACTGTAAACCATGCTCAGCAGCAGGCAAAATGCAAGAGGCAGAGGTTGAGGACATAGAAAGCTTCTGTTGGCTGCTTTCAGAAGGACATTCATAGGGATTGTTGGCCCAGACTTTGCTATGTGGTCCTCTGGAGGTTGACTAATGAAAATATTCCAGAACCTGAAAGGCCAACAAATCAGAGACACTTTCTATTTCTATCTCAGCTCCTTGTAGGGAGCAGGGTGTGGAAAAGTTGGCCATTTTCAGAGAATGAACCAATGTCTCCTTCCTGACATTCTCGATTTCTAAAGACACTACTCTGCCATACTGTGGGCTGGGGGTAGGAGTTGTCGGGGGTTTGTTTTACAATTACAAAATATCCCCCCACCAGTTTTTAGAGGATAAAGAAAAATTAGTTAAGAAGTAATGGAAATAAAATGCCCTTTATGCAAATATGATGACTATAACCAGAGGGAAAACATCAGACACACAGTGGTCTTTAATTAAAGAATAGAACAACTAAGCAGACTTGTACAAGAATATCGTCTTTGCAATTAATATTCAGATTAAGTCTTGAGACTCCAGACATATTCTAAATTGAAGTACTTCCTACAAAATTAAAATATCTGTAATTCAGCTTATCCTCAGAAATAGTAAACTGAATTTACTCTGACCTACCTCTAGGTCAGGATATTAGGCACATGATGAACATTTCTCCTCATTTCATTGTGTCTTGGTTCTCAGGCAGAAATTCTCTCAGTAATAGTCATCATCCAAGTGCTGAGAATTCTTAAATTCAGAATCAAGCATTAGAGAGCCTTTAGGAATCTGCTAGGGTGGCTGTAACAAGTACCACAGATTGTGTTGCTTAAACAACAGAAATTTACTTTCACAAGTCTGAAGTCCAAGGTCATGGTGTCAACAGGTTTAACTTCTTCTGAAGGCCTCTCTTTCTGGCTTATAGGTGGCTGCCTTCTCCCTGTGTCCTCACACATCTTCCCTCTATATGTTGGTGTGTCCAAATTTCCTCTTCTCTGAAGGACACCAGTTGTACTGGAATGGAGCCCATCCTAATGACTTCATTTTAATATAATTACTTTTTAAGACCATATTTCCAAATACAGTCGCATTCTGAGGTACTGGAGTTGGGGCTTCAACATGTGAATTTTGAGGGGACTTAATTCAGTCCATAACAGAGCCCTATTTTCCAAACTGTAGACAGTATTCTGTGAGTTTTCTGGGGGTGAGGAGAGAGTTAAAAGGTCAGACAGAAGCTGTGTGTATGTTATCTTCTTGAAGCTTCATTATAGATGACAATGCCTAGAGAAATTCCTTGGGTCCATTAGTTCTCTGAACGGATACAATGTCTATTAGCTAAAGTGAGTTTGAATTTGGTTTATTTTTGCTTGCTACTTGAAGAAAACTGGCCTGTTTACCCACTGTATCTATAGGGAGCTCTGACCCTAACACTTTCCTGTATTGACAAAGACATCTGTTGTTCACTCTCTTCAACCAGAACTCTGAAGTGTCTTATATCAGGGTTTTCTCTCAGGTGTCCCATCTGTCTCATCTGTCTCTCTTTCTTGAGGCTCTTTTCCACTCTTGTCCTAAGTTTCTTCCATAATATCTCTTTCCGTTATGCTTGGAGCAAGCATGACATCATTATAGAAACCTTTCCCTATTCAGACAACTGGGGATATCTTGAGAAAGGAAATTGGGGTGCTAGGGGCTTTGGGGAGGGCAGACACACAATGCAGTTATTTACAGACATAAACTATGCTCTCTTTCAAAATTTTGTTCCAAGTCATGAGAGATGACCCAATCATGCTGTCAGATAAAATCACACTTAATAGTAATATTTTTGGCACACAAATCACTGGAAAGTCAAATAGACAGACACTCATGCTGCCATTTGGTTCCTTTTCACCCCTATGTACTCTCTGCATCCTCTCAAAACCGTATTGGCTCTGCCAAATTGTCTTTGATTATGTGTGGAGGTGGGACGTTGGATGAAAATTTTGCGCTCATTATTATATCTTTGCAATGAGCTTTCACCCACTCCTTTCTGACTGGTGTTTCTGTTTTCTTGTTCAGAATTTGCTACTACCCTTTGCCTGTGGTGCTCAGACTTTATTTTCTTGCATTGACTCTCATTCTCTCAAACAACTTATTTTACACCCCTTAAGTATTTTGGACCAGACTGAAGCTCTCTGGTTCCCAAGATAGTTTACCTAACATCACTTATAGTAAGAACACTATTCCCATAGCTACTGAAAATTCCTGATGACTACTACTCATTCCATTGAAAAATGTATCACAGGGTCACTCTTTTACCTATATTCATTGTCAGCCTCATTGCTGCCTTTATACACATTATTCTGTTTTACCAATGAAGATACTGAGGATGAAAAGTTAACTAGGCCAAGGTCACACCATCAGTCCTGCACAAGTGGGAGGGCCCGTATCCAAACCCAAGGTGGTCTGTCTTTCAAGCCTATGTTTCTCTCTGCCGCTTGTCCCAGCTCGTGGATGGCAGACAAGGCCAACCTACCCCATCTACCAGTGGAAAAGATTCAGGCACTACTATGCCATCCAGCCCTTCCCGACTCCTGTAAGGGCTTTCAAGGGCCCCCAAGAATAACCTGGTCCTACTAAGAATGCATTTCTCCAAACCTCCTGAGTTTGGCAAAATTAGACAGAAGTTAAATTATTGAAGGGCAGGCTGTTGTTTTTAAGAATCCAAATGGTGAGCTGGCTCTTGTTTTCAGCAAGCTTAAGATTAATAAAGGGCAAATTGCAAGGCATATTTTACATGCCCCATTAAACTGGTGGGATTAAGTGTGCACGAAAAGTAATTGCCTTTTGATGTGAATAAAGCACAAAAAGCCCAGACAGAGGAAGCAAGCCCCTAATTTACGGCCCAATAGGAGACTTTCTCCGCAATTATCATCTTAATGTCGAAGAGCATAATATACAGTAACGCTAAAAGGTACACAACACAAAAGTCATTGCATCTTTTGACTCTTGTAGGAGGGCAAACTGTTCTCCCTTCTGGTCAGGCCCTGCTGCTTCTCCACAGTGTGACAGCATTCAGAGCAACAGAAGTCTGTCAGTCCTGGTAGCCTTGTTTGCTTTTTGATCCTTTCAGGAGGGGAAGCAGAGGGAATCCTGGACTGCTTTCTTGGCATCTCATTTCCAGGAAGGCATCCAGGTTCCCTTCTGAACAGATATGACTAATCATAGCCACGTATACCGATGTTTCCAATTACTTGGAAATCATAGTGGTAAGTCAGAGTCTTGTAAATGACTGAACACTTGGATTTCTCCCCCCACAGTCTTAATAACTTGAATTTGCCTGGAGAGATCCTAGGGGATTAGCGCAAAGGGATGAATAATAGCCCAAAGAAATCCTTTAAAAAGGAATAATCCCTGGAACATTTTAAAGTGCGGTAAGAACTCTATAAAAGGAAGTTCCTTGAGAAAGAAAAATCTGAAGGGTGAGATAAATTCAGTCAGCAAGATTTTACCAGAGTGTTGTTTGGGTTTCAATCATTGTTACTGGAAATTTCTCGTCCTTCGTAAAAATATAGCTGAAGTTATTAGCCATTATGTCATTGGACATTCCTTATCCAAGGATTTGGATAATAAATTTTCTGCTTAAATTTGTCCTCTCCTTTCCCCCCAGTCTCCCCAAAGCACTTTTTGACATAAAAATTAAAAGATTAAAGACACATTTACAGTCCAACAGTTTCAACATACTCAGTTCTGAGGCTTAGAAAGACCCACTTCTGTCAGATGGACTCTCATTCTTTTTTTTTATTCTCTTGAAATTAAACAATAATTTTCAGAACAAATAAAGTACTGCTGCATATGGGCTGGAAAAAGTATATGGGGCGTGCGGTATGATGTATACTAGTTTGGAAATAGAAACACTCTTTAACGTCTTATCTTGTACTGGGTCTAAAATCTATATACTGGCACAGCTTTAAGAAATCAACAGAGTACAAATATATTTTTTAATATTTTATTTATTTGAAAGAGAGAGAGAGAGAACACAAATAGGTAGAGTGACAGACAGAGGGAGAGGAAGAAGCAGGCTCCCACAGAGCAGAGAGCCTGATGAGGGGCTCCATCCCAGGAATTTAGGATCATGACCTGAGCTTAAAGCAAATGCCCAACTGACTGAGCCACTCAGGTGCCACCAGAGTCCAAATCTTAAATTCAATTTGTTAAGAATCTACTCTGCAGCAGAAGTCATGGAAATAAAAGGATTGGGATGGGCTCAAGATGTCACTTAATGTAGCCCCAACTAGAACCCTGGAGTCCTTTGATGCATCTTTGCCAAGAGCCTGCTCCTTTATGTCTGAACAATGCGTGCATCTCCACTCATTCTGTTTTGTGTTGCACCTGACTTTTATTGGTTTATTTTATAAGTTTCTTGATGGTGGGAGTCAAAGGCCATTGAGTCAAATGCCAAGTTTCCTGGCCAACTCAACTAATAATCTTGGAAATATTCTTCATGATTAATTATGGCAGGCAGAAGACTGGCCCTCTGTGATGTATACGTCCTCATCCTTAGAATCTGTGAATAGGGACATCTGGGTAGCTCAGCGGTTGAGCGTCTGCCTTCGGCTCAGGGTGTAATCCTGGGTTCCAGGATCCTTGGAGGGGGCCTGCTTCTCCCTCTGCCTGTGTCTCTGCCTCTCTCTGTCTATGTCTCTCGTGAATAAATAAATAAAATCTTAAAGAAAAAGAATCTGTAAATATTGTCTTATGTGGCAAAAGAGATCATGCTTATGTGATTCAGTAAACAATCTCTAGATTGGGAGATTGTTCTGAATTATCTGGATGGTCTCAATATAATCACAGGGATCCTAATAAGAGGGAAATAGGAAGGTTGAGTCAGAGAGAAGATATGATGATGGATGCAGAGATCAGAGGAGAGGTTTGCAGATGCTATGTGGTTGAGTTTGAGGGTAGAAGGGGGCTACTATCCCCAAAATGAAGAAGCTGGAAAAAGCCAGGAAATAGCTTTCCTTCTAGAGATTCCAGAAGAAACATAGCTGTGCTCTTTAACATGTTTCTGATGACCAACCTCTAGAGACCTCTAGTATAGCAATATAATAAATAAATTGTGTTAATATGTTACAATGACAATAGGAAATTGATAAAATAATCTTGTCCAGCCCAAGATTATTTTAAGTTTGGGCTGGCTACAAAGTCCTAGGTGAAGAGATAAAAATGAAGCCAATGGAGTGAAAATTATACTAACCAGAGGACATAGGTGAAATGTTTTTAGTTCTTCTCTAGAAACTTATTAGTATTTTAAAAATATTATTTGTCTCTTTTTCTTAACTGAGAATATAGAAAAGTTTTGGGTATTTGAATATTCTGGTTGAATCAGTCATTCTAGACTTTAGTATATTGTGTATGTATATATATATATATATACACAGAATATATACACACATATATAATATGTATCATATGTATGCATATACAAGTGAATACTAGGCAGGAAAAACCATATATCTACAAAACATTTAAAATTTCTAAGACTGAAAGTAAAAGTGGCAATGCCTCTTAAAATTCTAATGAGTATTGTTAAGTCATTTGCCATCTGTAACTATATATTATCAGACAGAAGATATGGATATAAAAATAATTCCCTCAGAAAATTGCTAGTTTACATTTCAAAGTATATCATTCAGTTAACAAAATTAATTATACCAAAATGATATATTATTTCACGTTTTTGTCAAAATCAGTTACATTAAGGAGAGCTGTTTACAAATGGATAAACTGTAGGGGGTGAGTTGGCAGCTACTGAAGGTGACAACTCTGAGCTGACCTTCAACATCTGAATGTGGTTAAGCTGAGATTTTTTATACATATTCAGCCTCACTGACAAGAAGATGTGAAATATGGAATAATCTGGAAACCTATGATTCAAAACCAGACTTGTGATTAGGCTTGTTTGCCTTGATACAATCTTTGAAGAAGAAACTACAAGGCAAAGACATTGATGACATGATGCTTTAAGTCATTACATAGGGCTGTTCTGCTTCAGTGGTCAAGAAGCTCATCTTAAACCTTATAATGTCCCTCTCATAATGTGAGGTAGGTAAGAATTTGAGAGAAGAAGAAATTATCCATAGAATGTGGAGTGACTGGTCTAAGGTTGTGCAGAGGCAGTAACCAGAAACCAGCCCCCCCTCCCACTTGTCCTTTCTGGCATATCATGATACCTCCAAGGAAAGAAATTCTGTTGATGCTCAAGATATCAAGTAGTATAATCTTGCCTGTCAAAAAGAAAGCATATATTAGAGAGATGACTTTGAAAGAAGGAAGAAAATCTTTTGCTTTTCTGCTTTCTGGTGCTCTCCTTCATAAGGAGACTGACTATCTTCCTTCCTTCACTTCGGAACATCTCTATGTTTCCTCCCCACCCCTAGTATCCACATTGTTTCCCTGCCTGGAATCTTCCAACACCGTATCTACCAGACCAGATTTCCCAGCTTCCAAAAACTAGTCCAGGTTAATCATCCTCTAGCAAGATTTCTCTGCTCTCTCCCTTCTCTGATTTCCTGAGGAGCCTATGCTTTGGATCACACCCTTTGGAAATTGTTGTAGCTTATTTGTGATGCAATCACCACTGGGGAACTGTCCCTGCCCACAGTGCATGGTAAAGGGGCAGGCCCAAGTAGTCATGGAGTGACAATCAGATTTCTTTCTTAGGAAGTTGGACTTGGAGGCTAGCATTGAGGTCAATCACGGGGAGAGGGTTCAGATGAAAACTCTTCTAGACTCAGTAGTGGCTAAGCCATACTTGGCTAACAGCAAAATAAAGAGATTGGGGGATGAAAGAGGGAGAGGAAATATTTTGAAGAGACAATAAGATATTCTATAAGAGAGAAGAAATCTGAGAAGTGAAGTTGTTGTGAGAGAAATGGAAAAACACTCTAAATTCCTGGTTGTCCACTGCCTACTTTAGTCTCTGCAGGCTCTCGCTACCCATCCTGCCCTTAGACGAAACTTCGACATCATACAGACTAGGTTTGCATCCCAGCTCCACCCTTTCCTATCCCTGCAAATGTAGACAAGTTTCTTAGTAATTATGCTCAGTTTTCTCATTTACAGAATGGGAATATTAATAGAACATGCCTCATAATTTGCTTATTTAGAGCAAATGAGAATTTAAATGAAGTGTTTAGCACAGTGCATGACTCATATTAAGCACTCAAAAATAGTAGCTACAACTATTGATATTTTTATTATGATTTTATCCACATCTCATCTCTGAACCTCTCTTTCACTTGTAGTGTCTTGTAGACTTCTTTTTCTTTCAACCAAAGTACTTGGTTGCAAGACACATGGACATGTGGATTTGTAGTGGCCTCTAAGTACTATACTTGCGTTTCTAGACAGTATTTTTTTTTTGTAAATGATTCAGTGGCAGATGCCGTGTTTCTAATTTCCCCGAAACCCTTGAACAGTTAAGGTGAAATTGCAGTGGATATCCTGCAATCAACATTGAATGGATATCCTGACATCAAGTAAACAATACCGTTTACAGAGTTTTCAAAAAACACTTGGTTAAAATTGACATGTGAGAATAATTCACGGTCTCTACCTTTCACCTTATGATTGTTTTTTTTTTTATCTGTAAGTGACAAATAGAATAACCATGATTTTATACATGAAATAATGTGTCTATAAAACTGGCTTTTAAAAAAAGATTGAGTAGTGGTTTGTTCAAAACAGTTGGAAAGGATAAGAAAACAATCCATTTATTTAAGTCTTACGTTGTATGTTATTTTGCGATAAGTAAATTTTCAGAAGCAGTTTTAAAAAATGATACCATCAAGAAAGCCTGACATAGAAATTAGGATGTAGTAAAGAAATAAGTAAATTACTAGGAATTTTGCTGATACCCTCGGTCCTTATTTGCTGACACTGGTGTCACATCCAATATTCATTGTTTCCGTTTCCCACTTATCCCAACAGAAAGAATGGCCTTAATCTGAGATAGAGTACCTGCTTCACCAACACTGTTGTTACTAAAAGACCTTAGTTTTAGGCCAGCCTCTCTAATTTTGGACCTAAAATCAAGACACTCCCTTCTGAAGACCCCTTTACTTAGAGCAGGATTTTTTCTCTTCAGCCTACCTAGTGTCATCTACAAGCCAGAAGCTAGGAGGAACCAATTAACTCAGCTTGGGAAGTGCCAAGTGAGACCATTCATCTCCAAAAACTGCCATCTTGACAGGCAAAACAATTCTAAGTGTATGGGCCTGTCTTCCTCATCCACCTTCCCTACTACCCTCAATCCACAATTGCCTGAAAGCACATACAGTTGGGGTCCTTGGTGTTAAATATAAAAAGCATAACTCACAACTATCCAAAAGGAGATACTCCTGAATAGATCAGGTATGGCTGGATCCAGATATTCAAATAATCTCTCCAGGGATCTCTTTCTTAGATTAACTCTATTTCCCTCCAGGTTGGATTTATTCTTCAGCAAGCCCCCACAAGTAGTGTCAAGAGGGCCACCAGCAAATCTAAGCATATGCTTAATCAACTTAACCCTCCAGTGAAAGACTAGAACTCTTCTTAGTAGCTCCAGAAAAAAAATCCATGAGATGACTCTCACCAGCCTGGTTTGGGATTGCATGTCCATATTTGAGCTCAAAGTCTAACCCTGACCTGCCAATCCCAGAGTGTGAGATCAAGTCTCCTGAAAGCATGTGGGCTAAGGCTAGGAGAACACTGGTTCCTGAAGACAAATCAGAGTGCTGCTCATGTGGGGGTGGGGGGGGGAGACAAAAACAAGGGTTCAATATGCCCTCTCCCACCCACTGCCCTTCCTCTTCCCTGACACTAACTTCATCTTGACGCTTGTTATCCCTCATTTACTTCTTGATCACTCAACTTCTTTTTCAATCTTCCTATTTTTTTTCTTTGCCTATATTTTCTTTTCTCCTGTCTCTCTGACTCCTTTGGTACTTGCTTCTTGGTTCTTAAATTTTTGCACCTATACCTTTCCATCATCTTTTCCTTCTTCCAAACAGTGGGAATTGAATCCCCTTCCGACTGCAGCCATCAGCTTCTTAATATACTATATACTTCAACTTTTTCTTTCTCATTTTGTTGGTCTTTACTATTTTTGATTGGTCTTCTTTGCTAAACTGGAAGCTCCATGAGTGGTGAAGAGATCATACCTTGGTCAATCACCACTGAATCACCAGAACCTTGCAGAACACCTGCCTTATAGGAGGGGACCAAATACTCTTTGTCCAATAAATAAATGAGTAATCCACTGAGAAAAGTTTATATGAATTTGACATCACACATTTTGCTTTCCAAGATATTCTCCTAATGAGCCCCAGAAGAGGAAAATGAGTGATTGGGATCAGGACCAATGAGTTCTTACAGCTATTCTAGTGAATTCATGATTTCAGAGGAAATAATAAATCAGCAAGCATCTTATGGAACTATAAATTTCTAAACAAATATGCGGATTGAGAAACCAAATGTGAGTTGACTGCTAAAGACTTGTTAGAAAAACACAGCTCTTCTGTATTGCCCCCATGCAAGTGCACATATATTATTCAGTGGGGTTCTATGTAAAATCAAGATATGTTTCTATTTACTAATTAACGTTTGGCAACAACTGGACATTAATGAGTTTGACCTGAAAACAGAGGCCAGGCAAAAGCAGTTCACAACATCCTGTACTTCAAGCAACACTTTCATCCAGGTATTTGCAAAGACGATTATTTCAAGTAGACTCAGTTTCTAAGTTCATTTTCATCTAATAAGACTTGAAAGTTTTCTGGTAAGTCACCCCTATAATTACAGGTATTTAGGCCACAGACTCTTAAATGTTACCTCTCTAGTCCCTCTACTGGACAAAACCAAGTACATAAAACCTGTGGTTCACTTAAAAATTAACCGAGCTTCTACAATATTTTGGATAAAATAAGTCTTGGGTTATTTCTTCTGCCCACCAGAAAGCTCACTTTACTTTTCCAGGGAGCGCTAAGGAGATGCAGCGACCTTGCAGGCCATGCATACACATGTGTGCAAGCTAGGATTAGTTATAAATATCTGAGCAAGGGGAAAAGCTAATTAGAATAGGCTTGCTGGCTCTGCAGTACTGTACAGTCTCCTTACATTCTTCCTAGCCCACGTGGTGGTCATAATCATGAAGCAACATACTGTGTAATGTCCTCATCAGTTGGTTTGGAGTAGAGCATTTAGAGACTGAGTTTTGAAAAGAAAAGAGAGAGAAAGAGGGAAAGAAATAACCTCTTTATATATATATATATATATATATATATATATATATATATATATGTGTGTGTGTTGTATGCATGTATATAATATACATATATATGACGTGTGTGTGTGCCTTAAGACTAGAAACTAACACTTGCTGTGATTTAGAAAGAAAGCTAGGGGTACCTGGGTACTGAGTCAGTCAAGCGTCTGGCTCTTGATTTCGACTCAGGTCATGATCTTGAGGTTGTGGGATCAGCCCGCATCAGGCTCTACACCAGGCTGTGTTCTCTGTGCTGGGCATGGAGATTCTCTTAAGATTCTCTCTCTCCTTCTCCCTCTGTCCCTCCCATGTGTACTCTCTTTCTATAAACAAATAAATAGCTAAAACACTTTGGATAAGAAAAGAATAAACCAATTATGCACCAATTTCCAACTTTCCTGATTAGACCAAAACCAAAATTAAGTTTTAAAAAAGGAAGTGAAGGAAATCCAGAAGACCTGGATTCAAGCTCCTGCTACACTACTGACTATACCTATTTTACTGAGCCTCAATGTCCTCATCTGGGAAAATGAGGTGGGGAGAATCCCATGAGAAATATTAGGAAATATTTAGTGAGCGTAATGTCCCATCCAAATCCTAGGAGTCCCCAAAGAAGGATGGGTTCAGAAAGCAGAAGATGCACTATCTTTGAAATAGAAATTTGTCATAAATAAGCACAGAACGTAAAGTTAAATTAAAATGTTGTAAGGTTTTTTGTGAACAACAGAGGCATATCTATATCTGTATCCAAATATCTGTATCTTTATCCAAAATTTATAACTGGAATTCACTACTCATATAAACTAGGCAACTAACTAAATGTAACATAACATATCATTTATAAAAGTAACAATGCTTGGCTTGTTGATTATGGCAGATCTCAAAGCTGATGATAAATCCCAGGGGGACTAAAAAAAAAAAAAAAAAAGAAACCAGGAGTTGTATAGATAAGATCACTTATTCTGGTAGAAAAAGCATTGAGATTCAGACCCAAAACAAAAATTCAAGTTTCAATGTTGTACCACCACTTACTTCCAGTAAAATTTCAGGCCAGTAGTTTAGCCTCTGAACTTGAATTTCTTGATCTGCAGAATCTTTGCTTACTTTAGTGCAAAGAGTATTTACAGGAAAGAAGGAAGAGCTTAATATGATAAGATCAAAAGCTCCAGATGATGGCAGAGAATGAAATTCAACCTGAGAATTCAGATGTTCCCAGGGAAGAAACTGGAACAGAGAAACTAAACCACAGATAAATAAAAAAGATGCTTGAAGAAGACATAGGAAAGTTGAAAAAAAAATTGAGTTACTGATGACACATGTCTATGATTTTAAAAGCACAGTTAATGTAAAGGGACCTACCTATTCACATACTGATAATTTTCTAAAATTCTGGATAATGGCAAATAAATGATACACATTTATTCATAGATCATATGTTAAAACATGTATTTAACATCATGGAAAATATGAATCTGGATTCAAACCTATCATATTGGATGGAAGACACAAATTATTTAAGTACATGTTTGCAAAATGTTTTTTTTAAATTTTTTTTGCAAAATGTTTTTAATAAAAGAATTTTGGGATGCCTGAGTGGCTCAGTGGTTGAGCGTCTGCCTTCAGCTCAGGGTGTGATCCTGGAGTCCCAGGATCTAGTCCCACATCGGCTCCCTGCATAGAGCCTGCTTCCCCTTCTGCCTGTGTCTCTGCCTCTCTCTCTCTCTCTCATGAATGGATAAATAAAATCTTTAAAAAATAATAAGAGATGGGATCCCTGGGTGGCGCAGCGGTTTGGCGCCTGCCTTTGGCCCAGGGCGCGATCCTGGAGACCCGGGATCGAATCCCACGTCGGGCTCCCGGTGCATGGAGCCTGCTTCTCTCTCTGCCTGTGTCTCTGCCTCTCTCTCTATCTCTCTGTGACTATCATAAATAAATAAAAAAAAATTAAAAATAATAATAATAAGAGATTTATAAAGGTAAAATTATGCTGTTAGCTGAAGTAAAAGTCAAAGCCATAAAAAGAAAGAAAGAAAGAGAGAAAGACCAGAACAAAGAGTATCTCCTTATATTGCTATGAAAGACAAGCATCTTGAGTCTTATGAGCACCCAAAGACCATCTTTAAATCAGTCAGTAAGGGCAAACAAACTTCACTGAATTCTCTATATTCCCAACTTATCACTATGTACTTTACATGGCTCCAAACACACCATAAAATGAAAACAAGTAGAAATCCTGTCCAAAATGAAAGAATACACAGAACTGAGAGTAATGCTAAGTGTTCTTACATGTGCTATTTCTTAATTGTCACAATAATTTTTGAGATATGGCTGAGCATGGGGGAGCGTGAGTGTAAACTGTATAAACACACCAATGTCTACTTTTTGGGATTCAACACAGTGGGGTAATAGGTACTAGGAGATCAAGTAGAACCCAAGTGTTAGTTTTATTGTTGGGCCAAGCCATTCCTAATGAACAAGACCTCATAGTTGGATGGAGGGCAAGGCTGGGAAATGAGGACAAGGTGAAAGTCTCTTCTCCTTGTTCTTTCACCTAATGTTGGGGGCCCATCTATAGCAAGTGCTGGGTCTGCAGAGTGGACTCTGACTTTCCCATTCAGCTCTGAGCAGAGCAGGCAGGCGCACCTTGCAGACTCACATAAAAGTGCACGCAACAACCCTCTTCATGCAATGGCCTTGTCCAATGTGCTTGTGGCTTGGCAGTAACAAATTCAGGTACAGGCCCCACTTCACCTTTGCCATGTTGTCCAGGGGAAGATAACATGACTAAGCAGTAACTTCCAATATGCTAAGTCAACACAAAGGTGAAGGATGACCCAATGCAGCTGAATTTTTCTGCTGTAGAGACAGATCCTCTCTTGGTAATGACAGGAAGTAGACAGAGAGCTAAATAAAAGACCTTTCCTAAGCATTTTGGATCAAGAAAAAAGGGGGAGAGGGACGCCTGGGTGGTTTAAGGTCGAGCATTTGCCTTCAGCTCAGGGTGTGATCCTGGGTCCGATGATTGGGTCCTACATCAAGCTTCCTGTGAGGAGCCTGCTTCTCCCTCTGTCTATGTCTCTGCCTCTCTCTCTCTCTCTCTCTGTGTCTCTCATGAATAAATGAATAAATAAATAAATCTGTAAAAAAAAAAAAGAAAGAAAAAAGGGGAAAGAAGGGAGAAAAGACCAAATTTCATTTCTTTGGAGACCAAAGTAGGAATGTGACCTAAAGAAGAGATGTCTTCTTAAAGAACCCACCAAAATCAGTAGAATTACTTACACTTTCCACAGCAGGAAACAGAAGCTGAGGACAATTATGTGATTTGTCCAAAGTAACATATCTTATAAGCTATGGTGTGCACAAGAGACAATTATAAAGCAAATCAAACCTAAACTGCTTGAAATTGACTAGAAGTAAGGAGTTTGAGGAAAAAAAATTAATCTGGGGTACGTTGAGTGGAAGGAAAATTTAAGCTGGCATTGAAGCCAAGATTAAAATAGAAGGTGCTATACAGTTAAGTTCAGCACGAATGAATGGGATGGATACCATGTCATTTAGAATGCTTCCAGGTAAGCAAATACCCCAAACACCTTGGAGCTATAGACACTCCAGAAAATTCAAGAGATAGAAATCTCAATGATCATAACAAATAAACAAATGGTAACTATTGACCATACAACTCAGTGAGGAGTTTAAAAAAGAACAGTAGAGATAAAGAGGCCCCGGCCATCCTCTGACACTGATCTATTTCACATTGAAGAAGTCACTGCGTATTTTTCCTTTAATTCTCTGTGTAAGACAAAATCAAGGTTTTCTTTCCTCAGGTGGGTCTGAGCTTCTCAGAGGCTCTTTATAGGACTGGCTAATCAGACCCACTGAAATGTGGAAATGATCTTTGTATAATTGGGAGACTCAAAGACATCAGAGCAAATGAGAAACAACAGAAAAAGAAAAGAAAATGAAAGAAGTGCTCTATTAAACTTCCCTCTATTACTTTATACATTGAAATAAAGGAATCCACTTAAAAATTTAACATACAAATGATAGTACCCTTTACAATAAAAAAAGCAGTCCCCGATATTGTCATGGGAGAAAGATAATATTTCTATAATGGTCACTTATATCATTTTTAATACATACAAGTGGTACATTCATTACAGGAACATCACAGCAAAATATGCCATAATGAGAAAACACAGGCACATTACGCCCACAATCCATTTCATTATTATGATTGCTTTGCAACTATTCCATATTTAGAGGAAACATCTCTCATCCTAATGTGCCGTCCTTCTGCTTTAGGACAAGATAGTCCATGGATGGCAGCAAAACAAAAATAGTAAAACTAGCCAAAAAAAAAAAAAAAAGAAGAAGAAGAAGAAGAAGATGTGGTTATCGAACTTTGGTTATGTGTGTAATATCAAATTCTGAAAGCAGCATCATAGCATTCCAGGGCCCTTTAGAGGCCAACAAGAGTCAGTATTCATAACTCTCGTCTCTGCATCCAGCAAACGGTCAAGTGAACACAATCACTGTGGAATTAAAATGTGACATGAAACTGAGATCACATCAGAGTCCAAAACAACATTTAAAACTTCTTCAAAGTACAAAATAGGTGGTGGTTGCCAGGTCAGTGTCTCTGCTTACTCACCATTTGATCCCTGATGCTAGATCCAGGGTGGTACATAACAGCCCCTTCCAAAAGTCTTTGCCAAATGGATGTTGAGATGCTAACTTGAAACCAAAGTTCACATAGAGCTGCAGGAACAGGTGGGCAGAAGATGATACTTGGGGCTGGAAGCAGAGCTGATGTCATGCCAGAATGAGGATCGGGTGTGGGAGGGTGGAATAGGGCTCATCAAGTAGGGCAGCAGCTATGATACTGTTAAGGCAATGGAATTTAGGTCAATAAAAGGTAGAAAGGAGTGAGAAGTACCGTAAGTATTATAGATCCAGGCAGACCCCTTCTGGAATTTGTTAAACCCAGTAAAAATGGACAGTGTCCTGTTCAGCTCAATATAGAAACTTTTATTTTGTGTATTTACTATTTATAAAGTATTACTACAACTAGTATACACAAAGGTAAATCTAATATGTGTCTCCCTGTCCTTGAGAAGCTATCAGTCCTGTAGGCTGGACAGGCATTTAATTATTAACCTTGCAAAGGTCAATTGACATGCAAATTGAAATGCGTTCTTGTTATAGGGTCAACCAAACCAAGATGGAAGTTGAAAGTAAAGATTAATTTGATTTTGACCTAGGAAACATGCAGTGTCTCTAAGAAGCTTATGGCATTAGCCAGACCTTAAAAATAAGAATACATAATGTTACCTAAAGATGGTAATAGGACAATAATCACTTGAGGCTGAGGGAATAGCATAATGGTCTTTAACTTCATGCAAGTCATAGGCCCCTTTAAGAAGCTAATTAAATGCACATTTAAACTTGCATATAATTTACACGAAGGTACCAAGAAGTCCTGGGCTTAATGAAGTCCATCTTTGGATGCTTAGCTCCATGGACCCCAGATGAAGAAATCTTTGAAAGATTAAGAATTGACAACCAAATGCAAGGTTCTGAAAACACAGGTGACTGAGTATAGTGCCTCACGAAGCTAAGGGAAGTCTGGGGCCTGGTCATGGATTGTCTTGAACATCACATTAATGGTAAATGAAAAGAAAATTAAATTTAGATTTGCTAATAATAGCCTCACAAAGCTATCACCAATTAATCAGCCCTTGATGGAAAGAACTTCATGTTGAACAGATATATCTCGTTGACCTAATCTCAAATCAGCATTCGAAATAGAATGAAATCAATGAGGTATGAGTATAGAAAAAGATACAAAGAGAGATTTCTTTTTTAAGTTTAAATTCAATTAATTAACATATAATGTATTAGTTTCAGAGAGAGAGAGTTCAATGATTCAGTGTTCATGACATCATATGCCTTCCTTAATGCCCATCACTCAGTTACCCCATCCCCCCACCCAACTACCCTCAGCTTGTTTCCTATGATGAAGAGTCTTTTATGGTTTGTCTCCCTTTCTGATTTCATCCTGTTTTATTTTTCCCTCTCTTCTCCAATGATCCTCTGTTTTTTTTCCCCCAAATTCCACATATTAATGAGATTATATCAAAGAGAGATTTCTATGAAGCCATTTGCTTTTCCCCAAACCCTGCTCCAGCTAACCTGCCAAAGTTCTGGCAGATAAGTTCTTGTGGCACACAGAGTCATCAGGGAACTTCTGACAGAGGACCTGTAACTTTCTTGACACTCTGACCCTACCAGTTGTTGCCCCCTCCTGCCTTCTTACTCAGGCCTGGCTTTCAGCAAGCAGGCTGTGAAGGTTGGTGGCTAATACTGGGACCACATGCAGGTCAATTATCTGTTGCCCTTGCTTTTGTGTATTTTCCCCGACCTCAGGATTTTCTATTCACACTCAGCATCTACTGTTTGTTTAGGTCAGCTGCCCCTTTGACCACCTACCTTGCTCCATGATTTCTAGGAGAATGGTTACCCAAGAAGGATGCTACCCATGTGCTCACTCATTCTTGGATTCTTTCTTGATTGTGCTGCTAAGTCTAGCCTATGTGTTTGTTACCTGGACTCTGAAAACCCCTTAGACTATTCTTTTCCTCTTCAGTGTCTTAACGTCCCTGTTGCCAAATTCTCTCCCAGTGACTTGATCCTGCTTTTACTCACTCCTGGTGTAATGGGCAGAAACAGCAGCTCTGTAGATGTTTGTGCCAAAGCCCAACCACAGTGAGGGTGGTTAATGCCAGGCCAAGTGGACACACTCCTCATAATCAGATCCTGATGCAATGAAGCAGAACCTGGATTCCACTGAGAGTGTATCTGCGGTTACCTTAATCAGGAGGTGAGTAAATTAACAGATGCTAGAGGAAGGAGGCACTGGAGGAGTTGGGGCAGAGATTTTCTTTATGGGGGTCAGAGGAACCAAAGGTTTAAATAAAACAGGTGTTTAGAAGAATCTGGGGTAATTTTGGGGGAGAAAAATAAATATGCACACTTAGAAAAAACATAAAGTGACATCCATTTGCCTTGCCTCCTTTTTAGGTGTGTTGAAACCTGCAAAATGGCAAATTTTAGATTTTTGCAATCAATTTTTTTTTGAGTGCTGGCTATGGGAAAGGTTTTTCTCTATGTCCTGCTTCATCACAGTGAAGATCCTTTCCTTCCTGGAGCTTTCATTCTAGTCAAATGCTCCTTTCCTGACTCTATAGTTCCTATCACATTTTAAATGAATCTAATTGGGTTTTGGAATTAGAAACCTGGACTCTCATCTTGATCTTCCATTTTTCAAGTAGGTCGATTTGGATGAGTCAGCTTCCTTACCTGTAAAATGGTCTAGTGATGATTCCTCATGGGTTGTATAAGAGGTACCTGAGTTAGTACAGGAGCTCTCTACACAATTCCTGGCATCTTTTGAGCACTCAATAAAAATTATTATTATTATTATTACTATTATTATTAATCTCTGCTGAGACAATTTCTAATTATATCTGTGATCCTGTTAACTTTCTTAAATGCCACAAAGGGTGTGGTATATTTGGGTCATAGAGAATAGAATAAGCTTTAGAAACAAACAAAAACCCCAAATGTTTTACCATTGCTCTACAAGGCCCTCTGTGATCTGGCTCTTTCCTTCAGCCTGCTTCAAATAATTCTTTTTGACCCACTCAATTCCAGCCACCATAACCTTGCATTTCCATTCTCTGAGTTTTGGCACTTGTGGCTAACTTTGCCTGGCACTATCTCTCTCTCCTCCTCTTTTAGTGATTTTTTTCTTTACGTAACCATCTTATCTGCAGCCCCTCATGCCTCTCATGCCCTACCCTTTGCCCTTCTTTCTCACATTCATGTTTTACTATCTGTGTAGCACACGCACTCCCTGAAAATTTTATCACTTATCATTCAATCTTTGTTTACCTGTTTGTTGCTACTTCACACCCTCATGTAAGCCCCATGCACACAGAGGGCTTGCCTGTGTTACTTGCCCCTGGTGTCTAGAAGAGTGCTTGTCACATAGTATGCCAAAAACGTTGAACAGATACATGAATAATGGATGGATAGATAGATAGATAAATGGTTTATTGGGAGAGAAGCTGATATTCCTTTGACCCCATTCTCATCTCAACGTGCTGTGATTATGATATTTTCTATCTGGTGCAAACATGGGAATATCCTACAGTTAAATGTTAATCGTTTCTCTCTTTTTTTTTTTTAAATTCTGTTTACTTTCTCTTCCTTTTGCACATTGTCTTGCCATTAGTTACTTATTTTACTTGTCCATTTACTTATTTTGCAGAAAGTATGCATGCTTTCGGAGGAACCATGTGACGGCACCATGATAAAATATAAAATTAACAATACTTAACTGTGCTTTTTCCAAAGGCCACAGATACCATCAGCTTGTCACCTCAGCTCTTTAAAAAACATAAAATTTGGGGAAGGTCAGCTGTTAGCCATTTAATCACTTTTTTTTTTTTTTTTTTTTTTTTTTTTTTTTTTTTTTTACAGTCATAGAATGTTGCCCTTAAAATGTCCTCTGAGGTTATCTAATACAGATTGCTCATTTAGCAGGTGAGCAAACTGCAGTCCAGAAAGGTCAGAGATTGCCAACAATTGCAAGTCTCTTAGTGGCAGGGACAAGTCCAGAACCCTCTCCTCTTGACTCTGAGGCCAGGGCTACATTTGCCCTGTGCCAGAAAATGATGAAATGATATTAATGTTGTTTTACTGCCTAAGGAGATAAGATTAAGGAACAGCTGATGCCAGCTAGACACCTAGGACAATAGTGATTGAAAATCATAATGAAATGAAAGGCTGAACCCTGATGGATATTGATAAATATTCAAACTCTTGTGGGCCATGACTACTCAACAAACATCCATTTATATAGTATCTATAATTTCCAAATGTGCTATGAAGAACTCTGTCTTTATTTCTAGTACTTAGATAACAAAGCATAATAAGAAATTTCACTTGTGTAATTTGCAATAGATTTGCTTTCATCAGCAGGTGAGGAAAAAAAAGGCCAGATTTCTCATGAAATACCAATCAACATTTAGAAACTTAGTGCTGTTATAAGTGAAAAAAACCACTGTGCGTGTTCTGCTTCAAAGACAAGTTGATTTTTAAAAAGGGTTTTTCATGAGTAGAAAATTGCTAAAAATTAGACCATTTAATGGGTAGGAAGCCATAAAAATTAGTCCACTTTCAACCCTGGCTTTGTGTAAATTTCTATAATTATATCTTACATACATTATTTATTATTGACAGTTGAGCTGCAAGCAAAAATGGTACAGACCAAGCAAAACCTATTCTATTTGAAAATCAGAAATGGAAAGGCAGTTTATAAACCCTTTTCTAAAAGTGGAGGGATGGTATGCTTAAGTTGAAATATTTTGTGTACTGAAGTTTCAGTTAGTGGGAATTAGAATAGCTGAGTTTTAACTTTACCTTGCAGGGTGGATAATGAAATGTCACCAAACCTTCAAGAAGCTGAGTGTTCCAGCAGATGATCTAACACATAGCTGGGAGGTAGTTCTTATCAATCTATCTAATTGTGCTTTTGTATTCACTTAAGGGTTCCCTCAGCCTCCTGAATATCTTACAGCGTGTGTGAAGACACTTGGTCTTTTAATCAAAATGCCAGCTTGAAGAAGCAGGACTGACTTAGTAAAGGTCTCATTTCAGTTTGTGATAGTAAAAACCAAATGAACGAACATAACATGGAACTTCAGTTCTTTATTTAAGGGATAAGAAAGATACAAACTAGTGACGTAGATATTTTAGACTTTTGTTCTACTCTCTTCTCCACTGAAATGTCAGCCATTTAATCAGAGATGTGACTATCACTTTCTTTATCCGTAATCTTTTTTTCTTCGACCATTTCCTCTATCTTTTATGCATTTACTCAAAGAGTTTCTTAAAAAGTAATTTTCTTTTATCTGAGAGACTGAAAATGCAAATAGACAATGGCCAGACCATGTATGACAATGATCTGACCCATAGTCTCTGTGGCCCACCATCCAGAAAGCCCAAACCACAGCACCAATAGCAGTTGCTTAGGATAGTTAAGGCTAAGCCAATGGATGCCAATTTCCTTATTTTATGCCATGGTTTGCAACTCAGGGCCAACCATGGGAAGACAAATATGTTTCCTAAACCATCATATAAGAAGCCTGTCTCAGTTAGCCAGCCTCTACCTTCCCCCTGGCCAACAGCCTATCTTCAGGGCATACCTAAGGTCTCCCCTGACTTTTTTCACTGTGAAGCTTTCCTACTCCTTTGCTGGGCTTTAGGTGTCTTCCAAACTCAAGATGTTGGCTGACTTTCTTGCTACAGCCAGCTCTAAACAACTAGCCTCTGTTCTCACTGGCATAGTCTGTTCATTCACACATCTCCCTGAGACTGAACTTCGCACTCTATACCTTTGCTCTTCCAAATATGCAATGTGTTCTAACAGAAAGAAGCCTGATGTTCCCCCACTCCCAGTCATGAAAATTAGAAATAGAACTACCCTATGATCCAACAATTCCACTTCTGAATATTTTTCTGAAGAAACAAAAGCATGAATTTGAAAAGACATATGCACTTCCATGTTCTATGCAGCCTTATTTATAATAGCCAAGTATGAAACAACCTAAAAATCCATTGATGGATGACTGGATAAAGAAAATGTACATATATATATTTACACCCACACACAATGGTCTATATCAGGGGGAGCAAATTCATGTGTAAAGTGCCAGATAGTTAATTTTTTGTGTTATGGAGACTACCAGATTTTTGGTGTAACTATTCAGCTCTACCTCTGTATATACAATAAGTAAACAAATGGAGGTGGATGTTTCAATAAGACTGAATTTACAAAAACAGGCAGAAGGCCAAATTTGGCTCCAGAGCATAGTTTGCTGAATCCTGGTCGATGATATAGGACACATGTTCAGAACACAGTGTATGTCAGAACATAAGCCTTACACATTGGAAGAGGTCCATAGATATTGTGAAAAACTCCCTTTATTCAACAAGTATTTATTGAACTAGATACCAAGCTAGAGGATCAGCAAACAAAGTAGACACAAAACCTTGCCTAATGGAGTTTATATTGCACTAGGGATAGCTGATAATAAACAACCAATCACATAGACATGCAAATGCTTTTGTATTTAAAAAGTTACACTATCAAGGGAAAATAAAGCATATAAGGGGAATAGAGAGTGTGTGGGAGGGAGTTATAAGGAGATCATTTATGGTTAAGATAGAATTTGGAGAAAGTAACATTTGAATGAAAATTTGAAAGAGGGGTGGAAATTAGCCATGTCTGAAAATGATGTTGGAAGACAATGAAGGACAATGATTTTAACTTTTGTTCTGAATCAAATGAGATATTCCTGCACAGTTTTGAGCAGAGGACAGACATGATCTAATTGGTATTGTGAAGTGATCACTCAGTTGCTATGTTGGGAGTCACTTTTAGGCATCGAGGGGAGAAGTGAGGACCTAATTGTCTTTTCTTTTACCCACTGGGAAATCTCTGGCTCTTAACTGTGTTTTTAGACTATTTTTTTAAAGTGCTTGCTGATATAGTTGGATCAATATTTATCATGTTGTAACTGTAGTATTCACTATTTATTCTCTTTACTCATTTGTCTCCTGCTTCTTTTTTGTCTTCTGTGCTATAACTGAACATTTTATATGACTCTACTTATTTTCTCCCTTAGCATTCGTAGTATGTCAACTATCTTTGTCTTTTTTTTCTTTAATTAATGGTTGGTCTAGAGTTTACAAAATTCATTTTAAGCTAATCTAAATTCTTTTCCAAATAAAATTCTATTGCTTCACTGATAGTGCAGATATTTATAGCTGAACACTCTCTCCTGTCCCTCAAGACATTGCTGCCATTCATTCTACTTTCAATCTGCTGTAATTACTCAATACATTGTTTCTATTATTGCTTTACAGAATTATACTTTAGACTAAGAATAAGAAAAATAAAGGGTTTTATTTCACCTTCATTTACATGCAGCTCCCTTCTCTGATGCTTTTCTCTTTATAATGCAGATCTGACTTACATCATTTCCTTTCTTTTAAAGAACTTCTAGCATCTTTTGTTGGAAAGGTTTGCTGCTGGTGAATTCCCTCATTTCTTTTTGTTTAAGAAAGTTGTCTTTTCTTAAAGATTTTATTTATTTATTTGAGAGAGAGAGATCACAAGCAGGAGGAGTGGCAGAGGGAGAAACAGACTCCTTACTGAGCACAGAGCCCAACTCAGGGCTTGATCCCAGGATCTTGAGACCATGACCTGAGCTGAAATCAAGAGTTGGATGCTTAAGTGGTTGAGCAACCCAGGCACTCCTGTTTGAAAAAATTTTTATTTCTCCTTCACGTGCAAAGGATAATTTTGCTGGATATAAAATTTTTGGTTGGTAATTTTTTTTCTTCCTTCAACTCTAGATATTTCACTCCCTACTCTTCATGGTTTCTGATGAGAACTATGCTATATTTCTTATCATTTTCCATTATTTTTACTTTTTTTCCCCCAAATTTTTTCCGTCATTGGTTTTGGCAGTTCAAGTCTGAAGTGCCCGAGTATTTTTCTCTATGTATTTCTGTTTGGTAATTTCACATAACCTGTCTCCAAGCTCATTGATTCTTCCCTTGAATATATTGAGTTATTGATGAACCCATTGAAGCTATTTTCCTTTTTTTGTTACAGCGTTTTTGACTTCTGATATTTCCTTTTGATTCTTTCTTTGAGTTCCCATCTCTCTGCTTGTATTCTGTTCTTGTACCCTGTCTCTTTTTCCATTAGAGCTCATAGCATATTTATCATATTAAGCTATGTAAAGTTTTCTGTCTGATAATTCCAATATCTACATCGTATTTCAATTTGGTTCTGATGATGGCTTTGAATCATCAAACTGTTTTACTTTCCTTGTCTTATGGTATGCCTTGTCTCTTTTTTTTTTTCTTGAAAGCCAGACATGTTGTATCAGATATTAGGGAATGGGTGAATCTTTGGTGTGAAGATTTATATTAATATCACTAAGAGTTGTGTTGGATTTAACACTTGCTCTAGATATAAGTGGCTTTAAGTCCCTCCAGTGAGCCTGATTTTGTCTTTCCTTTTGATTTTCAGCTTCCCTTGGAGACATTCTGTGTATTGCATCTTTGTCAACTATAATTCACTCTGTTATACTGGAGCCCTCTTGGCATTGTAATAGGTGGAGGAGGGAGGACATTGTATAATATTCCTATTAAGTTCCAATCATTGGAGCCGTGACTTTCACAAGTGATTTTTATAGTCATATTACTTTAGTCCCACTTATTCCTTTTCCTTTTCTTGGTTGCAGTATTCTCAGTCTGTTTCCTTGACCCCTGTTGATAATCCACCTTTCCTTTACACTTAGATGAGACAGGAAGGCTGGAAAGGAATAGAAGATGAGAGATATCCTTCCTCTAGTGGGGATAGCACTCTAGCAAAGTCCTTTACCTTGGAGAATAGGCTCTTGCTATGGAGAAGTGCTCTGGGCATACTTCACAATGATTATTATTCCTTTCCAACTGCCTGAGCCATGAAGAGGTCCTTCTCAGATCTTCATCATGAGAACCTGGTGGGGTTTTAGGAGGTAAACCCCACAAAAATATACAGGCCTCCTAAAACCATAGCCTCCTAGGAGTTACTCATTCTCCAGCTAGTCCACCTCAGCCTCCAGCAACTCTTCACAGTGACAATTTAAGTGTCCCTATCAGTTTATAGTTCTAGTAGCTTCTGATCCAAATAAACTGTGGTTCTCTGAAAGGCCTGAAAGTTTTATGATTCATTTAAGAAAAATAACAGTTTGTTCAGCTTTTCATTGTAAAATAGGAATAATTACTTTCAAGATCTTTACATGTCAGATCTGAATTTGGAAGTCTTATAGGGCCACTAAAGATCTAGGTTCAGCACTGGAAAACTTTAACTTCCACCCATGTATCCTTGGGCAAAGAAAGCCAATCCCAAACCAAAAAATGAGGCTGTAGCAAGTCTGTGGATGCAGAGAGGGCAAAGAATTGAGATCGTTCATTTAGTGAACTGCAGGGAAGTGGTTTCTCAGTATTACTGATCTCTGGGTACTTTCATCATGCCCTGAGGTTTTCATTTCTCCCATCACCTTTGTAACCTATTTGTTGTATGAAATCTCTCTGTTTGAAATTGCTAAAATGTTTCTTTTTCCTGACTGGACCTGACTGCACAAGAGGGAGGGAATGACATGCTATTTACCATCCCTCTATAACCCCCATAACCTTCTCAACAGTGTCTTAGTTAAGACTCTTTTTTGTTGGAAAGAAGAAAAAAAGCTACACAATTGAGTTTAAGGCAAAAAGAAAGAGAATCAGGTTCAGAATGTATTAGAAAGAATCTGGAATAGTTCACCAAACCCAGGACAGAAAGATCATCAGGTCTCTCCAAAGCCTGAAACCTAGAAGTGGAAATGACCAGACACTCAACATGGGGCTCTATTGCATCTCTCTTCTCTGTGTGTGTGATCATCATAGTGTTTCTGCACACTGGATTTCTCTGTTTCAGGAGCAGAAGTAAGTTGGAGACACTGTCCCATCCTTCCTGAGTATTCTTCCCCTTCATTCAAGAGTCTTGTTGAAGCACATTGGCTGGATTTCCTTTTAATTTCATATTCTCATGGGGTAGAATTTGATTGGGTTGGCCTGGGTTGGTTTCTCTTTCCTGCTGTAGTCAGATGGCATTGGAGTAGAGCTCAGGTAGCCAATCTCTGCCTGCCTGGTTGGGAAGGAACAGAGACTGGAGAGAGGAACTCACTGGGTGCTGAATTGTCTCCGTTGTAAAGTGGGGGCACTTCTGTTACCTAGGAGAAATTTCACATGTCTAAAGACATATTTTGTGTCACAACTGAAGGGATGCTACTCTTATCTAGTGGGGAGAGGTCAGTGTTGCTGCTAAGTATCCAAAAATGTACAGGAACAGGTCCCGCAAAGAAAGAATTATCTGGCCCCAAGTGTCAATACCGTCCAAGATGAGAAACCATGGGCTGAATTAACTTCCCAAAGTGAGAATGGTGAGTACTAGCCTAGTACTGGGAATGAGAAAGAACATGAAAAAGATGGAAAAGAAAGACAAATAAGTAATAATTGCAACATTTAGTGAGCATTTTCTGTGTTCCAAACACAATATTAAGTGTTTGACCAGCATCTTTTTTTTTAATATATATATACTCCTCATGACAATCCTGCAAAGCAAGTTAGTGGCATCATTATCTTTATTTTATGGAAAACCACACAAGGACTGTCCCCCTAAATCTGATGTTCTTAACTAGTAATTAAAAAGTGAAAAGGAAAATCACCGTATTCTCTGGATCTATATCTGTAGTAGCTAAAAAAATACAAACAGATTTTTAAGTTCTGAGCTTGTGAGTCTAACAGTAAATAATAATATCATGGCCATTAGCTACTCTGAAGCAACATGACAGTGACAGATTCATGCTGTCTCTCAAAGGGATATGAATGTAATAGAAATAACTATGCAAATATGCAAGCTGGTGTGAAGAGGGAACAGAACATAGAAATCCCAGGCATGAGGTATGTTGAAGCAAAATAAACCATCCCAGGACAATGTTCTCACACTTTCTATCCTTCCAAGCTTGTTGGCCCTGGATTCTGTTCATACTGAGTCCATTTCCACACCTTCAAATGAGAAAAAACACATTAAATTTGTAGGATTGTGGTGATTAAACTCAGAACACATGTAAAGGAGGGATTGGCAATCGGGTACATCATTTTAATTCTGCCTAACTTCTTAGCTGTGTGACCTTGGGCAATACACTTAACTTCTCTGTGCCGGAGATCCCTTATATACAACATAGATTTGATAATAATAGTACATACCTCAAAAGGTTGTTCTGAGGATTAAATTTGTTAGTACAAATAAAGTGCTTACAACAAAGATATGGAAAACTTGAATAACATTTGTAAATAAAATTTTAAAATATATTTTATTATTTATTTATTTATTAAAGATTTATTTATTTATGTGTATGAGAGAGAGAGCACACATGTGCATGCATGGCGGGGGCTGGTAGGGGCAAAGAGACAGGGAGAGAGAGAATCCTCAAGCAGACTCCTTGCTGAAGGTGAAGCCCAAGATGGGGCTCTATCCCAGGATGCTGAGATCATGACCTGAAATCAAGAGTTGGCACTTAACCAACTGAGTCACCCACTGCCCCTAAAATTAATTAATTAATTAATTAATTAATTAATTAATTAGTAATACATTTTAAATAACATTCCTGTCATGCTCTTTTATTTATGTATTGGTCTATGGCTGCTTTTGTGCTATAATAGCAGAGCTGAGTGGTCTCTGAGTGGTCAGAGATTGGGGTATGGCCTGTAAATCCAATAATATTTACTATCTGCCTATTTCCAGAAAATATGCACTAACACCTGGAATAATGTGATGGTTCTGGCACACAGTGTGGTGTCCTGCCTTCTCTGACCTGAGGGATGACTGGATCCTTCTATCCACACTGGGAGAATTTCCTCTGCATTTGTTTGCTCACAGATTTGTTTAAGGTGTTCCAGCCAAACTAGCCTCTGTCACTTTCCAAATCATGGCTGAACACACAGAATTAAATGACACAGTGAAAGATAACCAGATAAGAACATGTTTACTCACAGGAGATGCAGATGGTTTGCTTTTGGTTTGGAGTGGGATGTGGGCAGGATGGGGAGTTTGGCATTGACAGTATCATTTACAAGGCAAGTAATGAGATGAGGAGAGAGGGCTGTGGAGGGAAGAGTTTCAAACCTTAGCTACTCTGCACATCAGTTGTGTGACACTTCTGTCATATTGGTGAAATCTCTGGTCATCACTCTTCTCATCTATAAAATAGGATGGACAGTATTACCTTTTTTGTGGATTAAATGAAATAACTTCTAGGAGAACTAAATGAACATTAAAATGTGGAAAATAAATGTCCTACAAATAATTTGTTCCATAGATGCTTACTGAGCACTTATTATAGAGATACTGCAGGGAAGTCTGTCCTCACTCCCCACCTCCCATGGTACTACAATGACAGAAATAAGAGCTAGGATTTACTGAACATTTTCTATATAGTCTGTCTTGTCCTAAACACTTTCTTCATTTCGTAACAAATTTAATCCTACAACAGTCCTTTGAGGTGTGTTCAGTTGTTGTGAAATCCATGTTGGAGATAAGGGGACAAGGCACAGAGAAGTTAAGCACATTGCCCAAGGTCACACAGCTAAGGAGTTAGGCAGTTAGGATGATGCACTCATCAGATCTGCCTGCAGAGCCCAGTTTTCAACAGCATGCTAAACTTCAGCTCAGTAACATGTTTAGCAGTGATTCATTTTAAGTCCGGATAGTCTTTACTGTTGGGCATTCTGGTGTGTGTGCTGAACTCACATGGCACCAGGTGCAACTTTTGGCATGGGGTCTGTGAGGTCTCTGGGAGAAAGAAGCTACTGCCAACACAGGAGTAACACAGGCCTAGCTCTCAGAGGTGTAGAGGAATTCTCAGTGAAATTGAAAGTGAAAGAATACTTTCTCTATGATCTGAATTGCATGGCTATTGTTATAAACTAAATTAGGTTCCCCTAAGGTTTATATTTTGAAACTCTAACCCCAGAACCTTCAGACGTAACTATATTTGGAAGCAGGACCTCTTAAAGAGATGATTAGGTTAGATGAGGCTTCTAGGTGGGCTCTAATCCAGTCTAATTGGTATCTTATAGAAGAGGACATTTGGACATGGAGAGAGACACCAGGGACATATGCAAAGGGAAGACCATGTGAGGACACAGTGAGAAGATGGCCATCTGCAAGCCACAGAGAGGCCTAGAGAAACTAATCCTGCTGACACTTTGATCTTGGACTTTGAGTCTCCAAAACCATGAGAAAGTGAATTTCTGTTGTTGAAGCCACCCAGTCTTGCGTACTTTGTTATGGCAGCCCTAGCAAATGAGCAGCCCTTTATTGAGTCACTTTACCTGAATCCAGAACACAGAGTAGGAAGTCTTTCTCTGTCACTCTGCCACACACCACAGAGCAGATTTGACCTTTGGGTGTTCAGAGGTTCCAGCAGCCGAGAAATGCTGAGCTCAGGGGTCAGCAAGAGATTTGGCACCCAGAGGAGGAACATGATGTAGTGACAGTGCCTGCCGTGGCCAATGAAGCGACAGTAGCCATTTTCAGGAAATTGCTACCCCATAAACAGCAGTGACAGAGAAAAACAGAGCCAGCAGAGCACGGGAGGAAGTGGCTGTGGCCAGCGGAGTGGCACAGAATTCAAGAAAGGGCAGCATATGTCACACATGCCTCTGGAGATTCTAAACATTCTTAAGAGGGAATTTTCAGGGAGCTGGGGTTCATACATCAGCAATTTGGGGAAATGAGCCAGAAAAATTAGGTATTAATATTAGCATTCCCACATATGTACCCAGAGGGTGGTGAGGCTTGGGGAAATTACAGTTCCACACAGTTGACCCCAGAGCAGATGTCGATGAAGATCCATTTGGGAAGTGAAAGAAGATGCATAGCAGAAATGGAGTGACAGGCAAATAATGGTGAAATGGGATAAAAAAAAAGTGGAAAGATTTGTGCATGAAGAACCCAGGGAGATAGATGTAAACTGATCCAACCATTTTGCAGGGTGATTAAAATAAAACCTAGTTAAAAAGACTTTGTACATAGAACATGCTATATGGATGGTTTATTTAGACAAAAAAAAAAAAAAAAGGCCCAACTCTGTTTGAGATAATCACAAGCAGGAATTCAATGGCATGAATAGAAATTTCACTTGGAGGAAAACAATTAATAGGTTGGGGAAAGAAAAAAAAGAACAAATCAAATTGGGCAGTTTAAAAAGAAGGCAGTTAAAAAAATGTTCAAGTTTCTATGTGAATGCTTTCAGTGTCAAGTCTTTGGAAAATCATTAGTGCCTCTTGCAACTTGAAGATAATGACAAGAAGTACAGCTTTCCCATTTCTTCTTTCCAAAATCATGCAAATGGAAAAAGGACAAGTGAAACTACAAATTCTTCCTCAATGAGACTAGAAAGGAAATAAAACTGTGAATGGCAAAGAAGTAGAAGGAAGGCAAGGGCCAAGAAGTAGGAGGAAGGCAGGGGCCCAGGAGCATGACACAGATCCTGGAGCCTAGGGATAATTTTCCTAGATAACACAGGCAGTTGGAATATGATGGAGAAGGGTTCAAGAATAATATAGAAAAAATAATAAACTCATGGAAAATGTGAAGGTAAATTGGAAGCCATGAAAGGTGAGATAAATAATGCTGAAGAAATTAAGACAAAGGTAAATTTTAAAATAAATAAAATAATAGGCATTTTATTTTCTCAAGTCAAATTAATGAAGATGCTGAAAATTATATTTAACCCTCTTGGGAATGATTTGAATTCTGTTATTGAAGTCATGTGCTGTCCTTTTGAGGTGACATAGGATGTCTTCAGTGGCCATTGGGATTTTCAGCTGATTGCTGTAGGGCATTATATCTGCCATTTCCTTTGATTTAGATTTTCTCTCTCACAATCATACTTTACCTATCATCATCATACTTTATCTTATCATTTTCCCCTATGTATCTGCTTTTTGTATATTCTCCTCTACAGTTTTTAATTCAATATTTTTAATACTGCTAAAAAATGCCATATAGCCAGATGTAACCACTATATGATAAATAAAAGTTGATAATGATTTAGTAAGGACTTTTGTCCCTAGTTTGTTTCTTTAAATTGCAAAGAAGTGTGAATATGGTATTTGTTACAGCAAAGAGCTTCTCAGTGCCACTTTTGCTTGAGATGAGGTCTTAGTTTGCTGAACTCTCCAGAAAACTGATCTCCTGAAAAATTAAGTACTGTTTTCTTATGATCATATTTACTAACAAAAATGTATCAGTGTATTATTCTGGTCATAGTTTTTCACTGTTGTTTGTCTTTGCCTTTTTAAAATAAAGAGGGTACCTTACTTTGAAATCACCAGGTTGATTTGCTTAAATTTATAGAATGAATCTTTAGAGCAACTCGAATGTAATTAATTACTTGAGATAGGGCTGGGTAAAATACAACTTGGAACAAGGCTGAATAATATTGTGGTCATGTATAAAAGTTTGAGACCCAAGCTGTCTGGAGTCAAGTTCTGGTTCTACCAGTTATTAGTGGGAAGACCTTGGGTAAATAATTAAATATCTCTAGGTTTCACTTTCCTTGTCTGTATATGAGGAAAATAGAGATGTCTACCTATGGTCACTAACTGTACCTCAGAGGATTGATTGTGGTCTCTAACTATTGATGCATGTGTAGCACTTAGTAGGTCTACTGTGTAGTCATGGGAAGTAATAAATGCCCATGTCAACTACTCAAAAATATTGCAGTATAACTACAATTCAAACTACTAATATGAGATAATATTTTAGAAGTAAAATGATGTTGTGAAGGTTGATAAATATGTGAAAAGTTTGTGCTCAGAAGAGTTAATGGTTAGCAAGACAGAGTCATAAATCTATATTAGAGAAAGTTTGGGCAACACTTTCAATTCTGGTCTTGGGTCTTGGAATATGATTACTGCCCATGAAGCACAAAATCTTCAGGAAGAGACAGAACAGTGGGTGGATTCAAAATTGTGAGCTTTCTTATTTGTTCTAAGAGCAGCCTTTTTATCTGTTTTCTTCTTGATTGAGAGAAGAGATGAAAGGCATGGGAATAAAATTAATCCCAATAATATCTTAGAAGAGAAAGCAGCTTAATAATAAGCAAGTCTAATGTATGAGTGAGAGCAAGGGAAAAAGAGAAAATCCTTCAAGAAGATAGCTCTGTGTCTGACAAGATGAGGAGAGAGGAGAGAGCTTATGTAATGCATTTTGCATCAGAGTCTTTCAACAGGCAGCTGAGCTGTGCTATTGTTGCCTCATAGAAAGAAAAGAGCTGATTCTTACTCAGCTGGCTGAGAGGGGCAGAGACCAGAGCATCCACTTATACTTTTCCCTCTTTTTTTAAACATTTGAAGAGGAAGCAGGGACTTGAAGAATGTAATCTTAATCTAGTTGAATGTAATGCTTAGATAGTAAGGCAGGATACCAGCCCTCTGGGTGGGACGGGGGGCAGGGGCTGGAGAGGAATCTAAAGATCTCCATCAGCAGTCACGGCTTACAGATCTTCCTTCCTTCCTTTATTTTTTCTCCCTCTCTTTCTTTCTTTCTTTCTTTCTTTCTTTCTTTCTTTCTTTCTTTCTTTCTTTCTTCTTTCTTTCTTTCTTCTTCTCTCTTTTTCACGTAGGCTTCATGCCCCACATGGAGCCCAATGCTGGACTTGAACTCATGACCCTGAGATTAAGACCAGAGCTGAGATCAAGAATCAGATGCTTAAGGACTGAGCCACCTAAGAGCACCTATTCTGCATTTTAAAAATCTTGAGAAGAGGGAGGCAATGAGACGGGGGAAGAAAGCTCTGAAGAGAGAATCCTGTGCCTCTGATACCAACAAACTGTACAGCACTGTGTAACCTTGGGCTCTTTCCTTCAGCCCTGAGGTCTCAGTTTCTTCTTCTGTACAACAAAAGGGTTGAAAGATTGGCTTGTAAGATATCTAAATCCCTTTTCAGCTCAAAAATCCTGTCATATATTGTAATGTCAAGAGAATCAACCTGTGTTCCCACAATTTGGTCCGTATTGTTTTAGCTGCCATCCTATCTCACTATTCTTTTTCTGACCCTCCCTGTTACTGGCAAACAGAATACAATTTTACCTCCCTGCCTTTGCTTTATTTGCACGCTTCACCTTCACTGCTTCTGCTTTAACATCTAAATACACTTGTCTTTGGGACTCACCTTAAATATCTGTTGACATAAATTTCTAGGCAAAACATGGAGTTGCTCCTGCCTAGGGTGCCATGTCAGCAAACATAACTTTCACATTCCTATAAATGCTTTACATGACCAGAATCATGGAATAGCCAGTCAGCCAATCCCCAAACCCTAAGCCAACTCTTAGTGCCTTGTTTCTTAATCTTTCTAAATAAGGTCAGATTCACATCCCCAGTCAGTCATGCTCTGTCTCCACATTGCTGCTTCTAAGACTCGATAAAACTCACTCTTGCCCCAAATATCTTGGGAAGAGTGTGCCACTGCTTATGAGACACTGTACTCCCCACTGCCTAGATTGTCTTCTCTAGAGTAAAGGACATAGAACTCATAACTACACTGTCTTGTTTTTTGTAATTTTTCATATCCTTATCCTTCTCTCCAAAAGAAAAGATCTTCACTTCCCAAATTTCCATAAAACTTCCCCTGTGCCTTCTTGAGGAACTCATTATATTCCACATGATATTGTGATCATTAGTTTGTATATTGCCTCCATGATGAGCAAGTGTAATAAACTCTCTCATTCTTGGGACCCCTGGGGATTGAGACACAAAATTTCTCACAATATTGAAACATGCCTAAGACATTTGGTAAATAGTCACTGTTCCATTCCTTTCACAGAGAATGCCCATGCCACAGATTTCTCACTCCTTCCCCCAGGACACCTTATGTCCCCTCAATCAAATAACTGAAAAGTTGGTATCTCAAACAGCAGAGCCTCCAGGGTACAGTCTAGGCTATAGCTTTGTTCTTTCAGATAGGTCTGATGTTGTACAAATTGTTAAATATTTTGAATGTCATCCCTGCTCTGTATATCCCATGGCCACAGTCTTGGATATCGTGGCTTGTACACAATAAATGATGAATAAATGTTTATTAAATAAAAGAACCCTGACTTGTTCCAATACCACAAAAATTATAGGAAACATGTTAGAGGTGGGTCAGGTTTAGAGATAAGATATGATTGCTTGATGAGTCATTGTTTAGGGCTTGTCCCTTGACTTCAAAAGAAACCCAAGAATTTTGAAGGGAAGGCAATGAGTAGAGGAGCTAAAATAAAGATATTAAGTAAAATTGAAGGGAAATAAATGCATAATTGAGTAATGCACTGGGCAGTAGGTTTGAGTTTTTCAAGAGTTTGATTTAAGGCTGCTTGAATTAAAGAGTATTAAACATACTACTTTCTCCTGATTATTCCTTTTACATTTCCATTCCTTTTCTGTGTCTCTCAGGGCTGGTCTTTTTACTCTGGTTCCAACTGAGATCCCTCCCCAAACTTTGGCCCCTTTACCCTCTCTTTGTACATTCTTTTGCTGTAATGAATAAATAACTTTAGCAAAACTGTAGTATATACAGAAAATATACAACAACCAATTGGAATTCTATAAAATAACAATGAATAATTGAAAAATCAAAAGTAAAATAAAAATGTACCATGTAAGTATTGGGAAAACTAGAAGTCCACATGCAAAAGAATGAAACTAGACCACTTTCTCACACTGTAAAAACCAAACCAAACCAAACCAAACCAAACCAAGAAAATAACCTCAAAATGGATTAAAGATCTAAGTGTAAGATCTGAGGGATGTTTGGGTTGCTCAGTTGGTTAAGCAACTGCCTTGGGCTCAGGTCCTGGTATTGAGCCCTGCTTGGGCTTCCTCTTCAATGAGGAGGCATCTGCTTCTCCCGCTGTCTCTACCCACCATTGGTGCACTCTTTCTCTTTCTCTCTCTCTCAGATAAGTAAGTAAAGTATGAAAAAAAAAAAAAAGTAAAACCTGAAACCAGAGGGCTCCTAAAAGAAACCAGGCAGTAAACACTTGGACATTAGAATTAGCACCATTTGGGGGGCCTGTCTCCTCAGGCTAGGGCAACAAAAGCAAAAATAAACAAATAAAACAATCACTAAAAAGGTTCTGCGGAGAGGAAGAAACCATCAACAAAACAAAAAGTTAACCTATGGAATGGGAGAAGATATTTGCAAGTAATATATCTGATAAAGGGTTAATATCCAAAATACATAAAGAACTCATACAACTCAACACTAAAAAGATAAACAATCTGTTTAAAAAGCATGCAGAGAACCTAAATAGACACTTTTCCAAAGACATACAGATGGCCAACAAGAACATGAGAAGGTGCTCAACATCATTAATCATCAGAGAAATGCAAACCAAACAAAATGAGATGTCATTTCACATCTGTTGGAATGGCTATTATCAAGAGCCAAGACATAACAAGTGTTGGAGAAGATGTGGAGAAATGGAACTCATACGCGCTGTTGGTGGGAATGTGAATTGGTGCAGTCACTCTAGAAAACATTATGGAGCTTCCTCAAAAAATTTGAAATTGAAATACCATTATATCCAACAATTTCATTTCTGGATATTTATCCAAAGTAAATGAAAACTAATTTGAAAAGATATATGCACCCTACATCCATCAGAGCATTAGTTACAAAAGCCAAAATATGGAAGCAACCTAAGTGTCTATTGATAGATGAATAGATAAAACAGATGTGGGCAATCTATCTATATCTATCTATATCTATATCTATATCTATCTATATCTATCTATATCTATATTTCTATATCTATCTATATCATCTATCTCTATATCTATCATCTATATCTATCTATATCATCTATCTATCTCTCTAATTCCATTCTTACATATAAAATATACAGAATGTTCAATTTATATATATATATATATATATATATATATATATATACACACACATATATATACAAAATATAAGAATGGAATATTATTCAGCCACAAAAAGAATGATATCTGGCCATTTGTGGCAACATGGATGGACCTAGAGGGCTATTATGCTAAGTGAAAAAGTAAGACAGAAAAAGACAGAAACCATGCAACTTCACTTATACATGGAATCTAAATGACAAAGCAATGAACAAATAAAACTAAAACACATAAATACAGAGAACAAACTGGTGGTTGCCAGAGGGGAGAGAGAGGAGGGTAGGCAAAATAGGTGAAGGGGGTTAAGAGGTACAATTTTCCAGTTGTACAATAAATTAATCATGGGAACATAAAGTACAGCATAGGGAATATAATAAATAGCTTATAATAACATATGGTGAAAGATGATAAGTGGGATTATCATGGTCATTTCATAATTATATAAATGTTGATTCACTATGTTGTACACTTGAAACTAATATTTCATGTCATCTACAATTTTAAAAATAGTGACAATACCAAATACTGGCAAGGATATGGAAAAATAGAATCTCTCATATATTGCTAGCAGAATGTAAAATGGCATAACCGTTTAGTTTGTCAGTTTCTTACAAGACTAGGCATACACTTAACATATGACCCAGGAATCACATTCCTGAACATTTATGCTGGAGTAATGAAAACTTATATCCACACAACTACCTGTATACAATTACTTTTATATTACTAATTTTTAATAGCCAAGAACTGGAAATAATAAAAATATCTCTGAATCCGTTAGTGGTTAAATAAACAGTGTTGTATCCATACCATGGGATTCTAGTCAGCAATGAGAAGAAATGAACTAATGATAAAAGTAACAACCTGGATGGCTCTTAAGAATGTTATGCTGATTTTAAAAAGCTAATATAACAAGTTCACATACTACGTGATTCTATTTATATTACATTTCAAAATAGTAAAGTTATAAATGTGGAGAAAATTGGTGGTTGCCAGGGATTAAGGATATTGAGAGGGAAGAGGATGTGCATGACTACAAAGGAGTAGCACAAGGTGATTCTTTGTGGTGATGCAATAATTCTGTCTCTTGATTGCAGTGGTGGTTACATGAATCTACCTACCATAAAATGACATATAACTATAAACACATATGGTGCCATGTCAGATTCCTGGTTTGGGATATTGTACTATAATTATGTAAGATGTAATTATTGAGGGAAACTGGGTAAAGACTACATGGAATAGCTCTGTTAAAAAAATATTCCAGTGTTTTCCAGTTCTGATCTTTGAGAATGTTCCAACAGGTCAAGGCACACCTGTGATTCAAACATCTAAAGGAGAACTAAAACAAAGTAACCTCGGAAGTATATTCCAAACTGGACAAGTCAATGAATTAATAAAATCATCTGGAAGACCCCTTAAAAAGTGCCATTTAAGATATCACAAAAGAAAATAAAACACTTAGGGATAAGTCTAATGAAATCTGTGCAAGATCTCTATCCTGAAAATTACAAAAGACTGATGAAAGTTAAGACATAAGTCAACAGAGAGATATATTGTGTTCATGGATTGGAAGATTTCATTTCTCACAAATTGATCTACAGGTCCAGTGCAATTAAAATACTGTCAGAATTTTTTGTAGATATCAATAAGCTGGTTTTAAAATTTATTGGAAAAGGGAAAGAGCCTAGTATAGCCAAGATGATTTGGAAAAAGAAGAATAAAGTTGGATGGTTTACATTACCTGATTTTAAGACGTAACAATAAAGCTGTAATAATCAAGACAATGTTGTATTGGAGAAAGAATATATGGATAGATAAATGCAGCATAATAGAGTCTAGAAACAGCATGCAGAAATATGACCAATTGATTTTTGACAATAGTGCAAAGGAGATTCAATGGAGAAAGGATAGTTGATCCCCCCCCCCAAAAAAAATAACTGTACTGGAATGATTGGACATCCATATATAAAAAAAAAAGAATCTTAGCCTATCACTTACACTGCATGTAAAAATTAATTCAAAGTGAATTGTACAATTAAGTGTAAGATCTAATACTATACCATTTAAAAAAAATAAAAGGTAAGAGAAAAATCTTTGTCACCTTAGGCTAGATAGAGTTCTTAGAGGGAAACATCAAGAGTATAATCCAAAGGTGAGAAACTGATAAATATGACTTCCTCAAAATGAAATGTTTTTAGTTTGCAAAAGACATCTGTGAAAAGAATTGGAAGGCAAGTCACAGACTGGAAGAAAATATCTGCAAATCATACATCTGATAAAGAACTCTCAAAACTCAATGACAAGAAAACAAATAACCCAATAAAAAATGGACCAAAGGTTGGAGCAGACACTTCATCAAAGAAGGTATTTGGACAGGAAATAAACACATGAAAAGATGCCAATATCATTAGTCACTAGGGAAATGCAAATTAAAACCACAAGGAGCTGTCACTACACACCTCTTAGCAAAAACAAAGAAAGCAAAGCCCAATAATGCCAACTGGTGGCAGCATACTTAATAATAGGAATCTTATGCATTGCTGATGAGAATACAAAATGGAAAAGCCACTGTGGAAAAGCGTTTTTCAGTTACTTATAAAGTGACACACACGTGTCCTCTATGACCCAGACATCCTATTATCCGTGTTTAACCTACAGCAATAGAGCCTGTGTCCACACTAGTACCTGATATGAAGGTTTACAGCGGCATAAAACTACTATGATTGCCAAAAACTAGAAATAGCCAAATGTCCCTCAACTAGGTAATCAATAGACTTGTAGTACATAAAAAAAATCACAGTTGTTATACATTTCCACAACCTCCATGAATCTGTAGTCATACAACTACCACCACAGAGCAGATATAGAACAGTATCATGACTGCCTCCCCCAAAAGGCCTTATTTGTATAAGATCTTGGTTTTATATCTTATTTTAAATTAAACAATTTTTATATCTTATTTTAAATTTAAAAAAAAACTAAAGTGAGGGAAATGAATGAAAATTCCTCTGGAAATACTTCCATCTAAAATTTGACATTTTTGAAAAACAGTAAGGCAGTATCTAATAAAACTGAGTGTATGCATATGTGTATGTGTATTTCATATACATAATCTATAAATTTTAATTCTAGGCAAGTACCTAGTAAAGTGCACCCTGAGGCCCACAAAAAGATTTGTGCAAGTATGTTCATTGCAACATCATTCTTAACAGTCTCTACCTGAAAACTACTCAAATTCCCATCAGTAGCAGAAGGGATATAATGTAAGAATGGAATAGATATTGGAAGAGTGGGATTGTGATGTTTTCCTATGGTAAAGTACTATACCATAAAGAGAATGAACAATCTACAACTATACATAATATGGATGAATTTCACATTCATTTGAGTGACACAGCCAGACAACAAAGAGTATATATTCTATGCTTCCATTTTTCTATCACATTTGAAACAGGAAAACTGGTCTCTGGCTGTTAGATGTTGGGATAGTGGTGGGTTTTCCTTGGGTAGATGGGTAGTGAGCAGAAAATGTGGGAGGCTGTCTTCCTGAAACTGAAACTGGCCATGACTGGGTTCCACTTACATGATCATGCTTAGTTTGAGAGATTCATCAAGGCAAAAACTAGTAATTTGTATATTTTTCTGAGCATGCATATGTCGATAAAAAGTTTACATTAAAAAATCAGCAAACAGGGCAGCCCGGGTGGCTCAGCGGTTTAGCGCTGCCTTCAGTCCAGGGCGTTATCCTGGAAACCCGGAATCGAGTCCCGCATCAGGCTCGCTGCATGGAGCCTGCTTCTCCCTCTGCCTGTGTCTCCGCCTCTCTCTCTCTGTGTCTTTCATGAATAAATAAATAAAATATTTAAAAAGATTAAAAATAATAAAAAAATCAGCAAACATCCTTTCATCTTTTTAAAATATATTTGGGGGTGCCTGGGTAGCTTTGTTGGTTATGTGTCTGTCTTTGGCTCAGGTCATGATCCCAGGGTCCTGGGATTGAGCCCTGGGTCTAGCTCCCTGCTCAATGGGGAGTCTCTTTTCCCTCTCCTTCTCCCCCACTGCTTGTGTACATGTGTGCGTTCTCTCTCATAAATAAAAAAATGTATCTAATTTACATCCAGCTTTACAGGAATACAGGAGTTGCATAAAAGTCACATACATCTTCTTTTGATGTCATCCTTTTTCTGTCTTTTTTTCTTTTAGAGGTCATTTATCTGAAATTCAAATATTTTCTCAATTGCAGAGTTGTTCCTAATGCATGCAGTTTAATACTGCTCAAAGAGTTGGTTTGCTGCCTCCATCAGTTGGTTGTCCTTCCCTAAGACCTGTGCCCTCCTGTCAGTTCTAGAGACCAGGCCAGATGCAGACTTGGAATGAAGGACTTTTCTGGAACATACCTGCTGTGTGGTAAGGATATTGCTTCACTTCATTTACTGCAGGCTGTGCCTCCCATCAGACTTCTTATGGCGTTGCTTATGCATTCAGCTATTCCTCCTGCAGTCTCCGTGGATACCTCATTATATCTGGAAGTATTTTATAAGATATTACAACCCAAGCTAGGCAGGAAGTCTGTCACTAGAAGGGTCTTATCATTAGACGGTCGTGCACCAAATCCTGGGAATCGTGGAAACAGCCCATTAGTTCCTCCTTCTGTCTCCTATTCATCCATACTGAGCCCACCTCAGAGAGGCATAAAGGAGGCCTCCTCTGTGATTTCTTTCCTTTTTTCACAGTCTCTCGATATTCCTCTCCCCAACCCTCTTCAACAGTGTCCCATTTCTTCTTCCTTTCTGCCTCTAACCTGACTCAAGTCTGGTGGTACAAACCAAAAGTTTTTCCCTCAGTGAATGTAGGGTTGAGAGAGGTGGCAAATACAAACAGGTCTTGCCCCTATCTGATGAGTTGAAGAGAAGTTTCCTTTTAGACTCAGCTTTACGGTGAGATGTTAAAAAGTTGAAAGGGTAAGACTGACCAGCAGTTACCCTAAGTGCAACTCATTATTTTGCTCACAGAGTCTAAAGCACTTTCTTCCATTCTTTTTGCTTTCCTAACCATCCTTAATTCTAGATTGAGAAAGGGAGGTGGTATTCACGACAGCCAAGTAGGGTAAAGTGGATACAAAAACCTCTTTTTTTTTTAATTTTTATTTTTTTAAGTAAGCTCTACACTTAGTGTGGAGCCCAGTGCAGGGCTCGAACTCACAACCCTGAGATCAAGACCTGAGCTGAGATCAAGAATAGGACACTTGCCCAACTGATCCACCCAGGCACCCTAGGTACAAAAACTTTAATGTCATGTCACTAGGATTCAGGAATTTAAATTCATAGAGATGAAAATTTGTTTGAAATATTCCATTTATAAAATAACATAAGCACCAATGTTTCTTTCAGTCACATCTAATGTAATATACTTCAAGGAATTTCATACTCAAATAGAATATTTGAATATAAGTAATATAAGTCAGAGTTTATTGCCAAACTCAGTTTCAAAGGATTTGGCAGGACTTATTACTATACCTGACTCTGACATTGAAAGTCCCTGAAAACTATGAACCTACACTGATGGCATCTTTATTTTAGATTGCTGTCTCCTCCTGAAGTGTCAGTCAGTTGTCAGTAAAATTGACATAATATGTATGAAAACCCTAGTGCTTGTTGGTGATTGATCAATATTATCTTGCTTCCTTCATGATACTAATGTGTCTTCTTTTATCGTCTTCTCATGTTACTTTTGGCTTCTAATTTTGTCAGGACTGGTAAAATTACATAATCTCTAATCATTTGGTAATTTGTTCTTAACGTGCCTTCTTTCAAAAATGATCCCAAAAAACAAAAGTCAGGTTGAAAGGATAAATCAATTTGGTTGCATTGAAATTTAAAATATCTGTAATCCCAATAATCACCATAAACGAAGTTAAAAACCAAATGTCGAATTGGCAAAAAATTTGCATCGCATGTAGCAGAGGGTTACTAAGCAAAACAGTTGAAGAGTTACTACATACCAATAAGAAAAAGATAAATGAAAAAAATAGAAAAACGGCAAAAGATATTAGGAGGTAGTTTACAAAAAAGGGAAAAAATGCCTAATAAATATATGAAACATTGCTCAAACTCACTACTAATTAGGAATATGCAATTTATAATTAAAATGAAATAGATTTATCCTCCACCAGATTAAATAATTATTTGAGTAAGATATAAAAGGCTAGTGAGTGCATGAGGAACTAACTCCGTAATATACTATTTCTCATGGTATAAATTGGTATACTTCTTTGGGAGATTTAGCAACATTTCTTCAGGTTAAAAACATGTATCTTTTATACCCCTGGCTATGTTTTTGCTTAGTCTATACCCTTTAGAAACATTTGCACACATGCATGTGAGGTATGTAAAAATATGTATCATTTATTGAGAACTTGCTTCCACTGTTCTAAGTGCTTTGCATGTTTAAATTTTTTTAGTCCTCATTAATTTCTATTAGTATCCTCTTTTCATAAATTTGTAATCTAAGATTTGAACCCAAGTAGTCTGGCTCTAGAAACTGCATTCGTTTCCTTGTGTCATATTATCTGTCAAGAGAACTGTTCTCTTGTGCAAGGGTTCTTATTACAACAGTGCAACAGAATAAAATGCTAAATGATTTGGAATGTAATGCAGTAGAAAAAGGGGATGAAGTATATTTATATCATTGGTTCCAGTCCAGGGGCAATTTTGCTCCCCAGGAGACATTTGGCAATGTATGGAGATAGGTATGGCTGTCACAGCTGTGTGGGAGGAGGGAGTTGCCAATGTCATCCAGTGGTTAGGGGCCATATTAATATCAATTGTTCTCTAAGAAATAGTGTTCATTTAAAAAACTAATTTGTAGATTATATCAATTATTTAAAGAAGGCACGCACAGACACAACAAACAGAGCAGTCTATATTCTGCTTACATGTATGAGTATATGCATAGGAAATAGTCTAAATGCATACAAATTCTTAAATGTGGTCATTCCTGAAGGGTGGTAGAGGGGGCATGGTTTGTGGGAAAGATGTGAAAAAAGAGAACTTTCAAGATAGAACTACTGTTTTAGAAGTGTTAAGAGAAAAATATACATATGTATATTTATAGAATTACAATTAATATTAAAGTACCACTGAGTACTATTTGCTACCTGTCAATCTGAAGAGAGATAAACAAAAGACTATGAGCAGTTATGACAGGTAAAGAAAAACAAAGGCTGCTCCAAACCTCTGACCAAGTATGTCTTCTGGGAAATAATTTCTATGAAACATATTTTTAAGAGGCATATAGGATGTTCCTATTCATATAAAAATAAGTCCTAGAGCCATTTACTCTATACAACTATGTGTCAACATGAAAAAATCTTGAAGCAAAAACGCCAAACAGGACTCTAGGGAGAGAAAGATGATTCAGCTGGGAACCAAAGGGAATTCCCTTTATCTGCCTTAAAGGTTTTACAAGAAGAATTTTTTTACCATGTTATGTCATTTATTAAAAGTAAAAAGTAGGGGTTCCTGGGTGGCTCAGTGGTTGAGCGTCTGCCTTTGGCTCAGGGTGTGATCCTGGGGTCCTGGGATCGAGTCCTGTATCAGGCTCCCCACAGAGAGCCTGCTTCTCCCTCTGCCTAAGTCTCTGCCTCTCTTTGTGTCTCTCATGAATAAATAAATAAATAATCTTAAAAAAAATAAAAAGTAAATCAGTTAAGAGCGTGTACCTACACAAATATATAGGGGTATTATTGGCTTTTGTTGCTATTAAGTTAAAAAGCCAAAACAAAAACAATGAAGCAATGTAAATACCCAAGAATGAGAGATAGGGCAAAGAAAAAAGTCCTTGCTCATTTAAATAAGCGCCCTGTACTTATGAAGAATAGCATTCTGGAAGTATGTCTGTTAGCATGGACAGATGGTTGAGTTACCTGGTTAGATGAAGAAATAACAATTATAAAACACATACATGGAATCAGACCCCATTATTTCAAAGAGAAAGGTAAACATGAGTTTAGGAGGAAAACATTTGGAAGGAGAGTTACCAACATTTTCAGAAGAATCATCTTTGGAGCTGGAAGTAGATGTACTTTTGTGTTCTCTTCATTCTGATTTGCTCATTCATTTCTCTAGATCCACAAAAGTGATTGAATAGCTATGTGTTAGAGATCACTTTCCAGTAAGTACCTGGGAGACAGTTTCTAGCTTTGCTACTCAGTGATGGGGGCTTGTTGGAAATGCCAAATATTGACCTACCTGAGACCCCGAAGTCAGGATCTTCATGGTAGCCTCTTAGGAGATTCACAGGGACACTGAACTATTTAATGCCAGTTAAAAATAAAATCCTGTGTTTTAATAGTCAGCTAGACTAGGTTTGGACTGTCAAACACATGTGAAAATTAAGGCATCTAAAAGAACCTGTGACTGGTGAGAAAGCTGTCTCCCCTACAGTCACAATGACCATATTACTCATTTTGGTCTCAAGGTTAATAACTGCCAGGTAACTGATGAGACGCTGTAGCATACTGCCACAGAATATGGCCACTCGTGGGCACAATTTGATCAATAACTCATTCCTTCAACACAAAGGAAGGCACATAAGAAATGCTCAGAGAGAAACAGAGAGGCTCAGTAGAGCTGATCAATATGTGGTAAAAGCCATGGTCTTGGGATGGGCAACTTGGCATTGAGTCAAAGTTTCTATTTTCACAGCTTCTGGCTTTTGGGGAAGTAGATATTGCATTTACTGTATTTGCAAGAGGTCACAAATATCAAAGCTCATCTTATTCTTCAGACATGGTCCATGTGTCTTTTTATTTAAATAAGGGCAGCACAGAGCTCCTCCAAAATCTGTACAAATCATGCTTTGGTACCAGGCTGCCCTGACAATGGGCATAGCCATCTGGAATCTAGAAGAAAATGGAGACCTTGTAGCCATTTTTTTTTTTTTTTAAAGAATTGTTGTCGTTTTCTTTTTTTTTTCTTTTTTTTTTTTTTTTTGCTGTGTTCTCATGGACTTTGCATTCTTTGTATATTTTTTTATTGGAGTTCGATTTGCCAACATATAGCATAACACCCAGTGCTCATCCTGTCAAGTGCCCCCCTCAGTGCCCGTCACCCAGTCACCTCATCCCCCTGCCCACCTCCCTTTCCACTACTCCTTGTTCATTTCCCAGTTAGGAGTCTCTCATGTTCCGTCACCCTCACTGATATTTCCCACTCATTTTCTCTCCTTTCCCCTTTCACTATTTTTTATATTCCCCGAATGAATGAGACCATATAATGTTTGTCCTCCGACTGACTTCACTCAGCATAATACCCTCCAGTTCCATCCACGTTGAAGCAAATGGTGGGTATTTGCCATTTCTAATGGCTGAGGAATATTCCATTGTATACATAGACCATATTTTCTTTATCCATTCATCTGTCACTGGACACCGAGCTCCTTCTACAGTTTGGCTATTATGGACATTGCTGCTATAAGCATCGGGGTGCAGGTGTCCTGGCGTTTCACTGCATCTGTATCTTTGGGGTAAATCCCCAGCAGTGCAATTGCTGGGTTGTAGGGAAGATCTATTTTTAACTCTTTGAGGAACTTCCACACTGTTTCCAGAGTGCCTACACCAGTTCACATTCCCACCAACAGTGCAAGAGGATTCCCCTTTCTCCACATCCTCTCCAACATTGGTTGTTTCCTGCCTTGTTAATTTTCCCCATTCTCACTGGTGTGAGGCAGTATCTCATTGTGGTTTTGATTTGTATTTCCCTGATGGCAAGTGATGCGGAGCATTTTCTCATGTGCTTTTTGGCCATGTCTATGTCTTCTTTGGTGAAATATCTGTTAATGTCTTTTGCCCATTTCATGATTGGATTGTTTGTTTCTTTGCTGTTGAGTTTGATAAGTTCTTTATAGATCTTGGATACTAGCCCTTGATCAGCCCTTTATCTGATAGGTCATTTGCAAATATCTTCTCCCATTCTGTAGGTTGTCTTTGAGTTTTGTTGACTGTTATCTTTTGCTGTGCAGAAACTTTTTATCTTCATGAAGTCCCAATATTTCATTTTTGCCTTTGTTTCCCTTGCCTTCATAGATGTATCTTGCAAGAAGTTACTGTGGCCAAGTTCAAAAAAGGTATTGCCTGTGTTCTCCTCTAGGATTTTGATGGAATCTTGTCTCACATTTAGATCTTTTATCCATTTTGAATTTATCTTTGTGTATGGTGTAAGAGAAGGTCTAGTTTCATTCTTCTGCACGTGGCTGTCCAATTTTCCCAGCACCATTTATTGAAGACACTGTCCTTTTTCCAGTGGATAGTCTTTCCTGCTTTGTTGAGTATTAGTTGACCATAGAGTTGAGGGTCCATTTCTGGGTTCTCTATTCTGTTCCATTGACCTATGTGTCTGTTTTTGTGCCAGTACCACACTGTCTTGATGACCACAGCTTTGTAGTACAACCTGAAATCCGGCATTGTGATGCCCCCAGCTATGCTTTTCTTTTTCAATATTCCCCTGGCTATTCAGGGTCTTTTCTGATTCCACACAAATCTTAAAATAATTTGTTCCAACTCTCTGAAGAAAGTCCATGGTATTTTGATAGGGATTGCATTACATGTGTAAATTGCCCTGGGTAGCATTGACATTTCACAATATTAATTCTTGCAACCTATAAGTATGGAATATTTTTCCATCTCTTTGTGTCTTCCTTCATTTCATTCAGAAGTATTCTGTAGTTTTTAGGGTATAGATACTTTATCTCTTTGGTTAGGTTTATTCCTAGGCATCTTATGCTTTTCGGTGCAATTGTAAATGGGATTGACTGCTTAATTTCTCTTTCTTCAGTCTCATTGTTAGTGTATAGAAATGCCACTGATTTCTGGGCATTGATTCTGTATTCTGCCACACTGCTGAATTGCTGTATGAGTTCTAGCAATCTTGGGGTGGAGTCTTTTGGGTTTTCTGTGTATGGTATCATGTCATCCGCAAAGAAGGAGAGTTTGATTTCTTTGCCAATTTGAATGCCTTTTATTTCTTTTTGTTGCCTGACTGCTGAGGCTAGGACTTCTAGGACTATGTTGAAGAGCAGTGGTGAGAGTGGACATACCTGCCATGTTCCTGATCTTAGGGGGAAGGCTCCCAATGTTTCCACATTGAGAATGATATTTGCTGTGGGCTTTTTGTAGATGGCTTTTAAGATGCTAAAGAATGTTTCCTCTATCCCTACACTCTGAAGAGTTTTGATCAGGAATGGATGCTGTATTTTGTCAAATGCTTTCTCTGCATCTATTGAGAGGATCATATGTTTCTTGGTTTTTCTCTTGATATGATCTATCACATTGATTGCTTTACGAGTGCTGAACCAGCCTTACAACCCAGGGATAAATCCCACTTGGTCATGGTGAATAATCTTCTTAAAGTATTGTTGGATCTTATTGGCGAGTATCTTGTTGAGAATTTTTGCATCTGTGTTCATCAGGGATATTGGTCTATAATTCTCCATTTTGGTGGGGTGTTTGTCAGGTTATGGAATTAAGGTGATGCTGCCTCATAAAACGAGTTTGGAAATATTCTGTCCCTTTCTATCTTTTGGAACAGCTTTAATAGAATAGGTATGGTTTCTTCTTCAAACGTTTGATAGAATTTCCCTGGGAAGCCATCTGGCCCTGGACTTTTGTATCTTGGGAGGTTTTTGATGACTGCTTCAATTTCCTCCCTAGTTATTGGCCTGTTCAGGTTTTCTATTTCTTCCTGTTTCAGTTTTGGTAGTTTGTGGTTTTCCAGAAATGCATCCTTTTCTTCTAGATTGCCTAATTTATTGGTGTATAGCTGCTCATAATATGCTTTTAAAATCGTTTGTATTTCCTTGGCATTGGTTGTGATCTCTCCTTTTTCATTCATGATTTTATTTAGAACCTTTTTTATTTTTAATAAGGCTGGCTAATGGTTTATCTATCTTATTAATTCTTTCAAAGAACCAAATTCTGGTTATGTTGATCTGTTCTACGGTTCTTCTGGTCTCTATTTCATTGAGTTCTACTCGAATCTTTATTAACTTTCTTCTTCTGCTGGGTGTAGGTGTTTATTTCCTTTTGTTTCTCCAGTTCCTTTAGGTGCAAGTTTAGCTTGTGTATTTGAGTTTTTCCAATTTTTTGAGGGATGCTTGAATTATGATGTATTTCCCTCCTAGGACTGCTTTTGCTTATCCCAAAGATTTTGAACAGTTTTATCTTCATTTTAATTAATTTCCATGAATCTTTTTAATCCTTCTCTAATTTTCTGGTTGACCCTTTCGTCTTTTAGCTGGATGCTCTTTAACCTCCACATGTTTGAGTTTCTTCCAAATTTCTTGTGATTTAGTTCTAGTTTCAAAGCATTATGGTCTGAAAATATGCAGGGGACAATCCCAATATTTTGGTGTCAGTTGAGACCTGATTTGTGACCCAGAATGTGATCTATTCTGGAGAAAGTTCCATGTGCACTTGAGAAGAATGTGTAGTCAATTGCATTTGGATGTAAAGTTCTGTAAATATCTGTGAAATCCATCTGGTCCAGTGTATCATTTAAAGCTCTTGTTTCTTTGGAGATGTTGTGCTTAGAATCTGTTATTTGCAGAAAGTGCCGTGTTGCAGTCTCCCAGTATTAGTGTATTATTATCTAAGTATGTATTAACTTACATTAATTGATTAATTGATTAATTATTGGCTATTAATTGATTGACTATTAAGTGATTGATAACTTGGCAGCTATTAATTGATTGATATACTTGGCAGCTCCCACATTAGGGGCATAAATATTCATGAATGTTAGGTCCTCTTGTTGGATAGATCTTTTAAGTATGATATAGTGTCCCTCTTCATCTCTTACTTCAGTCTTTGGGATAAACTTTAATTTATCTGATATGGGATCCCTGGGTGGCGCAGCGGTTTGGCGCCTGCCTTTGGCCCAGGGCGCGATCCTGGAGACCCGGGATCGAGTCCCACGTCGGGCTCCCGGTGCATGGAGCCTGCTTCTCCCTCTGCCTGTGTCTCTGCCTCTCTCTCTCTCTCTGTAACTATCATAAATAAATAAAAAAATTTAAAAAAAAATTAAAAAAAAAATAATTTATCTGATATGAGGATTGCTACCCCAGCTTTCTTTTGAGGACCATTTGAATGGTAAATGGTTCTCCAAACTCATTTTCAGGCTGTAGGTCTCCTTAGGTCTAAAATGAGTCTCTTGTAGACAGCAAATAGATGGTTCTTGCTTTTTTATCCAGTCTGAAACCCTGCATCTTTTGATGGGATCATTTAGCTCATTCACATTTGGAGTTACTATTGAAAGATATGAATTTAGTGTCATCATGATACCTCTTCAGTCCCTGTTTTTGTGGATTATTTCTTTGGGCTTCCTCTTTCTTTTACAGAGTCCCCGTTAATATTTCTTGCAGAGATGGTTTGGTGGTCACATATTCTTTCAGTTTCTGCCTATTTTGGAAGCTCTTTATCTCTCCTTCTATTCTGAAGGAGAGCGTTCCTGGATACTGTATTCTTGGCTGCATGTTCTTCTCATTTAGGACCCTGAATATGTCCTGCCAGCCCTTTCTGGCCTGCCAGGTCTCTGTGGAGAGGTCTTCTGTTAATCTAATATTTCTCCCCATATAAGTTAGGGATTTCTTATCTCTTGCTGCTTTAAGGATTTTCTCTTTATCTTTGGACTTTGCAAGTTTCACTATTAAATGTCAAGGTGTCAAACGTTTTTTATTGATTTTAGGGGGGGCGGGAATCTTTGTATCTCCTGGATCTGAATGCCTCTTTCTCTTCCCAAGTTAGGGAAGTTCTCAGCTATGATTTTTTCAAATATGTTTTCTGGTCCTCTGTCCCTTTCAGTGCCCTCTGGAACCCCAATTAAATGTAGATTTTTCTTTCTGAAACTGTCATTTATTTCCCTTAACCTTTCCTCATGGTCTTTTAATTGTTTTTCCCTTTTTTTCCCCTCAGCTTCCTTCCTTGCTATCAACTTGTCTTCTACATCACTCACTCTTTCTTCTACCTCATTAACCCTCATTGTTAGGACCTCCAGTTTGGATTGTTTCTCATTTAATTGATTTTTAATTTTGGCCTGATTAGATCTAAATTCTGCAGTCATGAAGTCTCTTGAATCTTTTATGCTTTTTTCCCTAGCTACCAGTAGCTTTATAATTGTGCTTCTGAATTGGCTTTCTGACGTTGAATTGTAATCCAAATCCTGTACCTCTGCGGCAGAGAGTACTGTTTCTGATTCTTTTTTTAGTTGTGAGTTCTTCTTTCTAGTCACTTTGCTCAGTGCAGAGTGGCTGTATGAGTGGGCTCCATCAAGAATATCAACCACGACCTAAGTAAATTTCACCCTAGATGATTCTGCTGAGGTCAGAGACCAGAAATGGAAAATAAAGATCAGAACAAAATAAAAGGACCACTAAAGTGAAAAACAAATTTTAAAACAAAGTAGTAAAAAGTAAAAGGCCAGGAATTCTAAAGAAGAAGAGATTAAAAAAAAAAAAGAAACAGAAAAAAGAAAAGAAAAAGGAAAAGAACAAAAGAGGGTACTGGGAGATGGTGATGAAGAAATTGTAGTGGAGGGAGAATGTAGTCTACCTGAGGGGTTCTGGAGGGTGATCTTCTTGTTTCTGAGTATATTAAGTTCTGTATGTTAGAAGATGCTCAGTCACAAATTTATATAAACCAGAAGTATATGTAGAGGGCCCCAACATGGACCACCAAAACATAAATGAGATAAAAGAGGGAGGCAGAATGGGAATGAGGAATCCACAGAATGAACCAGCATGGTATACCACTTGGTTCTGGGTGCATACTGGTCATGTTTTAGTAGGTATTAACTTCCCCCATTGTAGAACAAAATGAGGCAGAGAAAAGAAAAAACACAAAACAACACAAAACAAAACAAAAAAAACCCATATTGTGTATATCTCCCAAAACTAAGTTGAGTATGTTGAAAGGAATCTAGAAGTGGAAAATATATCTAGGAGCTATAATTATAGAAATATGAAAGTCAAAAAGGAAAAATCTTAAAAATGAAGAGGCAGTAAAATATTGTACTTACGGTGGGAAAAGAGAAAAAAACCTAGATATTTACAGTTTGATATAAAAATGAGTTGTACTGGAAAAAAGAAGAAAAAAGGAAAAAAAAAAAAAAAAAAAGGAAGGATACCCTCTGGTTCTACATATTGTAAATCCTTCAAGTTCCCCTGGAACTTTCCAGGGCTGTTCCTCCAAGAACTTGCTCTTCCCTTGTCCTTCTAGCTGGTCTTCTGGGGGAGGGGCCTGCTGTGCTGATTCTCAGGTGTGTGCACCTGGGGGAGCTGCCCCGCATCCCGCTGGGGGCTGGGCTCAGTGGGAGCTGCTTACCCCGTGAGGCCCCTGCTCCCTGGCGGCCCTGCTCCGTCCCAGGCACAGGGTGACACCAGGAGGAACACCACTGGCGGGGCCAGCTCTCCAGCCCTGGAGTCAGCTCCCGCAGTAACTCCCGCAGCTCCCAGTCTGCTCGGGCCTGGATGCTCCAGGGGCGGGTGCGCCGATCTGCACAGCTCGGGGGCGCCCGGGGCAGGAGGGTCCTCGCCGTCCTGGGCCCTCCCCGCCTCCGCCTGTCCCGGGGGAGCTCAGGATCGGGGGCTGTGTCCCCCTGCGCCCTGGGCTCCCGCCCCGCAGCCCCCTCCATGCGGAGCCGCCGCCCGAGCTGCTCCCGGGGCCCAGCCCGGCGCTCCAGCCCTTTACCCGCTGGGCCCGCGGGGTGCGGGGTGCCCTCCCCTGGGCGCACCTCCTCTGGTAGTGACCCCGGGAACCTGGGGGCTCCACCGCGCCTCCTGCGGTGCTGCCCGAGTTCCCTGCCAGCGCCTTTCTGTCCAGGAGGAATCCAGTGCGGATTTTTCAAGTCCCTGCCTCTCCGGGGCTGGGCTCTCCTGTCCCGAGGCTCCCGCCGCCCCCCTTAGCCCGGCTCCTCGCGGGCCCCTCCCCCACTGGATTCTTTTTTATTTTTTTCTGCCTTCTTACCTTGTTAGAGGCCTTGTTAGAAGATGGAACGCTTCTCTTTGTAGCGTTCCAGCTGTTGTCTCTTTAAATCTCAGGTCAAATTTGTAGGTTTTTCAGGATGATTTGAAAGTCATCTAGGTAAGTTGGTGGGGACGGGTGACTTGGGGACCCTACTCCTCTGCCATCTTGCCCCCACCCCGAATTTGCATTTTTGAGGTTTGTCTTGGGGTCTCTTCCAAGGAATGCATGTTTTGAAGGAGTGGAGGAAGGGAATGCAGTTAGTGGGCCATCACTGAGGGACTGAGAAGGCTGAGAAAAATGCAGGCCACGGAGTCTGGCCTGGAGGAAAGAGATGAAGGAACAGATGGGGAAAGTGAGTGGCAGTAACTCCACCTCCCTTCCTGGGTGCACACCTCCAGTTCTCTCCTTTGTCCAAAAGCAGTGCGGCGTTGAGCACGGGGCTTGGGGTTTGAAGTCAGAAAAAAGTAAATTCATATCTGTGTTCTGACCCTTTCTGGCTGTGTATCCTTCAGCTCATGGCCACTCTCAGTTTTCTTTCTTTTTTTCTTTTCTTTTCTTTTTTCTTTTCTTTTCTTTTCTTTTCTTTTCTTTTCTTTCTTTTCTTTTCTTTTCTTTCTTTTCTTTTCTTTCTTTTCTTTTCTTTTCTTTCTTTTTTCTTTTCTTTTCTTCTTTCTTTTCTTTCTTTTCTTTCCTTTTCTTCTTTTCTTTCTTTCCTTTCCTTTCCTTTCCTTTCCTTTCCTTTCCTTTTCTTTCTTTTCTTTTCTTTTCTTTTCTTTCTTTTCTTTTTCTTTTTCTTTTTTCTTTTCTTTCTTTCTGATTTTATTTATTTATTCACAGATCCGGGGATCATGCCCTGAGCCGAAGGCAGACACACTCAACTGCTGAGCCACTCAGATGTCTCAGCTCTCAGTTTTCTTATCTATACATTGAGACTCACACTATCTGATGCATGCAATGGTTGTGTTAACTTAATTAAAATGATAAACTGCCTGGTTTAATACCTGGCACATTTGGGGTATTACATACATAATAACTAGTAGTTGATTTCCTCTCTTTTAGAGACCAGTCAGGGACTCTCCCCAGGACTCCTGCAAAGCTCTCATCAACAATCCCAAGTGAAGTTACTGTACTCTGGTGACCCCTCTGGTGGTTGTACAACTTGCCCTGGTTATTGCACGTTATTTTATAATGATGTATTCAAAGTCTACCTCCTACGCCTCCTGGGAACTCCTTAAGTTTAGTGACTGTCTTATTTCTCTTTGCAACCTTAGTGATTCCCACAGAGCTGGGCAAGGTATTTACCAAAAAATGCCGTTAGATTCATTGTATCAATGGATTTTGAAATTGTGACCATGCTATAGGATGAGTCTACAATATAACTGAAGGACCTTAGGATGAAGCCAACTCCAGAGCAGTGAAGCACTCAGGATATTCCTGCCAAGAGCTTTGGGTAACCAAGTGTGCTGTGGAGTAGCTATGGCCAGTTCCTTAAAAAAATGAGGGTTAAAAGGCCACAAACAGGGAAGCTTTTTGCCATATATCATCAGAGATCAAACTTAATGTTTTCTACAGATGGTGCTGGAACGAATTCAAATCAGGTGGAATATGAGAGGCTTTTTTCCCCCCACAGAATATTTTGTGGGTATTTTGACTTGATACATGACTGCAGCCTCATGGGACCCAAATCCAAAATTCAAGGTAAAGGTTGTTTTTCTTTCTGGAGTCTTCCGAGGCCTCATCCTCCACTAGAATGACATCTAAGTGCCTTTATTTAACAAAACCCAAAAATCATTAAGCCTAGAGCAGTCCCACAGCTCCAGGATGCCTCATTCTCAGATAACAAAAGCAGCTGTTGCACACCCACCAGCCCAACACGGTTCAAAAATCTGGCAGGTTTCCCTCACACCCCATCTAAGCTAAATGAAACCCCTTAGCATTCCCAAACTTTACATTAGCTGCCCGTGCTGAGTTGGCCACTGGCCACAGCTATGGCTACTCCAGCCAACATCAGAGGAAACATTGCCCTGCGTGCTGATTGATGGTTGGACCGGTTCTCGTCACCAGTATGCTTACCTGACTCTCTTTCAAATTCTGAGCACTTTTTATTTCCCATTAGACTCAGGCTTTTGTGTACTTTCCCTTTATTGGAACTGGCAACATGAAGCTATTTAAACACAGCTCCATCTGTCAGCGCCAGGTCCTGCAGGTAGAGTGTCGTGTTTGATTTCAGATTATCATTTGTCGTGTTGTCAAGAAAGGTTTGGGGGAGGAAGAAAAAAAATGCCCGCATCCAAACCATTCTCTGGTTAAAATACACAAAGAACTGATTTGCAACTTTGGCCACGACTCTGAGCCATGCTCTTCATGTTTCCCTACAGTCACAGCCAGCCTCTGTGACATTCATAAGGTGGCCTCCCAAGAGTTACCCACAGTGTAAAGCAGACCTTTACTCTGAGTCTTGGAGCCCACTTTGGGTCATTCCTCATTCATAAAGCAACCACAAGAGTAAGGCTGGTTCTTAGAAGGAGGAACACAAGTGTAAACAGAACCGAGGGACCCTTGTTTGACCCACTGACATGGAGTATCTAGATGTGGGGAATGGGATAAGCTACTCTCAAAATTCTGCTTCTGGGTATCTGTGCCAAAGAGATGGGATCTACATACAGAATATCTCTTGAGCATCGTTTGTCACAACATATTTACAATCGCAGGATATTAAAAACAAGATACACATTCAACAGTTAACCAAACAGCAAAAGGTTGATAATCCTTGAAGCTGAAGGATAGAGGAATGGAAACATGTGTGCTGTTTTCCTTTCTGCTAAACATAATAAAGACTATGCTCAAGGAAAAAGAATATAAAAATTATAGATACGGTGCGACTCATGTACATTAAGAATACAAAGAAAAGTGACAAAGAATATAACAAAAGGTTCTGGTCACCAACAGCACATATGAAACAGTGGCATGTGGCCTGATTCTTAGTGCCACCACATGGCCACACTGTTGAGAATGCAAGTGGGCCCTCAAAAAATAGGCACTGCAGGCAGATCTTGCATTTGACTCATTTGCTTGAGAATTGACTGGTATCAAAATGATCGATACCTTGGTATATGGTATCAATATCTTGAAAAGCAGACCTCAAGAACTGACTGGATTGGTGAGTGGACAAGTAAAGTTTGCCATGGCGTGGAAAGTGGAGAGACTTGGGCAGACCTTGAGACAGCTGTGCAGGAATGTGAAGGCAGAGATACTGGAAATACAGTAGAAGGTGAACCTGATATGACATCTGATCCAGAGTGGGGAAAACAGCCCCTTCTCAGACTCAGATTTAAGGAACGGGCTTTGTCTTTGGAAATAGGATTTCTCCTTCCCCGCCCTGCAGCCGCCAGCATCCCTCTGCCACCATCCAGCACCAAATAAAAGTGGATCCTTGCGTGCTATCTCTGTTGACAGCCTGAAAAAAATGAGTTCTGATCCATTCCTCTTTCTCACTCTAAGATTTACTTTCCCCTTTGGATTTTGACTTTAATGCTCAACTTCTCATTTTTATTTATTATTATTTTATTTTATTTTTTTAAGGATTTATTTCTTTATTCATGAGAGACTACAGAGAGAGAGAGAGAGGCAAAGACACAGGCAGAGGGAGAAGCAGGCTCCATGCAGGTACCCCGATGCGGGACTCGATCCCAGGTCCCCAGGATCACACCCTGGGCCTAAGGCAGGTGCTAAACCACTGAGCCACCCAGGGATCCCCTCAACTTCTCATTTTTAGACCACAGATAAGAATTGTCTGCAGTTGTGATTCTCCTCCTTCCATAATTCAGGTTCTCTTTATAGGCGTGCTACATCACAATGCTTTGGGGCAAAACACCTTCCTGTTTGCCCTCATTTCTTAGCATAACCTCATGGTTACCTAAACTACTCCAGCATGATAAATAAAAATCATGCACACAGAGAAGTGAGGAGCGATCTTCACTTATTCAGGGCACTAGACAATTCTACTGGTTCGGTTCTTGATCCCATGATGACAGAGTATGGCGACAATGTTTCAGAGAAATCCCAGAGGTCTCTTTATTTCCATCAGGACTTCTGATGGAGTCATTAATACTGTCAAAAGGAGCAACAGATCTAAGGAAAAACATATAGAATCTTTCAGAAAAAAAATAGAGTGTTTTTTGCCAGTGAAATAGAATTTTGATTGACAAAGTTCCAGAATTGTGGCAGGGAAGTGTAACCTGTTACACCAGGAAAATGAATGGGATCCAAAGAAACTGATCTCAAAGACTAGTCTCTGGGGGAACTGACTTGAAATATGCCATTCCTTAAATTACAAAAAATATTTTGGTCACTAGTTTTTAAAATGACTTTTAATATATGTGTATAACTAATACTTATCGATGAGAATAAAATCCTAGAATTCAAATAATAACCAGTAATTTAGAATAATGTATTTGAATAGCCTTTCACAGAGATGTGTCAGTCTTCTCACCACCCCTCTATATAGTGTTAAGATTGTCACTGTGGGTTGGTATAAATTTTTATGATTGGATTATTTGATGTGGAATATAGCTGAAGCCACATAACAAACTATTTCATTTCCACGAATTCCAGCTGTCATTTAAAATTTTACCCTGAGAAGTATTTGGCATTGCAAATAAGAATATGACTCCTTATCCAACTTTGATTCTTACTTTTAAAGTCCTTTTGTTTAGCCTGAGATACGACTGGCTTAGGGACGCAAAGCTGGCAACATGATTCATCACAAACTTCTAGAATTAGGGGGCAATGAGAAAACTCAAATTACCATCTTTGCCAATTTGGTGATGTTCATTTGCCTCAGTTCCCATATATATCAAGGAAGAATATTAATAACTATCTTCAGTTGAACGTTTAGAGTACACCGTGATTTCAATGTTATTAACTTGTGTATTTCTTATTTAAAAATTCATGTAGTAATGACTATTATTGCCTCTATTTTACAGGTGAGGACACTGATAAAAATGCATCTTGAAGTCAGCTAGTTGGTAAAGTGAGCTAAGAGTCAGATGGAGGCCAGAACTCTTCACCAGGAGTCTACTATGTCATGGGTATTCTGAGTATGGTGTGTGGCAGAGATTACTGACCCTCACTGACGTCCAATCTATTTTTTTTTAAGATTTTATTTATTATTTGAGAGAGAGAGAAAGCATGAGCTGTGGGGAGGGGCAGAGAGAGAGGGAGAAGAAGATTCCCCACAGAGCAGGGAGCCTGACCTAGGGCTCAATCCCAGGACTCCAAGATCATGACCTGAGCTGAAGGCAGATGTTTGTTTAACTGACTGAGCCACCCAGGTGCCCCAAGTCCAGTCTAACAGAGCACACTCAGTTGTAGCTGGTCATGTGGCTGCCATAAGCAACATTTTCCAAGCTCTCTTGTAGCTAGGTGTGGTCAAGTGACTAAGATAGGGATGTGAGTGGGAAGATATGAGCAACTCTAATTATCTTAGAGGTAATTGCCCTGATCTTCCTCCTCTCTTTGCCTTCTGCTATCTTCAAAGACTTTTTCTAGAACTCGCTTTGAGGCTCTGCAGTTCATGATGGTAGAGGTGTCCCTCTAGCCTGGGTGACAGGGAATTTTCAGAAACAGAGATCTCAAATTATCCCAGACTGGTATGTGGAAGAGAAATAAACTTCTCTTATTCAGGCCACTGCACTTTAGTTTCTTTGTAACAGTAATTTATCACATTGCATTTGAATGAATAAAGTTTCATAAACAGTGTTGTGCTGTAGAAAACTTGTGTAAATTCACAACAGACAATTGTTCGATAGGGATTTTTTGAGCTCATTGCTAAATTATTCATGGGAGTGCTTAAGATATGAAAATTGGCAAACATTACAAATCAGGGCTATTAAAGTTAAGTTAAATTTATTTATTTATTTATTTATTTATTTATTTATTTATTTATTTATTCATTCATTCATTCATGAGAGACAGAGAGGGAGGGAGAGACACAGGCAGAGGGAGAAGCTGCCTCCCTATAGGGAGCCTAAAGGGGACTCGAACCCAGAACCCCAGGATCACGACCTGAGCCAAAGGCAGGCGCTCAACCACTGAGCCACTCAGGTGCCCCAAATTAAGTTAAATTTAGTTAAATTTTAAAGGGCTGGTTACTAGCATACCACCAGTTTTGAAGATTCAATAAGATAATCCATATGAATGCTTGGCAACTGACCAGTATCCAGTAAATGTTCAATAAGTGCTAATTACATTATTCATAACAATAGATGGATTAAAGTAAAGATCAATTTGTTAATTCTTCAGACTCAAAGAAAACCATTAATACCTTGTCTCCTTGCCCCAAATCACACGAGGTCCTCTTGTGCAAAGCAAACCCAAGGACACCATAGTCTCTGTTACCCTTGCTGAGTATAATTGGCCCATGAGTCTCATAGAAAGTTTCCACTTTTATAATTTTCAGAGTTGATTATCAACTTGTTAAAGAAAATCCTTTTTCTTTCCTCATTAATAAGAACAAAAAAGCAAAGTAGAAGAAATTTTATGTCAAAATGTAGTAGTCTTTACATCTCCTTTAAATTGGGATTTTTATTTTCCCCAAGTTTTTAACTTTTATCTTTTCCATTAATACTTTCAGTTTTTGAAGAGCCTTCTTAATCACTGAAGTTTTGAGCACAAGCATCTTATCCTATCCAGTTGTTAGAAACCCCAGAATTTCTAAAGACAATTTAATTCTAAATTTGGTAGGCCATTCATATTGGAAAAAAAAAAAACTCCACCTTGAAACCAGTGCGTACTAATTAATAAGGTCTTTCCTTCTTTGAACATGTCCAATGATGTGATCTACTCGCCTCCTTCCAGAACAGACCTAATGGTCTTTCACATCACTGGTGAAGTGCAGGCTCCTCCCTCCCAACTCTATAGATAGTGCTTTAGCATCTTCTTCAACAAAGCATTTCCAGGAAACCTCTATGAATCAGAGGTGAAAATTCCTTAACAACTCACTATAGTCTAATCTCCACAACAGGAATCCAGGGACTGAAGTCTTGACCAAGTACTCATTTCATAGCAGAGTCCCTGATCCTGGCTGAGACCTGATCAAGGACATTTCCTTAAGCTGCTGTTTAGCCTTGACATTCTGGTTTCTATTGTTGTTAATAAAATCCAAATCCTTTAACATGGTAAAAGGCCAGCCTACCGGCTCCTCCTTCCCATTCTGCACTACCCTTTTCCTTATGCTGTTTGTTCTCTACTAGCCCCTCTGGGTAGATTCTCCTGTCTCAACTCTGCTCTGTGTTCTGGGATGCTGGCCTCTGCAAACTATTTCATTGGGATTCTCTTAGGGTTTGAGTGGCTGTGGTTTACTACCTGTGGCAACAGTTCTCATGAAGCAAGTCACATCCCACGTCTACCTCTGTCCTGGGATTCCGAGTATCACTCTCTATCTTGGCCCTTCAGGCTGCCACTGCTGTGGATTCATGTGTCCTCAGATACCCCTGGTTTTCACCCTGCCTCCACCTCTGTACTCTCTTCACTAAATTCTCTTCAGCTACACCTTTTGAATATCTTTTACCCTACCTTCCAAGACTGGAGGATATACCTCCTTGACTCCGACACACACACACACACACACCCCTTTTGTCACCTTCCTCTCATGCTTGAGTTCTTAGCTTAGGTGTCACACATTCAGGGTTATCATCTCTAATCTCCTTCAGCCTAGATCACTCAACAACATCTTCCTTTCCTGCAGTTTTTATCTTAGTAACTATGCATTCATGTTATAATTTTTTTATTTATATCTGTCTTCTTGAAGGTTGTCAGGTTTTACTAACCATGATGTCTCTGTGTCAAAGACAAACCAAAGATGGACAGTAGATAAAGTGATAAAAACCAGATTTTATCCAGGAACTGTTGCAGTAGGGCAACAAGACCTTGATGTAGAGCTGGGTCTGCATATAGCATGGACAGAAGGGGATTTGTAGCCAAGGAGCAAGATGGTGGCCCATGGGTGGAACATTCCTAAGAGGGTAACATTAGGAGTAAGGGCAAATTCTGGCCAATCTGATGCAATAGGATTCTTGCTAAGCACAGACTGGAGACATCAGCTCTCCAGGGTGGGGCTTCTTGTTATAAACTGACAGCAGAGTTTTTGCTGCACAGACTGACTGACACAGGAGTCCGAAGATTGAGGCCAGCTTGAGAAGAGGAGTTCGAGAAACCTAGGTAAGGTTGGTCAGGGAGAGAGTTTTCTCCACCAGCACCTTCCTGGCACACAGATTAGTCAGACCTAGGAAATAATGATTCACCAAACTCCTCCTAATGCCAGGACCTTGGACCGCAACCCACTTAGCCTTAAGGCCTGTCTGGTCTCTGGTGCCTGCGGGTCTACTATAATTAATCTGATCATGCCATCGGGTAAGTCTCCATCCCAACAGTCTCTGTTTGGATGCATTCAGCAATAGAAAACTCACTCTCCCCATAAATCATCCAAAGGTAGGGTAGCTCCACTGTAAAAAATTTCCTCTGTGTTGAAATGCAATATGCTTCCCATTAGAAACCTTAAATTCTCAAATTTTTAAAGACTGATATCAAGCTCATGTTTTGATTCTTCCTTTCTTTAGGCAGGGTCACCCTTCTCTGCAACCCATTCTTCTTGCTTTCTGATACTGCTGTGCCTTGTCATACCCGAAATTCAGCATTTGCCCTGCTGGGCTGATTATTCTCAGTTCCAACTCCCAACCAATTTTCTATCCTCTTTGCCCTGCTCCTTGCCTCAGGAGGCTGACCTCTATGCACTTCATCATCCGAGCTCTGTTCTCTGGCACAGGGATCCCTGCTGGCTAGAAATGACAAGTTCCTGTAATATGACTGTGCTCGTCGGTGGTTTAGGATCTGCTCAGGCAGCACGTGATCTTGGTTTGAAAGCCAAGGCAAATCCTCAAGGCACCCACAGTGGGAGGCTGTCAGCTAGCTGGGCTTCTTATGGCAGGTTGATTCCGAGTAAGGATCTGAGTGATGCACCCTTATGGCTGCCCCAGGATGATAATCATTGAGATGTGTTCAACAGGAAGGCATTTTGTTTGAATGGCAAGTGTAATCTGCAGATCAGCAGTATCAACATCACTTGAGAACTTGCTAAAAAATGTAGACTTTCAAGTCCCACACAAATGATTGAATCCCAATCAGAACAAGGCTTCCAGGTGATTCATAGACAGAATATAGCCTGTGAAGCACTGATGTACAGGATATTTTGCTACACTCCTGAAGCCACGAAGACTCTTTCCTTGAGAACTGCATCCTTCCATCCTGTCAATCTTCTGTGGACCCCTCTTTAGCCACAGTTGTTGGCTCCCGGGGGAAGATGCTGGACCTAAAGCAAGACAATCAAGTTCTCTACCTTTAGAGTTTGGGAAAGTGGATGAGAGATTTCAGTTTTTCCTATATTGAGTGTGAACTGAGGTGATACAAACCCAGGAATTAGGGGGCTGCCATATTCTACTGTGTGCATGGAGACAGACACAAAGCTAATTTATAAAAGGAAGAAATGAATCATATACACCTCACTTGTCCTCAGTGGTTGTTTTATTGTTAGTATTTGTGTGTTTTGCTAATTTAGTCAACTCAGTTTTTATTATTCGTAATCAAAGGAGTCTAAGACTGATAGTGAATGGTTTTAGAATAACATGAATAAGATGACATAAATGGTAAAGTGTTAGAAAAAACTAGAAGGTATTTTATGCTAGCACATGCAACATTTTTACCCGTTTAAATCATCCAGGTTTCAGGGTCTGCCAACATATTGTACACAAAATAAAACCTTCTTTTTCAATTCTTTAGGTTCTAACAGGTCAAGAAGTTGAATCAAATTGATCAAAATCACAAGATATTGATTGGCCAATCAAACACTATAGAATTCTACAGAAAAATATAACTGACTGTCATTAAGCCAGAAAAATAGTGAAAAAAAGAATACTTTATCTGGCATTTGCACCATATTCCCACAGCATTTGTTGCAATTTTGTACCTAAGAGACCCCATTGTTGGTCTATTAGAAAATCTCTTATGGAGAGCACTGGGAAGATTGTGCTCCTTGATTCTCTTTAGTCCAGAAGCCATGATGATCTCCACATTGATCTCCATTGATGATCTCCACTCTTTTTTTTTTTTGCATTTGTCATTATGTGCTTCAGCTACCAATTGAAGTTTGAGATTGGTGTTATCCTTGTGGATTTGATGGAAAACTGTGCTAGTTTAAAGGTGATTCATAAGTTTGGTTACTGTGAGGAAGTTTCCCACTTGTTCTTATGCAAATTATTATAATTGTCATTATTATTCAAGTTAGAAAAATACCACATTGGTCTTCAACATGGTAATGTATTTTGCTTGAGTCCTTCTCTGCTTTTTAAAAAATAATATATTTTATGGGCACCCCGTGACTCAGTCTGTTGAACATCTGACTCTTGATCTCAGTTCAGGTCTTAATTTCAGGGTCATAAGGTCGAGCCTTGCATTGAACTCTATGCTGGGTATGAGGCATACTCATTTTTGAAATGAGGTTCATGTTACTTGGGTGTACTCCTTGAAGTATTAACAAGAATAAAATGATGAAAGGTGACTCTTCATTCGTTGTTCTCTGCTCAAGCCTCCTTGTTCACGTGACTTCCTCCAGTGGGTTAGTAGAACACCGTTTTTCTGCATTCAGCATTCTTTCTTGCCTAAGATTCTATTCTCCCCTTCAGTAGCAATGCTGGGAATGGTGCCTTCCACACTGTTGAAGGACTGTGCCTTCCAGATGGAAAGGATACTTTTTCACCATCTTGAAATTCTATTCTCCTATGGATGTTCATTCCGTCTTTTTTATTTCCTTCGACAGGACAGATGCCATTTGGGAAGTGAGCAATTTGATTTTGTCTATGCTATATATCAGCATTACACCAAAGGCCCCACAGAGCTTATTTCTGATTTCTTTGATCTTTTTCTACTATGAATATGACATTTCTTCGTCTTTAACCTTATATGCTCAATTGAGATTACCCCCTTGGACACTATATGTATAGATGAAGCCACTGTCTCCTACTGACCTTGAGTTATAAGACCTTACTTTCTCCTTTTGCACCCTCATTACCTTTTAGCCTCAGTGCTCACTGGGGGGTTACCTGGATATATACATTAATTTTTGGTAGCCTATTAGGATCATTCCTATTTGAAATAAACTAGGGTTCAATTTAAATATGAACTCTCTGGGATATCACTTATTCTTCTCAAACAGAATAGATGATAAGTATTTTGGTAGAGAGACACAGCCCATCGTCATCATGCAATTTACCATTTATATAAGATTCTCCTACCCAAATAATCAGTAAATATATATCTTTAGTATCACCTTTGTTAAAAAAAATTCAAACGGGTAAATTTTAAGATCTAATTGGCTTTATTAAGCAATTCATGAATAGAGCAGCATCCCATCCATCCCATCTAACAAGTGGAGAGGTCCTCTGAGTTGTATAAAATGGAAGGTTTTTATAGGTCAAAGAAAGGACAAGGATTGTTTTAGGCTAGGACATTTTCTTCTTGAGGGGAAGGGAAAAACAGGGGTTTTTTATCATGGAAACAACCTCACTTTTGATCAGGAAATTTCAGACTGACTTTTAAAAAAAATTATATTTTAGAAATCATTTAAAAATTTTTATTTAAAATCAATTAATTAACAAATAGTATATTATTAGCTCCAGAGGCAGAGTTTAATGGTTCATCAGCTGTATATAACACCCAATGCTCATTACATCAAGTGCCCTCCTTAATGCCCATCACTCAGTTACCCCATCCCCTCACCAAAAAAATAAAAAAATAAAAAAATAATAAATTAAAAAAATAAAAGAAAATCTTACCATTTGCAATAATATGGATGGAACTAGAGGGTATTATGCTGAGCGAAATAAATCAATCAGAGAAAGACAATTATATGATTTCATTCATAAGTGGAATTTAAGAAACAGGACAAATGAACATAGGGGAAGGGAGAAAGAAATAAAATAAAAGGGAATCATATTGACTTTTAAAAGGTCACATTCCTGAGAGAGGTTGAAACTGTACTTAAGTCTTGATTTACTGTCATAGGGGACAAATGACTCCATTTTGGGATTATTGTTTCTTTTCAACATCTTCTTACCCCAAAACTTTTTTTTTTAATCATTGAAGAAATTAAGATGAGGCTCAGAAATTCACACAGATTAAACTAGCAGAACCAGGTCTAGGATCCAGTCATTTACATCCACTTTATCTCCCAGCCACCCCTCTTTAAGAGGGTTCAGTAAGTACTCTCAGGTCTCAGACAATTTGTCTCATTTCTCCGATCAAGACCCATCAGATGGGTCAAATCAGTCAAATGACAGTCAAATGGGAAAAAACCCCAAGAGAAAGAATCTGGAGACTAAGTTGACAAAAAACTTGTCCCTGTTGATTCAGAACAGGACTTAGGTCCACACCTTTATCTTCAGAGTCACACTCTGATGTCACCTGTGTTTTTCTATTCACACCTTGCTCCCCTCTTAAGGGTTGTTATTTTTCCTATAAAGTATCCTTTCTGCTGTTCCCCCCAGACCTCCAGGCTTGTGGTATTGACTTCCCAAGTCAACATATTGTGCCCTTGTACAGCAGCTCCTTAGACCACTGTGTACCAGAAGTCTTTTAGAACTAAATAGAGATTCCTCTTGCCATTTCCTGACCTAGGTGTCTCTTCTACACTTCTTTTCCAGTCACTTACCTAAAACCCTTGCCTTAAATTGGGGAGTGATGGGAAGGCTGTGTACTTCATTTAATTCATGGAGGCTGGCACTGCATTTCTTTAGCAACTGAGTTAGGTTTAAAGGCCCTCCTAGATGATCAAGGTCAATTTGTGTGTAACCAATTAGCAATCAGTTCTACTTTCTGGACTTTTCATCCTCTTTAAAATTAGGTTATTGGACGAGATGTGTTTAACATTCTGATCGTTATGTGATTCTTTAATTCTCTATCTCTTTTGATAACAAATCAAACATTGCCTTATAAAGTCTTTTGTATTATTGTAATGAATGAAGTATACTTTACAAACAATACAATTTACTGTTTTCAGATGTGGAATTTGATGAGATTGGACAAACGTATGTAGTTATGTACACACATCACAGTCAAGGTGTAACACATTTCTGTTATCCCCCCCAAATACCGTCCATGTCCCTTTGCAGTCATTCCCTTCCCCACAACTTCAGCCCACTGACATATCTGCATTGCAATCACTGATCTACTTTCTGTTCCTATAGGTTTTCTTGTTCTAGAATTTCATACAATGAAATCACATGATATGCATAGTATAGTATTCTGTATGTGGCTTCTTTCATTTAGCACAATGCTTCTGAGATTTACCCATGTGGTTACATGTATTAATAGTTTGTTTCCTTTTATTACTGAGGGTATCAATCCATTATGTGAATATTCCACAATTCTTTATCTATTCACAAGTTGATGTGATGAAGGAGCAAGGCAAGCTGAGGGCAAAGCACAAGCTGACTCCCTGTAACCCCTACCCCCACTCTCTTGTGGGATATGTGTTACATTCCTCAGGCATTCTTGGTGGTCCTAAAACTAAAGGAAGGAAAAAACCCCAAATGATAGAAATCACAGTCCTGCAGGACATGAGTTTCCACCAGTTTACCAATATTTCAATGATATACAAGGAGAAAGCATTCTTATCCATAGCCTAACTTTCAGAGACCCATAGTTCAATTTCCTGGAGCCCTAACCTCACCCTCCCCTCCATGAGTGAATGATGTGGGAAACAGAGACAGAAGGGAAACTAAACAAAATTAAATTTCTACATGACCTGCAGCGCATTGACAAGGACCTGAGATAGGAAGTCTATAACATTCCTCCAGAAACTCCCAACTACCTAATGTTAATGCCTCACTAGAAAGAAGAACAATCTTAACTTGACAATAGCAAGGTCTCCAGTATCCTGTGAGTCTTCTTTAGCATATGAAAGTCCTTTTGGACACCTCTCTTTTTCCTTACCTCCCCCAACTCCCAAGCATATAATCAACCATTCCTCACAACCCTGGTGCAGCAGCTCTTCCTGCCCACTAGGTGCTGTCCCCATGCTTTCACAAAATCACCTTTTTGCAACAAAGACATCTCAAGAATATTTCTTGGCCATGGGCTTGGGACCTCAACACACTCCAAAAACTATATCAGATGGACATATGGGTTGTGGATTTCCAGTTTGGGGTGATTATGAATAAAGCAACACTAAACACTGGTGTGTAGTTCTTCATAGACATATATTTCCAATTTTCCTGGGAAATGCCTAGGGGTGGAATATACATGCTTAGCTTTGTAAGAAACTGCCAACCTTTCTCCCAAAGTGGCTGTACCATTTTATATTGTCACCAGTTGTGAAAATCAGTGTTAAGGATTGTTCCACATTCTTGCCAACACTTTGGATTTTCAGTCTTTTGAATTTTAGGAATTCCAGTGGAGGTTGTGGTATCTCACTGTTGCTTCATTTATTTATTTATTTTTAAATTTTACTTATTCATGAGACCTACATGGAGAGAGAAGCAGAGACACAGGCAGAGGGAGAAGTAGGCTCCATGCAGGGACCCTGATGCAGGACTTGAACCCAGGACCCGGGTTCTCTGACCTGAACCAGAGACAGAAGCTTAACCAGTGAGCAACCCAGGCGCCCTCACTGTACCTTTAATGCTTTAATATGCATTTACCTAATGATCAATCACACTGGTTATCTTTACATGTGTTTATTTGCCATCCATATGTCTCTCTTCCTTTTTTGGTGAAGTATATCTTCAAATATTTTCCCCATTACTTTAAAATCAAATTGTTTTTGTCCTTGGCCAATTGTATTTTCTTTTCTCAGTACCACATTGCCTTGGTTAATGTAGCATCATAGTAAATGTTGCAATCAGATAGTGGGTGTTTTCTAGATTTATTATCTCTTTTCAAAATCGTTTTCCTTTTTTTTTTTGCATTGTTATTGTTACAATAAAAACAACTAATATTTACTAAATGTCAGATATTCTGCTAAGTACACTGCATACATTTGTTTATTTATTTATTTATTTAGAGAGAGTGTGTGTGTGCATGCACACGTGGTGGGGGCAGAGGGAGAGGGAGAGACAGAATGCCAAGTAGGCACCACGCTCAGTGGGGAGCTCAGTGGGGTTCTTGGTCCTATGACCCTGAGATCATGACTTGAGGCAAAATCAAGAATCGGATGCCTAACCAACTGAGCCACCCAGGCACCTTGCATTTGTTTATTTAGTCCTCATAACAACATTATAGAATACATAGATTTATTATTATTCCCATTTTCCAGATGAAGAATCTGAGGCCAAGAGAGATTAGTAAATTGACTGAGGTCACATTTAATTAGTAAGTAGCAGATCCAGGATTGTTAATCCAAGTCTGTAGATCCCCAGAGGTTGAGTATTCATCTATTATTCATCAATTAAGCTCCATCTATTCCACCTCATTTACCTTCTCACAATTTTTTTCATCCACCATTAGACAGCCAACTCATGGACAATGGCTTGTTGGTAGATGGTAGAAGCTAAATAAACATTGTGATTGATTAATTCCTCCACAATGTTTAGAACAAGGCTCTGTGCCCATTTATAAAAACTTTGGGTTGAATTAATTGAGATGTGGTCCCTGCTGTGGTGTTGTAAGGTAGGGTCAGGAACATTTTCAATATTCCCATCTTTTTACAATCTTTGACACTCCAAAGCCTGGGTTGCAATGGGAGGCTCTGAAGCAGAGCTGAAAGGGCAGTAATGAAACTCTAATGCTAATAAAGTCCTGGGCCAGGGGCATTTTTGCCCTAGAAGAGTGTGATCTATATTTTCAGTGGCCTCCAATGCCCTTTTCAGCAGTCTCTTTACAGCTCATTGGTGGGTAATAAGTCTTGACCAGTATTGGTCTTTGACATAGGTAGTAAAATACAATCTAAAAAGCACCCAATGGAGTATAAAAGTCAGCATCAGGACAGTGGAGATGATTTCTGATGTAATATCTTTCCCATCCTGGATCACCAAGTACAGGATCCAAGGGGCAGGTTTTTGCTCACCAGGCTAAAATATTAGCTGAAAAAAAATCACTTACTGTTTCTTGGATGTGAAAGTTTACAAATAATCTTTTTCTAAAGTTCTTTTTAGTAATTATGCTCAAAATAACTAGAATTATCTACTTAGAGTTCACAATGTCAATTTATGGAATACTGAAGGAACTTGGCCTAGGTGGTGAAGGTCTGGAAACAATATAACTTAAGGAGATTTGGAGGTATTTGGGGTGTCAGGCTAAAGAAGAGAAGCCCAAGGCAGGAACGTAACATCTCTGTTTAAATATTTGAAATAGTCTTTTTAGTGGTTGAGTAATGTCCCTTCACCACCTAAAAATATTCATGTATACTTGCAACCTCAGAATGTGACTTTATTTGGAAATAGACTCTTTCTAGAAGGGATTAAATTAAGATGAGATCATACTGGATTAAGATGGGTTCTAATGGCTGGTGTCCTTATAAGAAGAGAAGAGGATACGTGGAGATACACATAGGGGAAAAAAGGCCACTTAAAGACAGAGGCAGAGATTGGAGTGATGTAGCTATAAGTCAAGGAATTCCAAGGATTCCCAGGTGCTGCCAGAAGCTAGGAAGAGGCAAGGAAGATTTCTTCTCAAGAGCCTTCATAGGGAGCACGGTCTTGCCAATATCTTGATTTCAGACTTCTGTCTTCCAGAAGTACGAGATAATAAATTTCTGTTATTTTCAGCTATCCACTTGTGGTCATTTTTTATGACAGCTCTAGAAAACTAATGAAGTTCTGAAATAGAATTGACAAAACTTTCTAGGTAGGGGCAAGGGGAAGAAGACTGCCTGCTGTGGACAATGGAATGAGCTGCCTTCTGAAGAGGTGACCATCCCACTACTGGAAGTATATTGTAGACTAGCTGTTTATCTATAAGGAATGTAGGAAAATAATTCCTGAACTTGATTGGGCTTTGGAATAAATGGGCTGTGCAATACTTCCAGCGGTAATGCCTTATGACATAAATACATGTATTATCCCTAATTTATCTTTAAAAAATATAAACCACAGTTTCCCAAAAGTATTTACAAATAAGTAAAACCCTTTGATTAGATCTCTTTATTAGTCTGAACTTCCCTGATATTAAACCACAAAGTAATTTTCCTTTCTTGTAGGAAGCACATAAAATTAACCAGCTATTACCATCATCTTCTCTTACAAAAAGTAAAAAAAAATAATAATAATCATGCAGCTTTATAAAGAAAGCTTTTTGTGTAGAGATTATGCTCTTATGTTTTTACATATTTCTATAATAGAATGTGTAACAGTTGTAACAATTGTCTCTCCTGCCTTAAATGGGAAATGAGTTCTGTGTTAGATACTGTCATTGAGCCAGCTTATGATAGATCTGTTTATTAGCCTCAATTCTCTCCCCTACTCTGTCTCTACATGTTTCCTATGTGTCTTTGGAGTTTCTACTTGAGGAAGTAGACTGGGTTTGGGCTTATCCATGTGACTTGTTTTTGTCAATAGTGCTTTAGCAGATGTGATACTGGTAGAGGTTTGAAATATGCTTGCATGGGTGGACATGGCCTTTTGTGTTTCTGCCTCTTTGTTGGAAAGAACTGGTATGGCCAGTCCCAAGGAGAATGACAGGCATGTGGAACTGATATGACTTTACAGTGTGGAACCAACATAGGCAGAACTCAATCTACATCATCCAAGATGTAAGCAATGCACAGATATAGAATGAAAATGAATGGTGGTTGTTTAAGGCCATAGAGTTGTGTTACACAGTATTACCTTGGTAATAGTTGCCTTTGTCAATATGCTAAGAGAATAAACTGGATGTCATCAACATGACTCAATATTTTTTCCGCCATAGTATGTAGTAAAAGGGATCACACAATCTCTTCCCACCACACTTCACTTGAACTCAAATGCCACCCCCCCCCCCCAAGACTTGGCTGTATTTCACAATACAAAATCTTTCTATCCACTTTACCAAATGTGTTATGCTAGCTTGGGGTTCAGAAATGGTAGCAAACATTGTTACATGTCTAATAAATAACCATTCTCCTTTCTTTCTTACTAAGAGATCCCCAACATTGCTTGGAAGTAACCTATAAAATTAAAAATATCTCCCTAACTCTCTTATGACTCAGTTCTGTAAAATGCAAGGTTTTGATTAGAAGGACACAAACTACTACGTGAAGATGGCTGAGCAGAGGTACAGGAAGCCTGATTGCATCCTGATGGCATCATCAACATGCCATGCTGCTTTTTTGTCTCATAAGATACAATATGGTTAAATCATTGTTGTTAAGTTTCTGATATGTGTAGCTATATGCAATTTTAACTAATATATAATTTGATATTAAATGAGGGGTCCAAAAGGTATAGAATATAGAATTTACAATTGGTGAGTGAAAGAGAGAGGCTATGGGTGGTGAGTACCCAGATATTGCAAGGTGCTGTTGGTAGAAAAACCTTTGGCCAAGTTGTCACCTGTAGTATATGGGATGTAGACTATACCTTTCATTAAGTATTTTCTACTAACAGGTAAACTGACAGACCAGGAATGATGTTCTGAAAGGAGTTTATTTTGGATTGCCTCAAGGTAACTATTGGTTACTACATCAAGGCTAAAGGGATAAGCAGAGTTCAAAAGTTTATTGATTAAAGATATGAGTCTTCAGGTTAAGAGAGAAAGTTTAGGCAAGATTTCACCTGTACAGAGCATGATATTTATTAAGTTTTAGATAGAATCTAAAAAATTCAGTCTTGCTTCTGTATGTTCAACTCTTGTGGCTATACCTGGACCTCTGAACTTACCCATAAGAAGAAACTCACAACACCTCTGAAATTTCTAAGAGAGGCATTTACTGTAATTCTCATTTTAGATGTTGCCTGGGAATTTAACACACTAGAGGTATCCTGCCCGGAGGTCAGAACCAGGACAGTGATATATGTAAATGGACAGGACAGTAAATGAGGGAGATTTGTCCAGATAGCAGAATGGAGTCCCATGAGATTGACTAAGCGCATCCTAAAGTCCTCGCTGTTCTTATCTAAGAAACATGTTGATTTCCGTTATCCCCTTTCCCCAATAAGAATAGTTGCTATTGTAATCGGGTTCCTTTTCTGCCATTGTATATTGAGCATTTGGGAGACATAACTTGTTTTTCAGTCTTAAAGATCAAGAAACCAAGAGAAACCTCATCCTGTGTAGGCAGAGAGATTATACAACATCCAGAGATCTGGACTTTGAACAGAATTAAGAAACTGAGTGACACTTTGGACTTGACTCCTTTGTGAGGGAGCCTATTGAACCTGAGAAGTAGATTGTGTTAGACACTGTTACTTTCTTACCCTACCTTTGAGCATTTATTTATTTATCGATTTATTTATTTATTTATTTATTTATTTATTTATTTATTTATTTATTTATGATTTTGTTTATTCATGAGAGTGAGAGAGGCAGAGACCTATGCAGAGGGAGAAGCAGGCTTCCTGCGAGGAGCCTGATACAAAACTTGATCCCAGGACCCCTGGGATCACAACCTGAGCCGAAGGCAAATGCTCAACCACTGAGCCATCCATTCATCCCTGAATTTGCATTTATTAAGAAAAATTCCCTGATATTGTAGGGGAGGGCAATGTGTTCAGTTTAAAACCAAAACTCACTTTCTCAGACTCTCTTGCAGATAGGGATGACCCTATGTTTCTGTTCTATGTTCTAGCACCTAAATGTAATAACTTAGTAGAGATTCCAGGAGAACTATTATTTTCCTGAGAAAAAAGGATGACTTTGCTATCATACACATTTTTGCTTTTGTGCTTACCCCCAACTTCCTTCCTGGAACATGTATGCAGTTTAGCCATTTTTTTTTACTATGGGATGAGAGATGTGCTAAAGACTGTGGAAAAGAAAGATAAAAGTACATGAGTTCCTGGTAACATTGCATAGCCACTGCACCTGTGTATACCACTTACCTCTCCACTGCTTGTCACATCAGAAATAGAAACCCCTATTTGTTTAAGCTGTTTCCAAGCCTCTCTTAAATGGAGATGGATATAATTCTAACAGACAGGACTTTTTGGATATTCAAAAATTTGCCTCTTCCAGACACAATGAAACTTTAAATATTGTTTAGCAATTTAATTTACAGGGGATAATAAGAAAGTGAAAAACAAATACAAAAACAATACTCAACATCTTTCAACTAATATTTCTCTCATGATAGCCACTGGTTGCAAGTTAATTAGAGTTTGATTTCCTTCAAGAAGAGGAATGAGATCTCATGACAGATCTTAAGATGCCTTCATAACTACTCGTATCTTTCTTAGATTCCACCAAGTTGCTGTGCCTTTTAAGTGCAGAAAAAGGAGATGGGGGCAGCCCCGGTGGCGCAGCGGTTCTGTGATCTTGGAGACCCGAGATCGAGTCCCACATTGGGCTCCCTGCATGGAGCCTGCTTCTCCCTCTGCCTGTGTCTCTGCCTCTCTCTCTCTCTCTCTCTGAATAAATAAATAAATAAATTTTTGAGAAAAAATTTAAAAAATGAAAAAAAAAGAAAAAGGAGATGACCTTGAGGCAGCATTCCGAGCAATTCAAAATTGACTGGTCTTCCCTCATTACCTTCTTCACAGGGCATGTCTGCTTTGGATCCATAGAGCAGAGAGTTTCTTTCCTTCCGGCGACATATAAACCAGATATCCATTAAACTAGATAACATTATTAGCACAAAATGAAAAAGAACATTCTTACATTCTCACTTTCTGAAGTCCAGATCTGTAATATCCAACATCCTTAGGCCTTCATTTCCAAATGTCTTCTTAATCTCTTTAGAGCTCTTTAGTGGTACAGAGATGATAGCAAACTGTGGTGACTGATCTGGCATGGTCTAAAACTTTTGCTATACCACTTTTATTAGAAAATCCCCCCAAAAGCTTTAACATGGGACAATCTATAAACCACCATGTATTGCAAATCTATAAAAATCAATTTCCAACATCCATGATGAATGATAGAATGAGAAATCTCAGAAAGGAGGCTCTCTTTGTCATGGAATGAGGCTATAGAAACTGGAAAAGTTCTCCAGAAGCAGATAGTTAGCTGGCACTGTTGCTATTGTTGGGATTTTTTTCTTCTTCATAATGTTTCCTAGAAAAGAGTTAGATAAAAGCAGATCAAATTTAACAGATTGAGAAGATTATGTTTGGCTACAATGGATCTTTAGCAAACAGTTGCTCTCATGACTTTACTTGATGGGATGGATGTATGGAATTAAATGTGATGTCCCCACTCCTTATGTCTTTACATTTTCTTCCAATAGGGTTTGGCATCTGATTGCATTGTAAGTGAAACCAGACTCCACTCATACTTGTTTTCCTGCCTCAGTTCACTACTTTAAAAATCGCATTGGATAATCTTCTGCAACACCTAATTTCTATTCAAACAAATTTGGCAATGTCTATAAAAAGAATACGCTAGAGCTAAAAATATACCCTACGGTTAGGATCGGCACGGAAATGTAGAGGTGTGTTAAAGAATAGGAATCGGGATCCCTGGGTGGCGCAGCGGTTTGGCGCCTGCCTTTGGCCCAGGGCGCGATCCTGGAGACCCGGGATCGAATCCCACGTCGGGCTCCCGGTGCATGGAGCCTGCTTCTCCCTCTGCCTATGTCTCTGCCTCTCTCTCTCTCTCTCTCTCTGTGACTATCATAAATAAATAAAAAAAAAAAACTTAAAAAAAAAAAAGAATAGGAATCAAGATTCCCACACAGATTTACAGATTTATACAACCTAGTGGATTTTAACAATATACAACTCCTGATATTTAGGATACATAGAGATCAGTCAATCTAGATTTGTCTGCAAATCTGTCCCATCTATTAAACAATGGGAGTTAAAGGAAATATACTCCTTTCATCAAATGGAATGTGCAAAAATTATGTAAGTGAAACAAAACTTCTTTTGTTTGAAGGGAGAACTGGAGAAGGGAGACTTAGCCATCCCTTGATTCCTGAAGCAGGTGTAAGGTACTCCAGAAAACATTAGTGTTCCAAGGATGACAATTCATAAATCATTAACTTAATCAAAGCATCTCAGTTTACAGAGGAGGCACTTGAGACAAATGGATACTCAACAATTACTTAGTACTTCGAACCATTTCATGTGTCTATGTGCATCAGGACCAACACCAGGATTTGGTAAGCACTCATAATAGCCATCCCTTTTGATCATCTCCCACTTGGTCTAGGCAGTGGAGACCATGATGAGGAAGAAAATCAAGTGTTAGAAGTGGCTTAATGTGGAAAAGAGGGAGGACATTTTCTAGGGCTGAGATTTCAGGGTTTTTGACAGAAAATAGGATGCCTGTCATGGTGAATATACATGACAGAGCACCGTGGATCTTTGGATGGCCTAGTCTAAAGTCAGCATGAAGACCATTGTGAGACCATTTCTGAGCCAGTCAAGAGCATCAGGACCTCAGAGAGTGAAATATACTGGGGGCAGGATCTCCAAGTGGCAGAAGAAGCAATGATGAGGTCAACAGCTGAGGCCTAAGAACTAGATCCTCCTCCCATACCACCAAAGCCCACTGGGCATTTATATGAGACAAAAGGTAAGGACGCCTAAGATGACATGATGAATTTGTTTTTCCTACTTGACTGGGGAGGTCTCAGTGTTGGTTGGTTTGCAATTCCTCCAGTGTTTCCTGGGTATAATTTGAAACTGGCTTCTGAATGCAGAGTGCAAGGAGACACTGAAGAAAGAAGCAGGGTAATCCAGATTGGAAGGTGGTAGGTTTAATAAATGAGGGAACTTCTATATGAGGCTTGTCTTTGGTGACTGCAAGATGAGTAGAGCTTTACGCTTACCCACTAAATCATATAAATTTATATATAGGACTTATCTGGGTTCAGTTATGTGTACCATCCAGATGGTCTCAACTTCATATCACTATCTCAAAGTTATATTCTTGGGGCACCTTCTGGGAGTGGGGAAGGCAAGTGGATTCCAAGGACTGGGGAGCGGAGCCTTTGGTTGCTGGGGCTCAGCTCACAGTTCAACTGGTAGTCACATGCATCCACTCAATAACTGTCTAGCAATCTTGGGCCAATTTGAACAGTGTTGTGAGGCAAATTCATAAGCTATGATAATGTGAGTGGCAAGAGAAATATGTCAACTGACCAATCCTTAGTCATTCTGATGTAAGTCGTGCCATTAGGGACTTAAGATTTTGTATTTTCAACCTGGAGTTGTTCAGAAGTGTGCCCTGGATCCTGCTTGTCTAACTTGTTTGATCCAGTGGGTGTTTACTGAGCTCTTTTGAGGATAATGCCACCTGTAACATCCTGGGTTGTCTCAGGGGGCTTTGTTTGGGCTATCTTACACTGAAGGACAGAGACATTATGTGTATACGAGGTCACACAGGCAAGACTGTGGGAAAGTAACTCTGTGTCTCCATGACAGATCACCATAAAGACAAAAGGGATTTGTTTGCAGTATTTCTATTAAACAATGGGAGATAAAAGACCTGTACTCCATCTTCTCCAAATATTCACAAACTCACAATGTTTAATGGCACAGATAAGTTATGGGGACAGGAGGAATGACAACAATGCAAAACTAGAGAAACAAAGAGCATTTAGCGGAAGTCATTTGTTTTCTGAGCAATGAACTCATTTATCTCCATCTAGCAATGTATCATTGATCTGTTGTTTTCCTCCAGGGAAAAAGGAGAAGCAATAATCCATGACCAAAGGGGAAAGAGACCCCAGGTGCACAGCTGATCTTACTAGTGGTGGCAGGTGTGCTGGCCTGCAGGTTTCTCCAGCGGCTTTGGAAGATGAGTTACTGGCAAGGGTGGGGACACCTCTGTACTTTTATGCCAGTCTCTAAAGCTGCAGATTGTTATTGCCTGGGCAGAGAAAGACAAAGAATCTTCATTCCAGCAGGAGCTTGCAATACGCCCACCCACGGTGAGAGGTCAATGCCATTTAAAATTTTGTTAATACATACTTTCCCTTGTAGCAATACCTTTTCTTTTTTCTTTTTCTTTCTTTTTTTTTTTTTTTTTGGCAGTAAAAGCATTTTGAAATATTACCATATATGAGAAGCACAGAGACAAATAAAATGAAGTCTGCTTTACCCCCGAGCTTTATGGAATCTCAGCATTTTGTCACATTTGCTTTATTTTTTTCAAAGAACATTTTACAGAAGCAGTTTGTCCCCTGTGTTCCCCTCCCTACTCCCATTCTCTGCCCATCTTCACTTCCCAGAGGTCATCCTTGAACAATTTGTTGGCTATAATATTCATGAAACTTTTATACTTTTATCTACTTATGTATTTACTGCTACATGACATACATGTTTTTAAGCCTTTTAAAACGATAAAGCATTATATAGAGCCACCCTGTAACTCCGTAATTCTGTTTCATATTGTTTTTAATATTGGTTATTGTCAATTATATATAATTGATTATATATGATTACGATTGGTATATAAGGATATAATTGGTTTGTGCCTCTAGCAGTCTTGCTAATTGCTATTAATATCAACAGTTTATCTGTAAATCCTTCCTGGATTTGTTATAGCAACAATCACAAACTTGTGGAAAAACTTTTGTTTTTCTTTTCAAATTCTTATTCCTTCCTTTTCCTTTCTATTGACACGTGGCATTGGCCATGGCCACTGGTATAATCCTGATTCTAGGTGGAAATGGAGGGCATCTTTAATTCTTTCCTGGCTTTAATGGGAATGATTTTAATGGTTAAAGAATTTCTTTTCTATTCTTAATTTGCTTACAGTTTTACCATCAACAAATGTTGCCTTATAGTAAATACCTTTTCCTCTACTGAGAACATTATGTGATTTTCTCTTTTTACTCTCTTAATGTGGTACTAATAGATTTTCTGATGTTGAAACATGAATTTTATGTTTACTATGGTGAATTATATTTAATAGCATTTTACTTTAGGATTTTAATCTTTAACAGTGTCATTAAAATTCATGGTTCTTTAAAATAAATATTACACATTTAAGTAGGCCATTTCTGAAGAACATATAACATATTTTGAAGGCTATAAAATAATATAATTTTGAATATATATAATAAAATCTAAGATTATAAGTGATGATCGTATTTACATGAGATTATTTAACACTTTTTTCTTATTTTGCTTTTAAGTCATTCTTCTGTCTTTTATTTTCATATTTTCTACAATAGTTTTTAACACAGGAAACATCATTCTGTTCTCTTATGGCTTGATAAAGATTTCTCTATAAGATTGCCTGGTTCTAGTGTTCTGAATCTTTTTTTACGAAGTATTCCAAGAAGCTCTAAACTTTCAGTTTATTTATTTGATTCATTAATTGATTAAAAATTTTTTTTAGGATAGTTGACACATAACGTTACATTACTTTCAATTGTATAACATAGTGACTCAATGCATGTATATATTATGCTATGCTCACCACAAGTGTGGCTACCATCTGTCACCATGCAATGCCATTACAATACCACTGACTATATTCCTTGACTCTCAGTTTAGATGCATAAAGGTGAAGAGAGGATTTTATTAATCTATTTCTGTGTTATGTCTGTCCATTTTAAGACATGATAAAGATTCCAGAGTTGAAAACATAGAATAAATGAGGATAAATTACCTAATAGGAGCAAAGAGGCAGGTTGGTTTTAAGGATGTCTTACAAAAACTTTCTGGGCTTTTCTTCCTTATTGGAATTCTACTTTTACAAATTGGATTTATTTTAACATATGGAATTAACCCTTAAAATATAAACATTCTGCATATGCATAAAATGCATATGGGGAGCCTGGGTGGCTCAGTTGGTTCAGTGTCCAACTCTTGATTTCAGCTCAGGACATGATCTCAGGGTCATGGGATCAAGCCCTGCATGGGGCTCTGTGTTCAGTGCAGTCTGCTTCAGATTTTCTCTCTTTCCCTCCTGCTCCTGTCTCTCATAAATAAATAATTTTTTAAAAACATGCATATATATAATGTTTGTTTAAAAATGTAATATAAAAGAAATTATAATTGTATAGGAATAAAGAGATGAAATATGGAGGTTAATTCTTGGCATGAAGTAAGGAGAGCTATGCTCATATGCTCATATGCTGGTTAGTATTTAGCACTGTGATCCCTGGCTGAGTAACTTTTACCTTCTTAACCCCCGTTACTTCATCCATAAATGAGAGGGCTGGAACACTGCTTATGCTTTCTAGTATCTCAAGGGGTTCTCTAAAGTCTACCCAGGAATTGTCATTGTTGAGGATTCTAGTTATATTCAACATTCTTCAACCATGGACATGCCCTAAGTGTAAAGCTCTGCTCTGCCTACTTTATAGGTATTATTAACTCAGTAAGTTGAATTTGTTTTTCAAAGCTCTACAATGTGAGCTGTGTCCACAATCTGCAGATGAGGAAAGTAAGACAGAGAGAGAGGATAAGTAACTTGCTTAAGATCACATAACCAGGAATTGGTAGAGCTGGACACCTGCTGCCAGACCTCCAAACTCAAGTCCTGTGCTGTCCTGATATTTTCCTTGTAAGTGTTATCTTGAATAAATGATTTTGTACCTAAAATATAAAAATATAGAACCATCAATAACTCTAAGATTCCATAGTTTAAATTGTGCAAGTCCATTAGAGCAAGGAGGACACTATTAATCCTGCAACATGGGAAACTGCTCTGGCTCTGGTATGATGGACATGCCCATGACTCAGCAGGAAGTTGTCTGATTTTTTTCCTCTAGAGCAATGCAGGTGCCTTTTGAGGCCACGAAGGTATACATGTTACACTATTGATTCTTATTTCTAGCCACCCAATTTTATTAGTCACAGTAGTCTTGGAAACAAGAGGCATTGAAAAAGTGAGAAAAAAGTGAAAAAGTGAGGAAGACAGAAAGTTAAGGACTTTTTTTCAAGCAAGATTGTGTTTAAGTCTTAGCTTTGCCTACAAGTATTAGTTTTGTGACTTGTGATATTCTTTTGATATCTCAGTTTTTTTCATCTGGAAAAAGGAATAATAATATTGTTTACAAGACTGTTATGAACAATAAGAAACAGAATGCACATGAAAATCGCAACATAATACCTGATACACTATCAATAGTTAATAAATAATGTTCTCTTTTTGCCTCACAAAGGAGACTATGTGCCAGAAGCTTTATTTCCTCAATTCTCCTTGTCAGAATATGTAATTGACTGAATGACTTCTGCTAGACTATTCTCTTTTATTTTTTGTGGCTCTTTGCCAGTTTTCTGAGTAAGCCAGGTATTTATTTTCTTTATTGTTACATTTCCTTAGATTTCTCTTCAATATGGAATTAATAGAAAAGTCAGATTTTTGTGTGTTGTGCTCTGTTTCCTCAATTTCCCTCTTACTTCAACCCTTCCTCTTAAATTTCTTATTCTTTTTGAGCAATACGAGGTCCTTTGCCTATAGCCTCCAAAGTATAGTAGTTGGGAGCTGAGCACCAGTCTTGGTCTTTGATGGGAAATGATCTAAGTGTCATGGCATGAGAACTCTCTTTTTTGTGGATACAGTCTGTGTTATTTTATCTCTTTTCCCTAAAAAAGAATATACTGAACAGAAAAATCAACCTTTTTCTTTCAGGTGGAAGATAAACCATGAATTGGTCAAGAACACATATTGTTTTAGAACCTTTGCAAGTGCAAAACATGACTGTTGCATTATGATTCCAGGATCTGAACCTGAATACTTACAAAAATATGCATTCTGTAATTGAGATGGGATCCTCAACCATAGGTGACAAGTATAAGCGGGAGTCAAAGGATATCGTTTAAGGTTGACAAATAAAAAGTAAAGACCTAGGTAAGGGGAATTAGAGTATCATAAAAAGTAATATGAAAAAGCAACCACCAGAACAAAAGCACAAGTTTTCCTAAGAATCAAAAGAACATATAAGAAAGCATAGTTAATATAAACTAATACGGTAAAAATAATTTGACATCATCTGAGTTGAGACTAAATATTTCAGTCACATAATATGTTTAAATACTTAACTGACTTATTAAAAGAAAAATATTTCCAAATTGATTTTATAAAGTAGAACCAAACTCTATGCTACAAACAAAAGATATACCTAACACAAAATTACTCAGGCAAAAAAAATCAAGACATGGACCAATGTATATAAGATAAATGGAAACAAGGAAATACAGCTTGCAGTCTTGACATCAGACAATGCAAAATTCAGGCAAACAAGCATTATGATATAAAGAACACATGTGTAGTGTTAAAGACCACAAAGCAAAGATGAGTCTGTAACAGTTATGAATACTATGCATCATTTAATACGGTATTTGCACTCATAAAGCAGAAACTATTGGATCTGCATAAATAAAAACGAACAGAAATATACTAACAACAGATTTTAAGAAACTATTCTATGTCCAAGACATGTCAGTAAATTAAAAAATAAGTGAAGCTGTAAAAACCCTAAACAACATGGGTGATACACTATATCTGTTATGTTGGAAGTTGGAGCTGCCTCAGGCAATGGGATCCCTTACATTTCTCCCTAGCTTCTTGTTCAATGACAACACCGTGGTATCTCAAAATATAAAGGGACCACTATTCATTCCACAGAAATTGGAAAAACCCTATAAATCAGGGCTTTTTTGTTTCTCTTTTTCTTAGGGCCAGTTGATCAGCCTACCTATGGATATACATCAGCTTACCACTTCATAATTCAAAATACCTCTTCTCAAATACAGATGGATCACTAAAAAAAGTATTGACTATATATTAGGCACAAAAAACCTAGAAATAAATAACAAAATAAATGTCAAAACTATCATTTCAAATCATTCTCTGGTAACAGGGTAATATAAAACATAATTGCAATTAGAAAATAATGCAAAACAATATGTTAAAATTTACAGGATTTGATTAAATCAGCAATAAAGGAAAAATTTATAGCCTTACATACCTTATATCAACTGATAGTTCCATTCATAAATTGAATAAATAATAAAAACGAATTAAATTAAATTCACAAAGTTAGTCAAAGAAAAATTAAATTTCCCCAAAAGAAGAAATGGTAACAGAAAAACTAATCAAAATATTGGTTCTTTTAAAAAAGTAAATATATAGACAAACCACAAACTATCTTAATGTTGAATAAAAGGAGAAAGAACACATAGAATATAAAATGGTAAGAAGTAATGGGAGGAAATGACAAAGAATAAGAAATAATTTGTAAAACTCCATAGAAATGAATTTGAAACCTTGATAAACTATATATATATAGAATAAATTGAAAGCTCAGCTACACCGATTTCCATGAAAAGAGAAAGAATGTTATCAAACAAACAAGAGAAACAGCAAAGTCTCTCCTCCAAAAATGCTACAGTCTCAAATGGTTTTGAGTAAGGGACCTGGGAACCTAGGTAGGGAGAGAGGTAAGGGGTTATATGAGTGGGCTTATGCAGGGGCCACATAACCAGGCTCACAGAAATCCCAGATATGGAGAAATGCTATAAATGAGATATTAACCAGAGAGAAGGGAACAAAATAATTCCAACTTGTTTATTCTAATTATAGACAAGATATTTTCATAGTATTTACAAATCCACCTTGTTTGTCTTAAATGTTACAGACAAGATATTTATGAAGATCCCTGGTCAGTGTTCTAAGACAGACTAACTGTAAAAGCCCTCAGTGGCAACCCATTTGGACCCTTCTCACTCTAGAGAGTTCTTTTTCTTTCTGTTCTCACTTTCACTTAATATACTTTCACTTCACTTCACCAAGATTCATTTTTTGACTCAGTGAGACAAAAACCCTGAAATCCTGCAACACTATAGCTGTCACATAGTTTTTCATATGTTATAATTCTACAATACAGTATTATTTTTGCTTTAATGAGTTAATTCAGTTTTGAAGAATTAAGACAAGTAGATGGTTTGTTTGTTTATTACCCATATATTTCTCAATGTACTTCCTTTCTTCCCCTAGATCTGATTTCCTATTTGGTGTCATTACCCTACTGAGTAAATGCCTTCAATATTTTTTCATGATGGTCAAAAAAAAAAAAAATATTTTTTCATGATGGTCTATTAGCAACAATTTTATTTGTTTTAGTTTATTTGATAATATCTTTATTTTGTCTTTGGTGTGTACAAAATTCTAGTTCTTTTTTCTTTTAGTATACTAATGATGTCAAAACATGATTTTTGGGTCCTCCATTGTTTCTGATGAGAAATTATCTATCATTCTTCTTGTCATTTCTTGGTCAATAATGTGTTTTATTTTTCTCAGGCAAGTTTTTAGGAATTTTGTCTTTATGCTTAGTTTTATGCTTTGTTGGTGTGGGTCTATTTTAGAATTTCCCAGAGTGCCCTCTGGACCGAGGATGCCATCTGGGGAAAAACTGGATGAATTTGGGTCTCATTCAGTGTGCTTCTCACCCTTCAAGGGTCCCATCCCTTCTACTCGCTGCCCTCAGGGATTTCAAACAATTGTTGTCTAGTTTTTCCCATTGTTTATAGTTGTTATCCCTGGAAGGGTTACAAAACGAGTTACCTTCCCCTTTACTGGAATCAGAAATTGGGTTATAACATATTGAATAAAAATAATGTTATGAGCCCTAGTGATAGTCAAGATATGTGTGTATGTGAGAGGGAGAAAGAAAAAAAGAAACTTTTTTTTTCTTAACAGAAGGAATAAACATTTTAGAAAATTGCTACTTTGCAATTACCCACTATAAAAATTGCTTCAGACACAGGCCATCAAAGGTAAAAGGATGTCAGAGAACAGGATGTGTCCACGATGATAAAGTCCACAGATTCCTTGCTCATTACAGTTTTGGGGGTAAAAAAAGGAAAGGTAAAGAAAAAAAGTGAATGTAACCAGAATCTGATCATGACAAAACGGTCACACAAATTTTGACTGTTCATAATATCAGAAAGCACAGGATAAAAAGAAAGCAAATGTGATTCACAGGGGATTAAGAATTAGATCAATAGCAGACTGAATATCAGTATTCCAACACCTTTAATATATGATAGAAAAAAAAATGAACCTCAAATTTTATTTCTAGGAAAGTTCTCAAACAAACTGAAGAGCAAAATACAAAAACTATTGTGGATGTAAAAGAATGTGGAAATTATTTCTCCTAAATATCCTCTTTAGGACTTGAGGGCAGCCTAAAAAGGATATCCTTTTTAGACTTTAGGGCATGCTCCAGGAAAAAAGCCAAGGAAACATTAATCCTGGGGAAAGAATGATGTTAGAGACCAGAAGCAGTGTCGGTTAACTACAGCCCCCCAAAAGTGAAAAAGATGAGAGGAAAAATGTGATTTCACAAAGATGGAAAATTGCTCTTCTACCGATAAACTGCTAATGGCCTGATCACAAAGTCATAATAATGAAAATACTGACTGATTTTCTGGTTTTATGAGTTTTAGTCACATCCTAAATATGAAGTATAGGAGACTAAATATAGTCTCATATTAAGATATAAATATTTTAGACATTGAAAATATAAATATAGTGGCACTGAGGGCTTGGCAAAGGAAGGTAAACCGGGCCTCACTTTTGGTGACAGGGCAGCAGTGAATGCTCTGAAGTTGGCAAATACCAAAGACATGACTCAGTCCTTTGTACAAAGCCATAAGGGTGAAAGCTAGATGAACTGAAAACTGCCTTGGCAGAGTCTTGGCAGAGTTATCCCTGGAGAGTGGGCACAAGATTGAGGGACAGGACGATAGTTTCACTTTCTTTTTACTCTTTTTTCAAAGTGTTTTTGTTAATAAGATCATGAATCATTTTTATTTTTAGAAAAAGGTTAGTTTTAAAAAGTAAGTACATTATATTATAGCTTAAAAGAGTAAATATATTAATTATAGTGATCCAAACACCGAGATATTATTCAGTGACGAAAATGAGTAAAGTGGGGACTCCTAGGTGGCTCAGTGGTTGAACATCTGCCTTTGGTTCAGGTCGTGATCCTAGGGTCCTGGGATTGAGTCCTTCATCGGGCTCCCTGCATAGAGCCTGCTTCTCCCTCTGCCTGTGTCTCTGCCTCTCTCTCTCTCATGAGTAAATAAATAAAATCTTAAAAAAAAAAAAAAGAGAAAATGAGTAAAGTAGATGCAGATGTATGTCATAGCATGCCAAGATAGCCATGCTCATTGCCTGGTGAAATGAGCAAAGCTGCAGAAGAGAAATGCATATTCCCAGTGTGGGAAAACAGCACCTATATGTATATGCGTGTGTGTTTATATATTTTGTATAATACAAACATGTCAGATAAGAAAAAAATGAAGCTCAAAGGTAAAAACTGAACAAAGTGGTTCTCAGAAACTCCAGCACTTGTCATCAAATTATTAGCAGCGCTCCAGACACGCTGCTCGCATCCTGAACCCAGCCTAGGTCTGATTGAGATACTAACAGCACTTCCCATGGGAGTCCCTCCTCCTTACCTGTTTCTACATTTTCCTTCTGTTTCCATGTTGCACACTAAGTTACTCTGCTTGTGGTAAGCTAGTAGCCTGCAACTCTTGCCAGCTTCATATAAATTTGAACCCCTGTTTTGTCAAGTTTACGGAATTATCTCAGATTGACTATTAATTGTATTTTTGCTTTAATTCTCGATGTGCCCACTGAGAATAATTAGGGTACTGGTTCAAGAAGTGCCTAAGGGCACTGCCTAAGTCAGCTCACCTCTACGGGCTCTCGTTTCCATCTGACAAACCAGGGGTCCGGGCTGGAAAATTCTTCAGGTCTTGGCTGGCTCTTTTATCCTATACCTGTAGACTTTGTTTTGTGAATATCTTAAGAGGGCAGTTGAGTTTTTGAAGGACATAGTTTAAAACGATGGGAAGGTTGGCTGAGAGCAACTTTAAGCATTGCTAAAAAATTCTACCAGGAGCTCTTCAAATGTCCTGCAGGAGACATAAAAGGGCTCGGACACAGCATGTTACATCCAGACCAGAACAACATCATGAGGGGAAAGACTTGGCTCTCCCAGTGCTTGTTCAAGCTGCATTAATTTGACAGCGTGCACGAGCTGTTGACTGCCTGCTGAAGTCCTCCATTGTCTGCGGCTCGTTGAGTGCACAACTGCTCTGATCGAGAGCAATTCTGTGCCAGGCAGCCGTGGAACGAACAAGTTATACACAGCCAATGAGACCTGAGGCCTCATCAGCTCATCAGTGGGTGCCTTGGGAGGGAAATTAGAGTGGAGGAGGGTGCATATAGAAGGAGGAAGGTGATGAAGGAAAGAAAGAAACTGGTATTAAGAGGTGGCAAAAGTCACAGGAAAATGTATGCCTTCCAGTTAGAAACAAATGAAACCCATTTGGACACAATTGCAGAGTCCAGGGCAGGGAGAGGAAAATGAATTTGGTGAAGGAAGGCAATGAGAGGCTTCTGGAAGGTGAGAGAGAGTTAATGAGGTTGTTTAATGAATGTGCTGATTATAAAATACATGAGACACCAGGGGAGACAGAACCCTGGGCTGGACGGATTGTACATTTTACATGTGTTAGCTGGTTGCCAGTTGAGACAAGAAGGGACAGCCTGGGCTCTGAACACAAGGGTTTGACGATGTCTTACAGCAAAGATCCAGGATATATGTAGTAAGAATATGCAGGAGTTAGGAGATGCAGCCAATGCCAATACTTCAGACCGTAGCTGGGCTGTCTGGGGATTCTGACTCCCAGAAGCATTCTCTCTGGAAGGCCATGCTTATGGCTTGGCTATTCAGGAAAAAGTCAGCCACAGGCATCAATTTACTCCCTGCTTGGTAAACATGCTTGTTCCTCCTGGGACATCTGTAAGCTCTACACATGTGTCATCATCCCTTCTTCTTTTTCCCCATCATGGAATCCCCAAATAAGAAAATGACACCAGAACAAAGCATCTAAGGGATTGTCTGGTCCAATATTTTCATTTAAAAAATATTTTATTTATTTACTCTTGAGAGACTGAGAGGCAGAGACATAGGCAGAGGGAGAAGCAGGCTCCCTGCGGGGGAGTCTGATGTGGGATTCGATCCCAGGACTGCTGGATCACAACCTGAGCTGAAGGCAGACACTCAACTGCTGAGCCACCCAGGCATCCCTAATATTTTCATTTTTCAAATTAGATTAAGCTCTAAAGGAATTTGCCCCAAAGCATTTAGCTAATTAGTGGTAGGGCTTGAACTTATTTGGGTCTCCTTCTCTTAGACTGATGGTCTTTCCTATTTATGTTGCCTCACTTTAAGAGTCAGAGATACATTTCAGCATCATCCTTTAAGAATCCTTTGTAAATTTTTGGAATTAATTTTTTTATTTATTAACTTGATTCACTTCATCAACAAATAATTGAGTGACTACTATATGTTCTTATGAAGCTTAAATACTAGAACTGGAGACAGACAAAGAAAACAAACAAATGTCAAACATACCAGGCAAGGATAGGGACTATGAAGAAAATTAAGGTGGGGGAAGAAGGTACTATGGATTTTTTTTTTGAGGGGGTGCAGAGGGAGAGGGAGAAAGAGAATCTCAAGCAGACTTCCTGCTGAGTGTGGAGCCTCATACGGGCTCTATCTCACAACCTTGAGATCAGGACCTGAGCCAAAATCAAGAGTCGTTGGCTTAACTGACTCAGCCACTTAGACACCCCAAGGAGACACTATTTTCCACAGGGTTTAAGATTTCTTGGGATTAAGTACAAACTTAAAGTATGAGAAAGAAGGAAACATATAAATGTGTCTTGAGGATGGACCTCCAATGAGGAGTATAAGAGGTGTGAGGGCCCATGTACAGTGAACCGAACTGTAATAAAGCAATCCATATTTTCTCCATTCATAACATTTCCTTCTTTTTTTCTAATTTCAAAACACATTCCTCTTGCATCCAACACAGAGAGATCCAAAGTGGAAACAATGGCAGCTTTCTGTTACTTTTGGTATTTGGCTACGTCCTCCAGCCTATAGGGTGAAATAATCTTTTTGGCCATTTATTATGTGTCAGAGCCAGCACACTAGCCATTATCTTATAAACCTCCTATATTACCTCTTAATCTTCTCCATAACTATACAGAAGAGGCTTTATTACATTCATATCACAGTGAGGAAACGAAGGCTTTATAGAAGTTGAATGACTCAAAGTATTGTAGTCAGGAAGTGGTGAAACTGAAGCAAGATCCAGGTCTGCTGGAAACCAGAGCCTGTGTCTGTGCCATGGTCCAGATGCCTCCAAGGCCTCCCTGAAGAACACTTGGAGTCCCCAGACCTGAGTCAACTGTCCCTCCTTGGGTTTTCCATACCCTTTTGATTGAATCAAGCAAAACTGGCTTAATTAGTTGGTTTCTTAGGATGGGAGTATAACTTTGAATTCATCCAATGGCATTGTCCATTTATCTATGATGCCATTATCATCAGCAATGCCCTATCAGTTGCAATTTGTGGCACGATTTCTGTTGTCCAAATGGCTTTTTTCTGTACTTCATTTGGACCCCATTCCAGCTAGCCTGGACTGAACTAGCCTTTAAAATCAAACTAAGCTCTTTTTTTTTTTTATTGTTTTATAAACAGGAGTTAGGAGACATACTCTTTCCAAATGAGCCCTGTCACTTTCCAAACTGAAGTTTCTCGGCTGTGCCCTCAAGGCAAGGTGCTCACAGCTTATTTGGGAACTCTGCTTTTGGAGATGCCCTCACGGTTTCTTTTGAGTGGCTACAGGGATGGTGCATTTTAATTCCTTGTGATTTCAGAAGTAGTGCTAGGTGGATAAACAAATTTGGTACCAAATAGTGTGGTTATAAAATAGGGAGCTAATTTTCTTGTGGGGTTTAGAAGTAGTTTTAAATTCAATTCCAAAAGAGGCATCTCATAATGTTGTGGATTGAAAATATTGCTTATTCCCTTGCTGTGAATCCTTAATGTGAATGTATAAATTCTAGTATATTTTTGGATTGAAGAAAAAAATCAATCATTATTTTATTCAATTACCTCATGCACTGTCTTAGCCTTAATAAAAGAATGATTACGAAGGCAAAGCAGTCTCCTGAAACTGACTGGTCTGTAGTCTCCACGGGAAGCATTGATTGACATCAGCAGATTCTGGCTGGGTCAGACCTAAAGATAAGAGGTTGGGGCCTGGATCTGCAGGAATGGCTGCTAGGTGCAATGATTTCTGGGTGAAAGTTCTGTGTGGGTTTAGCACATACATGAAGGACCAACATCTAATTTCTCTCCAGGATAAATAAAATATCTCGCCAACATATGAAGAAACCAAGCCTATAAACAAAGCCATTGGAACATGTTGATATAGTAATGCTGGTCAACTCTATAGAACTGGATATATTTTTATATTTAATTTACACCCTCCTCATCCCAATACATTTATTCTCTATTGATTTATGTGTGGACTAGACTTTGCAGCAAAAAACATGCTTTAAAGTTAATCTGCACGGTTACAGACTTCTTTTTCATACACACTACATCCTGGGTAACTTTTCTTTATTCCTCTTCTTCAGGAAAACAAACACACTAAAAGGAAAAATCCAACCTATCACACTGAAATTCAGGAGTAGAGCCCAACACACTAGTTGTTAAGGCAATTGTTAAAGAAAATCTTTGGCTGTTTGGTCCACAGTTTAAAAGTCTCTTCATGTCTTTCTGAACCTATTGTTCTAGGAGAGCTTCATCCTAACTGACAAGAATTTCCAAATATAGAATGGACATTTGTGACTGTAACAAGCAAGTAAAATCATGCTCTAGAAATGAGGTAGGCATCAAGGGAAGAATATTCAGCCGCTGAAAAGTTTGAATTGCCCTGTACTCTGGTCTTTACATACAAAGATTCTGTAGAAGTGTCAATGGTTTTCCTTTCTTTCTTTCTTTCTTTCTTTTTTTTTTTTTTTTAAAGATTTTACTTATTTATTTGAGAGAGAGCAAAAGAGAGAACACAAGTAGTGGGGGGAGGGACAGAGAGAAAAGGAGAAGCAGACTCCCCACTGAGTAGGGAGCCTAATGTGGGGCTCGATCCCATGATCCTGAGATCATGACCTACGCCGAAGGCAAATGCTTAACTGACTGAGCCACCCAGGTGGCCCTTCTTTTCCTTTTTCATCCTTCCTTCTCCCCCTCTTTCTCCTTCCCTTCTTTCTTTTCTGTCTAAGACTGATCTCCGAAGATAATCTGACTCTCTAAATAAAAATCAGAGCATGTGTAAGACACTGAAACTGAGTTTGAATGATTGTTCCAGTTACAAACGCATATGATATCAAGGATGCACTTAAACTATATGAAAACCAGTTTTCTCATTTGTAAAAGACAAGTAATACTTATACACCACAGGGTTCTTTTGAGAAATTATAGATGATAAAACACTTAGCATAGTTCTAGGGCTTATCAGTGATTTAATCAGTTTAACTTCCATTGCCTGGTCAATTAGTCACTTCCAACACTTTTACTTAGATATAGTATTGTGGATATAAATACTAGGTTCAAGAAAAAACAAAGACAAGAATAAAACAGGACATTAATCTCTATTTGCTATATAATCTCCAGCTCTTCAGACAAAAGAGGCCATCTTCTTTCCATTCAGAGTGGATTAAAGCTGTCTTGTTGTTGCACAAAATATGGACAGACTTGAATTAAATAGAGTATTTGGCCGTGGTTCTCACACTTTATTGTACAACTCAATCACTTGATGTGTTTGTAAAATATGAAAGCCTCCTTTACAGGTCCTCAGTGAATCTGGTTCATCAGTAGGTATGGGATAGTATATATAGTAGAGTGGGGTCCAGGAATCTGCATTTTCCACAAGTATCTCAGGATTTTCTATTGAAGAAAGTTCACAGAGCTTGTTTTTAAAGAATGAGGAGAAAAAACCTTGAATTTCATGGATAAAATGTATAAGTAGAATCCCCCTTTTAATAACCTTTTAGTGACAAACATTTTGATATATTTGAATTTGTTTTTTTGCACAAATGAGTAGAATCTAATTATTAAAGCTTATAGTGAGAAACCTCACCATTCACTATGGTAATTTTATTTAGAAAAATGAGCAGTTGGCTCTCTTAGGGAGAAGTTGCACTTATTTTAATAATTACATTAAACTTTTTCCTTGTCTTTGCACCACATTCTATAAATATTGAATGAGTGATTATCATTCTGAATCTAGATGTTAGAAGAGAGTCAAATATGCCTTCAAGGAGGCTACATTCTAATTGTAGAGAATAGGACCAACACTAGAGTACATAGGTATAAAATTTCCAGCCCGTATTGCAATTGTTGGCACACTGGTTCCCCACAGACCAATTGAAGGCAATGGGTCCCAATTATTTGGGACCATATTCCTTCTTCATCATCAGTCACCAGTTCCAGGGAATGTTAAATTAACATTTACCCCAAAGGCATTTATCCCATGGTAGACATAAATTGTATCTGGACTTGATTCAGACTGAAATTGAGGAAGTCTGGAGATTACATGGAGGGCATGGGGTTGAAGCAGGCTCATGCTATTCCCCATGGGGATGCATACCTGTGCATGACTCCAGGTTGTCTCTTTTTTCAGAAAGAATAAGTGCATTTATATTATATAGTACAGTGGGTTATGCTGGTCAGGAGACAATTTGGGAATTGTAGTCATGGGGATATATTATTTCTCACTCTTACTAATCTGAAACATCTCTATTAAAACAAATCTAAACTCATTAAAACTTTAAATCAAAATATTTTTTTGGTAACTTTCTAAACCTTATCATTCCAAGTTTTTCTTCAACTGACATATCCTTTGCTGCATTTTATACTTCATTTTATCCTTTACTCACAGTCTTTTCACTGTCTACAGAGCCTCTTCTTCATTTTTTCCCTTCTCCCCCCTTTTTTTAGAAAGAGGGAGTATGTGTGCACCTGTGATCAGTGGGAGGAGGGGCAGTGGGAGAGGGAGAGATTAAATCGTAAGCAGGCTCCCTGCTGAGTGTGGAGCCCGATGTGGGGCTTGGTCTCACAACCTTGAGATCATGACCTGAGCCAAAATCAAGGGTCAGTCATTTAACCAAATGAACCACTGAGGAACTCCCTCTTTTATTTTCAATTTAATCTTATTTGTCCTTTAAGCATTCCTAAATTACTCCCTCCCCTTCCCCATCTGATCACTCCCATTTATAATTCAAGTTCATACAGTCATGTTTTTGCTTCTTGATGCTTCCCTATCATTTGGGTTTCAGTACCCTCTGCAGCAGGGAGAATGGGCAGGGACAGTGGAAAGATGAGATTGACATGAGAATTATCTCTGCCTGTGATAGTAAATACTGTCCGTAATTTCTGCATCTCAAGATTCTTAACCTAATCACATATGCAAAACCCCCTTTGATATGCAAAATAATACAATTTATAGGGTCTGAGACTAAGGCTTAGAAATTTTGGGGGGACATACTGAGCCTATCACACTTACTCACTAAGACATAAGAATATAAGCAAGTAATGCCGTATATGTCTCTATTCTACATAGAGGTGGACGAGGTCCATATCTTAGGCTTTGAATCCAGCTCTTCCTGATGTTAGATGATTTAGTTTCTTTGTCTTCCCCCCTCCCCCCCAGGGAGCCCTGCTTTCTATTCCTTTTATCTGCCAAGTGACTTCATTATCTGTAGACTAACTCAGTAGCTCCCCAAAGTGGCTGCATATTACCATCAGCTGGGGAATTCTGTAGTCTAGATACCTGAGCCCATTTTCAGTCATTCTGATTTAATTCATGGTGTGTGGCTGATACATAATTCACTTTTAAAGGCCCCCCAGTGATAGTGATGTTCAGCCAAGGTGGAGAACTACTAGCTCTAACCAAATGATACAGAACTTAGAGTTTCTTCCCCACTCCTTTAAAATAGAAAAGAAAGAAGAAAAAGAAAGAAAGAAAAAAGAAAAAAAAAGAAAAGCCTGTTATTTTGGCAGGCACTGGAAACTCTTGTAAGCTGTCTGGCCTCTAGAATTATAAGAGAATAAATATATGTTTTCCTAAGTCACTGAGTTTATGGCAATTTGTTACAGCAGGAATAGGAAACTAATACATTAATAAAGCACGCAATTAAGGAACAATGAACAAAAGTATAAATACAGTCATAAAGATTTAGAATTTCTTTTCACTTAATTCCCAACTTTGCTTCGATCCCAGCATGTCTCCAGGGTGACTTTTTCTGATTTCGATTGATCAATTCCCCCTGTGGATACCTCAAGCACCATGACCCTTTTCACCTAAAGCACTTATCCAAGTTCTAACTTTACCTTTATTGATATGATCATTTCCAACAGGACTTGGACTCCATGAGGTTTGAGACCTTGAGGGTTTGGTTCATCATTTTTTTCCCCCCAGGGTCTACGAAAGAGCCTGGAGAATAGCAGACCTTCAATATATTTTTTTTTTTTTTTTTAGTTTCAACCATTTATTTTATTGTCTATTTATTTTAAATAAACTTTGAAGTATAATAAATATTTGCTAACATGAACTCCCAGGTCTGGGCAGACTCAGGTGGTAAATTCAGCTAAGGAAGCCTAAATCGGGTTTGTGGGAATCAGACAGGAAGTTTATGGACAAAGCAGTGTAGGCAGAAGATGAAAGATCATGGTCCCAATGTCAGCATCTGGGTAGGGATGGAGGAGAGGAGGCTGAGCAGCCTGAGTGTGCCACTGGCTGCAGAAGCCCTCAATCCACCTTTGAGTTTGTGTGGAGTCCCAGGGGGAGTAAATGCAGGATGAGATCTCTTTTTTAATTTTAATTCCTTTCCTGGTGTTTTCTCTGAGGAACTTAAAACTTTATGCCTTCAGTGCTTATATTTTCATGATTTTGTTGGAACAGTCGTAGAATCGACTGTTGGTTAATCGTAGAATGGAAAGAGAACATCATAATTAAAGATATTTTTTAAGTTGAAATTCTTAAAAGTTGTCTTCTTGACACTTTCTCATTTTTTTTTATAACCTCAGAAGTCATGATGGCCTTCCACAACTGTGTGTCTTTCTGGGTAAGTTAAGAATTTTCCAAGACTTCTCTCAAATTCTTAACAATTTCAAATCAGAATAGAAAACATAACATCATATCCTCAAAGATACTTACAACCTAAACCTAAAATCACCATCATCAAAGTGATCCTGACATTTCTTGTTTTTAGATGTAGCTAAAATGTTTGGTTCTTATGAAAATCCTTTCTTGTTTATGAGTTTTTTTGCCAGAATGAAGGCGTGGTAGGTATCAGCATTACATATACTTAACAATGCACTGCTCTGTAATTCAAAAGTTTCAATTAAATGAACTGTTATTGAATGAATACCTTAGCCATGCCAAGAATTGTGCTAGCCTTTATGAAACTGGACATTGGTCATACCATGTGGACATTTCCAATAATTATAAGACCAGCTTATATTTAATAATTCTTTTTTCATTTAACAGTTCTCTTCTACATTTTTTTTTTTTTAGGTTTTTACAGCAACCCCAATAACTTGGCAGACTAGACACAGGAGTTAGATTTTACTAATGACTAGTGTGTAGCCTAAGGCAAACCATTTAAATCTGAATCTCAGTTTCCTCATATGTCAAAGGAGGATGGTTTATCCTATCTTGCAGGGTTTTGTGATAATTAGAATTTAACTATATAAAGTGCCAAATTCCATGCTTGACATACAGTAGGCAATTAATAAGTAGTAGCTATTATTATCCTTCCATTATTCTTTTTAAGGAAAATAAGTCTTACACAGGTTGACTATGCCCTAATAAGGAGTAACTTTTTGGCACTCAGAATTGACTTCCTTAAGCAGTATGGAGTTTCTTATCATGAGGCATATTTAATCATAAGTTTAACAACAGATTGACAGGGCTATGGTGGAGGAGATTAGGGTGTTTACTAGTAAAAACTTAGTAAGCCCCAAATATAACCTTTATAATGTCTTCTAATCCCGAGTTTCTCTTACTTGATTAAAAGCATTTTTCTAGTAAGTGGTAAATTGTGTCCCAGAAGTAGTGTCTTGAATCTTTATCTGTACAACATGCATACAACATGCATTTTATTTTCCAAATAGCAGAAAAAGTATAAGGCTCTGTCTCTATGGGGGATAGCTAACTAGAATAGAACACTCAACTAGAAAAAGGTCTAAATAATAGGTTGCATTTGTATGTTAATATTTTTCAAATTTTTTTGCATTTGTCTTCAATACTATTTTTGCTTTTTAACATCATGAACAATAGGTAAAGTAATTTACATGCATTTTTCCCCAGAGAAGACAAATAGCATAGAAAATTGGTATAGAATGGTATAGAATAATGAATTGATTTATTAGTGATGAAATTATAAATTATAGATAGAACTGGGACCAAAATCTCCATCTGTCCTTTAGACAATGACTGCTTCTTTCTTATATAGGGAGTTAATAGCAAATAGCTGGCAAGTGGTGCAGGCAAGCTTTCCACCTAAGTCTTCTAAGTATGGCTTCATTTTTCTTTTGACCATCATTCCACACCACTTTGGAGTATTCTTAAATGAATCCTTAAATATTCCTAAATGAATAACAAGGATGTTCTTCATAGAGGGGTTTATTAAGTTAATATATGGAGAAAACTCTCTGAATATGTTACAGAGAAATTTAAACATAAGATATTAAAAATTATTAGTAATATCGTTGTACTAGGCTTTATAACTACCTGATTCATGTGGCACATTTTGGATTTATTTATGGTCCTTGGGATTCAATGTGCTTCTGGATCAAAATACTCCTGCTTCTTACTAGTTATAGAAACATTTCAGCCATGATTTCTTTGAACGGCTTTCCTACATTGTCATGATTCTCTTTTATTGCAACAGATTAGAAGCATATTGAAACCTATGATATCCTCTAAATTTCTTAATCTCTTTTATTTTTAAATTTCCTATTTTTTTTGTGTGTGTGTGGTAGATTTCATGTAATTTCTACAGATGTACTTTCAGATCAGATCAATTCTTACCTCAGTATGACCCACTGACATGTGACTCAAAAGCCCGAGATAGAACTTTCCAATTGGCTGAGCTGAGAACACATGATCACTACCTAACTGCCAGGAGAGGAGCGAAGAATTGACTGGATGGTAATTTAGGCAGTTATAGTGCATTAGTGAATCAAGATTTCCTTCCCATTGAGATTGACAAAGTGAGGGACATTTTTTTTTTTTTAATTTCTAAAGAAGAAGGCTTGGATAATGGGAAGCCAAAAAAAATAATAAATAAAAGCAGTGTACAATGTCAGGTCTTGAGTTTACTGCCTCAGTTCTTCTCAATGGGACCAAGGATTTTGTGTGCAAATGGAACTATGATTCCAAAAGTGTGCTCCACAGGAGAGTATGGACCCAATCATCAATGTTTTGTGGATTTTAGAAGTGTTCCATGGCCTTCATATGTTTTGGAAACACTGAAGCCTATAGCTTATACTTGGAGCTCTATAGTATGTATGTCAGGTTCTTTGAAGCCCTGCAGTAAGGAAGCCCATTTGATTCTGTTAACTAAGTCTCTCATTTTTATTTAATCACCAAACATTTTTATTTACGTAGCACTTATTATCTTCCCTAGGATGATCACTGAGAATTACTGGACTAGAATAATAACTCCGATTTAATAGGAGTAAGGAGGATGCATTCCAGTAGCAAAACTGGTACCACCAGATGCTCACATGCTGGAATGCATCTGCCAGGAATGTGTTCATTGGCAAGCAGAGGGTGGAGCTGGGTCCAATATTCATCGATCTGGTTTGGCAGCACAGTCCCGTGTTAGTTGCTTTAGTCCCGCTTGCACTCTGCTCCTTCTTTCCGGATAGCACACCTGCATAAGCATTTTAAATAATCTCTGCATTTGGCTTATTGATGAGGCTTAGGCTATCCCCTTCCCAAATAACTTGGCGGTGTAAGTGATCCACAAACATGCACGCGTATCAGCATCACCTGAGTCATCTTGTTAAAAACCGTAGATTCTCCAGTTCCACTACTGAGTTTCTCCATTAGTAGACCTGAGAAAGGTTCTGGGCATCTGTGTGTATATATTTCTCATCTATTAACAAAGGACCGGGAGAGTTTATGCAGCCACTCTATAGATCAGCAACTGGAAGCCACTGAGCGCATCCCAACTTTTCCTCCTCTCTGACTTTATTTCCTTCCAAGGTTTCAGGCCTCATTCTTCTGCTCATATAAAACTAATTTTACTAATTTTTGTCCAGTAAAATTTTATGAGCCATGGCAATCAAACACTTTAGTAAGATCCCAATATACAGTTCACAATGCATTTTCTTCATTATTTTGGTAATGATAATTGCATAGTCATAGAGTTTGTTGAATATAATCTGTTTGGAGTGGTCCTATGTAATTTATATCTAATGGTGCCTCTGTCTTTTCAGGATTTGTTGATTTATTTATTCCTTTTTTATTGTAGTGTAACAGAAAAATTCAAGTTACCTTTGGATTTATTAAGTAGTGACTTATTGGATATTGCTTTAATTTTGGACAAAGCTTTAATTATTACCATTAGTCTTCTATTTTGCCCTAATTAAATAATCCCAAACATTTTAGCATGAACATAAGCTAACTCCTACAATATTCTCTGTACTGTTCCATTGAACTATTATTTTTGCCTTTAATTATTCCCCACTTCCAGCTATACCAACACTTCTATTGCTTAAAATAAAATTCACTCAAAATATTATTTCACTTAAATTTAAAGAATAGGTTTAATATCTCAGACATTTTCAAGGTTATGTCTAAGGCAATAAAACTGGTCCATAATGTAAGACATTATCATTAACTTTTCAATGCACTTTCTCATGAGTGTTTTTCAGATCCTACAATAATAATAATACAGTAACACAGGGGAGGATAATATTATCTCCATGGAAAAGATAAAGTTCCTTCAGGTCAGGGAGATTAAATTAATTGAAGATCATATATAGCCAGAACAATAACTTAAGGCTCCTTAGATCTAGTTCAGAACTCTGTCTGAAATCACTGGCATGGATTGGTGCCCCCAGGCTGACTTTACAGTGGAAGGGCCCTCTACTCTGTTAGTAGCAGAAAATTCTACTTAAGAAGTTCTTCTGTATGGGAAGGACACTGTTTCATTTTTTTTTAAAGATTTTATTTATTTATTTATTCATGAGAGTCACAGAGAGAGAGAGGCAGAGTCATAGGCAGAGGGAGAAGCAGACTCCCTGCAAGAAGCCCAATGTGAGACTCCATCCCAGGACTCCGGGATCATGCCCCGAGCCAAAGGCAGATGCTCAACCGCTGAGCCACCCAGGCATCCCGGGAAGGACACTGTTTCTTATTCTTACAATACAAGCTATATATCATATGGAAACAGAAAGAAAACAAACACTATGTAATTGAGTAGCTAGGAGAGGAGGTTATTTGAGAAAGATGATTAGATCAATTTTAAAATCACCCTGGAGTGTAAAAATGAAAATCAACTCCATTATAATTCAACTCATTAAAATAAAGACTTATATATGTCACAGAATGCAATTAATTGAATTCATAACATATTTTTTCTCAGAAGTGTCACACTCCAAAAATTCCAGGGGGATATGATCAACATATGGGACCACTTTGAGGCTTGTTCTATGAGCATAGGTGTTAGAACCAGAAGACATTTATTACAGGTATTTTTTTTCTTTGCTTTTGGAAATAACCAAGTGTTACAGGTTTGATTTTTCAAAGAAGTGGAGACAGAGTTTCTTTTGCCCGTCAAGGTTGTCCCGTGATAAGCAAAAATAGCTGGGCCGTTTACATTCCATCCTGTTCAGTTACCAGATGTAGGCTTTCCTAGGAAATCCATGATGTTAGATGAGGTAGCTCTCTGCCTTTGAGGTGGACCCCCAGAGGGACTAAACCCCAGAGGCTCCAGACTGCACCCTTTACCACTGGCAATCCATTTTTCCTTGAAGGAGAGTCTGGAAGACACATGTTTTGCTCCTTGGACAGCTTAAATCTACTGCTCCATCTACCTTCAGAAAGCAGTTTTTTAGGATACCAGTGAAATTCTATCCCTTATGAGAAGTAAAACATGTAAGAGAATTTCAGGTCTATAATTAATAGTTACTGCCTCTTTCCTCTGCAATCCATTCTAGATTCTCCTCACCCTCAGCTACCACCTCTGCTGTCTTCTGCGTTTTACTGGTATTATGACATGTGGCCTCCCATATGAGGAGTCTAAGCCCCCTGTGCTCAATAGACAGAGGCCCAATAGCTCCAGTATCGGACGATAGGTACAATACATAATCACCTATAGTCACAACTGAGTGGTATCAAGACTTGCCCAAGTAGATCATTTAGATTTTACCTATTTTCTTCCTTGCCTTTAGAGTAGATCGGCACCCTTCCCTCTTACTGATAATCCAGGCCAGTTACTCCTGCTAAAATAGTTATTCCTCCTCTTTTTGCCTCTACGTCCTAGATACGAGGAGTTCCAGGTGCCTGACCAGCAGCTGTAGCTCATAATTCTGTAGTACTCTTGCTTTATGCCTACTGGAAGTGTGTTCCCTTGGAATAGCAAAGCTTCTAACTGAGGAACCCAGAGTTGTGGGAACAAGATTTAGCCTCTTGGCTGAATATTGAGAATAATGGTAAGTGGGATGATTCCTGCTCCCATTTTTGGGTTTTAACTCCTTGACCTCTTCCAACTAAGGACAGAGTGTCATATTAAGATCTCATTTGAATCAGCGCAACATACTGCACCCTGGAGGAGGGCACTATCTTTGCATATACTGCCTCTGAGCCATGGAGCACTTTAGCTATGCCGTCAGTAGGATGTCCAATGCTCTACCAGCTTTTGGTGATGTGTGCATAGAATGACCATTGGGACCCCATAATCATGGTTCTATCATTACTCTGTGCCTTTGCTATGGAGTAGCCCATTTGGGACTAAGTGGGATTCTATGCTGGTCAGTAAAACATTCTACAAGTCTGGAAAATGGGGGGGATGCTGACAATATATGGGGAAGAAAAGCAAAACTGTACCCATGAGGTATTGACATCCATGAGAAAAAAGACTACTATACCCTTCAGAATGAGGAAGACCCAGTGTAGTCAATTTTTCATCTAGGGGGTATTTGGCATCACCGAGAAGTAGTGTTATATGAACCCTGGTCAGGTATTTTGTCTCTATGAGAGCCCTTAATATACCCGTAATATTAGGGTGGCACTAATACGATTTTTTAAAGGTTTTTAACTTTCTACTAAAGTTGCTAAGTGTCATGGCTTTGCCTCAGAATATCAGAGTTATTGCGATTCTTTCACTGAGGTTTACCACACCATAAATAATATACTTTCCTATCACTGATATATTTATCATCATATGGTCTGCTATACTGTATGTTCCATGCCACAGGGCTGTCTACCTGTTAGTTTGGACCATCTCTAGTGACCTTTCCTTCTCTAGACCCCAATGACAGCTGGAAAATTTGGCATCACTTAATCTGTGGACTAGAGAAATATCAATAGGTGAGGACTCTGCTGCCCCCAGATCCCCAGGACTCCCACCAGGCCTCTGAATCTTCATAGGGTTTCTCCACCACTCTCTGGAGCACATGTGTTTCACAAAGTCCTATAGGATGCAGGCAACCTTGGTTTATCTGGAGTGATCAATGTAAAGCTATCAATGTAACAGATCAATGTGATATGTTGTGCCAAGGCAGATCTCTGGACTATATTAAAAGTAGAGTAGTTAATTTAGCTCTACAGGAAACCATACATATATATTATTGTTCATTATATGGAAATATAAGTTGTGATTCTCTTTTCTGATCAAAAGAGAAAAGCATACATTTGTCAAATAATGACAACAGACCATGTATCTTAGGCTAGATTAATCACCTGTTGCAAAGATATTACATTGGTACTGTGATTGCTGATAATTGGGAACATGCTTGCTTGAGTGTGTGATCATTTACTATCATCTACAAAGATATGTCTGGTTTCTTCAGGGGCCAGACTCTTGAAATAAATGTAGATAAAATAGGTACCTACTTATCATTACTTAGATCCTTAGGGTGGCATTAATTTCTCACCAGTGAAATACTTATGGCCTTGATAAATGAAAGTATTTGGTTCTTCCTAAGAACATGATCATCTGGTGGGCCTTCCAGCCATACATAATATGTGCATTTTGACATTCCTGACTAGCCCTTTCTCCAGCATCTGCCATGCAATTCTGGCATTTCAGCTTAAGCTATCATGGGCTATCACTTTCTCCATGCCTTAAGGGGTCCTGCTAATCATTGCTTAAGGTGTGTTTATTGTAAATAGCAGATAGAGATTTTCTTTTGCAAGTCAATATGAAAATAATTTAAAAAAATAAGTTAGTTAAGTGCAGTCACATTTATTGATATGGTATATTTGGTGCCAACTCTGTTATTTTATAATTAATGTGATAATTACATTAAATTTAATAATTTATTCATGTGGTGAATCTTCTTTTATTATCTAAAACTTTAATTTGCATTTTCATTCTAAGGTACACTTTACCTCTTACGAGGTCCTCAAATCTCCTTTTTTCTTACTTAATATTTTAGTCTGTAGCATGTCAGTTTTAAGTGATATTCTTTGTCTCCATCTAATCTTTTTGTTCTTTCCATTTTCTGTTTGCATTCTGTTTCTCGGGACATAGCCTTTACATTATTCTTTTCCCCTCATCCTTTCATCTTTGTTTTAGTCTTTCTTTCTTACATTTTAAAAATTTAATTTAATTTAATTTAATTTAAATTTTTTATTTTTTTGTAAATTTATTTTTTATTGGTGTTCAATTTGCCAACATATAGAATAACACCCAGTGCTCATCCCATCAAGTGCCCCCCTCAGTGCCCCTCACCCAGTGGCCCCCACCCCCCACCCACCTCCCCTTTCCCCACTCCTAGTCCATTTCCCAGAGTTAGGAGTCTCTCATCTTCTGTCTCCCTTTCTGATATCTCAATAGATGCAGATAAAGCATTTGACAAAATACAGCATCCATTCCTGATCAAAACTCTTCAGAGTGTAGGGATAGAGGGAACATTCCTCGACATCTTAAAAGCCATCTACGAAAAGCCCACAGCAAATATCATTCTCAAGGGGGAAGCACTGGGAGCCTTTCCCCTAAGATCAGGAACAAGACAGGGATGTCCACTCTGGCCACTGCTATTCAACATAGTACTAGAAGTCCTAGCCTCAGCAATCAGGCAACAGAAAGAAATAAAAGGCATTCAAATTGGCAAAAAGAAGTCAATTCTCCCTCTTCGCCGATGACATGATACTCTACATAGAAAACCCAAAAGACTCCACCCCAAGAATGCTAGAACTCATACAGCAATTCGGCAGTGTGGCAAGATACAAATCAATGCCCAGAAGTCAGTGGCATTTCTATACACTAACAATGAGACTGAAGAAAGAGAACTTAAGGAGTCAATCCCATTTACAATTACACCCAAAAGCATGATACCTAGGAATGAACCTAACCAAAGAGGTAAAGGATCTATACCCTAAAACTATAGAACACTTCTGAAAGAAATTAATTGTATTTTAAAATAATCTCTACCCCCAATGTGGGGCTCGAACTCACAGCCCTGAGATCAACAGTTGTATACTCCACCAACTGAGCCAGCTGGGGTGCCCCTTTATTTTAGTCTTACATCAAAAATTAAGTACTTTGAATTCTCCACATCAGCTTGTTTCCTGAAATTTCCCCAGTTAGCTTGTGGATAACTGAAATCCATCCATTAGCATACTCTTCAGAAATGTGAGATATTGCAGTAATTGAAACTTTTTTTAAAAAAATAATCTTGGTATTTGAAAAACTGGCTGGATATAAAATCATTATCTTGTGCTTTGTCTCTTAGTTTATTGAAAATTATGCTCCATTATTGCTCTTGTGAGATGGTAACTTGTTTTTCTTACTCGTGTAAGGAATTAGATTCTTTTTTTTGGGGGGGGTCTGGTGGCCCTGAGAATTATTTAATTGACTTGAATGCCAAAGAATTAATCCTTTTAGTTCAATTGACAGGTACATGGTGGGACATTTCGATGTATAGATTTACATTTTCTTTGATTTTTGTAATGTCTTCTTGAATTATTTTTTTCCTATGTTTTATTCTTGGACATGTTTTTGGAAACTGTAATGATATGTATATTGGACCTTTTGGCTTGTCTTCCATTTTAATGTTTTTTTTGTGATCCTTCATATTTCTTTCTTATTTTTATTTTCTTGCCTGTGTGTGCTTTACCTTTCTTTAATGCACTTGATTAAATTTTAATTCAGCTGTTATTTTTTGTCACTTTGTAATTTATTCTTTATTAGATGATTTTGTCTTTTTTTTTCTGTTTCCTTCCTGAGTTTAATACATTTTATTAAATTTGTTCTTTTTCCATATGGAATAAATTTTCAGTTTTTGTTTTCAAGTTCTGATTATAGTTTTCTTTTTCTTTTATTTTAAATAAATATGTATGTCCTGAATGTTGGAGGATATTTGGTTCAGTTTGGAGTACCATGTTACATGTTATTTTGCTTCAGAGTTGTTTTTACAGAGAGAATATTTATGAAATGATATGTTGTACTTTCAAATTTTCATTCCATTAAATTGTGAAAGCTAGGAGAGATACTATATAAAATGTGAGTAGGGTGTTCATTTCTCTTATGTACACTTCTGGGTTTCCTTTTTAAAAGGCAAACATTTCATTTATCCATTGTCTACCTATATTAGGAATTATGATAGGCTGGGCAGATAAAGAATTTATGGTTAGAATGCCTTCAGTTAGAATTCCTCTTTGAATCAGAATTGTAGTTCTTCTCTAAAGGAGAATGCTCTCAAATCAACAGCCTAATTTCTACCTTGAAAAAGTAGAAAAAAAAGGAAAGTAGACCTAAAGTTGGCAGAAGAAAGAACATGATAAAAGACTAGAGTGGAGGTAAACAAAAGAAGAGAAAAACAATAGAAAAAAAATAAAAGCAGAAGTTCATGCTCTTAAAAGGCCAACAAAATTGTCAGGCTTTCAGCTAGGCTGACATGGAAAAAGAGAGAAGACGCAAATAATTGAAGTCGGAAATGTTCACTTTCATTGTTTGACTCATCTTTCATTTAAGAATAGGGATAATATTGCCAATCATGTGGTATTCTTATTAAATTCTTTACACTAAAGCAAAACAAACAAAACAGTTCTTATTAGCCGGAGTAGGGAGAGTTCAGTGAAGACCCAGGACATCAATGGGGTACCTTTAAAGTGACATCATTCTTATAAGGGTTAAATAAGCCATAGATTGAAGTCACATGGATCTTAACTAAAAAGCTTAAAAGCAAGATGTAAAGGATTAAGCTGAGGGGTGCCTGGGTGGCTCAGTGGTTGAGCATCTGCCTTTGGCTCAGGTCCTGATCCCTGGGTCCTAGAATTGAGTCCCACGTCAGGCTTCCTGCAGGGACTCTGCTTCTCCCTTTGCCTTTGTCTTTGCCTCTCTTGTATGTGTCTTTCATGAATAAATAAATAAAATATTTAAAAAAGGATTAACCTGATAACTTGTTTGCCAAAATACATTTGACAATATGTAAAGGAATACAATAGAATGCAGAAAAAGTTAACTTTGTAATAGTCTCAATATTCCACATTGAATCAACAAATTTGAGACTTGCAAAGAGGTAGGAAAATGTGAGCTATAATCAGGAAAAAGTCTGATCAATGGAAGCAAAATCCAGAAATGGCAGAGATAATGGAGCTAGCAGAGAAGGACTTAAAGCAGATGTTATAAATATATACGAAGAGTTAGAGGAAAATCGGAATGGAATAAATATTTTTACCTATTGCGTGATTATCTTTTCACTTTCTTGGTAATATCCTTTGATGGAACAAAGTTTTTCACTTGATGAATATTTTTTTCTTTTATTGCCCCTATTTTACTGTCATACTAGGAATCCATTGCCAAATCCCAGGTCAGGAAGATTTATTCCTAGGCTTTCTTCTAAGAGTTTCATGGTTTGGCCCTTATATTTAGGTCATTGATGATTTTGAGTTCAGTTTTTTATATAATGTGAGTTGGAGGCCAACTGTTGAATGTGGAGACCCAGTTGTCTCAGAAATATCTGTTGAAGAGACTCTTCTTTTCCCATTGAATAGAGTTGGTACGCTGGTCAAAATCAATTACCCATATATTTTTGGGATCCTCCATCCTATTCCATTGGTCTGTATGTCTCCTTTTATGCCATTACTACGTGGTTTTGATTACTCTTGCCTTGAAGTAACTTGTGAAATCAGAAATTATGAGTCCTCCAGCTTGTTCTTTTGCAAAATTGTTTTTGGCTATTAAGGGCTGTTTTGCAATTCCATATGAATTTGAAGATTGGCTTTTCTATTTCTGTAAAATACGGCCATTGCATTTTAAAAAAAATTAAACTATTTATTCATGAGAGACACAGAGAGAGAGGCAGACATAGGCAGAGGGAGAAGCAGGCTCCATGCAGGGATCCCGATGTGGGACTCGATCCGGAACTCCAGATCACACCCTGAGCCAAAGGCAGGCGCTCAACCGCTGGGCTACCCAGGCCATCCCGGCCATTGCATTTTTTATACAGAGTGTGCTGAGTCTGTCAATATCTGGGAGTTGTTTAGTTTGCTGCTCTCCAGCAATCACTCTATCCTCAGAGTTGTGGAACTTTACTTTGGGTGCAGCTTGGTTTTTAGACAAAGATTCAAGATAAATCCTTTGGTATTTCTATCCCTTTTGGAATTCTTATTCTATATATATATATCTGTCTTCCAGTGTTTTGCCTCACAATTATTGGCTGGATCCACCTCTCTGAACTCTGAAATCTGTTTTTTTCAACCCAATGGGACTGCTAGTCTTGCCTTTGCTCGCATCTTTGGATTGATGTGCAGAAAGTGCCTCCTGGCAGAAAGCTGGAGCCATCAGAAGGCTCACCTCAGTGGTTTCCTTGGTCTCAAGTATCACAACCCTATACTGTCTGTTGTCTGATATTTTAAAAAATGGGTGTTCATAATTCTGTCCAGTTTTCTAGGTTTTGTTCGTTTATTGATTTTGTTTTTTTGTTTTCTTTTTTTTTTTTCAATGAGGACATATCCAGTAATGGTACCTTCATTAAGGCTTCAAATGTAAATATTCATTTTTGAAATATAACTGAAATTTCTGTCAGGTTTTCTGATTGTGGTTTATTCTTTATACTTCTATAAAGCCTATAAGATTCTTGACAATAAAGATTACGTCTTATTCATCACTTTATTTCCCAATGCCTAGTAGAGGACTTGGTGTGTATGCTCCCAATGAATGTTTGCTGAATCATTAAACTAGATACTTTATCTGTCAGGTATATGCAATGTTTTATTCTCTTTAATAGTATTTTTTTTTGTACTTGTCTTCTTGAACCAAGTTTGGTAGCATGTGGGTTTAATTTGATCTTTTGTTTTTTGGTAAGAAAGCCTTGTGTTTTGTGATTTTTCCACAAATTTGCAGTGACTTGTGAAAAGTCATAATAATCTCTGGTTTTTTTTTTTTTAAATCTGGTGAAAAAAGAATCCTTGCAATGAATACCACACCAAGGTTGCTGAAAGGATCGAAAATGATGATGCATATGACTTCCCTTCCAAGAGTAATACACAGAAAATTATAACCTCATTGAAACTTCACATGCTATGCCTAAATTTGGTTACCTTCCACATCCATTCTATTCCAGAATTTGGTGAGTTCTCTACACATATTAAGTGCTCAATAAATGTTGAATGAATTTGAACATATACCACACACCTCAATGAAATTCAATGATTTTTACTGTCTTTCATATTATTAGCGAGGATAATGCAGAAACTAATACATTCAATTTCCAGGGCTTTAGGAGAAATTGTGGAAACTTAGGTACCCTACTCAGGTTCAGTTCCTGAAACAATCTCAACAGCAGCATATACCAAAGAACCTTGATACATGTTATGATGTTTGTTTGTTTTCGGGGAGAATTATTTGTTAAAAGAGGCCTTGCACAATTGGCCATACTATCCCTAACCCTAAAGAAAGATGAATCAAACAATGAAAATCAACATTGTGAAAGTAGACAAGACTTTACAATCAAGCTTTTTCAGCCAAGTCAGAGGAAGTAAGAGTATCCAAAAGGAAGAGCAATTAGATCTAACGTGGGAGGCGGGTGCTTGAGAGGACCAAAGCTGAAATGGCAAAGACTGTCAAGGTGAACTGCTCAGAAATGTCTGATGGAGTATAATTGTTTCTTATTTTACCCAAAAGGGTATTTTCCAATTGCTGACTTGACACCTTCCTCTTCTTCGTTGGAACATTTCAATGAACTCTTACTTTTCAAACTCTGCACAGTTCCCTGGAATCTTTGTACCCTATTGACTTTTATCAACCTTTCAGCTGATACTATGGGGACATTTATCAAATGCCTTCTGTTGCAGAAATTGCTTTTGAATCATAGCAGGTCAACGGTAGGAGGGGTCTCAGAGAAGAAGTAGTCCTGCCTGCATATCTCGGTTTAGGAAATAGATATCTAGAAAAGGATTCTAACTTTCTACAGTGTCTTTGAGGTAGTTAGTGTATAAGGAGGACTTCGTTTTTTCCACCAGATTATACTACCCTTTTTTGTGATATAGGATGACATGAGGTCTGCTATGCAAACCCAAAACACAGAGACGTTTGCTTTCTTCACTGTCTCTTTTCCTCTTTTCTTCCTTTCTTCTCTTTTTTTCTTTCCAATATTTATTTATGGCCATAACACTTACCGATTTTTAAGCCTATGAAAATATTCTATGTGTGTTTATGTGTTAAACCCATTTCTGAATTTTTTCTTGATGTCATTATAGGCAGCAGTATTTTTTAAATGGGAAGGTAAAACCTGTCATCCAATTTATTTTTTTTTTTAATTTTTATTATTTATGATAGTCACACACACACACACCACACAACACGAGAGAGAGAGAGAGAGAGGCAGAGACACAGGCAGAGGGAGAAGCAGGCTCATGGACCGGGAGCCCGACGTGGGATCCGATCCGGCTCTCCAGGATCGCGCCCTGGGCCAAAGGCAGGCGCTAAACCGCTGCGAAACCCAGGGATCCATGCATCTAATGTAATGTCAAATGTTTATGGGATTCATCATGCCGAATACTACGAAGAAGCAAGAGAAGACGAAGGGAAGGAGGAGGAGGGAGGTTTCTTCTTCTTCTTCTTCTTCTTTTCTTTCTTCTCTTCTTCTTCTTCTTCTCTTCTTCTTCTTCTTCTTCTTCTTCTTCTTCTTTTTGGATTAGAGCAAGCCTATAAATCGAAATCTCATAATACATGTCTAAAGGACCAGTTTACTTCAAAACTGAAGTGCCCTTTTCCATTTTCAAATTCACTTCACTTTGATATCAAATGAAGCCCATTTGGTATAGAAAATTAAAGTTAGCTGCATTTTTCCTCAGCACAGAGAAATCTTTTATTTGCCTCTAACCCTTTCAATTTTTCATGACAGCCACAGCATTTTCTTCTCTAAAACACAAACAAGTCAATGTAAGCATGACTGCCAGGCTAAAATGATTATGGGATAATTTGTTTGCCAGGACCAAACAAAATCAATCACCATTGTTTAGAGACCCCAACACTACATGGCTAGGAGAAGATATTTCTGGACTTTCACAAAATTGGTTTTTCAAACACAGATAAGGGAGGATACCATCGAATACTCTCAGGTGTGGTTTGTAATTTTCAAATTTGCTCCAAAATATCCACTATACATACATATGGTAGCTCCACTGGATTAATGCAAACTAAAGGCAGCCTGGCCACTATGATGTCATTATGCATGAAATGATGTCTTAGCAATATGTTCCCCAATTGAGCAAGAATATATAATGAATCTTTATGTAAAGCTTGAAATAACCATTCCAGTAACGTAACTTGCGGGCCTAGAAATATGAATGTGAGGATGCACTTTGCAATGAAATAAAATCATAATTGATTGGAAACAAGTATATACGTGTATCTCTAGCCTTTTGCTTCAAGTATGCTCAATAGTGTATTATTTCAGGAGTGAGGTTTTTGTGTTTGTTTTTTGTTTCTTGTTTTTTTTGGATTGTTTTTCCCCCAACTATCCAGTTGTGTGTTCTCTTACAGATCATATAGGCCTATAGCTCTGTCCATCTGTCTAGGTTCTGGAAACTACTTTCCCCAGAGCTGGTGTTTAAGCTGCCAAAACTGCTAAACAAAAATTTGGTCATAGTTTTGAGCTAGTAGGGAGTAATGATTTGGGCATTTCAGGATTAAGATAGATTCTTTGGCTTGCAGAATCAGCGGAGTTCTTTTTGAAACTCTTCTGGAAAAGCAGATGAAACTTTCTAGCTCTGCTATCCACAGCTCAAACCATTTTCCTTTTTGTTCAATTACTTTCATCTTCCTATGAAATGTGGTTTTATATATTTTGTAGCTTGGAAGATCTTAAAAGCAAAAAAACCCAAGCAAACAAACAAACAAACACAAAACACAAAAAACAAAAACAAAAACAACAACAAAAAAAAGTCCTCTTAGTTCAGGCTACTTCAAAGCAGATCTTGAGATGGATATTTTTGTTTTATTGAGTTATCGAGTGGAAAACCTGTAAGTAAAGGAAGGAGTAGAGCAGGAGAAGAAGATGGCTAGCAATGTAGGTTCCCTGAAGTCAAGCATCATCCTGTTTTCACAAGAAGTTCTGAATAGTAAAAAAAAAAAAAAGGTTCTGAATAGTAATTATATCACATATTGTTCTTCTCTGAGGAAAAGGGGTTGGCTTTTATATCCCAGTATGAGTCAGATGTTTGCTGCAGACAATCATTCTTAGACCCTTGGAGGATATGTGGTCTCCTGGGCATCTCTCTTTGAGGTGGAAGCTCTCATTGTCTGACGGTTAATTTTGTGGGAAGGGTACAAATGGGATTGGCAAAGGGCTATCTCTCATTGTAGTTGGAAAATACATTATCAGTCCAGTGAAGAGGCTATGGAAAGGATCCCAACACTGTCCACTAAAAAGAAAACAAATGGTTGCTACATGAATACTCCTGCATTTCTTATTATAACTACATGATGCTTTTTATTATGTTATTTCCTTGTTTTTTTATGATTTTTTATTATTTATTTATTTTATTTATTTATTTATTTATTATTTATTCATGAGAGACACAGAGAGAAACACAGACTTAGGTAGAGGGAGAAGCAGGCTCCCTGTGGGGAGTCTGATGTGGGATTTGATCCCAGGACCTCAGGATCATGACCTGAGCCAAAGGCCGATACGCAACTACTGAGCCATCCAGGAATCCAATTATGGTATTTCTTTGAATGGATATATTTTTTAAAGACTTTATTTATTTATTTTAGAGAGAAAGAGTGTGTGAGTGGGGGCAGGGCAGAGGGAGACGGAGAGAGAGAATCCCAAGCAGACGCCATTCTCAGCAGGGAGCCTGATCTGGGTCTTGATCTCATGACCCTGAGATCATGGCCTTGAGCTGAAGCCAAGAGTCAGCCACTCAACCAACTGAGCAACCCAGGTGTCCTATGATCCAGGGCATTTTTAGTTGCAACACACTGTGTATTCCCACCTTAAAAACTAACATATAAATCAGGATCATTTTATGCTGTATAAATTGCCAGATAAGCATAGTCTTGCACAAAGAGAGTGTCAGAAGTAATGGCTGGTATAATTTCATTCACTTTCTAGCACCTGAGGCATCAGGTTGTGTACATGTACTTAGGAATTTAATTCAACTCACTGTGCACAGTTTACGAGTTTTGTTTTTCCTTGGCCTACCCCATCACGCAATTTTTCAAGTTCATTGCCAGATTTATTGGGATGTAAGACTCATCCTTATGGATCCCAGCCACCTGTGTGCATCAGAATCATATCCCTGGGAGCTGGATCCTTGAGGTTCAAGGTGAGTTTTAGATGGCACCAAGTATGGTTAGATACCTTTCCTTTCTTCATTTCTCACTTTCTTTATCCTGTCCATTATCTCCTCTTTCCTCCATGCTATTTCCTCTTGTATCATCCCACTTTGTATTGAGTGGTAGAGCACTCCTTTGTTCAAGGTCACTCTCTGGTTGCATCACTGTTAATGTATCTTTGTACTATTGCATCTGTTTTATTTCTTTCACAGTGATAATTACAATATTGATTTTATTATTTGTGTGTTTTCTTGGTCTCTCTTACTCTTGAGATCAGAGACTATATCTGTCAACTTCAATGATGTATGCCTAGCACTCATCATGGACCTGGCATAGAGTGGTACTACATAAATATTGCTTGTATGAATGAATCTGCAAATGTTGTCAATTCCTGCTCCTCTCTCTTGCTCATTCCTGGGACCTAAGTATCATTTCTGGTAGTCACTCCTTGTTAAACCTTCTTCTAACTAGTCAAATATTCTTATGATACCCAGGCTATAAAATTAGCTGCCTTGTATCTGACACTTCTGAGATCTTGATGTAGGCTGAAGGTATTGGGGAAAAATCAATTATTCTGCTAAACTGATTCTCAGTTGTATCTGTTAGGGCTCTTTGATTTCTCTGTTAATTTTAGCAAAAATGAAGGGTGTTGGAAGGTTACTGGGTCATTCCTAGGATCCATATGTAGAAACACACAGAACTAGGATAAAGTAAATGCTCATGAACCTTTCAAAATTGTGGTTTTTGTTGTTGATGATTGAATGAAACTTCCTTGCTTTTGGTTCCTTAACCAAAGAGAGGGTTCTTAATATATGAATATGAAGCCAAAAAATGGAGTGGATCAAGCCACACCAGGCTATGAAAAGTGATAGTTTTGGGCAGAGGAGGTCATGTAGATCCTTTAAATCATGATATGTTAACAGTCATTACCTCTGTCTACACAGAGGATCAATCTGGGCAGCAGCTCTTAGCAACTCTATGTTCTAAATCATCCAGGTTACACAAAGTGACTTGCATACAGATGGTGCTAAATAAGCTTGTTAAATGCATGACCAAGTGCTGTATCATACAATTCTGGGACTCTTGCTCTTATAAGTAGACACATCTTCAGAAATAGGTTCACAAGAGGCTTGTTACTCATCCATCATGTGCCAGAGTCTTCCTTCCTTAGACCGGCAGGAGATTTATGAGCACCTCTCCTGCCTCAGTGCCCGGTGTGTGAAGTGCAGCACTTAGACTCTCTCTTTCTTTGAATAGAGTGCAGTTGGCTTTGCACCTCTGCACCTATAAGTTCTTAAATTACTCTTTGTTAAAAGGGTTAGCCAATATGAGAAGCAACTAAAAGGTGAACAAAATGAAGGAGAAGAGTTTTGCATTAACAAGTCTTCAATCCTCTTCTTTTTGTGGCCATTTCAAGAGTTTTATGAAAATATTGTTGCCCCTGTGACATGCCAGCCACATAGAAATACTGCTAAACCTATTTAGTTGTCACAATTACTGAAATGGTGTGTGCCTAGGTAAGTCTTTATTGTAATTTCCACAAAGTATGAAAGGGTTATGTAGCTTGCTGGAGATTTCTATTGATTCTTCTGAAGTTGTTTAAATGATTGAAGAGCATATGATTAAAAATTTTATTTTTTTATTATTTTTTAATAATAAATTTATTTTTTATTGGTGTTCAATTTGCCAACATACAGAATAACACCCAGTGCTCATCCCATCAGGTGCCCCCCTCACTGCCCGTCACCCATTCACCCCACCCCCCCCCCCTCCCCTTCCATCACCCCTAGTTCGTTTCCCAGAGTTAGGAGTCTTATGTTCTGTCTCCCTTTCTGATATTTCCACCCATTTCTTCTCCCTTCCCTTTATTCCTTTCACTATTATTTATATTCCCCAAATGATGAGAACATATAATGTTTGTCCTTCTCCGACTGACTTATTTCACTCACATAATAGCTCCAGTTCCATCCACGTTGAAGCAAATGGTGGGTATTTGTCATTTCTAATAGCTGAGTAATATTCCATTGTATACATAACCACATCTTCTTTATCCATTCATCTTTCGATGGACACCGAGGCTCCTTCCACAGTTTGGCTATTGTGGACATTGCTGCTATAAACATCGGGGTGCAGGTGTCCCGGCGTTTCATTGCATTGCATCTTTGGGGTAAATCCCCAACAGTGCAATTGCTGGGTCGTAGGGCAGGTCTATTTTTAACTTTGAGGCCTCCACACAGTTTTCCAGAGTGGCTGCACCAGTTCACATTCCCACCAACAGTGTAAGAGGGTTCCCTTTTCTCCGCATCCTCTCCAACATTTGTGGTTTCCTGCCTTGTTAATTTTCCCCATTCTCACTGGTGTGAGGTGGTATCTCATTGTGGTTTTGATTTGTATTTCCCTGATGGCAAGTGATGCAGAGCATTTTCTCATGCATGTTGGCCATGTCTATGTCTTCCTCTGTGAGATTTCTGTTCATGTCTTTTGCCCATTTCATGATTGGATTGTTTGTTTCTTTGGTGTTGAGTTTAATAAGTTCTTTATAGATCTTGGAAACTAGCCCTTTATCTGATATGTCATTTGCAAATATCTTCTCCCATTCTGTAGGTTGTCTTTGAGTTTTGTTGACTGTATCCTTTGCTGTGCAAAAGCTTCTTATCTTGATGAAGTCCCAATAGTTCATTTTTGCTTTTGTTTCTTTTGCCTTCGTGGATGTATCTTGCAAGAAGTTACTGGCCGAGTTCAAAAAGGGTGTTGCCTGTGTTCTTCTCTAGGATTTTGATGGAATCTTGTCTCACATTTAGATCTTTCATCCATTTTGAGTTTATCTTTGTGTATGGTGAAAGAGAGTGGTCTAGTTTCATTCTTCTGCATGTGGATGTCCAATTTTCCCAGCACCATTTATTGAAGAGACTGTCTTTCTTCCAATGGATAGTCTTTCCTCCTTTATCGAATATTAGTTGACCATAAAGTTCAGGGTCCACTTCTGGATTCTCTATTCTGTTCCACTGATCTATGTGTCTGTTTTTGTGCCAGTACCACACTGTCTTGATGACCACAGCTTTGTAGTACAACCTGAAATCTGGCATTGTGATGCCCCCAGATATGGTTTTCTTTTTTAAAATTCCCCTGGCTATTCGGGGTCTTTTCTGATTCCACACAAATCTTAAAATAATTTGTTCTAACTCTCTGAAGAAAGTCCATGGTATTTTGATAGGGATTGCATTAAACGTGTAATTGCCCTGGGTAACATTGACATTTTCACAATATTAATTCTGCCAATCCATGAGCATGGAATATTTTTCCATCTCTTTGTCTTCCTCAATTTCTTTCAGAAGTGTTCTATAGTTTTGAGGGTATAGATCCTTTACTCTTTGGTTAGGTTTATTCCTAGGTATCTTATGCTTTTGGGTGCAATTGTAAATGGGATTGACTCCTTAATTTCTCTTTCTTCAGTCTCATTGTTAGTGTATAGAAATGCCACTGACTTCTGGGCATTGATTTTGTATCCTGCCACGCTACCAAATTGCTGTATGAGTTCTAGCAATCTTGGGGTGGAGACTTTTGGGTTTTCTATGTAGAGTATCATGTCATCGGCGAAGAGGGAGAGTTTGACTTCTTCTTTGCCAATTTGAATGCCTTTAATTCTTTTGTTGTCTGATTGCTGAGGCTAGGACTTCCAGTACTATGTTGAATAGCAGTGGTGAGAGTGGACATCCCTGTCTTGTTCCTGATCTTAGGGGAAAGGCTCCCAGTGCTTCCCCATTGAGAATGATATTTGCTGTGGGCTTTTGTAGATGGCTTTTAAGATGTCGAGGAATGTTCCCTCTATCCCTACACTCTGAAGAGTTTTGATCAGGAATGGATGCTGTATTTTGTCAAATGCTTTCTCTGCATCAATGAGAGGATCATATGGTTCTTGGTTTTTCTCTTGCTGATATGATGAATCACATTGATTGTTTTAGTGTTGAACCAGCCTTGTGTCCCAGGGATAAATCCTACTTGGTCATGGTGAATAATTTTCTTAATGTACTGTTGGATCCTATTGGCCAGTATCTTGTTGAGAATTTTTGCATCCATGTTCATCAGGGATATTGGTCTGTAATTCTCCTTTTTGGTGGGGTCTTTGTCTGGTTTTGGAATTAAGGTGATGCTGGCCTCATAGAACGAATTTGGAAGTACTCCATCTCTTTCTATCTTTCCAAACAGCTTTAGGAGAATAGGTATGGTTCTTTAAACGTTTGATAAATTCTGGGAAGCCATCTGGCCCTGGACTTTGTGTCTTGGGAGGTTTTTGATGACTGCTTCAATTTCCTCCCTGGTTATTGGCCTGTTCAGGTTTTCTATTTCTTCCTGTTCCAGTTTTGGTAGTTTGTGGCTTTCCAGGAATGCGTCCATTTCTTCTAGATTGCCTAATTTATTGGCGTATAGCTGTTCATAATATGTTTTTAAAATCGTTTGTATTTCCTTGGTGTTGGTAGTGATCTCTCCTTTCTCATTCATGATTTTATTAATTTGAGTCTTCTCTCTCTTCTTTTAATAAGGCTGGCTAATGGTTTATCTATTATTAATTCTTTCAAAGAACCAACTCCTGGTTTGTTGATCTGTTCCACAGTTCTTCTGGTCTCGATTTCGTTGAGTTCTGCTCGAATCTTTATTAACTCTTCTTCTCTGGGTGTAGGATCTATTTGCTGTTTTTTCTCTAGCTCCTTTATGTGTAAGGTTAGCTTTTGTATTTGAGTTCTTTCCAAGTTTTTGAATGGATGCTTTGTATTGCGATGTATTCCTCCTTAGGACTGCTTCTGCTGCCATCCCAAAGATTTTGAACGGTTGTATCTTCATTCTCATTAGTTTCCATGAATCTTTTTAATTCTTCCTTAATTTCCTGGTTGACTCTTTCATCTTTAGCAGGATGGTCCTTAACCTCCACGTGTTTTGAGGTCCTTCCAAACTTCTTGTGATTTAGTTCTAATTTCAAGGCATTATGGTCTGAGAATATTCAGGGGACTATCCCAATCTTTTGGTATTGGTTCAGACCTGATTTGTGACCCTGTATGTGGTCTATTCTGGAGAAAGTTCCATGTGCACTTGAGAAGAATGTGTATTCAGTTGAGTTTGGATGTAAAGTTCTATAGATATCTGTGAAATCCATCTGGTCCAGTGTATCATTTAAAGCTCTCCTTTCTTTGGAGATGTTTGTGTTTAGAAGACCTATCGAGTGTAGAAAGAGCTAGATTGAAGTCACCAGTATAAGTATATTATTATCTAAGTATGCCTTAACTTTGGTTATAATTGATTGATATATTGGCAGCTCCCACATTCGGACGTATATTTGAGGATTGTTAAGTCCTCTTGTTGGATAGATCCTTTAAGTATGATATAGTGTCCCTCTTCATCTCTCACTACAGTCTTTGGGGTAAATTTTAGTTTATCTGATATGAGGATGGCTACCCCTGCTTTCTTTGAGGACCATTTGAATGGTAAATGGTTCTCCAACCTTTTATTTTCAGGCTGTAGGTGTCCTTCTGGCTAAAATGAGTCCTCTTGTAGACAGCAAATAGATGGGTCCTGCTTTTTTATCCAGTCTGACACTCTGTGCCTTTTGATGAGGTTATTAAACCCGTTCACGTTCAGAGCTACTATTGAAAGATACGAGGTTAGTGTCATCATGATATCTATTCAGTCCTTGTTTTTGTGGATTGTTCCACTGGACTTCTTCTAAAGGGAAATTTTAAGAGTCCCCCCTTAAAATTTCTTGCAGAGCTGGTTTGGAGGTCACATATTCTTTCAGCTCCTGCCTGTCTTGGAAGCTCTTTATCTCTCCTTCCATTCTGAATGAGAGCCTTGCTGGATAAAGTATTCTTGGTTGCATGTTCTTCTCATTTAGGACCCTGAATATATCCTGCCAGCCCTTTCTGGCCTGCCAGGTCTCTGTGGAGAGGTCTGCTATTACCTTAATACTCCTCCCCATAAAAGTCAGGGATTTCTTGTCTCTTGCCTGCTTTAAGGATCTTCTCTTTATCTTGGAATTTGCAAACTTAACTATTAAATGTCGAGGTGTTGAACGGTTTTTATTGATTTTTGGGGGGAGGATCTCTCTATTTCCTGGATCTGAATGCCTGTTTCCCTTCCCAGATTAGGAAAGTTTTTCAGCTACGATTTGTTCAAATACATATTCTGGCCCTCTGTCCCTTTTGGCGCCCTCGGAACCCCAATTAAACGTAGGTTTTTCTTCCTCAGGCTGTCATTTATTTCCCTTAATCTATCTTCATGGTCTTTTAATTGTTTGTCTCTTTTTTCCTCAGTTTCCCTCTTTGCCATCAAGTTGTCTTCTATGTCACTCACTCATTCTTGCACCTCATTAACCCTCGTCGTTAGGACTTCTAGTTTGGATTGCATCTCATTCAATCAATTTTTAATTTCTGCCTGATTGGATCTAATTCTGCAGTCATGAAGTCTCTTGAGTCCTTTATGCTTTTTTCTAGAGCCACCAGTAGCTGTATAATAGTGCTTCTGAATTGGCTTTCTGACATTGAATTGTAATCCAGATTTTGTAACTCTGTGGGAGAGAGGACTGTTTCTGATTCTTTCTTTTGAGGTGAGGTTTTCCTTCTAGTCATTTTGCTCAGTGCAGAGTGGCCAAAAAGCGAGTTGTATTGGGAAAAGGAGCAGAAGAGAGGAGAGAAAGAAGGAAAGAAAAGAAGAAAGAGAAAAAGTAAAAACGGAAGAATAAAAAAGAAGAAAAAGAGAAAGAAAAAGAAAGAAAGGCAAAAACAGAGGGTGGGGGAAGGAAACAAATCAAAAAGCAAAACAAAACGAAACAAAACAAAACAAAACAACAACAACAACAACAATAACAAAGAACCACGGGGGAGTAGTATTCTGATTCTGTATACTGTAAGTCCCTTGACTTCCTCTGGAACTTGTCCGTCCAGGTGGTCTTCTGGGGGAGGGGTCTGTTGTGCTGATTTTCAGGTGTTAGCCCTTGGGGGAGCTGCTGTGTCCCCGGCCTGGTGCAGGGCTCAGTGGGGGTTGTTTACCCCGTGACCCCATGAGGAACAACCGCAGTGGCGGGGCCAGTTCTGCAGCCCTGGAGTCAGCCCCTGCAGTAACTCCGGTGCTCTCCGTCTGCAGGGCCTGGAGGCTCCGGGCGGAGCCGCTGATCTGCTCAGCTGGGGCAGGAGCGTCCTCGCTGTCTTGGGCCCTCCGGGCCTCTGCCTGTCCCGGGGGAGGCTGGATCCTGGGCTGTGTCCCGGCGCCCTGTGCTCCGGGGCCTGCGCTGTTGGATTCGCGCTCCCGCCCCCGAGCCCCCCCGAGCTGCTCCGGGCCCCGCCATGCGCGCTGCAGCCCTTAGGGAGCTCAGCCACGGGGTGTGGGGCTCTCCTGGGCGCAGGTGCCTGTTAGTGTCCCAGGGAGCCCGAGGGCATCCCCGCCCTCCTGGGTCCTGCTCCAACTCCCTGCGAGCCCCTTTCCGCCCGGGAAGGTCGGTGCTAGCTCCTGCGTCTCCGGGACGGGGCTCTCCTGTCCTGGGGACACTCGCCCCGGCCTCAGCCCGGCTCCTCGGGGCCCCTCCCCCTTGGAGGCCTTTTGTTTCTTTATTTCTTTTTCCCCCGTCTTCCTACCTGGATAGAAGCGCGAACTCTTCTCACTGTAGCATTCCAGCTGGTCTCTCTTTAAATCTCAGGCCGAATTCGTAGATTTTCAGGATGATTTAAAGGTAATTTAGGTAATTTGGTGAGGACAGGTGACTTGGGGACCCTACTCTTCCGCCATCGTGCCCCCAAATCCCGATTAAAAATTTTAGATCAGACATTTTACCTGCTGGGGTCCAAGGTCTTCATATTGTTTTGGAGGGAGAGACAAGCTTAGATTTTGGGGGGGTCATAATTAGGATCATAAAATTGGTCCAGTTTGTGAGTGGTCACTGACTCATTGACAAAAACCTCTCTGAAACACCTGGTTTCTTAGTGAGGAATTCTGGATATTAGTCATAGCATAGGAACCACTTATACCAAGGCAAAAGTGAGAAAATGATCTCTAAGACCATCAAATTTAAAAGCCACTGCAAAGATATGAAGAGTTCATCTGGTTTTCCCATCTGGTAGAAAATGTTTTTTGATGCTAACCAATTAGAAATAATTACTCAGAAATATCAATCCCCAATAGAGCTGGCAGCAATGTTCTTTCTATAGAAGGGTTCTAGGCAACTGGAGATATCCACAGGTCCCCAGAGATTATGCACAAACAGGTATATATATACACAGTTGCAGATTTAATTAGATGTTGAAATGGCTCTTGTCCCATAATATACATAATCCTAAAGGAGAGAAACTAGATTTTCAAGGATGGCAATGTTCTGTCCTATCCAGGGCAATTCAGTCCTTCAACATTTACTGAACACCTATTATATGTTCAATGGTGAAAAGACAATAGTAAGCAAGAAACATGTGAACTGTACACTTGAAAAGGGAATAGACTTGTAATAACAAATTGCATTTGATTTACGTCATTTTTAAAAAATTTTTATTTATTTATGATAGTCACACAGAGAGAGAGAGAGAGAGGCAGAGACATAGGCAGAGGGAGAAGCAGGCTCCATGCACCGGGAGCCCAATGTGGGATTCAATCCCGGGTCTCCAGGATCGCGCCCTGGGCCAAAGGCAGGCGCTAAACCGCTGCACCACCCAGGGTTCCCTGATTTACATCATTATTCTCGCTCTCTCTCTCTCTCTCTCTCTCTCTTTTCTCTTCCAACCAGGCCACTAATACCCAAACGTGAACTTCTGCTTTTCTCTATTCTTCCTATATGTTTTAAACACTTTTTCCTCACTACATATTGGGCCTCATTTCCCAAACTTCTTGATTCCCCTGAATCCTGACCTGTCAGTGCCCTGATTCCACTAGTGGAATTCATATGGACACTTGGGATCTGATGGTCAATGCTGCTTACTGCTTTAGACACCCAGCAATTTTAACTAGGATTTATTTTATTCATTCTGGAGACAACTACTTCTGTCCTTTTGAAGTTAATATTAACCAACCCAATACCTTGTAAAGTAAAGTTTTTGATCCTACAACACTCATCCCAGCTTCTGTATTAGAATTGCTCTGGTGGGTGCAACTGGGAAGTGGGCAGGAATCTTGCTGGGAAGCCACTTCTGCATTAATTTTACCCAGTCCTATTCATCGTTTCAGGTCCCAGAGCTGCAAGGTCTTTCATGGGACCCTTACTTTTTTTGATCTACTCAATGTTTCTCAATTTTTTCCCCTCAGGCTCTCATAGGGAGATTTTTGGACATTTATCTTACCCCCTTTCATGAGATTAAATAGTAAGGAATAAGATTTTATTATGGAGGGCAGAGCTTTGGTGTAATAGTAGCTGTAATACTTAAGGTTTGTCCTCTACCAAGAAACAATTTTCACACCCACCTAGGCAATGTTATCCTGTTAAGGATGAATGATATAGACTAGCGTGTGAAAGAATGACTCAAGAGGCTTGTTAAATTTAGATTGCTGTGGCTCATCCTTAGCCATTAACAACTAGATGTTGATATATTTTTTAAAGCTATATTTTAGACACAATGTGGAAAAGGTAATTAAAAGAAGAATTTTAGTCAAGGCTTTAAAAATTGTAGGGGCACCTGGGTGGCTCAGTGGTTGAGCGTCTGCCTTTGGCTCAGGTCATGATCCCAGGGTCCTGGGATGGAGTCCCACATCAGGTTCCCCACAGGGAGCCTGCTTCTCCTTCTGCCTATGTCTCTGCCTCTCTCTGTGAGAGACATGAATAAATAAATACAGTCTTAAAAAAGATTTTTTAAAAACTTAATAATTTCTAATTTGTTACTTACATAATATTTTGTCACATACCGAGTGTTCCTTCCAGAAATCTCTTAGGTAAAGAATGAGATTTGTTTTCTTTTCAAATAACTAGTATTGAATTAAATAATAAGAGAGAGAATCATATAGACTAATACATCATAAACCCAAATTCAATATTATTGGTTAGAAAAGAAATAGATACATTGTTTTCCCAAAATCACATGTGAATGTTATTTATTTAATAACTGTTATTTATTTAACAACATTGTTATGTGTTATTATTGTAAATATATTTGTTCTCCCTAAAGCCTCTGTACTTGTATTTTATGGCTTAAATATTGTGAGCAGCATCTTAGGATTTGTTTAGATACAATTTAGTTATTCTTTAATTTTCCAAACCTTTAACAATATAATATTTAAATAAGGAGTTTGGCTTAAATAAATAACGTTGTATTAAATTTAATATGAGTAATTTGTAAATGATAGTTACACAAAGGGTAGATTGGTGAAGAGACAGAAAGAAATTTAAATGAAACATGCCAGAGTAAACAGAGAAACTAAATAAAATGAACAGCTAATGAGCTTTGAAAATATTTGACTGTAGAAGTTAGACCAAGAAAAATGTGGTGATTAAAACGCAGAACCGAATAAAAGTGTAAGTTAATCTGACAATGAAGAAATGATATAATAATACAGATTGGGAGAAAAAGGGAAAAATAAATGTCTTGGAGCTATTTCAGGCAAAAATCCAATAAAATAGGAAACTATAGTGTGCAGAGCAATAGAGGGCTACATGTTGTTTTCATCTTTGATATCATTTTTTTGTGGTGAAGAGGGTAGGTTTCATCAATCATTTGTGGAGACAAGTGTGGATTTGTTAGTTTTTTTCTTGTAAATCCATTCATTTTTGCTTTATATATTTGAATTGGTACTTCTTTATACATTTGATTGATCTATTTAAAGACATTTATGTTATACTTTGTAATTGCAAACACTTTTTAAAAACCTTCTTTTCCCTTTTTCTGCTTAAAATGGCTTGTTTGTTTTATACTGGTGGTAGTTGTTTGGAAACGTTTACGCTGAGGAAAAAAGGCCCACTAGGGCACATAAATCCATAGGGAGGTAAAATCCACAAAATATGAACATTATTTAAATTAATGTTTGACAAAAGTATTTTGAGTAAATATATTATATTTGAAACAGTAAGTAATAAGCTTGTTTAATAAGTATCTTCATTAAGTTATGCTCAATTATTCTTTTTATGTTTTTAATTTTTTAAAATATTTTATTTATTTATTTGAGAGAGATAGAAAGTGAGAGACAAGAGCACAGTGGGAGAGGAAGGGAGGGAGGGAGGGAGGCAGTGGGGGAAGCAGAATCCCTACTGAGTAGGGAATCCAATGTGGGGCTCAATCCCAGGATCCTGAGATCATGACCTGAACTGAAGGCAGATGTTTAAGGAACTGAGCCACCCAGACTCCCTATGTTTTTAATTCTTAAAGGCAAATAATAATAGTATTAGTATTTATTCAAATGAATTGAAAACATACATCCACACAAACCCCTGTACACAGATGCTTATAGCACTTTTATTCATAACTGGCCTGATTGGGAAGCAACCAAAATATGTCCTTCAGTAGCTGAATGGATAAATGAACTGTGATACATCCAGAAAATGGAATATTATTCAACACTAAAAAACAATAAATTATCAAGCTTTGAAAGGACATGAAGGAATCTTAATTGCATGTTACTTAGTCAAAGAAGCCAATCTGAAAAGGCTATGTGCTGTATGATTCCATATGACATTCTGCAAAAGGCAAAACTATGTAGACGATATAAAGATTGGTGGTTTCCAGGCAGTTAGGGAATTGAGAAGGATGAATAGGCAGGATACAGAGAATTTTTATAAAACTATTCTGTATGATACTATAATGGTGGATACATGTTATCATCACCTATCAAACCCCATAAGAGGTATAACACCAAGAGTGAAATTCAATGTACAGTTATAGAGTTTGGGTGATATGATGTGTCAATGTGGTTTCATTGACTGCAACAGATGGGCCACCAGTGTGGGATGCTGATGGTGGGAAGGTTGTGTGTGGGGG